>NC_136426.1:245831039-247244789 GCF_052849685.1 Lactuca virosa
AGTTACCTCTTTTCAGAATATGTCAATATGGTCCTTTCCAACAATTTATATCCTACTTCCAACTGTCCCCGAGCAACCAATCTTTGGAGAACCTTAGATTGTCCTCGACAATTGCTTAATCACTTTAGTCATATCCAATTCTAGACTTTTCCCTTCTTAATGCCCTAAGCATTTGGAAGATTTAGAAAGGATAAATATTATAGCACATGAAATCGAGCCTATATCCGAAGCATATGGGACACGATTCATGATGTCTCACATAAAGACATGATACTAGACTAGTCTTTTGCTACAATAAGGATGAATATTATAGCACATGAAATCGATCCTATATCCGCAGTATATGGAACACGATTCATGATGTCTCACATAAAGACATGATACTAGACCAGTCTTTTGCTACAATATTTTTTATTTGCCATGTTTTCAAAATTTAACTATAAAGAGGGATGCCGTAATCATAATCGAATTTTGATAACGCAATATATATCGAATTTCTTTAAGTTGAACCATTCCAACATAAAATACATATATATATCCTTGACTAAAGATGATTAAAAACTCAATCTAAGCTTTTAGAATTGAAATGAAGTATAATTTCCTCTCCCTTAATTATAGCAAAACAACTTTTTCAACCCCTACAACTTTACGAATTGAAACTTTTGTTTTTCTATAATTAACATTGCTAACTTGCAACACTAAACATAATAATCATGCTCCCACTAACATGATGATTATCAGCATAACACTTATGCTCCCACTAGCTCTGACATATTTCCAGAAATCAGCTGGACTCCTGAAATTTAGATTCGTACACCCTTTCTTAGATAGCTCACATGTGTGTCTAAACAATTTCCAGAACTATGAAAAGGGATGCCGTAATCATAGTCTTAATTGTTTAGACCTTTGCCATTTCTCACAAGTCCATGTTAGTGTGCCGGTTAACCACACACGCTCCACTAACGACTTTGAGAATGCAAACATCACAATTGCTATCATTTTCATGAATCAGAGAGAAACCTTATGACACTTAGATTTTATAGTGTATGAGTTTCTATCCATGTGAATTTGTCAAAACCATAATCACAAGACAAGGTTAGTGACAAATTAGCCTTACATGGATTGAACTTGTTCAATCTTAATTTCTTGTCACCTGGTAGCACAAGGCCCACCAATGCTTCCAAGCTGTTATGCACACAGTTTAGAACTAACAAAACTCATATGCATAGTCAACTTAATAGGAACAGACACAGAAACAAGAATTATGTCAACTTAATAGGTTGCAAACCTTAAGTCGTGTGCTAGTGATAAAACTCAGGTTTTACTCTTGATATCTTGAAATCCTTGCAAGATCTTAAAGACTCCCACTGTCCTCTTGACATATAAGTTTCCCTAGTCAAGAACCATTCCTTGACAAAACAAATATTCAAGGGATAGTGCAGATTCTTATCAAGATAAACACTTCACACAATTGGTATTAGTTGGTCTTTGTCTTATCCAAGACATCACAACTTACCAATTTCAAATGTACAGGAGTAGAAAACATTTTACACTACATTTGATAAGTGTTTTAAACCTTACTTTATGTCACTCAATGTTACAATCTTGGATTATGACTCTAAGAGTTGTTTTGGAACGAAGTATGATCCATCTTCTTGATTTTAACCATTCCAACAATTCATGACCCCTCATCTTAGTCATAACAATGCACTAAGATGTCCTTAGAGTATGAATTTGTGATATGGTTTCATAATAATTAAGATGATCATAAAAACATGATACTAAAGTACTCTCCCATCTTTTCAGATTTGAGAAACTTTTATCTTTCTGCCAAATTTGATTCTTCTCATCCGTTCTGCCATACATTGAAACTTTTCCAATGTTACAGACTTATACTTAACCTTATAAGTATAACCATATTTACTAATCTTTAGTAAATCATGACGAATTGATCTTTGTGGTGGACCTTGACCAGCACACACCCAGTGTGCCTAATTCCTTAGTCCTTCAATTGACTCACATATGCATGTGATCAATGAATTAATCTCAATTTTACAAAGATGAAAATTCTCATTCATCATACAATACAACTTGTATGATTCCAAGTTTCTGTCTAACTGAAGCTTGGGTGATGAGAACCTTTCCTCATTTGGTAAATTCAGACACTACCACATATGAGAGAATCAAACTCATATTTCCAATATTGCTAGAAACATACAAACATCAATTTTCCATAAATGCCATTGTAAGGGGATATAATATAAAATAAACTAAACAAAACTTTTATTTCTTTATTAAAATGCGGAAAAATATTCCTTACAATGCAACTTTAAATGAAAACTATGCTATTACATATTTCTTAGCAATCTATCATAACTTTTAAGTAGTGGCTCAAAAATCCGATCCTCGAACCATGCGATAGAAATCCATCTTCGTGATCAGATTCAACACACTCTTCTTTTAACCTTCCTTTTGCTCGATCCTGCTAAACATCAAGATGCAACCTAGTCACATCATGTAATAAGAATCAACAATTAGGAACTTTAACAAAGTTAGATAGTGGACTTACCTGAAGCCGAGTCAAACATTTTGTCTCTACTTGCTTTCAAATATTTCAGGTATTCAGGGCAGCTTCGCTTCCAATGTCCCTTCTCATGACAATAAAAACATATAGACTCTTTGGGAATGGTACACGAGACAATCACAGACTTAGCCTTTCCCTTTACCTTTTAGTCAACCGGGTTGACCAAGGCCGATCCCCTTCCATTGGGACGAGAAAGCTTTTCTGGACTTCCAATGTTACCATTGTCCATGTCCATGGAAGTTTGAGAAATAGATTTTCCATCAATATTTGCTTGACCATTGCGCCAAATCATTGCTGCTTCAGTAGCAACAAGCAAATAAGAAAGATCTATTAGGGTTATGTCGGGATCTGTCATATGGTAGTCTTTAATAAACTCACTATATGACTCAGGAAGTGACTGAAGAACCCAGTCAACAGTGAACTTCCTTGAAATAACAGCACCCAACATTCTCAACCTGTCTATGTGTGACTTCATTCCTAAGACATGAGTGCACACAGGTCTTCCATCTTTATGTTTCATTTCTAGTAGACCTTGAGTGATCTTGAACCTTTCAAGTCTTCGGGCTTGTGGGTCAGGAAGAATAAATGGAGGAGGTGGGGGGAGTGAAGCATGATGTTGAGGGACATCATCTTCAGGAGGAAAGCTTGTTTCAAGTGATTTGGGAAGATCATAGTTGTCTGAACCAGACATCTACAATGGGAGAAAATCAAGTTAGTTGATTCAAGTCCTTAATATAACACCCAATATGAAATATTAAGGCTAGGACCCAACACAATATTTTATAACTTGGAAGAGGGATGCCGTAATCCAAGCTATAAAATATTTGAAGGTAGGTGAATGACGATTCACCAATTTCCACCATGAAAAACGAAATAATTTATTAGGTTTTAATTGGATTTGAAACTCCTAGATCTTTTGAGATTCATTGAACTTTTCAATGGCATGTTTCAATCTCGATTGTGCCCTTCAAGTTTTGTGACTGGGATGCCGAGGATCACAAAACAAGGTGTGAATAACCATGCAAACTCACTTCGTACCCTTAATATTATCACCTAATCGATGTGCCGGTTAACCACACACGCTCCACCGATCTATGATAAACATTAAGTCACCCTTCGTGATCCTTACTAGTCCAAGTTAGTGTGCCGGTTAACCACACACGCTCCACCAACGACTTGGTAAGGTACAAAGTGTGAATTTCATGGGTTAGCACCATATTCACATTTTCCTAAAGTAACTAAGATTGGGAATTAAAATATTTAGTTACTTTATAATAATCATTATACTTTTAATGAGGATTTAAAGTCATTGTCCTACCCGTTCGGCTAACGACCCTCCACCGATCAAGGAAGCGGTGGGTGAGAGTGGACACCCATTAAGCTGCCATTTTATAGGCAACAACCTTATACCCCCCTTATAGACCGGCTTCGTGAATGAGGCCTACTAACGGTAGAACGACTTATTCTTATACATATATATAATAATTAACCATTAATGTTATAAATAATATAAGTGTTGAATTTTAACTATTAAAACTCTAAGGGTTGGAATTAAAGTTTATTAAAGTGTGTGTAACTTTACAAATTCCAAAACTTGAGGACAAGTTTTGAAACTATTCAAAACTTTTCATTTCATAACTTATGAATTAAAGGTTCATAAAAATGAAGACTATTCATTTCCATGTAACTTATGTGTTTTAAGTGTGTGTTTAAAAGAAGTGACCTTTGGATATCCATAACTTGAGGACAAATTATGGACTCCATTAAAACACATAAATGATCAAGAATTAATCCTAAACAATTCAGCAAATAATTCCTATCATCTTCTAAATTCATAAGAACATGAACATGATCATCAAAGTTTCAAGAATTATATGAACACATACAAAGCATGAAATTTTGATATAAGATATTGTAAATGGATTAGAACAACCATTACACCAACTAAAACAAGTTTTAAAACACCAAAACAGTTTAGGGTAATGTTTCTAGTCCATTTCCAGCAGCAAAAGTCGAAAATCTGCATTCTGAGGCTCCTACTCGCCGAGTGCACGAACCTACTCGGCGAGTAGGATGAGTTTACACATGAACTCGGCGAGTCCCCCCATGGACTCGGCGAGTTCATCAGTCAGACAACAAAAAATCGACTTTTTATCACTATTTTGCATCAAGTATCAAACAAACAAGCCTAGGCTCTGACACCACTATTGGGTTTTGAGCATTCTAACACTTCCTAAGTGTACATGCAACCCTAACGAACCTTGGATCTATGTTTGTCTAAGGTACATGCAAAATATTAATTTCCAAGGTTTATAACCTATCTAGCATGGCATGGGGTACTTTTAAACATAAAAGAACTAGATGAATTACATACATTTTGTTGATTGCTGATTCCTTGGAGTTTGAGAGCCAAGCACCAATAATGTGAATGCCTCAAATGGAAATCACAAATCACCACAAACTTGGAAAATGTATGAGAGAGTATACTAACACTTAGAAATCGGCCACCACTATTACACACACACTAGGGTGTTATTTCATGCAACATGAGCTTGTTTATATAGTGTGCATGGTTAGGGTGAAACCCTAATAACCCATGTCTTTTCCTTTCCAAGGATCCATGGGTTAAAAGCTCCATGGATCATCCATGGACTTCCATATAAGCTTAGCCCATTAACAAATGAGTATTAGCCCACACCATATAAATATAATAGCCCATGATTTAATTAGTCTTCCTTTTAATCACTAAATTAATTCATAATTAATTCAAGATTAAAACTAATTAAATAACATGACTTTATATTAATATATTATAACTTATAATATATTAATAAATCGTAAGTATACAATTCTCATAAAATTATCCATAAACAGTTTGGGTGAAGTGCAACCCAAATGGACCATCCCGGGTCGGGTCAAGTATATACCAAATAAGTTATGGACTTAGACACCTTATCCAACACTTTGAACCTGGTTGGGATGATTCTGCTGATTTCTCAACCAATCACACTTTCAACTCTAAAAAAAACACAAAGTGAAATCAGAAACAGATATCAACATAGATGGAAGAAGATTAACTTTTTAAGTGGATCGAGAGTAAAAGCGATGGAACTGCAACGAGAACAGGGTTTCTTTCTCTATGATTTAACGACCACACATACAGAAAAGAAGAATAGGGTTCTCGTGTCGCTTCTCCAATGAGAAATGTCGACACTTGTGCAAGAATCCAAAAACTGAAACAAAACTTAAACAAATATCAACTTAGGGCTAGAAAACATAAATTGATTAGGGCTCTTACCTTGTACTACCGAACATGGCATCGTTGTCGATATTTCAACCACAACCACCTGGAGTGACGCAGAGGACGATGTTGGAGTGGCATGGCGGCGCTAGAGTAGGTGTCGTTGACTTGGTTCCGGTGGCGCTTAGTGGTGGTCATGGTAGCGGCGGTGGGTTGCGCTTAATGGTGTGGAGATGGAGTCGGAGAGAGAGTTGAGGGGTAGGAGAAGAAACAAGTGGTCATATTGAAGGGTGTGCGGTAACCCAGTTCGTCGTGAATGCGAAAGTACAAAGGATAGAGGCGGAGGTATAGCACTATAGGGCAGAGGAAATGGCAACATAGTGGGGGAGTTTGTTGGACGAGATATGAAATGGAGACCAAGTCAAAAAGCTAAGTCAAATAGCGGATTATGTTCCTTGACTTTTTCAAGACCAAATAAGGTTTTATGCATAAAATTGTTGTATATGATGTTTTAAGGATAGTACCTTTTAAAATTCAGCAAAACATGTTAAATGCTTATTAAGGTATATATATATATATATATAATAACTAATGTTAAACAATTAATGATTAACCAATTATCCTTAATTTAAATCATTAAGGATTTCAATAATTATCTTCAATTAAAAAATTAATAAAATAAATTAAATTTAAATCATATGGGATTAAATTATTCTTTCAATTAAACAATTAATAAAATAATTAAAATTTAATTCTAATCCAATAACCCTCTAATTTTCGATAGCAAAGGGATTAGGGTTACTAGTTTTTAATTATCCAAATTTTAAGGCATTTCAAATTATAATTAAGGAAAGTAGAAACCTAAGGAAAACCTTAGCATTTTCGAAAATAGGGGTGGATGCTAGGGTTTCAAGAACCCTAGCCTTTTTTCAAAAATTTAAGGCCCTTAGGGTTTAATTTCCATAAACCTTAAAGTTGATCAATTAACTATTATGCACAATCAATTAAAAAACTAAGGCACATATACCACTGATGAGTTTTCTAGGTTATAAAAAAATTCATGTGGCGGAAAAAAACACTAAAACCCTTAAGTTCACATGCAACCTAGAAAGGATCTATGTTTTCTCTAATGATAGCAATAACCTATGAAAATAAAGAAACCCTAGAAGGAGGCTATGAAAATTGAAATTAACATAAAGATTAGGGTTACATACCTAATGATTGTTATAACAAATAATGAAATCAAAACCTCTTGAAGTTCCTTGGAAAGCAAGCACCAAAAGGATGATGCCTCTAATGGATCACACCCATAACCAAAAACCCTAGAATGAGGAGGAGAGAGGAGATACGAAGGGAATTTTGTTCCTATGCCTTTTGGTATTATGGGGTTCGAAAATTTCAAGTCAAGGGGTCCTATTTATAGTTTAGGTAACTTGCTAGGAAAGCAAAATTTGAATTAATTAAATAATAGATTTAATCCTAAGTAAAATCTTTTCTTTTATGCAACCAGTTTTCTTCCAGAAACCCTAGGAAACCCTACAAAATTGTTTATACCATGGAGGGTTCTAGAATTTTTTTAACTAATAAAAAATTACAATTCACCCGTTGCACCATTAATTAATTCCAACTAATCTCGAATTAATTCCATATTAATTCTAATTAATGAATAATCAATTCTGATTGATTTCATATTAATTTATTAATCATATAAATTAACAAATTAATTATTTAATAATTGATCTCATATTAATTTATTAATCACATAATAAATTAACAAAGCAACTGTCTATTTCCGATTAATATATTAATCACATAAGATATTAACAAATCTTTTCTCATAATTTCCAGTTAGTTTTTTAATCATATAATAATCTAATAAATTATACTTCTCTCTCCTAATATCATTTCAAGCTATTTCTGTTCATGAGGGCAACCTAAAAAGGACTCTACTTCTAATTACAAGAATGTACCAATTTAGTTACTAGCTTAGACATCTAAATCCAACAGACTTCCACTTGGATAAGTCTATAACTACAATTGCAAGTATAGACCTTGAACTAAACAACAAAGAGTGCATTCCAAAGCCACAACCAAACTATGATTCAAATCAAACATTGGCCCTAAGATAAGTGATCAGCTATTCCTTTATTCTACATGATATCATCTCAACTGAGTCATGGATTAAATGATCAACCTCATGTTCATTTGTTTTGTTTCCCGATTTGTGATCAATTTAGACTACAAAATCAAACACATCAATTTAGTCCGGACCTAGGGCTTGGTTTTCATAGATTAACTCAAATCACCAAGGGGCCCACAGATATCATTTTTCCTTATTTAGGCAAAAGGAACGAATTACATTGACTATATAGTCATACAATTTACATATCAAATCGCACATTGAATAATCCTTTATAACATCCAGTTACAAGATGTGTTCGAGCAAACCAATGCACAACTGAACTGTAAACTATGAACTATATATATATATATATATATATATATATATATATATATATATATATCTGCTTTAAGAATAGAAGATAATATCTTCTTAGAATTACTTTTGATTAAAATGCATAAAGTAAACTCTAAGCATGGGTTTATCCAATACTTAAAATCTCTATTTTCAGAGTACTTATGAATATTGTAACAATTCCAATTGCAATGTCTTAACCTCAGTCGACAGTCTACAGTCAATTCATGAGAGTCTTAATTCACTACTTAATTCCAAGAGTATGAACGACTGTGGAATTTTGAATAACATTAAAATTACTCAGGGAAGTAAAACATGTAAAGTGAAACAAAATAATAAATTAATTGACTATGCTACGATACCTATTGATCACAAATAAATTCGTATTATTTAATCACCATAACAATTACAAATTTGTTCTTTGTATAATGTTTCTAGTAATCAACTAACCACTTGAATTAAATAACATCAGTCATGCCATGTTGTGAAAATGCATACTATGCCTCTCGATGGTCCTTTCTTTATGAACAGATTGTCTGGATTTTACTCCAATGATGCACATTTCCCAATTCCAAATTCATGTCCTTATTTAAGATGTAGTGGAATTTCATCTTTTCATGCATTGTCTTTCTATGATGTCAAGGTTCTAAAGTCACAGAGACTGAGCATTCGATATTATAGAATGTTCCACTGGAACTTGTTACATAAAACAATTCCATGGGTATGAAGTTTCAAATTCAAGGTACTCTCCTAAAACACTTCTTTGCATTAAAGTTTCCAAATCACATGTAGATTTTGAAAACATCTCCCTTATTTGAAACATTTCCATATTCCCCATATGGCTAACATTCTGACCAAGAATCATCTCAATCCAGAACGTGTCACTATGGTCCGTCCGAACAATAATATACTTCCAACTGTCAACAAGCAATGAATTCTTTGGTAAGACCTTAGAACGTTCTTGATATTTGTTTGACAACTTTAATCACATGGACATGTTATCCTTTTTATAGAATGCTAAAACCAATTGAAAAATTAGAACAATCAAATATTATAGCATATGTAATCGATATTATATCCGAAGCATATGGGACTCGACTCATTATTGTAAGGGTCAAATATCTGTTCACACTTATGTTAAGTTGCAAGCTTGTTTGAAAATGAAGCCACTTACGAAGCTTATTAAAAGAGGCCCTTCATTACTTCTCAACAAGTAGTCGATTGTAATTCATGGGAAACCACACAAGTGTTGGATTAGGTGTGTAAGTCGATAACTATAATTGGTATAAACTTGAATTGATGGTAGCACAATCCTTTTGGGTTGCCCTCAAATCTAACAGTTGAATAGGATAACTTTTAGAGAGAGAAAAACTGATTTGTTCATTTATTATATGGTTAATGAATTAATTAAAAATCAATGTAAATGATTTTCTAATATATTATGAGAATAATATATTAATTAGAAATAGTAATATTTAATTAATAATTAATCAGAAATTAATTGAAATTAATTTTGGGATTAACTGGATTAATTAAAAGTGCAAGGGTTAAAGGGTAATTGTTCAATAGTTGAACTATTGGCATTCTAGATCCTTCCTAGAACCATGGATGGTTTTGAAGAGGTCTAGAAGATCTAGAATTATCATTGGAGGATAATTAGGAAGCTGGATAATTACTAAAAGGAAATAATATTACTTTATTATTTTTAGGGTTATCTAGGGTTTCCTTGTTACACTATAAATAGGACCCTTGGGATATGAATTTCGGCCATGACATTCTTTAGAGGGTTAGTCCGAAATTTTCATCTCTCTCTTCTTTTTCTTCAAGCTCCCTAGTTGCTAGGGTTTGAGTGTGAACCATTAGAGGCACGACACTTGTGGTGCTTGCTTCCAAGAGTTTTCATAAAGGAATTCAAGATTTTTTGCAATAATAATCTTCAAGGTAAGTTTATTTATTCTTATGAATTAGTTTTTCATAGGAAAGTTTTGTAGGATGATAATTCATAGTATGTTGCCTATATGTGAAAGACATAGATCCTATTAGATTGCATGTGCCCTAATAATTTGAATTGTTTAAATGTTTTTCTGCTTAGAACATTGTAGTTGTAACCCTAATAATCCATCAGTGGTATCAGAGCCTAGGGCTTTCTCTCATGTATTTTCACATTAGTGAATCAATTAAAAGAAACCTGTTTTTCTGTTTGTCGCTGTTCACGACGTGAACAATGAGGCTCACGACGTAAGCTCGGTGCAGATCCGAGATTTTGTGCCTTATCTACCTAATAAGCTTTTATGTGACAATTGTTGGATTAGATGTCTAAACCCATAACTATTATTGGTATGTACTCGACCCGAGAGTAGCATGGTCCATTTGGGTTGCATATCATCAGGACAATTTGTTAGGATGGACTTTTGAGAGAATGTTATATATATGATCTATTAATATAATATAAGTTCTAATATATTAATATGAAATCATATATTTTAATTAGTATTGATCAAGAATTAATTTGGAATTAATTTAGTGATCAAAAGAGAATAATTAAATCTATGGGGACTAATTATGGTAATTAGTTATATTTATATGTGTTGGGCTTATGATCCATATTGGACCAAGTTTATGTATGGATACATAAAGAGTTGGGCCACATGAACCATGGATCATAAAACCCATGGGTATGGATTTGGGTTATACCCATGACCCTTGGAATCCTACATATAAATAGGTGAGTACATAGCCAAAAACGTGACTTATGATCTTGGAGTTCATATGGATGGTTTTTGGTGTATGAAGATTCTCTCATGAAGATTCTCTCTCAAATGTCTACCTTTATCCATGATGTGTTGTGACTTCATTTGAGGCTTCCACACTATTGGGGCTAAGCTCTTAAGGCCAAATACATCAAGACTTCAAGCTACATAAAAGGTATGTTACCCTAACTAGTATCTTATATGGTTTATGTCAAATGCATGCTAGTTATAGGTTTAATGCCTTGGAAACCATTTGCATGTATAATTAGTGAAAACATAGATCCAAAGTATTTAGGGTTGTATGTGCACCATAGGATGTTGTAGTATACAAAACCCATCAGTGGTATCAGAGCCTAGGCTTGGTTTTCAATTATACTTGATGCAATTGCTGAAAAAATCAAAATTCTGGCTTTCTGGACTGTGGACTCGCTGAGTCCACTGGGGGACTCGCCGAGTCCAAGAGTAAATTCATCCTACCCGTCGAGTAGGTTCATACACTCGACGAGTAGGAGGCCCAGAGTACAGATTTTCGACTTTTAAGGCTGAAATTGGACTAGAATCATTACCCTAAGCTGTTTTTGAACTTATAAACCTGTTTTTGATGTGGTAATGATCATTCTAATCCAATTCAAAAGATAATTATCAAAAGTTTCATGTTTTGTATTAGTTTGATGGTTAGGCTAATTACATGAAAATTGTTTGATTTGAATTGTCTTGTTCATATGAGTTTAATCTAGATCATAGTTTTCTTGACATGTTTGTTAGTTTATTAGATGATCTAAATGACCTTTAATGGATTCCATAACTTGTCCTCAAGTTATGGAAAACCAAAAGTTTTTTGTGTTAAATCTTCATTAAAAGCCATAGGTTACACACTTGAAGAGTTTTTTTTTTCCATAAATTGTTTTTTGACCTCCATAACTTGTCCTCAAGTTATGGATTTTCAAGAGTCTCTTCATTAAAGTTTTTAAAACCTATATTAAACTCATATGTTATGAAATTGAAAAGTTTTTTTTTGAATTGTTCAAAACTTGCCCTCAAGTTTTGGAATTTGTAAAGTTTCCCCCCATGAATACTTTAATTCCAAGTTAAACCCTTAGAATTTTAAAAGTTAAAATTCAACCCTCATACTATTATATTATTAATAGTTAATATTTATATATATGTATAAGAACAAAGTCATTCTTACCGTTAGTAGGCCTCATTCACGAAGCCGGTCTATAAGGGGGTATAAGGTTACTGCCTATAAAATGACAGTTTAATGGGTGTTGTCACACCCCCAAACCAGACGGCGGAAACGTCCGGGGGTGGATGACTTCATTTGTAGTATCACAACACACGTATTATAGTAATCAAAGTACAAACAACCATTGTATTAATATTTACAAGTTTTTACATGTGTTCAATCACTGTATATTGACACCAAAATAGTTATACAAAAGAAGAAGACATGACCCAAAATAGCTCAATCTTCTCAAAAGCTCGGGGAGTACCTGTCTACTGTTTGCCTGAGAATACAAGTAATTTGAAAAGAGAGTATCAACATAAAGTTGAGTGAGTGCATAAGCATTTATCTTTGAAAGTATGTTTCTGTTTCTTGAATAAGTAAACTGTTCAAGAAAATCCTGTATTTTCTGCTGTATATGAAAAGTAGTTTTAATCCCATAAAATTGTTCTGTTTGTAAACCAGTGTTCTGTATATGTATTCTTTTTGTATAATCTGTAAAAGTGAGTGTGCCTGGCTCCACCAGCTGTTATTGTAGACTGTAATGTACTACTATAGTTTGTATTTTGTAAACTAGTACTTTGAAGATGTACTTATGTTTAGTTAATTATACACTAACGTATTGTTAATATCTTTTTAATGAGTTATTATAACCATACTGAGACTAGATGGCCTGAAACAATGCTTTGAAGGCGTTAAAACTGTTGATAACAACTGTACTCGTAGGCGTGTATGCCTGGCTGTAGCTAGCGGTCTGAGTGCGGGGTTGTCAATCCCAATATAGATCAATACACACTTGTTTCGATCCCCGACTGGAGATTCTGGTTATAATGTCAGGACTTTAACTATATTTTTTAAATAAATAAACAACCTGAATCTATTGACTCATAAAAAGCATATAAACGTTACATGTATAATAGTTATGAAAACCCAATCATTCTGAAATAAATGATTGATAGTATGCCCCTGAATTAGTATACTTAACATGTACTTGAAAGATGTATACCCTTGAATCAAACCTTTATTCTTGTAGAGTATTGTACTCTAGTATACTTGAATCGTGAATTAATGTTCTACGAATCATAAATTATACCTATTATAATTTATATGTAATTTCTGAATTTGTACTAACTGTTCATGAATGCAACCCATTGCTCAACATGTTACAAAGGGTATTTGAACTGGATGAAATAACTTTTATATTTATATACATATACAAATATATATAAGTAAAATTTAAATGACATTCGGACAAATAACCGATACTATAAGCCCACATCCAAACAAGGAAAAGGTACCAAAGTGAGTTATCAGTCCTAAGTCTTTTAAATCTTATATATATATATATATATATATATATATATATATATATATATATATATATATATATATATATATATTATAAACTTATATTTTCCCTAGAAATCATATATATATATATATATATATATATATATATATGATTTCTAGGGAAAAATATAAGTTTATAAAATCATTTAAAAAGTTTAATATTTTGAAATACTCTTTTGGTGACTTGATGTCATTTTAACACAATTTTGAAACCATTTGATTTGATGATGATTGAAATCCATTTTGATAAAATATTTTGAGACCATTTGTTTGTAACACAAAGTACTTGTGTTAGACTTGTATTCCCCCTTAAAATAGTAAAAAATATGAAAATACGGGGGTATGAACTCACCTGTAGTGAGTGATTCGAATGAAAGATCGATATAGGATGCTAAGAACGCCAAGTGAAGTCTTGAGCACAAACGGAATCTATTAAGCATATAATGACACATATATGTATATAATTAGTGTATATAACAACTAACATGCTAAGGCAAACAACCTTAGGAACTAGTAAACACTTGGAATGAAGTGTTACAATCACATATGATTGATTGAAGGGAGTTAACGGCCACACAAGGAAGTGTTCACGGCCTTAGAAGGGTTCACGACCATAGAACACATGATGTGTTCATGGCCCAACCTTGTTCTTATGAGGGGTTTACGGCCATGGAAGGAGGGTTCACGGCCAAGCCATGATCCTATGAAGGGTTCACGACCCAATGAAGGGTTCACGGCCGTAAACTCTTTAAGATTCATGCCAAAGAGGTGTTTGTTTCATAGAGATGCTAGTGCTTCTAATGGACAACAAGTAAGTGAATAAGATACTTACTTATTGGAAGCCTTTAAGGTGTTCACGGACTAAGAAAAAGTGTGTGTTCTTGGTGAAAAAGATGGTGATTTGAAGATCTTGAAGGAAAAGTGATGAATTCAAGGATGTTATCAAAGGGTTTCACTTGAATAAGAAGGATAAAAAATAAAAGGGATGAATCATTTATGTTTTTGAAGAGAAAGTATGGTTTTCATTTGATGATACTTGAGAGAGTTTGAGAGTTTTTGGCTGAAGTATGTGAGCAATGAAGAAAAGATGAAGGAAATCTATACATGTAGTGAGGGGTTCACGGCCAAACATGGGTTCACGGCCGTGAACCTAGTTTGGGCCGTGAACATCCCTTGTTGATGTTCTTGGCTCGAATGCATTTCATAGATCCGTTACTCACACTTCATAGTATCAAATCCTAAGTGTACAAGGCTTAAAAACTCATAGAATAACCCCTAACATAGCTAAAAGATAATAGAAACAAGTCTAAATTTTGATTGATTTGCTTGACTTACAAGATAGAAAATTCGGGTTGTCACATCTGTTGGATTAGTATCTAAGCCAGTAACTATATTTGGTAAGTACTTGACCCGGTTGTGCATCGTCGTTTTGGGTTGCCTTCACCATCGCAACTTGACAGAGTGATTTATGAAGAGAGAGAAGATATTATGATTTATTAATATATTATGAGAATAATATATTAAAGGAATAATCATATCATTTGATTAATATTAGTCAAAGATTAATTAGGAATTAATTTGGTGACTAAAAGAGATTAATTAAATAAAGGGGACTGGAACTGTCAATTGTGTGATAGTTGATTTTGGGCTATGGATCCTTATGGATTATAGGGTGGACGAAATCAAGGTGTATGGACTCCTTGAATTCGTCCAAGCCTCAATCTAGAAGGATCTTTGGATTGCTTAGGGCCTAAGTTATTCAATTAGGGTTTCAGGATGTAACCCTAGCAGCTCAAGTATTTAAAGACCCCAAGGGCTACAGAAATCGGCCACCAGAAACCCTAAGGAGTTCCTAAGAGCCGATTTTGTGCCTACATCCTCTCTCTAAATCATCCTCTTGCTAGTTGGTGTTTGTAAGCCATTAGAGGAGTGACAATTGTGACTCTAAGCTCCAAGAACAAGAAGATTCAAGCAAGCAACAAGAGGAAATCATCTTGATCTGATTTGTCTCATCAAATTTGTATTATACTTACTAGATCTAGGGTTTGCAAGACTTGGATAAATTGCATGTTCAATTAGAGAAACCTAGATCCAAGCATTAGGGTTTGCATGTGCACATAGGAAAGTTCTTATGGCTCAAACCCATCAGTGGTATCAGAGCTTTGATTGATTTCTATTGAATTGATGCATTGTTTATTTGTTCAAGCTTTGGAAAAATCGTTTTTCTGCCTCCTGGCTGACAGACTCGGCGAGTTCCATTGTGGACTCGACGAGTAGGATGAACTCGACGAGTCCATAAGGGGACTCGGCGAGTCGGAGCGTCTGTCAGAGTGATTTTCGGGATTTCTTGCTGGTTTGCTTGAGGATACTTACCTAAATCGTTTTGGTTCAATAAAATCCGAATTTTATCATCCTTTTGTCAATATCTTCATCAAAACAAAAGATATTTACCAATTGTTTAAATAATAATTTCCTTATTTGATAATAATTGATTATTTGAATTAATTGTTGAATTATCTTGCAAGTAATATGACTAGGTCAAATTTAGATAATCATTAAATTAATTGTTTAATTTATATTATTTGGTATTTGATCCTTTATGTTTTGAAAAGTTCAAAACTTGTCCTCAAGTTTTGAAATTTAAATTTTGTGATTAAAAGTTTTAATTTGAACTATTTAAATTTCAAACCTTAGAATTTTACAAGTTTTAAAATTCAACCTTATATTTATAATATTATAAGATTAATATATATATGTATAACTTAAATGCTAGTCTTACCGTTAGTAGGCCTCATTCACGAAGCCGATCTATAAGGGGGGTATAAGGTTATGGCCTATAAAATGGCCGTTTAATGAGTGTCCATTCTCACCCACCGCTTCCTTGATTGGTGGAGGGTCGTTAGCCGAACGGGTAGGATATGGCAAACATTCCTCATTTAAAAGTATAATGAATCTATATAAAGTAACTAAATGTTTTTACAAAATTCCCAATTTTAGTTACTTTAGGCAAAAGTGAATTTGATGCAATTCCATGAAATTACACTTTGTACCCTTGTTAAGACGTTAATGGAGCGTGTGTGGTTAACCGGCACATTAATTGGGTTCTAAGCAAAGGTGGCAAAGGGTGACTCATTGTTTGTCATAGTTCGATGGAGCGTGTGTGGTTAACCAGCACATCGAATAGGTGACTGTAACAATGAGGGCACCATGTACATTTGCGTGGTTATTCACACCCGCTTTGTGATGCTCGGCATCCCAGTCACAAACTAGAGGGGCCTATCGAGATTTAAACATGCCATTGAAAAGTTCAATGAATCTCAAAAGATCTAGGAGTTTTTCAATACATTTAAAACTTAATCTCTTTTTCGTTTTTCATGGTGGAGAATTAGTGAATCGACATTCACTTGCCTTCAAATTATTTACTTGTTAGATTACGACATTCCTTTTCTAATTTTTGAATAATGTTGTTGGTTCCTAGCCCTAAATTTTTCATTTGGGTGATTAATTAGGGAAATTCATTTCTAATCAACTTTGTTCTTTTTCCTTTTCAGATGTCGAACGCAAACGCTTCTGGTTCAAACTCCTCTGGTTCGTTCTCACTCATGAACTTGTGTGGGAAAGTGATCTTTAATGGGACCAATTTCAGTAATTGGATCCGCAACATTCGCATGGTCACTCGCTACGAGGACAAAGAATATGTCCTCGATGAGAAGCTAAAGGAGATTGACATCGACACTGCTACCGATGAAGAGATCGCGGCCTATGAGGCCCACGAGCGTGATGCCACGAAATTCCATTGCATCATGCTAGCGACTATGACTGCAGAACTCCAGAAGTCCTATGAGGACAAGTACCCCTATGAGATGCATCAGGATCTGCTGGAACGCTACCACCAGAGCGCTAGGCAAGAAAGGTATGAGATCATCACTTCTATGATCACTATCAAAATGGGTAATGGAGAGTCCCTTACCGCTCATCTGCAAAAGATGCAGAGATATGTCGATCGCCTGCTGAAGTTGAATGTGAACTTCGATGAAGAGCTGGCAATTGACATCATCCTTCACTCATTGCCTTCCTGCTATAGCCAGTTCCGCATGACCTACCACATGAATAAGGAAGAGGTCTCATTGAGCAAGCTTCAGGGCTTGTTGAGGACTGCTGAGAGCAACCTCAAGGATAAATCTGTTGCATCAACTCCAACTCCTGCTGTTGCCCCTGTCTTGGCAATAGGGCAAGGGAAGGGTAAGAAGAGGATGGCTCCCTCAAGGGGCCACCATAAGGGAAAGTCCCAAGATGGCACCTCTTCTAGTGGAACCAAAGTTGGTTATGCTAAACCCAACTCTAACCCTAAGGAGGCAGAGTGCCACTACTGCCACAAGATAAGGCATTGGAAGAGAATCTGCCCAGAATATCTACAGGCCATCAAGGATGGGAAGATCAAGCCATCGTTTGCAGGTATTTACACAATTAAATCTAATGGTTTATCACATGCTACTTCTTGGGTTCTTGATACAGGATGTGGTTTTCACATATGTTCTGACTTGCAGGGACTAAAAAGAAATAGGGATGTGGAGCATGGAAGGATGAATCTGATCATGGGAAACAGAAGATCGTCGCCTGTGACCAAGATTGGAGTATACTCCTTAGTGCTTAGTAATGGATTAGGTTTAAATTTGAATAATTGTTGCTATTCGCCAGATATGGCAAGAAACATCATTTCATTTCATGGTTTATATAGACAGGGTTTTAGATATTCATTTGATAATGAAAAGGGTTTTATTTATGCTTATCTTAATAATGTTTTATATTTTGAAGCATTCCCTTGTAATGGAATATATGAAACTGTGATGATTGTAGATAAAGGGGACTGGAACTGTCAATTGTGTGATAGTTGATTTTGGGCTATGGATCCTTATGGATTATAGGGTGGACGAAATCAAGGTGTATGGACTCCTTGAATTCGTCCAAGCCTCAATCTAGAAGGATCTTTGGATTGCTTAGGGCCTAAGTTATTCAATTAGGGTTTCAGGATGTAACCCTAGCAGCTCAAGTATTTAAAGACCCCAAGGGCTACAGAAATCGGCTACCAGAAACCCTAAGGAGTTCCTAAGAGGCGATTTTGTGCCTACATCCTCTCTCCAAATCATCCTCTTGCTAGTTGGTGTTTGTAAGCCATTAGAGGAGTGACAATTGTGACTCTAAGCTCCAAGAACAAGAAGATTCAAGCAAGCAACAAGAGGTAATCATCTAGATCTGATTTGTCTCATCAAATTTGTATTATACTTACTAGATCTAGGGTTTGCAAGACTTGGATAAATTGCATTTTCAATTAGAGAAACCTAGATCCAAGGATTAGGGTTTTCATGTGCACATAGGAAAGTTCTTATGGCTCAAACCCATCAACATCATCCCCCCGTTAAAGGAAATTTCGTCCCGAAATTAGAGTTTAAGCAAATACAGATAACTAAGGGAAAATATGAGGATATTTCAGTTTCACTTGATCCTCCCGCTTCCAAGTGAATTCCGGTCCCCGTTTTGCATTCCAACGAACCTTCACTATTGGGATACGACTTTGTTGGGTTCTCTTTACTTCCCTGTCTAAGATCTCTACGGGTTCTTCCACGAAGTTGAGATTCTCGCTAACCCCGATCTCGTCGAGTGGGATCACAAGAGTCTCGTCGGATAAGCACTTTTTCAAGTTAGAGATGTGGAAAGTAGGATGTATGTTACTTAGTTCTTGGGGTAGTCGGAGTTTGTAAGCTATTGGACCAATTCTAGCAAGAATCTCGAATGTTCCTATGTACCTTGGATCAGCTTGCCATGTTTTCCAAAGCGTATCATGCCCTTCCAGGGAGAGACCTTCAACAAGACGCGGTCGCCAACCTAGAACTCCAAAGGTTTTCTCCTTTTGTCAGCGTAGCTTTTCTGTCTATCTCTGGAAGCTTTAAGTCGCTCCCGAATTTGTAGGATTTTCTCCGTAGTTTCACGAATGATTTCCGGACGAGTGAGAGTACTGTCAGGAACTCGACCTCTAGCTAGTTGCGTGTCACCCACTTCAGCCCAACACAGTGGTGACCTGCACTAGCGGCCACAGAGGGCTTCGAATGGAGCAGCATTTATGCTAGTTAAAGAAATTATGACTATTTGACTCTATTTTTTCTGAAACATGATACCCATTGATGTAGATGTTGATTTTCCTCTATGTTGAAATCATATGTGGTTTCTTGTCGATCTGAATTGTAATGCCCGCACATCCGGGCTAGTCAATATGGAGATAATAGGGGTCGAAAACGACTTTTCGACAAAAGATTATTTAGAATAAATAATCTTAACCAAGTTGTAGAATATGTCTCAAGGTTTCCGTACATATAAAGAACGCCGAAATCCGAGTTATAACGAAGAAGTTATGACCCGCCAAGTTTTCCGGCAAAACCGGCACGACACCGAGAGACGTAAATTGTGAATTTATGATAGAGCGACTTTTAGCCTTAGCGATCTAAACAAAAGTCGTAGGAAACGTTAAACCGAGAGCTTTCATAAAAAAAATGCCCAAATCTGACTTCGTATGAGGAAGTTATGATTTTTCGAAGTTTCGGCTTAGCAGTGTACAGCCCGAAGTTCGAATATTAGATCGAGCGGTTTTTAGCCGACACAACCTAAACCAGAATCGAAGATCTCGTTAATAGTAGCGTAACGATAAAAAGACAGACGAAAACGGACATCGGATGAAGAAGTTATGAATTTTTAACGGACCAATCCTGTCCCGGCCTGTTAAAAATATAAATTTAAAATAAAATCAAAATTATCCGACGGAGTCTAAACGAAAGTTGTAGAGTACGGTCCCGCCTACGCGTGGATATAAAGAACGTCGAAAACGGAGCTCGTATGCGAAAGTTATGATTTTTAGAAGTCGGAGTGAGAATTTGCGAGATGCGATGACGTGGCACGATCCCAGCCTTCCCTTGCTCCCCATGGTCTCGCATCCAATAAGGACACCTGGCCTCGCTACACAGCGCGTACAAGGAACGCCTCGCGTTCGGAAGTGCTTGGTCTCGGAGCAGGCCACGTCGCACCATCAGGCTTCAGACACGTCTCGTACGAACGCACCGCGTTGGAAGTCTACGCCCTGCGTCCGAGGAACGCCCAGCGTAGGTCCGAGGAGCGCAGCGCGTTCCCAGCAGCTCGGCCCTATAAATACCATGCGAGCCTTTCTGGATTTCTCACTCATTTCTTAATGCTCTCTCTAATTTCTATCTCTCTCTAAGACCCCAAACCACCCCTAAACCCTAGGAAAAACCCCTAGCACCCAAAGGAAGCCCCGAGGCTCCCGGAGTCCCGAGAAAAAGGGTCTTTCGGCTCGGGAACGCTGCTCCGGCGAAGCCCGGTTTTTGAGAAAAACCCGCTGTAAGTGCGCTACGCCTAACCTATCTTTAGTATAGCTTATGTTTTAATATAGTAATGTTATTAGGACCTTATAATAATTATTTGGGCTATTATTATGAGTTATATAGTGTTGTTTAACGCTTATATAATAATAATAATAGCTAGACTATTAATTAGTCTCGGTTAACGTTAGACTAAACCCTAGTGGTATTGATACTAGGTTTTGTCAAGGGAAAATTGTTTTGAGATAATGAAGCGTTGTCCGAGTTCTGAGTCACCACCTTTCAGGTGAGTGCATAGTCCCTTTCATCTTACACATAGATATGAAGTATTTAATATAAATTACGTGCTATGTGTGCATATTGTCTGTGTACTTGCCGTCTGTGCTGGGTGAAAGATTTTTATACATGTTTTAAATGATTTAAACTGCATATGTATTTTATATCTACAAAATGTGTTGGGTAAAACATGGGTAGATGAAATAGTTGCTGTGTGACAAAAATATAATGATGAGAAGTGATATAGACCATGAGATAAGGGTGAGAGGTAAACCATGAGAGAAGCCTTTTACCCATGTGTTGGCCGCGTCATTCAGCAGAGTATGGATGACAACCACAAACTATTCTAGACAGTCCAGTGGACACTAGCAGGCTCGCAACCTGTAGGTGTTTTGAACTGTGTATTCACTAGGTGTACTCTAAAAAGAACCCATTGACATGTATTGCGAGTGGATTCTCGGAAACGATACTGTCGATAAACAAACCCTGGCGACTATGAGACGTAGTGCCTATGCGACTTAGTGCCTGTTGTATAAACCCTGGCGACTATGAGACTTAGTGCCTAAAACCTGGCGACTATGCGACGTAGTGCCAATTGAGTAGACTCTGGAAACCATGGATTTCGTGCCGATTCCTTAGGATAATCCTTAGGAATAAATGAACGAGGGACAGTTGATTCTTAGGGTAGAATAAAGAAGATAATGGGGATGGGTAATTGGGTTGATTGTTTAATTATTTAAACATAATAATTATATTATTGTGGGTTGAAAACCCTATGTACTCACCAGGTTTCCCAACCTGACCCACTCAGTTTATTTATATCACAGGTGTCGATATGAAGTTACATTACACTGAGAGATTAAGGAGATATAAATCACTAGTGATAATGAATGTAAGTTATGTTTATGCTTATGTTTCTGTATTGACGATGACATCCCAATATTTTTAAATGAATAAAATACATTTTCTTCGGAAATGCCTTGATAACATGTTTATCATGTTTTACTAGGAACAAATTCCGCAACATTTTTATTAAAAGAGGTACTCTGATTTTTAAACAAAGCATAAACAAAATCGATATTTTCTAGCCGTGAAAATGGGGATGTCACAGTTGGTATCAGAGCATTAGTTTAAGCGAACTAGGAATTTGCAGGAAATTTCTAGACTTAAACTTAGAATGCTAAGCGATGATTGTGAGATGAGTGTATGCTATATTTTAGACACGAGTACTAGTTTATTTTAGGAAATATGCCTAAAATGTTTTATGTTATAGCTATAAAGATGCCTTATATGCTATTATTTGTTCGGATCTATGGTCTATTGCCGACCGGATCTGGAAATTTTATGTGTTCAGATTTCTAAACGTTTAATTACGATATTAGAACTGACATGTAACTTTTCGGAGTAATAGGGAGATTTATACGTCTATTGTAAATAAAACTTTCCTATCTTAAATTCTCGTCTCGGTACACCGAATGTCTGCTTTGGTGTACAAAACGTCATGGTGAAGACAGACTAGGAAATATCCGAGGAAGATGACAACCTGAGCCAAAGAATGTGATGGGTCATGCATCGGTCGTTGCGCCTGCACCCGAACCTATCACAATGGCATAAGTTCAGGAAGTGATGCGAACCATGATAGACTGATAAAATAGAGGAAATAATAAGGCTTACGATAGTGAATGATACCTATCCGAAGATACCGTAAGAGAGGTATCTTGCCTTTAGAATGCGTCTAATAAATAATACGTCTAGTACGGGAGAAGTACGCTTTCGATTGGCAGAAAGAAATAATTTTTGGTATAATCCATAAAGTTATCCCATGGTCTGGAATTTCCAATACCAACCGAGTTGAAGCAGAATTAATGATTGAAGATGTGCATGGAAGAAGTCCTAGTAGAGTCTAGGAAAAAAAATTATGATTATTTGGACACACTCGTATGTGTTAAATTGTTTTGTGATTTTAGGACTTGGGGACTGCGAGACAATACTTGGGACGAGTATGAGTAGGTGTGAAAGGTGGTAGATGCATATACTACCAGAAGCACAGGACTCACGCTTGGATCAGGGAAAGTCACAAGGTTACCAAGGAGCTCGTAATTCATTTTGTTTTATTCAAGTATGTCGTTACTATCGTTTCGGTAATGACTAAGAAGATGATTGTTATTCCGACCCTAGTGGTCATATCAAATTGAGTCCGACTACGGTGAGTATGATACGTGGTTCAGAGAACCAAGTCCGATGTAGCATCTGACTTAAGCTAGAAGCTTGAAGTGGAAGACAATCAAAGCAATCAGTAGAGGTATCACGATAGTTGCTTGTAGCTAGGAATGCTACCTTTGAAGATGTGATTATATCCCATTAGAACATGAAGGAAGGTATAGTCTGTTCTGGAATTTGACTCTAAGAGACCTAAGTCTAAGCGTTGCAACATATGATGATAGGTCATTAGAATATGACACATCGTTCCATTGTAGTAATAAAAGAACTTATCTTAAGTTCGTATCCAGTGATGATCGAGATTGTGACTTGAAGGTCATAATTTGGAGTCTAACGTGAGATAGGGAGCAAGTGCAAGATTGAGCACCGCCTGCAGTCAACGAGTCCAAGAGTTAGATACTCGTTCGAAGAAACATCAAAGTTACGGTTATTACTTAGGATGAAGAGATAACGTATGGAGTCATCATGTGAGCCCCGTTTCGTTGATGATTCCGGGACGTAATCATCCTAAGGGGGAGATAATTGTAACGCCCGTAGATCCAGGCTAGTCAATCTGGAGATAATAAGGGTCGAAAACGACTTTTCGACAAAAGATTATTTAGAATAAATAATCTTAACCAAGTTGTAGAATATGTCTCAAGGTTTCCGTACATATAAAGAACGCCGAAATCCGAGTTATAACGAAGAAGTTATGACCCGCCAAGTTTTACGGCAAAACCGGCACGACACCGAGAGACGTAAATTGTGAATTTATGATAGAGCGAATTTTAGCCTTAGCGATCTAAACAAAAGTCGTAGGAAACGTTAAACCGAGAGCTTCCATAAAAAGAACGCCCAAATCGGACTTCGTATGAGGAAGTTATGATTTTTCGAAGTTTCGGCTTAGCAGTGTACAACCCGAAGTTCGAATATTAGATCGAGCGGTTTTTAGCCGACACAACCTAAACGAGAATCGAAGATCTCGTTAATAGTAGCGTAACGATAAAAAGACAGACGAAAACGGACGTCGGATGAAGAAGTTATGAATTTTTAACGGACCAATCCTGTCCCGGCCTGTTAAAAATATAAATTTAAAATAAATTCAAAATTAGCCGACGGAGTCTAAACGAAAGTTGTAGAGTACGGTCCCGCCTACGCGTGGATATAAAGAACGTCGAAAACGGAGCTCGTATGCGAAAGTTATGATTTTTAGAAGTCGGAGTGAGAATTTGCGAGATGCGATGACGTGGCATGATCCCAGCCTTCCCTTGCTCCCCATGGTCTCGCATCCAATAAGGACACCTGGCCTCGCTACGCAGCGCGTACAAGGAACGCCTCGCGTTCGGAAGTGCTTGGTCTCGGAGCAGGCCATGTCGCACCATCAGGCTTCAGACACGTCTCGTACGAACGCACCGCGTTGGAAGTCTACGCCCTGCGTCCGAGGAACGCCCAGCATAGGTCCGAGGAGCGCAGCGCGTTCCCAGCAGCTCGGCCCTATAAATACCATGCGAGCCTTTCCGGATTTCTCACTCATTTCTTAATTCTCTCTCTAATTTCTTTCTCTCTCTAAGACCCCAAACCACCCCTAAACCCTAGGAAAAACCCCTAGCACCCAAAGGAAGTCCCGAGGCTCCCGGAGTCCCGAGAAAAAGGGTCTTTCGGCTCGGGAACGCTGCTCCGGTGAAGCCCGGTTTTTGAGAAAAACCCGCTGTAAGTGCGCTACGCCTAACCTATCTTTAGTATAGCTTATGTTTTAATATAGTAATGTTATTAGGACCTTATAATAATTATTTGGGCTATTATTATGAGTTATATAGTGTTGTTTAACGCTTATATAATAATAATAATAGCTAGACTATTAATTAGTCTCGGTTAACGTTAGACTAAACCCTAGTGGTATTGATACTAGGTTTTGTCAAGGGAAAATTGTTTTGAGATAATGAAGCGCTGTCCGAGTTCCGAGTCACCACCTTTCAGGTGAGTGCATAGTCCCTTTCATCTTACACATAGATATGAAGTATTTAATATAAATTACGTGCTATGTGTGCATATTGTCTGTGTACTTGCCGTCTGTGTTGGGTGAAAGATTTTTATACATGTTTTAAATGATTTAAACTGTATATGTATTTTATATCTACAAAATGTGCTGGGTAAAACATGGGTAGATGAAATAGTTGCTGTGTGACAAAAATATAATGATGAGAAGTGATATAGACCATGAGATAAGGGTGAGAGGTAAACCATGAGAGAAACCTGTTACCCATGTGTTGGCCGCGTCATTCAGCAGAGTATGGATGACAACCACAGACTATTCTAGACAGTCCAGTGGACACTAGCAGGCTCGCAACCTGTAGGTGTTTTGAACTGTGTATTCACTAGGTGTACTCTAAAAAGAACCCATTGACATGTATTGCGAGTGGATTCTCGGAAACGATACTGTCGATAAACAAACCCTGGCGACTATGAGACGTAGTGCCTATGCGACTTAGTGCCTGTTGTATAAACCCTGACGACTATGAGACTTAGTGCCTAAAACCTGGCGACTATGCGACGTAGTGCCAATTGAGTAGACTCTGGAAACCATGGATTTCGTGCCGATTCCTTAGGATAATCCTTAGGAATAAATGAACGAGGGACAGTTGATTCTTAGGGTAGAATAAAGAAGATAATGGGGATGGGTAATTGGGTTGATTGTTTAATTGTTTAAACATAATAATTATATTATTGTGGGTTGAAAACCCTATGTACTCACCAGGTTTCCCAACCTGACCCACTCAGTTTATTTATATCACAGGTGTCGATATGAAGTTACATTACACTGAGAGATTAAGGAGATATAAATCACTAGTGATAATGAATGTAAGTTATGTTTATGCGTATGTTTCTGTATTGACGATGACATCCCAATATTTTTAAATGAATAAAATACATTTTCTTCGGAAATGCCTTGATAACATGTTTATCATGTTTTACTAGGAACAAATTCCGCAACATTTTTATTAAAAGAGGTACTCTGATTTTTAAACAAAGCATAAACAAAATCGGTCTTTTCTAGCCATGAAAATGGGGATGTCACATGAATCAAATTCACATGAAAATGTGATCCGATAACATTTTCTTCAAATCGAATGTTGAAATCATACGTCTTTTGTATTTTCTTGAATACTTTTATGATGTTCTTCTAAATCTAATGTGCTTGAAAATCTGACGTGATTGAAAATCTGATATGAAATGAGATTATAGTTGAAATTTTATATGAATATCTAGTATATGATGATAAATATTTCCAACCTAATCTGATTTGTTGAAAATATGCAAGTTCTTGTATGAACAATGGGATCCTAAGTTTTTATTGATCGTGTCCCAAAGGATCCGTCACACAATGTTATTCGAAGCTAATTCAGAAGCCAATTTTCCACCAGGTTTTTAATTCTTGGAAAATGTTATGATTTGGAATAAAGATAATGAACAAAAATGAATCTTTTTGTTTTCTTGTGTTACTAGAATTTT
This sequence comes from Lactuca virosa, assembly GCF_052849685.1. Lineage (NCBI taxonomy): Eukaryota > Viridiplantae > Streptophyta > Magnoliopsida > Asterales > Asteraceae > Lactuca > Lactuca virosa. The sequence continues at coordinate 245,858,036 of NC_136426.1, forward strand.
TTTTTAGAACAAAATCAGACATCTTAAGAGCAACAACTTCTATTTATGCTCACAAAATGAACTAATTGTGAGTATTGTGAAAGAATTTGTAAGTGGTTCCACTTTCACCTAATTTCCCAAGCTTCAAGATATGGTATCTAGTTCCATGTTCTTTTGTTGAACAATAATGGTGGTTATGATTGGTTTTTGATAATTAAAGATGAACGCTTAATTGTATATTGATTTTAGTTGACCATCTTTGTCTCTTTTGTTTTGTCGATCTTTATTTCATGCTTATTATTTTCAAAAAAATCTGATCTTCTCACACTAAGACCGAAATATGGGCAATATGGCTTCTAATAGTATCCCCTTTATTTGTATTTTTTATAAGGTTTTATGACAGATCAACAAGAGGGATAAACTACAACTATGATATGCTTTATTTTCTTAAACACTTGTGTGGCCATAACAGGTAACGTACTTATATCCTATTCCCCTAATAGCACCACGCTTATAGTTTTTTTACCCATAGTAGCAATATACTTTACAACAGTTTGTAACTATTTGAAATTATGTTGCTTCTTTGTTTATAGAAACGTAAGTAGAGTGTTATTACTGGTATTAACTTTTCTTCCTAACCATAATATTACTTATATACATGTATGAAGAATAATTTGACTTTGGGGTAGGGGCATAATTCTAAAGTTGAACGTAAGCACAACTTCAGGAGTTGGTGAAGATTAAAGTCAAAATGGGAATTACATGAACAACTTCCAAGACATGGAGAGATAATAGAAATACAACGAAGAAAAACACAACTTAAATAGAAATTGGCAATTATGAGATAACTTAACACTCGGTAATCTAGCAAATGGTTTTTATTTTTTTTTATTTTAAACTAAGTTGTTAAACATTTATTCTATTTTGTATGTAATTTTATTAGACAATTTTAATGTATTAGACTATTTGTATAATATGTCTATTAATTTAAGTTGTTTATCATAATAATGTACATGGTGTTAATTGAACAATATTTGACATATAAATGATTTTAAGTTGTTCAACAATAGTCATGGCAAACAAAAAGTGTGATTAAATGTGAATAATAGTCACCGTTTAATATATTATGTGTCACTAAAATTCAATAATAACTATGACAAACGAAAAAATGTGTGACTAAAAGTAGTTTATGGTCACTGGTTAATATATTACGTGTCACTAAAAGTCAATAATAATCATGACAAACGAAAAAACATGTAACTAATAGTAGTTTATGGTACAGTCTAATTAAAGATGTGTCACTAAAATTCAATAATAGTCATGACAATTGAACAAAACGTGTGACTAAAAGTAGTTTATTGTTATGGTTTAATATATTACGTGTCACTAAAAGTCAATAATAACCATGACACATAAAAAAACATGTTATTAATACTAGTTTATGATCATGTTTTAATATATTACATGTCACTAAAAGTCAGCAATAGTCATGAAACAAAACAACTTGTGAGGGAAAATACTTTACAAGGACGGTTATCAAAAAATGATTGAAAAAAACTACAACAATTGGTACCTTATATTGACTATTTTTACCTATAGTAACAGTTTTTAGGGTTATAGTCATCACAATTAAACGTTACCATAACGTACCTTTAATGATATGACATTTCCTAACTCATTCAATGAAAAAACGTGTCACAAAATATCTATAATGACAGGTTTTTGTGTGGCCAAATGTGGTTTTGTACTAGTATGAAATTGCTACTTGATTACTAGTGCCTAACTTAGAAAACAGGAAAATGCTATGAAATAACTACATACTATCTAGACTTATTAAGCAAAGGAAATACTAGGCATACAAAAGAAATAGAGTAAATTACAGAAATGGCCCTTGTAGTTTGGTCGAATTCTCAAATTTCTTCCCTAAGTTTAAATTTTGATAGGTTACATCCCTATGGTTTGTGTAAATTGCACTATAGGTCTTTGGTCCATATAAAAAGATCAAGTTACCCTTTCTTTCTTTCTTTCTTTTTCTTTTAACAATTTATTATAATATATATATATATATATATATATATATATATATATATATATATATATAAAAGGTCTTTGGTCCATATAAAAAGATCAAGTTACCCTTTCTTTCTTTCTTTCTTTTTCTTTTAACAATTTATTATAATATATATATATATATATATATATATATATATATATATATATATATATATATATATATATATATATAAAAGGTCTTTGGTCCATATAAAAAGATCAAGTTATCATTTCTTTCTTTCTTTCTTTTTCTTTTAACAATTTATTATTATTATTATTATTATTATTATATATATATATATATATATATATATATATATATATATATATATATTATTGATTTTTATCTTTATTTTAATAGAATTAAAATAGATTATTTATAAAATTATTTTTATTTCTTAAATCAATTATCTAAATTATCTAAAATCATATTATTATTATTATTATTATTATTATTATTATTATTTTGCTTTATTTATATATCTTTATTTTTGTGGATTAAAAATCTTTTAATATTTTTGACGTTTTATTTAACTATATTTTTTAGTTGTTTTTTTTTTTACATTTTTTTCGTTTAAATTATTATATAATGATTTTTTTGACCTTTTTTTTGAATAAACAAATTAAAACAACTCGAACATTAACAAAAATTATTGTTCGTTTAGTTAAACGAACGGACATGAACAATGATCTTGTTCGTTCATTTATATTCGTGAACGTTCATTTATGATGTCCGTTTACGTTCATTTATGTTCAGTTTTTATTTATATTCATTTATGTTCAATTTTTTTATTATATTATCATATTATATGTTTGTTTATGTTCATATACGTTCAATTGTTTGTTTATGTTCATATACATTCAATTGTGTTTGTTTATCTTTGTTCGTTTAGTATGTTCACGAACATAAACGAACGAACATAAACATGATAATTTGTTAAACGAACGAACACGAAAAAGAAAATTTCGTTCGTTTATCCGTTCGTGTTCGTTTATTTGTTCGGCTAACTTAAACGAACGAACACAGAGATAAACAAACACCGTCTGTTCCTTTGTTCGTTCAAGTTCGTTTATTTGTTAAATGAACATGAACAAAATCATTCGTTTATATATTTGTTAAACGAACGAACACGAACATAAACAATATAAGCTCACCTTCATTGAAGTCGTTGCCGCTGCTAAGATATAATATAATTATTTAGGCAATAAATGAAGAAGCACTGACATATAAAGAATGATTTTGTTCATGTTCGTTTAACAAATAAACGAACACGGACGGATAAATGAACGACATTTTCCTTTTCGTGTTCGTTCCTTTAATAAATTAACTTGTTCATGTTCGTTCGTTTATGTTCGTGAACAAACTAAATGAACATAAACGAACGAACAGAAACAAACAAATATAAACAAACACAATTGAACGTATATGAACATAAACTAACATATAATATGGTAATATAATAAAAAAATGAACATAAATGAATATAAAGAAATTAAATGAATGAACATAAATGAACGTAAACGGACATCATAAACGAACGTTCACGAACATAAATGAACGAACGAGACCATTGTTCATGTTCGTTCGTTTAACTAAACGAATGATAATTTTTGTTAATGTTCGGGTTATTTTTTCAATTTGTTTATTCAAAAAAAAGTTCAAAAACTCATTATATAATTTAAACGAACAAAACGTCAAAAATACCACATTAAAAAATATATTTAAATAAAACGTCAAAAATATTAGAAGATTTTTAAACCACAAAAACAAAAATAAATAAAAAAAGCAAAAAATAAATAATAATAATAATAATATAAATAATATGATTTTATATAATTTAGATAATTGATTTAAAACATAAAAATAATTTTATAAATAATCTATATTAATTCTATTAAAATAAAGATAAAAATAATATATATATATATATATATATATATATATATATATATATATATATATATAATAAATTGTTAAAAGAAAACAAAAAAAGGGTAATTTGGTCTTTTTATATGGACCAATGACCTACAATCTAATTTTTTATAAACCATAGGGATGTAACCTATCAAATTTTAACTTAATGACCAAAACTGAGAATTCAACCAAACCACAATGATCATTTCTGTATATTACTCAAAGATATAAATAAAAGATAAAGGCATGGTCGTGAGCGTAGACAGCTGGTGGACAAAGTTGACTTTTGTTCTTTTTTTAGAGCATCCACAATGGGGGTTTAGTAGGAATTGAATGTATGATGATTAGGATCGAATAGAAGTTGAATAGAATGTGGGTGGTGACATGGAGGAGGGTTGAATGGAAGAGTTGTATGATTATTGAGTGGTTGAATGAAATTAATCTTTTTCTTTTTAAATTAAATTTCAAAAAATATATATATGTAATCATATTTTCATATTATTTTATACTTGATTTTTTTTTAATTAAACCACAAATTAAATTAACCATATTTTTGGATATTATATTATTTAGGTTTAGTGTTTTTTAATTAATACACTTTTAGGTATTAAATGTTATGTTTCATAATTTTTTAGTTAATGTATTTTTAAGTATTGTATTTTTATAACTATTATATCTTTTATTTTTGAATTTAGAATTATATTTAAAAATATAATAATGATGATGTGAAAATCCATTAAACTTTGTTGTGTTTAATGGAGTGTGGATGTTAACGAGTAAAGTTGAATAAAAAGTGAAATGTTGAGGTGGCAGTGATGTGGAAATCCATTGAACTCTTAAGAGTTTAATGGACTGTGGATGCCCAATATACACTATAACTCGGGAATCTTATTAAAATCTTTTTGTTCTTGATGTGGTTGATGTTTTAAATAATTGTTCGATAAATTCGATTCAATTTATTTCATTCTCCTTTTTGTGGTTGCTTTTTCATTGGAGGACGTGAATGTTTTTTTAACAACAAAAATGACATAAAAACTAGCTAGACATTAGAAATTTACAAAGTACAAAATATGGTAGGATCAATACACCGATCAAGACAACATAACCATAAAAAACTATTTTTATATTTAGGGCGTGTTCGGCAAAATTAGATGGTCGCGGGTAGCGGATAGCTTGTAGCTTGTAGCGTTTTGTTAAACGCTATATGAAGTAGCATTTGGATTTGGAGCGTTTTGTTTAAACTAAACGCTAGAAGCTCGTAGTGCTGAACGAGACTTTCTGTTCAAAACGGAGCGTTTTGTCAAACACTAGAAGTTAGAAGCTTCCAAACGCTCCATGACAAACACGCCCTTAATCCAATGGAATGACAAAAGTTAAATATCATCGGCCAAAGGTTGCATCTCTACTTTTTGAAGATGATATTATTCCTAGCTTTCTTCAACCAAAGCATCATGTAATGTTTTGTTTTTATTTATTTATTTTTTTATGGCATACATGACATAAATAAATAAATAAATAAAAACAAAACATAACAATTTTCATCTCCTTTTATCACAGTAGAAGCCGTGAATGTTTGTTCATTTAAAATTTCCACAAACCATCAAATCAATTCGAGGATATTTTCATTAAGGCACACTTTTCTTTTCATTTTGTTATCTTAGTTTCCAAACTCAAGCTGGATTATGCCTTCCGCAGCTTAGTTAGTTGTGTATGCGTTAATTAGCCTAGTTTCTTTGTATTCTCTTATAAATTTACCCGTATAATCTAGGGTTACTTTTGTAATTATGTGTAATTAGGAGTCTTCACCGAGCAGGTTAAATACTAACAGAGGGCGGCTTTACATCTTTGGCCATCTCGAGTTCTGACTTCCTAATCAGTTGATTCTCATACACGAGTCCTAAGAATATTTATCGAAAGAAAACGACAAACACACCAATCTTATATGTTCTTGCAAACATAGTTAATTAAAAATAGTCGTGGGGTCTTTTCTAAACATGGTTGTGACTTTTGGTAATTTTCAATGATGTGTCAAGTTTGTTCAGAAGAGTCTTTCCGTTTCAAAGCTACGTAAAAGGTCATTCTCACAAACATGGTCAATGAGGTTTGCTTTATTTCTCCACAAAACATGCTTACTCTAAGGGAGGGAGAACTTTACTCTCAATCATATGATTTGGCTTCTCTTACACTTTATATATCACATACGCAACTTTTAACTCAAAATTCAATTGTACTCGATTCTCCATGCTCCTTGCCCCATTCCATGTTAACCATGGCTCTCTCGCCTGTGCTCTCGTGCTTCCTCCTTTGGTCGTTGGTTTCCACAGCTACCGCATTTGACATCACAAAGATCCTTAATCAATACACAGACTACACGGTCTTCAATCAGGAGCTGTCTAGGACTGGAGTGGCGGAAGAGATCAACATGCGCACATCAGTAACGGTCTTGGTCATCTCCAATGGCGCAATGTCTGCTGTCACCAGCCAAAAAGAAGGCTCCATTGCAGATATCATGAGGATTCATGTCGTCCTTGATTACTATGATTCTGCCAAGATCAAGACGCTCAAGAATGAAACCACATTAACCACGTTGTACCAAACAACTGGATCGGCTGATAAAGAACAAGGGTTTATTACAGTAAACAAGGAAAATAATGAGATCAAACTGGGTTCAGCTGTTTCTGGATCTCAAATGTCCGCTAGGGTAAACAAGGTTGTGACTTCTGTCCCTTACGATATTTCAGTTATAGAGATTTCTTCACCGATCATCCCCAATGGAATAGACGCTTCGGACCCACCCTCCCAATCATCACCGTCACCCAGCCCCGATCAGTCTTATTCAACACCGCTTCATCCTCCATCCAGCAGCCCCTCAGACAGCCCTGCAGATTCATCTTCAGATCACAGTTCCTCAGCCAACACAACTGCACCAGCATCGGCTCCTTCAAACGAAAGCAAACAAAAGCCTATATATGGACAAGCACCTGCAGTTCCTTCTCCTTCTGACGCAGATGTTGATGCAGATGACGATGATGCAGATGCGCCATCTGACAAAGCTTCTAGCTCTTCACGAAAGGCTATCGTTTCTGGTATCATGCTCTTGGCTTCGTTCGTTGCCAGTTTGTAATGTTTGGAGTGAACGAAAGGACGTATAGTATAATCGAGGAATAAAAGGAAGCGGTGGAGCATCCTTGCATGTGTTTATCGAAATCTCATGCATGGATTAGGAGGGGTACGTCAAACGGATAAACAACAAATATTTTTCCACTCAGGCTTGGTTTTCAAGAGTCTTCTAGAATAATACTTGAGTTGCCTCAAAAGGCACGACTTGAAAAGTCTTTCATTCTTGCCGATGCATGTAATCTGAAATCTTCCAAGGATTTTTTTAATAAAACACTATTCTACTTGCATCGAGTTATATGGTATCATGCATACTCTACTGTTGATCTCAATAAAAAAAATCCTGTAAATACCATGCCAATAAAGTCAAACCACAAAAAGGAAAACATGAACGCAGGCACTTGTCTACCGTTATAAAACTGATAAAACGAAAATGAAAAAAGCTGGCAGGCTGAGCTACCCAATAAAGAGAGCATCAGCCATCAAAGCAAACTGGAGTGAGGTGACCTTTTGAAGGGTTTCAAAGAGTAGGACTAACACAAACTCTTAATTACAAAATAGTTATCTTCCTAATACACTCACGGTACCAGATTCTTCCAATGGAGTAGGCAAGTTAATTCACAAGAGTCACTTTGTATTCTTAAGCACAAAAACAGGGGTAACGTTCTAGATTGTGGTGTATTTCTATCATGTATACACACAATAGCTATAAATTGGATAAGAACGACAAAATGACAGTTTTTAGGAAGTTAAAGAAAGTTACGAGAGATCTACCTGATGCAACCTTGTTTCCTAAGAAAACAGAACAGGAAGGAAGGAAGAAAGAAATCTGCACAGTAAAGAAGAGAAACTGGGCGATAACAGGGTAATAAGAAAAAAACAGGAGCTGTTAAATACTTGGTGGAAAAGAAACTTTTATTGCTGAATAAATAACGAATATTGCTGAATAAAAAACAGGGTAATAAGAAACTTTTATCGCATAAAACAATACCCTTATTTATACTAAAACAGATGGTATCCTAAACTAAAACAAATAACGCTTAAAATGAAAGTTTTCATAAAAATTCCCAAAATGCCCCTGAGGGTTAATTCCTGAATTACGCCAACATTTTCCCTCCTAATTTAGGAACCGAGATGTTCTTCACTCCTAATAGACTTCTCATCTCTTCAAACTTCACTTTAGCCATAGATTTTTTATATCAGCCCATTGTTAGTTCCCACATGTTGGACAATGATATCTCCTTTCTCAACCAGTTCACGTATGAAGTGGTAGTATCTCATGTCGATATGCTTCTTTCTTCCATGGAACACCAGGTTCTTCATCAGTTCCAAAGCTGATTTGTTGTCAACATACAACACTATTGGGCCGATCCTTCTTCCGGTTAACCTTCCAAGCAATCTTCTTATCCAAACTCCTTGACATGTGGCACTTGTAGCTGCCATAAATTCCGCTTCACACAATGAAAGTGCCATGCTTTGTTGCTTTTGTGAGTTCCATTTAACAAGGTTCTCATTAAGATAAATTATCATACCTGATGTACTTCTCATGTCAATCACATCTTTAGCTAAATCGCTATTTGTATAGCCTATGACACCGTATTCTTCATTGCTTCTTACGTACTCCAGACCACACATGGATGTCCATTTTATGTATCTTAGAATATGCTTCACGGCTTGTAGGTGTTGTGTAGTTGGTCTTTCCATGAAACGACTAATCATTCCAACTGAAAAAGTGATGTCTGGTCGTGTATGTGTCAAATATCTCAATCCACCAACTATACTCCTATGGAAAGCGGGATCAATAGGTTCTCCTTGTTCATCTTTGCTTAGCTCCAGTCTTGGCTCCATTGGGTACTAACACGGATTACAATCAATCATACGTGATTTTTCGAGTATGGATTTTCCATAGGGTGTTTATTATAAGGTGATTCCCTCCTTATGTCAACTTACCTCAATCCCAAGGTAATACGATAACAGCCCAAGGTTACTCATGTCAAACTCGCTGGTCATTTGTTGTTTGAACAACTTTACATCATCAACACGATTTCCAGTGACAATTAAGTCATCCACATAAATTCCAATTATAAGTAGATATCCGTTTTTCTTTCTTGTGTACACAGCATACTCTTGCGGACATCTAACAAAACCCAAGTCTTTGAGACACTTGTCTAGCCGTGAATTCCAAGCTCTAGGAGCTTGTCGAAATATGTATAACGCCTTTGATAATTTGTACACCAATTTTGGCCTGTCTTTCTTTATAAAACCCTCTGGTTGAGTTACATAAACATCTTCTTCTATTTCTCCATTAAGAAAGGCTACTTTTACATCAAGGTGATGTACAATCCAACCATTCTTAGCTGCCAAATCAAGTAAAATATGCACAGTTTCCATTCTAGCCACCCATGCAAAAACTTCATCGAAATCAACTTGTAACACCCTGTTTATTTAATAAATAAATAAACAAATTAATGAATGAATAGTAGCCCAAAAATTAATAATTATATAGCAAGGTGCTGGTCTCGAGGAGTTAACTGTCATAATTTTAGAAGGCAGGGATTAAAGTGTAAAATCCGGACTTAATTTGTAAGTATTATTGAAGGCAGGGACTAAATAGGAATTTATGAGACTTCATTTGAAGAGATTTTGGAGGATAGGGGGGCTGTTTGGTAAATTTTGTACTTAAGTTGTAATGGATTTTAATACTGAGGGTTTAAATGGTAAATTTTGGTCTAAGATTGAAAGAAAAAGGGAAGGGAGGGACTGTTGTTGTCATTATGGCAAACTTTTAGAATGGTGTCAGGTATTTAAAGGTTCCGCAAACCCTAACCCTAATCAACCATTTGCAGCCGCATCTCTCCACCCTTATGCCCCCTCACCGGCGCCGCCACCACCCCGTTTCCGATCAGCCAGCGAACACAACAACCACTAGACGTCCGTCCTTCTTCTCACTCTCCTTCTTCAGTCGCCGTCATGTGAGGCTTCATCCACTCGCCACTTCGCAAACCGGAGCTGCCGCCACTGTGGAGCCTTAAGACCACCGAGGAGCCTCCAGTGTCGCTGTAGCGCTACCGATAACACCACTTTCGCCGATATGTAGTGCTACTACCACTCCACTGCCCACGACGTTGGAGCTCATCGGCTGCTGCCTTGCCTTTGAAGCGCCTTTGGTTTCAGTTGTGGGTTGCCATTCCATCACCCTTCTCTCCGATTGTCATGCGCAACCGCAAGGGTGGCGGTGGTTAAATGCATTTCCAGCGGGCACTCATGTGTGTTAACATGTTCTGGGGTAGAAGACCAAGAGAAAACGTCGCCACCACCGTGAGGTGGTGGCTGTCATCGCCGCCTTCCAGTTTCTGCCACCATCTACCGCCGCCGGCCACCACAAGGTGGTTGTGTGTGTGTGTTTATTTTTAGTGTGTGGTTATATTGGGATTAAAGCTTTGTAAAGTGTATTAGAAAGTGGAATAATGAGAAAGAAACCCTAACCACCACCGTGAGGTGGTGACCGCCGCCGTGAGCCGCCATTGACCACCACTACCCGAGGTGGTAATGGGTGGTGCCCGACTAGCGAAACCCAAATGGGCCTAGTGAAACCCTAATGGGCCTATTGAAACCCTAATTGACCTAAAGATTTGGTTTTGGGCCTATTGGGCCATGATTGGGTTGGAAACCCTAATTAGGGTTTAGAAAACCCTAATTTTGGATATATGGGCCTTGGACTTATCGGGACCCACATTTGGGCCGTTGGAATGGAATTGTGTAGTTAGCCCAATCACACCATATGATTTATTTAAAAGAGTGATGAACTTAATGGATTAAGTCCTTAATGGGTTAAGTGAGAAACACTTAACCCTAATTGTTATTTTATGTGAAACCCTAATTTCACTTGGGCGTTATGTTGGGCCTTTCTATTGGGCTTTGGTGATTGGGCCAATATTAGGCCATCCAAGAACAATCAAATGGACTTGAATAATTTAATGGGCTTTAGGGTAAGGCCCATGTAAGGGGTTTGGGCCTAATTTGGAAAATTGGGCCATAGATGGGCCATAGTTTGGGCCTTAATGATTATATGATATTGGGCCATTAGAATGTCAAATGTCTGGACTGAAATAAATGGTTGGGCCTTAGAATGAGACCATGTGAAGGTTTGGGCCCAATTTGGAAAATTGGGCCAAATGTTGGGCTTTGACTTATAGTTGACTTTTGGGCCTTTGGACTGGGTCTTGGGCTTGGATCAAGCTAAGATTGGGGTAAAGCAGTCTTTTACCCCAAGCATCGACTTATGGTTATGTGTTGGAACCCAATTAATAATTGGGTGTTATTTTGATGTTGACAGTTCGGGAACCTGTCATCCAGCAGCTAGGGTTGGGTCCGCGGGACTTCAGCAGTGTGAGGTGAGTTACCTTCTAGTAGAAGTGGGTCTACGGCCACAATGCCGACCCACTAGTAGGGATTGTTTGTCGAGTAGTTGTCTTTGTGATAATTACTTGGGTTTGTCACTATCTGATGTGTTTTATGAGCTAGCATGATATGATGTTATGTGATAGTGGTAGTAGGGGTGAAATAGTCCCCGGTTACCGGTAGATAGGGCCGAACGGGGTAGTTTAGTACCAAGCTATGCTAGACAGATTATGATATATGTGATATGAGATTATGTGGTAGTAGTAGGGGTGAAATAGTCCCCGGTTAGGTAATTGACATTACTGGGAATCTTTCAGCAGCTGGGGACTGGGTGAGTTTGGGAACCTAGGAAAGCCTAGGATATGTTTCAGTGGGTTAGTAGTGAGGATCAGTGAGACTTGGGTGCATCAGTTTGAGGAAGTGACATGGAGGATTCGGGGGGATTGCTGAGGAAAGTATGGATAGGTGTGAAAGGTAGTATTGGGCCCGTACTACTAAAAGCCCAGGATCCATACTCGAGAGAGTCTTGGAGAATATGAGAAGCTTCGGGGAGGAGTTAGTGACCCGGTTTGGGGACAGAGGATGTTCCAGTTGTTGCAGCTTAGCCATTGGCAATTGAGCAAGTGAGCGTGACAGGGTGTCAGACCCTGAAGGATATGACTTCCAAGAGTTTGCAGATGCGAGATCGATTTGGAGCACCCTGGGAAGAGAGATTCATGCCATGTGCGTATAACAGAGGGTCTCGGGAAGAGACCCATGACTGCTGATCATCGGGTGAAAGGCCAGCAGGGCCTGAGTCAGTGCAACACATACGGGAAAGTGCACAAGGGAGTTTGTCGCTCCAAGGGTTTAGGCTGCTACAAGGTAGCAGGGTTGGTCATGTCAGAAAAAGGTGATTAGGATTCCTCCAGATGTTGCGGGTATGTCATATTCTACTGCTACTATATGGATGTTGGGAATTGTACCACTTTGGAATTTTGATTGAGTTTGGACAATTTAGATCGCGGGTCGGTTCTCTGCCATTGTTTGGCTTATCAAGGATTGTTGTATGTCATCATGCATGCCGGAAAGTCCTTGATGAACCCACAGAGGGACACATCTTGCGGAGCGGGCTCCGCGTGTACCGTTATCATTCCGGATCTTTGTCGGGATCTGTGCAGGAGTATTATATAGAGGATAGTTCGTCAGGGTTAGAACGATAGTTCTTCAGTGAAGTCAACGTTTAATGGGTCTATCATGGTTCAGGTGTGGTCGACAGTTGTCTATGGATGAACCTTGGAAGCTCAAGGCACTACCGTTGCTAGGATAGGACTGGTAGCATAAAGATGGTAGTGTCAGCTGCGGGGGTTAGATGCATAAGTGGTTGGTCATTGGATGTTCGAGAGAATTGTATTTTCGCTTGGGCTGTGTTCGGTTAGAGTTCAGTGGTATTGCGAGATTGGAAGTGGAAACGAGGACTCGTCAGCCAGAGTGAAGATTAAGGCATCTAGTTGTCAGCATGGGAGGTGGATTGAGGTGTCAGACTAGAACAGATGTCAAGAGTACTCATCAAGATTTCTGAGGACGGGCGATCTCAAGGTTTAACCGGTGATTGATCGTTAGCATTGGTAAGCTCTGATTGTCGACATTGGACTATTAGGAAGTAAGAAGGATTGAGAATTCTTCAATTCTCACGTATCGTGAAGACTTAGTCGAATCTAAGCGAGGGAGAGACTTTTTGTAAGGTTCTCCAAATGTGAGTTCTGGTTGCACGAGGTGCAATCTCTTGGGCACCTTGTCAACCAGAAGGGTATTCTGGTCGATCCGGCCAAGATAGAGGCCGTGATGCAGTGGGAGATTCTGAGGTCTCCATCTGAGATTCGGAGTTTCCTGGGTCTAGCGGGTTATTACTGGAGATTTATACGGGACTTCTCCGAGATTACAGTTGCTTTAACCCGACTGACCAAGAAGTCGGTGGCCTTTCGCTGGGGGGCCTGAGCAGCAGGCAACCTTCGTGACTCTCAGACAGCAGGTTTCGGGAACCAGGTTAGAGCTCCAGTTAGGACTCAAGTTCAGTTGAGTGTTAGGTCGAGTGCGTGTTCGACCAGTATGGAAAGTGTTGTAAGACTGCGGGGGTGGCCGTAACATTCACTAGCGATCAGGTAGTATGGAAAGTGTTGTAAGACTGCGGGGGTAGCCGTAGCATTCACTAGCGATCAGGTAGTATGGAAAGTGTTGTAAGACTGTGGGGTTAGCCGTAGCATTCACTAGCGATTAGGTAGTATGGAAAGTGTTGTAAGACTGCGGGGGTAGCCGTAGCATTCACTAGCGGTCAGTTAGCATGGAAAGTGTTGTAAGACTGCGGGGGTAGCCATAGCATTCACTAGCAGTCAATTAGCATGGAAAGTGTTGTAAGACTGCGGGGTTAGCCGTAGCATTCACTAGCGGTCAGATAGTGATAGAATGTTGTAAGTCTATGGGTGTAGCCGTATCATTCGTGAGGTTGGCAGCTAGTGATAGAGTGTCGTGAGACTGCGGGTGTAGCCGTAACATTCACTAGGTTGGTAGATGGCATGATCGTGTTGTTAGAACGCGGAAGGGACAGTAGTACCCACCAGTTTAGGTGTAACAGTGAGGACGTTGCAAATCCACGGATTGGATTTCGGGATTTCCTAGATGGATTAGATTTGGTGGAGACAGTGATAAGACTATAGGGACGCCAATATAGTTATGAGATCAAGGAAGCAATGGACTGTGTAAGGTCGTTTGAGATATAAGGCTACCATTGGTCAGGTAGCAATCACTTTTAGCCTTGGATTGGGTGACGTCAGGATTCCACTCATGGACCCGACCGGTTGGATCAGGAGGTTGTTATAGCCATCGTGGTAAGATAACTAATGACAATTATTGACAGAAGATAATTACGTTCGAAGGTCGTGTGGGAACCTCTATAGCTCAGCGACCGGGTTGAAACCCGATATTTCAGATGGTTGGCGAACAAATTAAGACCAGGAAGGTCTCGGTAGATTTTGGAAAGCAGCCATGTGGCAACATACTGCTTCAGGCAGTTCAGTGTTAGGGCAATTTCAGCGTTTGGGCAGTGTTACTATTTGTGTTTTAGGTTGCAAGTACAGACGAAATAGCTGGTTGATTGGGAAGTGACAAGTCACTCACAGCGGGATTAGCTGAGCCTTGGCCAAGTATAAGTGACCTGCAGGGATAATTAGGTCTTTGATTCTGTTTTATAGTGGGAACCTCGAGCTATTAGAAGTTGAGTAGTCAGTTGAGGGATAAACGAACTGGATTCAACGATAATGATTCAGTATGAGTGGTCCGTCAGGGAGTCAGACCACCTCAAGACTACAGATTTCAAATGGAGTAGGGCTGATCTGGTTGTAAAGAATTCGCTCATCTGCGGATTTTAGGGATTGGTGAAGGTTGGTCACGGTTACCCTGGAGAGGCTAGGGTATGCCCAGGGTTGTGGTCATGTTACTTAAGTGGTTTAGCGTGTAAGGAATGGTAAGGAATGATTTCAAGGACGAAATCTAATTTAAGTGGGGGAGAGTTGTAACACCCTGTTTATTTAATAAATAAATAAACAAATTAATGAATGAATAGTAGCCCAAAAATTAATAATTATATAGCAAGGTGCTGGTCTCGAGGAGTTAACTGTCATAATTTTAGAAGGCGGGGAATAAAGTGTAAAATCCGGACTTAATTTGTAAGTATTACTGAAGGCAGGGACTAAATGGGAATTTATGGGACTTCATTTTGAAGAGATTTTTGAGGATAGGGGGGCTGTTTGGTAAATTTTGTACCTAAGTTGTAATGGATTTTAATGCTGAGGTTTTAAATGGTAAATTTTGGTCTAAGATTGAAAGAAAAAGGGAAGGGAGGGACTGTTGTTGTCATTATGGAAAAATTTTAGAATGGTGTTGGGTATTTAAAGGTTCCACAAACCCTAAACCTAATCAACCATTTGCAGCCGCATCCCTCCACCCTTATGCCCCCTCACCGGCGCCGTCACCACCTCGTTTCCGATCAGCCAACGAACACAACAACCACCGGACGTTCGTCCTTCTTCTCACTCTCCTTCTTCAGTCGCCGTCATGTGAGGCTTCATCCACTCCCCACTTCACAAACTGGAGCTGCCGCCACTGTAGGAGCCTTAAGACCACCGAGGATCCTCTAGCGCCACTGTAGCGCTGCCGATAACACCACTGCCGCCGATATGTTGTGCTACTACTACTCCACTGCCCATGACGTTGGAGCTCGTCGGCTGCTGCCTTGCCTTTGAAGCATCTTTTGTTTCAGTTGTGGGTTGCCCTTCCATCACCCTTCTCTTCGATTGTCATGCTCCACCGCAGGGGTGGTGGTGGTTAGATGCATTTCCAGCGGGCACTCGTGTGTGTTGACTTGCTCTGGGGCAGAAGACCAAGAGAAAACGTCGCCACCACTGTGAGGTGGTGGCTGTCATCGCTGCCTTCCCGTTTCTGCCACCATCTACCGCCGCCGGCCACCACAAGGTGGCTGTGTGTGTGTGTTTATTTTTATTGTGTGGCCTATTGGGCTATGATTGGGTTGGAAACCCTACTTAGGGTTTAGAAAACCCTAATTTTGGATATATGGGCCTTGGACTTATCGGGACCCACATTTGGGCCATTGGAATGGAATTGTGTAGTTAGCCCAATCACACCATTTGATTTATTTAAAAGAGTGATGAGCTTAATGGATTAAGTCCTTAATGGGTTAAGTGAGAAACACTTAACCCTAATTGTCATTTTATGTGAAACCCTAATTTCACTTGGGCTTTATGTTGGGCCTTTCTATTGGGCTTTGGTGATTGGGCCAATATTAGGCCATCCAAGAACAATCAAATGGACTTGAATAATTTAATGGGCTTTAGGGTAAGGCCCATGTAAGGGGTTTGGGCCTAATTTGGAAAATTGCGCCATAGATGGACCATAGTTTGGGCCTTAATGATTATATGATATTGGGCCATTAGAATGTCAAATGTTTGGACTGGAATAAATGGTTGGGCCTTAGAATGAGACCATGTGAAGGTTTGGCCGCAATTTGGAAAATTGGGGCAAATGTTGGGCTTTGACTTATAGTTGACTTTTCGGCCTTTGGACTGGGTCTTGGGCTTGGATCAAGCTAAGATTGGGGTAAAGCAGTCTTTTACCCCAAGCATGGACTTATGGTTATGTGTTGGAACCCAATTATTAATTGGGTGTTATTTTGATGTTGACAGTTCGGGAACCTGTCATCCAGCAGCTAGGGTTGGGTCCGCGGGACTTCAGCAGTGTGAGGTGAGTTACCTTCCAGTAGAAGTGGGTCTACGGCCACAATGCCGGCCCACTAGTAGGGATTGTTTGTCGAGTAGTTGTCTTTGTGATAATTACTTGGGTTTGTCACTATCTGATGTGTTTTATGAGCTAGCATGATATGATGTTATGTGATAGTGGTAGTAGGGGGTGAAATAGTCCCCGGTTACCGGTCGATAGGGCCGAAGGGGGTAGTTTAGTACCTAACTATGCTAGACAGATTATGATATATGTGATATGAGATTATGTGGTAGTAGTAGGGGGTGAAATAGTCCCCTGTTACCGGTCGACAGGATCGAAGGGGTAGGGTAGGTTGGGCACCCAGATATGCCTGATAGGGGTAGGTTGAGCACCCCGGTATGCTCAGCAGTGTAGGTCGGGCACCCAGATATGCCTGACATGGGGTAGGTCGGGCACCCCGGTATGCCTGACAGTATGTGATTTGTATGGTATGTGGTATGATGGGGAAACTCACTAAGCTTCGTGCTTACGGTTTACAGTTTTTGTTTCAGGTAATCGTTTTCAAAGGAAAGGAGTCGGCTTGATCGCAGCGCATCACACTATGTTCTCCGCACATGAGATCTTTGGGATTACACTCTGATATGGTTATATGATAATATGTTTTGATTATTGACACTTTGGTTTTGATATGAGATATTATTATGAATGTTTTTATATTGTTGGTTTTATATAATAACTTAATTAAAATGAAATTTTTGGTCTTGAATTTTGGGATGTTACACAATCCCATGTTTTTGTTAGGTTATGAGCATATCTACATTCCTATGTGATCATGCAACCCTAATTGCTTTGGATCTAAGTTTTTCTCTATTGAACATACAAATATGAACACCAAAGCAATAACCCTAGATCTAGCATATACAATTCGAAATTCACATATGAAATTAGGGTTTGATCATTACCTAACTTGCTATATAGTAATAACAAGAACCACCTTGACTCTTGAAAGCTTAATGCCCCAAGTGTTGCACCCCTAATGGAGTGACAAACACCCAACACAACAAGGATTACAATGAGAAACAAGATGTGACAACACGAAACTTTTTCCGTTTCCGTTATCCTAATTCCGTTAATAAAATTTGAATTTTATAAAGTTTCCGTCAAAACTTCATGGGTTAGGAAATCATCTAGTTTTATATAATTAAATTTATATAAGCGATTAGGAACCAAATCACGCAAAAACCCGAAGTCCTTGAAAAACAAATCAGTTTTTGACCTAAGTGAGTGTACGGCCGCACACCCGTTCACGGCTGGTGTCAGGTGGACCCCACCACCGACCATAACCCCAGCCTATAAATACAGGACCCCCACCCTCATTTGAACACTTTTGACCAGAAACTCTCTCATTCTCTCTCTAGAACCTCTGATCGTACACACTAAAAACACCTCTTTCCATCCGAAAAACATCGAGAAACACCATTTAGGGTCATTTCGGTGCATCTAGAACACGTTTCTCGTCGAAATCGGCACGTTTGTTTTTGAGTGTACGTTCGTACACCTTCAAGTTCAGTGACCGTACACCCTGTATACGGCCGTACACCTTCAAATCCGCAAAGGTTCGTACACCCCTCAAAGAAGAGTTCACGGCCATACACCCTGTATACGGCCGTACACCGCTTGTCCGGCCGTACACCCCTGTTCACGACCGTACACGCCTCTTCAGCAGTGAAAAGCTCGTTTCATCGATTCAATCAAGTCCCGATAACATTCCTTAAGCGAAAACAAGTGTTTTTCTAACACTTTACCTAACGAAATCGCTAATCTAGATGCATATATGTATTTATTGATATTAGGATTCCGTTAAGTGCCACGTACAACAACCCAAGGATCTTCGTTTCCAGTCGACGTTTTCACACAACAGCAGTGAGTTCATACCCCTACATTTTTCCGAGTTTTTAGTGTTTTTGAGGGGGGAATACAAGCCAAACATAAATGATTTTATGAAATTTATACAAAAGGATTTAAATAAAATTAAAACGGATGCAATCGATACAAACGTACAGTTTCTATACTTTTATAAAATATTTAGATACTTTATCCCTTCTGTATTATGCTGAGCATAAGGGACATTTTCAACTTACAAGTTAACCACATAGTTTTCAGATCAATACAAGGTTATACATATACAAACACACAAACTATAAAAGGTATAGTTTGGGAATTCATACAAGGTTATACATATACGAACACACAAACTATAATAGGTATAGTTTGGGAATTCATACAAGGTTATACATATACGAACACACAAACTATAATAGGTATAGTTTGGGAATTCATTAAACGGTTTACAAACTTATCCTTTATAAACCTTTCGGTTATTTATAAAAAGGGTTTTTCTGTATTATTACTTGTAAAGTCGTTAATCTAGTTGGAGACACGTCCTTGGGCGCTTACAAACATAACTAAGTGGAGGAATACCCCTTATGACCCAGAGTCTCCTCGAAGGAGAGCGTGATTTTGTGTATAGATCTATACGGGACTGACAATCCCGCACCTTGCTGCTAGCTACAGTAGGACCGACAGGTCTACGGGTGACAAAGTCATAAAGGATACTGGTGCCCGATTCGCGCCATATCATGTTTAATATGGTCATAAAACTCGCAAATAGATTACAACGATATACTTATGTAGTAATATACTATACATGAACAATGATTATTTAGCATAATTATGGAAAATACATGGTTTCTTTATGAGAAATAAAACTACCTCACATACTGGTAGTAACCAGGGTTTTCAAACAGAACATTCCACACAAAGGTTTTCATACAGAATTCATCATACAATACATCTAGTAGTAATCCAAACATACAAGCTAATATGTTTTATATACTATAACCGGATATAATAACAAACATTCATAGTTAGTTCTATAACTCTTTAGTTTATGCATCAGGGTTACGTATGAAGAATACTCGGCGGACTGTGGGATATGTGGTTTCCGCCTCATTTCCTGTTCCTTGTTTGGTTGTGGACTTAGGGCAGATCCATATAGCCAACTGTCTGTTCAGTCTTGGTTCATACGTGACTAGCGTGAACTAAGTAGTTATAGATGGAACTAATATTATCGCACTCTTACTAAAGAAAATATTGGATTTTCTTGGAATCATGCAAACATTTTTTACAGAGTCATCAACATGCTTTCAATACAAAAACATCGCTTATGAACTCACCAGCTTTACGCTGATACTCTTTCAAAACTGCTTGTATTCTCAGGAAATCAGTAGACAGGTACCTCCTGGAGTTTTTAAGAAGACGGAGCGTATAGAGTCACGTCTTTTTCTTTTGATTATACTTTTGAAGTGTATAAACAAGAATCAAACAGATGTAAAATCTTTTCATATATGTATTCAATGTAATGGTTGTGTTTACTATGATTGCTATGATACAATTGTTGTGATACTACACATGACGTCATCCACCCCCGAACGTTTCCGCCATTCCGTTTTGGGGGTGTGAGAGATTGGTATCAGAGCTATTGTTTATAATGAACTAAGTATACCAAACCTTACATGGTATACAACTATAAACACTAAGGGGCCGAAGCACTCTGAACTAAAAGTATACTTTTAAAAATGTAAGTATTTTATAAGAAGTATACAAGTATACATACGTACTAGAAAACAGTGTCATAAGTAGAACAAAACAAAAGTATTTGGATGTTGGACGCTGCGGTTAAACCTGGATAGTTATGTAATCATGTCTGGGATCAATATAGCCTGATCAACTATATTTATTTGAGACATGACCAACATGTGTCTGGGAGTGATCGTGGTGTTGCAACAAGCCTAAAACTTACCAAGCCTTATACATCAAAATACCAATAGAACATCACATACAACTTAAAATACTATAGGAGTATTTTGGCTAGAGCCGAATACAACATGCAGATTCATTCCAAGTGTTGCTACTTATTTCTCCCTACCGATAGTTTACTTGCATTAGTAACCATTCTTTGTTTATCGCTTAGTAGAACACTTTATCTATCAGAATGAGATATATCTTGTTTCATATCTCTTGATTTAAAATTTAGAGGACTTATCATCCTCTTCTTCTTTATTATTTTTAGAACAAGATGCCTCTCAGAAAGAGACCCAACAGGAAGAACAACAATCCCCCAACTGATACAACGCCACCACCTCCTCAGTTTGACCCAGCTATGTTCCAGGCAGCAGTTACGGCTGCTGTGGCTGCTGTGATGTCGCAGATAAATCAGGGCAGCTCTGGTGGATCCGGAGGTGGACCCGATTCTCAAAGTCATGGTGGAATTCAGGGACATCCAAAGGAGTGTTCCTATAAACACTTCATGAATGCGAAACCCAAATCCTTCGACGGCAATGGAGGTGTTATTGCCCTGTCTCGATGGATTGAGAAGATCGAATCGGTTTTTGAGATCTGTGCGTGCTTCGAAGCAAACAAGGTGAAGTTCGCTGCCTGCACCTTCACCGACAGAGCATTGACCTGGTGGAATGGTCGAGTCAAATCCATGACCCTGCCGGTAGCAAATGCCATGGGTTAGGAGAGTCTGAAGGAACTTATGCTTGCCGAGTACTACCCAAGGGGCGAAATGCAGAAGTTAGAGCACGAGCTCTGGAACCTGAAAATGAAGGGTTCCGACATTGCTGCCTACACAGCTAGATTCTATGATCTGGCTCTCCTCTGTACGGGAATGGTCACCTCGGAAAGCAAGAAGATTGAAAGGTACATTTGGGGATTGACGCCCCCAACGCAAGGAAACATGTTGGCTGCTAACCCTACCACTTTTGACAGTGCCAAGTGCCTGGCACAGACCTTAATAGATCACGGGGTTGGTCTCGATGATGTAGCAGCTGTTCCTGAACCACCAAAGGAGAGTGGGGGAAGAAAGAAGAAGTTCTGGAACAAGCGTAAGGGCCAGTCTTCACAGGAGCCCTCCAAGAAACAACAGACAGTGGCAGTCCATGCTGCTACTACCCCTGCTGCAGTTCCCACTACTCCAACAACCCCCAGCCACTATGCTGGAAACCTACCCCTATGCAAAAAGTGCAACTACCATCATCTTGGGCAGTGCCAGGAGATGTTGTGCAATAGCTGTGGTAAGAAGGGACACGTAGCTCAATTCTGCAAGGCACCGGTCCAACCAACCAATCAGGTTCCTGGAGCGGGCGCCGATCAAGCCTGTTATGGCTGTGGGGAGGTTGGGCACTTCAAGAGAAATTGTCCCAAGGCAACAACAGGTGGTAACACAGGGAGAGTGCTAACGATGGGCCAGGAGGAGGCAGTTGCTGATCCCACAGTTGTTACGGGTACGTTCCTCCTTGACAACTCTTATGCATGGATTGTTTTCGATTCTGGTGCGGAGAGGAGTTTTGTTAGTCATGCATTCAAACACCTACTCAAATGTAAATCCTAACCTTTAACCGAAACATTTACCGTCGAGATGGCTAACGGAAAGAAAGAGAGCACTAACGACATATTCATAGGCTGTACCCTTACCCTAAACGATCATTCCTTCCCCATCGATCTTATGCCAGTTCCTATAAAAAGTTTTGATGTTATCATTGGTATGGATTGGTTGAGCCCCAATCGTGCCGATATCCTTTGTTATGACAAAGCCATCCGACTTAACATGCCCTCGGGCGGAACTCTTATAATTTATTGCGATAAACTCGGCTCAAACCTTCGAATCATTTCGTGCATCAAAGCTCAGAAGTATCTGCGAAAGGAGTGCCATGCATTCCTAGCCCACGTTGTTGACGAAAAGCAAAAAGTTAAAGACCTCGAGAGCATCCCCAAAGTCTGAAAATTTCCTGATGTCTTTCCCGAAGATCTTCCAGGAATCCCTCCCGTGCGCCAAGTCGAGTTCCGTATCGACTTAATCCCCAGAGCTACTCCTGTAGCTAAATCCCCATACCGTTTAGCGCCGGCAGAAATGGAAGAGCTATCCAGCCAGCTCAATGAGCTGCTCAGCAAAGGATTCAAACATACAAACTAATATGTTTTATATACTACAACCGGATATAATAACAAACATTCATGGTTAGTTCTATAACTCTTTAGTTTATGCATCAGGGTTACGTATGAAGAATACTCGACGAACTGTGGGATATGTGGTTTCCGCCTCATTTCCTGTTCCTTCTTTGGTTGTGGACTTAGGGCAGATCCACATAGCCAACTGTCTGTTCAGTATTGGTTCATACGTGACTAGCATGAACTAAGTAGTTATAGATGGAACTAATATTATCTCTCTCTTACTAAAGAAAATATTGGATTTTATTGGAATCATGCAAACATTTTTACAGAGTCATCAACAGGTTTTCAATACAAAAACATCGCTTATGAACTCACCAGCTTTATGCTGATACTCTTTCAAAACTGCTTGTATTCTCAGGAAATCAGTAGACAGGTACCTCTTGGAGTTTTTGATAAGACGGAGTGTATAGAGTCACGTCTTTTTCTTTTGATTATACTTTTGAAGTGTATAAACAAGAATCAAATAGATGTAAACTCTTTTCATATATGTATTCAATGTAATGATTGTGTTTACTATGATTGCTATGATATAATTGTTGTGATACTACACACGACGTTATCCACCCCCGAACGTTTCCGCCGTTCCGATTTGGGGGTTTGACACAAGAAATCGGCCAGAGTTTCTATCTGGAATGCATAGGGCCGAAATCCTTAGGGTTTAGGAGGTTTATATAAGGTTATGTTGCTTAGTATTCAAGCTAGACTTGGATAATGAAACCCTATTTCCTAACTTAAGCCCAAAGCAACCCACTGATCTCCTTGGTAAGCCCATGGACGAAATCTTATAGGATAACCCATAAATTTCGTCCACTCCACTTACAAGGAGTCCTAAGCCCAGTTTCACAACTATCAATGATTTGCAAAACAACCCCTACATTATTCATCAGATCATTTTAATCCCAAAATTAATATTAAATTAATTTCTGATTAATTACTAATTAATAATATGATTTCCAAATAATATATTAATCTTATAATATATTAATAAAATCATTTTGAATACCAATTTATTATTCATATAATAAATCTTACTCTCTCTCTCCCTCTCTCTCTCTCTCCACTAGTCATCCTATCAAGTTGCATGAGTGAAGGCAACCCAAAAGGACTATGCTCATAATCAAATCAAGTACACACCAAATATAGTTATGGGCATAGACACCTAATCCAATAGTCTCCCACTTGGATAAGTCTAATAACTATTATTGCAAGTATGACTTCAGAATCTGATCAACACTCGTAGCTTACAAAAACCGCTGTCGAACTCTAATCTTATCAGTAACGTGTCACAACCAGGAAATTCTATACTTTTGTAATCATTATCAAGGACAAAATTGTAAACAAAATCTGGAAGCATGCATAATGTTTATTCAATGACAACAAAATTACATCAAAAACTCTATACAAATACTTTAAATGGTCAACGAAAGATTGGAAACCCTAAAAATCCTGGTTTAACTCCGTTATGGACTAGGATTTCCTTATTGGGCCTAATGGGCCAATAAGTTTCCAATTTGACTATTTTGGACTTGGAACCCTTAAATGGGCCCTAATTGGACCCACTTTCATGAAAATTAACATTTTGGGCCTTATGGGTCTAAAATGGATCATTTTACACTGATGGGCCTTATTGGGCCATAAGTGAATTAAATTCCTTATTGGACCGTAAACCCTCTCCCAATTGGATTTCATTGGGCCGTGAACTACCCTAAAGGCCCAATGGGCCGAAAACTTGTATAGAGACTTCACACTTTCGAGCAAGACCAAGAATGGGCCAAAGTGATTCCTTTCCTCTTTCTTTAGCCCATTTCGGCCCAATACAAAAAAAAGATGTAGATTAATAAGAGCTAGACACCTAATCGTTATCTCTTGGATATCCATGCAAGGTTCCCACCTCCCTATGCATCTATCACCTCACTACTTCTCTCCTCCCTCTCTTCTTCTTGTCTTCGGTCGAGGGTCACACACACACACACACACACCTCACTTGAATTTTCTCTCAAACACTCACAACAACAACCCCTCATTTCCTCTCAAAAATTTCGAGATCTAGGGCATTTCAAGAAGGTTTTTCCATAGAAATCGTCATCCTTGAATCCATCTAAACCAAAGTCCTCTCAAGAAGCTTACTAGGGCTGAAAATCACATCAGCCTCTTCCATTTCTTCTTCAAAACCGTGAGCAACTAAGCAAGGTGAGTTCATACCCCCTTGTTTTCGGTTTTTACTTGTTTTTGGGGGGAGAATACAAGTGTTATGTGTTGATCTATGTGTGTTTGCATGTTATATGTGATTTCTTTGGTTTGTGTTGTGAAAATGTGATATTAGTTGTTAAATATCGAGATCTATGGCTAAAGTGCGAAGGATACATAAACAAATAACATAATAAACAACATACTTCAAAGATCTAAGAGTCTTTAGGCTTAAGAAGTGAAAACAAAGCCAAAAATCTTTTTAAGTGTCATTTTTGCAATAATAACAAAGATTTGGATAAAATATGATATTTCAGTTTTATAAGGATAAAATAGTATTATTTACATAAAAATCTGACTTTTATGAAAATAACACTCTTCAAGGGGTCAAAAACATAAATTATAGCTTATTGGGCTTACATTTGGGCCTCACGGGTTTTGGGCCCAAAATTGCGAAAAATGAAGAGTTTTGGGGGCTGAAGTTGTAAATTTGTCAAAATATGGGTCTAAAACGTAAATAAACTATTTCAAGGGCTGAAAATGACTTTGATGCAAAAATTTGACTAAAAATGCAGAGTTTTGGATTTTGGGGTCAAAATTGTAAAACTTACGGAATTTGGGCCAAAAGTGTATACTTTTTACAAATAAGGACCGGAAATGGCAAATACAATAGTTTTGGGCTGAAATGATTATTTAAATAAAGTTTGGGTCGAAAATGTCAAGAAAAATGGTTTAAGGACCAAAAATGTCAATTTTCATAAAAAGGGACTAAAAG
Source organism: Lactuca virosa (assembly GCF_052849685.1). NCBI lineage: Eukaryota > Viridiplantae > Streptophyta > Magnoliopsida > Asterales > Asteraceae > Lactuca > Lactuca virosa. Next base: position 245,883,805 of record NC_136426.1, read on the forward strand.
TGTCATTTTTATAGATAAATGGGCTGGAATGGTCAAAATAAATTTTTTTGGGCCAAATAGGCTAATATTAAATTATTGGGTTAAAAATATTAAATTTTATAACGCATGTTTTTTAAAAATGTTATATATATATATATATATATATATATATATATATATATATATATATATATATATATATATATATATATATATATATATATATATATATATATATATATATAACCAAAGCTTCGTTATAAATCAAACGTCAAAGTATTTTTAACATTGCGAATAAACATTTAGCATACAACAAATACCTACACCTCAAACTTAAAATCGATAAACAGATAAATGATTCAATGATTGGGCCCAAAATCTTCTCTTCGTGCTATTGGGTCTTTGTGGCCCAATTTCATGATTATTGGGCCCAATATATTCAAACATGTTTATTGGGTCTTGGTGACCCAATTACATGCCCAATGGGCCTTTATCAGCTTTAACATGCTATTGGGCCTTAGTGGCCCAATTGCATTGCTAATATGGCCCTAAACATTCATCATATGCTTAAGGAGCCATAATGTGTCCGTAGCATACTCGACAGTCTATAATAACATACACGATTAGTGGGCCACCGGTGTCCTCTTTCATGTCTGTTAGGCTTACTTCATATACACGTAAACATCATTCGGGTTGTAAAACAAGGCTTATCAATTTCATTGGGACTTAGTGAGAAATAACGGGTGGCACCAATAAGTGTCGGCCGTAGCCTGTAGTTATAATCAGAGTCTCTTGGAGAGAGAGCGAGAGTTTGTGTATAGATCTATACGGGGATGACTCCCCCACACCTGAGCTGTTCGCTACACTTAGACTCGGCCAGTCTAGGGTGACAAAATCTTGATCAAAACCGGTGTTTGGAAAAATGCCAAGACAGGCGAATTAGTCACTATTATGCATGGTTATAACGACTCACATAGAGATCCTTACCATCTAAGTATTCACGGGAAATCATATTCATACACTGTGACGATGCAAAGTGATTTATACAATAATACAAAACTATCATACTATGTAAATTGGAAAACATCGGGTTTTCCGTGGAAACGACATTATTCACTTCTACATACAACAATTACAATACAAAGAACAATTATGAAGAACATTCACTTTTACATGTTTTGAAATTACATATATATGCACTTATGGGATCATCACATCTTTTTCGTAAACAGTTTTTGTTACAGAAAATGTCGGATTTTCTGGGTTTTACAAACAATACAAACTATATTTATATCAAACATGCTCTATGAACTCACCAACATTATATATGTTGACCGTTTTTAAAATAACTTGTATTCTCAGGTAACCGTTAGAATGAAGAATCATCAAGTGTGGTTCTGAAATTTCTTTTGTGCAATGTCAATCGTTAAACAATTTATGTTCTGTGATGTTGTAATGAAAACAATGTACTTGATGTGAACAAGGTCAGTTGTAATGTATTAATGCTTGGTGATGTTTATGTTATGTTTCATGTATATTCATTGTGATGATATTTCAATTTAAGTCACATGAGCCCTCGGACGTTTCCGCCGTCTGGTTCGGGGGTGTGACATAACGCGTCCTTTAGATAAGTGATCAAATATTCCTCATGAAGTATTGAATCAAGTAATGAAATCAAAATCAGAGTATCAAGAATTGAGAACACATAATGTAAATAAGATCTAGTTTCAGCTCGTATTATGCTCCGCGGTTACAGAGAGAAAATAGACAAGACCATCTCCAAAACTCTTTTCTAACTCTAAGTAACATTCCCTATTTATAGGAAAACAGTAAAGTATACAAAAAATTCCAAAGGACTAAACTTCATAGTTTCGACATAAAATGCCTTTGCAAAATAACATTACATTTCAACACCTTACAATACTACTTCAACCCTTACAATCTCCTCCTTTGTAAGCAGTGTCGAAATCAGTTGATCAAAACTTGAGCAACCATGTGTAGTACTCTTCGAATTTCAGCATACCAATTCATCACCTTGTTTAGTTCAGCCTTATCTCCATCGTTATTCTTCTTACAACTATTCATACACACAATTAAGTTTGCATAATGAGCAGTTGTATATCTTTCAATTTCACTTGGTTGGAAAAAGAACTTCGATAATTTTCCCTTCTTATTCTTCCCAGCAAAAACTATGCCAAATGGCTTCAAACATATTTCACCATTTACATACTTCTTCAACTGAGCTTCACTCAATGTCTTGGTTTGAGGAACAATAACTTCTTTTTCCATTGTTGCAGCCAACTCAACGTCTGTCATAGCTAGACAATCATGGTAATTGTCTATGAAAAGTTTTATATGACCTAGACCCAATTTTAACACATCCTTGCTTGTGTTTTGGATTTTAGAAGCATCCAAATCCTTGAGTATATATGCAACTTGAATCAAATAATTCAAGTTCATCAAAGGAAAATCAGCAATGGAAAATTCGAAAGGTACTTTATTTGCCCTCACAACGTGATATCGAAAATTCTGAAGCATATTTTCGAACATTTCACCTTTTGTTATACCAAGTACTTGAACAATTTTCACTAGTGACCAAACCTCTTCTTGTTCCTTTCCCAACACTGCATGGAACCTCAGCTTCATATGAGAAAAATCATCCTTGTTCTTGAATTTATTCACAAACTTATATTGAGCAGTGAGAAACATCATCCCATTGATGGGAAAATCAAGTTGATTCATATCAGAGTTCTCAATTGCATAACTCTTTCTTGGCTTTTTCTCAAATTCATACATTTCGTCGTATACAACTCTGGCTTCAATATTTTCATAACTGTGCAATCTCGTTGGATCACCTTTGTTTATTGTAGGTGGATCATTTGCACGAAGCATCAAAATACTTTGAATATGACGCTGCTTCTCCAACTCTGCTTCAATCTCAGCCTTTCTTTCTTCTTTCGTCTTTTCAATAAGAATTGTTTTCCCTTTGTCTGAAGTTTTTGTTGTTTCCTTAGGTTTTGAACAACTTCCCCCTTCACCAGTTGACCCAATTACAATGCCTTTTGTGATTGGCCTTGTAGTAACAACAGTTGATGTTACAGGATCAGCTTTCGAAATTATTGGTTTTGAACTGGGAATGTGAGTTGTAAAAACTTTGCCAAAAACTTTCACTTCTTCACTTGTAATACCGGATGCACCTTTTCCTTTACCAACATTCACCTTTTCTCCCCCTTGCACCCCTGTAATAACAGGTGGGGCATTTGTTGGTAAGATAATGACAAACTGAGACAATGGAGCCACCATCTTTTGAATTACAGCTTCGAAATAACGAAACTTCTGATCAGTAAACTCAGGAGTAAAAATTGATGATGAACCAGGTTTCGAAACAATGCCCTTCAATTCTTCAAGCAGAGAAGTAACTTTATCCAAAACTTGTAACAGCAGCAGTTTCTTTCTCATCAAACTTATGATCAAAAGATTGATGAGTTTTAGCAAACATAGTAACAGCATCCGCTATAATATCAACTTTCTCAAGAAGAGAAGAGTATTTGTTATCCATCTCACGAAGCTCTTTGGATACATCAACCTTCAATTCTTCAAGCTTGTGATTGACATTCTCACGAACCGTCTTAACACCTTGCACAAAAAGAACATGGCGTTCCTTTGAAATCCGTTTCAAATCCTTGAGCTCATCATTAAAAGTCGAAGATGCAGATTTGAATCGTAACTCGTTATTTTTATCCATGTAATCAAGCTTTTCGAAAAGACGAGATTCAGATTCATTTATCAACTTATCCAATTTCTTGAACAACTGAACTTCCTGAGCTTTAAGCATCACATCAACTTCAATAATTGAAACGAAATTCTTACCCCCTGCATCTGCTTGGGATTGAAGTATTGAATTGAGCTTTTTGTTTATAATCTTGAACTGCTTCCCGGACATCAACATATGATGTGGGATATCTTCTTCTTCTGGATCAAATTCCAAATCAACAAATGATCCTCTAAACCCTCCATCATCGGTATCATCATCGTTAAGAGGTTTAGGTGGGTCAGTGGATTGGGATGTAAAGAGAGAAGTAATGGGATGATCGATGACCATATCAAAAGTAGGAGAATGAGTGGTTGTGTAAATAGTGGTGATAATTGGTGTTAACGAAGTATTGGTTTGAGTAGTGAAAGGTTCAAGAATACCTTGAGAAGCAACAAGATGTTCATTATTTGAAACTTCTTCACCCATATTGACATTCACATCCGTATTAGATACGTGTGTGGAAATGCCTGAGGTTCAAACCTCCTCGTAAAATGATTCAGTTAACGAAATCTCGGGTGGTATGGCCGAAGTCTGCATAGGAATCGACACTTGTGTTGATTCACCAAAAATAGTAGATGTGTCTACTATCGAAGATTCCATAGAGCTACTTACAATTCCTGTCATTTCGAAAGTTGACTTGGCAGGTGAGATCTGTTGAGGTGAAAGATTACCTATTGGAGAATCAGGAACAATTTCTTCGTCTTCATCATCCTAAAGGATCAATTTTCGCTTCTTTGGCTTCTTCGTCTTGCTAGAGATATGCTTTGCAACATCCTCAACCCTACTCTTCTTTGATGATAGTGAAACTGGCATAGGAACTTCACGAAGAACAATGCCTTTCCGAGTGACATGGGCCTTATGAACCATTGATGGTGAGAAACTAGATGACCTCTCAGGAGATTTTTCGGATCTATAAGACATCTTTTTGATACGGTTTAACACAACAGACTTTATGGGAATAAGGTGCTTGGTAGAATCAGGTTGTGCAGTTTCCTGAGATTTCACAGACTTCTTCGAAACTTTCACCACCTCTGCAGGTTGTTTCTTTGGTGACTTAGAAACAATTGTTTCTTTATCATTTTTCTCAGGAGTTGAGACAGTCTTTGACTTCCGAGATTTCTTCGAAGAGCTTTCATCATGTTTTGACAACAAAATACCAATTCCATCATTTGTGTTGATGGAAAGTAAATAAGCCTCCAACACAGGATTCGAAGGATCAACCTTCTTGAGCATCCCATCAGGAATCCTAGCAACTGTTGGAAAAACATTCATATCATCTTCAATCGTCTTGGGATAGTGATACTTCAAGAATTCAGCTTTAGGTTCATCAGCAGGCACCAAAATACTTTCCTTTTCATAGGCAAATTGGAGAATGAGACTCCAATACCTTGTACATGAAATGCCATCAATCACATTCGTATTGTCAATGCTCTTCAAAAATTCTCTCCACAACTGAGTTGCATAGTCAACGGGTATATCGTAATAAATACCTGCGACCATAGCATACACCTCCATACGCCCTTTATCTAAACCAACACTTCGACCTATAGGACATCGATGGTAAACCCCAAAAAGAAAATTCCACAAACTTGGAAGACACGACTTCTTGAATTCATTGATCTTTGAGAGAGTAGGTTGATAACCCATCTCATTGAACATGTGTAACACATGTTCATTAGTGACTTTGTAGAAAGCTGGATAATTAGGGATTTGAAGAATTTTGACAAATAACTTCTTGGTTAAACGAAACTTCTTCTCATTGATTAAATTGAAAGTCACAGTATCCATCGTCTTGTTGTAGGATGCAGTAGAACCCGCCATTGATAACCAGGACATTTGTACTGCAAATGCACTGAACATTGCAGTCAATAAAACAGAATGTTTTAAAGCCACAATTAGTATCTTGAGTTCTTCAGGGTACACAGTAAGATCACCGTCAACTTGGTAATTTGTACTCTGGATCTTCATGATGGGTTGTTGAGAAGATGCATCGTCAGTGGTGTTTGATTGAAGAGCGGCCATGATTAGGGTTTTCTATGAGAATGATGAAGAATCAAGAAAGAAATAGAGCACAAATCGTTTGGAGATTTTGTAGAACGCGTAAACTTGGAATGATGATCCAGTTGCCCTTTATATATGTATCCCCTTTTGAATTTCAAACGGTTATCATAAAAGATCTTGACACGTGGCCCTTGAAAGTTGCACCAGTAACCATCATATACTCCAAACCGTCACATCAAAAGTCTCTTCGTGAGTACGAGTGGATAAGGACAAAACCTTTGGAATAGAGGTTGGGCTCTTTCGTTTTAGGGTTTGAAAACGAAGTCATATGCCAGACTGTCGAAATCATCAACCTGAGTTGGTAATACTCAGAACCTCAAGGATTTCGTGAGTGCAGTGTGTCAAAGAAAAAGATAAGAATCTAGAAATTAAAACTTTGGTTCTGTGATGTCGAAAAAAATTATTTCGACATAAAGGCAGATAAATCACGGACAAAGATTACTTCGCTATTCATCAAGAGAGATGACTACCAACTTGTGTGTTTTCCCGTGAATTACAATCAAATACTTGTAGAGAAGTATCGAAGGGCCTCTTTTTAACAAGCTTCTTGGGTGGTTGGTGATTTTGTTACATATCAGCACTTAACAAAAATGTGAGTAATTGTAACAGAAATTACTTGTATGACCAGTGTAGTCAGTGACAAGTAAGCTTTGGAAGAATTATATGAAGTGACATAGAATTCGAATAAAACTCACACGAAAATCATATTCAAGAAAAAAAATGTTTGCTGGATCCTGTTGGGTAACAAACATCATGGGATTCGAACATTTGATCAAGATCACTCAAAAGAATTGAATATAATTTGGACTTTCGAAAGTTGGTACTGAAACAATTGTTTCGTTAAATCTGGAACAAAGTTCCCCGTCAATTCCTTAATTGAGTTGGACATTTTAGGTTTCACTTTCATCACGGTCTCATGATGTTAGATCATTAACACAGAAGTTTGATATGTCTAAATCCTAATTGGTTTGACCAGAGATCTCTTGGAAATATGTCATCGTGTGTGAAAGTGTAAGAACGTTGTGATGAAAAAGATTGGTTAAAGAATTTCGAAAGTACCACTGCTTTTTGATGGACTCAACAGATTACTCTAAACTCATTTAAGTATAGTATGGTAGCTCATGGACTAATGTGAATATAGCCTGATTGGGAAAAAAATTTTGTGATAAATTTTTTATTAAGGCTTCAAAAACACACATTGAGTCAGAAGAGGCTTAGGTCGACATGCTGCAGCATGCTTCTAGGGACAACCTAACTAGTACATAAGATGTCGAAAATGTACTTTCCCTTGAAACAGCAAGCCTGTTACCTCATAAAACTTGTTCACCCTCTTCTTCATGTTCCAAGATTTTCTACAAGATAAATCAAACAAAAAGAAAATATTTTTTGATTTTTGATTTTAGGAACAATAACAAAAATAAGAAAATCTTTTTGGAATTTTTCAAAAACAAAACAAAACAAAAATATTTTTGGTGTTTTTGATTTTTCGAAAAGAAAACAACTTAACAATCTAACAAAAATTTTGTACCATACTATCGAAAAAAATTTGCGTGAAATTAACGAAATTTTGACAAACTATCGAAAATTTATCTACAAAGCGAATTGCACTTAATGTCGAAATCGAAGCGTGTTGAAGCGTTGAACATGAACAGTAACCATTGAACACTTAACGAGACTCTTTTGAAGATCATTCAGCACCTCTGATTCGACATTTTTAAAATTTGACTCTTTTCATTCTTTCGAAATTGTTCCAGGAACTGAATTTCCTTCTATCATTCTAAGTTCCCCGAAAATTCTCACATATGATTTTTCATCTAATGGTTTTGTGAAAATATCAGCCAATTGATCAGTTGTTTTCACAAAGTGAACTTCAATGTTTCCGTCTTCCACATGATCTTTTATAAAATGATAACGAAGAGCAATTTGCTTGGTTTTCGAATGTTGCACAGGGTTGTGACAAATGCGTATTGCACTTTGTGAATCACAATACAACGAAATTTTCTTCATGTTGATTGCATAATCACGCAGTTGACTTTGAATCCATATGATTTGAGAAGTGCAAGCTGCAACAACAACATACTCAGCTTCTGCTGTGGAAATTGAAACACATGTTTGCTTTTTCGACTGCCAGCTTACTAACTTCCCATCCAGAAGTTGACATCCACCACTTGTGCTTTTTCTATCAAGATTGCAACCTCCTAAGTCAGCATCTGAAAAAGCTTGTATGAAGAATCCAGTTTTCGAAGGATACCACAATCCTAACGAAATTGAGCCTTTGAGATAACAAAAAATATTCTTGACTGCAGTGAGATGCGGTTATCGAGGATTTGACTGATACATAGCACAATTACAAACAGAAAACATAATATCAGGTCGACTTGCTGTATGGTAAGTAACAAACCTATCATGCTTCTGTATAGAGTTAAATCAACAGCAGGTTTATCTAACGAAGGTGTAAGCCTTGTTCCAGTCGCCATTGGTACTCGTAATTTCGTGCTATTCGTCAATCCGAATTTTTCAAGCAGATTCTTGGTATATTTTTATTGATTGATAAAAATTCCTTCTCTGTTTTGACGAATATTTAAACCAAGAAAATTGTTGATTTTTCCCATCATACTCATCTCAAATTTGCTTTTCATCAGATTTTCGAATTCATTAGACAAAGCAGGGTCAGTAGAGCCAAAAATAATATCATCAACATAAATTTGAACAAGCATTAGATGATCCCCAACTTTCTTTCGAAAGAGAGTGGGATCAACTGATCCTTGTTTAAATTTTGATTGTTTTAAGAAAGAAATTAAAGTTCCATACCATGCTCTCGGTGCTTGTTTTAACCCATAAACAACTTTATCTAAAATATAGCAATGATTAGGATATTCTTCATTTACAAAACCTAGAGGTTGTTCTACATACACTGTCTCTTCGAGTTCTCCATTCAAAAATGCACATTTCACATCCATTTGATAAACATCAAAATCTTTATGAGCTGCATAGGCCAAAAATATTCGAACTGCCTCGAGTCTTGCGACAGGGGCGAAGGTTTCTTCATAGTCAATTCCTTCTTGTTGCGAATAACCTTTTACTACAAGTCTAGCTTTATTTCGAACAATATTACCATCTTTCCCTGTTTTATTTTTGAAAATCCATTTCAACCCAACTATCGAAACGTCTTTTCGCTTAGGAATTAGTCTCCAAACCTTGTTTCTTTCGAATTCAGCCAATTCAGATTGCATTGCAACAACCCAATCTGACTGTTCCATTGCAACCTTAACTGTTTTTGGTTCAATTTTCGAAAAGAAAACGTTAAACATGCAAACCTCCTGATGAACATTAAGTACCTCATTCTTTGCACAAAGTTGAGCTCTCATTAACACACCGTCTTGTGGATTTCCAATAACTTGTTCCTTTGGATGATTTCTTGTCCATTTATCTAATGGTGGATATGCTGGATCAAAATCCAATGGTGCGTCTTCAAACATTTTGTGACAACCCGAAATTTCTATCTTGTACAACCGTGCAATTCAATCTAAGTCAGACTCGTTTATGCTATCTTTTAGCATTGTTTAGAGTCAGTTCGAGTGTTCTAAACCTAGTACCTTCAAAGTTAGGGTTTAGAAATGAGTTCCCTAAACTCATCACTTTTTCAAATTGGCCAAAAACTCCATCAAGAGGTATTTACGGTCGTAAACATGAGTGTACGGCCGTAAACTCAAGGTGGCCGTAAACGCATGCCCTTATGTGTGAGATTCCTTCACTTTTATTCATTTCTCACACTTCTCACTCAAGAACTCGAGTTTTTCTCTCAAGTATCATCAAGAACTTTCACTTGATCTTTAATCTTGTAAGTAATCTTTCCATTTTCAAGTTGATATTCTTCTCTATCTAGTGAAGATACATGATTTCATCCATGAAATTCTTCTTTTGGTTAGATCTTCAAGTGTTCTTCATTTTCACCAAGAACACCAAGAACACCTACAAAGTTCTTGGACCGTGAACCCCCTTCCAAGCTTAAAAAACGTGAGTATATCTTCAATCTCCTAGTTAGGCTTGTTAAACTCTTGATTCTAGTCTTGAATCATCATCTAATGCATGAACTCCAAGAGTTTACGGCCATGAGCATCTCCCTTGGCCGTAAACCCTTGTTTGGTGCATGTTTTTGCGCTTAGACTCCCTTATGCTCGAGCCTTGAATCGAAGGTACTTGTGGAATGCTAGATAGGGTCGTGAAACACCTCCTTTGCAAGTTTCTTCCTTGAGTGTACGACCGTAAACCACCCTTGGCCGTAAACACCTTGGCCGTATACACCTTGGCCGTATACTCCTTGGCCGTAAACACCTTGGCCGTAAACACGTTCGTGTGGCCGTAAACCCCTTTAGTGCAATCACATGTGATTGTAACACTTCAATCCAAGTGTTTCCTAGTCCCTAAGGTGGTTCCCTATCATGATTAGTTGTTATATACACTAATTATATACGCATATGTGTCATTATATGCTTAATAGGATCCGTTTGTGCTCGAGGCTTCACTTGACACTTAGCATCCTTTATCGATCTTACATTTGAACCACTCACAACAGGTGAGTTCATACCCCTTAACTTATCTTTTAAATGATTTTAAATGCTTTTATGGGGGAGAATACAAGTAGAAACATTATAGTTATTATATCAATCACATGTGATTAATAACTATCAAACAAGTGGATTTCTTATATTTCAAAACTGTGTTATCAAACAAACTGCTTCAAATCGTTTTATAAACTCTTTTATATGCAAAACTCTTTATTAAACTCTTTTAAAACTTATATTTTGTCAAAATCATGTCTATATATATATATAGTTATATAAGTAGGATTGAAAGGACTTTGGACTGATAACTCGCCTTACTTCCTGTTCCTTGTTTGGTTGTGGATTTAGGGTATCGGTTGTTTGTCCGAAGGTCGTTTGAATCTTAGTTATATATTATGTGTATGTATATAGATATAAAAGTTCTTCGTTCAGTTCAATACCTTTGGGTAGCAAAGGTGTACAAACATGTTCATTCATACAAATAACATTACTAGTAAACTATAGTAGGTATAGTTTAGGATGACACTACTACTATTTCTAGAACAATGAAACATACAAGAGTCAGTTCAAACATACTATAACGAGATACAGTACATACTATAAAAAGAAACAATACTCACTATAATGACAAACAGAGAGAACATACTACATACTAGACAAAGAGATCATACACTACACTAGAACATACTATACAAATACAAGAATACTATAACATTAATGTGAGATACTACTTCATGGCCCAACAATATACTGCTGTGTCATGTTTTGTACCCAAAGTCTCCTGGAGGGAGAGCGTGAATTTGTGCATAGATCTATACGGGATTGACCATCCCACACCTTGCTGCTAGCTACAGTGGGACCTGCAGGTCTACGGGTGACGAATGTCATATCATTTTCGACGTCTCGAACGTCGTGTTACACTAGTTAAAATCAAGTATGGTTACAATCTCATCACATTTTACCTTAATTAATCAAACAGGTTTAAGGTAGTTAGTACCTTGGTAGTTACTTAGATAAAACTACAATACATCTTTATTTTTCCCATTTCATTCACATTGTGATCTTCTCACATAAACGGTAATGAAAACTATATTTTGGTAATGATAGTCATACTTTGGGAAAACACTCACTTTTACAAAAGAACAAACATAAAGAACAATTGGGTCTTGGAAGAAGGCTATGTTAGTAGAAAATATAGGATTTTCTAGGAACTTACAAACTTTTACATCAAACATTTACAACTACATTCTTTAATACTTATACAAGCAATGACACTAAAATACATATGAACTCACCAACTTTAATGCTGATATACGCTTTCAAAATAACTTGTATTCTCAGGTTACCAGTAGACAGGTACCGATGACCAGGTTTTGAGAAGATGGAGCACGTTCAAGACTCATCTCTTATTTTGATTCATACTTTGGTGTCTTATAAACTACATAACACACTTGTATTAAAATTATATTATTAATGCAAAGGATGATGTCGTTGCTTGTTTTACTATTATGCATTGTTGTGATACTGTACATGACGTCCTCCGCCCCCGAACGTTTCCGCCGTTCTGGTTTGGGGGTGTGACAGATTGGTATTAGAGCATTGTTTATAATGAATTGAGTATATAAACCCATAAAAGATATACAACTATAAACACAAACGAGATTAAAATACTCTGATCAAGAGTTTATACTTTTTAAATAATAAAATATTTAACCAAAGTATATACTAAAATCAGTGTCACTAGGACAGAACAAAAGTATTGCGATTGTTGGACAGCACAATTAGGCTTGGGGACATATAATCAGTTCTGGGAATGATATAGCCTGATCAACTATCTCTCCGAGAAGTGATTAACATGTGCCTAAGATTGGTTGTGGTGTTGGAGCAAATCTAAAACCTTACCAACACTACTACAATGAAAACATTAGAACAGAACATAAACTTAAAATACTATAGGATTATTTTGTGTTAATATAATTACTTATGTGCAAACTAAAAAGATCTTTATTAGTAAGTCAATAGTTGCTGAGTGGATACACTAAGGTTATATGTGACTAGGGTGTCATAGACTTAGAATCTGTGATCTTTGCTTTACTTCCTGTTCCTTGTTTGGTTGTGGACTTAGAGTTAGGGTCACTTATTCGAAGCTCTATCCTGTTTTGGTTACATATGACTGGTATGTACTACGTAAATGTGGGAGTAACTGGTAAGGATCATCTTATAATTATCTTAATTAGTCGTCTATTAATTATTTCTTTTATCCCCATTCTCGCGTAGATAACATGGCTAGATTCCATATCCCCGTAGATCCGTACTTCCCCAACCAAGGTAACGGTGGATGGCTCGATGATGAGCCAGAAGAGGAACCTGAAATTCCATTGGACGATGACTTCGCAGAGAACTTCCCGGAGGATTCTGACTCCGAGCCAGAAGTCAATGATATACCCCTGGTAGCTCCAAACCCAAATCCTAACCCTCGTCCGGCTTTTCAAGGCCCGACGCCTCTGTGGGCAGAAAGGTTGGAAACATGGAGTCAGGAATAGGGTCAGTCCATGCCATACAACGGGGACAGGAGTTTATACAATGTGAGCGAAAGAGGCTCAGCGGACAGAGTCCTGCCTATTCTGGTCCGCAGGGTTGCTCGTCATGAAATACAGGGTAGGACAGCCCTCAACCGAATCATGCAGGTTGATGTCAATGCAGGAGTCAATACTGTCCGCATTCTTCGTCTAGAAGATGCTTGTGAGAGAGCTGCGAGAGACAATGAGTCTCTACTGCAAGAACTAGCTGTGACTCGAGCCGAAGTCATAGAACATCGCGAGAGACAATGAGTCTCTACTGCAAGAACTAGTGGTTGTGTAAATAGAGAAATCAGAATAGTTAAGGAAAGAAGAGTAAAGTTTATAGCAAGGATGTTGAAGGGCCAATATATATGGTTTGGGCTAGGCAACAATGTATAGATGAGTTAGGGCATTTGACAATGTATTTTGGAGTCTATTGTGTGTGTTTGATGTTTTCGGTCTAGATGAGCTTTCGGTTAGGGAGTGACCGAAAACAGGCTTTCGGTCAGCCTGACCGAAACCTGTTTTCGGTCCACATTAGTATATATAGGTTCTCAGGTGTCATTTGTCACAAGTTGATCTACAGTTGTTCACTGCTAGTTTTCGGTCCATTGAGTTGTATCAGACGGTTTCATGTGTTAATCGTATGCAAGCTCAATTTCATTCCATTTTCTACTCATTTCTTCTTTATTTTCATTTGCTTGATTGATCATTGGTGAAGATCCTTCCATCAAGGACCTTACAATTGGTATCAGAGCAAAACCGGTGTCAATCAAGCTTGTTATTCAGTTCTCGGTTTTCACAGCTTTGTTCTTCACATTCTCGGTATCTAGAAGCTTACTGTTTGCTCGAGTTTTGAAGATCAGATCACAATTTGCATTGTGTGGAATAGAGATCTAATTGGAATTCAGATTTTGGGTTAAACTCTTATTGTTTTCGGTTGGATCTTCATCAACCGAAAACATATATTCAATCGTTTTCTGTCCAGATCTATCTTGTTTGAAGGCTGTGTTTGAGGTTTCAGTGTGTGGAAATCAATTTAGGATCGAAAATCTAAGTTTTTCATTGAAAACTGTTAGTTTTCGGTTCAATCTTCAGAAACCGAAAACTGTTCTTCAACCGAAATCTCTTGAATCTTCAGAAACCGAAAACTGTTCTTCAACCGAAATCTCTTGAATCTTTAGAAACCGAAAATTGTTCTTCAACCGAAATCTCTTGAATCTTCAGAAACCGAAAACTGTTCTTCAACCGAAATCTCTTGAATCTTCAGAAACCGAAAACTATTCTTCAACCGAAATCTCTTGAACCTTCAGAAACCGAAAACTTCCTTAATCTTCAGAAACCGAAAACCCCTTATCATTCAGAAACCGAAAACCTTCATTCCTTGATCATTTTGTTTATTTTTCAAGTTAATTTTTATTAAAAATTAAAAAAAAAATCAAAAACAACAAAAATCAAAATAAAAAATGGAATCTCAAAGCATGTCAGCTCATCACGAATTAGATGCCATTATGGGAACCACTTCTCGAATTCCACAACTTTTATCCGCAGAAGGATTTCCAGAATGGAAATATCGGATCGAAAAGTACATCAAAATGAAGGATTTCAAGATATGGCGAAGCATTCTTAGAGGTCCAATCCGCATCACAACCACATTGGAAGATGGAACCATAACTGACAAGCAGGTTGAAAATTACACGGATGATGATTTTGAGAGAGTCGAGGAGCAGGAAAAGGCTCTTGCTACACTTACCATGGCATTATCTCCGGAAATTGCTCAAGGTTTCCGTGAGTATACATCAGCAAGGGCCTTATGGGAATCACTGATAGAAGTCTATGAAGGCAATGAAGACATGAAACAGAGTCGCCAAGACATGCTGCGACAGAAGTTTAATATGTTTAACCATGTCTTGGGAGAAATACTTGAGAATCAGTTGCAAAGGTTTATCACACTCACCACAGAAATGAGCTCTGCTGGTGTGATGGTTACAAGATCGAAGATCAACAAGAAGTTGCTGAACTCTCTGCCAAAATCCTGGGATATGAATGTCTCAGTGATTAAAAAGACCAAAGATTTGAACATGTTGAGTTTAGCTGAAACAATGGCGATCATCAAGGCTTGCGATCTCAATGATAAGCAAAGGGAGATTAATCATGTTAATTCATACTCCTCAGCAAATCTTGGGATCCAAACCACCAACAACACCGCTTTCTCAAGCTTTTCTACTCCTCAAGCTCCTCAAGTTCATGTTCCTCAAGTTCAACCCCATGTGACTCATCAGCCCACCTCATACGTTATACTTTCAATGCAACACATTCAAGTTCCTCAACCTCAAACTTCTCTTCAACAAGTTGGTTCTATTGTTGGTTCATCCTCAAATGCACCCATTCAATCTCATGGAATCAATTCTCAAGCTTCATCGTTGAAAGAAAAGGAAGAAAATCCGGCACTCGCCACTGGTCTGGTGAACTGCTACAATGCTTTTGTGGCCGGAGAACTTTCCCCACAATTATCATTTGCTGACCTTGATCAGATCCATCCAGAGGATGTGGAAGAGATGGACATCACCTGGAAAATGGCCATGGCTGTTTTTAGGGCAAAGCAGTTCTCCAAGAAAACAGGGAAAAACAACTGTAGCGTGAACTCTGACAAGAAAGTGGGGTTCAATAAAGGGAAGCTGCGATGTTACAACTACCATGAGCCTGGACACTTTGCTCGAGAATGTCCAAAGCCAGATCGAAGAGAGAATTCTGAGTGAACCATGGTGCCGGTGAACAATGTCAACAGAGGATCATCTTCAAGCAATCAGACTGCTAACTTGGCGATGGTGGCCCAATCCTTTGATTGGGAAGACCAGATTCAGGCTCTGAATATTTCAGGACCTGAAAATGCACATCTTGCCCAAATCAAGGATTGTGTGGAGGAAGAAGCAGAGAAAGACCCTGAAGAAGAGATGATGAATCTTCAGTTTGCGTTCATGGTGCAAACTACTCCTGAGCCAGCCAAACCCGAGGTCAGTGAATCTGGTTGTTCTCAATCTTGCATGAAAACTGTTAAATTCTTACGTGAGCAAATTGAATTAATCAAGAGAGAGAACGAGGACCTTAAGTATGAGGGTTACACACTTAGGAAAAATCAAAAGCCTTTAAAAACACAATTAGAAAATAAAACAAAGGACTTTAAGAAACTGCAAGAGGATTACAACAACAAATGCGAGAACTATGATCATCTCAAAAGAAAATTTGCTGTTGTGACCGCTGAACTTGAATCATTGAAAAATCGTCTTGAAAATGCTAAATTTATTTTTAACAAATTCGATGGGTCAAGTGAAGTAGTTGCAAAAATGATAGAGGGACAGATGCAGTGGAAGGACATTACTTGTGGAAACCAAAAGAAAGTAGGATTAGGTTTTGAGAGTGTCCCTCCTCCATTCAATCATAACTATACTGTCATTCCTCTATCTCAAGAAGAGATTGATAAAGAACCTTTCTTAGTTTATGGAAAGTCTGCTTCTGAACAAGCAACATGCTCAAATGATAAAATTTTGGATACTAACATTTCTACCTCAAGTGCAGATATGTCAGTAGTTCAGGGGGAGCAAGAAGCTAAAAAGTCTGAGTCAAGTAATTCTGTGTCTAAATTTGGTGTTGAATTTTGTGATGAATCTGTTTTAAACTCTAAAACTGATGTTTTTGTTTCTGGTGGTGTGTTATTTCAGAATGATAAAATTGAAAATAATGATGTTGTTTCTGATAAAGTTGCTAAATCTGATTCGAGTGCTTCTACATCTTTTACGTTTGCTACACAATCTTGTGCTTGTTCTTGCAAATATGAAAATGCTAGAAATGTTAATAAAATCCAGAAATCTGACGAGAGCAGTACCCAATCCAATGATAATAAACAAATTTGTTTCAACTGTGGTACTGCTGGCCATATTGCCAGAAATTGTTTAAATCGGATGTTTGTGCATTATATGTCACAAAGAGGAGAGAATGAGTCTAGGGGACGATCTTTAATTAGAAAATCCTCCAGAACTCGCTCTCGAGATGATGACTGGAAAACAAATCAAAACAAGAAAATGGTAGGTTTTTAAAAGAACAAACAGGTTTTCAATAAATTCACAAACAGTTTACCAAAATCGACCCAAGCTAAGCCAAAGTCGATTTCGTCAACGAGTAGGTCTAAATCTTCAAACTCTTCGAGTAGAAAATCCACCGACTCGAAGCAAACTTAAACGAAAAATGTTTCAAAACCTAATTTTCAAGGGGTGCCAAAATTAAAATCTGATCAGTCATCATCATCCTCTGTACCTATTGAAAAAGAGAAATCAAAGGAAAAATCTGTGAAAGTAAAGGGTCAACCCAGGATTTTAATGACTTGGGTCCCCAAATCTAAATGATTCCGCTCATCGTGCAGGGACAGTTACGGAGGAATGTCGTCAGACCGTGGTATGTCGACAACGGCTGCTCCCGGCACATGACTGGAGATATCTCCCAACTGCACGACATTCATACATTTAATGGGGGCTATGTCTCCTTTGCGGGCGGAGAAGGCGGAAAGATAACGCAGAAAGGAACGGTGACCAATGGAGCGCTCAATTTTGAGAATGTCAACTATGCTCCTGAGCTGAAGCACAGTCTGCTGAGTGTTTCTCAAATCTGCGACAAGGGTTACTCGACACACTTCACCGATAAAGAATGTCTAATCTCAAAGCCGGGCATTGTCATTCCGGAGGAGTGGATTCTCGTAAAATCAAAGCGGGATGGGAATGCCTATATTATCGACATGAACAACAATGTAACCGATGAAGTCACTTGTCTCTTTTCCAAAGTCTCAGAACAAAACGCAATGCTGTGGCATCGTCGACTCGTCCATGCAAATGCAAAGAATCTGAACCGTCTTGCCAAGAACGAAATGGTCCGCGGTCTACCTATCAGAGATTTTATTACTTTTGAAAAATGTGTTTCCTGTGCTCAAGGCAAACACCATCGGAAACCACATCTGCCAAAGCAAGTCAACTCCATCAGTCATGTGCTCCAATTGTTGCATATAGATTTGTTTGGTCCGGTCAATGTCCTCACCATCAACCGAAATTCATATTGTCTCGTTGTGATAGACGATTTCTCTCGTTTCACATGGGTCTTCTTTCTGTCCAACAAAGCTGGGATCACTGACCTCATCAAGAAGTTCATTGTAATGATCGAGAACCAAACCAACAACCGAGTGAAAGCGCTTCGTATAGACAATGGAACAGAGTTCAAGAACGCTATTCTTGATCATTTTTGCGCTGAGAAAGGGATCGTGCGTCAATTTAGCTCTGTTCGGACGCCACAACAAAACGGTGTTGCTGAGCGGAGGAATCGGACATTACAAGACGCCGCAAGGACGATGCTTTGTGATTCTAAACTTCCAGTTTTCTTTTGGGCGGAGGCGATCAACACAGCTTGTTACGTTCAAAATCGTGTCCTGATCAACAAAGCCCAGATGAAAAAACCATACGAGATTCTATATGGACACAAGCCGTCTGTCAGCCATTTCAGAGTATTTGGCTGTCCTTGCACCCTTCTCCACTTGGAATCCAACCCAAAGTTCAATGCAAAAGCGGATGATTGCTATTTTGTCGGATAAGCTGCTTGTACTGCTTACCGGGTATACAACAAGAAGACGAAGCAAATCGTGGAGTCTTTCGATGTTCGCTGGCTTGAAGAGAATGAAACGGACGCTAGGGTGGGTCCTGATTGGCTATTTGACTACACATCACTATTCAAATCTTTTAGTGTGTCGACTGATAACCAAGCTGGGTCTATCTCGGGCTCGAAGAATATCATTGAAGACGAAGATGAAGAGGTTGTCTACAGACCACCATTGGTTTCTGCTACTGATCCTCCGGTGGGGTCTACTGTTCCAATCGCTTCTCCTGAGTCCTCAACACATCAATTTGCTCTAGATGCTGATGCTACTCCTCTAACTCCAGTTGAAAGAGAGTTCATGAACCAAGATACTTCCGCTGTCACTGAAAATTTGATGGATCTTCTCTTTCCCGATCAAATCGCTGATGAGTTTGTAGCAAATCCAACAAACGAAACTGTTTCATCTACCGTGGATTCTTCAGCAAATGAAGGAGCTATTAATATCCGTAATCTTCCCGTTTCAGTCAATGACATCAGTCACGAAATCCCCTCTCGCATACAGCGCGATCATCCGATAGAAAACATCATTGGCCAGCTGGGCGACGGAGTTCGAACGAGAAGCCAGAGTGGAGACGTCAACACATATCTCTATTCTTGCTTCATTTCTCAAATAGAGCCCAAGAACGTCGAAATGGCTTTGAATGAGCCCAGCTGGGTGGATGCCATACATGACGAGCTCAATCAATTCGAAAAGCTCGGGGTTTGGAAGTTGGTGGAGCTGCCTAAAGGCAAGAAATCTCTCGACACTAGATGGGTGTTTCGGAACAAGCAAGATGATTCGGGTGTAATTATACGTAATAAGGTGAGATTGGTGGTCCGTGGGTTCAGACAAATAGAGGGTCTTGATTATACAGAAGTCTATGCTCCGGTGGCACGCTTGGAGGCTATTCGTATCTTCCTCGCCTATGCTTCCTACATGAACTTCACCGTATACCAAATGGACGTCGAGACGGCTTTTTTGTACGGCAAGGTGAAGGAGGAGATTTATGTTGACCAACCTCCTGGGTTTGTTAACTCAAAACTTCCCAACCATGTCTACAAGTTAGACAAGGCTCTGTATGGGCTGCATCAAGCTCCCAAAGCCTGGTATGCTACCTTAACACAACACTTGCTCGATCATGGCTATTCCCACGACACTATCGATCAGACCCTATTCATCAAGCAAGTTGGTCCAGATCAAATTCTTATCCAAATATATGTGGACGATATCATTTTCGGGTCGACGAGTCCTCAACTATGTAAGGAGTTCGAGGACGTCATGAAAAAACGGTTCAAGATGAGTTCGTTGGGGGAGATGACCACGTTTTTGGGGCTTCAGGTCAAACAATGTTCAGCCGGAATCCTGATTCATCAAGACAAATATGTGGATGATATGCTCGAGAAGTTCGGGTTCAGAGACGCCAAACCTGCCTTGATGCCCATGGCGGAGAGACCACTGCTGACTCCTGATCTTGAAGGCGAATCCGTAGATCAAACGTACTACAGATCGATGATCGGATCGCTGATGTATCTGACTGCAAGTCGCCCATACATTATGTTTGCGGTCTGTCAATGCGCGCGCTACCAGGCTAATCCTAAACTGTCTCATCTTATTGCTGTTAAAAGGATTTTTCGGTACCTCAAAGGCAGCCCAAAACTAGGTCTTTGGTATCCGAAAAACTCCGAATTTGATCTTTATGCTTTTGCAGACAGCAATTACGGAGGCTGCGAGCTTGACAGGAAATCGACTTCAGGCGGATGTCAATTTCTAGGAGATAGGCTGGTGTCATGGCAGTGCAAGAAACATAATACTGTCTCGACCTCAACAGCAGAGGCGGAATATGTGGCTGCGTCTGCCTGTTGCTCTCAAGTCATATGGATCCAACATCAGCTGTTGGATTACGGTTTGAACTTTCAAGAAACCCCTATATTCTGTGATAATGAGGTTGCGATCCAAATTGCTAAAAATCCGGTCCATCACTCAAAAACCAAGCACATCGACATCAAAGTTCATTTTATCAGAGATTGTTATGAGCGCTCGCTCATTCGGCTAGAACAGGTTCCCACTACTAATAATGTTGCAGATCTGTTCACCAAGCCGTTTAACAAAGCTCGATTCGATGTGCTGGTAAACTTTTTGAAAATGATTCGCTTTGAGGATTAATTTTTGTTTAGGTTAGTTTAAATTTGTGCATTTTAATTTCATTCTTACCCATGCACAAATTTAGGGGGAGAAATAAACAAAAACCAAACAAAAATTAGAAAATTAAAAATCCAAAAACAATAGAAAATCAGAAAATCCAAAAACATTAGAAAAACAGAAAAATCAAAAATATCGATGAGAAATAATGTGATGGGAAGCGATATCAGCTTGTGATAACAGACAATCTGAGTCTGTGTAAAGTACCAAAGCTAAATTGTCTAGGCTCTGTGTTCGATGTGCTGGTAGGCGCGAAAAATTTAATGGACTTGACTAGGTGCAGATGAACTTAATGAATCTAGAGATTTGACAATTTCTGATCTAGATAGTTCCATTTAGCCTGACAATACGACGCTCGGATAGGTTGAGCAGAGAGATATACATGAGAATCCACCATTCACATTAAAGAACCCGTATCTAGAACCGTGGTTTAACTTTTCCTTGATGTACGGATTTTGTCATTAATTCCGATATTGACGGAGCGGCTGGGGAATTCCGATAAAGTAGGTCTGTAGGAAATTATTTTCTTTCTCTCCTACTGTTAGTCATATGTTGCCTCCTTTGTGTGATCGAAAGATCCGCCCTGGACTGCAGCATATGCAACTCTATTTCTCTGCATCTTCTATCTATGCAATTCTTCCTATCTATTAGCCATATGCTGTCTCCTTTGCGTGATTAACAATCCGACCTGGTACACAGCATATGCAACCTTCTACTTCTCAATCCCTCTGAAATTCTATTCAGTCATATGTTTCACTCTCTGCGTGATTGAAAGATCCGACCTGAGTGTACAACATATGCAATCTAAATCTATCCTTTCTATGAATAATCGTCTGCTCACCTAAAGTAAGGAGTATCTCGGAAGTTCTTGATTATTGGGGTATGTCAGGAAGCGGGAAACATGTTCTAGTACATCTAAAATTGAACAATTCTAGATTGTCTGTAGATCTTGCTGCTCAATTTAGGTGGACAACAATATCCTTGGTCGTCGTCAGATAAATTGTCCTTAGGTATTTTTATCTAGTAACTTAGGATCAATCTGTCCTGTCACTGATAGAATTTTTAAATAATTGTCACAATTTTTCGTGCTTAAGTGGACCACAATACGGGCGATCGACCAGATCTATTCATGAAAGGAGAGGTACTGATAAATGGAAAATGATTGTCTAACAACTTTGATCCCATATCACAAAAAGTTAATCAATTTCAAGATAGAGGATTAAAATTAGTTTGAATTAAAAATTTTGTTATTTTTATTTTATTTTATTATATTTTCATTTTTTAGGATTGATAAATTTTAGAAAATGTTTTTTATTTTATTATTTTTATTTTTATTTTTATTCTTTAAATTTTTAGGATTGGTAAAATTTTAGAAAATTTTATTTTATTTTATTTTGAAATTAATCCTCCAAGAGTTTTGTTTTTAAAATGGTTTTGGGTATTGGGCCTCACAAATTTTCGGATGCAGCCCACCGGTTATGGATCCGAATATGGACCGGATATATAAGGGAACTACAGAAGAATTTACTGAGACCGAAGGAGAAGAAGAGGATGAGTATGAGAATCTTGATCTGTCCGGTTACGACAGAGATGATGTTTCGGTGCATTTTACTGGACCTGAGCACCCATTGTCAAATGAAGACCTCGATGACTTCTTCAAAGATATCGATGATGGTGCAAATTCAACACCGGAGATAAGGGAGAAAGCCGACGATCGAGAAGTTGAGCCTCCGGTTACCGTTCAAGTGGCTGATTCTTCAACTAAAATGGACACATCATCATGGATTCCTCCCCTTGATAATGTGGTTCGTACATCCGAGCCAGTTACAAGTGATTCCCAGACAGTCCTGACCTCCCAACCCCCGATAAAGAGACGTAGAATTGATCCAAGGGTGGGAGTAATTTTTTCTGATCAAACTCAAACCACAGAGACTCCTCCATCTACAACATTTACTTATTCCTTATCTATGCCCATTCAAGAGAGTCCCAGCTCTATCCATGAAGCTGGTGGTTCGTCTGGGGAAGATGTGCTCATTATTGATAAAGACTGATTCATGCTAGCCGCAAACCAAGGGGGAGATTGAAGGGCCTATATATATGGTTTGGGCTAGGCAACAATGTATAGATGAGTTAGGGCATTTGACAATGTATTTTGGAGTCTATTGTGTGTGTGTTTGATGTTTTCGGTCTAGATGAGCTTTCAGTTAGGGAGTGACCGAAAATAGGCTTTCGGTCAGCTTGACCGAAACCTGTTTTCGGTCCACATTAGTATATATAGGTTGTCAGGTGTCATTTGTCACAAGTTGATCTACAGTTGTTCACTGCTAGTTTTCGGTCCATTGAGTTGTATCAGACGGTTTCATGTGTTAATCGTATAGAAGCTCAATTGCATTCCATCTTCTACTCATTTTCTTCTTTATTTTCATTTGCTTGATTGATCATTGGTGAAGATCCTTCCATCAGGGACCTTACAGATGTAGAAAACCTTGCCAATTTTGCAATGTTTATAGAAACGTTTCTCTTATAGGCTTAAATAAATTGATGTAACCGCTGGTAATAATATGAAGCATATATTACAGTAATCATTGTGTTATCCATTATGTTTTACACTTTGAAGAATAGTTGAAGTATTTAGTACTCGTGTAGTAAATGACTAATTCTTCATGAAACATATAAAATTCTTATTATTTATAAAAGGAACTAAAACAAAATGCCTAGAAGGAGTAGTGCTCGGCTAAACCCTAACCAACGAATTGCAGGCCAAAGAGCTTTCATGGAAATGAAGCGGTTGTTAATTTGACTAGGTGGATAGAAAAGACATAGTCCGTCTTTCAAACAAGCTTCTGTCCAGACGATTGTAAAGTACAATTTGCAGAATGTACTTTCGCTGATGCAGCACTCACATGGTGGAACAGCCATGTGAATACAATGGGAACTGATACTGCAAATTCCATGAAATGGGAAGAGCTAAAAATGATTCTAGCAGAAGAGTATTGTCCTAGGGAGGAGACACATAAACTGGAACAAGAATTATGGACCCTAACCATGAAGGGTTCAGAGATAAAAGCTTATACCGCTAGATTTAATGATCTTGCAGTAATGTGTCCAGCACTTGTAACCCCTGGATATAAGAAAATTGAGCGATATATCTGGGGTTTAGCATCGCAAATCAAAGGCATGGTGATCGCATCAAAGCCTACAAGCTATGACACCACTAAGAGAATAGCTCATCAGCTAACCCTCACAGAGATCCAAGGAACAGTAGTGGTCTCAAAGGCTGAGTCTCCCAAATCTGGAACAAACAAGCGCAAGTTTAATGGGAAGAATCCCAGACAATCATCTGAGAAAAGACAAGAAGTGGCAAACAATTATGCAGCCACGACGGCAGTAACCACTCAACCAAAGTCTGCATGGTACAATCGGTTCAACCGTCATCACCCGGGTGACTGTTTTGTTTGCACGAATTGCAAGAAGAAAGGGCATACTGCTAGTTACTGCAGGAGCACAACACCTACAACAGTGAATTAGGGAGCAAATACTGGAGTAGGCCATGGTGAAGGAAGAAAGTGTTTTGAGTGTGGCGAGGTTGGACACATCAAGATAGAATGTCCAAAGTTAAGGAATCAAGGAGGCATAGGGCGTGGCAGGGCATTCGTGATCAGAAGCAGATAAGCTATCCAGGACCCTTCGGTCGTATCTGGTACGTTTCTCATAGATAATTTATATGCTACCATACTCTTCGACTCTGGAGCAGATAGAAGTTTTATAACTCCAACGTTTAGAAAATTGTTAAATCATGAGTCTAGCAAATTAAAAGAAATCTATGAAGTAGAAATCGCTAACGGTCAAACCGAGAAAACACATGAAATCCTAGAAAACTGTCTGTTAACTCTTAATAACTACCTTTTCACGTCAACCTCATGGCAATGCCTATCGGTAGTTTTGATGTCATAATTGGCATGGATTGGTTATCTTCACACCACGTAGAAATTTTATGTTATGAGAAAGCTATACGACTACCCTTACCAAACGGCGAAGCCATGATTATCTATGGTGATAAATCTGGGAAGAACCTCAAAGTTATCTCTTGTACCAAGACCCAGAAATATCTACATAAGAAATGTAGCGTATTCTTAGCCCACATTGTAGATAAGAAGAGAAAGACAAAAGAAATCAAGGACATACCTCAAGTATGTGATTTCCCTGACGTGTTTCCTGAAGATCTAACTGGAATACCTCCCGTCCGACAAGTCGAGTTTCGAATCGACTTAATTCCAGGAGCAACACCAGTAGCGAAATCTCCTTATCGGTTGGCTCCATCCGAAATGCAAGAATTGTCTAGCCAATTACAAGAACTTCTTGACAAAGGCTTTATCCGACCAAGTTTTTCACCTTGGGGAGCACCAATCTTGTTTGTCAAGAAGAAGGACGGATCCTTTCGAATGTCTATTGATTATCGGGAACTCAATAAGCTAACGATCAAAAATCGTTACCCGCTTCCAAGAATTGATGATCTATTCGATCAACTGCAAGAATCCAGCTACTACTCAAAGATAGATCTCAGATCAGGATACGATCAACTCAGAGTACAAGAAGATGATATTCCAAAAACAACTTTTAGAACTCGTTATGGTTATTATGAGTTCTTAGTTATGTCTTTTGGATTGACCAATGCCCCAGCAGTGTTTATGGATCTCATGAATCGTGTTTGCAAACCATACTTGGATAAATTCGTGATCGTATTTATCGATGATATATTGATATATTCACGAACCAAGGAAGAACATGGTCAACACTTACAAATAATCTTGGAGCTACTAAGAAAAGAAAAGTTGTATGCCAAATTCTCCAAATGTGAGTTTTGGATTAGAGAAGTACAATTTTTAGGTCATGTAGTTAGCAACGAAGGAATTCATGTTGACCCATCCAAAGTTGAAGCAATTAGGAATTGGGAAGCACCAAAGACGCCTACAAAAGTGCGTCAATTCCTAGGACTTGCTGGCTATTACCGCAGATTGATAGAGAATTTCTCCAAAATAGCCAAGCCACTTACAACACTAACCCAGAAGGATACGAAGTTCAACTGGGAAGACAAACAAGAAGCTACTTTTCAGAAAATGAAGCAAATATTGTGTAGTGCACCAATCCTATCCCTTCCAGATGGGACAGAAGATTTCGTCGTATACTGCGACACATCAAATAAAGGATTGGGATGTGTGTTGATGGAAAGAGGAAAAGTTATCGCCTACTCATCACGACAACTTAAGGTGCGTGAGAATAATTACACTACCCATGATCTTGAATTGGGAGCTGTAGTTTTTGCACTAAAAAGCTAGAGACATTACTTATACGATACTAAGTGTACTATTTTTACCGACCACAAGAGTCTCCATCACATCTTCAACCAAAAAGATGTTAATATGAGACAACGAAGATGGATCGAATTGTTGAATGATTACGAATGTGAGATTCGTTATCATCCCGGAAAGGCAAACGTGGTAGCAGATGCCTTGAGCCGGAAAGAATATATTAAACCCCGTCGGGTACGAGCATTAAATATAACTATCCATTCTAACTTTACCGCACAAACTAGAGATGCTCAACTTAATGCTCTAAAAGAAGAAAACATCAAGAATGAAGCTTTTCGAGGAATGGAAAAGCAACTTATACAAAAAGATGACGGAACGCGACGCTTTATGAACCGAATTTGGACGCCTAAGTTCGGTGAAGTCAGGGACTTGGTCTTAGAAGAAGCCCACAAGTCCAGATATTCCATGCATCCAGGTTCTGAAAAAATGTATTTAGATTTAAAAGTACATTATTGGTGGCCAAACATGAAGCCAGAAATTGCTACTTATGTGAGCAAATGCTTGACTTGTTCTAGAGTAAAGGCAGAACATCAAAAGCCTTCAAGTTTACTTCAACAACCGGAAATACCTGAATGGAAATGGGAGCAGGTATCAGTGGACTTCATCACTAAGTTACCTAAAACTCCTAGTGGGTTCGACACTATTTGGGTAATAGTCGATAGATTGACTAAGTCCGCCCATTTCTTACCAACTAAGGAGAACGAGAATATGGAGAAGCTGACTAGAATTTATCGTAAGGAAATTTTCAGATTGCATGGAGTTCCAAATTCTATTATTTCTGACCGAGATAGTAGATTCACTTCACGATTTTGGCAATCACTACAAAAATCCTTAGGAACAGGTCTAGATATGAGTACAACTTACCATCCACAGACTGATGGTCAGAGTAAGAGAACCATTCAGACTTTAGAAGATATGCTCCGAGCCTGTGTAATAGACTTTGGAAATGCATGTGATACTCATTTACCGTTAATTGAGTTTTCCTACAACAATAGTCATCACACCAGCATCAAGGCTGCACCGTTTGAGGCTCTTTATGGACGAAAATGTCGTTCCCCAATATGTTGGGCATAAGTTGGAGATATGCAGATGGCCAGAGAACGTACAGGCGATACCTTACGTACTGGACCATAAATAATCCACGAGACAACTGAAAAGATTGTGCAAATTAAGGATCGATTAAAGGCTACACGTGATCGTCAAAAGAGCTATGCTGACATAAGACGTAAGCCTTTAGAATTCCAAGTTGGAGATAAAGTAATGTTGAAGGTCTCTCCTTGGAAAGGCGTACTTCGATTCGGGAAACGAGGAAAACTAAACCCACGGTATATAGGACCTTTTGAAATTCTAGCAAGAATTGGTTCTGTCGCATACCAACTCAAGTTGCCTCAAGAACTAAGTAATGTACACGATGTTTTTCACGTATCAAATCTCAAAATATGTCTATCCAATGACACCCTTGTTATACCTCTCGACGAGATACAAGTCAATACGAAACTCAACTTTGTAGAAGAACCTGTCGAGATCATGGATCGAGAAGTGAAACGATTAAAGCAAAGTCGTATTCCTAGAGTGAAAGTTTGATGGAACTCTTTATGAGGACCTGAATTTACTTGGGAACATGAAGATCAGATGAAAGAAAAATACCCCCACCTGTTTGACAAAACCCCATCCATAAGATAAATTTCGGGATGAAATTATTCTAACGGGGGGAGAATGTAACACCAGTCAAAATAGGTCAATAGACAATCACATGTGATTATGCCAATCATGTAATGTGATTTTGTTAAACTAGTAATGTGATAAAAGTGCTATGTAGTTTATGATAAACTCTAATACAAATAGAAACTTTCTTTATGATACAACTCAAAGTATACGTCCATACGATTCCAAAAATATAGAGAACTTCTGAATCTGACTTCGCATGAAGAAGTTATGATAAACCGAACACTATAAATCTCTATAATAAGAGGAATTTAAAATAGACTTAGAATTAGCTATTGGAGTCTAAAATACAGTTGTAGTACTTGTAAATAGCTACGTGTGCATATAAAGAACGTCAAAAACGGAGTTAGTATGCGAAAGTTACGACCTTCCGAAGATACAGCTGCCAGAAACCCTAATCCGACTGAACTCACGACGTGAGCATAGAAACTCACGACGTGACGAGTCATTTTGCCACATTTCGGATCTAGAAGGTGAGTGATGAGGCTACGAAGGGACAAGTTCCAAACTCACGACATGAGCAAGGATATCTCACGACCTGAGGACTCATCTGGCCACCTTCCGAAGCTAGGGACGCAAATGGCAAGTCTACGAGATGATCATGCTAGACTCACGACGTGAGTCTTATAGAACTCACGACGTGAGGGTCCAAAAACTTACTATAAATAGCAAGTTTGACCCCAGCCATTCTTACACCTGAACTTATTTCCTTTCTCTCATTTGCTGAAGCCCTCTTGCATCCCGAGCCCTGACGACCTCGTACCGCTGACCGTTTCTGCTTAGTTTACCTAAAATCACGCTACTAGGGTGAGTTTCACGGCCCCACTTTCTAATATTTTCGGGGGAAAACGCAAGCTAAATATTGTATATACGTTATTATTATGTGTATGTGATAGTATATTAGTATCAACGTAGATAATTATAATAACCAGGATATAGTTGTTCTAAATATAATATTTTGAATATATACAACTATTATCAACTTGTTAGCATGTTTTGGTACTAATGTAGATCTTGAGTTATACTTAGGATTCTATATATATATGTTGTGTGCGATATAGTTCCGAAGTTATATTCGGAAGTACTATATGTTAAAAAGTATGTTGTTATTATTGGTTTTATGTCAAGATAAAACTTGGTATGCTATAGGTTGTTATTGTCAGTTTTATGACAAGATAAAACTTAGTATGTTATGTATTGTTATTGTTGGTTTTTATGTTAAGATAAAACTTGGTTTCTTCCTCAAGTTATAGCTGTTGTACTGCCAAGTTATAGCTGTTGTACTGCCTAAAGTAATATGAACTTAGGAGAAATGTTTAAAAGCAAAGTCTAATAACTTAGGGTTTTAGACATGAAAATGCTTTTGTTGTTAGAGCTATAGGAAGCCATCAGAGTCTACATGAGTAATTGTATTTATCAACTAAGATTGGGGATCTTAGCGGAAATCCTCTGAACTGTAACCGTTAATCCCGTGTGAGCGAGGAAGTCATGTATAATTAGTATACGGGTTGACCACCCCACTTGTGATTGTTAGCTATAGTCAACCATAAGCGAGTGACAAACTATACTTTTACTTGTTATTGTTCCGGCGTCGATGAAGCGTGCAGTATTGTTTCTCATGGTAAATCATGAGTGTATTTATCAGAGGTATTATGTCATAGCAGCGGTTACATGCTCATGGTAGCAAATTGTTAGAAACATTATACTTTGTCTTGTACAAGTATTAATGTTAAGTATAAGTTTCCCCCTACTTATACCCTAGGTTTAAGGAACGTTTAGGTATAACACTTATTTGATAAGTAAACTATTATACCTAAAATATATACTAAATGTTGGAGCGTCAAAATGATACTTTCAAAAACTAAACTTTTGAACTTAGGAAAAGTATTATTTTCATATGGAGTCAAAACTTGTGAACTCACCAACTTTATGTTGACGTATTTTAAAATGCATGTGTTTTCAAGAACTTGAAAAGCTGGTATGTATTCGAACAGGAGAAGTTTTACTATTACCTTTTGGTTCATCAAGAAGTATGCCATAGTCGGATATTATGTAATAAGTACTAGGAAAACAATAATGTAACTTTCAATCATTAATAAAGGTATGTATTTTCTTTAGTACTTTTCAGTGTATGTTATATAACTGTGATACGAAGAATGATGTTACACCACCCGGTGTTTCCGCCGACGGCTAGGGGTGTGACACAGCAAACCGTTTACAGCCGAGAACCTCGGACCGTAAATGTGCGAGGCCGAGAACTGCTCGCAACAGAAAACCACTCCGGAAGGTTTCCTCTTCGGACCGAAAATGGGAAGCCGACATAAGGTTTACAGCCGCAAACCTCGTAATCTTACCACTTCGGACCGCAAACTCTCGCCTCGGTTTGTGTTTACAGCCGAAAACCCACCTATATATATGTTGTCCGAAAACACTCCTCATTCTACAAGATTCAGCCAAAAACTACACTTTTCTCTCAAGTATCATCAACCGAAGTCTTCCCTCTCCTCTCAGGAACATGCGAAACCTCTCTTTTTATTGATTTCCATGCAAAAACCCCTTGATTCTTTTTGAATATCTTGCAATTATCATCCATTGATCTTGGGCCGAAAACACCCAATTTAACTAGTTTTCACAAAGAACACGAATGTCACACCCCCGAACCAGGACGACGGAAACGTCCGGGGGCGGATGACTTCATGTGCCGTATCATAACAATTGAATATAAATGAAACATAGCAACACAAACATTCATACATTAATATTTAGTTTACATTGTTTACAACACTTGTTTTGTTCAAAAGTTAAACACGAATAACAAAAGTAGAAAACATAATGCAGCGACGCCGGGCCTCGAACATGGTGAATACCTGTCTACTAGATCCCTGAGAATACAAGTCATTTTAAAAAGCTTCAACTAAAAAGTTGGTGAGTTCATAAGCATTTTTGTAAGAAAGCTTTGCAATATTTGTGTTCATAGTAAGTTGTAAAACTCTAGAAAATTCAATGTTTTCTGATAAAAGTAGGTTGTGAGTCTCATTTCAAAAACTGTGTATAGTTGCATGCATGTTGTTCGTTTTCCTTGGTTTGTGTTAGCAAGAATGTGTTCCCAGAAAATCCTATATTTTCTGTATATAAAAGATGTTGTGATCTTAAAACCCAAAGACCGAAATTGTGAAATCAGTTTACAAAATATACGAAACATTGTTCTGTATTTTATAAGACTAGCAGAGTGTATATTCTTTGTAAATTCCAGTGTTAATAGGACCCTACTCTATGTGAGTCGTTACAACCATACTAATATGACGAGAACGCCTATCCTGACGTTCTTCAGGCGTCAGCTACTATGAATGATATTTGTCACCTTAGACTGGCCTGTCTAGCTGTAGCGAACAACACATGTGTGGGGTGTCAACCCCGTATAAATCTATACACAACTATCCTGCTACTCTTCCAGGAGACTCTGGTTATAACTACAGGACTTACAATGTACACTAGGTAGGTACGGTGAAGAAAACAAAAAAAATCTCACAAGAGCCTTAACGAAATTTACGCGAGGTTTGACTCCCATTATTAAATATTGCAATTAACGTTTTCCTTGTGTAAAGTTATGACTTCAATTTTATGACACGCGTTTTACTGCTTTATGACATATAGCTTAAAGTTTTATAATGGACAGTTTATGACACACATATATATTACTGTCATAAAAACTTTGTTTTGTATACCGACTTGATAAATTTATTTATCTTGATAATTATAAATAACTACTAATTGTTTGTCAACTTGCAAAAGGTTATGAATATGACATAATGTTCTAAGTTTAAAACTCTTGAAATGGTATCAACATAACATGATTGTCTTACTAGCAACATTTATTTTTTTGGAAAAATACCCAAGTTTTGTAGGGTGTTTTGTCATACCCAATATTTTGTTGAGATATTTGTAAACAAATTATTCTATTGTTGTTGTGGCTAAAATATTGTCACTAGTTCCACGAAAATCTCATATAAATCCATGAAATCTATTATGTCTCAATGTTTGCACAAGTTTTAATGGTAAAAGTATTTTTCACCACAAATTTATCATTTTGGTGCAACTCATCATATTTTTACCTAGTAATTTTATGTTATGTCCAACATAATACCATAATATGTAGGACTCCACAAAGATAACTTAGTTCTAACATCATGAGATTTGTAAAATCTTAAGTCTATGAAGTATTAACATGAAATAATATCATTTCAACACACATAAACACCTAAACATACAAATACATGAAGGATTTAGACAAGATTTGACTTGTATTCCCCCCCCCCCCCCCAAAAGAATGATAACTTGAAAAGAGTGGGGTATGAAGCTCACCTTGGGTGTTTTTGTGAGAGGGTTTGAAGTGTGGAGTAGAGTTTGTTGAGCCAAACACTAAGATTTTTCTTGAAGAGCATTTGAAGTCTCTAACACCTTATGAAGTTGCACACACGAAATTTTTGTGTGTAAATGGAATGAAATGAAAACAAATGAGTGTAAGAAAACAAGGAGTTTGTAGAAGTACTTACAAAGAAGCAAGAATCACTTGAATGATGGAGTTATTTGAGAGTTTAGACCTTGTTTTTGAAGAAAATTGGAAACTGTTTAATGTTGGAGTATCTAAGAACGAGAGAAGGGAAGTAGAGTGCAAATGCCTTGAATAAGTCTCAATTCGTGGGTTATAAGATACAGAAGTGGCATGGATGTTTGATGGATATTTGAGGGGATAGTGTGCAAACTCGGTGGATAACAAGAGGCAAGGCCAAATTTTGTTTCCAATGTACCTTTTACGTACAGTAAATCTATTAAACAATTGTTATCCCACTGAAAAGTCTTTGATTTTGACCGAACACCTATTAATTTATTCAGGGTATGGCCGATTTTAGTTTCCCTGGACAACTTTTACGTACTGAGATCTAATAAACAAATGATATTCATTCTGAAAAGTCCTTGAATTGACCGAACACATATTAAATATTCAAAGCATGACCGATTTTAGCCCAATTTAAATAGAAATCGGTTTTAAAAGTTTGGAAATGAGGAAATCGGTCCTATATGGCAATTATATGGAGAATTCGTGTAACACCCAGTTCCAGGTATGCATTTAATTGAGCCAACATCATATTTTACCCTCAGACTCGACGAGTTGGAGGCCCAACTCGTCGAGTATGATCGAATATAGGTCGGGAATTAAGTCACCTACTCGACGAGTCAGAAGATTGACTCGGCGAGTAGGAGCTGTCAAACGAAAACCCTAATTTTAAGGGTTTGTCCCCCTATTTAAAGAAACATAAAATTCTTGTGGCCTCCGTTATCACCCCTTAACATCCAGAAAAACCTAACTCGCCACCTTGAGCATTGTGAGTGTTTGAATGCCATTTCTGAGTAATCTAGTGTGAATTGAAGCTTTTGTGAAGCAGAAGAAGAAGGAGGACTTCTAGAGAAGATTGTAGATCCAAGAACAACATCAGTTTCTCTTCACTTTCTGGTAATCAAGCTTCATACTTGACTTGTAGTTTCATAGATCTTCTTATTGTCACTTTTATGGAGTTTTGGGTCCAAGAAGCTTGACCCTTGAGACTTGGACGTCCCAAGTCGATTTACCCTCAGATCTGGAACCTTGGAGGGTCCTTATGGCATAAAGGTGCCATCTTTATGGCCATAAGAACCCCATGTATGAAATAAACCCCATCTTTTGGTACTTTAAGCATAAAAGTCCATGCATGAACGTAAAGTTCATAACTTTACGTGTCATACCGATCTTAAGAGCCTCGATCTGCCTTTTGGATGCGTTTTACCCCTCAGAAATTGAGTTATAGACTTGGACATGCATAGACTCGACAAGTCGCTCTTGGGACTCGGCGAGTCGTGGGTTGGTTCCCAAAATTGTTATGGTTCAAAGGAACCCATTTGAGTTTAGAAGGGATTTAGATGAGTCCAGAGAAAGGACTCAACGAAATGGACATAGCCATGGATCTGGAAACCATGGGACTCGGCGAGTACAGGAACGTACTCGGCGAGTCCAAGGCCATCTCCCAACTCATGAATACGGACTCGACGAGTTGTTCATACAACTCGGCGAGTCACAGACTAGACACGATCATATGATGAAGATAAACTCGACGAGTTCAGGAGGGACTCGGCGAGTCAGATGAAGATTGTCCCAATGTTATGATTGAAGGAGAACTCGTCGAGTTCTTGCTAAACTCGACGAGTGGAGACGGGTCGCGGATAAATGAAAGGATTGGGACTCGGCGAGTTGGCGGGCCAACTCGGCGAGTCTGGTCAGCTGGAAAGTTAACTTTGACCAGGATGCGGACTTTAGCCAGGGGTAAAATGGTCATTTTACCCTAAGGATAGTTATCAGTTTCTGACTACGTGTCATTGTGGAAATTATAGCCGGAGCAGCAGTCAGATATTTTCCGCTCAGTGTTTCAGCAGCCAGTTACGCGAGGTGAGTTTCCTCCTTTAGGAACGGGTCCACGGCCACAATATCAGCCCGTTTAGATGTTAGTAGTTTCGGACTTCGGTCCGATGCCGGGGTTAGCCCGATGCAGTTTATATGTTTCTAGACTTCGGTCCGATGGGGGGGGGTGGTCCCGAGAAGTAGTATGTATGCTTGATGTCTTTGTGATTCATACATGTTTATGTTATGTGCTTTGTGTTTCGGACTTCGGTCCGATGCCGGGCAAGCCCGATGCAGTAGTTATATGTTTATGTTACATGTTTATGTATATGTTATTTTCAGTTATTCCAGACTTCGGTCCGATGCAGTGGGCAAGGCCCAAGTTATTCCGGACTTCGGTCTGATGCAGTGGGCGGGGCCCAAGTTATTCCGGACTTCGGTCTGATGCCGGGCGGGGCCCGATGCAGTAGGCGGGGCCCAAATTATGCCGGACTTCGGTCTGATGTTGGGCAGGGCCCGATGTAGTGGGCAAGGCCCAGTATGCATTTTATGTGTTATGGTATGGTATATGGTAGTTTGGGGGAGCCCACTAAGCTTCGTGCTTACGGTTTTCAGTTTTGGTTTCAGGTACTTCCACCAGCACAAAGAAGGGCTCGGGATGATCGCATGGCACACACCACAGTGTTCAGCCTGGGAGTTTTACTCTGATATTTTGTTATGAGATTTTTACGTGGAACAGTTTTTATGACACGTTATGATACATGACTCATGATTTTAATTATGATCTTGGATGGTTTATGATTTTATTAATGATTGACAAATGAAAATTTTGGGCCATATATTTGGGATGTTATAATTCGGTCCTAATATATATATATATATATATATATATATATATATATATATATATATATATATATATATATATATATATATATATATATATATATGTTCGAAATTCGGTCCTTAAAGTCTCATATAAAAATAAATCGGTTTTGGTTGGGCTTCTTAGTGTGTGTTCGGTTTTAAGAAGGCCCATATCACACTTTGAAAGGTGTGTACGGTCATGGGAAAACCATGGCTGAACACCTAATTAGCTTCTCTCAAAATTACAAATTTGGTCCTTCTTGGTTTATTATGACACTTCATTACGTGTTGCAAGTTTGTCTCACGTAT
The DNA here is from genome assembly GCF_052849685.1 of Lactuca virosa. NCBI lineage: Eukaryota > Viridiplantae > Streptophyta > Magnoliopsida > Asterales > Asteraceae > Lactuca > Lactuca virosa. Next base: position 245,919,355 of record NC_136426.1, read on the forward strand.
GTTGCTTATTATTGCATTTATATAAGATTGTCTTGGCTTAATATAGCCTACTTCCACTAGCAAAGGGAAGGGCTCGGGATGATCGCATGACACACACCACAGTCTTCAGCCTGGGAGTTTTACTCTGATATTTTGTTATGAGATTTTTACATGGAACAGTTTTTATGACACGTTATGATACATGACTCGTGATTTTAATTATGATCTTGGATGGTTTATGATTTTATAAATGACTGACAAATGAAATTTTTGGGCCGTATTTTTGGGATGGTATAAGTTGGTATCAGAGCCTTGGTTTGAGGGATTCGGGCACACTCCTGAGCGTGTCTGAACTCAAACTAAGGAATTGGTATAGAAATTTTCAAAAAGAAAATCAATTTTTTTTGTAAAATCTTGAGGAAAAAAAAGAGTTTTAGAAAAGTGAAAAGAATTTTTAGAAAAAAGAACTTTGAAAAGAAAAAAGGGTGTGGTGCATGCAATCAGCCGAGCTCAAGTAAGTACTCCCAAATTACCCATACAAGTTCATGCTATGTTATGATTATCAACTTTATTAGAACAACATGCTAGATTAAGACTAAGGATCTAGGAAGGATGCCTTATGTGCCTGTTATATGTGTTCAGCTTTATGAGAACTGCATGCTAGTACAGATTAGTCAGTATGATAGCCAGAATAGTAGATGCTTGATTATGTGTACTCGATGCTCGAATGCTGGTTGCTTTGTACTTTTAGGAGTTCTAGTCGTCTTTCACTAACTAGTAAACGAATATGTTACGTTGCATATTGCAAGGACTAAATAATTTCAGAAGGTTAAGTCTAGCTCTATTTCGCAGCTCTTGTCTGAGTCCAACCGTTGTAGAGTAGGATCTCTCATTCGAAGAATTATCTAGTCTGAGTAATATATAATAGTATTCGTGAGCTAGTTAGGGAAAGAAGGCATGGAATTCTTATGCAGTTGATGGCGGAGAGTGGGTTGGTGATTACCCTAGGGTAAGCCTAGGAAGAGTTTAGCATGAGATCAACAATAGTAGTAGTAGAAGGGACTTGGTGGATTCGAGGCAGTTTGTGAGGAAAGTGCGGATAGATGTGGAAGGTAGTATGGGCCCGTACTACTGAAAGCAGAGGATCCTTACTCGAATCAAGGAAGGCTGAGACAATACCAGGGAACTTATAGTGTATGTGATCCCTCCAGTTATATTAGTATGCTGATGTCTATTATGCTGTGTTTCAGAATGGTGGTTTTGCGCCCTAGACCAGCGGTGGGTAGCTCAGGTGCAGGAGAGGGATCGGGCTCAGGCTCTGGAGCCGGACAGTTAGATGAGCAGACCAGGGAGTTTATATCCTCAGAGGTCACACGCAGCATACTAGAACAGACTCCTGTGATCTTTGGGTCGGTCAAGGAGGGTATCTTAGAGCTTCTGGATGAGAAGCTGAGCGTGTTCCGTACTGAGATAGCGGCCATGATGGGATCGCGCACATTGACCTTCAGGGAGTTTAGAGCTTGTGGAGCTCCCGACTATCATGGGGGCTCGGGACCCCATTGCGAGTACCAGATGGTTGGCAGATGTCGCCAATGCGTTCCGTACCAGCAGATGTCCCAAGGGGGACAAGGTCAGATTAGCATCTTGTCTTCTGAAGGACAGGGCACGAGATTGGTGGGAGGAGGTCGGGAGAGCCATTGAAGATGACACTGTGTTGGATGCTATGACCTGGAGTGATTTCACGACCAAGTTCAAGGCCGAGTTTGCACCTGTTATTGAGGTGCAACAACTTGCTAGAGAGTTTCAGGACCTCCAGCAGACGACAGAGACCGTGGCGGAGATTACCGCCAAGTTCAGGGAGAGGGCCCTTCTTGTTCCGCAGTATGTGACGGACGAGGAGATGAAAAAGGCCCGATATCATGAGATGTTGCGATGTGATATCTGTCAGTTTGTGAGCCGCTGCAGCTGTAGGACGCTGGAGGATATGATTGCGAGGGCTCGTGAGAGGGAGATCGATCTTGAGATGGAGAGAAAGAGGAAGCCAGAAGCAGCGACTGGTGCAGTGGGTTCGGGAAAAAAGTCCAAGGTGTCTGATCACAGGTCTAGGGGATAGCAGAGCCACAGTTGTTGTGGCAAGTGTGGCAGGTTGCATGATGGGGTGTGCAAGGCGGGGAGTTCTGGTTGCTTTAAATGCGGCCGGACGGGACACATGAGCAAGGATTGTATAGCTACCACCACCACCACCACCACAGTATCTGATCTGATTTTCTTCCATTGCAATAAGAGGGGACACAAGAAGTCCCAGTGTCCGAGTCTTGCATCAACAGGAAAGGTGGTGGCACCCGCTCCTGCTACTTTGAGGATTACAGACGGCCGTCAGGGCCGGGCCGAGGCGCCAGTGGCGAAGAGCAGAGCCTTCCAGTTGACAGCAGAGGAGGAACGAGTGACTCCGGATGTGGTTACCGGTATGTATCTTCTCCATCTCCTTATTACCATTTTATGTGATTATTACTTATGCTATGTATGTGCTTATAGGGTCGTTCCTAGTGAACGACATTTCAGCTGTGGTGCTTTTTGATTCGGGGGCTACCCAATTGTTTGTATCGCTTGCACTTAGCAAGCAATTTAGCAGAGCTCCGGGGGAGCTGGATTGTCCACTTGACGTGGAAATAGCAGACAACAGAACCGTCAGGGTCGCGAGAGTTCATAGAGAATGTACACTGCGGTTATTTGATTAGCAGTTCCCAGTAGATTTGGTTCCTATTCCCGTGCGAGGGAACAAGGTTATAGTGGGTATGGATTGGCTGAGTTCCAATGGAGCAGTGATTGATTGTGAGCTACAGTTGGTGAGGGTTCGCACTCCTAGTGGGGGAGAGTTAGTGATTCAGGGCGAGAGGCCACAACGCGGACCGATTCTTTGTTCAGCAGCGAGAGCGAGGCGCTACTTCCAGCAGGGTTGCGCGGGGTACGTCGCCTATGTTATGGGTACCCGAGATAAGGGTAATGCGACGGTTGATGATGTACCGGTGGTAGGAGAGTACCCGGATGTATTCCCGGAGGATTTTCCTGGGATACCTCCGGAGAGACAGGTTGAGTTCCGGATCGACCTGGTTCCTGGTGCGGCTCCAATAGCCAAGGCACCATATCGATTGGCTCCTCCCGAGATGCAGGAGTTGTCTACGCAGCTCGAGGAGCTGCTAGATAAGGGTTTTATCAGGCCGAGCAGTTCACCATGGGGAGCCCCGATCCTGTTTGTGAAAAAGAAGGACGGGTCGCACCGTATGTGCATTGATTACCGGGAGCTGAATAAGGTAACAGTGAAGAACCGTTACCCACTCCCGAGGATAGTCGATTTGTTCGACCAGCTTCAGGAAGCATCTTAGTTTTCCAAGATTGATCTACGGTCCGAATATCACCAGATGCGCGTCAGAGTTGATGATATGCAGAAGACCGATTTTAGGACCCACTATGGCCATTACAAGTTTGTGGTGATGCCGTTTGGGCTCACCAATGCTCCATCCGTGTTCATGGATCTCATGAACCGCGTGTGTATACCGATGTTGGATCGGTGTGTGATAGTATTCATTGATGATATCTTGGTTTATTCCAAGAATGAGGAGCAGCACGAGGAACACCTGAGGGAGGTGCTTGAGACCTTCAGGAGAGAGAGACTTTTCGCAATGTTCTCCAAGTGCGAGTTCTGGTTGCACGAGGTGCAGTTTCTGGGGCACCTTGTCAACCAGAAGGGTATATTAGTAGATCCGGCCAAGATTGAGAGTGTGATGCAGTGGGAGGTCCCAAGGTCTCCATCCGAGATTCAGAGCTTCCTGGGATTGGCAGGGTACTACTGGAGATTCATCCAGGATTTCTCCAAGATAGCAGTTCCGCTGAACCGACTGACCAAGAAGTCGGCGGTGTTTCATTGGGGTCCTGAGCAGTAGACAACCTTTGAGACTCTCAGGCAGCAAATGTGCGAGGCGCTGATTCTCACCCTGCCCGAAGGAGTAGATGACTTTGTAGTCTACTGTGACGCTTCAATCACAGGTATGGGAGCAGTGTTGATGCAGCGGGGGAATGTGATAGCTTATGCCTCAAGATAGTTGAAGCCTCACGAGGCTAATTACCCGACGCACGATTTGGTGCTGGGGGCCATAGTGTTCGCCCTCAAGATTTGGCGGCATTACCTCTACGGAGTCCGGTGTACTATCTACACGGACCACAAGAGTTTGAGGTACCTCATGGATCAGCCGAATCTGAACATGAGGCAGCGTCGGTCGTTAGATGTGGTGAAGGATTACGACTGTGAGATCCTTTATCATCGGGAAAGGCCAACGTAGTGGCCGACGCCCTGAGCCGCAAGGCGGTAGCAGCTCCGATTCGAGATATTTGCCTGAGGATGATAGTAGTTACTCTATTGTTGGAGAAGATTAGGGAGGCGTAGGTCGAGGGCCTGAAGGAGAACCACCAGAAGTGCGAGAGGATAGTTGGCCGAGTGGCTTCGTTTTATTACGATAGTCGGGGATTGTTGACCCTGCATGGGAGGGTTTGGGTGCCATACTGGGGAGGAGTACGGCAGGTGTTGATGGACGAGGCCCACAAGTCGCGGTTCTCCATCCATCCAGGGGCGACGAAGATGTACAGGGATCTTCGACCCGATTACTAGTGGCCCTGCATGAAGCGGGACGTAGCATGGTATGTGGAGAGATGCCTGACCTGCAGGAAGGTCAAGGCAGAGCACCAGAGGCCCCACGGAAAGATGCAGCCATTAGACATTCCTGTGTGGAAATGGGAGGATATCACGATGGATTTCATTACTAAGCTTTCTGGGACCGCACGTAGGGTTGATTCGATATGGTCATCGTGGATCGGTTGACCAAGAGCGCCTATTTATACCGATCCAGGAGAGTATCTCGGCCGAGAAGTTGGCCGAGATTTATGTGCGAGAGGTAGTGGCACGTCATGAAGTGCCTGTCTTGGTGGTGTCAGACCGAGATGTCCGATTTACTTCCAGATTTTGGAAGTGGTTTCACGAAGAGATGGGTACCCGTCTCCATTTCAGCACCGCTTTCCACCCTCAGACAGACGGACATGCTTCGAGTATGTGTGCTAGACTTCGGTGGCAGTTAGGATACGTATCTTCCGTTAGCGGAATTTTCGTATAACAAGAGCTATCACTCCAGTATAGACCGACCTCCCTTCGAGATGCTCTATGGGAGGAAGTGTAGGACACCAATCTGTTGGGGTGAGGTTGGTCAGCGAGTCATGGGGAGTACAGAGGTGGTACTCAAGACCACGGAGCAGATTCAGCAAGTCCGGAGCAGGCTCCAGACTGCTCAAAGTCGGCAGAAGAGTTACGCCGACAAGCGGCGTTCGGACTTGGAGTTTCAGGTGGGCGATATTGTCCTCCTGAAGGTGTCACCCTGGAAGGGTGTTATAAGATTTCAGAAACGAGGCAAGCTGGGCCCCAGGTTCATTGGTATGTTTAGGGTTTTGGCCCGGGTGGGCCGGGTTGCTTATCGGCTAGATCTTCCAGCAGAGCTCAGCCAGATCCACAACACATTCCATGTTTCTCAGTTGCGGAAGTGCTTAGTGGATGAGTCAGCAGTGGTACCCCTTGAGGACATTCTGGTTGACGATAGCCTGAACTATATCGAGAGACCAGTGGAGGTATTGGATCGCAAGACGAAGGAGCTGAGGAACAAAAGGGTAGAATTAGTGAAGGTGCAGTGGCAGCACCACAAGGACTCAGAGTGGACGTGGGAGCCCGAGGAGGAGATGAGAGAGCATTACCCATAGTTGTTTTCAGAGACGGCAGACTTCGAGGATGAAGTCTAAGGCAAGTGGGGGAGAATTGTAACACCCAGTTCCAGGTATAAATTTAATTGAGCCAACATCATATTTTACCCTCAGACTCGACGAGTTGGAGGCCCAACTCGTCGAGTAGGATCGAATCCGGGTTGGGAATTAAGTGACCTACTCGACGAGTCGGAAGACCAACTCGGCGAGTAGGAGCTGTCAGATGAAAACCCTAATTTTAAGGGTTTGTCCCCCTATTTAAAGAAACATATCATCCTTGTGGCCTCCCTTATCACCCCTTAACATCCAGAAAACCCTAACTCGCCACCTTGAGCATTGTGAGTGTTTGAATGCCATTTTTGTGTAATCTAGTGTGATTTGAAGCTTATGTGAAGAAGAGGAAGAAGGAGGACTTCTAGAGAAGATTGTAGATCCAAGAACAACATCAGTTTCTCTTCACTTTCTGGTAATCAAGCTTCATACTTGACTCGTAGTTTCATAGATCTTCTTATTGTCACTTTTATGCAGTTTTGGGTCCAAGAAGCTTGACCCTTGAGACTTGGACGTCCCAAGTCGATTTACCCTCAGATCTGGAACCTTGGAGGGTCCTTATGGCATAAAGGTGCCATCTTTATGGCCATAAGAACCCCATGTATGAAATAAACCCCATCTTTTGGTCCTTTAAGCATAAAATTCCATGCATGAACGTAAAGTTCATAACTTTACGTGTCATACCGATCTGAAGAGCCTCGATATACCTTTTGGATGCGTTTTACACCTCAGAAATCAAGTTATAGACTTGGAAATGCATAGACTCGACAAGTCACTCTTGGGACTCGGCGAGTCGTGGGTTGGTTCCCAAAATTGTTATGGTTCAAAGGAACCCATTTGAGTTTAGAAGGGATTTAGATGAGTCCAGAGAAAGGACTCAACGAAATGGACATAGCCATGGATCTGGAAACCATGGGACTCGGCGAGTACAGGAACGTACTCGGCGAGTCCAAGGCCATCTCCCAACTCATGAATACGGACTCGACGAGTTGTTCATACAACTCGGCGAGTCACAGACTAGACACGATCATATGATGAAGATAAACTCGACGAGTTCAGGAGGAACTCGGCGAGTCAGATGAAGATTGTCCTAATGTTATGATTGAAGGAGAACTCGTCGAGTTCTTGCTAAACTCGACGAGTGGAGACGGGTCGGGGATAAATGAAAGGATTGGGACTCGGCGAGTTGGTGGGCCAACTCGGCGAGTCCGGTCAGCTGGATAGTTATCAGTTTCTGACTACGTGTCATTCTGGAAATTATAGCCGGAGATTCGTCGGAGCAACAGTCAGATATTTTCCGCTCAGTGTTTCAGCAGCTATTTACGCGAGGTGAGTTTCCTCCTTTAGGAACGGGTCTACGGCCACAATGCCGGCCCGTTTAGATGTTAGTAGTTCTGGACTTCAGTCCGATGCCGGGGTTAGCCCGATGCAGTTTATATGTTTCCAGACTTCGGTCCGATGCCATGGTGGTCCCGAGAAGTAGTATGTATGCTTGATGTCTTTGTGATTCATGCATGTTTATGTTATGTGCTTTGTGTTCCGGACTTCGGTCCGATGCCGGGTAAGCCCGATGCAGTAGTTATATGTTTATGTATATGTTATTTTCAGTTATTCCGGACATCGGTCCGATGCAGTGGGCAAGGCCCAAGTTATTCCAGACTTTGGTCCGATGCAGTGGGCGGGGCCCAAGTTATTCTGGACTTCAGTCTGATTCCGGGCTGGGCCCGATGCAGTGGGCGGGGCCCAAATTATGCCGGACTTCGGTCTGACGCCGGGTGAGGCCCGATGCAGTGGGCAAGGCCCAATATGTGTTTTATGTGTTATGGTATGGTATGTGGTAGTTTGGGGGAGCTCACTAAGCTTCGTTCTTACGGTTTTCAGTTTTGGTTTCAGGTACTTCCACTAGCAAAGGGAAGGGCTTAGGATGATCGCATGGCACACACCACAGTCTTCAGCCTGGGAGTTTTACTCTGATATTTTGTTATGAGATTTTTACATGGAACAGTTTTTATGACACGTTATGATACATGACTCGTGATTTTATATATGATCTTGGATGGTTTATGATTTTATTAATGATTGACAAATGAAATTTTTGGGCCATATTTTTGGGAGGTTATAATTCGGTCCTAATATATATATATATATATATATATATATATATATATATATATATATATATATATATATATATATATATATATATATATATATATATGTTAGAAATTCGGTCCTTAAAGTCCCCTATAAAAAGAAATCGGTTTTGGTTGGGCTTCTTAGGGTGTGTTCGGTTTTAAGAAGGCCCATATCACACTTTATAAGGTGTGTTCGGTCATGGGAAAACCATGGCCGAACACCTAATCAACTTCTCTCAAAATTACAAATTTGGTCCTTCTTGGCTTATTATGTTGCTTATTATTGCATTCATATAAGATTGTCTTGGCTTAATATAGCCTATTTCAATCAAGTTACAAAAAAATGTTGGTCCATGCATACAATTATAAACCAAAATTGCTAGTTGTGACATCATCCCCCTGTTAGCGGGAATTTCGTCCCGAAATTCATTCGAGAGTAGTCACTAAGAACTGGAGAAGAGGTGAGGGTACTTTTGCATCATTTGGTCTTCACGTTCCCATGTGAACTCAGGTCCCCGTTTGGCGTTGCATCGAACCTTCACAATAGGATTACGAATTTGTTTAGTTCGCTTCACTTCCATGTCCATTATCTCAACTGTTTCTTCGACAAATTGAAGGTTCTCATTGATCTCGATTTCATCAAGGGGAATAATGAGAGTTTCGTCCGATAGGCACTTCTTCAGATTTGATACATGGAAGACAGGGTGTACAATGCAGAGTTCGGGTGGTAACCGTAGCTTGTAGGCCACCGGACCGATCCTGGCAAGGATCTCGAATGGTCCGATGTATTATGGATTTAACTTTCCCTGCTTACCAAATCGGATCACCCCTTTTCCAGAAGTTCGCTTGATTCCTAGAGTTGGCTGAGGGGGATGTCGATTCGGAATAGGGAATATCAATTCTCGATGATGGGTTTGCTTGACTCTTAGTGTTTAATTGCTCTATGGACAATCCACTTCTCCTCCTTAAGAGTTAGACGGGTGTTTTCTTGATCTTAGAGGCTTGATCTGATAATTTCCTTACTTATTAGGTCGTTCTATCGATCGAAAAATATATGTTCCTATGTTGGTGCTAACTGGTATCGGGGGCTTGGTTACTGGAATGGTTCAAAGAGTCGAGTCGATTCCAACTCAACTTAGCACATGGGTGATGTTTCCCAAAAAAAATCGGGAATATCAGGTGGAGGTCATAAACCTCTGGGATTCCCTTGATGTCCTTTGTTTCTTGTTTCGCATCTTCATTGGGGCTAGGAAAGAGCGTGGTATCTCTTACATAGGTACTCGTGTGTCTAGATGCTGGGAAATTGTCGTTATAGGTTGAAAGAGTTTTGATAGTCAGTTGGTTGAAGCTTAGGGTCTACTCGTAGCCCATGAAATTGGTGTGGTGAGGATCAAGCCAAACCCTGTCGGATGTCAAAATTGGAACCTCTTACTGTAACAGATGTTAAGTCAACTTGGAAAGGGTGTTCATTTAGACTGATAGTGTGTTTTATGTATACATCTTACCCTTGCTATTACTACTGTAATTAGTTTGTACCTGGTTTATTGGGTGTTCTAGTAGTACGATTACCTTGATATAGAATGATGAACTTTCGTGGTCTGATTTCTACTAGGTCTCTTCATGCTATTTTGGTGTATTCTAGTCATACATACTTAAGTTCGAAAAGGCAGTCGACTGAGTGGCCCTGCCCAAGTCCATAACCAGAAAAGGAACATGAGTTAAGGTGGAATTTCGCATTCTAACTCTATAGAGTCTCAATTATATATGAACCTGCGTTTGAACTAAGCCATCATAGCTCCCTATGAGGATTTGTAGTTTTTCTACGAGTGATGTGGGTTTGTTCGGACGAGGGAATATTTTACGACCATTTTATTAAATTGGAAAAAATTTTGTTATGATTTGATGCTTAAATTTTCAATGTTTGGAAACGTACCAAAAATCTCGACAGGGTTCCTCGCTGCTTCTTCATGTCCAGTTGTTAAACTCCTCCTGCTCCTTCGTCATTCTTCTCTGTTGGACAATTCCTCTTGAAATGTCCCGTTTCACCGCATGCATGGCATACTGGCTAACTTCTGGGTTGGGGGTTGGAACGACGCATGGGGCTGGGGCCCTACAGTGGCGGGCGGTGTGCCCTTTCTTGTTGCACATTTTGCAATGAAATTTCCGGCAGGCTCCATTATGATGGAAGCTGCACTTGTTGCATTTTGGGAGGTTTCCAGCATACGGTTTTCTTGGTGTCAAGGTAGTAGAGTCAGTGGGGGTAGAGGCTGCTACAACTTGTTGCCTTTTGGTAGGCCCTTGAGTTGAACTGCTTCCTTTCTTGTTCCCTTGCTTTCGCTTCATGATCTTAGATTTGGGGTTCGGGGTGTCTTGGCAAGTTGTCACTCGTTGGTCTCCTTGGTTCTTACTACGGTTGGAATTGTTAACACTGTGTCCATTTACGTTTGTGTTATTGGCGTTGAGTTGTGCCATGACAGCTGCCACAGTAGCTGTTACGGCGGCTTGGAAGGTTGTGGTGTCGATCTGTAGAATTGGTGTTTTGCCAGTGCTCAGGTTATTTTCATGGGAAGACATGATCCTGTTGCATTTTGAGAAACAGGTTTGTGAGTAACTGGAGTCACTTCTAGTTGGGTTGTATCTCATTTATGATTATAGATATGCACTCATGCATGCACGCATATAAATCACATGTTTTGGCTGTACGATTCTCATTGTTTTGACCTACATCCCTATGATGTATTAATGGTAGTATGTAGTAGTAGATAGTGGACGATCGTTAATTTTAACAAAAGAGGATATAGATATTAGTTCAATTAGTTGATTTGGATTACACGGGTTCTTGGAGGGCATACCTCTCTTGATTCAATACTACTAGTTATAACTAAGTACATAATAAACCTAAGACATAGTGCGAGTAGTGTAATGACGCTCATATGTCGAAATAACGCACAAGGAGCTCGCCCATTTCAGTCATTTCATGAGTGGTCTCATCTACCCTCTGCTCTGCTTGAACTGTCCTAGCTTCGGCTGCAAGGTGCTGCTGCTTTAGGGTGGTCACTTCCTCCTCTAAAGAGCGTAGGCGGTCGGTCGTCTCCTCTTGTGCAGTGTGCTGGTTCGGTGTTGCTCCCGAAGATTGAGGGTCGCTAAGGATCCCTCTGGTGCCTTCATCCTTGTCTGACTCTTTATCGGAGTTCTCCCCTCGTAATCCGTTACCTGGTGTTCTTCGGGACCTGCTTCTAGGTTTTCCTCTTGAACCTCTCCCGGATCCACTTCGACCCATCTGTTGGCCACTAGGGCATTGTAGTAGTGGTCTCCGTGAAGATGAAAGTCAGCCATGTTGTCTGCGCGAGCGTGGAGATGCGAGAAAACGTGTAGAAGGTTTATGTGCGAGGATTATATGGTGTCCTAAAATACTCCTATAGTATTTTAGACTTTAAGTTTGGTTCTAATGTTCTTTTGTATGTACGGTTGGTGAGTTTTAGACTCGTTGCAACACCATTATCACTCCCAAAAACATGTTGGTCGTATCTCAAATAAATATAGTTGATCAGTCTATATTTATCCCAGATATGATTACATAACTGTCCAGGTTTGACTATAGTGTTCAACATCTAAATAATTTTGTTTTGTTCTTATTAAGATACGGTTCTAGCAAGTATGTATACTTTTAGAAAATACTTATACCTTTAAAGTATTCCTTTAGTCAGAGTGTTTTAGTCCCATTGTATTTATAGTTGTATATCTTGTATGATTCGATATACTAGTTAACTATAAACAATGCTCTGATACCAATCTGTCACACCCCCGAACCAGGACGGCGGAAACGTCTGGGGACAGATGACTTCATGTGCTGTATCATAACAATTGAATATAAGTGAAACATAGCAACACAAACATTCATACATTAATATTTATTTTACATTGTTTACAACACTTGTTCTGTTCAAAAGTTAAACACGAATAACAAAAGTAGAAAACATAATGCAGCGACGCCGGGACTCGAACGTGGTGAATACCTGTCTACTAGATCCCTAAGAATACAAGTCGTTTTGAAAAGCGTCAACTAAAAAGTTGGTGAGTTCATAAGCATTTTTGTAAGAAATCTTTGTAATATTTGTGTTCATAGTAAGTTGTAAAACTCTAGAAAATCCAATGTTTTCTTATAAAATTAGTTTGTGAGTCTCGTTTCAAAAACTGTGTATAGTTGCATGCATGTTGTTCGTTTTCCTTGGTTTGTGTTAACAAGAATGTGTTCCCAGAAAATCCTATATTTTCTGTATATAAAAGATGTTGTGGTCTTAAAACCCTAAGACCGAAATTGTGAAATAAGTTTACAAAATATACGAAACATAGTTCTGTATTTTGTAAAACTAGCAGAGTGTATATTCTTTGTGTATTCCAGTGTTAATAGGACCGTACTCTATGTGAGTCGTTACAACTATACTAATATGAAGAGAACGCATGTCCTGATGTTCTTCAGGCGTCAGCTACTATGAAGTATATTTGTCACCTTAGACTGGCCTGTCTAGCTGTAGCGAACATCACAGGTGTGTGGGATGTCAACCCCGTATAGATCTATACACAACTATCCCGCTCCCCTTCCAAGAGACTCTGGTTATAACTACAGGACTTACAATGTACACTAGGTAGGTACGGTGAAGAAAACAAAAAAAATCTCACAAGAGCCTTAACGAAATTTACGCGAGGTTTGACTCCCATTATTAAATATTGCAATTAACGTTTTCCTTGTGTAAAGTTATGACTTCAACTTTATGACACGCGTTTTACTGCTTTATGACATATAGCTTAAAGTTTTATAATGGACAGTTTATGACACGCATATATATTACTGTCATAAAAACTTTGTCTTGTATACCGACTTGATAAATTTATTTATCTTGATAATTATAAATAACTACTAATTGTTTGTCAACTTGCAAAAGGTTATGAATATGACATAATGTTCTAAGTTTAAAACTCTTGAAATGGTATCAACATAACATGATTGTCTTACTAGCAACATTTATTTTTTTGGAAAAATACCCAAGTTTTGTAGGGTGTTTTGTCATACCCAATATTTTGTTGAGATATTTGTAAACAAATTATTCTATTGTTGTTGTGGCTAAAATATTGTCACTAGTTCCACGAAAATCTCATATAAATCCATGAAATCTATTATGTCTCAATGTTTGCACAAGTTTTAATGGTAAAAGTATTTTTTACCACAAATTTATCATTTTGGTGCAACTCATCATATTTTTACCTAGTAATTTTATGTTATGTCCAACATAATACCATAATATGTAGGACTCCACAAAGATAACTTAGTTCTAACATCATGAGATTTGTAAAATCTCAAGTTTATGAACTATTAATAGGAAATAATATCATTTCAACACACATAAACACCTAAACATACAAATACATGCCATTATTCAAGGATTTAGAAAAGATTTGACTTGTATTCCCCCTCCCCCCCAAAAAAAGAATTAAAACTTGAAAAGAGTGGGTATGAAGCTCACCTTGGGTGTTTTTGTGAGAGGGTTTGAAGTGTGGAGTAGAGTTTGTTGAGCCAAACACTAAGATTTTTCTTGAAGAAAACTTGAAGTCTCTAACACCTTATGAAGTGTCACACACGAAATTTTTGTGTGTAAATGGAATGAAATGAACAGAAATGACTGTAGGAACACAAGGAGTTTGTAGAAGTACTTACCAAGAAGCAAGAATCAGTTGAATGATGGAGTTATTTGAGAGTTTAGACCTTGTTCTTGAAGAAAATTGGAAATTGTTTAATGTTGGAGTATCAGAGAAAGAGAGAAGGGAAGTAGAGTGCAAATGACTTGAATAAGTCCCAATTCGTGGGTCATAAGATACAGAAGTGGCATGGATGTTTGATGGATATTTGAGAGATAGTGTGGAAAATCGGTGGATAATAAGAGGTAAGGCCAAATTTTGTTTCCAATGCACCTTTTAGGTAAAGTAAATCTATTAAACAATTGTTATCCCATTGAAAAGTCTTTGATTTTGACCGAACACCTATTAATTTATTCTGGGTATGGCCGATTTTAGTTTCCTAGGACAACTTTTTCGTACTAAGATCTAATAATGAAATGATATTCATTCTGAAAAGTCCTTGAATTGACCAAACACATTTTAAATATTCAAAGCATGATCGATTTTAACCTAATTTAAATAGAAATCGGTTTTAAAAGTTTGGAAATGAGGAAATAGGTCCTATATGGCCATTATATGGAGAATTCGGTCCTAACATATATATATATATATATATATATATATATATATATATATATATATATATATATATATATATATATATATATATATATATGTTAGAAATTCGGTCCTTAAAGTCTCCTATAAAAAGAAATCGGTTTTGGTTGGGCATCTTAGGGTGTGTTCTGTTTTAAGAAGGCCCATATCACACTTTATAAGGTGTGTTCGGTCATAGGAAAACCATGGCCGAACAACTAATTAACTTCTCTCAAAATTAGAAATTTGGTCCTTCTTGGTTTATTATGACACTTCATTACGTGTTGCAAGTTTGTCTCACGTATCTTTCTTATTATTGCATTAAAATAAGATTGTCTTGGCTTAATATAGTCTATTTCAATCAAGTTACAAAAAAAATGTTGGTGCATGCATACAATTATAAACCAAAATTGCTAGTTGTGACATCATCCCCCTGTTAGAGGGAATTTCGTCCCGAAATTCATTCGAGAGTACTCACTAAGAACTGGAGAAGAGGTGAGGGTACTTTTGCATCATCTGGTCTTCACGTTCCTATGTGAACTCAGATCCATGTTTGGCGTTCCATCGAATCTTCACAATAGGAATACGACTTTGTTTAGTTCGCTTCACTTCCCTATCCATTATCTCAACTAGTTCTTCGACAAAATGAAGGTTCTCGTTGATCTCGATATCATCAAGGGGAATAATGAGAGTTTCGTCCGATAGGACTTCTTTAGATTTGATACATGGAAGACAGGGTGTACATTGCAGAGTTCGGGTGGTAACTGTAGCTTGTAGGCCACCGGACCGATCCTGTCGAGGATCTCGAATGGTCCGATATATCGTGGATTTAACTTTCCCCGCTTACCAAATCGGATCACCCCTTTTCTAGAACTTCGCTTGATTCATAGAGTTGGCTGAGGGGGATGTCGATTCAGAATAGGGAATATCAATTCTCGATGATGGGTTTGCTTGACTCTTAGTGTTTAATTGCTCTATGGACAATTCACTTCTCCTCCTTAAGAGTTAGACGGGTGTTTTCCTAACGTTAGAGGCTTGGTCTGATAATTTCCTTACTTATTAGGTCGTTTTATCGATCGGAAAATATATGTTCCTGTGTTGGTGCTAAGTGGTATCAGGGGTTTGGTTACTGGAATGGTTCAAAGAGTCGAGTCGATTCCAACTCAGCTTAGCACGTGGGTGATGCTTCCCCAAAAAAAAATCGGGAATATCACATGGAGGTTATAAACCTCTGGATTCCCTTGATGTCCTTTGTTTCTTGTTTCGCATCTTCACTGGAGCTAGGAAGGAGCATGGTATCTCTTACATAGGTACTCGTGTGTCTAGATGCTGGGAATTTGTCATTATAGGTTGAAAGAGTTTTGATAGTCGGTTGGTTGAGGATTAGGGTCTGCTTGTAGCCCATGAAATTAGTGTGTTGAGGATCAAGCCAAACCATGTCGGATGTCGACATTGGAACCTCTTACTGTAACAAATGTTAAGTCGACTTGGAAAGGGTGTTCATTTGGACTGATAGTGTGTTTTATGTATACAACTTACCCTTGTTATTACTACTATAATTACTATGTACCTGGTTTATTGGGTGTTCTAGTAGTACGATTACTTTGATATAGAATGATGAACTTTCGTGGTCTGATTTCCACTAGGTCTCTTCATGCTATTTTGGTGTATTCTAGTCGTACATACTTAAGTTCGAAAAGGCAGTCGACTGAGTGGCCCTGCCCAAGTCCACAACCAGACAAGGAACATGAATTAAGGTGGAATTTCGCCTTCTAACTCTATAGAGTCCTAATTATATATGAACCTGCGTTTGAACTAAGCCATTATAGCTCCCTGTGAGGATCTGTAGTTTTTCTACGAGTGATGTGGTTTTGTTTGGACAAGGGAATATTTCACAACCATGCTATTAAATTGGCAAAAATTTTATGAAGATTTGATGCTTAATTTTTCGTTGTTTGGAAACGTACCAAAAATCTCGGCAGGGTTCCTCGCTAATTCTTCATGTCCAGTTGTTAAACTCCTCCTGCTCCTTCGTCATTCTTCTTTATTGGACAATTCCTTTTGAAATGTCCCGTTTCACCGCATGCATGTCATACTGGGCTTACTTCTGAGTTGGGGTTTGGAATGACGCATCGGGTTGGGGCCCTACAGTGGCGGGTGGTGTGCCCCTTCTTATTACACTTATTGCAATGCAACTTCTGGCAGACTCCATTATGATGGAAGCTGCATGTGACAGCCCGAAATATTTTTCCTTGTAAGTCCAGCCATTCAATTCAACCATGTGTCAGACTCGTTTCTGCTATCAATTATCATTGTTAAGTATCATTTTAAGGGTTCTAAGCTCAGTACATTCAAGCATTGGGTATAGGATTGAGTTGCTTAGGTTCTTCTTGTTGAAATCAAGCCGAACACTCCATTAAGGTGAGTGTACGGCCGTACACATGGGTGTACGGCCATACACCAAAGATGGCCGTGAACTCACCCCCTTATATATGCCCTCCCTTCATTTTTATTCATTTATTCAACTTCCAACTCAAGAAATTGGATTCTCTCTCAACTATCATAAAGTTTTTCACGTAGATCTTCAAGGAAAGTAAGTATTTGTCACACCCCAAAATCAGGAACGGCGGAAACGTTCTGGAGCGGAGGACGTCATTTACAGTATCACAACAATGATATTAGTAAACAAGCAACAACATCATCCATTGCATTAATAACATAATTTTAATACAAGTGTGTTCTGTCAAGTTATATAGACACCAAAATATAAATCAAAATGAAAGATGAGTCTTGAACGAGCTCCATCTTCTCTAAACCTTGCACCGGTACCTGTCTACTGGTGACCTGAGGATACAAGTTATTTTGAAAGAGAGTATCAGCTTTAAAGCTGGTGAGATCATAAGTATTTTAGTGTCTGTATTTGTATAAATGTATTTGTAAGTATGTGAAGTGTAAGTATGTAAAAGTTTTGAATATCCTAGAAAACCCTATGTTTCCTACTAAAAGTAGCCTTCTACCAAGGCATCTAGTATCTGTGTGTGTCTCTTGTAAGAGTGTGTATTTTCCCAAATCTGACTATCATTTATCAAAAATATAGTTTTAGCATTTCTGTCTATTGTGTGAAAATCACAAAGTGAATGCAATGGGAAAATGAAATAGTATTGTAGTATTATAATGAATAACTACTGCTGTACTAACTACCTTAAACCAATTATAATATAAAGTACCATGTGATCGGCCTGTATCGTGCTACCGACTATAGTACGCGACAATGTAAGATGTCGGAGAAAGATGACATTTGGCACCCATGGACTTGCAAGTCCCACTGTAGCTAGCAGCAAGGTGTAGGATAGTCAATACAGTATAGCTATACGCAAACTCATACGCTCCCCAATTAAGGAGATTCTAGATACATGAACGGTCATGGCAGGTAGTGCCATGCCCCGTTACGTGGCTCACATAACTGCAAAAACTGTATATGTAATGAATGTGCTAGCTGTATTGTATGTTCTCCCTCTGTCTAGCATGTATTGTAATGTACTGTGTGTACTAGCTGTAATGTGTGTTCTCTCTCTAACTAGCATGTATTGTAGTGTACTGTGTGTAGTAGCTGTATTGTGTGTTCTCTCTCTATCTAGCATGTATTGTAATGTACTGTGTGTACTAGCTGTATTTTGTGTTCTTTCTCTATCTAGCAAGTATTGACTCATGTATGAACTGACTCGTTGTATGATTCATTGTTCTAGTAATAGTATTAGTAACTCCCTAAGCTACACCTATAGTAGCTTACTAGTGATATGATTTGAATGTATAAACATGTAAGTACGCCTTTGCTACCCAAAGGTTTTGAATTGACCGATAGAACTTTTATGACTATATATGTATACATGATATATAACTAATATTTAGACGACCTTCGGATGGATAACCGATACCCTAAAGCCACATCCAAACAAGGAAAAGGAATTAAAGCGAGCTAGCCTTCCTAAGTCCTTTAAACATTACTTATATAACTATATGTATATAGGCATGCATTTGACAATATAAAAGTATAAAAGAGTTGAAGTAAAAGTATTTGGTATGTAAAACAGTTTGAAGTAAACAGTTTGAAGTAAAATAGTTTGAAGTAAACAGTTTGAAGTAAAACAGTTTAAAGTAAAACAGTTTGGAGTAAAACAGTTTGGAAAGTAAGAAATCTATTTGTCTGGTAGTTATTAATCACATGTGATTGATATAATAACTATAAGCATTCAACTTGTACCCCCCCCCATAAAAGCATTTAAAACATTTAAAAGATTGATTCAGGGGTATGAACTCACCTGTAGTGAGTGGTTTGGATGAACTGAAGAAATAGGATTGGTAGGTGTCAAGTGAAGACTTGTACACACACAATGATCCTAGTTAACATATAATAACACATATATCTATACAATTAGTCTTTAAACAACTAATTAACAAAGTTAAGACATCCTAGGACATGTAAAACACTTTATATAAGTGTTATAAGTGCTAAGCATTGCATCTAAGTGTTGTAGGACATTGCTATTGAGTTTAAGGTTCAAGGGAACCCCTTACTTGAGTTTACGGTTCTATGACCATAACTCATTGAGTTTACGGTCGTAAACCCATGAGTTTACGGCCGTAAACTCATGCTTCTTTGACCATGTGATGTTTTGAAGCTCTACAAGTCCTCAGAAGCATTTCCACTTGAAGTATAAGCCTATGGAAGTGATTAGGGCACCATTTCACTCCTAAATGGAGTTTACGGTCCTTGGACCATTTGCCTTTGGGTTTACGGCCGTAAAACCAAATGGTTTATGGTCTTTTGATGTTTTCATGATCTTAACTCATTAAGGAAAGGATCCATGCTAGTTCCCAAGGCTTAGAAGGGTAAAGGGCACACTTTGGCACCCTTTTTAGGGTTTACGGTCCAAGAACATCTTGGACCGTAAACACCTTTGATCTTGCCTTTCTTGAGTGATTTCTTGATATATGGAAGTGTAACAAGCCTTAAGATACTCTAGGATAGAAGTACTTACAAGATAGACTCTTGAAAAGGTGTAAAAAGTCCAAGAACGCTAGTGTGTGTTCTTGGTGTTCTTGGTGAAACTTGAAGATCTAACCTTTTGGAATGATTTCATGGATGGAAGTGTGTTAAAACACTAGATTAAGTAATATCTCAACTTAAAAGGGCTAGAAACACTTACAAGTTGAAAATCTTGAAGAAAAAGTCGAAGATACTTGAGAGAGAATTGAGTTTGGATCTTGAGTTTGTGAAAAATGGTAAATAATGACTAAGTGTCATATATATACCCCAATATTAGGGTTTACGGCCGTAAACACCTTGTTTAGGCCGTAAACTCCAAACTCTTGGAGTTTTGGAATAATATTGTTGCACAATGTACCCTAGGGCATCCACTCTCCTGATATCTCTTGAAGTGCTAATCCTAAAATTCTCAAACTTATTCCAAAAAGCTTGAAATTTAGCGGAAACTTTTCTGACTTCCATTGAATTGAAAGGTTGTACAGAATAGAAATTTCGGGTTGTCACATTATCCCCCCCTTAGAAGAAATTTCGTCCCGAAATTAGAGTTTAAGCAAATAAGTAGTTACAAATAACTAAGTAAAAACACGAGGATATTTCAGTTTCAATTGATCCTCTCGCTCCCAAGTGAATTCAGGTCCTCGCTTGGCGTTCCAGCGAACCTTCACTATCGGGATGCGGCTTTGTTTCGTTTGCTTGACCTCCCGGTCCATGATCTCTCTAGGTTCTTCCACGAAGTTGAGACTCTCGTTGATCTCGATCTCGTCGAGTGGGATTACAAGAGTCTCGTCGGACAGACACTTTTTCAAGTTCGAGACGTAGAAGGTAGAATGTACGTTACTGAGTTCGCTCGGTAAGTTAAGTTTGTAAGCTACAGGGCCGATTCTTGCGAGAATCTCGAAAGGCCGAAAGTACCTTGGATTTAGCTTTCCACGCTTTCCGAAGCGTATCAAGCCCTTCCAGGGTGAGACCTTTAATAGAACACAGTCGCCCACCTGGAATTCCAATGGTTTCCTTCGTTTATCAGCGTAGCTTTTCTGTCGGTCTCTAGAGGCTTTCAATCGTTCACGAATTTGAACGATCTTCTCTGTCGTTTCCCGAATGATCTCCGGACCTGTGAGAGTGCTTTCAGGAACTCGTCCTTTAGTGTGACATCCCCATTTTCACGGCCAAAAAAGACCGATTTTGTTTATGTTGGATAAGGTGTCTAAGTCCATAACTATTTCTGGTATGTACTTGACCCGACCCGGCATGGTCCATTTGGGTTGCATGGCATCATGCATTTGGATAGACTAAATGAGAGAAATAACACTTGTGGTTTATTAATATATTATAAGTTCTAATATATTAATAGTATTATTTAATTAGTATTGATCAAGAATTAATCTAGGATTAATTAAGTGATCAAAAGATGACTAATTAAATATATGGATTGATCATGTAAATCATCCATAACTTGTATAGTGGGCTAAAAGGCTCCATGGATAATCAAGTTGGGTTAAACCCGTTGAATGCTCCATGGAGGCTCCATGGGAGTTACAAACCCATGGGTCATGGAAATGAAGAGTCATGCCACATTAGAGTTTACATGGTGTAACCCTAGATGTGACACACTATATAAGCAACATGTTCTCCACCAAAATCGACGACAATAAGAAACAAGAGGGCTAGGCCGATTTTAGAAGTGTGTATTCTCTCTAAAGTCATTCCAAAAGCTTTTGGTGTTGTGTGAAGCATTTGAGGCATCACACTTGGGGTGCTAGGCTCACAAGGTTTCAAGGATCATAAGCAACAACAAGGTAAGTTATTCTATCTTTCATGCAAGTTAAAATTTGTTCCCCATGTATGCTAGATAAGAATATAACCTTGGAATTCAACTTTGCATGATAATTAGACAAACATAGATCCAAGGTTATTAGGGTTGCATGTACACTTAGGAAGTATTAGAATGCTCAAAACCCATCAGTGGTATCAGAGCCTAGGTTTGTTTGTTGTTTTTTTTTGTGTGCAAACAGCTTGAAAAAAAATCGTTTTTTATGTTTTCTGCTCGTATGAAAGTTTGCACATTTGTTGCTGGAAATGGACTAGAAACATTACCCTAAACTATTTTGATGTTTTAAAGCTTGTTTTAGATGGTGTAATGTTTATGCTAATCCATTTACAATGGCAATTATTAAAATTACAAGTTTTTTTAAGTGTAATTTTTGATTCTTGAAAGTGTTCATATTCATGTTCTTGAACTTATGAAGATTAGATGATCATAGGAATTGTTTGTAACCTTCATGGTAGTTTAATTCATGATCATAATGTGTTTTAATGGAGTCCATAACTTGTCCTCAAGTTATGGAAAACCAAAAGTCTCACTTTTATTAAAGCCATTAAAAGAACACAAGAGTTATAAAAATGAAGAGTCTTCATTTTTATTACTCAATTAATTCATAAGTTATAAGAAATGAAAAGTTTTGGAAGTTTACAAAACTTGCCCTCAAGTTTTGGAACATGTAAAGTCTTGATTAAAACTTTAGTTCCAACCCTTAGAATTTTAAAAGTTAAAATTCAACCCTTATACTTTATAATATTATAAGTTACTAATATATATATGTATAACGTCAAGTCGTCTTACCGCTAGTACGCCTCATTCACGAAGCCGGTCTATAAGGGGGGTATAAGGTTGTTGCCTATAAAATGGCAACTTAATGGGTGTCCACTCTCACCCACTGCTTCCTTGATCGGTGGAGGGTCGTTAGCCGAACGGGTAAGACAAGGACTTATAAATTCTCATTAAAAGTATGATGAATATTATAAAGTAACTAAATGCTTTTATTAAATTCCCAATCTTAGTTACTTTAGGAAAATGTGAATAAGGTGCTAATCCATGAAATTACACTTTACACTTTGTTTAAGTCGTTGGTGGAGCGTGTGTGGTTAACCGGCACACTAACTTGGACTTAACAAGGTAGGTAAAGGGTGACTTAAGGTTTACCATAGCATCGGTGGAGCGTGTGTGGTTTACCGGCACATCGATTGAGTGATAAACCTTGAGGGTACCAAGTGATTTCATGGTTACTTCACACCTCGTTTTGTGATCCTCGGTATCCCAGTCACAAAACTTGGAGGGCACACTCGAGATTGAAACATGCCTTTGAAATGTTCATTGAATCTCAAAAGAATCTAGGAATTTCTAAGAACCAATTAAAAACCTAATATCTATATTTCGTTTTTCATGGTGGAAATTGGTGAATCGTCATTCACCTACCTTTCAAATATGTTATAGCTTGGATTACGGCATACCTCTTCTAAGTTATAATATATTGTGATTGGATTCTAGCCTTAATATTACATTTGGGTGTTTTATTAAGGATTCTCTTAATATCTAAACTAATCTTGTTCTCTTCTTTCAGATGTCTTCAAACAATGCTGCTTCTGGCTCTAATCCTAATGGCTCCTTTACCCTTATGAACTTGTGTGGGAAAGTCACTTTTGATGGATCCAACTTCAATGAATGGATCAGAAACATCAGGATGATTACCCGCTACGAGGACAAATAATATGTCCTTGACAAGGAGCTTAAGGAGATTGATGAGACCACTGCAACTCCCCAGGAGATCGCTGACTTCCGGGCACATGAAAGGGATGCTACAAAAGTGGCATGCATCATGTTGGCCACCATGACAGCGGAACTCCAAAAGTCCTATGAGGACTTTTACCCTTTTGAAATGCACTAAGATCTGATGGAAATATACCATCAAAGTGCACGACAAGAGAGGTATGAAATCATATGCTCTATCATAACAACCATGATGAAGGACGGGGAATCCGTCACGAGCCACATGCAGAAAATGCAAAGGTATGTGGATCGGTTGCTGAAGCTTAATGTGAACTTCCCTGAGGAGCTTGCAATAGATATCATTTTGCACTCCTTACCATCATGCTATGATCAATTCCGCATGACATATCACATGAATAAGCAAGAGGTCACACTCATCAAACTTCAGGGACTCCTCAAGACCGCAGAAACAGGTCTTAAGGGTAAGTCGGTTGTTAACACTCCTACTCCAAACTCCGCCCCGGTTTTGGCAATCGGGAAAGGTAGAGGGAAGAAGAGGAAGAGCTCTTCGAAGGGTACCAAGGCTAGGACCCTTGATGGCTCTTCTTCAAGTGGAACCAAGAAAGGTTTTGTCACTCCTTCTTCTGACCCTAAAGAGGCTGAATGCTTCTATTGCCATGAAAAGTCACATTGGAAGCGGAACTGCCCATAGTACCAGCAAGATGTGAAGGATGGGAAAGTTAAACCCAACCATGCAGGTATTTACACTATCTTATCTAATAACTCACCCCATTCTAACTCTTGGGTCCTTGATACCGGTTGTGGTATTCATATCTGTTCTGATTTGCAGGGACTAAGAAGAAGTGAGAATGTGGAGCATGGAAGAATAAACTTAATCATGGGGAATAGGAAAGCTTTACCTGTCACTAAGATTGGAGTTTATACTTTATCGCTAAGTAGTGGGTTTAGTTTAGATTTGAATAAATGTTGTTATTCGCCAGAAATGGCAAGAAATATTATTTCCTTTCATGCATTGTATAAACAAGGTTTCACCTTTTCATTTGATAATGAAGTTGGTTCGATTAATGATTTCTTTAATAATGTTCTTTATTTTAAAGCATTACCTTGTGATGGTGTGTATGAAACTGTATCTGTGGTTGATAACTTAGGAAATAATGTATTGTGTATTGATTCTGTTAATGATAATAACTTGGATAAAGCATCATTATGGCATTGTCGTCTTGGACATATAACCAAGAAACGCATAGGCAACCTCCAAAAGGATGGAGTCTTGGAGTCATTTGACCTAAAGTCAGATGATAGTTGCGAATCATGCTTACTTGGAAAAATGACAAAGTCACCCTTCACAGGTTCTTGTGAGAGGGGTGAAGGTTTGTTGGATCTTATACACACGGATGTGTGTGGGCCCTTCAAACATGCCACAAGGGATGCTAATCGTTATTATTTGACTTTTACTGATGATTACAGTAGATATGGATATGTTTACTTAATCAAGCATAAGTTAGAGACTTTTGAGAGGTTTAAAGAGTTTAAACAGGAAGTCGAGAATCAATTGGGAAGGAACATTAAGATGCTTCGATCCGATCGAGGTGGTGAGTATCTTACTTCAGAGTTCCTCGACTATCTTAGGGAATGTGGGATTGTCTCACAATTGACACCTCCCAGGACACCGCAGTTGAATGGTGTAGCTGAGAGGCGTAATCGAACCTTGTTGGATATGGTTCGTTCCATGATGAGTCGAGCTTCGCTACCAATCTCATTTTGGGGGTATGCCTTAGAGACTGCCGCCCATATCCTTAATCTAATTCCCACAAAGAAAGTTGCCAAAACTCCTCATGAGATGTGGACTGGTAAAGTACCCAAACTAGACCACATTAAGATTTGGGGTTGCGAGGCTTTTGTGAGACGCGAGACTCATGATAAGCTCGAACCTCGAAGTGAGAGGTGTATTTTCATCGGCTACCCACAGAAATCCTTTGGTTACCTCTTCTACAGACCTAGTGAGAATGTGGTCTTTGTAGCTAGGAGGGCTTTCTTTCGAGAGAGAGAGAGAGTTCATAAGCCAAGGAGACAGTGGGAGGCAAGTTGACCTTGAAGAAATTCAAGAGTCAAGTGGTGAAGGAACTTCAAACCCTAGCACTCAACTTGAGGAGGAAACTCCTATTGAGCCAATTGACAAGTCTGTACCTCTGAGGCGTTCCACAAGGGTTAGGAATGCACCTGAGCATTACTATGGATTCCATATTACTGCGTAAGGTGATACACTTATCAGTGATGAGACACTGATAGGTATGGATGAACCTAACAGTTACGCGGAAGCCATGGCAGGCCCTGAGTCAGCCAAGTGGAAAGAGGCAATGGACAGCGAGATACAGTCCATGTATGACAATCAAGTTTGGAACTTGGTTGAGAATGTACCAGGTCGTAAGACTATAGGGTGCAAATGGATCTTCAAGAAGAAGACCGACATGGATGGTAATGTACACACTTATAAGGCACGACTGGTTGCAAAGGGTTTCTCACAAACTCTGGGAGTTGATTATGATGAGACCTTTTCTCCAGTGGCCAAGATTAAGTATATTAGGGTTCTGTTAGCCATAGCCGCATTTCATGACTATGAAATATGGCAAATGGATGTCAAAACCACTTTCCTTAATGGAAAGTTGGCTGAGGATGTTTACATGAGTCAGCCAGAGGGTTTTGTCAACACAGAGTACCCTAATAGAGTGTGTAAGCTTGAGAAATCCATTTATGGGTTAAAGCAAGCACCTCGCAGATGGAATCTTTGCTTTGATGAGAAAGTCAAGGAATTTGGCTTTTCTAGGAGTGAAGATGAATCTTGTGTATATGTCAAGGCTAGTGGGAGTATAGTTAGCTTTTTGGTATTGTATGTGGATGACATACTACTCATAGGAAATGACATCCCAACTCTGTAGGAAGTTAAGTCCTGGCTTGGGAAGTGTTTCTCTATGAAGGACCTAGGAGAAGCTGCCTATATTCTAGGGATAAGGATCTTGAGAGACCGGAGTAAAAGACTAATTGGAATTAGTCAGAGTACCTACTTGGATAAGGTGCTGAAGAGATTCGGCATGCAGGACTCAAAGAAAGGAGAGTTACCCATCCAGAGTAATGCCAGATTGAGTAAGACACAAAGCCCTAGTACTGAGGCTGAGATAGCAGAAATGAGTCGAATACCTTATGCTTCGGCTGTAGGATCGATCATGTATGCTATGACGTGTACTCGACCTGATGTAGCCTTTTCTTTGAGCATGGTTAGCAGGTATCAGGGGAACCCTGGCAAGGCACACTGGACTGCGGTAAAGAATATCCTCAAGTACCTACGGAGGACTAAGGACTGGGTCCTTACCCTCGGTGGGAGTGAAGACTTGAGAGTTGTAGGGTATAGTGATGCTAGCTTTCAGACTGATAGGGATAATTTCCGCTCTCAGTCAGGCTGGGTCTTTACCTTAAATGGACGAGCAATTTCTTGGAAGAGTTCCAAGCAAGAGACAGTGGCTGATTCAACTTGCGAATCAGAGTATATAGCAGCTAGCGAGGCAGCAAAGGAGGCGATATGGCTGAAGAACTTCATTGGAGACCTTGGAGTTGTACCAGATATTAAAGAGCCAATGAAAATTTTCTGTGATAGTGAAAGTGCAGTTGCCTTAGCCAAGGAACCAAGGGATCACGAGAGATCCAGACACATCGACAGAAAATACCATTTCATCAGACATCGAATAGAAGAAGGACTCCTCGTGGCAAAGAGGGTATCATCGGATGAGAATCCAGCAGATCCCCTCACGAAAGGACTGACTCGGGTTAAGCATCTCCAGCATGCTCGGAGCATAGGGCTGAAGGATGATATTAGATTTAGTAGTTAGATAACCTTGAAATTTGTAAAGTGTAATTGACATTAGATGATGAATAAAAGGTGTTTTATTTTTGAGTAAAGTGTTGCTATCTCTTGTCGATCGTTTACTATATTTCTTTTGCATGTTTTGACTTCCAGAATAATTATGTTTGGTATATCATATTATTCGAACCTCCACAGTCGGTCATATGTCGGAAGTAGGTATGAATCAAGACTATCATGATTGGTTGCAGAGGTCTAAGTTGTTGGACATGGCTACAACACTCATGAGTGCTCATAAGTTCTGAGCATTGGACTCAACCCACGCTCACTGGAATCACTTCATGGAATTTATCTCGAGTGATCGTGAGACGGTAATATCATATAAGTCTTCAAACCTAGAGATATGATTTGTTACTTATGAGTTGGTTATGCATTGATTGTACGTTAACGCATTGGTAACTCGATGTTATAAAACGTGCTTTTGTGTATAATTCAATGAGTGGTAGAACAAACATATGAGTCGAAGTTTATCTGTTCCTTCTTGGATTAGAAGCTGATATATGGGCCCCTCGATGATTGTGGTTTGACCTATGTACCTGGCCCGGTCAAAACTAAGTTGATGTGTTCAATTAAGTTCTTTGTCAAACAAATCGGAAATCGGGAAACAAATTGCTGGACAATAAGTAAGACATTGTTCCATGTATTTGTCCGGCTGATATCTAGAACAGAGGATTATATGATCACTTATCTGAAATGGCGTATCATCATCTTCTCAGTTCCGAGAAACCTTGAAAAGAGCTACGATTGCTGATCGGTTCCTGAAGTCATACTTGCAGTTATAGTTATTAGACTTATCCAAGTGGGAGACTATTGGATAAGGTGTCTAAGTCCATAACTATTTCTGGTATGTACTTGACCCGACCCGGCATGGTCCATTTGGGTTGCATGGCATCATGCATTTGGATAGACTAAATGAGAGAAATAACACTTGTGGTTTATTAATATATTATAAGTTCTAATATATTAATAGTATTATTTAATTAGTATTGATCAAGAATTAATCTAGGATTAATTAAGTGATCAAAAGATGACTAATTAAATATATGGGTTGATCATGTAAATCATCCATAACTTGTATAGTGGGCTAAAAGGCTCCATGGATAATCAAGTTGGGTTAAACCCATTGAATGCTCCATGGAGGCTCCATGGGAGTTACAAACCCATGGGTCATGGAAATGAAGAGTCATGCCACATTAGGGTTTACATGGTGTAACCCTAGATGTGACACACTATATAAGCAACATGTTCTCCACCAAAATCGGCGACAATAAGAAACAAGAGGGCTAGGCCGATTTTAGAAGTGTGTATTCTCTCTAAAGTCATTCCAAAAGCATTTGGTGTTGTGTGAAGCATTTGAGGCATCACACTTGGGGTGCTAGGCTCCCAAGGTTTCAAGGATCATAAGCAACAACAAGGTAAGTTATTCTATCTTTCATGCAAGTTAAAATTTGTTCCCCATGTATGCTAGATATGAATATAACCTTGGAATTCAACTTTGCATGATAATTAGACAAACATAGATCCAAGGTTATTAGGGTTGCATGTACACTTAGGAAGTGTTAGAATGCTCAAAACCCATCAGTTTATGCATTATAAAAATCAGAGTACCTCTTTTGATAAAAATGTTGCGGAATTTGTTCCCAGAAAAACATGATAAATACGTTATCAAAACATTTCCGAAGAAATGTATTTTTATTCATTTTAAAACATTGGGATGTCATCGTCAATACAGAAACATAAGCATAAACAGAACTTACATTCATTATTACTAGTGATTTATATCTCCTTAATCTGTCAGTGCAATGTAACTTCATATCGACACCTGTGATTCAAATAAACTGAGTGGGTCAGGTTGGGAAACCTGGTGAGTACATAGGGATTTCAATCCCACAATGTTATATCATATATATAATTTAGAACTCACAAAATATACAATTTCACTATATATATAATAGCAACTCTTACCCCACCTCGTTAATCCTCGCAACGAGACTATCCATACTCTCGGACCTTAAATTTTACCTCTTACTTAATCCATACTCTCGGATCTAATCCATGCTCTCGTATCAATAATAGTGCCCATTCCATACTCTCGGATTAGGGACAAGTGTCTATGTGTAAATCCATTCTCCCGGATTAACGATGAATAACTATGTCCTATCCATACTCCCGGACTGAGGACGACTGACTATGTCTTAATCCATACTCCCGGACTAATGACAGTTGGCTATGTCCAATCCATACTCTCGGACTAGGGACAATGACTATGTCTAATCCATTCTCCCGGATCAATGACATATACTAAAGTTCTATTCTCTGAGTATAACTCACTCGTACTCGTAAGAAAATACTACCTAATATTCCCCATAATTAATTTAGGTTTACTCTTTATCCTAAATCATCATATATAATCAGGTATGTTCTTTAACACGTACTTCAGGCAACATCGAATAACTCGCACATAAACATATATTTAATAGTTCAATAAATACTTGTATTAAAATCATGTTCATGAAAGGGACTATGCACTCACTTGAAAAGGTGGTGACTCTGCACTTGAACAGCACTTCGTTATCTCAAAATAATATTTCCCTCGACAAAAACTAGTATCAATACCACTAGGTTTAGTCTAACGTTAACCACGACTAATTAATAGACTAGCTATTATTATTATTATATAAGCGTTAAACAACACTCTATATAACTCATAATAATAGCCCAAATAATTATTTTAAGGACCTAATAACATTACTATAATTATTTAAAAGCTATATTAAAAATATCATAGGCGTAGCTCACTTACAGCGGATTTTAAAGAAACCGGGCTTCGCTTGGAGCAGCGTTTCCGAAACCGAAAGACCCTTTTTCTCGGGACTCTGGGAGCCTCGGGGCTTCCCTCGGGTGCTAGGGGTTCACCTAGACTTTAGGGAGGGTTTGGAAATCTAGAGAGAGAAAGATCTTAGAGAGAGAGTGAAGAAAGGTGTGAAAACCTCGGAATGGCTCGCATGCTATTTATAGCCTCAGCACCGTCGGACTACGCTGCGCGTCCAGCAGCTACGCTGGGCGTAGTCTCGGATAGGGTTGCCAGGCGTGTTCCAGCTGGCTCGCACTCGGACAGGACCCGGATAAGACCGAAGGTACGCAGGGCGTACCGGATCTCGTACGCGGGGCGTATTAGCGAGGGCTACGTGGCGTGATCCGAAGCGACTCCTGAACCAACATCGGACGGCCCAGATGCTGCCACGTCATCAAGTTCTTATCAGACTTCGCAATTTCGACTACAAACTTTAAAAATTCGTATCTTTCGCATACGAGCTCCGTTTTTACGTTCTTTTTATCCACGCGAAGGCGGGAACATACTCTACAACTTTCGTTTAGACTCCGTCGGCTAATTTTGACTTTATTTTAAAAGTTATATTTTTAACAGGCCGAGACAGGATTGGTCCGTTAAAAAAAATTCATAACTTCTTCATCCGTTTCCGTTTTCGTCTGTCTTTTTATCGTTATGCTACTATTAACAAGTTCTTCGATTCTCGTTTAGGTTGTGTCGGCTAAAAACCGCTCGATCTTATATTCGAATTTCGGGTTGTACACTGCTAAGCCGAAACTTCGAAAAATCATAACTTCCTCATACGAAGTCAGATTTGGGCGTTCTTTTTATGGACGCTCTCGGTTTAACGTATTCTACGACTTTCGTTTAGATCGCTAAGGCTAAAAGTTGCTCTATCGTAAATTCACTATTTACGTCTCCCGGTGCCGTGCCGGTTCTGTCGTAAAACATCGACAGGTCATGACTTCTTCTTTATAACTCGGATTTCGGCGTTCTTTATATGTACGGAAACCTTGAGACATATTCTACAACTTGGTTAAGATTATTTATTCTATATAATCTTTTGTCGAAAAGTCGTTTTCGACCCCTGTTATCTCTAAATTGACTAGTCCGGATCTACGGGCGTTACAATTATCTCCCCCTTCGGATGATTACGTCCCAAAATCATCAACGAAACAGGGCTCACATGATGACTCCATACGTTATATCTTCATCCTAAGTAATAATCGTAACTTCTTTGTTTCTCCGAACGAGTATCTAACCCTTGGACTCCTTGACTGCAGGCGGTGCTCAATCTTGCACTTGCTCCCTATATCACGTTAGACTCCAAATTGTGACCTTCAAGTCACAATCTCGATCTTCACTGGATACGAACAAAAGATAAGTTCTTTTATTACTACAATGGAACGATGTTGCAACGCTTTGGCTCAGGTCTCTTAGAGTCTTCTAGAACAGACTATACTTTCGTTCATGTTCTAATCTCATCTTAAGAGGTAACATTTCTAGCTACAAGCAACTTTTCGCGATACCTCTACTGATTGCTTTTTATTTCAATCTTCCGTGTTAAGTCAGATGCTTCATCAAACTTGATTCTCTGAACCATATAACATACTCATCTTAGTCAGACTCGATATGATATGACCACTAGGGTCGGAATAACAACAATCTTCTTAGGCATTACCGAAACGATGGTAACGACATACATGAACAAAACGGAATCAATTACTAGCGCCTTGGTAACCTTGTGACTTTCCCTTATCCAAGCGTGAGTCATGTGCTTCCGGTAGTATAGGCCTCTACTACCATTCACACCTACTCATACTCATCCCAAGTATTGTCTGGCAGTTTCCCCAAGTCACCATACAAGAAAATCACATAACAGTTTAACACATCAGATAACAAAATGAAGGTTTTATATTATTTCTTGAAACGATTACATGGGTGTTCAAGTTTACCCTAGACTATGCCTCTAATAGGCTACACTTCCTGATACTAACCGCTTGACTACTTTATAACTTGATCTTCGGATATCAGTTCTTATTCCTGATTCCTGGCATTGCCATCTGCTTTGTCAAGGATCATATGAAATGCTCTTGCCTTCGGCTTTGGTGGTACATTTGGCTTTACGGCTTCTTCTTTCCTTGGGCAGTCTTGCTTGAAGTGTCCTTCTTCACCACACTTAAAGCAGACTTCTCTCTTGGTGGTGCATTCGCTGGCATAATGACCAGCCTTCCCGCATTTGAAGCAGGTCATTTCCTTAGAGCATCTCCCAATGTGCTTCCTTCTGCACTTGTCGCACCATTGTGATCCTTCCCCAGACTTTGGTAATTTTCTCTTCTCGTCGGATCTTGTGGATCCTTCAAACTTTCTCTTATCGCCAACTTCAACCTTGCTGGCGACTCTTCCCTTGATCATATCTTCAACAGACTTGGCATCCCAGATAGCTGTCTCTAGAGTAGGTGCCTGACGTACCGGCACTGCATACTCCCAGGGAAGTCCCTTTGCGTACTTGTCAACTTTTGTCAGCTCGTCTGGGACAAGGCCCAAAGCAAACTCCATTTTGTCCGTGAAGTTGTTGGTGTATTCATCGATGGACATGCTTCCTTTCTTCAAAGTTAGGAATTGGTTCTCTAGCTCTTGCAGGTTTTGGGCTGAGCAGTACTTACGCTTGAATTGCACCAAAAACTCTACCCAAGTCAATTGCAGGGGCTCATTGGGACTTAGAGTCTTCCCCAAGGTGTTCCACCAGCGAACAGCGCCTCCTCTGAATTGACGTACTGCAAACGTGGTTTGTAGCTTGCCTTCGCAACCACATGTCATGAAGGCTAATTCCATCTCCGAGATCCAATTCATGACTCCGATCGGATCTTCCTTCCCAGTGAAAGTCGATGGCTTGCAAGTTAGAAAATCTTTGTACTTGCATCAGTTCCTCTTGACTCCGTCATTTTGATTGTTTCTCCTAATCACCGGTGGATCAGCTTGACCAACGGTCCTGCTGCCGTTCCCTTCCTCAAACTGGCCGTCACTCAGCTCGGGCTGTTCAACCGGTATTGTGGGCTCATCCTGATTCTGTTGAAGTAATCGCCTTGTTTCCTCCATTTGACGATCCAAAAATTTCTGGATCATCGCTTGCACGCCGGCCATTGTGTATGGTTCGGGAGCGGCTACCACCGCGGGTATTTGCTCAACCACTGGTGGTTGATTCCTGTTACCATTCGCATTCCCAGCTCCACTGCGGGTTCTTGCCATCTTGATCTATACACCGAATACGGTGAATTTAGATCCTTATTTAGGATAGACGTTTAAATCATCCTTATCTCTCCGAAACATTTACATGCTAGTTCTAATATCGTAATTGTACGTTTAGAATCCTAAACACATAAGGTTTCCAGATCCGGTGGGCAACAGACCATAGATCCGAACAAATAACAACATATAAGGCATAAATCATTTAGCACATAAAGCATATTAGGCATTTTCCTAAATAAGTTAGTGCTTGTGTCTATTCAGGTGTATTACCTAAATTTATTCCTCACGATCATCTCTTAGCATTCTATGTTTAAGTCTAGAAATAAATTCATATTCCTAGTTCGCCTAAACTAATGCTCTGATACCAACTGTGACATCCCCATTTCACAGCCAGAAAATACCGATTTTGTTTATGCATTATAAAAATCAGAGTACCTCTTTTGATAAAAATGTTGCGGAATTTGTTCCTAGAAAAACATGATAAATACGTTATTAAAGCATTTCCAAAGAAATGTATTTTTATTCATTTTAAAACATTGGGATGTCATCGTCAATACAGAAACATAAGCATAAACAGAACTTACATTCATTATTACTAGTGATTTATATCTCCTTAATCTCTCAGTGCAATGTAACTTCATATCGACACCTGTGATTCAAATAAACTGAGTGGGTCAGGTTGGGAAACCTGGTGAGTACATAGGGATTTCAATCCCACAATGTTATATCATGTATATAATTTAGAACTCACAAAATATACAATTTCACTATATATATAATAGCAACTCTTACCCCACCCCGTTAATCCTCGCAACGAGACTATCCATACTCTCAGACCTTAAATTTTACCTCTTACTTAATCCATACTCTGGGATCTAATCCATGCTCTCGTATCAATAATAGTGCCCATTCCATACTCTCGGATTAGGGACAAGTGTCTATGTATAAATCCATTCTCCCGGATTAACGACGAATAACTATGTCCTATCCATACTCCCGGACTGAGGACGACTAACTATGTCTTAATCCATACTCCTGGACTAATGACAGTTGGCTATGTCCAATCCATACTCTCGGACTAGGGACAATGACTATGTCTAATCCGTGCTCCCGGATCAATGACATATACTAAAGTTCTATTCTCTGAGTATAACTCACTCGTACTCGTAAGAAAATACTACCCAATATTCCCCATAATTAATTTAGGTTTACTCTTTATCCTAAATCATCATATATAATCAGGTATGTTCTTTAACACGTACTTCAGGCAACATCGAATAACTCGCACATAAACATATATTTAATAGTTCAATAAATACTTGTATTAAAATCATGTTCATGAAAGGGACTATGTACTCACTTGAAAAGGTGGTGACTCTGCACTTGAACAGCACTTCGTTATCTCAAAATAATTTTTCCCTCGACAAAACCTAGTATCAATACCACTAGGGTTTAGTCTAATGTTAACCACGACTAATTAATAGTCTAGCTATTATTATTATTATATAAGCGTTAAACAACATTCTATATAACTCATAATAATAGCCCAAATAATTATTTTAAGGACCTAATAACATTACTATAATTATTTAAAAGCTATATTAAAAATATCATAGGCGTAGCTCACTTACAGCGGATTTTAAAGAAAATCGGGCTTCGTTTGGAGCAGCGTTTCCGAAACCGAAAGACCCTTTTTCTCGGGACTCTGGGAGCCTCGGTGCTTCCCTCGGGTGCTAGGGGTTCACCGAGACTTTAGGGAGGGTTTGGAACTCTAGAGAGAGAAAGAACTTAGAGAGAGAGTGAAGAAAGGTGTGAAAAACTCGGAATGGCTCGCATGCTATTTATAGCCTCAGCAGCCTCGGACTACGCTGCGCGTCCAACAGCTACACTGGGCGTAGTCTCGGATAGGGTTGCCAGGCGTGTTCCAGCTGGCTCGCACTCGGACATGACCCGGATAAGACCGAAGGTACGCAGGGCGTACCGGACCTCGTACGCGGGGCGTAATAACGAGGGCTACGTGGCGTGATCCGAAGCGACTCCTGAACCAACATCGGACGGCCCAGATGCTGCCACGTCATCAAGTTCTTATCAGACTTCGCAATTTCGACTACAAACTTTAAAAATTCGTATCTTTCGCATACGAGCTCCGTTTTTTACGTTATTTTTATCCACGCGAAGGCGGGAAAATACTCTACAACTTTCGTTTAGACTCCGTCGGCTAATTTTGACTTTATTTTAAAAGTTATATTTTTAACAAGCCGGGACAGGATTGGTCCGTTAAAAAAGATCATAACTTCTTCATCCGACGTCCGTTTTCGTCTGCCTTTTTATCGTTATGCCACTATTAACGAGTTCTTCGATTCTCGTTTAGGTTGTGTTGGCTAAAAACCGCTCGATCTTATATTCGAATTTCGGGTTGTACACTGCTAAGCCGAAACTTCGAAAAATCATAACTTCCTCATACGAAGTCAGATTTGGGCGTTCTTTTTATGGACGCTCTCGGTTTAACGTATTCTACGACTTTCGTTTAGATCGGTAAGGATAAAATTCGCTCTATCGTAAATTCACTATTTACGTCTCCCGGTGTCGTGCCGGTTCTGCCGTAAAACTTGGACTGGTCATAACTTCTTCGTTATAACTCGGATTTCGGCGTTCTTTATATGTACGGAAACCTTGAGACATATTCTACAACTTGGTTAAGATTATTTATTCTAAATAATCTTTTGTCGAAAAGTCGTTTTCGACCCCTGTTATCTCTAAATTGACTAGCCCGGATCTTTGGGCGTTACAATTATCTCCCCCTTAGGATGATTACGTCCCGGAATCATCAACGAAACAGGGCTCACATGATGAATCCATACGTTATCTCTTCATCCTAAGTAATAATCGTAACTTCTTTGTTTCTCCGAACGAGTATCTAACCCTTGGACTCATTGACTGCAGGCGGTGCTCAATCTTGCAGTTGCTCCCTATCTCACGTTAGACTCCAAATTGTGACCTTCAAGTCACAATCTCGATCTTCATTGGATACGAACTTAAGATAAGTTCTTTTATTACTATAATGGAACGATGTTGCAACGCTTAGGCTCAGGTCTCTTAGAGTCTTCTAGAACAGACTATACTTTCATTCATGTTCTAATCTCATCTTAAGAGGTAACATTTCTAGCTACAAGCAACTTTTCGCGATACCTCTACTGATTGCTTTTTATTTCAATCTTCCGTGTTAAGTCAGATGCTTCATCAAACTTGATTCTCTGAACCACATAACATACTCATCTTAGTCAGACTCGATATGATATGACCACTAGGGTCGGAATAACAACAATCTTCTTAGTCATTACCGAAACGATGGTAACGACATACATGAACAAAACAGAATCAATTACTAGCGCCTTGGTAACCTTGTGACTTTCCCTTATCCAAGCGTGAGTCCTGTGCTCCCGGTAGTATAGGCCTCTACTACCATTCACACCTACTCATACTTGTCCCAAGTATTGTCTCGCACTTTCCCCAAGTCACATAACAAGAAAATCACATAACAGTTTAACACATCAGATAACAAAATGATTGTTTTATATTATTTCTTGAAACGATTACATGGGTGTTCAAGTTCACCCTAGACTATGCCTCTAATAGGCTATACTTCCTGATACTAACCGCTTGACTACTTTATAACTTGATCTTCGGATATCAGTTCTTATTCCTGATTCCTGGCATTGCCATCTGCTTTGTAAAGGATCATATGAAATGCTCTTGCCTTCGGCTTTGGTGGTACATTTGGCTTTGCGGCTTCTTCTTTCCTTGGGCAGTCTTGCTTGAAGTGTCCTTCTTCACCACACTTAAAGCAGACTTCACTATTGGTGGTGCATTCGCTGGCATAATGACCAGCCTTCCCGCATTTGAAGCAGGTCATTTCCTTAGAGCATCTCCCAATGTGCTTCCTTCTGCACTTGTCGCACCATTGTGATCCTTCCCCAGACTTTGGTAATTTTCTCTTCTCGTCGGATCTTGTGGATCCTTCAAACTTTCTCTTATCGCCAACTTCAACCTTGCTGGCGGCTCTTCCCTTGATCATATGTTCAACAGACTTGGCAGCCCAGATAGCTGTGTCTAGAGTAGGTGCCTGACGTACCTGTTGGATATAGTGTCTAAGTCCATAACTTTATTTGGTATGTACTTGACCCGACCCGGCATGGTCCATTTGGGTTGCATGGCATTGCAATACTTGGATAGACTAAATGAGAGAATAAGGCACTTATGATTATTAATATATTATAAGTTCTAATATATTAATAATATAATTATTTAATTAGTATTGATCAAGTATTAATCTAGGATTAATTTGGTGATCAAAGTGAGACTAATTAAATATATAGGGTTGATTATGACAATCATCAATTCTTTTATGGTGGATTAATGATCCATGGTTTATGGGTTATGGATGTAACCAAATGGAGCTCCATGGATAGTCCATGGGAATTACAAATCCATGGGTCATGGGAAATCAAGAGTCATGACAATTAAGGGCATTCATGTGTAAACCCTAATTGTGACAACACTATAAAAGGAACCCTATGGCTAGCAAAAAGTGGACCTAGTGTTACTAGAGAGGGCATAACCAATTTTGAGTGCTAGAAGTATTCTCTCAAGTTATTCCAAGTCTTGTGGTGTTGTGTGAAGCATTTGAGGCACAACATTTGGGGTGCTAGGCTCACAAAGTCTTGAAGGAATCCAAGCAACAACAAGGTATGTATTTCTACTAGTTTTATGTTTTATGTAATCCCCATGCCATGCTAGTTAGGAAATAACCTTGAAAAAGAAATTTGCATGTATATAGAGAAAACATAGATTCAAGGTTATTAGGGTTGCATGTACACTTAGGAAGTGTTAGAATGCTCAAAACCCATCAGTGGTATCAGAGCCTAGGATTGTTTTCTGTATACTTGATGCAAAACTGCTTAAAAATCGAAAATTCTGCATTCTGACGACTGGACTCGCCGAGTCCATGAACAAATTCATTCTACTCGCCGAGTAGAATAATGCACTCGGCGAGTAGGAGCGTGTTGGGCAGTTTTTTCGAGTTTTGTTGCTGGAAATGGATTAAGATCATTATCCCAATCTGTTTTGGACTTGTAAAATCTGTTTTTCAAAATGATAATGATTATGTTAACCCATTTTTGCATGACTTTTATCAATTTTCAAGTATTGTATATAGGTATATGATTTCTTGAAATTGCTTGACATGAATTTGTGTTCTTATGAGTTTTTAGAAGATCATAGGAATTATGTGTAACCACCATGTGTGTTTAATTCATGATCTTAATGGCTATGATGGTGTCTATAACTTGTCCTCAAGTTATGGATAACCAAAAGTCACTTCTTTTAATTGTGATTAAAGAACTAAAGAGGTTTCATAAAATGAAGAGTCTTCATTTTATGAACCATTAAAACTCATAAGTTACAAATTGAAGACACTTGGAATAGTTTCAAATCTTGCCCTCAAGTTTTGGAATTTGAAAAGTCTTATACTTTAATACTTTAATTCCAAATTAAACCTTAGATTTTAAAAAGGTTTAAAAATCAACACTTATACTATTATTATAATTTTATTATATAGATATGTATAAGAATATGTCATTCTTACCGTTAGTAGGCCTCATTCACGAAGCCGGTCTATAAGGGGGGTATAAGGTTGTTGCCTATAAAATGGTGACTTAATGGGTGTCTACTCTCACCCACCGCTTCCTTGATCGGTGGAGGGTCGTTAGCCGAACGGGTAGGATACGACTTTAAATACTCGTTAAAAGTATAATGAATTATAAAGTAACTATACATTATAAATTCCCAATCTTAGTTACTTTAGGAAAATGTGAAATTGGTGCTAGCCCATAAAATTACACTTTGTACCTTACCAAGTCGTTAGTGTAGCGTGTGTGGTTAACCGGCACACTAACATGGACTAGTAAGAGTGGCAAAGGGTAACTTGACCTTATTATAGATCGGTGGAGCGTGTGTGGTTAACCGGCACATCGATTAGGTAATATTGTTGATGGTACCAAGTCAATTTGTATGGTTATTCACACCTTGTTTGTGATCCTCGGCATCCCAGTCACAAACTTGAGAGGGCACAATCGAGATTCAAACATGCCATTGAAAAGTTCAATGTATCTCAAAAGATCTAGGAGTTTCAAAACCAATAAAACCTAATAATAAAATATTTCGTTCTTATGGTGGAAATTGGTAAATCGCCATTTACCTACCTTCAAATATTTTATAGTATGGATTACGGCATCCCTTTTCCAACTGTAAATAGTTTGTTGGATCCTAGCCTTAATATTTCATTTGGGTGAATTATTAAGGATTCCTAATCTAATGAAACTTGTCTTTCTTTCCTTTCAGATGTCTTCCAACAATGCTTCTGGCTCAAACCCAACAGGCTCCTTTTCCCTTATTAACTTGTGTGGTAAGGTCATCTTTGATGGATCCAATTTCAATGAGTGGATCAGAAACATCAGAATGATTACCCGCTATGAGGACAAAGAATATGTCCTCGATAGGGAGCTTAAGGTTGTGAATGAAGCCACTGCTACTCCTGAAGAGTTTGCGGAGTTTGTTGCACATGAAAAGGATGCTACTAAAGTAGCATGCATCATGATGGCCACCATGACTCCTGAACTTCAAAAATCCTATGAAGATTTCTACCCCTATGAGATGCACCTGGATCTGATGGAAAGGTACCATCAGAGCGCGCGTCAGGAGAGGTATGAAATCATCTCCTCCATGATAACTGCAAGGATGAAGGATGGTGAACCCATCACCGGTCACTTGCAGAAGATGCAAAGGTTCGTTGACCGGTTGCTGAAGCTAAATGTTGACTTTCCTGAGGAAATGGCGATTGACATCATTCTCTATTCCTTACCTCTAAGTTATGATCAGTTTCGTATGACTTATCATATGAACAAGGAGGAAGTCACACTTAGCAAACTTCAAGGACTCTTAAGGACAGCTGAAAATGGCCTTAAGGGTAAAGCGGTTGTTACTTCTACTCCTTCAACAGCCCCTGTTCTGGCTATTGGGCAGGGAAAGGGTAAGAAGAGGAAAAGCCCTTCAAAGGGTACCAAGGGTAAGACTCTTGATGGTTCCTCTTCAAGTGGGACAAAGAAAGGTCCCATTACTCCT
Organism: Lactuca virosa; assembly: GCF_052849685.1. NCBI lineage: Eukaryota > Viridiplantae > Streptophyta > Magnoliopsida > Asterales > Asteraceae > Lactuca > Lactuca virosa. Next base: position 245,959,369 of record NC_136426.1, read on the forward strand.
TCTTCAAACCCACAGGAAGCACAATGCTTCTATTGCCAGGATAATGGACACTTCAAGCGAAGCTGCCCCAAATATCTGCAAGATCTAAAGGATGGGAAGGTTAAACCCACCCATGCAGGTATTTACACAATATTGTCTAACAACTCATCTAATGCTAATTCTTGGGTGCTTGATACAGGGTGTGGTATTCACATTTGTACTGATTTGCAGGCACTAAGAAGAAGTGAGCAAGTGGAGCACAGGAAGATAAACTTAGTCATGGGCAACAGGAAAGCATCACCTGTTACCAAGATAGGAGTTTATTCTTTATTACTTAATAATGGGTTAATGTTAGATTTGAATAAGTGTTGTTACTCGCCCGAAATGGCGAGAAATATTATTTCCTTTCATGGCTTGTACAAACAAGGTTTTACATTTTCATTTGATAATAAAAATGGTGCTATTAATGTTTATTACAATAATGTATTTTACTTTAAAGCATTGCCTTGTGATGGTGTATATGAAGCCGTGAATGTTGTAGACAATCTAGGAAATAATGTGTTGTATATTGATTCTTCAGATAGCTTGGATAAAGCATCCTTGTGGCATTGTCGTCTTGGACATGTTAACAAGAAGCGCATAGGCCAACTCCAAAAGGCTGGAGTCTTGGAATCATTTGACCTCAAGTCAGATGATAGTTGCGAGTCTTGTTTACTTGGAAAAATGACAAAGTCACCCTTCACAAGTACTTGTGATAGGGGTGAAGGTTTGTTGGACCTTGTACACACGGATGTGTGTGGGCCCTTCAGAGTTGCTATAAGGGATGCTAATCGCTATTATGTGACTTTTACTGATGATTACAGTAGATATGGATATATTTACTTAATCAAGCATAAGTCAGAAACCTTTGAAAAGTTCAAAGAGTTTAAGCAGGAAGTTGAGAATAAATTGGGCAGGAACATCAAGATGCTCCGATCCGATCGAGGAGGAGAGTATCTTAGCATTGAGTTCCTTGACTATCTTAAGGAATGTGGGATTGACACCTCCCAGGACACCACAGTTGAATGGTGTAGCTGAGAGGCGCAATCGAACCTTGCTGGATATGGTTCGTTCCATGATGAGTCGAGCTTCGTTACCAATCTCTTTCTGGGGGTATGCCTTAGAGACTGCCGCCCATATCCTTAATCTAGTCCCTACTAAAAAGGTTGCCAAAACACCTCACGAGATGTGGACTGGGAAAGTTCCCAATTTGGACCACATCAAGATTTGGGGTTATGAAGCTTTCGTGAGGCGTGAGACTCATGACAAGCTTGAACCTCGAAGTGAGAGGTGTATTTTCATCGGCTACCCACAAAGATCCTTTGGTTACCTCTTCTACAGACCCAGTGATAATGTGGTTTTTGTGGCAAGAAGAGGAGTCTTTCGTGAGAGAGAATTCATAAGCCAAGGGGACAGTGGGAGGCAAATTGACCTTGAAGAGCTTCAAGAGTCAAGTGGTGAAGGAACCTCAAATGCTATCGACCAACCTGAGGAGGAAACTCCTGTTGATCCGATAGATGAGTCTGTACCTCCAAGACGTTCCACTAGGGTGAGGAACACACCTGATTTTTATTATGGTTATCACATCACCACTGAAGGTGATACATTTATTAGTTATAGTACACTAATAGATTTGGATGAACCTAATAATTACAGGGAAGCCATGGCAGGCCCTGAGTCTGCTAAATGGAAGGAGGCTATGGACAGCGAGATTCAGTCCATGTATGACAATCAAGTTTGGAACTTGGTTGACAATGTACCAGGTCGTAAGACAGTTGGGTGCAAATGGATCTTCAAGAAGAAGACCGACATGGATGGGAAGGTACACACTTATAAAGCGCGACTGGTTGCGAAGGGCTTTACTCAAATTCCAGGAGTTGACTATGATGAGACCTTCTCACCAGTAGCTAAGATTAAGTCTATTAGAGTATTGTTAGCCATAGCTGCATTTCATGATTATGAAATATGGCAAATGGATGTCAAAACCGCTTTCCTTAATGGAAAGTTGGCTGAGGATGTTTAGATGGCTCAACCAGAGGGTTTTGTCGATACAAGATACCCTAATAGAGTGTGTAAGCTTGATAAATCCATTTATGGATTGAAACAAGCATCTCGCAGATGGAATCTTTGCTTTGATGAGAAAGTCAGAGTTTGGCTTTTCTAGGAGTGAGGATGAGTCTTGTGTGTATGTCAGGGCTAGTGGGAGCATAGTTAGCTTCTTGGTGTTGTATGTGGATGACATACTTCTCATAGGAAACGACGTCCCAACCTTGCAGGAGGTTAAGTCCTGGCTTGGGAAATGTTTCGCTATGAAGGACCTTGGGGAAGCTGCCTATATCCTAGGGATAAGGATATTGAGAGATAGGAGTAAGAGACTAATTGGACTTAGTCAAAGTACTTATGTGGATAAGGTGCTGAAGAGGTTCAGTATGCAAGATTCAAAGAAAGGAGGATTACCAATCCAGAGTAATGCCAAGCTGAGTAAAACTCAGAGTCCGAGTACAGAGGCTGAGATAGCTGAAATGAGTCATATACCATATGCTTCCGCTGTGGGCTCGATCATGTATGCTATGACTTATACTCGCCCTGATGTGGCCTTTGCTTTGAGCATGGTCAGTAGATATCAAGGGAACCCTGGCAAGGCACACTGGACAGCGGTAAAGAACATTCTCAAGTATCTGCGGAGGACTAAGGATTGGGTCCTTACCCTCGGAGGCAGTGATGACTTGAGAGTGGAAGGATATAACGATGCTAGCTTCCTGACTGATAGGGATAATTTCCGCTCTCAGTCAGGCTGGGTCTTTATCCTAAATGGAGGGGCAATTACTTGGAAAAGTTCCAAGCAGGAGACAGTAGCTGATTCTACTTGTGAATCAGAGTACATAGCAGCAAGTGAAGCAGCTAAGGAGGCGATATGGCTAAAGAACTTCATCGGAGACCTTGGAGTTGTACCAGCTATAAAAGAGCCAATGGAAATTTTCTGTGACAGCGAAAGTGCGGTTGCTTTGGCTAAGGAACCGAGAGATCACGGGAGATCTAGGCACATTGACAGAAAATACCATTTCATCAGACATCGAATAGAAGAAGGACTCCTCGTGGCAAAGAGGGTATCATCAGATGAGAACCCGTCAGATCCCCTCACGAAGGGACTGAGCAGGGTTAAGCATTTACAGCATGCAAGGCGCATTGGGCTGAAGGATGATATTAGTTTCAATAATTAGATTCCTGAAACTTGTAAAATGTAATTGACATTTGATGATAAATAAAAGTTGTTATTTATTTATGAGTAAGGTGTTACTATCTTGTGTTGATTGTTTACTATGTTTCAATTTTGCATGTTTTTACTTCCAGAATAATTATGTTATTATTCAAACCATCCACAGTCAGTCAAACTTTGGAAGTAAGTATTGATTTAAGACTGTCATGAATTTGGCTTGTATGATTTGTCTAAAAGTGCTTTGGACAATGCAATGGTTGCTACAACATTCATGAGTACTCATAAGGGCTGAGTATTGGATCCAACCCACGCTCACTTGCATCACTTCATGGAATTTATCTCGAGTGATCGTGAGACGGTAATATCATATAAATCTTCAAACCTAGAGATATGAGTTGTTGACTATGAGTTGGTTATTCATTGATTGTACGAAAACGCATTGGTAACTCGATGTTATAAAACGTGCCTTTGTGAATAATTCAACAAGTAGTTAGTACAAGCATATCAGTCGAAGTTTATCTGTTCCTTCTAGAAATAGAAGCGATATCTGGGCCCCTCGATGATTTGGTTTTGACCTATGTACCGGGCCCGGTCAGAACCTAATTGATGTGTTCAATTTAGTTCTATGTCGAAACAAATCAGAGATCGAGAAACAAATGCTGGACAATAAGTAAGACCATGTTCCATGTGTTTGTCCGGCTGATATCATGAGAACAGAGGATTATATGATCACTTATCTTAAATGACGTATCATCATCATCTCAGTTCCGAGAGACTTTGAAAGAGCTACGATTTCTAGTCGGATTTTGAAGTCATATTTGCAAATATAGTTATTAGACTTATCCAAGTGGGAGACTGTTGGATATAGTGTCTAAGTCCATAACTTTATTTGGTATGTACTTGACCCGACCCGGCATGGTCCATTTGGGTTGCATGGCATTGCAATACTTGGATAGACTAAATGAGAGAATAAGGCACTTATGATTATTAATATATTATAAGTTCTAATATATTAATAATAGTATTATTTAATTAGTATTGATCAAGTATTAATCTAGGATTAATTTGGTGATCAAAGTGAGACTAATTAAATATATAGGGTTGATTATGACAATCATCAATTCTTTTATGGTGGATTAATGATCCATGGTTTATGGGTTATGGATGTAACCAAATGGAGCTCCATGGATAGTCCATGGGAGTTACAAATCCATGGGTCATGGGAAATCAAGAGTCATGACAATTAAGGGCATTCATGTGTAAACCCTAATTGTGACAACACTATAAAAGGAACCCTATGGCTAGCAAAAAGTGGACCTGGTGTTACTAGAGAGGGCATAACCAATTTTGAGTGCTAGAAGTATTCTCTCAAGTTATTCCAAGTTTTGTGGTGTTGTGTGAAGCATTTGAGGCACAACATTTGGGGTGCTAGGCTCACAAAGTCTTGAAGGAATCCAAGCAACAACAAGGTATGTATTTCTACTAGTTTTATGTTTTATGTAATCCCCATGCCATGCTAGTTAGGAAATAACCTTGAAAAAGAAATTCGCATGTATATAGAGAAAACATAGATTCAAGGTTATTAGGGTTGCATGTACACTTAGGAAGTGTTAGAATGCTCAAAACCCATCAGTACCGGCACTGCATACTCCAAGGGAAGTCCCTTTGTGTACTTGTCAACTTTTATCAGCTCGTCTGGGACAAGGCGCAAAGCAAACTACATTTTGTCCGTGAAGTTGTTGGTGTATTCATCGATGGACATGCTTCCTTTCTTCAAAGTTAGGAATTGGTTCTCTAGCTCTTGCAGGTTTTGGGCTGAGCGGTACTTACGCTTGAATTGCACCAAAAACTCTGCCCAAGTCAATTGCAGGGGCTCATTGGGGCTTAGAGTCTTCCCCAAGGTGTTCCACCAGCGAACAGCGCCTCCTCTGAATTGACGTACTGCAAACGTGGTTTGTAGCTTGCCTTCGCAACCACATGTCATGAAGGCTAATTCCATCTCCGAGATCCAATCCATGACTCCGATCGGATCTTCCTTCCCAGTGAAAGTCGATGGCTTGGAAGTTAGAAAATTTTTGTACTTGCATCCATTCCTCTTGACTCCGTCATTTTGATTGTTTCTCCTAATCACCGGTGGATCAGCTTGACCAACGGTCCTGCTGTCGTTCCCTTCCTCAGACTGGCCGTCACTCAGCTCGGGCTGTTCAACAGGCATTGTGGGCTCATCCTGATTCTGTTGAAGTAATCGCCTTGTTTCCTCCATTTGACGATCCAACATTGTCTGGATCATCGCTTGCACTTCGACCATTGTGATTGGTTCGGGAGCGGCTACCACCGCGGGTATTTGCTCAACCACTGGTGGTTGATTCCTGTTACCATTAGCATTCCCAGCTCCACTGCGGGTTCTTGCCATCTTGATCTATACACCGAATACGGTGAATTTAGATCCTTATTTAGGATAGACGTTTAAATCATCCTTATCTCTCCGAAACGTTTACATGCTAGTTCTAATATCGTAATCGTATGTTTAGAGTCCTAAACACATAAGGTTTCCAGATCCGGTCGGCAACAGACCATAGATCTGAACAAATAACAGCATATAAGGCATAAATCATTTAGCACATAAAGCACATTAGGCATTTTCCTAAATAAGTTAGCGCTTGTGTCTATTCAGGTGTATTACCTAAATTTATTCCTCACGATCATCTCTTAGCATTCTATGTTTAAGTCTAGAAATAAATCCATATTCCTAGTTCGCTTAAACTAATGCTCTGATACCAACTGTGACATCCCCATTTTCACGGCCAGAAAAGACTGATTTTGTTTATGCATTATAAAAATCAGAGTACCTCTTTTGATAAAAATGTTGCGGAATTTGTTCCCAGAAAAACATGATAAATACGTTATCAAAGCATTTCCGAAGAAATGTATTTTTATTCATTTTAAAACATTGGGATGTCATCGTCAATACAGAAACATAAGCATAAACAAAACTTACATTCATTATTACTAGTGATTTATATCTCCTTAATCTGTCAGTGCAATGTAACTTCATATCGACACCTGTGATTCAAATAAACTGAGTGGGTCAGGTTGGGAAACCTGGTGAGTACATAGGGATTTCAATCCCACAATGTTATATCATATATATAATTTAGAACTCACAAAATATACAATTTCACTATATATATAATAGCAACTCTTACCCCACCCCGTTAATCCTCGCAACGAGACTATCCATACTCTCGGACCTTAAATTTTACCTCTTACTTAATCCATACTATGGGATCTAATCCATGCTCTCGTATCAATAATAGTGCCCATTCCATACTCTCAGATTAGGGACAAGTGTCTATGTGTAAATCCATTTTCCCGGATTAACGACGAATAACTATGTCCTATCCATACTCCCGGACTGAGGACGACTGACTATGTCTTAATCCATACTCCCAGACTAATGACAGTTGGCTATGTCCAATCCATACTCTCGGACTAGGGACAATGACTATGTCTAATCCATTCTCCCGGATCAATGACATATACTAAAGTTCTATTCTCTGAGTATAACTCACTCGTACAAGTAAGAAAATACTACCCAATATCCCCCATAATTAATTTAGGTTTACTCTTTATCCTAAATCATCATATATAATCAGGTATGGTCTTTAACACGTACTTCAGGCAACATCGAATAACTCGCACATAAATATATATTTAATAGTTCAATAAATACTTGTATTAAAATCATGTTCATGAAAGGGACTATGCACTCACTTGAAAAGGTGGTGACTCTGCACTTGAACAGCACTTCGTTATCTCAAAATAATTTTTCCCTCGACAAAACCTAGTATCAATACCACTAGGGTTTAGTCTAATGTTAACCACGACTAATTAATAGTCTAGCTATTATTATTATTATATAAGCGTTAAACAACACTCTATATAACTCATAATAATAGCCCAAATAATTATTTTACGGACCTAATAACATTACTATAATTATTTAAAAGCTATATTAAAAATATCATAGGCGTAGCTCACTTACAGCGGATTTTAAAGAAAACCGGGCTTCGTTTGGAGCAGTGTTTCCGAAACCGAAAGTCCCTTTTTCTCGGGACTCTGGGAGCCTCGGGTGCTAGGGGTTCACCTACACTTTAGGGAGGGTTTGGAACTCTAGAGAGAGAAAGAACTTAGAGAGAGAGTGAAGAAAGGTGTGAAAAACTCGGAATGGCTCGCATGCTATTTATAGCCTCAGCAGCCTCGGACTACACTGCGCGTCCAGCAGCTACGCTGGGCGTAGTCTCGGATAGGGTTGCCAGGCGTGTTCCAACTGGCTCGCACTCGGACATGACCCGGATAAGACCGAAGGTACGCAGGGCGTACCGGACCTCGTACGTGATGCGTAATAGCGAGGGCTACGTGGCGTGATCCGAAGCGACTCCTGAACCAACATCGGACGGCCCAGATGCTGCCACGTCATCAAGTTCTTATCAGACTTCGCAATTTCGACTACAAACTTTAAAAATTCGTATATTTCGCATACGAGCTCCGTTTTTTACGTTATTTTTATCCACGTGAAGGCGGGAACATACTCTACAACTTTCGTTTAGACTCCGTCGGCTAATTTTGACTTTATTTTAAAAGTTATATTTTTAACAGGCCGGGATATGATTGGTCCGTTAAAAAAATTCATAACTTCTTCATCCGACGTCCGTTTTCGTCTGTCTTTTTATCGTTACGCTACTATTAAAGAGTTCTTCGATTCTCGTTTAGGTTGTGTCGGCTAAAAACCGCTCGATCTTATATTCGAATTTCGGGCTGTACACTGCTAAGCCGAAACTTCGAAAAATCATAACTTCCTCATACGAAGTCAGATTTGGGCGTTCTTTTTATGGACGCTCTCGGTTTAACGTATTCTATGACTTTCGTTTAGATCGGTAAGGCTAAAAGTCGTTCTATCGTAAATTCACTATTTACGTCTCCCGGTGCCGTGCCGGTTCTGCCGTAAAACTTCGACGGGTCATAACTTCTTCGTTATAACTCGGATTTCGGCGTTCTTTATATGTACAGAAACCTTGAGACATATTCTACAAGTTGGTTAAGATTATTTATTCTAAATAATCTTTTGTCGAAAAGTCATTTTCGACCCCTGTTATCTCTAAATTGACTAGCCCGGATCTACGGGCGTTACATTTAGCTAACTGGGTATCACCCACCTCAGCCCAGCACAGAGGGGATCTACACTTTTGGCCATAGAGGGCCTCGAATGGAGCTGCCTTTATGCTTGTGTGATAACTATTGTTGTAAGAAAATTCTACAAGGGGTAGATGAGTATCCCATGCTTTCCTAAAGTTGATCACACAGCCTCGCAACATATCTTCCAAGGTTTGGATAGTCCTCTCACTTTGCCCGTCTGTATGTGGATGGTAGGCGGTACTCATGTCCAGCCTAGTTCCTAAGGAACTTTGTAACGACTGCCAGAACCTCGAAGTGAACCTACTATCTCTGTCCGAGATAATGGATATGGGAACACCGTGCAGTCGTACAATCTCCCTAATGTAAGTTCTTGTAAGCTTCTCCATCTTGTCTGTTTCTTTGATCGGCAGGAAGTGTGCAGACTTGGTCAATCTATCGACGATGACCCATATGGTATCAAGTCCACCCGTCGTCTTGGGCAACTTGGTTATGAAATCCATAGTGATCCGCTCCCACTTCCATTCCGGTATTTCAGGTTGTTGTAGCAGACCTGAGGGTTTCTGGTATTCGACCTTGACCTTTGCGCAAGTAAGGCATTTACTTACGAAGGTAGCAATCTCTGCTTTCATGTTAGGCCACCAGTATAACTTTTTAAGATCCAGATACATCTTATCTGAGCCTGGGTGGACGGAATAACGAGTGTTGTGCACCTCGTTCATGACCAAGTCTCTGAAACCACCAAGGTTCGGGGTCCAGATCCGATCCATGAAATAATAAGCTCCACCACCCTTAACCTCCAAGTTCTTATCCATTCCTCTCCGGGATTCACCCGCCACATTTTCAGGTTTCAAAGCGTCGAGCTGAGCCTCCTTAATTTGTGTGGACAGGTGTGAATGGATAGTCATAGTCAATGATTTGACTCTATGACCAGAATATTCTTTCCGACTTAGGGCGTCAGCTACTACATTGGCTTTACCCGGATGATAACGAATTTCACATTCGTAATCACTGAGTAGCTCGACCCATCGTCGTTGTCTCATGTTGAGCTCCTTCTGGTCGAATATATGTTGTAAGCTCTTGTGGTCTGTAAAGATTGTGCTTTTTGTACCATACAGGTAGTGTCTCCAGATCTTCAGAGCAAACACAACTGCTCCTAGTTCAAGATCGTGGGTAGTGTAGTTGACCTCGTGTGTCTTCAGCTGTCTTGAGGCATAGGCGATGACCTTACCTCGCTGCATCAGAACACATCCGAGTCCTTGATTTGACGCATCGCAGTAGACAACGAAGTCTTCTATGCCTTCGGGGAGGGATAATATTGGTGCGGTACACAAGGCTCGTTTGAGTGTTTGGAATGCTCTCTCCTGATTCTCTTCCCAGTCAAAGGATACACCCTTCTGGGTCAGCGTTGTAAGAGGCTTCACAATACGGGAGAAGTTCTGAATGAACCTGCGATAGTAGCCAGTGAGGCCTAGAAATTGACGAATTTATGTAGGAGTCTTCGGTACTGACCAGTTCTCAATGGCTTTAATTTTGGAAGGGTCCACATGTATTCCCTCTTCGCTAACCACGTGCCCTAAGAATTCGAATCGTCGGATCCAAAATTCGCATTTCGAGAACTTCGCATAGAGCTTCTCCGAGCGTAGTGTTTCTAAGGCTTGACGCAGATGTTGACTATGATCCTCCTCACTACGAGAGTAGTTAAGTATGTCATCGGTGAAGATAATGACCAACTGATCCAAGTAAGGACGACACACCCTATTCATTAAATCCATGAATACTGCGGGCGCGTTTGTTAATCCGAACGACATCACTACGAATTCGTAGTGCCCATAACGAGTTCGGAAGGCTGTTTTCGGAACATCCTCCCCTAGCACTCATAGTTGGTGATATCCGTATCTTAAGTCGATTTTTGAAAATAAGTTCGCCCTCTGAAGTTGATCGAATAAATCGTCAATCCGAGGCAAAGGATAACGATTTTTGACGGTCAGTTTGTTGAGCTCCCTGTAGTCGATGCACATACGAACTGATCCGTCTTTCTTCTTGACGAACAAGACTGGAGCTCCCCAGGGTGAGAAGCTTGGTCTTATAAAGCCCTTGCTGAGCAGTTCGTTAAGTTGACATGACAATTCTTGCATCTCGGCACCCAGACGATAGGGCGATTTGGCTACGGGGGTAGCCCCTGGAACTAAGTCAATTCTGAACTCGACTTGACGTTGCGGAGGTAATCCTAGAAGTTCTTCTGGAAAGATGTCGGGAAAATCGCGTACTATTGGAATGTTTTGAATGTTTCGTTCCTTGGCTCACATCGACCACATGAGCAAGGAATGTGCGGCATTCCTTTCGCAAGAACTTCTGTGCCTGAATGCTCGAGATGATACGAAGGTTTGTGCCGGGTTTGTCGCCATATACTACTAGGGTTTCGCCAGACGACAGATTAAGGCATACAACCTTTTCGTAACACATGATGTCGGCACGATGAAGACTCAACCAATCCATGCCGATGATGACGTCGAAACTTTTAATTGACACCGGCATGAGGTCGATTGAAAATGAATGTCTATCTAAAGTTAGGGTACACCCTATGAATATATTGCTAGTGCTCTCCGTCTTTCCATTAGCCATTTCTACAGTGAACGGTTCTTTAAGTGCTCGTGATTTTTGCTTAAGTAAATGAGCAAATTTTTGGTTCACGAAACTCCTCTCCGCTCCACTATCAAACAAAATGCATGCATAAGAGTTATCGAGGAGAAATGTACCCGTGACCACTGTAGGGTCGGCAACCGCCTCCTCGTGGCCTATGGCCAGCACTCTTTCCACCATACCGGCATTCCCTGCCTTTGGGCAGTCCCTCCTGTAGTGGCCCACATCGCCACAACCATAGCAAGCTTGGCCCACACCAGTGCCGGGGACTTGGGTGATTGGTTTTGCTGGAGCCTTGCAGAAGCGGGCAGTGTGCCCCTTCCTGTTGCAGTGAGAGCACTACATTTCACGACAGGCTCCAACATGGTGGAAGTTGCACTGATTGCACTTAGGTAAACTTCCTGCGTACTGCTTTGCCGGAGCAGCAGCAGCAGTGGCAGGTGCTATCGCAGCATGCACTGCCACGACCCGCTGCTTTTTGGCAGCCTTCTTCTTTTTCTTGTCTTCCCAACTCTTCCGTTTGGAATCAACGGTTCTGGCGGGTTCTGAGATGGCCAGGGTCGTTGTTGCGGCCGGGGTACGAACCCCATGGTCTATGAGCCGCTGTGCCAATCGCTTGGCACTGTCGAATGTAGTGGGGTTTGAAGCCAAAACATTTCCCTGGAATGGAGGCACCAGCCCCCATATGTATCTTTCGATCTTCTTTCCCTCCGTGTGAACCATATTGGGACAGAGGGCCACCAGTTTGTAGAACCTGGCGGTGTAAGAGACTATGTCGGAGCCCTTCATGGTTAGGCTCCACAGTTCCTCCTCTAGCTTTTGGATCTCGCCCCTCGGGCAGTACTCTTCGATCATTAGATCTCTTAGAGTTTCCCAACCCATAACATTAGCAACTACGAGAGATAGTGACTTGACATGGCTATCCCACCATGTCAGTGCTTTTTCCTCAAAGGTGCAAGCAGCGAACTTGACCTTGCTTCCTTCCAGACAAGAGCAGATTTCGCAGACCGATTCGGTCTTCTCGAACCATTGCGAGAGGGCAATGACTCCGCCAGTCCCTCTAAAGGACTTGGGCTTGCAGTTTGTGAAGTCCTTAAAGGAGCACTCTCTCGAGCGCACAGGAGCTTCACCCTGAATAGACTGAACAGGAGTTCCTCCTCCAGTGGAACCGTACGAATGATATTGAGCCATGGCTGTAGAAACAGCCACTGCTACAGCAACATTTAGAGCTGCCGTATCTATTTGAGGAGCAGGTGGGGTTGGTGTGGGAGGATTGCGTCTTGTTGATTTACGTGGAGGCATCTTTGAAGTATAAGTTTAGAAAGTTAAAGAGTTTGATAAGAATTTGATAGGAAAATTGATGAGAATGACTCATGGACTAACTCTCCATAGCCCAACAGCATAATTGAATAGCACGATTTAAGGATGATCTAGTACTAGCAGATGATAGCAATTGGATATTGATTTCCATAAGATTAGATATTTGTTAAAGATACTGGAATTACAGATGTAACAAATTCGGGAAAAATGACCTAGAAGTAGGTCTTACATCAACCAAGATGGGAAAATTTTGACAGAACTACGACCTAATCAAGACCTAACAGGTCTAAGATTTATAAGGATAGGAAATTAGACTAGAGTTTTTACATAACCTCGTTTATATCCAAAAGAGAAGTCGATGAGACTCTATCGCCGACGAGAACTGCTAGAGTGAGTTCTCGATTCCGACAGAAGGCGTTCTATATCCCTCACGCGCCTATCGGATCTTGCTTGATGTGCTCGAAGTTCCCTGACTTCAGCTTGGGTTTCAGTGAGTTCTCTCTGAAGAGCTGCATTGTGGACCAGAGTCCTTTCATGAACAGACTCTAGCTGGCGAATGCGGACAGTGTTAACGCCAGAGTTGGCGTCAATCTCTACAACTCGGTCAATAGCTGCTCGACCTTGCTTAGTGTTCTGAGCAATCCTACGGACCATTACGGGTAGGACCCTGTCAGCTGAACCTCCCTCGGTGAGGTTGTAGAAACTTCTGTCCCCATTGTAGGGAATGGGTTGACCTTGTTCCTGACTCCATCTATTCAAGTGTATGGCCCACAGGGGTGTGGGTCCTTGAAATGCTAGGCCAGGGTTCAGGTTTGGGTTTTGAGCAGCTGGGGGTAGGTTGTTGACTTCTGGCTCTGAGTTAGAACCATCAGAAAAGCCTTCAGCTTCATGATCATCCAAAGGAATTGGGTGATCATCTTCTGGTTCTTCTTCCAGCCATCCTGCATTGCCGTGGTTGGGGTAGTACGGGTCTCCGGGAAGATGGAATCCAACCATTAAATCTACGCGAGAAAAGGGATATATAAGAATCTAGCACATAAGTAGTTTATATCACACAAAATACCCCTATGGTATTTTAGGTTTATGTTCTATTGTTCTCATTGTGGTATTGTTGGTAAGATTTTAGACTTGTTGCAACATCACAACCACACTTAGGCACATGCTACTCAACCCTCGGATAATATAGTTGATCAGGCTATATCTTCCCAGTTTTGACTATATGTCTCTAAGTCTACTTGTGCTGCCCAACAATCGTAATTCTTTTGTTCTGTCCTAGTGACACTGATTTTGGTATGAATGCAGACACGTATACTTAATTAAATATTTTATTATTTAAAAGTATAAACTCTTGGTCAGAGTATTTTAATCCCTATTGTATTTAGAGTCTGTATATCTTTTATGGGTTGATATACTCTATTCACTATAAACAATGCTCTGATACCAATCTGTCACACCCCAAAACCAGGAACGGCAGAAACGTTCTGGAGCGGAGGACGTCATGTACAATATCACAACAATGAATAGTAGTAAACAAGCAACAACATCATCCATTGCATTAATGACATAATTTTAATACAAGTGTGTTCTGTCAAGTTATATAGACACCAAAATATAAATCAAAATGAAAGATGAGTCTTGAACGAGCTCCATCTTCTCTAAACCTTGCACCGGTACCTATCTACTGGTGACCTGAGGATACAAGTTATTTTGAAAGAGAGTATCAGCTTTAAAGCTGGTGAGATCATAAGTATTTTAGTGTCTGTATTTGTATGAATGTATTTGTAAGTATGTGAAGTGTAAGTATGTAAAAGTTTTGAATATCCTAGAAAACCCTATGTTTCCTACTAAAAGTAGCCTCCTACCAAGGCATCTAGTATCTGTATGTGTCTCTTGTAAGAGTGTGTATTTTCCCAAATCTGACTATCATTTATCAAAAATATAGTTTTAGCATTTCTGTCTATTGTGTGAAAATCACAAAGTGAATGCAATGGGAAAATGAAATAGTACTGTAGTATTATAATGAATAACTACTGCTGTACTAACTACCTTAAACCAATTATAATATAAAGTACCATGTGATCGGCCTGTATCCTGCTACCGACTATAGTACGCGACAATGTAAGATGTCGGAGAAAAATGACATTTGGCACCCATGGACTTGCAAGTCCCACTGTAGCTAGCAGCAAGGTGTAGGATAGTCAATCCAGTATAGCTATATGCAAACTCATACGCTCCCCAATTAAGGAGATTCTGGATACATGAACGGTCATGGCAGGTAGTGCCATGCCCCGTTACGTGGCTCACATAACTGCAAAACTGTATATGGAATGAATGTGCTAGCTGTATTGTATGTTCTCCCTCTGTCTAGCCTGTATTGTAATGTATTGTGTGTACTAGCTGTAATGTGTGTTCTCTCTCTATCTATCATGTATTGTAATGTACTGTGTGTACTAGTTGTATTGTGTGTTCTCTCTCTATCTAGCATGTATTGTAATGTACTGTGTGTACTAGCTGTATTGTGTGGTCTTTCTCTATCTAGCAAGTATTGACTCATGTAAGAACTGACTTGTTGTATGATTCATTGTTCTAGTAATAGTATTAGTAACTCCCTAAGCTACACCTATAGTAGCTTACTAGTGATATGATTTGAATGTATAAACATGTAAGTACGCCTTTGCTACCCAAAGGTTTTGAATTGACCGATAGAACTTTTATGACTATATATGTATACATGATATATAACTAATATTTAGACGACCTTCGGACGGATAACCGATACCCTAAAGCCACATCCAAACAAGGAAAAGGAATTAAAGCGAGCTAGCCTTCCTAAGTCCTTTAAACATTACTTATATAACTATACGTATATAGGCATGCATTTGACAATATAAAAGTATAAAAGAGTTTAAGTAAAA
Source organism: Lactuca virosa (assembly GCF_052849685.1). Taxonomy (NCBI): domain Eukaryota; kingdom Viridiplantae; phylum Streptophyta; class Magnoliopsida; order Asterales; family Asteraceae; genus Lactuca; species Lactuca virosa. The sequence continues at coordinate 245,974,675 of NC_136426.1, forward strand.
GTATTTGGTATGTAAAACAGTTTGAAGTAAAACAGTTTGAAGCAAACAATTTGAAGTAAAACAGTTTGAAGTAAAATAGTTTGGAGTAAAACAGTTTGGAAAGTAAGAAATCCATTTATCTGGTAGTTATTAATCACATGTGATTGATATAATAACTATAAGCATTCAACTTGTACCCCCCACCCCATAAAAGCATTTAAAACATTTAAAAGATTGGTTAAGGGGTATGAACTCACCTGTAGTGAGTGGTTTGGATGAATTGAAGAAATAGGATTGCTAGGTGTCAAGTGAAGACTTGTACACACACAATGATCCTAGTTAACATATAATAAAACATATATGTATCCAATTAGTCTTTAAACAACTAATTAACAAAGTTAAGACATCCTAGGACATGTAAAACACTTTATATAAGTGTTATAAGTGCTAAGGATTGCATCTAAGTGTTGTAGGACATTGCTATTGAGTTTAGGGTTCAAGGGAACCCCTTACTTGAGTTTACGGTTCTATAACCATAACTCATTGAGTTTACGGTCGTAAACCCATGAGTTTACGGCCATAAACTCATGCTTCTTTGACCATGTGATGTTTTGAAGCTCTACAAGTCCTCAGAAGCATTTCCACTTGAAGTATAAGCCTATGGAAGTGATTAGGGCACAATTTCACTCCTAAATGGAGTATACGGTCCTTGGACCATTTGCCTTTGGGTTTACGGCCGTAAACCCAAATGGTTTATGGTCTTTTGATGTTTTCATGATCTTAACTCATTAAGGAAAGGATCCATGCTAGTTCCCAAGGCTTAGAAGGGTAAAGGGCACACTTTGGCACCCTTTTTAGGGTTTACGGTCCAAGAACATCTTGGACCGTAAACACCTTTGATCTTGCCTTTCTTGGGTGATTTCTTGATATGTGGAAGTGTAACAAGCCTTAAGATACTCTAGGATAGAAGTACTTACAAGATAGAAGCTTGAAAAGGTATAAAAAGTCCAAGAACACTAGTGTGTGTTCTTGGTGTTCTTGGTGAAACTTGAAGATCTAACCTTTTGGAATGATTTCACTGATAGAAGTGTGTTAAAACACTAGATTAAGTAATATCTCAACTTAAAAGGGCTAGAAACACTTACAAGTTGAAGATCTTGAAGAAAAAGTCGAAGATACTTGAGAGAGAATTGAGTTTGGATCTTGAGTTTGTGAAAAATGGTAAATAATGACTAAGTGTCATATATATACCCCCATATTAGGGTTTACGGCCGTAAACACCCTTGTTTAGGCCGTAAACTCCAAACTCTTGGAGTTTTGGAATAATATTGTTGCACAACATACCCTAGGGCATCCTCTCTCCTGATATCTCCTGAAGTGCTAATCCTAAAATTCTCAAACTTATTCCAAAAAGCTTGAAATTTAGCAGAAACTTTTCTGACTTCCATTGAATTGAAAGGTTATACAGAATAGAAATTTCGGGTTGTCACAGTATTCTTCCTTTGTTAGTTGATTCATTTCATTATCTAGTAATGATCCATGATTTCATCCATAAAACACCTTCAAAACTCAAGAACATCAAGAGTGTACGGCCGTACACTCTATCTATGGCCGTACACCCTTGTTAAGTCCATAATATAAGGCTTTAAACACTTGCTAGGTGCTAGTTATCCATTAGATCTCTTGAAACCTTGAAGCCCTTTGATTTTAGACCCAATAATCGACCATTTTACAAGAACAAAAGGAGTGTACGCCCGTACACCCTTGTATGGTAGTACACACATCAAAACATCCCAAAAGGCCCTCCAAAATGGGAACCTATTTCATATTCTTGATGAGCAATAGACCCACTAACTTCCCCATGGTTCAAACACCCTCTTATGCATGTTTTACCATGAGTGTATAGCTGTACACCCATGTCCGTACACCCCATGTTGTGGCCTTAAACCCCCTTTAATGAATCACATGTGATTCTAACACTTAGTCCAAGTGTTTCCTAGTCCCTAAGGTTGTTTCCTTGCATGTTAGTTGCTTTTAAACACTAAATTCATGCCAATATATGCCATTATATGTTATTTAGGACTCGTTTGTGTCTCGGGACTTCATTCATGGAACTTCTAATCCTTACACGAATCTGCAATTGAATCACCCACATAAGGTGAGTTCATACCCCTATAATCAATCTTTTAACTGTTTTAAATGCTTTTAAAGGGGGGAATACAAGTTGAACACAATGATAACTATGTAAATGTTTTGCTATAACATCATTTTTAACAGATTGCTTATGTGTTTATCAGTGATCAAAACATTTCAAAAACTCTTTTTAAGTTATGTTACTTTATAGTTTATAAAACTTCGTTTTTAAAGTACAATCATAACTTAGTAGATAAATGACTCTTTTCTTCAAGTCAATAACAGTTCAAAGTAAACATACTAGTAAACTATAATAGGTATAGTTTAGGGGTTCAGTATACACTAGAACAGAGAGAACATACTAGACACTAGAACAGAGAGAACATACTATAAAGAGAAACAAGGAGGTAGATACAATACACTAGAACATAGAAAACATACTATAAAGAGAAACAGGGAGGAAGATACAATACACTAGAACATAAAGTAATACTATAAACAGAAACAGGGAGGAGCATACAATATACTATAACAGAAGAACAAATCATGATTAACATAATTATACTAATGATTCCCAGTAACCTAGGAAGGGAACGTATCACTAACTCATTGTTCTAAACAAAAGGTGATAATAAAAGTTGTATAATGGATATATATATATATATATATATATATATACATATATATATATATATATATATATATATATATATATATATATATATATATATATATATATATATATATGGTGCATCTACAACATGCCATGATTTATATATATGGGGTACATCTACAAAGTATCGGATATTAATAAATAAAACACATAAATATATACAAAACTCACAACAGTATCGATAAAGGCGTTAAGAGTATAGGATTCATTACTCCTAGTAATTGTCTAAATAATAGAACAACGCTACATAACATACTAGTAACATGAACAAGTACTTCAGTAAGTCATTTTAAATGACTACTGCATACTTTCATTTTTCCAATTACTTTCATATTGTGAAATTCTCACTTGAAAGATAATGCAAACTATTTTCTAGTTAAGATAGTTATAAACTAGGGAAAACTTACATCATTACAAGAGACAAACAGAACAATCGAGTCTAGTACATTCAGTAGGAAGGGGCCTATAATGCTAACTTTAGGATTCCTTAGTTTATACATCAGGGATATATATTAATCAGATCCGACAGGTAGTAGGATGCGTGCTTTTCGCTTCATTTCCTGTTCCTTGTTTGGTTGTGGGCTTCGAGCAGATTCACCCAACCTACTATCTATCCAATCTTAGCTACATATATATTCCGTATACACCAAGTAATCATAAGGAGTACCAGGTATGGGCCAGGTCATAGTATACTAATTCAATACACCGTTTTCTAGTACAAACCATACTCTTCAAATAGAACATTTGGTAGACGGAACTAGAAATTACTAGTAAAGGTTTAATCCATTTTTTTAAAACTAGTATAACATAAAGGACCTTAGGTGGTTAATTCTATAATACCTTAGTTTATACATCAGGGTTATATATAATTAATACCCGATAGGTAGTTGGATGTGTGCTTTCCGCCTTACTTCATGTTCCTTGTTTGGTTGTGGGCTTAGGGCAGATTCACACAACTAACTATCTGTTCGATATTAGATTATATATAGCTAGTATAAACTAAGTGATTATAGAAGGAACTATTGTGGTTACCATTTTTACTAAAAGAAATAATGGTTTTCTTAATGAATCTTTTCATCAAATATAAAGGAACTATTACAGTTAACTCCATGAGTACCAAGTGAATACGCCAGGGTTATATACAACGATGATCTAACAAACAATGGGATGTGTGCCTTCCGCCTCATTCCCTATTCCTTTTTTGGTTGTGGGCTTAGGGGAGATATACACAATCGATTGTTTGTTTACTCTGGGTTTTATATAACTTGTATCCATCTAGTACTCATAGAAAGGATTGTAGAGTCATTTTACTTATCTTTCATCAAAGCAGGAAATATAGGATTTTCTGGAGGAACAGGCGAACTTTTCTAAAAGAACTTACAATTTACTTTACATCACTAAAATCTTATGAACTCACCAGCTTAAATGCTGATCTACTCTTTCAAAATAACTTGTATTCTCAGGAGACCCGTAGACAGGTACGCGCACTGAGATTCAGAAGATGGAGCATAATAGCTTCATGTCTTGTTTTGTTATTTACTTTGTAGTCTATGTTATGTGAACCACATACTTTGTAAACACTTTCTTTCTAATGAAATGGTTGTTTATTACTTTGATTACTATGATGCATGTCTTGTGATACTAAACATGATGTCCTCCGCCCCCGAACGTTTCCGCCGTTCTGGTTTGGGGGTGTGACAGATTGGTATCAGAGCATTGTTTATAGTGAACTAAGTATATCAACCGATAAAAGATATACAACCATAAATGCAATGGGGCCGAAGTGCTTTGGATAATAATATATTTTAAATATATAACGATACCTTATAAAAGTATACATACATGCTTATACATATATACATACTAGAACAAGTATCACAAGAAGAACAGAACAAAAGTATTTAAAGGATGAACACTGCGGTCAAACCTGGACAGTTATGTAATCATAGCTAGGATCAATATAGCCTAATCAACTATATTCATTCGAGATGTGACCGACATGTGTTTGGGAGTGATGTGGTGTTGCAACAGTCTTAAAACTTACCTAACTCTATTCAAGGGTATTCTAGATCAGAACAGAAGGTTAAGATACTATAGGAGTATTTTATGATACTATAACAAACAACAAGTTTAAAACATACCAAGCACATTACATTAAAATACTATAGGAGTATTTTAGGCATTATATAAATAACTTACGTGATAATTTAAAAGACCCTTACGGATAGGTCTATAATTTTGGAGTGTACGCTTCCAAGGTTTTATATAATTATGATTTTATAGACTTAGAATTTGTGATCTATGCTTCACTACCTGTTCCTTGTTTGGTTGTGGTTTTGGAGTAGGATCACTTATTCGAAGGTCTATTTAATCTTAAATTATATACAACTTGTATACATTATGCAATTATAGGAGGACTCTGTAAAGATCACCCCATAATGTTTCACTTAATCTCATATATTCTTTAGACACTTCCATTCTCGCACGACGAACCCAGATAGATGTAACCACTTCCTCATAGCAGTCAACAAAAGAGTCAAGGAGGAACAAGAACAAGTTCATGAGAAGTTTTCAAAGAAGGATCAGCCGAAGCAACCAAAACGTCTTATGCGTCACACTAATAAATAATAACCTTATCTAACTTAATGAGCTAGTGGAGACACTGCTCACATTATGTGTTAGGATTATTTTATTTCGTGCAACTGGTAACAGTTATTCAATTCATAGATATTCATTCGAGGATAGCCACTTCTAATTCATAAAGTTTTATTTTACATAGACTCTTTTACGAATTGTTTCCAAAACCCTATGAAAGTCGGAACCAGATACACTCAGAACTAGGATAACCTTGTCTTTCAGCTTTTGGCTTATAAAACACTACTATAGACTTATTCCATCTCATCTTTGTATTCTTTTAGCAAAGATGCCTACTCGTAGGTCAAACAGGCGCACTACTCTGATAACTCCAACTCAAACACCACTACCTCCTCCACAATTCGATCCTGCTGCTCTTCAAGCAGCAATATCAGCCGTTGTGGCAGCTGCTCTAGCTCACGTCAGCGAAAGTGGTACCTACAGATCTGGTAGCGGTACCCACTTAACCAACCCCAAAGTTACTCACGGACACCCAAGGGAGTGTTCATATAAGGACTTCATGAGTTGCAAACCCAAATCCTTTAATGGAAATGGTGAAGTCATTGCTCTGATGAGATGGTTCGAGAAAATAGATTTGGTCTTTGCAATTTGTTTGTGCCCAGAAGGGAGCAAAGTGAAGTTTGCTGCCTGCACCTTCTCCGACAGAGCCCTGACATGGTGGATTAGCAATGTTAAGTCACTGACCCTATCAGTGGCTAACTCAATAGGTTGGGAGAACCTAAAAGAGATGATGTTGGAAGAATATTGCCCGATGGGCGAAGTTCAAAAGCTGGAACAAGAACTATGAGAGCACACCATGGTCAGCTCAAACATGGTGACCTACACTGACAGGTTTAGCGATCTCGCAGCACTATGCCCCGGGATGGTTACCCCGGAGAGCAAGAAGATAGAAAGATACATCTAGGGTTTATTTACCCCGATTCAAGGAGATGTATTGTCTTCTAACCCGACCACATTCGATAGTGCCAAACGTTTGGCCCAACGACTCATTAACCATGGAGTCTGCCATGGCGTGGTAGTCCCCGTTACTGAGCCATCAAGGGGAGAGGACTATAAATGGAAGTCGGGGAACAAGAGGAAGAAGAAGCAAACAACACAGGAAACCCCGCAGGAGCAACAAACGGGTACTATATATGCTGCCACAACACCTGCTACTCCAGCACCTGGAAGTCGATATGCTGGAACTCTCCCGAAGTGTGGAAAGTGAAACTATCACCACACCGGAGTATGTCGGGAAATGCAGTGCCTAAACTGCCACAGAAAGGGACGCACAATCCGTTTCTGCAGGGCACCGGCTAAACGGATCTCCCAAGTCCCCGGAGTTGAAGAAAACCAAGCCTGCTATGGCTGTGGTGAGAATGGACACTACAAGAGGGACTTCCCGATAACAAAGAACTCAGGAGCCGATGGACGAATTCTGATGATCAACGCAGGAGAATCAACCCCGGAGTCGCCAGCGAGCAACGGTACGTCTTCGAAATAGTAATTACTTTAAAAATTAATTTATATTTATATAAGATTAAAACTTGGGGAAAACACTTAAAAGTAATTATAATAACTCACTTATCGGAATAAGTCACAGTATTTAAGAGAACTAAAAGATCCGTTCAGAGAAGCTGTGATGGCTTAGTATGTACATCAGGGTTGTGCATAGCTAAGATTTTGCAGACTTAAAGTGAGTGATTCCGCCTTAATTCCTGTTCCTTTTTTGGTTGTGGATTTGAGGCAGAGTTACTCAGTCGACTGTCTAATTCATCTTAATTATTCATAACTTGTATATTCCAGGCGATCGTAGTGGTACCGAGGAGGATCGTAGTACAAAGTAGCGACACTAGTTATTAGAGCACTTTCACTGTATGTACTCGCTCATCAAAGTACGATACATAGAAGTGTTAACATCAAGAAGAAACAGAAAGCATTAGAAAGTATACACGGAGTACATTGTCGAGCACACTAGAGATACATCATCGTATAACAAACGTTTCTTTCAAATCGGCCAAACTTTTCTTCAGTAAAGAGTCAGTTGCTATCATTCGTCATGAGTTGGCGTGGTCCTCACCATACTAAGTTCATATGTTTCTATCGCCTTAACCGTTAAATTCGCGAAACCTTCGTCATTTCGTAACGACAGTCCGACCCAGACTTCGGAATCGTCTACCTCGTATTCTAAACCCCGAAGTACTCATGCGAAGAGTAGTTTGCCCTCCGAAACCTTGCTGCCGTATGTTCAGCAGACCATCCAGAAATACCACTCGTTCAGCAGACCAAGTTCGAGCACAGAGGCTAAGGAAAAATATGGCCCACCTATCACTAATAAGTGTATACGCAAGGGTCGTATATAATTATGATTATGCAGATTTAGTATGTGTGTTTCCGCCCTATCTCCTGTTCCTTGTTTGGTTGTGGACCTGGGGGAGAGTCGCACATCTGATCGTCTTACTAATCTTAATTATATACGACTTGTATACACAAGGTAATGATAGATGGACCAGGTATGAATCCTATCACGGACGGTAGGGCAAAGTTCCCCAGGTCTACGAGTGGGTATTCTGCCAATCAGAGGAGCACAACCCCAGTATTACTGCTAAGAAAGCTAATTTCGGGACGAAATTCCATATAACGGAGGGATGATGTGACAACTCGAAATTTTTTGCCTTGTAAGTCCAGCCATTCAAGTCAACCGTGTGTCAGACTCGTTTCTGCTATCAATTAGCATTGTTAAGGATCATTTTAAGGGTTCTAAGCTCAGTACATTCAAGCATTGGGTATAGGATTGAGTTGCTTAGGTTCTTCGCGTTGAAATCAAGTCGAACACTCCATCAAAGGGAGTGTACGGCCGTACACATGGGTGTACGGGTGTACACCGAAGATGGCCGTGAACTCACCCCTTTATATAATCCATCCCTTCATTTTTTTTCGTTTCTTCAACTTCTAACTCAAGAAATCGGATTCTCTCTTAACTATCATAAAGTTTTTCACCTAGATCTTCAAGGAAAGTAAGTATTCTTCCTTTTTTAGTTGATTGATTTCATTATCTAGTAAGGATCCATGATTTCATCTATAAAACACCTTCAAAACTCAAGAACATCAAGAGTGTACAGCCGTACACTCTATCTATGGTCGTACACCCTTGCTAAGTCCATAATCTAAGGCTTTAAACCCTTGCTAGGTGCTAGTTATCCATTAGAACTCTTGAAACCTTGAACCCCTTTGATTTAAGCCCCAAGAATCGACCATTTTACAAGAACAAAAGGAGTGTACGGCCGTACACCCTTGCATGGTCGTACTCACCTCAAAACACACCAGAAGGCCCTCCAAAATGGTAACCTTGTTCATATTCTTGATGAGCAATAGGCCCACTAACTTCCCCATGGTTCAAACACCCTCTTATGCACGTTTTACCATGAGTGTATGGCCGTACACCCCATGTTCTGGCCTTAAACCCCTTTAATGAAACACATGTGGTTCTAACACTTACTCCAAGTGTTTCCTAGTCCCTAAGGGTGTTTCCTTGCATGTTAGTTGCTTTTAAACACTAAATTCATGCCAATATATGCCATTATATGTCATTTAGGACTCGTTTGTGTCTCGGGACTTCATTCGTGGAACTTCTCATCCTTACACGAATCTGCAATTGAATCACCCACATAAGGTGAGTTCATACCCCTATAATCAATCTTTTAACTATTTTAAATACTTTTAAGGGGGGAATACAAGTTGAACACAATGATAATTGTGTAAATGTTTTGCTATAAACATCATTTTTAATAGATTGCTTATGTGTTTATAAGTGATCAAAACATTTCAAAAACTCTTTTTATGTTATGTTACTTTATAGTTTATAAACTCCGTTTTTAAAGTACAGTCATAACTTAGTAGATAAATGAGTCTTTTCTTCAAGTCAATAACAGTTCAAAGTAAACATACTAGTAAACTATAATATGTATAGCTTAGGGGTTCAGTTTACACTAGAACAGAGAGAACATACTAGACACTAGAACAGAGAGAACACACTATAAAGAGAAACAGGGAGGTAGATATAATACACTAGAACATAGAAAACATACTATAAAGAGAAACACGGAGGAAGATACAATACACTAGAACATAGAGAACATACTACAAAGAGAAACAGGGAGGAGCATACAATATACTATAACAGAAGAACAAATCATGATTAACATAATTATACTAATGATTCCCAGTAACCTAGGAAGGGAACGTATCACTAACTCATTGTTCTAAACAAAAGGTGATAACAAAAAGTGGTATAATGGATATATATATATATATATATATATATATATATATATATATATATATATATATGTATATGTATATATATATATATATGGGGTACATCTACAAAGTACCGGATATTAATAAATAAATCACATAAATATATACAAAACTCACAACAGTATCGATAAAGGCGTTAAGAGTATAGGATTCATTACTCCTAGTAATTGTCTAAACAATAGAACAACGCTACATAACATACTAGTAACATGAACAAGTACTTTAGTAAGTCAATTTAAATGACTACTGCATACTTTCATTTTTCTAATTACTTTCATATTGTGAAATTCTCACTTGAAAGATAATACAAACTATTTTCGAGTTAAGATAGTTATAAACTAGGGAAAACTTACATCGTTATAAGCGACAAACAGAACAGTCGAGTCTAGTACATTCAGTAGGAAGGGGTCTAAAATGCTAACTTTATGATTGCTTAGTTTATACATCAGGGATATATATTAATCGGATCCGACAGGTAGTAGGATGTGTGCTTTCCGCTTTATTTCTTGTTCCTTGTTTGGTTGTGGGCTTAGGGCCGATTCATCCAACCTACTATCTATCCGATCTTAGCTACATATATATTCCGTATACACCAAGTAATCATAAGGAGTACCAGGTATGGGCCAAGTCATAGTATACTAATTCAATACACCTTTTTCTAGTACAAAACATACTTTTCAAATAGAACATTTGGTAGACGGAACTAGAAACCTACCAGTAAAGGTTTAACCCATTTTTTTTAAACCAGTATAACTTAAAGGACCTTAGGTGGTTAATTCTATAATACCTTAGTTTATACATCAGGGTTATATATAATTAATACCCGATAGGTAGTTGGATGTATGATTTCCGCCTTACTTCATGTTCCTTGTTTCGTTGTGGGCTTAGGGCAGATTCACACAACTAACTATCTGTTCGATATTAGATTATATATAGCTAGTATAAACTAAGTGATTATAGAAGGAACTATTGTGGTTACCATTTTTACTAAAAGAAATAATGGTTTTCTTAAAGAATCTTTTCATCAAATATAAAGGAACTATTACAGTTAACTCCGTGAGTACCAAGTGAATACGCCAGGGTTATATACAATGATGATCTAACAAACAATGGGATGTGTGCCTTCCGCCTCATTCCATGTTCCTTGTTTGGTTGTGGGCTTAGGGCAGATACACACAATCGATTGTTTGTTTACTTTGGGTTTTATATAACTTGTATCCATTTAGTACTCATAGAAAGGATTGTAGAGTCATTTTACTTATCTTTCATCAAAGCAGGAAATATAGGATTTTCTGGAGGAACAGGCGAACTTTTCTAAAAGAAATTACAACTTACTTTACATCACTAAAATCTTATGAACTCACCAGCTTAAATGTTGATCTACTCTTTCAAAATAACTTGTATTATCAGGAGACCAGTATATAGGTACGCGCACTGGGATTCAGAAGATGGAGCATAATAGCTTCATGTCTTGTTTTGTTATTTACTTTGTAGTCTATGTTATGTGAACCACAAACTTTGTAAACAATTTCTTTCTAATGAAATTCTTGTTTATTACTTTTATTACTATGATACATGTCTTGTGATACTAAACATGACGTCATCCGCCCTTGAACATTTCCGCCGTTCCGGTTTGGTGGTGTGACACTGTACTTGTTGCATTTTGGGAGGTTTCCAGCATATGGTTTTCTTGGTGTCGAGGTAGTAGAGTCAGTGGGGGTAGAGGCTGCTACAACTTTTTGCCTTTTGGTAGGCTCTTGAGTTGAACTACTTCCTTTCTTGTTCCCTTGCTTTCGCTTCATGATCTTAGATTTGGGGTTCGGGGTGTCTTGGCAAGTTGTCACTCTTTGGTCTCCGTGGTTGTTTCTACAGTTGGAATTATTGACACTGTCTCCATTTCCGTTTGTGATATTGGCGTTGAGTTATGCCATGACAGCTGCAACAGTTGCTGTTACGGCGGCTTGGAAGGTTGTGGTGTCGATCTGTAGAATTGGTGTTTTGCCGATGCTCAGGTTATTTTCATGGGAATACATGATCCTGTTGCATGATGAGAAACAGGTTTGTGAGTAACTGGAGTCACTTCTAGTTGGGTTGTATCTCATTTATGATTATAGATATGCACTCATGCATGCACACATATAAATCACATGTTTTGGTTGTACGATTCTCATTGTTTCGAAGTACATCCCTATGATGTATTAATGGTAGTATGTAGTAGTAGATAGTGGACGATCGTTAAGTTTAACAAAAGAGGATATATATATTAGCTCAATTAGTTGATATGGATTACACGGGTTCTTGGAGGGCATACATCTCTTGATTCAATACTACTAGTTATAACGAAGTACATAATAAACCTAAGACATAGTGTGAGTAGTGTAATAACGCTCATATGTCGAAATAACGCACAAGGAGCTCGGTTATTTCACTCATTTCACGAGTGGTCTCATCTACCCTCTGCTCTGCTTGATCTGTCCTAGCTTCGGCTGCAAGGTGCTACTGCTTTAGGGTGGTCACTTCCTCCTCTAAAGAGTGTAGGCGGTTGGTAGGGTCCTCTTGCGTTGTGTGTTGGTTCGGTGTTGCTCCCGAAGAGTGAGGGTCGCTAAGGATCCCTCTGGTGCGTTCATCCTTGTCTGACTCTTCATCGAAGTTCTCCCCCTCATAATCCATTACCTGGTGTTCTTCGGGACCTGCTTCTGGGTTTTCCTCTTGAACCTGTCCCGGCTCCTTTTCGACCCATCCGTTGGCCACTAGGTCATTGTAGTAGTGGTCTCCGTGAAGATGAAATTCATCCATGTTGTCTGCGCGAGCGTGGAGATGCGAGGATACGTGTAGAAGGTTTATGTGCGAGGATTATATGGTGTCCTAAAGTACTCCTATAGTATTTTAGACTTTAAGTTTGGTTCTAATGTTCCTTTGTATGTACGGTTGGTGAGTTTTAGACTCGTTGCAACACCATTATCACTCCCAAAAACATGTTGGTCGTATCTCAAATAAATATAGTTGATCAGTCTATATTTATCCTAGATATGATTACATAACTGTCCAGGTTTGACTATAGTGTTCAACATCTAAATACTTTTGTTTTGTTCTTATTATGATACGGAACTAGCAAGTATGTATACTTTTAGAAAATACTTATACCTTTAAAGTATTCCTTTAGTCAGAGTGTTTTAGTCCCATTGTATTTATAGTTGTATATCTTGTATGATTTGATATACTAGTTCACTATAAACAACGCTCTGATACCAATTTGTCACACCCCCGAACCAGGTCGGCGGAAACGTCCGGGGGCGGATGACTTCATGTGTCGTATCATAACAACTGAATATAAATGAATCATAGCAACACAAGCATTCATACATTAATATTTACTTTACATTGTTTACAACACTTGTTCTGTTCAAAAGTTAAAAACGAATAACAAAAGTAGAAAACATAATGCAGCAACATCGGGCCTCGAACGTGGTGAATACCTGTCTACTAGATCCCCGAGAATACAAGTCGTTTTCAAAAGCATGAACTAATAACTTGTCACACCCCCAAATCGGAACGGCGGAAACGTTCGGGGGTGGAGGACGTCATGTGTAGTATCACAACAGTTGTATAATAGCAATCATTGTAAACACAACAAAACATTGGATACATATATGAAAAAGGTCTACATCTATTTGAAACATGGATTGAATTCATAAAAAGTAAAATCAAAATAGAAAGATGTGACTAAACGCTCCGTCTTCTCAAAGCTCCAGGTGGTACCTGTGTACTGATTCCCTGAGAATACAAGCAGTTTTGAAAGAGTATCACCATAATTCTGGTGAGTTCATAAGCATGTTTTTGTAATGAAAACCTGTTGATGAATCCGTGAAAATGTTTGTATGGTTCCAAGAAAATCCAATATTTTCTTAAGTAATGAAAAGCAGTCTTAAACCCTAAGAGCAATTGTATGTTCGTTATTGAATTTGGTTCTTGTGTCTGAAAGTACTTATATGTATGCCTGGTACCACCAGCTGTATTGTATTGTTTTGTATGAAATCCCTCGCTACCACCAGTAATGTAAGTAATGTATAGTATGAAAACCCTGGCTAACAACAGTATGTATAGTAGTTTTATTACTTAAAATTAAACCATGAAATGAAATCCCTAGAATCTTCCAGTTGTAGTATGTAGTAGTTCTATTAGTGAAAATAAAGCTATTGAAGAATGGAATCCCATAAACAAAAGGTTAGTTTATACTATTGTGAGTTCATATAACCATGCTTGATATGACTGATGACCTCAGCGACGTTCTTCAGGTGTCGTACGGTATGATATTTGTCTCCCCAGGCATGCCTGCCTAACTGTAGCTAACAGTTCAGGTGTGGGATTGTCAGTCCCGAATAGATCTATTCACAAATCTCACGCTCTCCCTCCAGGAGACTCTGGTTACACTATACGTTGAGGATTTTCTCAGTACCCAGAATGGTACAAATGAAGAGTGGTCTCACAGTCCTGTATTAGCTAGTTTACGTGTGGTTCTGTAGTGATCTACTGTATTGAACTCTGTATGTGTAATGTATAAGATAATAATTATACTTAAATAATTATAAAATGTTGTTCTCTTGAAGTAATGTATGTCATAAACTAAATCTGTCATAGTTTATGTGGTTACCTATGAATGTAATCTGAATCGGTAAAAGAAACTATGTTTTGAAATCCCCAAACTATATCTATTATAGTTTGATTGAAAAGTTATGTACTTGGTTTGTAAGATGTTCTGAAAACTATCTAATTATACTTCCAAATTGAAAGTGTCCCTTATGCTCCACATGGTACAAAAGGGATAAAGTGTCAAAATGTTTCATAAAACGTGGGAAGTCATTTAACTCTATCAATTGCACAAGTTTTAAACTCGTTGAAATCCTTTTTGTTTTAGTTTCAACAAAATCATTTGTGTTTGGCTTGTATTCCCCCCTGAAAACATTAAAAATCATAAAAATGTAGGGGTATGAATTCACAGTTGTTGTGTGAAAACGTCGACTGGAAACGAAGATCCTCGGGTTGCTGTACGTGGAACTTAACAGAATCTGGAACTTGGTTGAATCAAAAAACGAGTCTTTCAATGCTCAAGAGACATGTACGGCCGTGAACAGGGGTTTACGGCCGTGAAGGGAGTTTACGGTCGTAAAGAGTTTACGGCCGTGAACTGGGGTTTACGGTCTTTGAAGATTCGATGAGAGTACGGCCGTAAACGGGTTTACGGCCTTTGAAGATGGGCCGTAAACTTAAGAACAAGGGTGTTGATTTCGAAGAGAAACGTGTTCTAGATGCCCCGAAATGACTCTAAATGGTGTTTCTTGATGTTTTACCGAAGATTGAAGGTGTTTATAGTGTTTACGGCCAAGGGTTCTAGAGAGAGAATGAGAGAGTTTCTGGTCAAAAGTGTTCAAATGAGGGTGGGGGTCTCATATATATAAGGGTTTTGTGGTCGGTGGGTAAGGGTCCACCTGACACCAGCCGTAAACGAGTGTACGGCCGTAAACAAGTTTACGGCCGTAAACTCAGTCAGGCAGTGAACAGTTGTTTTGTTTGAAGAAAAACTTGAATTTCGCGCGGTTTTTGGTTCCGACTCGTATATAAATTTAATTATAAAAACTAGATGATTTTTCTAAACCAAGAAGTTTGACGGAAATTTAATAAAATTCAAATAAAAATTCAAATTTTATTAACGTAATCAGATAATACAAACGGAAAAAGGTTCGGGTTGTCACATCATCACCCCATTAGAGGGAATTTCGTCCAGAAATTCAGACACAGAATACAAATCATGGACTCGGAAATAGATGAGGGTACTTCTGTTTCATTGAATCCTCGTGCTCCCAAGTGAATTCAGGTCCTCGCTTGGCATTCCAGCGGACCTTCACTATCGATATGTGACTTTGTTTCGTTCGTTTGACTTCCCGATCCATGATTTATACGGGTTCCTCTATGAAGTGTAAGCTCTCGTCTAGTTCGATATCGTCGAGGGGAATCACAAGTGTCTCATCAGACAAACACTTCTTTAGGTTCGACACGTGGAAGACGGGATGTACATTGCTAAGTTCTCGGGGTAGACGAAGTTTGTATGCTATGGGACCGATCCTAGCGAGGATCTCGAATGGTCCAATGTATCTTGGATTCAACTTTCCACGCTTTTGGAAGCGTATTATGCCTTTCCAGGGTGAGACCTTCAACAGAACATGGTCACCAACCTGAAACTCCAAGGGTTTTCATCTCTTATCGGCGTAACTCTTTTGTCTATCTCTTGAAGCTTTTAGTCGTTCCCGGATTTGTACGATCTTTTCAGTCGTCTCTCGGATGATTTCAGGACCAATAAGAGTGCTGTCGGGGACATGACCCTTGACTAGCTGCGTGTCGCCCACCTCAGCCCAGCACAGAGGGGATCTGCACTTACGGCCATACATGGTTTCAAATGACGCAGCCTTGATGCTGGTATGGTAGCTGTTGTTGTAGGAAAATTCGACCAAGGTTAGATGAGTGTCCCACGACATGCCAAAGTCGATGACGCAAGCTCTCAACATATCTTCCAATGTTTGAATGGTCCTCTCACTCTGCCCATCTATCTGTGGATGGTAAGTTGTGCTTATATCCAGCTTAGTTCCCAGAGCTTTCTACAGTGACTACCAAAATCTCGAGGTAAACCTGCTATCTCAATCGGAGATAATAGACACAGGCACACCAGGCAGACGAACAATCTCTTGGATGTAGATTCGCGTGAGTCTCTCCATCTTGAAGTTTTCCTTGATTGGCAGGAAGTGGGCGGATTTAGTCAGTCGATCAACAATTACCCAGATGACGTCGTGCCCACTCAAAGACTTAGGTAATTTTGTGATGAAATCCATTGTAATCCTTTCCCACTTCCACTCAGGTATTTCTGGTTGTTGGAGTAGACCTGAGGGCTTTTGATATTCTATCTTCACTTTGACGCAAGTCAGGCACTTGCCCACGAAGGTAGCGATTTCTGTTTTCATGTTCGGCCACCAATATAGTTGTTTGAGATCTAGATACATCTTATCTGATCCTGGGTGAACAGAGTATCTAGTCTTGTGAGCTTCGTTCATGACAACCTCCATCTACCCGCCGTACTTTGGGGTCCAGATCCGGTTCATGAAATAGTAAACTCCGTTTCCCTTGACCTCTAAGTTCTTTTCCATTCCTTTCAAGGCTTTATCCGACATGTTTTCTGGTTTTAAGGCTTCCAGCTGAGCCTCTCTAATTTGTGCGGATAGTTGGGAATAGATGGTCATTGTCAGTGCCTTCACCCTACGACCTGAATACTCCTTTCGGCTGAGGGCATCCCCTACCAAATTGGCCTTGTCGGGATGGTAGCGTATTTCGCACTCGTAATCACTGAGTAGCTCTACCTATCGCCGCTGCCTCATGTTTAACTCTTTCTGATCGAAGATATGTTTTAGGCTCTTATGGTCGGTGAAGACAGTGCACTTGGTTCCGTAGAGGTAATGTCTCCAGATCTTTCATGCGAAGACTACTGATCCCAACTCTAGATCGTAAGTTGTGTAATTGACTTCGTGTGTTTTCAGCTGCCTCGAGGCATAGGCGATAACCTTTCCTCGCTGCGTGAGTACACAGCCTAAGCCCTGATTAGATGCATCACAGTAGACAACAAAGTCTTATGTCCCTTCGGGCACGGACAAGATAGGTTCGCTGCATAGGGCCTGCTTTAATGTTTGAAACATAGTGTCTTGCTTTTCTCCCCAACTAAAGGTTACACCTTTCTGTGTCAGGGTGGTTAAGGGCTTTGCGATTTTGGAGAAGTTTTGGATAAACCTGCGATAGTAGCCAGCAAGACCCAAAAATTGACGGATTTCTGTAGGCGTCTTCGGTGCTGACCAATTCTCAATCGCTTTGATCTTGGAAGGGTTCACGTGTATACCTTCCTCGCTAACCACGTGACCAAGGAAAGTTAGTTTTCTGATCCAGAATTCACACTTTGAAAATTTCGCATAAAGTTTCTCCGCCCTTAGTGTTTCTAACACCTACCTCAAGTGCTGTCTGTGATAATCCTCACTCCGAGAATAGACAAGTATATCGTCAATGAACACGATTACAAACTTGTCTAGGAAAGGGTGGCAAACCCGATTCATCAGATCCATGAATACCGCCAGTGCGTTGGTTAGACCAAAGGGCATCACTACAAACTTGTAGTGTCCATAACGAGTTCGGAATGCTGTCTTGGGAACATCGTTCTTATGAACTCGTAACTGATGGTACCCTGATCTTAGGTCTATTTTCGAAAAGTAACTGGCTCCCTGAAGTTGATCGAAGAGGTCGTCGATTCCCGGTCAGGGATAACGGTTCTTGATGGTAAGCTTGTTTAGTTCCCGATAAACTATACACATTCGGAAGGATCCATCTTTCTTTTTCACGAATAAGATCGGGACTCCCCAGGGTGTGGAAATCGGTCTTATAAATCCTTTGTTGAGCAGCTCAATGAGCTGGCTGGACAACTCTTGCATTTCTGTCGGCGCTAATCGATATGGAGATTTAGCTACAGGAGTAGCTCCGGGGATTAAGTCAATACGAAACTCGACTTGGCGCTCGGGAGGGATTCCTGGAAGATCTTCGGGGAAGACATCAGGAAAGTTACAGACTCCGGGGATGCTCTCGAGGCCTTGAACTTTTTGTGTTTCTTCAACAACATGAGCCAGGAATGTATGGCACTCCTTCCGCAGATACTTCTGGGCTTTGATGCATGAAATGATACGAAGGTTCGAACTGAGTTTATCACCATTGTAAGGTCCTAGAAACAGGATCTTAACTAGTGATCAAGCAATCTAACAATCAAATAAGATAAGAATTCAGTAGAAGAAAAATGAACCAAAGCTTGCACACGTTTATATCAGAAAAACGTCTGGTACAACTTTGACAATGACCATAAACTCTATGGATCATCAACAACCAACAACAGACTCAGTCTCACCCTATATATAGGGGAAAAGACTTGGCCGTAAACAGGTTTACGGCCGTAAACCTGTTTACGGCCGTAAACATACTCTGGCCGTAAACTCACCAAAACACTTCTATTACAAGACTCCAAACACAATAAGACCTATACATCAATTAGCCTAGCCCAAACCATAACATAGACCCTTCAATCTCCCCCTTGGTTTGGGGCTAGCCGTGACTCAGTCCTTCTCAATGATAAGCACATCGGATCCTCCCATTTCCCCTTGCCACATCTCCTTTCCAATAATCTCGGCAACCATTGTTGTGTACTCTTTAGCAGCAGACTCGAAAATCTCTTCACCCACCTTGATCTGATGTAGGGCCAAATGATGAATATCCGACTTTCCAAATTGAAGTAGGTCCTGTTTGTCGTACATGCGAAAGCAACCATCTTGGAACTTGATGACAGCAGTCGCAGTGGTTTCATCATAGACCCAGTAAAGCATGTTTGCAAGAGATCCATCACTGAAGGTCTGCGGCACTGGAATTTGTCTAACTTGATTGGTTGGCGGCCACATGACAGTCTGAAAGGGCTCATTTGTCTTAGGATCCAGCACGTTAGGGAAGCTTTTAATGAAAGACTCAACATTCTTCATGCTAGGAAATCTCTTCTTTACTTGGTCCTCCAAGAATAGCTTGAAATGAGTTGCCTTTGGATCATTTGATGGATTGGCAAAAGGAGCATTGGATAATTCTGAAAGATCAACTCTAGTCCATGAACTGAAATCATGGAAGTCGTTGTAATACTCCACATTTTTTCTTTTGCGTTTTACAATCAGAATTTGTAATGTTTTTGGAAGTGTTTTTGGCACCTTACACAGATTTTGATTGTCTGTTATCACATGATTATATCACTTCCCAACACATCACCTACAAAAAGAAACTATCAGCAACATATTTTTGGTTTTCTGATTTTCTAATGTTTTTGGAATATTTTCTAAACTCTAGTTAGTCATATGTTTCACTCTCTGCGTGATTTTTCCGCCTTCTCCACCCGCAAAGGAAACGAATCCCCCATTAAAAGTTTGAATGTCGTTCAATTGGGAGATGTCTCCTATCATATGCCGGTTGCAGCCGTTGTCGACATACCAAGGTCTGACGACATTCCTCCGCAACTGTCCCTGCGAAATAAGCGGGATCATTTAGATTTGGGGACCCAGGTCATTTCTTTCCTGGGTTGACCCTTTACAATCACAGATTTATCTTTTGAACCTTTTGATTTTGAATCATCATTGGAAACATTTTCAGATGGTGATGATGATTGGCTGGAAACAGATTTGGGTATCCACTGGTATTTAGGTTTTTGAAAAATCACAGGTGATTTTGAAGCATTTTTCTTTTTAGTTTGCTTTGAGCATTTGGATTTTCTACCAGAAGTGGTTGAAGATCCAGATCCACTCATTGACGAAACCGACCTTGGCTTATCCTTGCTCGATTTACGCAAACTATTTGTGACTTTATCATTGAAAACCTGTTTGTTCTTTTGAAAAACTGCTCTTTTCTTGTTTTGATTAGCCTTCCAATCATCATCTCGAGGACGAGATCTCGAGGACTTTCTAGTTAAAGACCTTCCTCGAGACTCGTTCTCTCCTCTTTGAGACGAAAAATGCACAAATGCCCTATTAGGACAATTCCTAGCGATGTGACCGGTAGTACCATAGTTAAAACAAATCTGCTTATTATTATTGTAACTGGTACTGTCTTTGTCTGATTCACTTTCTTTACTGACACCCTTACTTTTTCCACAAGAACATGTGCAAGAATCAGATTTTGTGATAGGTGAGGGTGAATCCAGTTGTGTGATTGATGAAGTGGATGTGCTTGAAACATGAACATCAGGATTATCAAACAAATCATCAAATATGTCAAAAAAATTTAAATCAACATGATCTGATCCAGAAGTATCACAAGATGTATCATTGATTTTAACATCAGAAACAAAAGAGTTATTATTTGAAACAGAAACAGCAAATTCAGAAATCTTTTTATTTTCAGAAACACACCCTTCAGCTTCTTGCTTTGATTGACTTAAAGATTGATTTGCATGGGAAGTAGAAACATTAGTATTTTCAACATTAATACTACCTCCTGACACAAATCCATATTTAAGATGTGGCTCTCTGTCCATTTCCTCTTTTGTCAGAGGGTAATTAGAATAAGTATGATTAAAAGGAGGAGGCACTTTATCATACCCTAAACCTTTTGACTGATTATCTTTAAATTGCAAATTATGTTCTATCATTGATGCAACTACTTCGCTTGACAAATCAAATTTTCTAAAAGTAAAATCAGCATTTTCAAATTTGTTTCTCAATGTGTCAAGCTCAGCAGTTACCTCAGCAAGTTGTTTAGTCACATATCTATAACTCGCACTCTTATTGCTATACTATTCCTGAAGTTTTCTAAAGTCTTTTGTTTTTGCTTCTAATTCAGCCTTCAGGGGTTTCTGTCCTTTCCTAAGTTGATACCTTTCATATCTCAAGTTTTCGTTCTCTCTACGTAATAATTCTATATGCTCAAGAAGATTTTTAACATTATCAATGCATGTTTGAGAACAAGAAGACTGACTTACCTCTTTCTTTTCAGGTTCTGAAGTGGAAGATACCATAAAGGCAAACTGCAACTCCATCATCTCTTCTTCAGGATCAACTTCAGCTTCTTCCACAGGAGTATCATTGATTTGAGCCAAGTGAGCATTTTCAGGTCCTAAAATATTCAGTGCCTGAATCTGGTCCTCCCAGTCAAAGGACTGAGCAACCACTGCCAGATTAGCAGTCTCAGTGTTGACAGCAGCACTTCCGCAACTATTTCCCACTGGATCCATTGTTCGATTACTATTTACCCTTCTGTCTTATTTAGGACATTCACGAGCAAAATGACCCGACTCGTGATAGTTGTAGCAACGCAACTTTCCCTTGTTAAATCCTACCTTCTTATCCGCATTCATTCCCCAATTATTCTTTCCCATCTTCTTAGCAAATTGCTTTGCCCTGAACACTGCCATTGCTATCTGCCAAATAATATCCATTTCTTCCACATCATCTGGATGAATTTGATCTAGATCAGCAAATGAGAGCTGAGGTGGAAGCTCTCCAGCTACAAAAGCATTGTAGCAATTGACAAGTCCAGTGCAAGAGCTAAATTTTCATCGTTTTCTTTGGAATTGGGAGCAGGAACCATAACTGGTCCTTTGGATGAGGAAACAACTTGTGGAGTAACAAAGGAGTGACTTTGTGGATGAGTCATAGATGATGAAGCAACAAATGGTGCAGCAGATGGAGCAACAAAGGTTTGATTCTAAGGTTGTTGAACGACAAAAGCTTGAATTGGAGAGGAGGTAAAGGATGAAAAAGTGTTATTTGAAGAAATCCCAAGATTTGCTGTCGAGTAGGAATTCACATGATTGATCTCTCTTTGCTTATCATCAAGATCACAAGCTTTGATGATTGCCATAGTTTCAGCAAGACTGTGACGATTGAGATCTTTTGTCTTCTTGATGACAACCACATTCATATCCCACGACTTCGGAAGTGAATTCAGCAACTTTTTGTTTATCTCAGACTTAGTCAAGTAAATCGCAGCTGTACTCATCTCAGTAGTGAGTGAAGTAAATCGCTGCAATTGAGCTTCCAGAGTTTCTCCAAGGATATGATTGAACATATTGAACTTTTGTCTTAACATATCCTGACGGCTCTCTTTCATATCTTCATTTCCCTCGTAGACTTCAATCAAAGCTTCCCACAGTGCTTTTGCTGAAGTGTATTCTCTGAAGCCTTGAGCAATATCGGGAGATAAAGCCATAGTCAAAGTAGCCAGTGCCCTTTCCTGTTCTTTAACCTATTCGAAATCTTCATCAGTGTAATCAGCGTACAATTTGTCAATTATCTGTCCAGTTGGAAGATTGGTAGTGATTCTGACTGGTCCTTTGAGAATGCTTCGCCAAACATTAAAATCCTTCATTTTGATGTATTTCTCGATCCTGTATTTCCATTCCGGGAACCCTTCTGCAGATAATAGTCGTGGAATGCGAGTGGTTGTTCCCATGATGGAATCCAATTCATGATGAAGTGCTTGGCCTTGAGAATCCATTTTTTTATTTTATTTATTTATTTATTTTTAATTGAAAATGACTTGAAAAATAAACTAAAATGCCAAAAAAATAGTTTGCAGTCACACGATTATGGCCGTAAGCAGGAGTTTACGGTCAACGTTTACGGTTGGAGAGATTACGGTTGAAATGTGTTTACGGTTGTAAGTTCACGGTTGAGGGGAGTTTACGGTCAATGAAGATTGCCTGTTTACGGTTATTGAAGATTGCCTGTTTACGGTCGTGAATAGGCGTTTACGGCCGTAAACTCTTGACTGTAAATGCCCAGATCTTGATGAAAACACGAGTTTTAAGCAGATCTGATCCCCTTTTGCCACGAAAACACCAAATCCAGTCTCGAACAGTGATGAAACTAGGCTCCTTTGACCGAGAACGTGATTGAAATATAATTTGACACCGGATTTGCTCTGATACCAATTGTAAGGTCCTAGAAACATGATCTTAACCGGTGATCAAGCAATCTAACAATCAAATAAGATAAGAATTGAGTAGAAGAAGAATAAACCAAAGCTTGCACACGTTTTTATCAGAAAAACGTCTGGTATAACTTTGACAATGACCGTAAATTCTGTGGATCATCAACAACCAACAACAGACTCAGACTCACCCTATATATAGGGGAAAAGACTTGGCCGTAAACAGGTTTATGGTCGTAAACCTGTTTACGGCCGTAAGCATACTCTGGCCGTAAACTCACCAAAACACTTCTATTACAAGACTCCAAACACAATAACACCTATACATCAATTAGCCTAGCCCAAACCATAACATAGACCCTTCAACCATAAATAGTAAGGGTTTCGCCAGAGGGAAGATTGAGACGGATGGCTTTCTCGTAGCAAAGGATATTAGCACGATTGGGGCTCAACCAATCCATGTCGATTATGACATCGAAGCTCTTTATGGATAATGACATAAGATCGATTGGGAAAGAATGATCGTCTAGGGTAAGAGTACAGCCATCTCGACAATAAATGTTTCGGTTAAAGGTTGGGATTTACATTTTAGTAGATGTTTAAATGCATGACTAACAAAGCTTCTCTCCGCACAAGAATCGAAAAGAATGGATGCATAAGAGTTGTCGAGGAGGAACATACCCGTAACAACAGTAGGATCAGCGACTGCTTCCTCTTGGCCCATAGCCAACACCCTCCCTATGTTGCCAGCTGTTGTTGCCTTGGGGTAATTCCTTTTGAAGTGCCCAACCTCTCCACAGCCATAACAGGCTTGGCCAGTGCCTGCTCCAGGAGCCTGATTGATAGGTTGGATTGGTGCCTTGCAGAATCAAGCCGTGTGTCCCTTCTTTCCACAGCCGTTGCATTGCATATCACGGCAGGGTCCGTGATATTGCCATATTTATACATATTTTTAGGCAATATTTATTTACATTTTTATTAATAATTTTGGTTATTTGCATAGAATAATGGTACTTAAAAGCTTAAATTACATTTTGCAGCCAAAATTGAAGCATTTTCGAAGAGAGGGGCTAAAGTTGTCAAAACATGGAACTTTGGAGACTTGAAGATTTGAAAGAAAAGAAACCCACGAAATCTGCTATATTCACGACGTGAGCATTGCAGGTTCACGACGTGAGTTGGATTTTTCTAGAAGATAGGCATCGGGTGGAAGAGTCCTTAGCCAACACGGAAATCCACTATTCACGACGTGAGACATTATTTCTCACGACGTGAACTTGGAAAAATAGAAAATATATATATATCCTTGTCCATTACGACTTGAGGGACTTTTGGCTGCCTTGGAAGGTTCCTAGAGACGAAATTCAGAAGGGAAGAAGTGCTAGAATAGGGTTTTTACCACCAAGGAAGAGAAGAGTATATCAATAGTTTATTTGTTTGGTACAGTCATCATGGCTTATACTATGATTTGTGTTGGTTTGTTTGTTGCTATTAGCAGCTGAATCTAGCTACTCTTGTTTAGCTAGATGAAGCTTCAGACTTATGGTTTAGTTTAATTTACTATGGATTTGTTAAGTTGGTAGTTTTCTTGTGGTTGATTATTATTACCTAGCATGCTAATATTTGTTTCTTTAGTTGCTTAAACTCATGTTCTGTGTAGCTTAGTGACAATTAAATTACATGAACTTGAAACCTAGTGATTTAGTGAACATTGAATTGCTAGAGCTAGGATTGACCAATTTTAGATAGTAATTAAGGCACTTAAATTTAGCTGTGCTAGAGAACATAAATTATGACCATAATTGTGTTTGCATAATCTTACATAGCATATTCATAATCCATAACTGGTTCTGTGTTTGATTGTGTGTGACCATACATAGTTTTACATTAATTAGCTTAATATTGGTAAGTTTAGACTTAAATTACTAAAACAATAATAACGAAGTTGATAATCCATAATTGTTAGCTAACCATAAAGAAGAAGTGGATTCGAACTAAGCAGGAGTGTTTTTAATTATTGATTGAATTTGAGTTAAGTTAGTCTGATCTTGCAAAATCGGATAAAAACCTTTTTACTTATTGTTTGATTTTAGATTAATTTAGAGTAATTATTTTAGCTAATTAAATCTGTTCCCTGTGATCGACACCCGACTTACGCAACTATTCTACAATTTTGACTAGGTACACTGCCTAGGTGCAATATAGTTAGTTAAGGTAGTTAGGTTATAAATATTAAAATTAGGTGTAGCTAATTGCACACATCAAGTTTTTGGCGCCGTTGCTGGGGATCGAACCCGGGTCACCCGCGTGACAGGCGGGAATACTTACCACTATACTACAACGACTATAATTGTGTTTGCATAATCTTACATAGCATATTCATAATCCATAACTGGTTTTGTGTTTGATTGTGTGTGACCATACATAGTTTTACGTGAATTAGTTTAATATTGGTAAGTTTAGACTTAAATTACTAATACAATAATAACCAACTTGATAATCCATAATAGAAAGCTAACCATAAAGAAGAAGTGGATTCGAACTAAGCATGAGTGTTTTTAATTATTGATTGAATTTGATTTAAGTTAGTCTGATCTTGCAAAATCGGATAAAAACCTTTTTAATTATTGTTTGATTTTAGATTAATTTAGAGTAATTATTTTAGCTAATTAAATCTGTTCCCTGTGATCGATACCCGACTTACCCTACTATTCTATAATTTTGACTAGGTACAGTGCCTAGGTGCAATTTAGTTAGTTAAGGTAGTTAGGTTATAAATATTAAAATTAGGTGTAGCTAATTGCACGCATCAAGTTTTTGGTGCCGTTGCCGGGGAACGGCTTAGTTAATTACTGATTTATTTTGCTTTAAATTAATCAATCCTTTTTGTGGGGCAAAACCTGCAAAAAGTTATTTTTTTTAGTTTCATTTTTATTTTTCTTGCATTACAGAACTCACGACGTGAGCTTTATAGGCTCACGACGTGAATCCTGTGATTCCCAGTTTTCTTTGTTTTTAGGCTGTCTTTCAATTTTAGTTCAGTTTTATGTTTTTTTATTTTATTTATTTTGCAGGAGTACATGACCAGAGGGTCCAATACACCTTTGGTGCCACCACTTGAAGATCCAAAGTCAGCCCTTCACAAAAATAAGAACAAGAACGTGAAAGACGATCAAACACCAAAGAAGACAGCCTTACAAGAACTCAAGTCAGTATTCTCAAAGAAATCAGGAAAGAAAACGGGAGAATCAAGCACATCTTCAAAGAACAAGAACAAAGTTGAAAGCCTAGACCCAACTCCTAACCCAAACGAATCCGAATACGAGTTCGAAAACGAATTTAGACTAGTACGACCGAACCCGAAGACGAGCCAAGCAACGAAATGGCAAATATTGACGAGATGTCCATGGGAGCTTACAAGAAGCGTATTAGAGATGATGTTGGTCCGGGTTTGGTACAACCCGCAATTCCTGCCACTGCCACATTCGAGCTGAAGGGACACATCCTTACTACACTTAAGGATATACCATTCTATGGGAAAGATCATGAGGATGGTTTTAAGCATCTAGATGAAGTGAATGATTGCAGATTATTTCAATGTCCCAAATGTCAATAGCGATACTGTCTTGTTAAGGATGCTACCAATCACTTTCAAAGGAGCTGCAAAAGACTGGTTGAAAGTACTTCCTCCTGGTACAATCACTACATGGGCTCAAATGCGTGAGCAATTTCTAGATCAGTTTTGCCCACCTTCCAAGATAGCTAAACTCAAGAAGGCAATAGCCAACTTTGAGCAACAACCAGGGGAGTCATTATACGAGACATGGGAGCGTTACAAAGGATTGCTAAGGAATTGTCCTCAACATGACCTAAACATCCAACAAGAGATGTCTATTTTCTATGATGGGGTCAATGTTATGACAAGGCAACTCCTTGATTCTCAAGGGCCATTGACAAATAAGAATCCAAGGGAGGTCAAGGAGTTAGTTGAAGAATTCGCAAGACACTCTCGTGATTACCACAGCCCAAGACATGATGGAGCAAAAGGCAGTAGGGGTGCACATTCTGAAGAGATGGCTGCTATGATGGCAATGCTCAATACTATGGACCGGAGATTGAGCCAAATGGACCAATCAATTCATGCAATAAGAGTTGGATGTGAGAAATGCAGTGGGTCACACTAAACTAAGGATTTCCATTTGGATGATTATGTGAACAAGAAGGCTCAAGTTTGCTACTCAAGTGCGGACAAGTATGATGAAGATTGGAGGAGGCCAAAGAAGGACTGGCTGCCTTATGATGAGTACAAGAAACAGAAGGAGGAAAAATACAAGCAGACTGGCCGGGGTTTTTACCAAAAGGAGCAACCACCAGCTGAGAAGAAAGCTGATCTGGAAACCATATTAGTTCGATTCATGGAAGCTTCATAGAAAAGACATGATGATACTAATGTAGCATTGAAGGATCAAAGAACAATGATGAAAGAAAAGCAGACCTTGATGACAAATCATCAAGCCATGATGATTGACCAGCAAAACTCACTGAGAAATCAACAAGCCTACATCAATAATCTTGAAGCTCAACTTGGGCAACTTACAACTTTGGTGAATGAGAAGCAATCTCTGAGTTTTTGGAAGCCCTAGAAGTGGAGCCAAAGCCATCCGGACCAAGGCCAAAGAAGACGAAGCTCGAAAATAAAAATGTTGATGAACTACCAGACTCACGTCGTGAGCCCGCTATGCTTACGTCGTTGGCTAGGTCTGAACAGAAAAATTTAGATTCCGTTCCGGCTTACCGACCGCCTTTGCCGTTTCCGTCGCGAGCACATCTTAGTCCACTGGAAAGGAAACATCTAGAATTTATTCAGCAAATAAAGGGTATTCCTATTAATACCCCTTTTATCGATTCACTCTCGAGATTCTAGAATACGCGAAGTTCCTACAAGACCTTATGGACACTCATCAACATTTAAAGAAGAACTCTAAAGTAATTCTTAGTGAGCAAAGTTCAAGAGTGGTATTGGGAGACATACCTAAGAAGATGGGAGATCCTGGACGTCTCACTCATCCATGTGAGTTTGGTAACAACTTGAAGACTTATTCTTTAGCCGATACTGGGGCTAGCATAAATTTAATGCCATATTCATTTTAGCAAAAGCTGAATATTCAGAAAATGAAGGGTACAAAGATGACTATCCACATGGCTAATCGTTCGGCGACTCGCCCGAGGGGAATTGTAGAAGACATCCTTGTTAAAATTGGGAAATTTGTTTTCCCAGTTGACTTTGTGATTATGGATATGAAGGAGGATGTGAACGTCCCAATTATTCTTGGTCGCCCTCTACTTAATACTGCTAGAGCTTTAGTTGATGTTCGTGAATCGAAGCTTACATTGAGGGTTGGTGATGATGAGGAGACATTTGGAATACAAGAAGGTTTTCAAGGAGAAGATGTAAAATGTGAGGTGTTCAATATGGATGAAGATAATGATCTTGAAGAATTGGAGAAGCTAATGGAGGAAGAAATCAAGACAATTCATCAAGTAAAATGCACCAAACCAAGAGCATCCGTCCCGTTCTTCGTTGAAGTCATTACCTACACAAGACCAACAACTTTGATAAGTGAGGAAAGAGTTGATTTGTCGATTGATGAAGACGAGGTTATCTCAAAGGAAACGATTCCAGTGGTGAAAGAAGAGAAGGTTCCTATTGAGCTAATGAAGAATAAAGAAATATTAGAAATAAAAGGGACCAAAAGGAAGCTTGATATAGAAGAGGCGAAGGCTAAAAAGGAAAATTGGAGAAAGGCGTACATTCGACGTGTTCAAGCATACAAAATGCTTTGGAAGGAGCAGAAAATTCAGTTGGTGATGGACTCATCTGAAGATTCAACGTAGGACGCACGGAGTCCAGCTCACGACTCAATGAAAAAGAAGCGCTTCTCGGGAGGCAACCCGAGTTTTTTTTGAATTTTCTTTTCTTTTTAGTTTGTTTTTGCATTTCTAGGAAAATCATTCATATAATCTACAACTTTTTCTGCATAATAAAACACTTAGTGTGAGGTCCCTGAATTAAGTAGTAATTAATCATGGTTTTAAGTAAACATGAAGATAGATTTCACTGAAAATAATCTGACCAGACCGCACTCACACCGTGAACACTTATGGATCACGACGTGAGTCCAGAAAAATATGGAATACGAGATACTTTAGTATGATAATTTCGTTAGCCCAACATGTCTTCATAGCCCATTTAGAAGCCAAATTCTGTTAGACCAATAACCAATTAAGTCCACTTGATGATTAATAAAATGGACCAACTATAGAGCCCAGCACGGATTCACGACGTGAATCTTTAGGATTCACGACGTAAATTTTGAAAACATATCGGGACCGCAGATAAGGGACAAGAAACACTTTGACCTAACTCATTTCTTAATTCCCACGAAGTAAGAACGGTTCCTGGTCCCCCTTGTTCTGATTGCGGCCGACCACTACCCCTTATTCTTCTTGTGTTTACGTAATCCTTCAATCTAGGTAAATTAGTCTTCTTTACATTGTTTATTGTTGATTTAATTGTTAGATTTAGGGGGTAGGGTTTGCATTTTATTTGAATATCAAAATCAATACCCTTAATGTGTGAAGATTTTGCTGCATGCGCCTGAAATGAGTTTGAAATTGTTCTAGCATAAAACCCTAAACATTAAATTTGCACGATATGCACGCTGAATGGACCGATTCTGACTTTTGATTACGAACTCACGATGTGACTTCTTAGAGATTCACGACGTGAATCCTGGACACTCTCAATTTCTGATTCTGTTTAATACTAATCTTTTGGGATGTTTTTGTTGGTTTTGTTTTATGTTTATTTTTGTAGCAATGGCTCCCAGAAGAGAAGTTCCGACAGGGGTGGCAAGTTTGCAGCCATTCTACGTTTTCCCAACAACCATGCCACGAGATGTTTTGACGCGTAGCAACAACAGGCTAGGGTGGTTGTACAAGAGGGAATTTGCTCTCGCCCCTACAATTCATTGGGAAAGATAGAGGGAGGTTAGAATCTTTGATCGATTGTCTCCGTTTCTTACAAAGATATTTTTGGGAAACGGATTTTCATTCACGTGCAAGGGCTGGCATAATTTCTTTGGTATCCAAGACAGGGTATATAAGGAACTATGCGTGAAATTCTTTGCAACTGTGGCATTCCATGAGAATGTCCAAGACCCTACGTTCCCGCAAGCCTTAGTTTTTAGACTCGGGGGTGAATATCGTGAATGCAGTTTGGTTGAATTTTCCTGGAGAATGGGGTTATACGAGACTCAGGAAGCTATGACTCCAGAATTTGTTTTGTTTTTGAGGGAGGCGACTCGAGGATATGAAAATGGGGCCTCGAGGCTTGAGTTTTGGAACAATATTGCATCCGGAATATGCAATTCCGGAGTGTCACCCGAGAGCAGAATAAGATCCCCTATTCACCGCTTGATACATCGATTCATCACTTTCTCTATCAATCATAGGCGCCATCGGGTTAAGGTCACGAAGCTAAATTTGTTTTTTCTATGGTGCATCTTACAGCCAGGAGTGTGTTGTAATATTCCATATTTTCTTGCTCGTTTCTTGACTGATTCTTCTACAAGTTCCCGCCCCCGGATCCTTATCTGTTGGGGCCACTTTATCACTCGATTGGTCCGTTCTTATGACTTAATCGTTCCCGAGATTACCTGCTCATTAACTTACATGGAGGGCCACGAGTTCATTATGGGATACTTGGAGACATTAAGGATTGTTCGGAATTTTGGGTCTCATTGGGGCCTTGTGCATACTGATGATAAGGGTGATGATGGAGACCAGCCTAGTGGACAGCCTAAGCAAAAACCACATACATGGCCTCGGAGGAGGATTGTGCGAGGACGAGGAGAGAGAGGACAGTCGGTGCATCAACCCGCACCCATGGGAGGACCAAATTTTGGGGGTGATATGGTCGGGTATTTTGATCAACTTTCGTTAAGTGTCAATTGGATTGGAGGGACGGTGGAAAATTTGGTGCAACACTTGCATGTTGAGCAACCTCCTCACCTGGGGTATCATTACCCAATGTAAGGGTCGAATTGTTGTAATTGGTCGAAGTATGTTTTGGACTCTTCGAATATTTTGTAATGTATTTTACTAGGGCACTTATATTCGAAGCTTTATTATCTATGTCTTAGTATATTTTTTGAACACTTTCAGTTCCCTATAAATAGGGTTATTTACTAGAGTTAGATAAGAACTTTTACAGACTTGTCTCTTGTACTCTGTAAAGAATTCAAAAGCGTAATAGAGTATAACAGATCATATTTACATTCCGTGTTCAAATCTCGCACTCTTACTTGAATTCATACTCTGATTAATTCATTACTCGATTCTTTAGTTCATCAATTGGTATTAGAGCAGTAATCATATCTCTGATCTGATTTTCACGATGTTCAAAAAGTTTTTGAATCAATTTTTGATTCAAAAGTTTCCGCACTTTTTGAAAGTGAAAAATTGTCTAGATCTTAGTTTGTGATTCGATTCTGCATTTGAATTGTTGAATCGAGTGTTATTTTCATCAATTCGATTTGATTCATCTAGTTTGTTTTCAAATTCTCAAATCTTTTCAAACTTCTCAAAATCTTCTTCCGTACAATAATGGCGAGTTTCAATCTCAATTCGATGACCTCGTTTTCTCATCTGCTAGGTTCATTAACCAAAATTCCAATGCTAATCCCTGAATACTATGATCAGTGGGCTGATCGGATGCAGGATTATCTGAATGGTCTTGATGAAGAATTATGGACATGTATCACTGGAAGTATCAATGTTCCAGTGAATGTTCAACCAATCGGATCTTCTTCCACAAGTTCTGGTGTTGATAATCAAGGTGATCGTCTGAAGAAATTGGACAAAAGGTATATGAGGGAATTACGAGGTGCTTTACCTCCAGTTGTGTACAATTACATTAGGAGTTGTACAACTGTAAAAGAAATCTGGAACAAATCTGAAAGATAAATTTCAAGGAAGTGAGAAGACAAAAATCAATTCAGTTAAACAATGTTTGGTTGAGCTGAAAGACATCAAACAAAAAGAAGGAGAAACAATTGAAGTTTATTATGACCGTCTGAATGAGCTAATCTATCGATGCAATCGCTATGGAATTACCAGGACTTCAACGGAATTAAATCTCATCTTTGTAATGGGGCTTCGAAAAGAATGGAGAAGTGTCAGTATGATGGTGAAGAATCAGCAAAGTTCTGATACATCAACTCTCAATGATTTGCACAATCAGTTGAAAACACACGAAGTTGAAGTGAATGAAATTGCTGAGGAATCGAAGTTGAATTTGGGAGGTCCATTAGCTCTTGTGTCAAAGATTTCGGAGAAAGAAGCTGAGAATGGTGATTCTGAGGAAGAAGAAGGATTCATCATGAATTCGGATGATGAAGCAATAGCATTTTACTCGAATAATCGTGTCAAGAAATTTTTCAAAAAGCCGTTCAATTCGAAGACTAAGCATGCTGAGATGAAAGGAAGTTTTGGGAGTAAAAATGTTGTTGAGGAGAAAAAGAAAGTTGAGAAGCAAGATTCGAAGATAGCTGAAGAAAAGGGTGAGAAGAAGCTGAAAGGTGATGCTGGAATAGATTGTCATTATTACAACGGTGCGAATCATCTTGCAAATGACTGTATGCTTCGAAAGAAGGATGAGAGGAAGAATAAAGTCAAGGATGAGGCATACTATGCAGAGAAGCTTGAGGTGGTTCGTGCTAAAGCCAAGAATTTATCATTGGTTGCAAAGGGTGAGCATGAGGATGAAGAAGGAACATATCAAATCTGGTCATCTGGATCAGATGATGAAGAAATGCGAAATCCGACACATGGAGCATTGTATGCGAAAATGGAGGAAAACTCAGAGGATGAGGAATTCGAAGTGAGGGGACGATGCTTCGTATCCAAAGCTGCTGACAAATCTCCAATGACTACAAAGGTACGTAAAAATCTCGAATCTTTTAATATTCCTACTCATGCTTATGATTCTGAACTAATATCTTTTGATGAGACGATTACTTATTTTGATTCAATTGTTGTGTTTGCTAGTAATGAGGCCAACAAATTGTCCATGGAGTTGTTAGAGACCAAAAAGAGATTAGACTCGAAAATAAGCAAAATTGAATGTATGGAATTACAAATAACAAACATTATGTGTGATAGAGATTCTTTAACGAGTGAAGTTAAACTTTTACTAGCACAAAGAAACATTTACTGTAATTCTGCGAAAAGACTATATGGCAAATTAACTGATTTACATCATTCAAGTGACATAAGTAAAGAGCAACATAGAAAATTACTACCTTTTCTAGCATTCGAAAGAGCTAAGGTAGATAATATTTCGTATGATTGTGAGCAGATAATAGCTGATTTTGACAAAGTTCCTGATGATAGATATAAATATGGAATTGTCAAAATTGATGAATGTCTTGATACGAAAGAATTAGTTAACATAGTGAATGATACTTTGACTAAATCTGAACAAATTCAAATTTTGAAAAAGACTGAGAATTCAACATCTGATTCTCATTCTAATTTTGCTGATATTGAAGATAATTCTGACAATATTAGTGAAATTAGTAAACTAGAAGATGTTGATTGTTCTTAGTTGTCTGTTGTTAATGTTGCTTTAACATCTAAAGGGAAAGAAAAAGTTAAGGATTTGATGGTTGAAAATGAAACTGATATACCCTCAACTTCGAAAGTTTGTGATATGAATTTCGTGGATCTCAAAGATAGCCAAACTGATGATAGTGATGATGACGATGAAGAGAAAATTTCGAAGGAAAAGAAATTTACAAAAGAAGAAGAAACTCCTCGAATGATGGTTGATCAAGTGTATGGTGATACACAAAAGTTCGAAAAAGTTATGAATGAAAAAGGAGAACACTATCTTGAAACAAATACAGTGGTTTATCCGAATTTCAAATGTACAGATGATGTCATTTTTCCAATTCAAGTTTTCGTAACTACTGGAAATGTTGAGAATATAAAACCAGAATTAAAGAAGTTAGTTGAGGAGGATAATTCAAAAACAATTGAAGAAGGTTTCTTCTCAAATCAAAGCACTGTTGAAAACAACTTAACTAAGAATTCGTATGAATTCCAACGTCAAAAACCAAAAAGGCAATGGGTTGAAAAATCAAAAATTGAAAAAGAATTTTCAAAACAAGTTGTAAAGGAAAATGAAA
Organism: Lactuca virosa; assembly: GCF_052849685.1. NCBI lineage: Eukaryota > Viridiplantae > Streptophyta > Magnoliopsida > Asterales > Asteraceae > Lactuca > Lactuca virosa. Next base: position 246,009,196 of record NC_136426.1, read on the forward strand.
AGGTTGTCAAGTTAAACTCTAAGGAATTTAAAGATCAAATTGACAAATTTTCGAAGGAACACAACATTTCAAAAAGACAAGCAAGAAAGAAAATATTTTGGCAAAATGTTGAGTCTCAAAAGATGTCTGAATCACAATCAACCAAAAGTGTTTTCAAAGCTAAAAATTCCTCTTTTTCAACAAAACCTCAACAATCATCTCAAACAAATCATTCAAGCTATGAAGTGAATAAACACACAAGGTTTTCGAAAGTTCAAGCTACTAATAAATCAAGAGCATTTTCAAATAAATCTAAATCAAATCAACAATTCTTTCAACGTCAACATTTTAAATCAACTGTTGATTCATCATACGCTCAATCATTTTTATCAAATCCAAAAGTTGATTTTGTTCCTCAAAAACCAATTTTTCCTAATCATACGAAGAAAGAAACAATGAAAAGTTCACGGGAAAAAGGAATGACTTCAAGGAAGAACATTGATAATTGGCTTGAAGGCAAAGGAAAGATGTATCAGTCCAATAAATATTCAAAGGAGCAAATTCATGATGCATATGAAAAATATGTGAATACTTCATCAAATGGCAGTTCATCTTCTAAGGATTCGAACATTTCAGTCTAAGCTTGGAAACCAGTAATAAAAGCAAAGAATGTTCATTCACAAAATCAGAATTCGAAGGGTAATGTTAGTGAACATTCGAAACCATCAAAAACTTATGTTTCGGTTCCTTTAAATGAAGAAGTAAACTTAATTAATAGTCTCAAAACCAAAGTTTGTGATTGGGTTAAAAGTTCTTCATTACATTCGAAATTGAAATATAATTTCCAAGGACCGAAAAAGCCTTGGGTACCTAAATTTTTCATTGATTGTAGGTACTATGTGACGAGCAATATGATAACAAGTGGTACATCGATAGTGGTTGCTCTCGTCACATGACTGGGAAGAAGGAGAATTTAAGAGATTTTCGAAGTCTCAAAAATGTTGGAGTAGTGAAGTTTGGGAACAATAAAAAATGCCAAGTAAAAGGATATGGGAAGATCACGAATTGATAATTCACAGTGAATCGTGTTACATATGTTGAAGGTCTTCAACATAACTTGATAAGTGTTTCTCAACTTGTTGTGGGCACTGGCAATCAAGTTCTTTTTAACGAAGAAGGGAGTGTAATTTCGAATGTCAATACAAAAGAAGTATTACTGAAATCCAAAAGGAAGGGTAACATGTTCACTTTGGATATCAATCTGATGGTAGGGAAACCTGCTATATGTCTTCTTTCTGTGCAGCTTGTGAAGTTGGCAAGCAACATAAACAAGGTCATCCAATTACAATAGATTCGAAAATTGTTGCACCTCTGGAGCTCTTACATATTGATTTGTGTGGTCCTTCGACTGTTTCAACTCTCAACAAGAAAAGGTACATTTTAGTGATTGTTGATGATTTTTCTAGATTTACGTGGGTTTATTTTCTCAGGCTTAAATCCGAAGTTGCACAAATCATGATCGATTTTATCAAAAAGATGGAGACAACATTGAAGAAAATTGTTCGAAAAATTAAGAGTGCTCATGGAACTGAATTTAACAACAATGTTCTTGATTCGTTTTTGGTGGACAAAGGAATTTCGCATAATTTTTCATCTCCATACACACCACAACAAAATGGTGTTGTTGAACGAAGAAATAGGTCTCTATGCGAAGCGGCAAGGACTATGTTGGCATATGCGAATCTTCCACAATACCTTTGGGCTAAAGCAGTATCAACCGCATGTTTCACTCAAAACAGATCGTTTATTCATCGTCGTTTCAACATTACTCCATATGAAATTCTCAACAATCGAAAACCTAATGTAAAATTTTTTCATGTTTTCGGATGCAGATGCTTCATTATGAATCTCAAGGATCATCTTACGAAATTTCAAGCTAAAGCAGATGAAGGGATTTTCTTGGGATATTCGCATAATTCAGTCGCATATCGTGTGTTGAATAAAAGAACACAAAAAGTTGAAGAAACTTTTAATCTTACATTTGATGATTACTACATTAAACAAACAACAACTCAGTTTGAAAATCATCCAATTCTGAAAAACATACAAGATGAATCTGAAACCTCACAACCATTAGATATTGATTATGATTTAATTTTTGGAATTTCAGATCATGCTGTTGATGCTGAAATAAATGCAAGTGATAATCGTATCTCTGAACTAACAAAGCTTAATGATACTTCAACATCAAATTCTCAAGAAAATGGCAAAAGTATTCAAAACAATTCAGTGGAGGGGGAGCACTTGGATTCAAATACATTAGATAACAAACAACATTCTTTCGAGGGGGAGAAAGAAAGGATGAATGATGATGTTGAGGGGGAGCATAATGTTGAGGGGGAGCATTCAGAAAATATTGAGAATAAAAATGATTTTGATGATGCATGTTCGATTGTAGGATCAGAAAACGATGATATATATGAAGATGCACCTTTAGATTTTGATCCAGCATATCCACCAATGGAAAAATGGACAAGAGATCATCGGAAGGATCAAGTAATTGGGAATCCACAAGAGGAAGTCTTAACAAGAGCTCAAATTCGTGCAAAGAATGAGGTATTGAATACTCATCAAGAATTTTGCATGTTAAATGTTTTCATCTCTAAAACTGAACCAAAAACAGTTAAGATTGCAATAGAACACTCAGATTGGGTTGTTGCAATGCAATCCGAATTATCTGAATTCGAACGAAACAAGGTTTGGAGATTAATTCCTAAACTTGAAAATATTTCGATTGTCGGGTTAAAATGGATTTACAAAAATAAAACCGACAAAGATGGAAATATTGTTCGAAACAAAGCCAGACTTGTTGTCAAAGGATATTCACAACAAGAAGGAATAGACTATGAAGAAACTTTTGCCCCTGTCGCAAGACTCGAGGCGGTTCGTATATTTCTGGCTTATGCAGCTCAAAAGGACTTTGATGTTTATCAAATTGATGTGAAGTGTGCATTTCTAAATGGAGAGCTTGAAGAAACAGTATATGTGGAACAACCCCCAGGTTTTATTAACGAAGGATTTCCAAATCATGTTTATATTTTGGATAAGGCAGTTTATGGTTTGAAACAAGCACCAAGAGCATGGTATGCAACTCTAACTTCATTTTTGAAACAATCTAAATTTAAACAAGGATCAGTTGATCCCACATTATTTCGAAAGAAAGTGGGGAATCATCTAATGCTTGTTCAAATTTATGTTGATGATATTATTTTTGGTTCAACTGACCCTGCTTTGTCTAGAGAATTCGAAGATTTGATGAAGAGTAAGTTCGAAATGAGCATGATGGGAAAAATCAATAATTTTCTTGGTTTGAATATTCGTCAAAACAGAGAAGGAATTTTTATCAATCAAGAAAAATATACGAAAAATCTGCTGGAAAAGTTTGGATTGACGAATAGCACGAAGTTACGAGTTCCAATGGCAACTGGCATAAAATTAACACCTTCGTTAGATAAACCTGCAGTTGACCTAACTCTTTACAGAAGCATGATTGGTTCATTACTTTATCTTACTGCAAGTAGACCTGATATCATGTTTTCTGTGTGTAATTCTGCAAGGTATCAGTCAAATCCACGAGAACCACATCTCACTGCTGCGAAGAATATATTTCGTTATCTTAAAGGAACAATTTCGTTAGGATTGTGGTATCCTTCGAACACTGGGTTCTTTGTACAAGCATATTCGGATGCAAACTTGGGTGGTTGTAATCTTGATCGAAAAAGCACAAGTGGTGGATGTCAATTTCTCGATGGCAAATTGGTGAGCTGGCAGTCGAAAAAGCAAACATGCGTATCAATCTCAACAGCTGAAGCAGAATATGTGGTTGCTGCTGCTTGCACTTCACAAATAATATGGATCCAAAGTCAATTGCTTGATTATGCAATAAATATGAAAAAGATTCCATTATATTGTGATTCTCAAAGTGCGATAAGAATTTGTCATAATCATGTACAACATTCGAAGACTAAACATATAGCTCTTCGTTATCATTTTATCAAGGATCACGTGGATGATGGGAATATTGAAGTACATTTCGTGAAAACAACTGATTAGTTAGCTGATATTTTCACGAAACCTTTAGATGAAAAATCCTTTGTAAGAATTATAGAGGGACTTGGAATGATCGATGGAAATTATGTTCCATGCGAAAAAGAAGAATGATGCACGATAAGGAATGAATCAGAGGCGCTTAATAAAAGACAAGGCAAAGTCATTCAGCATTCAGATGTTACTGTTCGTAGTCAACGCTTCGACCCCTTCGAATTCGCACATTTGTTACTTATTTTAAGGGTTGATTTAGCTGTTACTGTTCATAGTCAACGCTTCGACCTCTTCGAATTCGTACATTTGTTACTTAAAAGGGGATGATAAAATTTCGCATATTTACAACAAGTATTGTTTATTTTCGAAAATTCAAAAATCCAAAAATATTTTATTTTGTTTTGTAATTCAATTTTGGAAAATTAAAAAAAATCCAAAAAGATTTTATTTTGTTTTGTAATTCAATTTTCGAAAATTCAAAAATCCAAAAAGGTTTTAGTTTGTTTTGTCTCAATTTTCGAAAATTCAAAAATTCAAAAAGATTTTCTTTTATTTTTGTCATTTTATTTTCGAAAATTCAAAAATACAAAAAGATTTTCGTTTGTTTTGTCTTTATTTTCGAAAAATCAAAACAACAAAAATATTTTGATTCTTATTTCTTTTTAGTATGTTGTTGCAGATTATCATGCAAATTTAGAGGGAATTACGATTGCAGTACTAGGGTAAGGAACATTTTTCGTATGAATTGATAAATTTTTCATCATTCGAAGTAGTTAGGTTGTCCCTAGAAGCATGCTGCTGCATGTTGACCAAAGCCTCCATGACTCAATATGTGTGTACGGAAGCCTTAATGAAATTATTCATACGAAGATTTCTTCCCAATCAGGCTTATATTCACATTAGTCTCTGAGCTACCTTACTCTTCTCAAAATGAGTTAAGAGTTTACTGTTTGGTCTAAACATAACAGAGGTACTTTTCGTGTCTTACATCAATCTTTTTCATCCATAAAATTCTTTCACGATCACACACGAAGACATATGTCCGAGAGGTCTCTGATCAAACCCATCGAGACTTAGATATATCAAAACTCTGTGTTTATGATCTGACATCATGAGACCGTGATGAAAGTGAAACCCAATTTTCATTATCTTTTTTAAGGAATTGACGGGGAACTAAGTTCCAGATTTTCACGAAACTTTTTTTTCTGTACCAAGATTCGAAACTTCAAATCATATTCATTTCGCATGAGTGGTCTTGATCAAACATTCGAAACCCACGATGTTTGTTACCCAACAAGATCCAGCATAAATTTTTTTTCTTGAATATGATTTCCGTGTGAGTTTCATTCGAATATTCTAATTATTTCAAAATTTTTCAACGCCAACTTGTCACTGACTACACTGGTCAAACAAGTAATTTCTCTTACAATTTCTCACCTTATGTTTAGGTTGACATGTAACGAAATTTTTTGAACTACCCACGAAGCATTATAAAAAAAGCCCTTCGATACTTATAAACAAGTATTTGATTGTAATTCACGGGAACCCACACAAGCTATTGATCATTTCTTTTAATGATTAATGAAGTAATCTTTGCCCGGGATTGAATTTGCTTTTGTGTCAATAATTTGACATCACACTATCCCATATTTTTCTTATATTTGTTTCACGTCTCTTTTCTTTGGAACACAACACTCACGAAATACTTGAGGTTCTGAGTAATACCAACTCAGGCTGATGATTTCGAACTTCTGGCGTATGACTTTGCTTTTCATCCCAAAAGTGAAAGAGCCTTGCTTCCATTCGAAGGGTTCTGACGGTTACAATACTCTTGGTGATCACAAGACAAGCTGTTTTTAAATGACGTATGGTATTCTGTCCGGTTTTCAAGGTGATGTGACAACTACTTTTTGACGCATGGCTACTTTTCAGCAGTAATGGTCCGACTTTCCAGGTGCCACGTCGGATTTCATTAAATACACATCCCGCTTCAAATTCAAACTTCAGGGTTACATATAAAAGGGGATTTAAGGGTTCATTGTCCGTTTACGCGATCAAAAAGCAAATTTCCCAAAATTCTCTATTCATCATCTTCTTCAAACCCTAACAATGGCGACTTCTGCTCATGTTGATTCTCATACAACTGAAGATGCCTCTTCATTACCATTAATGAAAATTCAAGCAACAAATTACTACTTGGAGGGTGAAGTTTCTCAGTATCCCGAAGAATTAAAGATGCTCATTGTTGCTTTGAAGAACTCGGTTTTGGCTAAAGCGATGTTCAACTCTTTCTCTGTTCCATTGTCCTGGCTTTCTCAAGCAGGATCGACTGCAACATACTGTTGGGTTTTGAGCATTCTAACACTTCCTAAGTGTACATGCAACCCTATTAAACCTTGGATCTATGTTTGTCTAAGATACATGCAAAATATTATTTTCCAAGGTTTATAACCTATCTAGCATGGCATGGGGTACTTTTAACCATAAAAGAACTAGATGAATTACATACCTTTTGTTGATTGTTGATTCCTTGGAGTTTGAGAGCCAAGCACCAATAATGTGAATGCCTCAAATGGAAATCACAAATCACCACAAACTTGGAAAAAATGTATGAGAGAGTATACTAACTCTTGATTTTGGCCACCACACTTACACACACCTTAGGCTGTTTTTCATGCAACATAAGCTTGTTTATATAGTGTACATGGTTAGGGTGAAACCCTAATAACCCATGTCTTTTCCTCTTCCAAGGATCCATGGGTAAAAGCTCCATGGATTATCCATGGACTTCCATATAAGCTTAGCCCATTCCCAAATGAGTGTTAGCCCACACCATATAAATATAATAGCCCATGATTTAATTAGTCTTCCTTTTAATCACTAAATTAATTCATAATTAATTCAAGATTAAAACTAATTAAGTAACATGACTTTATACTAATATATTATAACTTATAATATATTAATAAATCGTAAGTATACAACTCTCATAAAATTATCCATAACTAGTTTGGGTGAAGTGCAACCCAAATGGACCATGTCGGGTCGGGTCAAGTATATACCAAATAAGTTATGGACTTAGACACCTTATCCAACAGACTCCCACTTGGATAAGTCTAATAACTGTATTTGCCTATATTACTTCAGGAACCAACCGGCAATCGTAGCTCTCGAAAACTCTTGTGAACTATGAAGCGCCATTTTAGATAAGTGATCATATAATCCTCTGCTCTCATGATATCAGCCGGACAAATACATGGAACAATGTCTTACTTATTGTCTAGCAGTTGTTTCTCGATTTCCGATTTGTTTGACAAAGAACTTAACTGAACACATCAATTTAGTTCTGACCGGGCCCGGTACATGGGTCAACACAAAATCATCGAGGGGCCCAGATATCGCTTCTATTTCTAGAAGGAACAGATAAACTTCGACTCATATGCTTGTTCTACTACTTATTGAATTCCACACAAAGGCACGTTTTATAACATCAAGTTACTGATGCGTTTACGTGCAATCAATGCACAACCAACTCATAGGTAACAACTCATATCTCTAGGTTTGAAGACTTATATGATATTACCGTCTCACGATCACTCGAGATAAATTCCATGAAGTGATACAAGTGAGCGTGGGTTTATTCCAATACTCATAATTTATGAGTACTCATGAATGTTGTAGCAACCATTGCTATGGCTAAACACCTTTAGTCATCTACAATCCCAATTCATGACAGTCTTGATTCATACCTACTTCCGACATATGACCGACTGTGTAGAGTTTGAATAAATTAATTATTCTGGAAGTCAAAACATGCAAAACTGAAACAATAGTAAATAATTGACAATGATAGCAACACTTCACTCATAAATAAATCACAAATTTTATTCATCATCAAACGTCGATTACATTTTACAAGTTTCAGAAAAGGCTATCTAATATGTAAAACTAATATCGTCCCTCAGCCCGATGCGCCTCGCATGCTGCAAATGCTTCACCCTCGTCAATCCCTTCGTAAGGGGATCCACAGGGTTCTCATCTGACGATACCCTCTTTGCCACGAGGTGTCCCTGTTCTATCTTGTGTCTTATGAAGTGATATTTTTTGTCAATGTGTCGGGATCTGCCATGATCTCTTGGTTCCTTGGCTAAGGCAACCGCACTATTGCTGTCACAGAAAATCTCCATAGGCTCCTTAATAGCTGGTACAACTCCAAGGTCTCCGATGAAGTTCCTCAGCCATATCGCCTCCTTTGCCGCTTCACTCGCTGCTATGTACTCTGATTCACAAGTCGAATCAGCTACAGTCTCCTGTTTGGAACTCTTCCAAGTGATTCCCCCTCCATTTAAGGTAAAGACCCAGCCCGACTGAGAGCGGAAGTTATCCCTATCAGTCTGAAAGCTAGCATCACTATACCCTACTACTCTCAAGTCATCACTCCCACCAAGGGTAAGGATCCAATCCTTAGTCCTCCGCAGGTACTTGAGAATATTCTTTACCGCAGTCCAATGAGCCTTGCCAGGGTTCCGCTGATATCTGCTGACCATGCTCAAAGCGAAGGCCACATCAGGACGGGTACAAGTCATAGCATACATGATCGAACCAACAGCGGAAGCATAAGGTAATCGACTCATCTCAGCTATCTCATCTTCTGTACTCGGGCTCTGAGCCTTGCTCAGTTTGGCATTGCTTTGGATCGGTAATTCTCCTTTCTTAGAATTCTGCATGTTGAACCTTTTCAACACCTTATCCAAGTAGATACTCTGACTAAGTCTAATTAGTCTTTTACTCCTTTCTCTTAATATCCTTATCCCTAGGATATAGGTAGCTTCTCCAAGGTCCTTCATAGCAAAGCACTTCCCAAGCCAGGACTTAACCTCCTGCAAGGTTGGGATGTTATTTCCTATGAGTAGTATGTCATCCACATACAGTACCAAAAAGCTAACTATACTCCCACTAGCTCTGACATACACGCAGGACTCATCTTCACTTCTTGAGAAACCAAACTCTTTGACCTTCTCATCGAAACAAAGATTCTAACTTCGAGATGCTTGTGTCAATCCATAAATGGATTTCTCAAGCTTTCACACTCTATTGGGGTACTCTGCACTGACAAAACCTTCTGGCTGATTCATGTAAACATCCTCAGCCAACTTTCCGTTAAGGAAAGCGATTTTGACATCCATTTGCCATATTTCATAATCATGAAATGAAGCAATGGCTAGCATAACCCTAATAGACTTAATCTTTGCTACTGGTGAAAAGGTTTCATCATAACCAATACCCTGAGTCTGAGTAAACCCCTTCGCAACCAGTCGAGCCTTATAAGTGTGCACCTTCCCATCCATGTCGGTCTTCTTCTTGAAGATCCATTTGCACCCGACTGTCTTACGGCCTGGTACATTGTCAACAAAGTTCCAAACTTGATTGTCATACATGGACTGTATCTCGTTGTCCATAGCCTCCTTCCATTTAGCAGACTCTGGGCCTGCCATGGCTTCCTTAACACTGTTAGGTTCATCCAAATTTACCAGTGTACTGTCACTGATAAATGTATCACCTTCCGTAGTAATATGAAATCCATAATAAAACTCAAGTGTGTTCCTAACCCTTGTGGAACGCCTCGAAAGTATAGACTCGTCAGCTGGATCAACAGGAATTTCCTCCTCAAGTTGATTGCTAGTGTCTGAGGTTCCTTCACCAACTGAGTCTTGAATTTCTTCAAGGTCAATTTGCCTCCCACTGCCTCCTTGGTTTATAAATTCTCTCTCTCGAAAGACCCCTCTCCTAGCCACAAAGACCACATTCTCACTGGGTCTGTAGAAGAGGTAACCAAAGGATTTTTGTGGGTAGCCGATGAAAATACACCTTTCACTTCGAGGTTCGAGCTTGTCATGAGTTTCGCGCCTCACGAAAGCCTCGCAACCCCAAATCTTGATATGGTCCAAATTGGGAACTTTCCCAGTCCGCATTTCATGAGGTGTTTTGGCAACCTTCTTTGTAGGGACTAGATTAAGGATGTGGGCGGCAGTCTCTAAGGCATACCCCCAAAAAGAGATTGGTAGCGAAGCTCGACTCATCATAGAGCGAACCATGTCCAACAAAGTTCGATTGCGCCTCTCAGCTACACCATTCAGCTGTGGTGTCCTGGGAGGTGTCAATTATGAGACAATCCCACACTCCTTAAGATAGTCGAGGAACTCAGTACTAAGATACTTACCACCTCGATCGGATCGAAGCATCTTAATGTTCCTGCCCAATTGATTTTCTACTTTCTGTTTAAACTCTTTAAACCTTTCAAAAGTTTCTGACTTATGTTTGATTAAGTAGACATAACCATATCTACTAAAATCATCAATAAAAGTCACATAATAGCGATTAGCATCCCTTGTGGCGGTTTTGAATGGTCCACATACATCAGTATGTATAAGGTCCAACAAACCCTCACCCCTTGCACAAGTACCAGTGAAGGGTGATTTTGTCATTTTTCCAAGTAGACAAGACTCACAATTATCATCCGACTTGAGGTCGAACGACTCCGAGACTCCATCCTTTTGGAGCTGGCCTATGCGTTTCTTGCTTACATGTCCAAGACGACAATGCCACAAAGATGCTTTATCCAAGCTAGTAGAAGAATCAATACATAATACATTATTTCCTAAATTATCTACAACCGATACAGCTTCATACACACCATCACAAGGTAATGCTTTAAAATAAAGAACATTATTAAAGAAAGCATTAATACTACCAACTTCATTATCAAAAGAAAAGGTAAAACCTTGTTTGTACAAAGTATGAAAGGAAATAATATTCCTCGCCATTTCAGACGAGTACACACATTTATTCAAATCTAACTTTAACCCACTATCTAGCAACAAAGTATAAACTCCAATCTTGGTAACAGGTGCAACCTTCTTGTTCCCCATGATTAAGTTTATCTTTCCGTGCTCCACATCCTCATTTCTTCTTAGGCCCTGCAAGTCACAACAGATGTGAATACCACAACCTGTATCAAGAACCCAAGAATTAGAATATGGTGAGTTATTAGACAGTATAGTGTAAATACCTGCATGGGATGGTTTCACTTTCCCATCCTTGACATCCTGCAAGTACTTTGGGCAGTTTCGCTTCAAGTGCCCCTTATTTTAACAGTAGAAGCATTCAACATCCTTAGGGATGGCAGAAGGAGTGATAGAACCACCTTTGGTTCCAGATGAGGAGCCTTCAAGGGACTTTCCCTAGGTACCCTTCGAAGGGTGCTTCCTCTTCTTCCCTTTGCCTTGCCCGATAGCCAAAACAGGGGTAGTAGTAGGAGTAGAAGTAGCAACCGACTTACTCTTAAGACCACTTTCGGCAGTCTTCAGAAGTCCTTGAAGCTTACTGAGTGTGACTTCCTCCTTGTTCATGTGGTATGTCATACGAAATTGATCATAACACGATGGCAAGGAGTGCAAAATGACATCAATTGCCAACTCCTCAGGGAAGTTCACATTCAGTTTCATTAGACGGTCCACATACCTTTGCATTTTCTGCATGTGGCTCGTGATTGGTTCGCTATCCTTCATACGGGTAGTGATCATGGAGGAGATTATTTCATACCGCTCTTGACGAGCACTCTGATGGTACTTTTCCATCAGATCCTGATGCATCTCAAAAGGGTAATAGTCCTCATAGGACTTTTGGAGTTCAGCTGTCATGGTGGCCATCATGATGCATGCCACCTTGGTGGCATCTCTTTCATGTGCCTGATACTCAGCGACCTCCTCAGGAGTAGCAGTGGACTCATCAAGCTCCTTTAGCTCCTTATCGAGGACATATTCCTTGTCCTCGTAACGAGTAACCATCCTGATGTTTCGGATCCAATCCATGAAGTTGGAACCATCAAAGATGACCCTCCCACAAAGGTTCATGAGGGAAAAGGAGCCAGTAGGGTTAGAGCCCGAAGCTTTGTTGTTGGAAGACATCTGAAAAGAAGAAAACAAGTTTAGATTAGGTATATCGAATCCTTAATAATACACCCAAATGTAATATTAAGGCTAGGATCCAACACAATATATTGTAACTTAGAAGAGGGATGCCGTAATCTAAGCTATAATATATTTGAAGGTAGGTGAATGACGATTCACCAATTTCCACCATGAAAACGAAATGAATTATTAGGTTTAATTGGTTTTTGAAATTCCTAGATTCTTTTGAGATTCATTGAACTTTTCAATGGCATGTTTCAATCTCGATTGTGCCCTTCAAGTTTTGTGACTGGGATGCCGAGGATCACAAAACAAGGTGTGAATAACCATGCAAATTCACTTGGTACCCTCAATATTATCACCTAATCAATGTGCCGGTTAACCACACACTCTCCACCGATCTATGATAAACATTAAGTCACCCTTCGTGATCCTTACTAGTCCAAGTTAGTGTGCCGGTTAACCACACACGCTCCACCAACGACTTGGTAAGGTACAAAGTGTGAATTTCATGGGTTAGCACCATATTCACATTTTCCTAAAGTAACTAAGATTGGGAATTTATAAAAGGTTTAGTTACTTTATAATATTTATCATACTTTTAATGAGAATTTATAAGTCTTTGTCCTACCCGTTCGGCTAACGACCCTCCACCAGTCAAGCAAGCGGTGGGTGAGAGTGCACACCCATTAAGTTGCCATTTTATAGGCAACAACCTTATACCCACCTTATAGACTGGCTTCGTGAATGAGGCGTACTAGCGGTAAGACGACTTTGATCTTACACATATATATAATAATTAACCATTAATGTTATAAATAGTATAAGGGTTGAATTTTAACTTTTAAAACTCTAAGGGTTTGGAATTAAAGTATATTAAAGTGTGTGTAACTTTACAAATTCCAAAACTTGAGGACAAGTTTTTAAACTATTCAAAACCTTTCATTTCATAACTTATGAATTAAAGGTTCATAAAAATGAAGACTCTTCATTTCCATGTAACTTATGTGTTTTAAGTGTGTGTTTAAAAGAAGTGTCCTTTGGATATCCATAACTTGAGGACAAATTATGGACTCCATTAAAACACATAAATGATCAAGAATTAATCCTAAACAATTCGGCAAATAATTCCTATCATCTTCTAAATTCATAAGAACATGAACATGATTATTAAAGTTTCAAAAATTATATGAACACATACAAAGCATGAAATTTTGATATATGCTATTGTAAATGGATTAGAACAACCATTACACCAACCAAAAACAAGTTTTAAAACACCAAAACAGTTTAGGGTAATGTTTCTAGTCCATTTCCAGCAGCAAAAGTCGAAAATCTGCATTCTGAGGCTCCTACTCGCCGAGTGCACGAACCTACTCGCCGAGTAGGATGAGTTTACTCATGAACTCGGCGAGTCCCCCCATGGACTCGGCGAGTTCATCAGGAAGACAGCAAAAAATTCGACTTTTTTCACTATTTTGCATCAAGTATCAAACAAACAAGCCTAGGCTCTGATACCACTGTTGGGTTTTGAGCTTTCTAACACTTCCTAAGTGTACATGCAACCCTATTAAACCTTGGATCTATGTTTGTCTAAGATACATGCAAAATATTATTTTCCAAGGTTTATAACCTATCTAGCATGGCATGGGGTACTTTTAACCATAAAAGAACTAGATGAATTACATACCTTTTGTTGATTGTTGATTCCTTGGAGTTTGAGAGCCAAGCACCAATAATGTGAATGCCTCAAATGGAAATCACAAATCACCACAAACTTGGAAAAAATGTATGAGAGAGTATACTAACTCTTGATTTTGGCCACCATACTTACACAAACCTTAGGCTGTTTTTCATGCAACATAAGCTTGTTTATATAGTGTACATGGTTAGGGTGAAACCCTAATAACCCATGTCTTTTCCTCTTCCAAGGATCCATGGGTAAAAACTCCGTGGATCATCCATGGACTTCCATATAAGCTTAGCCCATTCCCAAATGAGTGTTAGCCCACACCATATAAATATAATAGCCCATGATTTAATTAGTCTTCCTTTTAATCACTAAATTAATTCATAATTAATTCAAGATTAAAACTAATTAAGTAACATGACTTTATACTAATATATTATAACTTATAATATATTAATAAATCGTAAGTATACAACTCTCATAAAATTATCCATAACTAGTTTGGGTGAAGTGCAACCCAAATATACTAGTTTGGGTCAAGTATATACCAAATAAGTTATGGACTTAGACACCTTATCCAACACATACAACAAAGCATCTGATACGATTACGTTTCATCTGGTGAACAATAAAAAGGTCAGGCTAACCAAGAAACTATTCTGTCAAATTCTTGATATTCCGAATTCGCCTCCATATGTTTCATGTACTTTTCCACAAATCGTTCACATGTTCAATGAGATGGGATATCAGCCACCATTGTCCAAGATTAGTGATTTTAAGAAATCTGGACTTCCAAGAATCTGGAATTTCTTTTTTGGAAATTTTCTAAGATGTTTGACTGGGCGATCCGCTGGTCTTGATAAAGGAAGGATGGAAGTTTATGCCATGGTTGCTGGCATATATTATGATATTCAAGTGGACTATTCTACTTAATTATGGAAGGAATTTCAAAAGGGTGTACAACATACGAATGCCATTCATGGCATTTCGTGTGCAAGATACTGGAGCTTGATCTTGCAACATTTCTACAATAAGGAAGGTATTTTAGTACCAGATGATGAAGAAAAAGCAATTTTTCAACCATACCACTATCTGAAGGATGTTACAGACAATGCTGATATTTTTCCATTAGTGGCTCGTATTCCCGATGCAATGCTTAAAAGAGTTGATCCTTCGAACTCTGTCTTGGTGGCATATTTGCAGACCATCGATACAACAATTGAAACTGGCATACTCTTGGATAGAGAAGATACGAAATCCAAGAAGACGAAGAAGAATGAAACTGAGTCAAAATCTTCGAAATCTCCCAAGAAGAAGCCTGAAACTGTTGAAGTATCTGTTGCTGAGACTCAAGTGGTTGAGTACATTCTTGAGGAAACACAAGAAAATGTTATCATTCCTTCGAAGACTGGAATGTTTCGAAGAATTAAAATGAAGTCTTCCCATAAACGCAAGTCTCCCACACAACAAATGATTCGAAAGCCTCAAATCACTCATCAAGGCGTTTTAATTAGGGAAGTGCCAGCACCTGTTTCTCCTGTGTCAAAGAAACGAAGGGCTGAAGATATGGCAAAACATTTGTCGAAAAAGAAGAAGAAGAAGACTCGTAAACTAATGATTTCTACTGAGTCAACCGAAGATGAAGGTGAAAGAATTCCAGAAACTCCAGAGTTTACTCTTATCACAGAGAGTTTTACTCCTGAGAAGACAGTCGTCATACCACCTGAAGTTTCGATTGCCAAATCAGTTCCTGAGGAGGTTCGAACTTCAGGCATCCCTACACACGTATCTGATACGGATGCAAATGTCAATATGGGTGAAGGAGGTTCGAAGAATGAAGCTACAGGTCCATCTACTTCTGCTCCTCCTACTTCAACAACAGATTCCCCAACATTCGAACACATTCTTGATCAACCCTTTACTTCTATTTTTTCTTCTCAATCTACTGAGCCACCCAAACCAACTTCACCTATTGAAGAAACTGTTTGTATGGAGACAGAGACTGATAATGAGGGGTTTGGCGGAATGTTTGAAGATTTGGAGTTTTATGAAGAAGAAGCGTAGTTTCCAGATCACATGCTGATGACCATGAAGCAGTTCAAGATTTTAAATCAAAAGTTGAATTCTGTCATTCAATCCCAAGCAGATCTAGGGGTTGGTTTGTCTGTTTCAAGTCTTGAAGTTGATTCATTGTTGAAGGTGTTTGAATCCAGAATCATCAGTTAAGTATCGGGGATGCTTAAAGATTCTGAATCTCGAGTCTTGGAGAAGATTGATCATAATGATCAAAACAATGAACTTTGGATCAATTCTCAAAATTTGAAATTTACTGGTGATCTGAGAGAGTTGAAGAATGTTGCAAAGGAAAGACACGTTCTTTTTATTCAAGATGTGAAAAAAGTTCGAGTGGATGTAAACTTGCAAATTCACGAACTTCGTGAAGATATGAAAAGAGAAATAGCAACTGTTCAACATGACTATGCATCATTGCATCAAAAAGTTGATATCATTTGTGACGCAGTCACTCGATTTGTTAAGTTGTATGAAAATTTGAGTCCTCAAATTACTCAAATTTCAACATCCGAAAATGCAAGCTTTGAGGAGGTGCTTAAGTTGCTCAAGGAATTAAAGGAGATTTCTGATAGGCCAATGTCTTCTACATTGATTACTCCTGAATTTTTATCTCAGAAGTTTATACAATTCGAAGCCATTCTCAACAAACAACTTGCTCCTCTCTTTCGCATATCAAGCCTTCTTCCAACAACAAATGCCCCGCCTGTTTTCACAGGGGTGCAAGGGGGAGAAAGAAAAACTACTGAGTCGAAGGCTAGTGGTGAGGATGCGAAAGTGGTGGGAAAAGTTTTTTCTTCGAAAATCCCTACAACAAAACCAATAACTGTTTCTGCTGAACAAGTGATGTCAACAGTCGTAACAACAATACCAATTGCAAGATCAATTTCGAAAGGAATTGTGATTGGTAAATCTTCGGAGACTGGTGGGGGTGGTTCGAATCCAAAAGAAACAATTGATAATCCAGCCTTGAAAGATAAAGGGAAATCAATTCTTGTGGAAAAATCGAAAGAAGAAAAGAAGGCTGAAGCAGAAGCTGAAATTGAAAAACTGAGGATTATCCAAAGCATTATGACTCAACGAGCTAGTGATCCGAAGGGAGTGGATAAAGGTGATCCAGCCAAACATTATAATTACGAAACAATCGAGGCCAAGGTTGCGTTCAATCACATGTATACATTCGAAAAGAAACCAAAGCAGAGCTATTTGGTCACAAACACTGATGCAAGCCAGCTGGATTTTCCCATAAACGAAATGATGTTTATCATGCCTCAGTTCAAAGCAAAAGGGAATTTTAAAAATAAAGATGAATCTACACACATGAAAATTCGTTTTCATGTTGTTCTTGGAAAAGCCCCTGAGGAAGTATGGTCATTGATTAAATCAAGAAAGTGATCAGTATGAAGAAGGATGTGATTTTCGAAAACACAGTCCAGAATGTTAAGTATGTGGTTGCCAGGGAAAATGGAAAGATTTGCGAATTTACGATTGCTGATTTTCATTTGATGAACTTGTATGATCTCATACAAGTTGCTTTGCTCTTAAAAGACAAATCATTTTCATTCCTTCAAAACACTGAACCGGATGAATTCAAGCTTGGAGTTGCTCACATCAAGATTTTTATCGAAAATTATTATGAGTGCTTGGCACTAACAGATGTGGAGTTAGCTACTGCCAAGGGAATGGAAATAAAAGCACCGATGGCTCCTACGAAGACTAAGACGGATTTGAAGAAGTATGATGATCGTGAAATTTGCTTGAATCCTTTTGGTTTGGTCTTCGCAGGAAAAGACAAAGCTGGAAAGTCTAAACGGTTCTTATTCCAAGCAAGTGAAGTCGAGAGATATTCAACATCTCAATATACGAACTTGATTGTTCGTATGAATCATTGCAAGAAGAACAATGAAGGCGACAAGAAAGAGCTGAAGAAGATTATCTCCTGGTACACGGAGATTCGAAGAGTGTTGTTGTATTCCATCACGCTTCTTACAAATTTAAGACTTCAACTATGATTACAAAGTGGGAGATTGTAAGGGTCGAATTGTTGTAATTAGTCGAAGTATGTTTTGGACTCTTCGAATATTTTGTAATGTATTTTACTAGGGCACTTATATTCGAAGCTTTAGTATCTATGCCTTAGTATATTTTTTGTACGCTTTCAGTTCCCTATAAATAGGGTTATTTACTAGAGTTAGATAAGAACTTTTACAGACTTGTCTCTTGTACTCTGTAAAGAATTCGAAAGCGTAATAGAGCATAACAGATCATATTTACATTCCGTGTTCAAATCTCGCACTCTTACTTGAATTCCTACTCTGATTAATTCATTACTCGATTCTTTAGTTCATTACCCAATTTTCCCTAGGTGGAGTGAGTATACAGGTCAAGGGGGAGATGGAGCCGGTACGAGTGGAGTACGGGATGAAGAAGATGACGATTGATTTCTTATCTATTTAGTTTTTATTTTAATTGGTTTAGCTTTTTGTGGTTTTGAACTTGTATTTTAAACTTGTTATGGTTTGTAAGACTTGTAAACGCTTATGTTACTTTTATTTGTCCTTTGGTTGCTCTATTTCAGATTTGCAATGGAGTCTCGGTAAGGAAAGTCGAGTCAAAAGCGTTTACGTATAGCCAAGAGTCGGATAGAGTCAAGAGTCGACACCCATATTTGGAAATAAGTATGGGGTGAGTCCAACAGAGAGGATATTGTTCGAAAAGAGTCTTACAATTCGGCGTTTGGAAGTGTCTTTATCCATTAAGATATTGGGGTGGAATGGCAAAATTAACAAGAAGAATGGGCAGTTTTGATTTTATGACGCCCAGTTTTCACGTCGTGAGACTATATTACTCACGTCGTGAGACGGGTTATGCAGGGTTCAGATTCCACATTTTAGCGACTTCACGATGTGATACCTTTTTGCTCACGTCGTGAGTTTTCTATTTTCACTAGATTGAAGCTTTTTCATTCTTATTCACTACATGGATCACCACCATTATATTTGGAGTGCTTATGACGATTACTATGGCCCGTTTCCTCTACCATACAATGTGGTGTATGCTTTCCCACATTATTCTTCACGTTTTGAAGACTTACACCACTATTATTGAAGATTGGAGTCTTGATTCATTGCTTGTTGGCTCATTTCGCGAGATCCACATCCAAGTTCCGATTTAGAAGAAGTTCATATTCGAAATGCACATTTCATCCACACGACTGGAGTTCAATCTCGCCATTGCTATCCCAGGGGAGTCTGTTCCTTTTTCTCTCTTTTTCTTGCTTTTAAGTTATTTTATGCATACAATGAGGGCATTGTATGTAATAAGTGTGGGGTAGGAGCTCGAAAAAGTAATTGCTTAGATTGGAAAAAGTAAATTGCTAGAATTTAGTAAAGTTAAAAAAAAATTGGACATAGACTTGAAATAAATAATCTAAATAGAAAATTCTAGTAATAATGATTATCTAAACTTAAGTTGCTAGTGTTGTGTGGGATGATCCGATGAGAGCTCAAATGTTTAGTTGAGCCAATAAATGTTATAGTGCATTTGTGGCCTCCTTTATTCTAGTGAAATCATGGGACAAAAACACAACCTCGCTTAGTTTGAGGAATGCAATATGTTTAGCAGCCTGTACTTGAAATGTATCCAGGAAAACTAATATCTTAACCAATAAGGGTTGAAGTTAACTCCCTTGCTTAAGCATGTAGGTTTTGAGTGAAAAAGAAAGTGAGTACATGTAAAAAAAAGAGAAAGAGAAATTACCACAAAGTGAAAAATTGAAGACTTTTTGGAGCTAAAGAAGTATCAAAGTTTGAAGATCAAAGATCAAAAATTCTAAAGAAAAATAAAAAGTTGAAGATACCAAAAATCACACAAAAAGGTGATGAATTAAAAGTACAAATTGAAGATCAAATATCAAAGAAAGAAGTTTTCAAGAGCTCCATTGTGATATCTTAAAGCTGTAATTCTCTAGATTATGTATTCTTGGGTAGCTTTACAAAAATAACTTGAGGTTAAAAAAAAAAGATTTTTGCGGATGGATTCGGAGGGATGCATAAAATGAGCATTGTTCAAAAGAAGTGGGTGTGTGTTTATGAGGATTGTGAGTATTTGGAGTATGGGGGGTCCTTTAGGAAAAAATTTAGACACAAATGCACGCGTTAAGGTCTTGGCATAATGGCTGAGCTGGAATTCGATTGTTCTATGTGATGTTAGTGATGAAGGTTTAAGTTTAAATTAAGTAGATTTGCTTGAGGGCAAGCAAAGTATAAGTGTGGGGTATTTTGATATTGCCATATTTATACATATTTTTAGGCAATATTTATTTACATTTTTATTAATAATTTGGTTATTTGCATAGAATAATGGTACTTATAAGCTTAAATTATATTTTGCAGCCATATTGAAGCATTTTCGAAGAAAGGGGCTAAAGTTGTCGAAACATGGAACTTTGGAGACTTGAAGATTTAAAAGAAAAGAAACCCACGAAATCTGCTATATTCACGACGTGAGCATTGAAGGGTCACGACGTGAGTTGGATTTTTGTAGAAGATAGGCATCGGGTGGAAGAGTCCTTAGCCAACACAGAAATCCACTATTCACGACGTGAGACATTATTTCTCACGACGTGAACTTGGAAAAATCAGAACGTATATATATCCTTGTCTATTACGACTTGAGGGACTTTTGGCTGCCTTGGAGGGTTCCTAGAGACAAAATTCAGAAGGGAAGAAGTGCTGGAATAGGGTTTTTACCACCAAGGAAGAGAAGAGTACATCAATAGTTTATTTGTTTGGTACATTCATCATGACTAATACTATGATTTGTGTTAGTTTGTTTGTTGCTATTGATGGGTTTACAGCATTCTAACACTCCTATGGTGTACATGCAACCCTAGAAACCTTGGATCTATGTTTGACTATGATACATGCAAATAATTATTTTTCCAAGGTTCTTATCCTATCTAGCATGGCATGGGGAACTTGAATCAAATAAAGCTAGTGGAATTACTTACCTTGTAGTTGTAGTTGATTGCTTGGAGTTTTAGAGCCTAGCACCAATCGTGTGGATGCCTCAAATGGAAATCACAAATCACCACAAACTTGGAACTTTGAGAGAATAGTAATCACCTTCTTGAAATCGGCCCTCTTACTTTACTCACCACAACTCGTGTGATTTCAACAACCAAAGACTCCTTTATATAGTGTGGTGGATTAGGGTTACATCCATGTAAACCCTAATACCCATGTCTTTTCATTTCCATGAGATCCATGGGTTAAAGCTCCATGGAGTATCCATGGACTTTCCATGCAAGCCTAGCCCATTCCAAATAAGCATTAGCCCACACTATATAAATACAAGAACCCATATTTAATTAGTCATACTTTTGATCTCTAAATTAATTCTAGATTAATTATAGATCAATACTAATTAAATAATATGATTTTATATTAATATATTAGGACTTATAATATATTAATAAATCATAAGTTATACTATTCTCAAACGATTATCTATAAATTCTTCGGGTGAAGTGCAACCCAAATGGACCATGCCGGGTCGGGTCAAGTACATACCAAATATAGTTATGGACTTAGACACTATATCCAACAGTCTCCCACTTGGATAAGTCTAATAACTATAGTTGCAAGTATGACTTCAGGAACCGATCAGCAATCGTAGCTCTTTAAACTCTGTTGACCTATGAAGCGCCATTTTAGATAAGTGATCATATAATCCTCTGTTGTAGATATCAGCCGGACAAATACATGGAACATGGTCTTGCTTATTGTCCACCATTTGTTTCCCGATTTCCGATTTGTTTGACATGGAACTTAACTGAACACATCAATTTAGTTCTGACCAGGCCCGATACTTAGGTCAAAACAAAATCATCGAGGGGCCCAACTATCGCTTCTAATCCTAGAAGGAACATATAAACTTCGACTCATATGTTTGCTCTACTACTTGTTGAATTACACACAAAAGCACGGTTTATAACATCGAGTTACCAATGCGTTTTCGTGCAATCAATGCATAACCAACTCATAGGCAACAAATCATATCTCTAGGTTTGAAGACTTATATGATATTACCGTCTCACGATCACTCGAGATAAATTCCATGAAGTGATACAAGTGAGCGTGGGTTGAATCCAATACTCAGAACTTATGAGCACTCATGAGTGTTGTAGCCCCGCTTTGTCTAACATCTTAGACCTCTACAAGCCAACCCATGACAGTCTTGATTCATATCTACTTCCAACATATGACCGACTGTGGAGAGTTTGAATAATATGATATAAACCATAACATAATTATTCTGGAAGTCAAAACATGCAAAAAGAAATAATAGTAAACGATTGACAAGAGATAGCAACACTTTACTCATAAATAACAGCTTTTATTTATCATCAAATGTCAATTACATTTTACAAATTTCAAGATTATCTAACTACTAAAACTAATATCATCCTTCAGCCCCATGCTCCGAGCATGCTGGAGATGCTTAGCCCGAGTCAGTCCCTTCGTGAGGGGATCTGCTGGGTTCTCATCCGATGATACCCTCTTTGCCACGAGGATTCCTTCTTCTATTCGATGTCTGATGAAGTGATATTTTCTGTCAATGTGTCTGGATCTCCCATGATCTCTTGGTTCCTTGGCTAAGCCAACCGCACTATTGCTGTCACAGAAAATCTCCATTGGCTCCTTTATAGCTGGTACAACTCCAAGGTCTCCGATGAAGTTCTTTAGCCATATAGCCTCCTTTGCTGCCTCGCTTGCTGCTATATACTATGATTCACAAGTGGAATCGGCCACTGTCTCCTGCTTGGAACTTTTCCAAGTAATTGCCCCTCCGTTTAGAGTAAAGATCCAGCCCGACTGAGAGCGGAAATTATCCCTGTCAATCTGAAAGCTAGCATCACTGTACCCTACAACTCTCAAGTCCTCACTGCCACCGAGGGTAAGGACCCAGTCCTTAGTCCTCCGTAGGTACTTGAGGATATTCTT
Source organism: Lactuca virosa (assembly GCF_052849685.1). NCBI lineage: Eukaryota > Viridiplantae > Streptophyta > Magnoliopsida > Asterales > Asteraceae > Lactuca > Lactuca virosa. Next base: position 246,032,013 of record NC_136426.1, read on the forward strand.
TACCGCAGTCCAGTGTGCCTTGCCAGGGTTCCCCTGATACCTGCTAACCATGCTCAAAGCAAAGGCTACATCAGGTCGAGTACACGTCATAGCATACATGATCGATCCTACAGCTGAAGCATAAGGTATTCGACTCATTTATGCTATCTCAGCCTCAGTACTAGGGCTTTGTGTCTTACTCAATCTGGCGTTACTCTGGATGGGTAACTCTCCTTTCTTGGAGTTATGCATGTTGAACCTTTTCAACACTTTGTCCACATAGGTGCTTTGACTAAGTCCAGTTAGTCTTTTACTCATATTTCTCAAAATCCTTATCCCTAGGATATAGGCAGCTTCCCCAAGGTCCTTCATAGCGAAACACTTCCCAAGCCAGGACTTTACTTCCTGCAGGGTTGGGATGTCATTTCCTATGAGTAGTATGTCATCCACATACAGTACCAAAAAGCTGACTATACTCCCACTAGCCTTGATATAGACACAAGATTCATCTTCACTCCTTGAAAAGCAAAATTCTTTGACTTTCTCATCAAAGCAAAGATTCCATCTGCGAGCTGCCTGTTTTAATCCATAAATCGATTTCTCGAGCTTACACACTCTATTGGGGTACTCTGTACTGACAAAACCCTCTGGCTGAACCATGTAAACATCTTCAGCCAACTTTCCATTAAGGAAAGCGGTTTTGACATCCATTTGCCATATTTCATAATCATGAAATGCAGCAATGGCTAACAGAACCCTAATAGACTTAATCTTGGCCACTGGTGAAAAGGTCTATCATAATCAACTCCCGGAGTTTGAGAATAACCCTTTGCAACCAGTCGTGCCTTATAAGTGTGTACATTACCATCCATGTTGGTCTTCTTCTTGAAGATCCATTTGCAGCCAACTATCTTACGATCAGGTACATTGTCAACCAAGTTCCAAACTTGATTGTCATACATGGACTGTATCTCGCTATCCATAGCCTCTTTCCATTTAGCAGCCTCAGGGCCTGCCATGGCTTCCGTGTAGCTGTTAGGCTCATCCAGATTTACCAATGTGTTATCACTGATAAGTGTCTCACCTTCTGCAGTAATATGAAAACCATAATAATGCTCAGGTGCATTCCTAACTCTGGTGGAATGCCTCAGAGGTATAGATTCTTCAGTCGGCTCAACAGGAGTTTCCTCCTCAGGTTGAGGGTTAGGGTTTGAGGTTCCTTCACCACTTGACTCTTGAATTTCCTCAAGGTCAATTTGCCTCCCACTGTCTCCTTGGCTCATGAATTCTCTCTCTCGAAAGAATCCTCTTCTTGCTACAAAGACCACATTATCACTGGGTCTGTAAAAGATGTAACCAAATGATTTCTGTGGGTAGCCGATGAAAATACACCTTTCGCTTCGGGGTTCGAGCTTATCGTGAGTCTTGCGTCTCACGAAAGCCTCGCAACCCCAAATGTTGATGTGGTCTAGATTGAGAACTTTTCTAGTCCACACCTCGTGAGGTGTTTTGGCAACCTTCTTTGTAGGGACTAGATTAAGGATATGGGCGGCAGTCTCTAAGGCATACCCCCAAAATGAGATTAGTAGCGAAGCTCGACTCATCATGGAACGAACCCTATCCAACAAGGTCAGATTGCACCTCTCAGCTACACCATTCAACTGTGGTGTCCTAGGAGGTGTCAATATTGAGACAATCCCACATTCCTTAAGATAGTCAAGGAACTCAGTACTAAGATACTCAACACCACGATCGGATCGAAGCATCTTAATGTTCCTGCCCAACTGATTCTCCACTTCTTGCTTAAACTCTTTGAATTTCTCAAAGGTTTCTGACTTATGCTTGATTAGGTAGACATATCCATATCTACTAAAATCATCAGTAAAAGTCACATAGAACCGATTAGCATCTCTTGTGGCGGTTCTGAAGGGTCCACACACATCCGTGTGTATGAGGTCCAACAAACCTTCACCCCTAGCACAAGTGCCAGTAAAAGGTGACTTTGTCATTTTACCAAGCAAACAAGATTCACAACTATCATCTGACTTTAGTTCAAATGACTCCAAGACTCCATCCTTTTGGAGTTGGCCTATGTGTTTCTTGCTTACATGTCCAAGACGACAATGCCATAAGGATGCTTTATCTAAGCTAGTGGAAGAGTTAATACACAATACATTATTTCCTAGATTATCTACAACAGATACAGTTTCATACACGCCATCACAAGGTAATGCTTTAAAATAAAGAACATTATTAAAGAAAGCATCAATACTACCATTATTATTATCAAAATAAAAGGTAAAACCTTGTTTATACAATGCATGAAAGGAAATAACATTTCTTGCCATTTCTGGCGAATAATAACATTTATTCAAATCTAATGTAAATCCACTATTTAGCACTAAGGAATAAACTCCTATCTTGGTGACAGGTGAAGCTTTCCTGTTTCCCATGATCAAGTTTATCTTTCCCTGCTCCACATTCTCACTTCTTTTTAGTCCCTGCAAATCACAACATATGTGAATACCATAACCTGTATCAATGACCCAAGACTTAGAATGAGGTGAGTTATTAGACAATATAGTGTATATACCTGCATGGTTGGGTTTTACTTTCCCATCCTTCAAATCTTGCTGGTACTTTGGGCAGTTTCGCTTCCAGTGCGACTTTTCATGGCAATAGAAGCATTCAGCCTCATTAGGGTTAGTAGAAGGAGTGACAAAACCTTTCTTGGTTTTGCTTGAAGAGGTGCCTTCAAGGGTCCTACCCTTGGTACCCTTAGAAGGGTTCTTTCTCTTCTTCCCTTTGCCATGCCCGATTGCCAAGACATTGGCCGTAGTTAGAGTAGGAGTACGAGTAGTAACAACCGACTTACCCTTTAGACCACTTTCGACGGTCTTCAAGAGTCCTTGAAGTTTGCTGAGGGTGACTTCTTCCTTGTTCATGTGATATGTCATGCGGAATTGATCATAACACGATGGCAAGGAGTGCAAAATGATGTCTATTGCTAACTCCTCAGGGAAGTTCACATTCAGCTTCAGTAAACGGTCCACATACCTTTGCATTTTCTGCAAGTGGCCCGTGATGGTAGCGGTCCATCAAGTCCTGGTGCATCTCAAAAGGATAATAGTCCTCGTATGACTTTTGGAGCTCGGCTGTCATGGTGGCCATCATGATGCATGTCAGTTTTGTAGCATCTCTTTCATGTACCTCATATTCAGCAAGCTCTTCAGGAGTAGCAGTTGGCTCGGGTACCTTCAGCTCCTTGTCGAGAACATATTCTTTGTTCTTATACCGAGTGACCATCCTGATGTTTCTGATCCAATCTGTAAAGTTGGACCCATCAAATATGACTCTCCCACAAAGATCATGAGAGAGAAGGAGCTAGTAGGGTTTGAGCCAGAAGCATTGTTATTGGAAGACATCTAAAGAGAAGAGGGAATAGATTAGATTAGATATGGAGATAGTCCTTAACAAAACACCCAAATGTAATATTCAGGCTAGGACCCAACACAATATTTTATAACTTAGAAGAGGAATGTCGTAATCTAAGCTATAAGATATTTGATGGTAGGTGAATGACGATTCACCAATTTCCACCATGAAAAACGAAATATTTAATTAGGTTTTAATTGGTTTAGAAACTCCTAGATTCTTTGAGATTCATTGAACTTTCTTCAATGGCATGTTTCAATCTCGAGTGTGCCCTTCAAGTTTTGTGACTGGGATGCCGAGGATCACAAAACAAGGTGTGAAGTAACCATGCAAATTACTTGGTACCCTTAATGTATTACCCCTCAATCCACGTGCCGGTTAACCACACACGCTCCATCGATACTATGATAAACATTAAGTCACCCTTTAGCTACCTTGTTAAGTTCAAGTTAGTGTGCCGGTTAACCACACACGCTCCACTAATGACTTAAACAAAGTGTAAAGTGTAATTTCATGGATTAGCACCTTATTCACATTTTCCTAAAATAACTAAGATTGGGAATTCAATAAAGTTTAGTTACTTTAGTATTATCATTATACTTTTAATGAGAATTTATAAGTCCTTGTCCTACCCGTTCGGCTAACGACCCTCCACCGATCAAGGAAGCGGTGGGTGAGAGTGGACACCCATTAAGTTGCCATTTTATAGGAAACAACCTTATACCCCCCTTATAGACCGGCTTCGTGAATGAGGCGTACTAGGGGTAAGACGACTTGATCTTATACATATATAAATATTATTAAACTTATAATATTATAAAGTATAAGGGTTGAATTTTAACTTTTAAAATTCTAGGGGTTGGAACTAAAGTTTTTAATATGACTTTACATGTTCCAAAACTTGAGGGCAAGTTTTGTAAACTTTCAAAACTTTTCATTTCTCATAACTTATGAGTTAATGGTTATTAAAAATGAAGACTCTTCATTTTTTTGTAACCTATGTGTTCTTTTAATGGTTATTTATAAATGTGACTTTTGTTTATCCATAACTTAAGAACTAGTTATGGACTCCATTAAAACACATAAAGATCAAGAATTAATCTAATCAATTATTAGCACATAGTTTCTATGATCTTCTAAACTCATATGTTTATGAATGTTCATATAAAAAATTGCAAGAATCGTAAGTACATATACAAAAAAACTTGAAATTTTGATACGAGCTTTTGCGTCAAGTATCAAATAAACAAACCAGGCTCTGATACCACTGATGGGTTTACAGCATTCTAACACTCCTATGGTGTACATGCAACCCTAGAAACCTTGAATCAAATAAAGCTAGTAGAATTACTTACCTTGTAGTTGTAGTTGATTGCTTGGAGTTTTAGAGCCTAGCACCAATAGTGTGGATGCCTCAAATGGAAATCACAAATCACCACAAACTTGGAACTTTGAGAGAATAGTAATCACCTTCTTGAAATCTGCCCTCTTACTTTACTCACCACAACTCGTGTGATTTCAAGAACCAAAGCCTCCTTTATATAGTGTGGTGGATTAGGGTTACATCCATGTAAACCCTAATACCCATGTCTTTTCATTTCCATCAGATCCATGGGTTAAAGCTCCATGGAGTATCCATGGACTTTCCATGCAAGCCTAGCCCATTCCAAATAAGCATTAGCCCACACTATATAAATACAAGAGCCCATATTTAATTAGTCATACTTTTGATCTCTAAATTAATTCTAGATTAATTATAGATCAATACTAATTAAATAATATGAATTTATATTAATATATTAGGACTTATAATATATTAATAAATCATAACTTATACTATTCTCAAACGATTATCCATAAATTGTTCGGGTGAAGTGCAACCCAAATGGACCATGCCGGGTCAGGTCAAGTACATACCAAATATAGTTATGGACTTAGACACTATATCCAACAGTCTCCCACTTGGATAAGTCTAATAACTTTAGTTTAATTTACTATGGATTTGTTAAGTTGGTAGTTTGCTTGTGTTTGATTATTATTACCTAGCTTGCTAATATTTGTTTCTTTAGTTGCTTAAACTCATGTTCTGTGTAGCTTAGTGACAATTAAATTACATGAACTTGAAACCTAGTGATTTAGTGAACATTGAATTGCTAGAGCTAGGATTGACCAATCTTAGATAGTAATTAAGGCAATTAAATTTAGCTGTGCCAGAGAACACAAATTATGACCATAATTGTGTTTGCATAATCTTACATAGCATATTCATAATCCATAACTGGTTCTGTGTTTGATTGTGTGTGACCATACATAGTTTTACATGAATTAGTTTAATATTGGTAAGTTTAGACTTAAATTACTAATACAATAATAACCAATTTGATAATCCATAAATGTTAGCTAACCATAAAGAAGAAGTCGATTCGAACTAAGCAGGAGTGTTTTTAATTATTGATTGAATTTGAGTTAAGTTAGTTTGATCTTGCAAAATCGGATAAAAACCTTTTCAATTATTGTTTGATTTTAGATTAATTTAGAGTAATTATTTTACCTAATTAAATCCGTTCCCTGTGATCGACACCCGACTTACCCTACTATTCTACAATTTTGACTAGGTACACTGCCTAGGTGCAATTTAGTTAGTTAAGGTAGTTAGGTTATAAATATTAAAATTAGGTGTAGCTAATTGCATGCATCAGTCCGTGATGATGAAAGTTACACTTGTTACACTTTGGAAGAGTACCAGCATATCCGCTGGTAGGTGCTTGGGTGGTTGGAACAGCAGTTGGAGTAGTGGCAACATGGACTGCCACTATTTGTTGTTTCCTGGAGAGCTCCTGCGAAGGCTGCCCCTTTCGTTTGTTCCAGGATTTCTTCTTCCCAACACTAGCCTTCGGTGGTTCGGAAACGGCTGTTACCTCATCAAGATCGACCCCGTGATCTATCAGAGTCTGCGCCAGACACTTGGCGCTATCAAATATAGTGGGCCTAGCAGCCAAAACATTCCCTTGGGTTAGGGGCGTCAGTCCCCAGATGTACCTCTCAATTTTCTTGCTTTCCGGAGTGACCATTCCCGGACAGAGGAGAGCCAGATCGCAGAATCTAGCTGTGTAAGCAGCAATGTCAGAACCCTTCATCTTCAGGTTCCAGAGCTCGTGCTCCAACTTCTGCATCTCGCCCCTTGGGCAGTATTCAGTAAGCATGATTTTCTTTAGGTTATCCCAACCCATGGCATTTGCTACCGGCATGTTTAGGGATTTGACGCGACTATTCCACCAGGCCAGTGCTCTGTCGGTGAAGGTGCAGGAAGAAAACTTCACCTTGTTAGATTCGGAACAGGCACTAATCTCGAAGTTGGATTCGATCTTTTCGAACCATCGGGTTAAGGCAATAACCCCACCATTGTCGTCGAAGGATTTCAGTTTGGCGTTCATGAAGTCCATATAGGAACACTCCTTCTGGTGTCCCTGATCACCGAGGTTCTGGGGATGAGTACCACCTTTGGATCCACCAGCCCCACCAGATTTTACTTGCGCCATTGCTGCAGTCACAACGGCTGTAACTGCTGCCTGGAACATAACAGGATTGAACTGAGGAGGTGGTGGCGGCAGAGTGTCATTGTTCCTTCTGATGGGTCTTCAGGGAGGCATCTTGTTCTAGAACAATCAGGAAGAAGATGATGGTAAGTCCCCTAAATTTAAATCAAGATATATGAAACAAGATATATCTCATTCTGAAAGTTAAAGTGTTCTACGAAGCGATATATAGAGGAGGGTTACTATTGCGAGTAACTATCGCTTAAAAAAGAAATGTGTAGCAACACTTGGAATGAATCTCTATGCTGTATTCGGCTCTAGCTAAAATACTCCTATAGTATTTTAAGTTGTATGTTTTGTTCTACCGGTATCTGATGTATATATACTTGGTAAGTTTTAGGCTTGCTGCAACACCACAGTCACTCCCAAGCACATGTTGGTCATGTCTCGAATAAATATAGTTGATCAGGCTATATAGACCCTAGACATGATTACATAACTGCCTAAATTTAACCGCAATGTCCAACATCCAAATACTTTTGTTTTGTTCTACTTATGATACTGTTTCTGGTATGTATGTATACTTGTATACTTCTTACAAAATACTTATATTTTTAAACGTATACTTTTAGTTCAGAGCGCCTCTGCCCCTTAATGTTTATAGTTGTATACCATGTATGGTTCGGTATACTTAGTTCATTATAAACAAGAGCTCTGATACCAATCTGTCACACCCCCAAACCGGAACGGCGGAAACGTTCGGGGGTGGAGGACGTCATGTGTAGTATCACAACAGTTGTATCATAGCAATCATAGTAAAGACAACCAAACATTGAATACATATATGAAAAAGGTGTACATCTGTTTGAAACATGGTTTGAATTCGTCAAAAGTAAAATCAAAATAGAAAGACATGACTAAACGCTTTGTCTTCTCAAAGCTCCAGGTGGTACCTGTCTACTGATTCCCTGAGAATACAAGCAGTTTTAAAAGAGTATCAGCATAAGGCTGGTGAGTTCATAAGCATGTTTTTGTAATGAAAACCTGTTGATGAATCCGTGAAAATGTTTGTATAGTTCCAAGAAAATCCAATATTTTCTTAAGTAATGAAAAGCAGTCTTAAACCCTAAGACTAATTGTATGTTCGTTATTGAATTTGGTTCTTGTGTCTGAAAGTACTTGTATGTATGCCTGGTACCACTAGCTGTACTTCATTGTTTTGTATGAAAGTTTTTTATGAAATCCCTGGCTACCACCAGTAATGTAAGTAATGTATAGTATGAAAACCCTGGCTAACATCAGTATGTATAGTAGTTTTATTACTTAAAATAAAACCATGAAATGAAATTCCTGGAATCCTCCAGTTGTAGTATGTAGTAGTTCTATTAGTGAAAATAAAACTATTGAAAAATGGAATCCCGTAAACAAAAGGTTAGTTTATACTATTGTGAGTTCGTATAACCATGCTTGATATGACTGATGACCTCAGCGACGTTCTTCAGGCGTCGTATGTTATGATATTTGTCACCCCAGGCATGCCTGCCTAACTGTAGCTAACAGTTCAGGTGTGGGATTGTCAGTCCAGAATAGATATTTTCACAAATCTCACGCTCTCCCTCCAGGAGACTCTGGTTACACAATACGTTGAGGATTTTATCAGTACCCAGCAGGGTACAAATAAAGAGTGGTCTCACACTCCTGTATTAACTAGTTTACGTGTGGTTCTGTAGTGATCTACTGTATTGAACTTTGTATGTGTAATGTATAAGATAATAATTATACTTAAATAATTATAAAATGTTGTTCTCTTGAAGTAATGTATGTCATAAACTAAATATGTCATAGTTTATGTGGTTACCTTTGAATGTAATCTGAATCAGTAAAAGAAACTATGTTTTGAAATCCCCAAACTATACCTATTATAGTTTGATTGAAAAGCTATGTACTTGGTTTGTAATATATTCTGAAAACTATGCAATTGTACTTCCACATTGAAAGTGACCCTTATGCTCAACATGGTACAAAAGGGATAAAGTGTCGAAATATTTCATAAAACGTGGGAAGTCATTTAACTGTATCAATTGCATAAGTTTTAAACTCGTTGAAATCCTTTTTGTTTTAGTTTCACCAAAATAATTTGTGTTTGGCTTGTATTCCCCCTGAAAACATTAAAAATCATAAAAATGTAGGGGTATGAACTCATAGATGTTGTGTGAAAACGTCGACTGGAAACGAAGATCCTCGGGTTGTTGTACGTGGCACTTAACGGAATCCGGAACTTGGTTGAATCGGAAAACGAGTCTTTCACTGCTCAAGAGACGTGTACGGCTGTGAAAAGTGGTTTAGGGCCGTGAAGGGAGTTTACGGTCGTAAAGAGTTTACGGCCGTGAACTGGGGTTTACGGTCTTTGAAGATTCGATGAGTGTACGGCCGTAAACTCAAGAACAAGGGTGCTGATTTCGAAGAGAAACGTGTTCTAGATGCCCTGAAATGACTCTAAATGGTGTTTCTCGATGTTTTCCCGAAGATTGAAGGTGTTTATAGTGTTTACGGCCAAGTGGGGGTCTCATATATATAGCGGTTTTGTGGTCGGTGGGTGGTGTCCACCTGACGGCAGCCGTAAACGAGTGTACGGCCGTAAACAGGTTTACGGCCGTAAATTCAGTCAGGCCGTGAACAGCTGTTTTGTTTCAAGAAAAAGTCGAACTTCGCACGGTTTTTGGTTCCGACTCGTATATAAATTTAATTATAAAAACTAGATGATTTTTCTAAACCAAGAAGTTTGACGGAAATTTAATAAAATTCTAATAAAATTCAAATTTTATTAACGTAATCAGATAATAGAAACGGAAAAAGGTTGGGGTTGGCACATAACTTGGTGAGTTCATAAGCATTGTTGTAAGAAAGCTTTGTAATATTTGTGTTCATAGCAACTTGAAAAACTCCAGAAAATACAATGTTTTCTTATAAAAGTAGTTTGTGACTCTCGTTTCAAAAACCGTGTATTGTTACATGCATGTTGTTCGTTTTCCTTGGTTTGTGTTAGCAAGAATGTGTTCCCAGAAAATCCTATATTTTCTGTATATAAAAGATGTTGTGGTCTTAAAACCCGAAGACCGAAATTGTGAAATCAGTTTACAAAATATACGAAACATAGTTCTGTATTTTATAAAACTAGCAGAGTGTATATTCTTTGTAAATTCCAGTGTAAATTGGACCCTACTCTATGTGAGTCATTACAACCATACTAATATGACGAGAACGCCTGTCCTGACGTTCTTCAGGCGTCAGCTACTATGAAAGATATTTGTCACCTTAGACTGGCCTGTCTAGCTGTAGTGAACAACACAGGTGTAGGGTGTCAACCCCGTATAGATTTATACACAATTATCTCTCTCCCCTTCCAGGAGAGTCTGGTTATAACTACAGGACTTACAATGTACACTAGGTAGGTACAGTGAAGAAAACAAAACAAATCTCACAAGAGCCTTAACGGAATTTACGCGAGTTTTGACTCCCATTATTAAATATTGCAATTAATGTTTTCCTTTTGTACAGTTATGACTGCGGCTTTATGACACGCGTTTTACTTCTTTATGACATATAGCTTAAAGTTTTATGATGGACAGTTTATGACACACATATATATTACTGTCATAAAAACTTTGTTTTGTATACCAACTTGATAAAATTATTTATCTTGATAATTATAAATAACTACTAATAGTTTGTCAACATGCAAAAGGTTATGAATATGACATAATGTTCTAAGTTTAAAACTCTTGAAATGGTATCAACATAACATGATTTTCTTACTAGCAACATTTATTTTTTTGGAAAAATACCCAAGTTTTGTAGGGTGTTTTGTCATACCCAAAATTTTGTTGAGATCTTTGTAAACAAATTATTCTATTGTTGTTGTGACTAAAATATTGTCACTAGTTCCACCAAAATCTCATATAAATCCATGAAATCTATTATGTCTCAATGTTTGCACATGTTTTAATGGTAAAAGTATTTCTAACCACAAATTTACCATTTTGGTGCAACTCATCATATTTTTACCTTGGAATTTTATGCCATGTCCAACATAATACCATAATATGTAGGACTCCACAAAGATAACTTAGTTCTAACATCATGAGATTTGTAAAATCACAAGTTTATGAAGTATTAACACGAAATAATATCATTTCAACACACATAAACACCTAAACATACAAATACATGAAATTATTCAAGGATTTAGACAAGATTTGACTTGTATTCCCCCCCAAAATAATGAAAACCTTAAAAGAGTGGGGTATGAAGCTCACCTTGGGTGTTTTTGTGAGAGGGTTTGAAGTGTCGAGTAGAGTTTGTTGAGCCAAACACTAAGATTTTTCTTGAATAACACTTGAAGTCTCTAACACCTTATGAAGTGTCACACACAAATTTTTTGTGTGTAAATGGAATGAAATGAACACAAATGAGTGTAAGAACACAAGGAGTTTGTAGAAGTACTTACCAAGAAGCAAGAATCACTTGAATGATGGAGTTATTTGAGAGTTTAGACCTTGTTCTTGAAGAAAATTGGAAATTATTTAATGTCGGAGTATCAGAGAATGAGAGAAGGGAAGTAGAGTGCAAATGACTTGAATAAGTCCCAATTCGTGGGTTATAAGATACAAAAGTGGCATGAATGTTTGATGGATATTTGAGGGGATAGTGTGGAAACTCGGTGGATAATAAGAGGTAAAGCCAAATTTTGTTTCCAATGCACCTTTTATGTACAGTAAATCTATTAAAAAATTGTTATCCCACTGAAAAGTCTTTGATTTTGACCGAACACCTACTAATTTATTCAGGGTATGGCCGATTTTAGTTTCCCAGGACAACGTTTACGTACTGAGATCTAATAAACAAATGATGTTCATTCTGAAAAGTCCTTGAATTCACCTAACACATATTAAATATTCAAAGCATGACCGATTTTAACCCATTTTAAATACAAAATCGGTTTTAAAAGTTTGGAAATGAGGAAATCGGTCCTATATGGCCATTAAATGGAGATCTCGGTCCTAATATATATATATATATATATATATATATATATATATATATATATATATATATATATATATATATATATATATATATATATATATATGTTAGAAATTCGGTCCTTAAAGTCTCCTATATAAAGAAATCGGTTTTGGTTGGGCTTCTTAGGGTGTGTTCGGTTTTAAGAAGGCCCATATCACACTTTATAAGGTGTGTTCGTTCATGGGAAAACCATGGCCGAGCACCTGATTAGCTTCTCTCAAAACTACAATTTTGGTCCTTCTTGGTTTATTATGACACTTCATTACGTGTTGCAAATTTGTCTCACGTATCTTGCTTATTATTGCATTCAAATAAGATTGTCTTGGCTTAATATAGCCTATTTCGATCAAGTTACAAAAAAAAATGTTGGTGCATGCATACAATTATAAACCAAAATTGCTAGTTATTAGCATCCCATGTGGTTGTTCTGAAGGGCCTACACACATCGGTGTGTATGAGATCCAACAAACCCTCACCCCTTTCGCAAGAACCAATGAAGGGTGACTTAGTCATTTTTCCAAGCAAACAAGACTCGCAAGTTTCATCCGACCTTAAGTCGAATGACTCCAAAACTCCAGCCATATGGAGTTGGCCTATGCGCTTCTTGTTTACATGACCAAGATGACAATGCCACATGGATGTCTTATCCAAATCATTAGAAGAATCGATATGCAACACATTATTTCCTAAGTTGTTTACAATCATCACATTTTCATATACACCATTACAAGGTAATGCTTTAAAATAAAAAATACCATTATAATAAGCATTTATTGCACCAATTTCATAATCAAACGAAAATGTGAAAACCTTGTTTGTACAAACCATGAAAAGAAATAACATTTCTCGCCATTTCAGACGAGTAACAACAATTATTCAAATCTATTTCTAACCCACTACTAAGCAGTAACGACTAAACTCTAATCTTGGTGACAGGTGAAACCTTCCTATTCCCCATGATCAAGTTTATCTTCCCGTGCTCCACATCCTTACTTCCTTTTAGGCCCTGCACATCAGAACAAATGTGAATTCCACAACCTGTGTCAAGAACCCAAGAGTTAGAATGTGATGAGTTTTGAGATAGAATAGTATAAATACCGGAATTGGTGGGTTTAACCTTCCCATCCTTAACATCCTGCAAGTACTTGGGGCAGCTTCGCTTCCAGTGCCCCTTTTCATGGAAATAGAAACACTCTGCTTCTTTTGGGATGGCTGAGGGAGTAGCAGAACCTACTTTGGTTCCACTTGAAGAGGATCCATCAAGAGACTTTCCCTTGCAGCTCTTGGAAGGAGCCTTCCTATTCTTCCCCTTACCTTGCCCAATTGCCAGAACAGGGACATTAGCAATAGGAGTGGTTAAAACAGATTTACCTTTGAGACCACTTTCGGAAGTCCTCAAAAGGCCAATTGCCAGAACAGGGGCATTAGCAGTAGAATAATGTCAATAGCCAGCTCCCCATCAAAGTTCACATTCAATTTGAGCAGACGATCCACAAACCTTTGCATTTTCTGCAAGTAGCCCGTGATGGGTTCACCATCCTTTATCTTTGTTGTAATCATCGAGCAGATGATTTCATACCGGTCTTGACGAGCACTCTGATGGTATCTTTCCATTAGGTCCTGGTGTATCTCAAAAGGTTAGAAGTCCTCATAGGACTTTTGGAGTTCAGGAGACATCGTGGCAACCATGATACAAGCTACCTTGGTGGCATCTTTCTCATGTGCCCTGAAATCAGCAATCTCCTGAGGAGTAGCAGCAGACTCATCGATATCCTTAAGCTCCTTGTCGAGGACATATTCCTTTTCCTCATAGCGAGTGACCATCCTGATGTTCTTAATCCAATCATTGAAATCAGTCCCATCAAAGATGACTCTCCCACAAAGGTTCATGAGAGAGAAGGAGCCGGTAGGGTTTGAGCCCGAAGCAATGTTGGAAGACATCTGAAAAGAAAGAAAGACAAAGTTTAGATTAGATGAAGAGTCCTTAATATAACACCCAAAATGAAATATTAAGTCTAAGCCCAACACAATATTTTACAATTTTGAAGAGGGATGCGGTAATCCAACTTGCAAAATATTTGAAGGTAGGTAAATGACGATTTACCAATTTCCACCATGAAAACAAAATTTGTTAATTAAGTTTTAATTGGATTTGAAACTCCTAGATCCTTTGAGATTCATTAAACAATTCAATGGCATGTTTAAATCTCGATTATGCCCTTCACGTTTGTGACTGGGATACCGAGGATCACAAACAAGGTATGAATAACCATGCAAATGTATTTGGTACTCTTAATGTCAATTATCACCTTAATCAAAGTGTCGGTTAACCACACACGCTCCATTGACCTTATGATAAACATTAAGGTACCCTTTTCCACCCTAACTAGTCCAAGTTAATGTGCCGGCTAACCACACACGCTCCATCAACGACTTGGTAAGGTGCAAAGTGTAATTTCATGGATTTGCATCAAATTCACATTTTCCTAAAGTAACGAAGATTGGGAATTTATAAAAGGTTTAGTTACTTTATAATTATCATTATACTTTTAATGATGATTATAGTCATTGTCCTACCCGTTCGGCTAACGACCCTCCACCGGTCAAGGAAGTAGTGGGTGAGAGTTGACACCCATTAAACTGCCATTTTATAGGCAGTAACCTTATACCACCCTTATAGACCGGCTTTGTGAATGAGGCCTACTAATGGTAAAACTGACTTGTCTTATATATATATATATATATATATATATATATATATATATATATATATATATATATATATATATATTAAACCTATAATATTATAATAGTATAAGGGTTGAATTTGAAGTTTTAAAATTCTAAGGTTTGGAATTAAAGTTCATTTGGTGAGACTTTAGAAACTCCAAAACTAGAGAGCAAGTCCATAACACATGAGTTTAATAATCTATTTATGAGAAAAGCCTTTCATGTTCCATAACATCCATAACTTAAGGACAATTTAAGGAGTCCATTAAAAGCATTTAAAACATAATTTAACTAACACAATAATCAAGTAATTCATCCAAGATTCAATCAAACTCATATGAATAAGGCAATTCACATCAAACAATTTTCATGTAATTAGATTAATAGTATAAATTAATACAAAACATGAAACTTTGACAATTAACTTCCAAATGGATGAGCAAGATCATTATCATATATTAAAAAACATATTTTTATGATTCAAAACAATTTGGGGTATTGATCCTATCCATTTATGGCCTAAAAATCGGTTTTCTGTACTCTGTACAGCCAACTCGGCGAGTCCATGAACCAGACTCGTCGAGTAGCTTATTTTGTTCTTGGACTCGTCGAGTCCATCAGTGGACTCGGCGAGTTCATCAGTCTGAATGCAAAAAACTTGATTTTTCCAACTTCAAACAACAAGTAGCATCAAGTATATTGGAAAACAATCCTAGTCTCTAATACCATTGATGGGTTTTGAGCATTCTAACACTCCTATGGTGTACATGCAACCCTAAATAGCTTGGATCTATGTTTTCTCTAATATACATGCAAGCTTTCATTTTTCCAAGGTATCATCCTAACTAGCATACAATGGAGAAACTATACTACAAAAATTCTAGTTAGATGACATACCTTTTTGTGTAGTTGAAACCTTCATGCTTTAACTGCCTAGCACCAATAATGTGAATGCCTCAAGTGGAATCACAAATTACCACCAACAAATGGAAGAACTTGAGAGAAGATAATATGCACTCAAAATCGGCTAGCACTCTTGCAGGAACTCTAGGTGCCAATTTCATGAACCAAAGGGCTTCTTATATAGTGTGGCTACATTAGGGTTACACCATGCAAACCCTAATGTGCATGTCTTTCCACATTCCTCATGCTCCATGGGTTTTAACCTCCATGGAGTATCCATGGGTCACCACATGGGTTTAGCCCAACATAAGGAATCATGGATCATTAGCCCACTTTATAATAATGAATGATTTACACAATCAATCCCTATATATTTAATTAGTCTCTTTTGATCACAAAATTAGTTCCAAATTAATTCTTGATCAATACTAAGTTAATAATATGATTTCATATTAATATATTAAAACTTATAATATATTAATAAATCATAATTATCCTCTTCTCAAAAGTCCATCCTTCAAATTGTCCCGGTGAAGTGCAACCCAAATGGACCATGCTACTCTCGGGTCAAGTACATACCAAATATAGTTATGGACTTTGACACCTTATCCAACGGTCTCCCATTTTGATATGTCTAATAACTATAGTTGTAAGTGTAACTTCACGATCCGACTAGCAATCGTGGCTCCTAAATGCCTTTGCCGAACTTAGACGTACCATTTTAGATAAGTGATCATAGAATCCTCTGTTGTCAAGATATCAGCCGGACACACACATGGAACACAGTTAATCTTATTGTCTAGCAGATTGTTTCGCGATTTCTGATTCATTTGACATAGAACTTAATCGAACACATCAATTTAGTTCTGACCGGGCCCGTCACATAGGTCAAAAAAAATCATCGAGGGGCCCAAGATATCGCTTTTAATCCTACAAGGACTAAAAGGAATAGATAACATCTGACAGTATATGCTTGTACTGAGTATTCACTAAACCATACACAACAGCACGTTTTATAACATTGAGTTCCCGATACGTTTTCGTACTATCAATGTACGACCAACTCATAGTCAACAACTAATATATCTAGGTTTGAAGATTATATGATATTATCGTCTCATGATCACTCGAGATAAATTCCATGATGTGATACAAGTGAGCATGGGTTAAATTCAATACTCAGACCATATGAGCACTCATGAATGTCATAGCAATGTTTAACCATTTCTGACAATCTATAAGCCAAATTCATGACAGTCTGAATTCAATACCTACTTCCAAAGTATGATCGACTGTGGATGGTTTGAATAATCCAAGTCTTCTGGAAGTCAAAAAAATGTAAAATGAAACAATAGTAAATAATTGACATGAGACAGTACCATACTAGTAAATAAAAAGCACCTTTTATTTAAGCATCAAATGTCAATTACAGTCTATCTATTACAAGTTTCGAATCAACTATCTAATCATTAAAACTAATATCATCCCTCAGCCCAATGCGCCTCGCATGCTGTAAATGCTTAACCCTACTCAGTCCCTTCGTGAGGGGATCTGTCGGGTTCTCATCTGATGATATCCATTTTGCCACGAGGAGTCCTTCTTCTATCTTGTGTCTTATGAAGTGATATTTCATGTCGATGTGTCTGGACCTGCCATGATCCCTTGGTTCCTTGGCTAAGGCAACCGCACTATCGCTGTCACAGAAAATCTCCACAGGCTCCTTTATAGCTGGTACAACTCCAAGGTCTCTGATGAAGTTCTACAGCCATATCGCCTCCTTCGTCGCTTCACTTGCTGCTATGTACTCTCATTCGCACATTAAATCAGCTACAGTCTCCTGCTTGGAACTTTTCCAAGTAATCGCTCCTCCATTAAGGGTAAACATCCAGCCCGACTGAGAGCGGAAATTATCTTTGTCGGTATGAGAGTTGGTATCACTATACCCCACCACTCTCAAGTCATCACTCCCACCGAGTGTAAGGACCTAGTCCTTAGTCCTCAGCAGGTACTTGAGAATGCTTTTCACCGCAGTCCAGTGAGCCTTGCCAGGATTTCCTTAATATCTTTTGACCATGCTCAAAGCAAAGGCCACATCTGGGCGAGTACAATTCATAGCATACATGATCGAGCCAACAGCGGAAACATATGGTAATCGACTCATCTCAGCTATCTCAGCCTCTATACTCGGACTCTGAGCCTTGCTCAGTTTTGCATTGCTCTGGATTGGTAAGTCACCTTTCTTGGAATTATGCATATTGAACCTCTTCAACACCTTGTCCAAGTAGGTACTTTGACTAAGTCCAATTAGTCTCTTTCTCCTGTCTCTCAATATCCTTATCCCTAGGATATAGGCAGCTTCTCCAAGGTCCTTCTTAGCGAAACACTTCCCAAGCCAGGATTTCACCTCCTGCAAGGTTGGGATGTCATTTCCTATGAGTAGTATGTCATCCACATACAATACCAAAAAGTTAACTATACTCCCACTAGCTCTGACATATACACAGGACTCATCCTGCTTCTCGAAAAGCCAAACTCTTTGACTTTCTCATCGAAACAAAGATTCCATCTACGAGATGCTTGTTTCAACCCATAAATGGATTTCTCAAGCTTACACACTCTATTAGGGTATTTAGCATCGACAAAACCCTCAGGCTGACTCATGTAAACATCCTCAACCAACTTCCCATTAAGGAAAGCGGTTTTGACATCCATTTGCCATATTTCATAGTCATGAAATGCAGCAATGGCTAGCATAACCCTAATAGACTTAATCTTCGCTACTGGTGAGAATGTCTCATCATAGTCAACTCCCGGAGTTTGAGTAAAGCCCTTCGCAACCAGTCGCGCCTTATAAGTGTGTACCTTCCCATCCATGTCAGTCTTCTTCTTGAAGATCCATTTGAACCCGACTGTCTTACGACCCGGTACATTGTCAACCAAGTTCCAAACTTGATTGTCATACATTGGCTGAATCTCGTTGTCCATCGCCTCTTTCGATCTAGCAGACTCGGGGCCTGCCATGGCTTCCTTGTAGTTGTTTGGTTCATCCAAATTTACCAGTGTGCTATCATTGATAAATGTATCACCTTCACTAGTAATATGGAAACCATAAAACTCAGGTGTATTTCTAACTCTACTGGAACGCCTAAGAGGTAAGGACTCGTCAATCGGTTCAACAGGAGTTTCCTCCTCAGGTTTATCGCTAGTGTTTGAGGTTCCTTCACCACTTGACTCTTGAAGTTCTTCAAGGTCAATTTGCCTCCCATTATCCCCTTGGAATATAAGTTCCCTCTCTCAGAAAACCCCTCTCCTCCCAATGAAGACAACATTGTCACTCAGTCTGTAGAAGAGATAACCAAAGGACTTTTACGGGTAGCCGATGAAAATACACCGCTCAATTCGAGGTTCGAGCTTGTGGTGATTCTCGCGCCTCATGAAAGCCTCACAACCCCAAACCTTGATGTGTGCTAACGAGGGAACCTTCCATGTCCACATCTCGTGAGGTGTTTTGGCAACCATTTTAGATCGGAATCGATTAAGGATATGGGCGGCAGTCTCCAAGGCATACCCCCAGAATAAGATTGGTAACGAAGCTCGACTCATCATGGAACGAACCATGTCTAACAGGGTTCGGTTGCGCCTCTCAGCCACACCATTAATCTGTGGTGTCCTAGGTGGCGTAAACTGTGAAACAATTACACACTCCTTAAGATAGTCCAGGAATTCGATACTAAGATACTCACAACCTTGATCGGATTGGAGCATCTTTATCTTCCTGCCCAGCTGATTATCCACTTCTTGCTTAAACTCTTTGAATTTCTCAAAGGTTTCTAACTTATGGTTGATTAAGTAGATATAGCCATATCTGCTGTAATCATCAGTAAAAGTCACACAGAAGCGGTTAGCATCCCTTGTGGCAGTTCTGAAGGGCCCACACACATCGGTGTGTATGAGATCCAACAAACCCTCACCCCTTTCACAAGAACCAGTGAAGGGTGACTTAGTCATTTTTCCAAGCAAACAAGACTCACAAGTGTCATCCGACCTCAAGTCGAATGACTCCAAAACTCCAGCCTTCTGGAGTTGGCCTATGTGCTTCTTGTTGACATGTCCAAGAGGACAATGCCACAAGGATGCCTTATCCAAATCATTAGAAAAATCGATATGCAACACAATATTTCCTAAGTTGTCTACAACCATCACAATTTCATATACACCATTACAAGGTAATGCTTTAAAAAAATACCATTATAATAAGCATTTATTGCACCGATTTCATTATCAAACGAAAATGTGAAACCTTGTTTGTACAAACCATGAAAAGAAATAACATTTCTCACCATTTCAAACGAGTAGCAACAATTATTCAAATCTATTTCTAACCCACTACTAAGCAATAAAGAGTAACTCCAATCTTGGTGACAGGTGAAACCTTCCTCATCCCTATGATCAAGTTTATCTTCACGTGCTCCACATCCTTACTTCTTTTTAGGCCCTACACATCAGAACAAATGTGAATTCCACAACCTGTGTCAAGACCCCAAGAGTTAGAAAGTGATGAGTTTTTATATAGAATAGTATAAATACCTGCATGAATGGGTTTAACCTTCCCATCCTTAACATCCTACAAGTACTTGGGGCAGCTTCGCTTCCAGTGCCCCTTTTCATGGCAATAGAAACACTCTGCTTCTTTTGGGATGGCCGAGGGAGTAGCAAAACCTACTTTGGTTCCACTTGAAGAAGATCCATCAATAGAATTTCCCTTGCGGCTGTTGGAAGGAGCCTTCCTCTTCTTCCCCTTAGCTTTCCCAATTTCCAGAGCAGGGGCACTAGAAGTAAGAGTTGTTACAACAGATTTACCTTTAAGACCACTTTCAGCAGTCCACAAAAGGCCCTGAAGTTTGCTCAGAGTGACTTCCTCCTTGTTCATATGATATGTCATGCGGAACTGATCATAACATGGAGGTATGGAGTGTAGAATAATGTCTATAGCCAGATCCTCATCAAAGTTCACATTCAATTTGAGCAGACGGTCCACAAACCTTTGCATTTTCTGCAAGTGGCCCGTGATGGGTTCACCATCCTTCATCTTTGTTGTAATCATGGAGCAGATGATTTCATACCGCTCTTGACGAGCACTCCGATGGTATCTTTCCATCAGGTCCTGGTGCATCTCAAAAGGGTAGAAGTCCTCATAGGAATTTTGGAGTTCTGGAGACATGGTGGCAAGCATGATACAAGCTACCTTGGTGGCATCTTTCTCATGTGCCCTGAAATCAGCAATCTCCTGAGGAGTAGCAGCAGACTCATCGATATCCTTAAGCTCTTTATCGAGGACGTATTCCTTGTCCTCGTAATAAGTGACCATCCTGATGTTGCTAATCCAATCATTGAAATCAGTCACATAAAAGATGACTCTCCCACAAAGGTTCATGAGACAGAAGGAGCCGGTAGGGTTTGAGCCCGAAGCAGTGTTGGAAGACATCTGAAAAGAAAGAAAGACAAAGTTTAGATTAGATAAAGAGTCCTTAATATAACACCCAAACTGAAATATTAAGGCTAGGACGCAACACAATATTTTACAATTTGGAAGAGGGATGTCGTAATCCAACTTGCAAAATATTTGAAGGTAGGTAAATGACGATTTACCAATTTCCACCATGAAAACGAAATTTGTTAATTATGTTTTAATTGGATTTGAAACTCCTAGATCCTTTGAGATTCATTGAACAATTCAATGGCATGCTTAAATCTCGATTATGCCCTTCAAGTTTGTGACTGGGATACCGAGGATCACAAACAAGGTGTGAATAACCATGCAAATGTATTTGGTACTTTTAATGTCAATTATCACCTTAATCAATGTGGCGATTAACCACACACGCTCCATTGACCTTATGATAAACATTAAGGTACCCTTTGCCACCCTTACTAGTCCAAGTTAATGTGCCGACTAACCACACACGCTCCATCAACGACTTGGTAAGGTGCAAAGTGTAATTTCATGGATTTGCATCAAATTCACATTTTCCTAAAGTAACTACGATTGGGAATTTATAAAAGGTTTAATTACTTTATAATTATCATTATATTTTAATGCTGATTATAGTCTTTGTCCTACCCGTTCGGCTAAGGACCCTCCACCGGTAAAGGAAACGGTGGGTAAGAGTGGACACCCATTAAACTGCCATTTTATAGGCAGTAACCTTATAGACCGGCTTCGTGAATGAGGCCAACTAACGGTAAAACCGACTTGTCTTATACATATATATATAAATATTAAACCTATAATATTATAATAGTATAAGGGTTGAATTTTAACTTTTAAAATTCTAAGGTTTGGAATTAAAGTTCCATTTGGTGAGACTTTACAAATTCCAAAACTTGAGGGCATGTTTTGAAACTTGTCAAAACTCTTAAGGTCCATAACTGATGAGTTTAGTAATCTATTTATGAGAAAAACCTTTCATGTTCCATAACATCTATAACTTGAGGACAAGTTATGGAGTCCATTAAAAGCATTCAAAACATAATTTAACTAACACAATAATAAAATAAGTCATGCAAGATTCAATCAAACTCATATGAACCAGGCAATTCACATCAAACAATTTTCATGAAATTAGATTAATCATATAAACTAATACAAAACATGAAACTTTGACAATTACCTTCCAAATGGTGAGCATGATCGTTACCATATCTTAAAAAAAACATATTTTTATGATTCAAAACAGTTTGGGGTAATGATCCTATCCATTTATGGCCTAAAAATCAGTTTTATGCACTCTGTACAACTAACTCGGCAACTCCATGAACCACACTCGTCGAGTAGCTCATTTTGTGCTTGGACTTGTCGAGTCCATTAGTGGACTCGGCGAGTTCATCAGTCAGAATGCATAGAAATTGATTTTTCCAACTTCAAACAACAAGTAGCATCAAGTATATTGGAAAACAATCCTAGTCTCTGATACCACTGATGGGTTTTGAGCATTCTAACACTCCTATGGTGTACATGCAACCCTAAGCACCTTGGATCTATGTTTTCTCTAATATACATGCAAGCTTTGATTTTTCCAAGGTATCATCCTAACTAGCATACAATGGAGTAACTATACTACAAAAATTCTAGTTAGATGACATACCTTTTTGTGTAGTTGAAACCTTGAAGCTTTAAGAGCCTAGCACCAATAATGTGAATGCCTCAAGTGGAATCACAAATCACCACCAACAAATGGAAGAACTTGAGAGAAGATAATATGCACTCAAAATCGGCTAGCACTCTTGCAAGAACTCTGGGTGTCGATTTCATGACCAAAGGGCTTCTTATATAGTGTGGCTACATTAGGGTTACACCATGCAAACCCTAATGTGCATCTCTTTCCACATTCCTCATGCTCCATGGGTTTTAACCTCCATGGAGTATCCATGGGTCACCACATGGGTTTAGCCCAACATAAGGAATCATGGATCATTAGCCCACTTTATAAGAATGAATGATTTACACAATCAATCCCTATATATTTAATTAGTCTCTTTTGATCACAAAATTAATTCCACATTAATTCTTGATCAATACTAATTTAATAATATGATATCATATTAATATATTAGAACTTATAATATATTAATAAATCATAATTATCCTCTTCTCAAAAGTCCATCCTTCAAATTGTCTCGGTGAAGTGCAACCCAAATGGACCATGCTACTCTCGGGTCAAGTACATACCAAATATAGTTATGGACTTAGACACCTTATCCAAGATTCAAAGAGTATAATTACAGAACTTGGAAAACATAAACAATACAGAAAACATTCTTTTTATAGTTTTATTGTGAATGAAAACTATGTTACACTATTTTATAGTACAACAACACTTATACAGAACGGTTTTATGGTATTAAAACTACTTTTCAGTTAAAATAGAAAATATTGGATTTTCTGGAACAGTAAACATATTCACTATTTCAAGGAACAGAAAGCAAGCTCTTAAACATAAATACTTATGCACTCACCAAATTAAATTTTGATACTCTCTTTTTCAAAACATTTGTATTCTCAGGGAACCAGTAGACAGGTACATCCTCGGGATTTTGAGAAGACGGAGAGGCATAGAATCATGTCTTCTATCTTTTGCTATATAACTTTTGATGTTATATATACAATGACTTGAACACTATGTAAAATGTATACATTATTAATGCAATGTTTGTTGTACTTTGATTACTATGATGAATGTGTTGTGATACTTAACATGAAGTCATCCACCCCCGGACGTTTCCGCCGCTCTGATTTGGGGGTGTGAAAGATTGGTATCAGAGCATTGTTTATAGTGAACTAACTATATCAATTCATAAAAGATATACAACTATAAATACATTGGGGCTAAAGAGCTCTGACTACAAGTATACTTTTAAAATATAAGTATTTTATAGGATGTATACTAACACTCATACATACAAGAACAACATCACGATCAAAACAACATAAAAGTATTTGGATGTTGGACACTACAGTTAAACCTGGACAGTTATGTAATCATATCTGGGATAAATATAGCTTGATCAACTATATTTATTTGAGATACGACCAAAATGTGTTTGGGAGTGATGGTAGTGTTGCGACAAGTCTAAAACTTACTAACTCTACATATATAAAAGAACTCTAGACATAACATAAATTTAAAATACTATAGGAGTATTTTAGACACTATAATACTAAGAACCAACTATGTGAAAACACAGGACTCTCGCTGGTTGATCTATAAGTACTAAGTGTATATATTACGGTTATATATAATTAAGGTATCATAGACTTAGAATGTGTGGTTTAGCTTTACTTCCTTTTCCTTTTTTGGATGTGGATGTAGAGTAGGATCATTTATTCGAAGGTCTATTCAACCCAAGTTATATATAATTCGTATGCACTTTGTGGTTATAGAAAGACCCAGTATGGGTTATACCATACAAAATACATTAACTGATTAACTATAAGTTTCTTATATGGAAACTTGAAATTGTTTACTTGCCTTTAATAAGTCCATTAGATGTCTCTTACACTCCTATTCTCGCATAGATAACATGGTTGGATTTCATCTACATGGGAGACCCGTACTTTCCCAACCAAGGAAACGACGGTTGGATTGAAGACGAACTAGACGATGACCCTGTGTTTCCAATAGAAGAAGACTTCGAAGAAGATTTTCCAGAGGATTCTGACTCAGAACCAGAAGTGTATAATCCACCTCAAATTGCCCAAAATCTTAATCCCCGATGAAACTTCCATGGTCCGACACCACAATGGGCAGTGAACTTAGATAGTTGGAGTCATGAGCAGGGTCAGGATCGTCCTTACAATGGAGACCGAATTTTCTACAACCTTGATGAGGGAGGCTCAGCAGACAAAGCCCTCCCTTTGATAGTACGTCGAGTTGCTCGTAACGACGAGCAAGCAAAGGCAGTCAGCCATCGAGTTGTGGAGGTATGTGCTACCTTAGTAATCAACACAGTTCGCGTCCGCCACTTGAGCAAAGACCAAGAGTTAACCAGAAATCACATCGAAACCTTGCAAAGGGAACTAGCTGAAAGCCGAACTGGAGTTAGAGAACTTCGAGAACGTCAAGCGACACTAGAAAGGCGTATGTTTGCAACAGAACGCCAGTTGGCTAAATCCAGGGCTGAAACTAGTAGGAAGCCAAACAACACTCCTCGTGAGTAGAGCATACTATACTCACTCTTTTGAATATATTTTATAGTTTAAGTCTACGTATATACACTATTGATGTTTTCATGTACATAGTATGACCTGGAAATTTCACGTTTCGATAGGTTAGTATCCTGTCAAAGTTTTATGTTAAGTTGGTATATTGTAGACCTACTTCAAGGTCAAATTTTCCGAACTCTATGTATCTAATATACCAATGAAATTGACAGGCATCTTATTTCCATTGCAAAATCACTATCCAATTTCATGTTATCGCTTTGAAAGTTATTCCTTATGGTAGACTTCTATATAAACTCCTTTCATATTACATGCTAAACTAGAGTAATTAATTCAAATACATCTGAGTTATAATCACTATTAATGTCTTACTACCTTTTATCTTCTGAATCTTAAAGCAAAACATGCCTCCAAGAAGAAATCCAAGGCGTATCAATGTTAATACAGCACCAATACCACCTCCACCTCCGCCGCCACCTCCACAGTTTGACGTTGTTATGTTTCAGGCAGCGGTCGCTGCAGCTGTGGCAGATACCATGTCAAACATGAATACAACCAGTACCAGTGGATCTGAGAGTGGTGCTCATCCATTAATGCGACTAGGGGAGTCATGGCTCTAACTCAATGGATAGAGAAAACTGAGCCATTCTTTGAAATCTGCTCGTGCCCTGAAGGGAGAAAGGTGAAATTTGCTGCCTGCACCTTTTCTGACCGAGCTCTTACATGGCGAAACGGCCATGTAAAGTCACTAACTCTTACAGTGGCTAATTCAATGAGCTGGGAAAATCTGAAATCTTTGATGATGCAAGAGTATTGCCCTAGGGGTGAAGTACAAAAGCTTGACCAAGAGCTTTGGGGTCTTACCATGATAGGTACAGACATAGTAACTTACGCCAATAGATTCAGTGATCTAGCGCTCCTATGTCCTGGAATGGTTCCTCAAGAGAGCAATAAAATCGAAAGGTATATTTGGGGGCTATCACCTTAGATCCAAGGGAGTGTGTTAGCATCAAAGCCTGTTACATTTGATAGTGCCAAACAACTGGCACAGTCACTATTAGATCATGGAGTGCGTCAAGGCTTCATGACTGCTGCTCCAGAACAACCCAAAACAAACAACAACAACAATAACAAGAAAAAGTCCTCAAACAAAAGGAAGGGTCAATCTTCCCAAGAGTCTTCCAAGAAGCAACAGATAGTGGCAGTTCATGCTGCTACCACTCCTACTTCCGTTCCTGCTACTCCTACACCAGCAAAGCAGTATGCTGGTAAATTACCGAAGTGCAATTTCCATCACAATGGAAATTGTCGTGAAATGCAATGTAGGAACTACAATAGAAAAGGGCACACAGCCCAATTTTGTAGGTCACCGGCACAACTAATCACGCAAGTTCCTGGTGTTGGAGTAAGTCGGGCAAGTTATGAGTGCGGTGAAACTGGACATTTCAAAAAGGATTGTCCAAAGGCAAAGAATGTCGGTGGTGTGGGAAGAATATTGGCTATTGGTCGCGAGGAAGCTGTTGCAGATCCTACTGTGGTCACGGGTACGTTTCTTCTCAACAATTCATACGCATGCATTCTATTTTATAATGGTGCATAGAAAAGCTTCGTGAGCCATAAATTCGAACACCTACTTAAACAAAATTCTCAACCACTAAAAGATACCTTCACTGGAGAAATGGCCAATGGGAAAATAGAGAGCACTAACAATATATACATAGAATGTACCATTACTCTAAATAACTTTTCCTTCCGAATCGACCTGATGCTGGTCTCCATATAACGTTTCGATGTCATCATTGGTATGGATTGGTTAAGTCGTAATCATACCGACATCCTATGTTACAACAAATCCATTCGCCTTAACCTGCCCAGTAACGAAACCCTTATCATTTACGGCAACAAACCCGGCGCGAACCTACAAATCATCTCCTATATCAACGCGCAAAAGTATCTTTGCAAGGAGTACTGTGCTTTTTTAGCTCACGTAGTAGACAAGAAACAATAGGTGAAGGACTTCTAGAGCATTCCCGAAGTCCGTAATTTCCCCGACATTTTCCCCGATGATCTTCCACGAGTCCCACCAGAAAGACAAGTCGAATTCGATATCGACTTAATTCCTGGAGCTACCCCCGTAGCCAAATCACCTTATCGTCTTGCACAGGCAGAAATGCAGGAACTATCCAACTAGCTGAAGGAACTTCTTAGCAAAGGATTTAATAGACCAAGCTTCTCACCTTGGGGAGCACCGGTCTTGTTCGTGAAGAAGAAGGATGGATCTTTCCGCATGTGCATAGACTATCACGAGCTAAACAAACTGACCATTAAGAACTGATACCCTCTACCACGGATAAATGAGTTGTTCGACCAACTTCAAGGAGCAAGCTACTTTTCAAGAATTGACTTAAGATCTGGATATCACCAGTTACGGGTTTTAGAGGAAGGTATTCCTAAAACAGCCTTCCGAACTTGTTATGGTCACCACGAGTTTGTAGTGATGCCTTTCGGATTAACGAATACACCTGCAATGTTCATGGACTTGATGAACATAGTGTGTCGTCCTTACCTGGACAAATTCGTAATAGTCTTCATAGACAATATCCTTATCTACTCACGAAGTAAGGAGGAGCATGGCCAACATCTCCGACAAGTCTTGCAAACATTGAGAGCAGAGAAGCTATATGCGAAGTTCTCAAAATGCAAATTTTGGATTAGGAAAGTAGATTTCCTAGGTCACTTGGTCAGTGAAGATGGAATACACGTGGACCCATCCAAAATAAAGGCAATCGAGAACTGGTCAGCACCCAAAACGCCTACAGAAATCCGTCAATTCTTAGGCCTTACTGGCTACTATCGCAGATTCATTCAGAACTTCTCCCGAATTGCTAAACCACTTACCACTCTGACTCAGAAGGGTGTAACTTTTAGCTGGGGAGAGAAACAAGAAACAACGTTCCAAACACTTAAACGAGCCCTGTGCAATGCACCTATCTTGTCTCTTCCAGAAGGAACATAAGACTTTGTAGTATATTGCGATGTGTCTAACCAAGGGCTAGGTTGTGTTCTTATGCAGCGAGGAAAGGTTATATCCTATGCCTCGAGACAGCTTAAGACACATGAGGTTAACTACATAACACACGATCTTGAACTAGGAGCAGTCATATTTTCTATGAAGATATGGAGACATTACCTATATCGCACGAAATGCACAATATTAACTGACCATAAAAGTCTTCAGCATATCTTCGACCAGAAAGATCTAAACATGAGACAACGACATTGGGTGGAGCTACTAAATGATTACGAATGCGAAATTCGTTATCATCCCGGTAAAGCCAATGTAGTAGCTGATGCCCTCAGCAGAAAAGAATACTCGGGACGTCGAGTAAAGTCGTTGACCATGACTATCCATTCATACCTGTCCACACATATCAAAGAGGCTCAACTTGAGGCCTTGAAACCCGAGAATGTGGTAGGTGAAACTTTAAGAGGAATGGACAAAAACTTAAACATAAAAGGTGATGGAGCTCGATACATCATGAACCGGATCTGGACACCAAAGTTCGGTGGTTACAGAGAGTTTGTCAAGAACGAAGCACATAATATGCGATACTCCGTTCACTCAGGTTCAGACAAGACGTATCTGGACCTTAAGGAACTTCATTGGTGGCCACACTTGAAGGCTGAGATTGCTACCTTTGTGGGCAAGTGTCTTACGTGTGACAAAATTAAGGTAGAGTACCAAAAGCCTTCAGGTCTACTACAGCATCCGGAAATCCCCGAATGGAAGTGGGAGCGGATTACAATGGATTTCATAACTAAGTTACCCAAAACAACAGGTGGTCATGATACCATTTGGGTAATCATTGATAGATTAACCAAATCCGCACACATCTTACCAATAAAGAAAAAAAGACAAGATGGAGAAGCTAACTAGAACATACATCAGAGAGATAGTTAGACTGCACGGTGTACCAATATCTATTATCTATGACCGAGATAGTACATTCACTTCACGATTCTAGAAGTCACTACATAAATCTTTGGTAACTAGGCTGGACATGAGTACAGCCTACCATCCACAAACTGACGGACAGAGTGAGAGAACGATTCAAACGTTAGAAGACATGCTGAGAGCGTGTTTGATCGACTTTGGTAAAGCATGGGATACCCATTTACCACTAGTCGAGTTATCGTACAATAATAGTTACCATACTAGCATTAAGGTTGCTCCATTCGAAGCTATCTATGGGCGCAAGTGCAGATAACCTCTGTGCTGGGCTGAAGTGGGTGACACTCAACTGGCTAGAGGTCAAATTCCTGACAACACTCTCACTGGTCCGGAGATCATTCGAGAAACTACTGAGAAGATAGTACAAATTCGAGAACGACTTAAAGCCTCTAGAGACAGACAGAAAAGCTACGTAGACAAATGGAGAAAACCCTTGGAATTCCAGGTTGGTGACCGCGTCATGTTGAAGGTCTCACCCTGGAAGGGCATAATACACTTTGGAAAGCGTGGAAAACTAAATCCAACGTACATCGGACCGTTCGATATTCTTGCTAGAATCGGTCTAGTAGCTTACAAACTCAAACTACTTCAAGAACTCTGTAACATACATCCTATCTTTCACGTGTCTAATCTAAAGAAGTGTTTATCCGACGAGACTCTTGTTATCCCACTCGATGAAATCAAGATAAATGAGAGCCTCAACTTCGTGGAAGAACCAGTAGAAATCCTAGATAGGGAAGTAAAGAGAACTAAACAAACCCGTAACCCGATAGTGAAGGTTCGCTGGAATGCAAAGCGGGGACCTGAATTCACTTGGGAGCGGGTGGATCATATGAAACAAAGATACCCGCATCTCTTTCCCTAGTCTTATTGTATCTCTATAGTCTTAAATTTCAGGAGGAAATTCCCTTTAACGGGGGCATAATGTGACAACCCGTTAATTTATATCTTGTAAAAAGTCAACCAAAGTCAAACATATCAAATTAAAGTCAACCTTGTGTCTTGATTAATTTAATTAAGTTAGACGAATGATTTTGGTTAGGATAAATCTTGTGTTAAAGTTTGAAAAATTCAATGAATCTCAAAAGATTTAGGAGTTTCAATTCATTTGAAACCTTATTTTCATTTTCATTTTTCATGATGGAAATTGGTAAATCGTCATTTACCCACATTCAAATATTTTGCAACTGGATTACGGCATCCCTCTTCGGAGTTGTAGAATATTGTGTTGGATCCTAGCCTTGATATTTCATTTGGGTGTTATATTAAGGACTTAAATCAACTAACTTGGATTTCACCCTTTTTTGTAGACGTCAAATTCTAACAACTATGGTCTTCTCGAATCCTTGGGAAAAAGCTTTCCACATGAAGATGATGTTTCACGACTGGATCATGGAAATGGAAATCATTCTTCACTTCCTCCAACTCCTCCAATAGTTCTCTCTAACCCACATGTTCGATGACTTGAAAAGTTCAAGGTCATTCAGGCCCTATTGGCAAGCAAACACGAAGATGGAAAGTCTATATGTGCTCACGTCTTGGGGATGAAGTTGCATATTGACAGGCTGGGAATGTTGGGTGTCGTTGTCTCAAGGAAGTTGGCTGTTGACTTGGTTCTTCAATCACTTCCCGACTCATACATTGAGTTCATTAATGGTTACTATATGATTTGGCACACTGGTAAAGCAAATTTGACTGGTAGATCAACTTCCCAAGCTTCCATAGACATAGGCAATGACATGGATATCATATAAATGATTTCTTCTCCTAAAGCTAAAGAATTAGGCATGGTCAAAACTTTTGATCATAAGAGAAAAGCCAGTTCTGAAATAGTTCCATGTGCAAATGCCAAAGAGTGTACTTGTTTCTATTGCCATTTGAAGGGACATTGGAAACGAAGCTGCCCTGACTACCTCAGAGATCTAAGAGAGGGTAAAATCAAATTGTATGGTTCTAATTCATGTAAAATCCACTATCTAACTTTGTTAAGTTTCTGGTTGTAGATTCTTAATACATGATGTGATAAGATTGCATTTTGATGTTTTGTAGGATCGAAGAAAAGAAAGGAAGCTTAAAGGAAAGGTATGTTGAGTCTGATCGCGAAGAGATGGATTTTGATTGCATGGTTAAATGATCGGATTTTTGAGTTGCTGTTTAGGAGTTATGATAGATTGCTTAGGAATATGTAATAGCATAGTTTTCATTTTATTTTGCGTTGTAAGGACAAGTTTTTTCCGCAATTCTATAAATAAAATAATTTTTTTTTGTCTTATTTATATTTCCTTGCAATGGCATTTGTGAAAATTGATGTTTGTATGTTTCTATTATTAGCAATATTGAAATGAATGTGATTCTTTATTATGTTATTTGTGATAGTGTCAGAAATTTACTAAATAAGGAAAGATTCTCATTGCCCAAGTTTCAATTTGACAGAAACTTGGAATCATACAACTTGTTTTGTGTGATGAATGAGAACCTTCGTATTTGGAAAATTAAGACTAGTTCCTTGACAAAGAGTCAAGTGAAGGACTAGGAGATCTAGTACACATTGTTGTGTATTAGTCAGGTCCACCACAAATAACAATGAAGGCTATTCGTCATGTTTTACTAAAGGTTTAGTAAATATGTTTATGCTTACAATATTAAGTGTAATTCTGAATCATTGAAAAGTTTTCAATGTAAAGCAGAACGAATAGGAAGAATCAATTAGGCAGAAAAGATAAAAGTTTCTCCAATCTGAAAATAAGGGAGAGTACTTAAGTATTGTGTTTGATGATTAACTTAGTGATTATGAAACCATATCACAATTGATCCTCAAAGGACGCCTTAGTACACTAGTATGGCTATGAAGA
The DNA here is from genome assembly GCF_052849685.1 of Lactuca virosa. Classification (NCBI taxonomy): domain Eukaryota; kingdom Viridiplantae; phylum Streptophyta; class Magnoliopsida; order Asterales; family Asteraceae; genus Lactuca; species Lactuca virosa. Next base: position 246,064,266 of record NC_136426.1, read on the forward strand.
GGAATCGGAAATTGTTGGAATGGATAAATCAAAGGTGAATCATACTTCGAACCAAAATCGAGTCCTAGAGTCATACTCCAAGATTGTGACTTGAGTGACGCAAACTTAAGAAGGTTTATAACACTCATAAAATGTGGAGTATGAAAGTTTCTTACTCCTGCACATTTGAAGTTGGTAAGTTATGATGTCTTGGATAAGACAAAAACCAACCATGACCAATTGTGTGAAGTGTTTGTCTTGATAAGAATCCGCACTAACTCTTGAATAATTGTTTGTCGAGGAATGTTTCTTGACAAGAGAATCTTATATGTCAAGGGGTCAGTGGGAGTCTTAATGGTCTTGAATATCTTTAGGAACTAATCAAGAATGAACCTATTGTCTATCACTAGCACACGAATTGAGGTTTGTAACCTATCGTGTTGACATATTCTTGTTTCTGTGCCATTCCAGTTGAGTTGACTATGCAAGTGAGATCTATGATTTCTCATTTCAATGCATAAAGGCAAAGCACCTTAATCAATGAAAGTTCATTGATCTGTATGGGTGAGCTGCCCAACTACTTGGAAGACATGGTATGCCCCTGTGCCAAATGGCAAGAAATAAAGATTGAACAAGTTCAGTTCATATGAGTTTGGATTTGTCACTAACCTTGTCTTGTGATTATGGTTATGATAAATTCACATGGATAGGAACACATACACCATAAAATCTAAGTGTCATAAGGTTTCTCTCCAATTCACGAAAATGATTGTGAGGAAACGCTTTCACTAAGTAGATTTTAAAGAGTTAGCATATTTGATATTTGCATTCTCAATTTCGATTATGATTACGGCATCCCTCTTCATAGTTCGAATTGTGAGAAATGGCAAATAGTTTGAACATTCAGAACTTATTGCTATAAGTTCTGAATAGTTTAGACACACATATGAGCTTTCTAAGGAAAGGTGTATGAGTTTGAGAAGCCTAGATAAAGTCTTATTGAAGCGTCTTGTATCAGAAATCTAAACTTTGGTAAGAAAGTCAACAAGTATTGATTTCTAGAAGTCCAGCTTATTTCTGGGTACATGACAAAGCTAGTGGGAGCATAAGTGTTATGCTAGTAAGATAATGATTATTATGCTGGTGGGAGCATAATTTTTATGGTAAATGTTGCAAGCTAGCAATATTAATTATAGAAAACAAAAGTTTCAATTCACAAAGTTGTAGTGTTTGAAAAGTTGTTTTGCTATAATTAAGGGAGAGGAACTTATACTTCATTTCAAATCTAAAAGTTTAGATCGAAAATTTTTAATCAAATTTAGTCAAAGGACATATATAAATGTTATGTTGAAAAGATTCAACAAAAGGGAATTCTATATATGGCAATATTATGGCAAGAGACTGGTAAAGTATCACGTTTCCATTGCGTATCGTATCCCATACGCTTCGGGTATAGGATCGATTGCATATGCTGTAATATTCGTCCGTTCTGATTTTCCAAATGCCTAGGGCATTAAGAGGAAAAAAAGGACCAGAACCGGATATTACTAAAATAATTAAACAACTGTCAAGAAGGATCTGAGGTTCGCTAAGGATTAGTCGCTTGTGGGCAGTTGGAAGTATAATAATGGATGGACCATATTGGCATTATTATGAATAGATAGAACTCTATTATGTATGAGTTGTCATATGGTAAATATGGAAATGTTTCCATAATGGGAGTTGGATATTGAGAATCCATGTAGATTAGTGTGACAACCCGAAATTTTTTGCTTTGAAAGCTCAGTCAACTCAACTTAGTGTCAAACTCGTTGGTAATGAGTTCTAGCCTGGTTAAAGGTCATTATAAGGAGTTTTAAGCCTAATACACTTAAGGAATGAGTGTTAGAATGTACCTGCTAGAGACATTGTTCAACGAATCGAGCCTTAACCTCTTCATTTAGAGTTCACGGCCACAACACTTGAGTTTACGGCCGTAAACTCAAGGTAGGCCTTAAACTCCCTCCTTATAGGCTCGTATCCTTCAACTTTCTTCATTCTTTCATTTCCAACTCAAGAACACTCCATTTCTCTCTCAACTATCATCCCGATTTTCATCCTAGATCTTCAAAAGTTGTAAGTTTTCTTCCTTGATTTGTTGATACATCTCTTAATCTAGTATCATCTAATGATTTCATCCATGGAAATCATCTTTTCTTAGATCTTCAAGAAGCACCAAGAACACACACTAGTGTTCTTGGACCTTAATCACCATTTCAAGCCTCTAGATCGTAAGTACTCTTCCCTATACTTCATATCTAGTTAAGACTCATGCTTAGAACCTTGAAAACATCAAGAATGCAAGACCAAAAGGAGTTTATGGCCAAGCCATCTTCCATGGCCGTAAACCCCTATAAGTAGGCCATTTTGGCCATAAACTCTTCCTAAGGCTTGGATTTGAGGCTAGAACACTCCCTTGTGCTTTGTAAGACCTTGAATCATCACCAAACTCATCATTTAGAGAGTTTACGGCCAGGAGTAAACTCCCTTGGCCGTAAACACCTCAACACTCTCCATTGAGTTGGTCCTTCTCATCTTTGTGTAGAGCAAAAGTCCCTCAAGCTTCCCTAGCCTTCAAACCCACACTTATGCATGTTTGACCATGAGTTTACAGCCGTAAACTCCCTTGGCCGTAAACCCATTGCAGTAAACTCATAGTAGTGCCATTCCACTTTCCTTTGATGAATCACATGTGATTCCAACACATGGTCAAAGTGTTTCCTAGTCCTGGAAGGTGTTTCCTTTCATATAGTTGCTTATAAACACTATATTCATGCCAATATATGTAATTTAGGACTTGTTGTGTCTCGGGACTTCATTCGTGGAACTTCTCATCCTTACACGTGTATTCGTTGAATCACCCACATCAGGTGAGTTCATACCCCGTAATGAATCTTTTAACTATTTTAAATGCTTTTGAGGGGGGGGGGGAATACAAGCTGAACACAATGATAATTGTGTAAATGTTTTATATATATATATATATATATATATATATATATATATATATATATATATATATATATATATATCTTTCAAAAGATTGCGTATGTCATTTATAAGTGATCAAAACATCTCAAAAACTCTTTTAAAGTTATGTTACTTCATAGTTTAACAAAACTCCATTTTTAAAGTACAAGCATAACTTAGTAGACAAATTAGTGTTTTCGATAAGAGTTCAAGTAAAACATTAGTAAACTATAATAGGTATAGGTTAGAGATTCAGTTCATACTAGATACAATACACGATAACAGAACGAACATACTATATGAGAAACAGAACATACCATATGAGAAACAGAACGAACATATTAAGTTGCTATAGCATGGAACTACTACAGGATGTAATTATAACAATGAATCACTAACTTATTGTTCTAAACAAAAGGTGATAGTTATATTGGGTATACATGATCATAAAACTTTAATGTGATTTACACGGCGTAGGAACTGGTTTGCTAAAAAGTCGCGTTTGGTTCCCTTAATCTCTAGACAGGGAGAGCGTATAGTAGGGGTACTAGCCTTCACATTTTGACCAGTATAAAACAAACATGTTTAAGGTCGTTAGTACATCTGTATGTCATTATAAACGACAATTGTGTACATACATTTCCCATTACTTTCATAAAGTGACAGTACCACTTGAAAGTCAAATGCAATCTATTTTCGAGTTAAGATAGTTATAAACTAGGGAAAACTTACATTTTACAAACGACAAATAGAACAGTCGAGTCTAGTACATTCAGTAGAAGGGGACCATAATGCTAACCTTATGATTCCTTAATGTATACATCAAAGGATATATATATATATATATATATATATATATATATATATATATATATATATATATATATGTATATATATATATATATATAATAGGATCCGACAGATAATAGGATGTGTGCTCTCCGCTTCACGTCCTGTTCCTTGTTTGATTGTGGGCTTGGAACGGATTCACCCAGTCTATTATCTATTCGATTTTAGATATATATATGTTCGGTATACATTAAGTCATCATAAGGGTACCAGGTATGGGTCAAGTCATAGGACACAAATTCAATGCACAGTTCTCTAGTACAAAACATACTTTCCAAATCAGAACTTTTGGTATACAAAACTAGAAACTTTCCAGTAAAGGGTTTAATCCATTTTATTAAACCAGTATAAACCTAAAGGACCTTAAGTGATTAACTCTATAATACCTGAGTTTATACATCATGGTTATATATCATTAATACCCAATAGGTAGTTGGATGTGTGCTTTCTGCCTTACTTCCTGTTCCTTGTTTCGTTGTGGGCTTAGGGCAGATTCACCCAATTAACTATCTATTCGATATTAGATCATATATAGCCAGTATAAACTAAGTGATCATAGAAGTAATCACTGTGGTCACCATCTTATTATAAGAAATAAGGGTTTTCTTAAAGAATCTTTTCATTAAATATAAAGGAAGTATTACAATTAACTCCATGAGTAACAAGTGAATACGCCAGGGTTATATACAACAATGATCTAACAAACAATGGGATGTGTGCTATCCGCCTTACTTCCTGTTCCTTGTTTGGTTGTGGGCTTAGGACGGATGCACACAGTCGATTGTTTGTTTACTTTGAGTCTTATATAACTTCTATCCATTTAGTCATCATAGAAAGGATTGTAGAATCATTTTTACGTATCTTTCATCAAAGTAGGAAATATAGGATTTTCTAGAGGAACAGGCGAACTTTTCTAAACAGAACTTACAACTTACTACATTTCAACTACATTTTTCAACAACTTTCTATAACTTACTTACATCACTAAAATCTTATGAACTCACCAGCTTAATTACTGATCAACTCTTTCAAATAACTTGTATTCTCAGGAGACTATTAGTCAGGTACTCGCGTTGGGAATTCAGAAGATGGAGCATAATAGCTTCAAGTCTTGTTTTGTTATTTGCTTATGTATTCTATGTTTTGTGAACACACACATTGTAAACACTTTCTTTCTAATGAAATGGTTGTTCATTACTTGCTTACTATGATACATGTCTTGTGATACTAAACATGACGTCCTCCACCCCCGAACGTTTCCACCGTTCCGGTTTTGGGTTGTGACAGATTGGTATCAGAGCATCGTTTATAGTGAATTAAGTATATCAACCGATAAAAGATATACAACTATAAATACAATGGGGCTTAAGTGCTCTGGATAATGATATATTTTAAGAGTATAACGATAAGTTATAAAAATATACCTACTTACTTATACATGTACATACTAGACCAAGTATCATAAGAAGAACAGAACTAAAGTATTTAAAGGTTGAACACTGTCGTCAAACCTGAACAGTTATGTAATCATAGCTAGGATCAATATAATATGATCAACTATATTCATTTGAGATGTGATCGACATGTGTTTGGGAGCGATGTGGTGTTGCAATAGTCTTAAAACTTACCTAAACACCAGTCGAGAGAATTCTAGATCAAGTACATTACATTAAAGTACTATAGGAGTATTTTAGGCCATGTAAACAACTTATGTGATAACTTAAAAGACCCTTACGGATAGGTCTATAATCTTGCAATGTATACTCCCAAGGTTATATATAATTGAGATTTTATAGACTTAGAATTTGTGATCTACGCTTCACTACCTGTTCCTTGTTTGGTTGTGGTTTTGGAGTAGGATCACTTATTCGAAGGTCTATCTCATCTTAAATTATATACAACTTGTATACATTATACAATTATAGGAGGACTCTGTAAGGATCACCCCATAATGTTTCACTTAATCTCATAGATTCTTTAGACACATCCATTCTCGCACGACAAACCCAGATAGATGTAACCACTTCCTCATAGGAGTCGACAGAAGAGTCAAGGAGGAACAAGAGCAAGTTCATGAGAAGTTTTCAAAGAAGGATCAACCGGAGTAACCAGAACGTCTTATGAGTCACACCAATAAATAATAATCTTGGTGAACTTAATGAGTTAGTGGAAACACTGCTCACATTATGTGTTAGGATTATTTTCTTACATGCAGCTGGTAACAGTTATTCAGGTAACAGATATTCATTCGAGGATAGCCATTTCTAATTCATAAAGTTTATGTGGTATAGAATTTTTATGAATTGTTTCCAGAACCATGTGGAAGTCAGGATCAGATACACTCAGAACTAGGATAACCTTGGCTTTCAGCTTTCGGCTTATCTCCACTGCTATAGACTCATTCCCATCTCATCTTTGTATTCTTTTAGCAAAGATGCCTCCTCGCAGATCAAAAGGCACACTACTTCGATAACTCCAACACCTCCTCCACAAATCGATACGACAGCTCTAAATGTTGCAGTAGCTGCGGCTGTGGCAACAACCATGGCTCAATATCATCCTACCAGTTCCAACGGAGGTGGAACACCTGTTCATTCTACTCAAGGTGAGGTCCCTGTGCGCTCGAGAGAGTGCTCCTACAAGGACTTCACCAACTGCAAACCCCTTTCCTTTAATGGAAATGGTGGAGTCATCGCTCTGGTACGATGGTTCGATAAAACAGATTCGGTCTTTGAAATATGTTCGTGCCCAGAAGGGAGCAAAGTCAAGTTTGTTTCCTGCACCTTCTCCAACAGAGCCCTGACATGGTGGAACAGCCATGTTAAGTCACTGAAACTATGAGTGACTAACTCATTAGGTTGGGAAAACCTAAAAGAGTTAATGCTGGAAGAGTACTGCCCAAGGGGCGAAGTACAAAAACTGGAACAAGAACTATGGGAGCTCAAGATGGTCGGCTCAGACATAGTGGCCTACACTGACAGGTTTAGTGACCTGGCAGCACTATGCCCCGGGATGGTTACCCCGGAGAGCAAGAAGATAGAACGATACATTTGGGGTCTGACTGCCCCGACCCAAGGAGATGTGTTGTCTTCTAACCCAACCACATTCGATAGTGCCAAACGCCTGGCCCAGCGACTCATTGACCATGGAGTCATCCATGGTGTAGAAGTCCTCGTTCCCAAGCCATCAAAGGGAAATGACTATAAACAGAAGTCGGGGAATAAGAGGAAAAAGAAGCGAACAACACAAGAACCCCCGCAAGAGCAACAAGCGAGTACTATGTATGCCGCTACAACGCCTGCTGCTCCAGCACCTGCCAGTCGATATGCTCGAACCCTCCCGAAGTGTGGAAAGTGCAACTATCACCACACCGGAGTATGCCGGGAAATGCAGTGTCTGAACTGCCACAGAAAGGGACACACAGTCCGTTTCTGCAGGGCACCAGCTCAACCGATCTCCCAAGTCCCCGGAGCTAAAGAAAACCAAGCATGTTATGGCGGTGGTGAGTCTGGATAGAATCAGAGGGACTGGCCGATAGCAAAGAACTCAGGAGCGGATGGACGAATTCTGATGATCACCGCCGGAGAATCAACCCCAGAGCCGTCAGCGAGCAGTGGTACGTTTTCGAAATGGTAATTACTTTAAAAATTAATTAATTAATATTTATATAAGATTAAAAATTAGGGAAAACACTTAAAAAGAATTTATAATAACTCACATATTGAAATAGATCACAGTATTCAAGAGAACTAAAAGATCCGTTTAGAGAAGCTATGATGGCTTAGCATATACATCAGGGTTGTGCATAACTAAGATGTTGCAGACTTAGAGTGAGTAATTCCGCCTTAATTCCTGTTCCTTGTTTGGTTGTGGATTTGAGGCAGAGTTACTCAGTCGACTGTCTTATTCATCATAAATATTCATAACTTGTATATGACAGACGATCGTAGTGGTACCGAGGAGGATCATGATATAAAGTATCATCACCAGTTATCAAAGCACTTTCATTTGTATGTATGCGCACATAGCGGTACAATACGTAGGAGTGTTAACATCAAAGGGAAAATAGAAAGCACTGGAACACACAAAGAGTTCATTGTCGAACACACTAGGGATACATCATCGTATAACAGACGTTTCTTTCAAATTAGCCAAAACTTTGTTCAATAAAGAGTCTGTTACTATCATTCGTCATGAATTGGCGTGGTCCTCACCATACTAAGTTCATATGTTTCTATCGCCTTGATCGTCAAGTTCTCGAAACTTTCATCATTTGTATCGACAGTCCGACCTAAACTTCGGTTTTATCTTTTGTATTCTAAACCCCGAAGTACTCGTAATAAGAGTACTTTGTCCTCTGAAGCCTTATCGTCGGATATACGAAGACCGTCACGAAATACCACTCGTCCAACAGACCAAGTTCGAGCACAGAGGCTATGGACGAATACAGCCCACCTATCACTATTCAGTGCATTCGTGAGGGTAGTATATGATTATGATTATGCAGATCTAGTATGTGTGTTTTCACCCTATCTCCTGTTCCTTGTTTGGTTGTGGACATGGGGCAGAGTCGCACATCCAACCGTCTTACTAATCCTACTTATATACAAATTGTATACACAAGGTAATGATACATGGACCAAGTACGAATCCTATCATGAACACCAGGGCAAAGTTGCCAGGTCGAGTAGGTATTATGCCAATCAAAGGAGCGCAACCCCAGTAGTACTGTTAAGAAAGTTAATTTCGGGACGAAATTCCATCTAACGGGGGGATGATGTGACAACCCGAAATTTTTTTGCTTTGAAAGCTCAATCAACTCAACTTAGTGTCAGACTCATTGGTAATGAGTTCTAGCCTGGTTAAAGGTCATTCTAAGGAGTTTTAAGCATAATACACTTAAGGAATGAGTGTTAGAATGTACCTGCTAGAGACACTGTTCAACGAATCGAGCCTTAACCTCTTCATTTAGAGTTCACAGCCACAACACTTGAGTTTACGGCAGTAAACTAAAGGTGGGCCGTAAACTCCCTCCTTATAGGCTCATATCCTTCAACTTTCTTCATTCTTTCATTTCCAACTCAAGAACACTCCATTTCTCTCTCAACTATCATCCCGATTTTCATCCTAGATCTTCAAAAGTTGTAAGTGTTCTTCCTTGATTTGTTGATACATCTCTTAATCTAGTATCATCTAATGATTTCATCCATGGAAATCATCTTTTCTTAGATCTTCAAGAAACACTAAGAACACATACTAGTGTTCTTGGACCTTAATCATCATTTCAAGCCTCTAGATCGTAAGTACTCTTCCCTATACTTGATATCTAGTTAAGACTCATGCTTAGAACCTTGAAAACATCAAGAATGCAAGACCAAAAGGATTTTATGGCCAAGCCATCTTCCATGGCCGTAAACCCCTATAAGTAGGCCATTTTGGCCATAAACTCTTCCTAAGGCTTGGATTTGAGGCTAGAACACTCCCTTGTACTTTGTAAGACCTTGAATCATCACCAAACTCATCATTTAGAGAGTTTATGGCCAGGAGTAAACTCCCTTGGTCGTAAACGCCTCAAAACTCTCCATTGAGTTGGTCCTTCTCATCCATGTGTAGAGCAAAAGTCCCTCAAGCTTCCCTAGCCTTCAAACCCACACTTATGCATGTTTGACCATGAGTTTACGGCCGTAAACCCAAGGCAGTAAACTCATAGTAGTGCCATTCCACTTTCCTTTGATGAATCACATGTGATTCCAACACTTGGTCAAAGTGTTTCCTAGTCCTTTGGCCGTAAACCCATGGCAGTAAACACTATATTCATGCCAATATATGTCATTTAGGACTTGTTGTGTCTCGGGACTTCATTCGTGGAACTTCTCATCCTTACACGCGTATTCGTTGAATCACCCACATCAGGTGAGTTCATACCCTGTAATGAATCTTTTTACTATTTTAAATGCTTTTAAGGGGGCGAATACAAGTTGAACACAATGATAATTGTGTAAATGTTTGTTATATATCCATCTTTCAAAAGATTGCTTATGTCTTTTATAAGTGATCAAAACATCTCAAAAACTCTTTTAAAGTTATGTTACTTCATAGTTTAACATAACTCCGTTTTTAAAGTACAAGCATAACTTAGTAGACAAATGAGTCTTTTTGATAACAGTTCAAGTAAAACATTAGTAAACTATAATAGGTATAGTTTAGAGATTCAGTTCATACTAGATACAATACACGATAACAGAACAAACATACTATATGAGAAACAGAACGAACATATTAAATTGCTATAGCATGGAACTACTACAGGATCTAATTATACCAATGAATCATTAACTCATTGTTTAAAACAAAAGGTGATAGTTATATTGGGTATACATGGTCATAAAACTTTAATGTGAATTACACGGCGTAGCAACTGGTTTGGTTCCCTTAATCTCTAGACAGGGAGAGCGTATAGTAGGGGTACTAGCCTTCACATTATGACCAGTATAAAAGAAACATGTTTTAAGGTCATCAGTACATCTGTATGTCATTATAAACGACAACTGTGTACTTACATTTCCCATTACTTTCAAAAAGTGACAGTACCACTTGAAAGTCAAATGCAATCTATTTTCGAGTTAAGATAGTTATAAACTAGGGAAAACTTACATTTTACAAACGAATGTACTTTGAATGTGAGACTTCATATCTATGGAGTTGTCTTGTAACAATCTCCAATAGAGCACTTTGTAATTTCATTGGTAAAGTCTTGGCGGCTTTGGTGCTATGACATTACAAAAGGATCATTGCATAGAATGTTAGAATCTAACATATTCAAATAGTGGCAAGAACTTGGTATTCTTACACTTGCGTTAAGGATTGGGAATTGTGAAATGAGCATCATTTGGAAATGTGTTAACTTGATCTATTTCACAAAGTAAAGACCATAGGTAAACATAGTGTGCATGCTTGGAGTATGGGACAACTATCGTCATAATTCAAGTATTAAGTTGATTACTCGAAACATTATACAATGAATAATGTGTAATCAATATGGTGATTAAATAATAAGTGTTTTAGTTATACTCAAAAGTTTTGAGACCATATTGAATTCGATCATTTTTGTGTTTCACTTCGCACATTTTGACTTCGAGGATAACTAGGTTATCCAAACATCCACAGTCAATCAAACTTTGGACGTAGGTAATGAGGTAAGACTGTCATGAATCCGAGTGTAGATTGTCTAAAGTCTTTAGACATAGAAAAAGTCTGCTGCAGTGTTCATGAGTGCTCATGAAATAAGATTTGAGTATTAGATTAAACCCACGCTCACGTGAATCACTTCATGGCTTTTATCACGAGTGATTGTGAGACGATAATATCTTATATTTTTTAAACAGAGACATATGATTTGTTGTTTACAAGTCTGTTGCGCATTGTTAATACGTAAATGCATCAGCAACTTGATGTTATAAAACATATTGTTGTGTGTGATTTGATGAGTAAATAGTACAAGCATATGAGTCAAAGTTTATCCGTTCCTTTTACCCAATGTGGGATAAAAGCGATATATGTGGGCCCCTCGATGATTTAGTGATGACACCCTAAAGCGCTTGGCCAAGCCTGGACTGAGTTGATTTGTTCAATTAGTCAGTCGTCTTAAATCAAAAATCGGGAAACAACACATAGACAGAGAGAATGATTATAATCCATGTCTCGTGTCTAGACGGTATCTTGAGAATGGAGGTATATATGATCCCTTATCTAAAGGACGCGTTGCTGATAATATCAGAGTTCGACAACGGCTTTTGAAAGCTACGATTGCTAATCAGATTCTAAAGTCATACTTGCAATAATAGTTATTAGACTTATCCAAGTGGGAGACTATTGGATTAGGTGTCTAAGCCCATAACTATTTTTGGTATGTGCTTGATTTGATTATGAGCATGGTCCTTTTGGGTTGCCTTCACTCATGCAACTTGATAGGATGACAAGAGGAGAGATAGTAGAATTTACTATATGAATAATAAATTAGTACTTGAAATGGCTTTATTAATATATTAAAAGATTAATATATTATTTGGAAATCGTATTATTTAATTAGTATTGATCAGAAATTAATTTGGAATTAATTTGATGGTCAAAAGAGACTGATTAAATAAAGGGGACTGATATTGTAATTATCAGATAGTTGCAAGTTGGGCTATGGACTCATAATTGAAGGGGTTGGATGAAATCTATGGGAGGCCCATACGGATTTCGTCCAAGGGGCCTTATAGATGGGTTCCATGGATTGCTTAGGGCCTAAGCAGAGAATTAGCGTTTCGACCTGAAACCCTAGCATCCCACACAACTATAAATAAACCCCTTTGCTAATGGAATTCTCCCTGATGAGTTTATGGGAACCCTGGCTGAATTCTTCTTCTCTCTCAAGTCATTCTGTTTGCATTGAGTGTTTGTGACTCCATTAGAGGTGCAACACTTGGGACACTAGGCTTTCAGAAGTCAAGGTCAAGAAGGATTAAACTTGTTATTGCTACATAACAAGAGAGGTAAAGTTTCTAACCCTAATCATATGTCAATTTCGAAATATGCATGCTAGTCATAGGGTTATCACTTTGGTATTCATGTTGTATGTTCAAATTAGAAAAACCTAGATCAAAGTAATTAGGGTTGCATGTACACCATAGGAATGATGTTTTGCTAATAACCAACAGTAACATTGTTGGATCCAAACATAAACCTTATGTTGGGGTGCAAAGCTCTCTATGTGGTGATGACTTGAAGACTTCACCCCTTTTATGACATGTGTGAAAATTCAAGCTTTGTGACTTATAAGTGGTAGCCCCTCTATAAATAGTAGAGTCATATTCGTCGTAGAGTTGAGAGCTCCCATTTTGTATAGTCTTAATTGTTGTAGATAGTAAATTAGTTTGAGTGAGTATTGTATATGAGCAAGCACGTCCTTACTACTTCTGTTCTACTCCAGATTTGTATATACAATTGTGCTTAAACATTACATCGCTCTTGTTAATTATGTACTTCGATATTCAGCAATGTGAAATCTAAGTTTTATTGTCCTCACAACTGTTATCAGAGCCAACCCATGAAGATTCAAGCGATTAGTTCATGGAATGGTTCATGATTTGACAACATCATGTGTAATCGATTCAAGATTTGATACCTTTTGGCGAGTCTCTCAATTTCTTGAAATCGTGTTCATATTCTCGATATTACCATTCATTACGATTTTCCAATTGAATCTGTTTCGTTTCAACCCCAATTTGTTTATCCTATTCATTTTTATTCATTGATCTAGTCAAAGTAGTAAAATCAATTTCTTCCATTTATTCATTCAAAAGTCCAATTCATATATTCCATTTGTTATTATTCTTTTGATCCAATCTCAATTGATAATTCGATTGAAAGCCCAATCCGTACTAACTGATCCATTACTGTTCATTAATCAATTCACGAGCCGAAAATCATTTACATCGCATCTGATATATTCTCGTTTTTCGGAAAAATTGATTCACTTTGCTTTCATCGTAAAAACCGTTCCTGTAATCCAATATTCGATTATTTACTATTCATCAATTCAGGCCCAATCCACTCAAAATTCATTGGATCGTTATCGTTTATCTGTTTTCAGCCCATAGTTTTGATCCAATTTACTAGCCCTAAATCGTATCCAAATTGTTTATGTCGAATCTTTCACGTTCTCACGTTTCCGGTTCTCTAGTCGTATATCGCAATTTCATCGGTTGTCATCTATTCTACATCGATTATCATCTATTCTACTTATTCTTGTTAGTCGTTCCTACATCTTCGTTTCTTTCTAGATTATCGAGAATTATGATCGAATTAATCTCTTTTGCGTATCATCATTCCTTCACTAATTCAAATTAAATAATCTAAATAATATTAAAAAACCTTTTTAATATAGTTCAATACATATAGATAAAAGGCAAACGAACAACAAGCTGCGCTACTAACCCTTTCTGGATCAAATCGTTTTGTTTTAATCCTATTCGTATACTTTTCGATTACCGATCATCGAATTTCGTGTTCAATGATTATTGTGCTCATAAATTCATCAATAAATCAGTTACTGTTTTGATTATCGAACTCTGATGAAGATTAGATGAAATTTTGTTGATTGCTGATTCAACTCAAAATGTAATATCGATTTGAGGCGTTGTATTAGAACAAGATTTATGGTTCAATGATTGATCGATAAGGTTTGGAATTGGGTATGGAAGTTGTTTTAGTGAAGTAGACATCGAAGGTTATTCATGCGTTCAGCTAATGACGAAGTGATTCCTATGAATTAAATTCTCGATGGTCAAAAGCAATAGAATGGTCAAACTTGGTGTTCCTTTCATAATTTTAATGTTTCGATGCTACCTAATAGGGCTGTAAACGAACTGAACGTTCAGCGAACTGTTCGTGAACCATTCGGCGGGAAGTTCATTTATGTTCGTTTATTTAATATACGAACGAACATGAACAAAAATTATCGTTCATTTAGTTAAACGCGTGAACATGAACAATGTTCTCGTTCGTTCAATTATGTTCATGAACGTTTGTTTATGTTGTTCTGCTTATGTTCGTTCATATAAATCCATTTTATGTTCACATATTTTTAATTGTGTTTGATTACATTAGTGTATTATATGTTCATTTATGTTCATATATCTTCAATTATGTTTTTTTATCTTTGTTCATTTATGTTCGTTTGTTTATGTTCGTTTAGCATGTTCACGAACATAAACAAACGAACATGAACAATGTAATTTGTTAAACGAACGAACATGAACAAGAAAACTCGTTCGTTTATCCGGTCGTGTTCGTTTATTTGTTCGGCTAACTTAAATGAACGAACATGAACAAGCCCCGTTCGTGTTCGTTCGGTTCGTTTACAACCCTACTACCTAACAAATGAATGGTCAAAGGAAGTATTTAAAGTCAAAATTAGATGGTCAAAGGAAGTATTTAAAGTCAACGAAAAAATAAATATGGGCTGAGCAATCTAGATCGAAAATTGGTGAAAAATCAGAGTCTATGTCTTCGATGCATGGAAGTCTAAATTGGTTGAAGCACTTTTATGCTTACCGGGTCGAAAATTTATTTTCAATATTGGATAAATTTGATGTCGAAAATCTATCTCCATGGTGAGATGGTTTGAGGTCAAAATCAAGATATCGATGGTAGAGGATTTTCAAGTCGAAGAGGTAGAGGTTGAAAACTCAAATTTTTTTTTTGTGTGCATTGTTGCTGCATTTCTTTTAACCAGATAAGTTGGGAAGAATATAAAAGAAGTTACACAACTGTTGCGTTTCTTTTAACCAGATAAGTTTGGGATTTCTGTTTTGGTAGTCTTGAAAATAGTTTTTCAAGAAAAGTGACCATTTTTGTTCCTGTTCAAGTCCAAGGAGATCCAAAAAGTTCAAATTCCAACTAAAATGTCGTATTAATTGATTTTTTCCGAATTTGAAGGATAAAGATTATTCCACTTGTCAAGGGGGAGAATAGGAACGTATTACCCATTCGAGCACAGTCTCATGACCGATTGATTAAAAGTCTTATGATCTTATTTTGATCATAAAAAAGGAGAGAATTTGATATGGTCATTCGAAGAAGTGTGGTTTTAAAAAGCGGCGATTTTTGGTTAAGCTTGAAAATGAATTATTGAAGTCAAGCTTAGTTGGTGTCTTGATGAACATATTTTTGTTGATTTAGTGCGACGACTACACATGTTTTTGTCTTGACTTTTTTTTTTCTGTGACAACCCGATATTTAAAGTCAATATAATGACCTAAAGTCAAGTATTATAATCTATTTTTAGAATCAATAGAAGTTAGCGTCAAAAATGAAGTGTTCTAAAATCTAAATTGGGTTGCATAAAATGATAGATATCGTGTCAAGGTTTCCAAAAATATAAAGAACACTCAAATTCGAGTCATAACGAAGAAGTTATGATCAATCAAAGATCCGCGTCAAAACCAGTAAAACACTGTTAAGCGTAAAAAGTGAAACTTCAATAAAATACTTTTTAGCCTTAGGTATCTAAACGAAAGTCGTAGATTACGTTAAACCGTGAGCATGCATAAAAATAACGCCCAAATCTAACTTCGTATGAGGAAGTTATGATTTTTCGAAGTTTCGGATATAGCGGTAGACAACTAAAAACTCGAAATAGAGATCGAGCGATTTTTAGCCAACGCAACCTAAACGAGAATTGAAGGTCTCGTGAATAGTAGTACAACGGTGAAAAGACAGACGAAAATGGTCGTCAGATGAAGAAGTTATGGATTTTTAACGGACTTTTCCTGTCCCGGCCTGTTAAAAAAAAATAATTAAAAATAAATCAAAACTAGCCGACGGAGTCTAAATGAAAGTTGTAGAGTACATTCTCACCTATGTGTGCATATAAAGAACGTCAAAAACGGAGCTCGTATGCGAAAGTTACGGATTTTACAAGTTTGAGGCACACAAACCAAGACGATTTACGCCCAGCGTACCCTCGTACGCCCAGCGTACTCGGATGCTAGGCCTCGGTTCGTCCACGTCGCTCCAATGCTTCGTCCGAGGATGCGTTAAGCCATGACGCATGCCAACGCGCCGCGTAACCTCGCTTGTACGCCCCACGTACGCGAGGGTTCCAGCCCCTATAAAAGGGATGCGAGAGTTCCGGGTTTCTGTGCTCATTTTCTCTCATTCTCTTGCGTTTTTACCTCGTTTTGCATGCAAGAAATATCCCGAATTCCCGATTTTCATATCCAAGTCCCGAAGGAAGTTTTACGCTCCCAAGATTCCCGAGAATCCCGAGAAATCCGCTTCCTCCTGTCGAAGTTCTGCTCGATTATTGCCTTATCTTCTTCAACCCGCCTCTTCAACCAGGTGAGTTCATACCCCAACGTTTTTTCGAGTTTTTCATGTTTTCAGTGGGGGGGATATAAGCAAAAGCACAAGTAATATTGGGCTTAAAGTTTATTATTTTGTTTAAGATAATTATACTTTCAATATACTTTGAACATGGAAAATAGTTTTTACCAAATGTGTTAAGAAATCAACTCGCAGAAATGGTTTTCAAAACTAAGACAACGAACTTATGAATCATGAAGTAAAAGATATCATTTTACAAAAGGATTCATGTTAATTACAAAAAGGGTTTTTAGCATTATTACATGTAAATTTGTTAGCCTAAGTTGGAGACACGTCCTTGGTAACACTCACCACCAAAACAGAGTGTAGGACTAACACATATGACCAGAATCTCTTGTAGGGAAAGTGTAACTGTTGTGTATAGATCTATACGGGATTGACAATCCCGCACCTAGACTGTTAGCTACAGTTAGACCGGCAGGTCTAGGGTGACAAAGTCATAAAGGACACGTGCCATATCAAGATAATGCATGGTTATAAAACTCGCAATCTCGATAACAGCGATTTACTTACGTAATAATGGATCAAATGAACTAACCTCAGAGTGATAATCAATTGTTTACTAGGGAGTATTAATAATACCTTTCGGATTCAGTTCACCATGTTTTTATTAGTTTTATTTATGTAATAAGGCTAATGTACCTCACTGGGTGTAACCAGGGTTTTTAAAAGAAAACTGTTTTTATCATTATAAGTATAGTAGATACTTCTACACCTCAGTTTAGAACAGATAACCAACCATCAAATTTTAGGGAAAATATAGGATTTTCCCGGGATAACCCGACAATTCAAAAACAGATTGTTTAACGTGTAACCAACGGATATTCATATTCATTCCACAACACCTTGGATTGTACATATCTTGTATGAATTTGGAAATCATGGAAGGAACGGGTTTTCAAACACGCTTTTCATAAGAAAATATAGGATTTTCTTGAAGAACGCTTTTCAAAAAAAAATCAAAGAACATTTTTCCACCAAAACTAAATGCCTATGAACTCACCAACTTTATGCTGATATTCTTTCAAAACTGCTTGTATTCTCAGGGGATTCAGTAATACAGATAAAACATTAGCTTTTGGAGAAGAGACGCTAAGACGTCAATCTTAAAACTTATTGAATCATCATATTGTAATTATTTTGGGACATGTATTGTAAGCAACAATGTAACTTTTATATTATATATATGATGGTTGTGTGTACTTTCTTTACAAATATTCAATTGTTATGATACTACGTGAAGTCATCCGCCCCCGAATCTTTCCGCCACTCTGGTTTGGGGGTGTGACAGATTGGTATCAGAGCATTGTTTATAGTGAACTAAGTATATCGAACCACAAAAGATATACAAACTATAAATGCAAAGGGACTAAAACCCTCTGACAAAACGTTTTCACAAACTATACTTTTAAGAAAATAGAGTACTATTTTTATAAGTACATGCATGCATCGGTCTAGTATCATAGTCAAAACTATACAAAAGTATTAAGGCAAGTTGCGACGCTACGATTAGGCCTCGGGGTATGTAATGAGATCGAGAGTAAATATAGCCTGATCAACTATATTTATCCTGGATGTGACCAACGTATGTCGAGAAATGGTCATAGTGAGCAACAAGTCAAAAACTTACCAAAGAAAATACTTGAATCAAACTTACAAATTTGAAATACTAAAGGAGTATTTTATAAAACCATAAGAACTATAATAATCGTGCGAACCTCGATATTTAGTTAAAATTATGAATCATCAAATAAATAGAATCTTATTCAAAAACTAAAAACCTTCACTGGCAGGTCTATAATTGGAAAATGCTTACTTTAAAGTTACACATGATTAGAATTTTATAGGCTTAGGATTTATGATTTCGCTTTAGGCCCTTTTCCTTGTCTGGATGTGGACTTAAGGTGAAGCTACTGATCTAACGGCCTATTCAGTCTTGATTGTATGTGATTTGTATACACTAGGTAATTATAGGAGGACCCGGTGTAGGTCATATCACAAAAACTACCTTCTTACCCTTAAGTTGTATTTTTCTTATCCGTATTCTCGCTTAGATAAAAATAGCTGGATTCCATCCTCCTAGAGATTCGTACTATCCTAATCAAGAGAATGCTGGTTGGCTCGGTGCCGAACCAAAAGATGAGCCGCAATTTCCCCTAGACGATGATTTTGCTGAAGACTTTCCTGAAGACAACGGTTCCGGATCAGAAGCTTATAATCCACCTCCAGTTGCTCAGAACCCTAACCCTCGTCAAAACTTTCAAGGACCCATAGCCCTGTGGGCAGCAAACTTGAACAGATGGAGTCACGAGCAAGGTCAACCCTTACCCTACAACGGAGACCGAAGCTTCTACAATCTGAGCGAGGGAGGCTCAGCAGACAGAATCCTACCTGTTCTGGTTCGCAGGATCGCTCGTAATGAGGAATAGGGAAGGACAGCCATCAACCGGGTCATGGAGGTTGATGCCGATGCAGGAGTCAATATAGTTCGCATTCGCCATCTAGAGACTGCTCATAGAAGAACCCTGAACCAGAATATGACCCTGCTTAGAGAACTAACTACAACCCAATCTGAAGTTAGGGAACTTCTAGGGCATCAGGCAACGTTTGAAAGACGCATGTGGGACAAAGAGCGTCGTCTGGCAGAATCAAGGACTCATTCGGGCGATTCTCGATGCAAGTAGAGTATACTCTATTCTCTATTTTGGATATAAATTAGGTCTATCTATACACTCTAGAATTAATTTCATGCTTATGTTAAGACCTTGAACTTTCAGTCGGTTAGGTCTATGTACTGTCAAAATTTTCTCGATTCTAGTGTAATGTGAGTCCTACTCCAAGGTCAATTTTTCCCAAACTTATCACATCTTTGCTACCAATGACATCGGCGAACGTCTAATCTCCTAGGGAAATCATTGTCCAAATACTTTCATCCTTCTATTGCTAGAACTCTACCAAAATCACACACTTATTTAATGGTTAAACTATGGTGATTGAGTTCACGGATCACTTTCATTATTCTCACTCTTGAAATTCTTATCATTATCTCCATCTTCACACACTTAGTTGATAGGTGATGCGTCTGAAATTAACACCGCCTGTACTCGAAACCAAGAGGAAACTATAGAAACCACAATCTGCCGTTACCTTGTTAAAAACACCAAGGAAAAGTTCGCATGAACCCCCGGGATTCAAACTCTTCATTATGAAGTAATGGAGATCGGTGTAAGAATCGGAAGTAAGACGGCACAGAAATTCAATATACCTACGAAGGAGAAGGACACCCTATAAATATCAGGAGATAACAAATCATTATCACCCAGAATAGAACGGAGGAGGACCACGCGTGTTACACACGGAGTGTTTGAGTGCCTTTTCGTCACAATAATAACTAATAAGTAATGCAACCTAGTGGGTTAACGAATACATTACTCACATTAGATTTCGAACTTATCGTCTCTTCTTGTATTGGCTAATAATAATAATTCGGATCACGAAACCTCAGATCAAGAGTGATTACTTCTCAATTTCATAAGTCAATTTATTGTAGACTCTATTATGAATTACTTTCAAATCTTTTCGAAAACTGAATCATAGTATCCTCCAACCAAAGATAACTTCGTTCGGATGACACTCGTCTGATAACCATTCTAGAAACTTCATTCTACTCTTTTACCAGGACTGCATCATAGGGATGTAGATCGAACCATCGAGAACAGTATAACAAAATGAAAAACTTACATTCGCAGGAACGATCGGAATACATCTAGAGCCAACCATAATCGCTCACAAACTCATTTTCTTATCATATAACTGAATCATGCCTCCGAAGAAACGTAACCAAACCGCTGGCAAGGCAGCAACCCTTCAGATAGATTTGGCTACTTTTCAAGCTGCGGTCACAGCTGCCGTTGCAGCTGTCATGACTCACCTAAATGCTAACAACACAAATTTTAGTGGAAATGTTATCGACGACCCCAATCACGGTGATAACCAAGTACAACAACGAGTGCATGTTTGTAAAGACACTCCGAACCTCAAACCTAATATTCTGAAACGAAAGTTCGAGAACAAGAAAGGGAGTTGTTAAACTCAAGGAGCTATAGAAGGGCAACAAGCTGGGGCAGTCCATACCCCCATCAGCCATGTTATCCCAACACCGACCACACCGTACTTAGGAAACCTCCCACACTGCGGCAAGTGCAACTACCATCATCATGGGCTCTGCTGAGTACTGCATTGCAATAGATGCAACATAAAGGGGCACACCGCCCGTTTCTGTAGGACTCCGGTCAAATTCATCACTTCAACTACCAACGTTGGAACAAGTCCAATATGTCATCTTTGTGGTGAGAAAGGACATTACAAGAGGGACTGTCTAACAGAGAAGAACGACGGGGGAGCAGGAGGAAATTTGACCCCAGAGAATGGAGAAACATAAAAGAACCCTACTATAGTTTGGTACGCTTCCATACCCCAATAATTTAATTATAATTATAATTACTCTTTCATTCGAACCAAATCGCCGCATTCATATAAAACTGAGAACCCTATCAGGTAAGCTATGATGGCTTAGTGTAAACATAAGGGACATTTATAATTAAGATTTGTAGATTTAAAGTGAGTGATCCCGCCTCATTTCCTGTTCCTTGTTTGGTTGTGGATTTAGGGCAGGGTTGCTCAGTCAACTGTCTTATCAATCTTAATTATACATGACTTGTGTACACCAAACAATAATAGAGAGACCTAGTAGGGATCATTCCGTGAAAGTTCATAGTTTCAAATTATCAGAACCCTCGTATTAGTAGTATCCGCCAATTTTGAATTAAAAAGGGGATTCGTAGCAAAATAACATAATAAAACTGAATACGCTAAAAACTTATGTGCGTAGAATTGTTCATTATCCTAGTAATCATGTTTTCCAGAATAACTTAATATCTACTTCGTTGAGAAGTTCCGACATCCTCATCCGACATGGTTTGGCTTGATCCTTACCATGAAATTTTTTTTAAGCCGTGTAAAAGAACTCTTTCCTTAATCAGCTGAAATTCTTCCAATCCATAACAAAAACCCTTATATCGCCTATGACTTCAAAACATCAGAAGTACCCATGCGAGGGGTACCACACCTTCTAGCCTGCTCAATAGATAGAAAGCTTGAAACAAAAAGCACCAAAGAAGTCTCAAAAGTCAGTAACCACCCGTAGCATACCCAAGAGATCTCCAAGTAAGACCACTTGCACTGCAGGTCAAGTTCAAGAATAGAGTACAAGAACTCATTGGGTTAATCTATCGTTGCTAGTTGTATATGAAAGAGTGGCATATAATTTAGACTCAACAAGATGTAGGATGTGTGATTCCGCCCTATTTCCTGTTCCTTGTCTGGTTGTGGACTTGGGGCTGAGCCACCCAACCGAAGGTTTTGTTGATTTAAATTATATACAACTCGTATACACAAGGTGAGGATGGATGAGCCAAGGATGAGTCTTATCATGAACTACAGAGCAAAAGCCCGCATGCTTACTATAACAACCAGAGATACCTGAGTGGGAGTGGTAGCGGATTGCAATGGGCTTAAAAATCAAGTTACCAAGGCAACGGATGGACTTGATTCCATTATGGGTGATCGTCGACAGGTTATCCAAATCGGCATGCTTCCTACCAACAAAGGAAACAGACAAGCTGGAGAAACGGACTAGAACCTACATCAGGGACATTATGCGACTGCACGGTGTACCAATATCCATTATCTCGGACCGAGATAGTAGATTCACCTCGAGGTTCTGGCAGTCACTACAAAAAATCTCTAGGAACGAGACTAGACAAGAGTACCGCCTACCACCCACAAACCGACGGACAGAGTGAGAGGACCATTCAAAACTTGGAAAAATATGCTAAGGGTTTGTGTGATCGATCTTGGTAAGGCATGTGATACCCATTTACCATTGGTCGAGTTCTCGTACAACATTAGCTACCACACTGGCATCAAAGTTACTCCATTCGAATCCCTCTATGGCCGTAAGTACAGATCACCTTTGTGCTGGGCTGAAGTAAGTAACACGCAACTAGCTAGAGGATAGGTACCTAACAACACCCTCACAGGCCCATAAATCATAAAGAGAAACGACCGAGAATATTGTCCAAATCCAAGGTATATCAGACCATTCGAGATCCTTTCCAGGATTGGCCCGGTAGCATACAAACTTCAATTACCACAGGAGCTCAATAACGTACACCCTACCTCTTACGTGTCGAACCTAAAGAAGTGCTTGTCCGATGAGACCCTCTTCATCCCTCTGGATGAAATAGAAATCAACAAGAGTCTTCACTTCGTGGAAGAACCAATAGAAATCATGGTAGGAAAATTTAAAAGAAGAAAACAAAGTCGCATACCCATTTTGAAGGTCCGCTGGAGTGCCAAGCGAGGACCTGAATACACTTGGAAGCGCAAAGATCATATGTAACAAAAACACCCGCATCTCTTCCATAGTCCATAAATGCATATCTTAGAATTAATTTCGGGACGAAATTCCCTCTAACGGGGGGATGATGTGACAACCCGATATTTAAAGTCAATATAATGACCTAAAGTCAAGTATTATAATCTATTTTTGGAATCAATAGAAGTTAGCGTCAAAATAGAAGTGTTCTAAAATCTAAATTGGGTTGCGTAAAATGATAGATATCGTGTCAAGGTTTCCAAAAATATAAAGAACACTCAAATCCGAGTCATAACGAAGAAGTTATGATCAATCAAAGATCCGCGTCAAAACCGGTAAAACACTGTTAAGCGTAAAAAGTGAAACTTCAATAAAATACTTTTTAACCTTAGGTATCTAAACAAAAGTCGTATATTACGTTAAACCGTGAGCATGCATAAAAAGAACGCCCAAATCTGACTTCGTATGAGCAAGTTATGATTTTTCGAAGTTTTGGATATAGCGGTAGACAGCTAAAAACTCGAAATAGAGATCGAGCGATTTTTAGCCAACGCAACCTAAACGAGAATCGAAGGTCTCGGGAATAGTAGTCCAACGGTGAAAAGACAGACAAAAACGGTCGTCGGATGAAGAAGTTATGGATTTTTAACGGACTTTTCATGTCCCGTCCTGTTAAAAATAAATAATTAAAAATAATTTCAAAACTAGCCGACGGAGTCTAAATGAAAGTTGTAGAGTACATTCTCACCTACGCGTGCATATAAAGAACGTCAAAAACGGAGCTCGTATGCGAAAGTTACGGATTTTACAAGTTTGAGGCACACAAACCAAGACGATTTACGCCCAGCGTACCCTCGTACGCCCAGCGTACTCGGATGCTAGGCCTCGGTTCGTCCACGTCGCTCCAATGCTTCGTCCGAGGATGCGGTAAGCCATGACGCATGCGAACGCGCCGCGTAACCTCGCTGGTACGCCCCGCGTACGCGAGGGTTCCAGCCCTTATAAAAGGGATGCGAGAGTTCCGGGTTTCTTTGCTCATTTTCTCTCATTCTCTTGCGTTTTTACCTCGTTTTGCATGCAAGAAATATCCCGAAGTCCCGGTTTTCATATCCAAGTCCCGAAGGAAGTTTTACGCTCCCGAGATTCTCGAGAATCCTAAGAAATCCGCTTCCTCCTGTCGAAGTTCTGCTCGATTATTGCCTTATCTTCTTCAACCCGCCTCTTCAAGCAGGTGAGTTCATACGCCTACGTTTTTCCGAGTTTTTCATGTTTTCAGGGGGGGGATACAAGCAAAAGCACATGTAATCTTGGGCTTAAAGTATATTATTTTGTTTAAGATAATTATACTTTCAATATACTTTGAACATGGAAAATAGTTTTTACCAAATGTGTTAAGAAATCAACTCGCAGAAACGGTTTTCAAAACTAAGACAACGAACTTATGAATCATGAAGTAAAAGATATCATTTTATAAAAGGATTTATGTTAATTACAAAAAGGGTTTTCAGCATTATTACTTGTAAATTTGTTAGCCTAAGTTGGAGACACGTCCTTGGTAACACTCACCACCAAAACAGAGTGTAGGACTAACACATATGACCATAATCTCTTGTAGGGAGAGCGTGACTGTTGTGTATAGATCTATACGGGATTGACAATCCTGCACCTAAACTGTTAGCTACAGTTAGACCGGCAGGTCTGGGGTGACAAAGTCATAAAGGATACTGGCCCCGATACGTGCCATATCAACATAATGCATGGTTATAAAACTCGCAATCTAGATAACAGCGATTTACTTACGTAATAATGGATCAAATGAACTAACCTCAGAGTGATAATCAATTGATTACTAGGGAGTATTAATAATACCTTTCGGATTCAGTTCACCATGTTTTTATTAGTTTTATTTATGTAATAAGGCTAATGTACCTCACTGGGTGTAACCAGGGTTTTTAAAAGAAAACTGTTTTTATCATTATAAGTATAGTAGATACTTCTACACCTCAGTTTAGAACAGATAACCAACCATCAAATTTTAGGGAAAATATAGGATTTTCCCGGGATAACCCGACTATTAAAAAACAGATTGTTTAACGTGTAACCAACGGATATTCATATTCATTCCACAACACCTTGGATTGTACATATCTTGTATGAATTTGGAAATCATGGAAGGAACGGGTTTTCAAACACGCTTTTCATAAGAAAATATAGGATTTTCTTGAAGAACGCTTTTAAAAAAAAAACAAAGAACATTTTTCCACCAAAACTAAATGCCTATGAACTCACCAGCTTTATGCTGATATTCTTTCAAAACTGCTTGTATTCTCAGGGGATTCAGTAATACAGATAAAACATTAGCTTTTTGAGAAGAGACGCTAAGACGTCAATCTTAAAACTTATTGAATCATCATATTGTAATTATTTTGGGACATGTATTGTAAGCAACAATGTAACTTTTATATTATATATATGATGGTTGTGTGTACTTTCTTTACAAATATTCAACTGTTATGATACTACGTGAAGTCATCCGCCCCCGAATCTTTCCGCCACTCTGGTTTGGGGGTGTGACAGATTGGTATCAGAGCATTGTTTATAGTGAACTAAGTATATCGAACCACAAAAGATATACAAACTATAAATGCAAAGGGACTAAAACCCTCTGACAAAACGTTTTCACAAACTATACTTTTAAGAAAATAGAGTACTATTTTTATAAGTACATGCATGCATCGGTCTAGTATCATAGTCAAAACTATACAAAAGTATTAAGGCAAGTTGCGACGCTACGATTAGGCCTCGGGGTATGTAATCAGATCGAGAGTAAATATAGCCTGATCAACTATATTTATCCTGGATGTGACCAACGTATGTCGAGAAATGGTCATAGTGAGCAACAAGTCAAAAACTTACCAAAGAAAATACTAGAATCAAACTTACAAATTTGAAATACTAAAGGAGTATTTTATAAAACCATAAGAACTATAATAATCGTGCGAACCTCGATATTTAGTTAAAATTATGAATCATCAAATAAATAGAATCTTATTCAAAAACTAAAAACCTTCACTGGCAGGTCTATAAATGGAAAATGCATACTTTAAAGTTACACATGATTAGAATTTTATAGGCTTAGGATTTATGATTTCGCTTTAGGCCCTTTTCCTTGTCTGGATGTGGACTTAAGGTGAAGCTACTGATCTAACAGCCTATTCAGTCTTGATTGTATGTGATTTGTATACACTAGGTAATTATAGGAGGACCCGGTGTAGGTCATATCACAAAAACTACCTTCTTACCCTTAAGTTGTATTTTCCTTATCCGTATTCTCGCTTAGATAAAAATAGCTGGATTCCATCCTCCTAGAGATCCGTACTATCCTAATCAAGAGAATGCTGGTTGGCTCGGTGCCGAACCAAAAGATGAGCCGCAATTTCCCCTAGACGATGATTTTGCTGAAGACTTTCCTGAAAACAACGGTTCCGGATCAGAAGCTTATAATCCACCTCCAGTTGCTCAGAACCCTAACCCTCGTCAAAACTTTCAAGGACCCACAGCCCTGTGGGCAGCAAACTTGAACAGATGGAGTCACGAGCAAGGTCAACCCTTACCCTACAACGGAGACCGAAGCTTCTACAATCTGAGCGAGGGAGGCTCAGCAGATAGAATCCTACCTGTTCTGGTTCGCAGGATCGCTCGTAATGAGGAATAGGGAAGGACAGCCATCAACCGGGTCATGGAGGTTGATGCCGATGCAGGAGTCAATATAGTTCGCATTCGCTATCTGGAGACTGCTCATAGAAGAACCCTGAACCAGAATATGACCCTGCTTAGAGAACTAACTACAACCCAATCTGAAGTTAGGGAACTTCGAGGGCATCAGGCAACGTTTGAAAGACGCATGTGGGACATAGAGCGTCGTCTGGCAGAATCAAGGACTCATTCGGGCGATTCTCGATGCAAGTAGAGTCTACTCTATTCTCTATTTTGGATATAAATTAGGTCTATCTATACACTCTAGAATTAATTTCATGCTTATGTTAAGACCTTGAACTTTCAGTCGGTTAGGTCTATGTACTGTCAAAATTTTCTCGATTCTAGTGTAATGTGAGTCCTACTCCAAGGTCAATTTTTCCCAAACTTATCACATCTTTGCTACCAATGACATCAGCGAACGTCTAATCTCCTAGGGAAATCATTGTCCAAATACTTTCATCCTTATATTGTTAGAACTCTACCAAAATCACACACTTATTTAATGGTTAAACTATGGTGATTGAGTTCACGGATCACTTTCATTATTCTCACTCTTGAAATTCTTATCATTATCTCCATCTTCACACACTTAGTTGATAGGTGATGCGTCTGAAATTAACACCGCCTGTACTCGAAACCAAGTGGAAACTATAGAAACCACAATCTGTCGTTACCTTGTTAAAAACACCGAGGAAAAGTTCGCATGAACCCCCGGGAATCAAACTCTTCATTATGAAGTAATAGAGATCGGTGTAAGAATCGGAAGTAAGACGGCACAGAAATTCAATATACCTACGAAGGAGAAGGACACCCTATAAATATCAGGAGATAACAAATCATTATCACCCAGAATAGAACGGAGGAGGACCACGCGTGTTACACACAGAGTGTTTGAGTGCCTTTTCGTCACAATAATAACTAATAAGTAATGCAACCTAGTGGGTTAACGAATACATTACTCACATTAGATTTCGAACTTATCGTCTCTTCTTGTATTGGCTAATAACAATAATTCGGATCACGAAACCTCAGATCAAGAGTGATTACTTCTCAATTTCATAAGTCAATTTATTGTAGACTCTATTATGAATTACTTTCAAATCTTTTCAAAAACTGAATCATAGTATCCTCCAACCAAAGATAACTTCGTTCGGATGACACTCGTCTGATAACCATTCTAGAAACTTCATTCTACTCTTTTACCAGGACTGCATCATAGGGATGTAGATCGAACCATCGAGAACAGTATAACAAAATGAAAAACTTACATTCGCAGGAACGATCAGAATACATCTAGAGCCAACCATAATCGCTCACAAACTCATTTTCTTATCATATAACAGAATCATGCCTCCGAAGAAACGTAACCAAACCGCTGGCAAGGCAGCAACCCTTCAGATAGATTTGGCTACTTTTCAAGCTGCGGTCACAGCTGCCGTTGCAGCTGTCATGACTCACCTAAATGCTAACAACACAAATTTTAGTGGAAATGTTATCGACGACCCCAATCACGGTGATAACCAAGTACAACAACGAGTGCATGTTTGTAAAGACACTCCGAACCTCAAACCTAATATTCTGAAACGAAAGTTCGAGAACAAGAAAGGGAGTTGTTAAACTCAAGGAGCTATAGAAGGGCAACAAGCTGGGGCAGTCCATACCCCCATCAGCCATGTTATCCCAACACCGACCACACCGTACTTAGGAAACCTCCCACACTGCGGCAAGTGCAACTACCATCATCATGGGCTCTGCTGAGTACTGCATTGCAATAGATGCAACATAAAGGGGCACACTGGCCGTTTCTGTAGGACTCCGGTCAAATTCATCACTTCAACTACCAACGTTGGAACAAGTCCAATATGTCATCTTTGTGGTGAGAAAGGACATTACAAGAGGGACTGTCTAACAGAGAAGAACGACGGGGGAGCAGGAGGAAATTTGACGCCAGAGAATGGAGAAACATAAAAGAACCCTACTATAGTTTGGTTCGCTTCCATACCCCAATAATTTAATTATAATTATAATTACTCTTTCATTCGAACCAAATCGCCGCATTCATATAAAACTGAGAACCCTATCAGGTAAGCTATGATGGCTTAGTGTAAACATAAGGGACATTTATAATTAAGATTTGTAGATTTAAAGTGAGTGATCCCGCCTCATTTCCTGTTCCTTGTTTGGTTGTGGATTTAGGGCAGGGTTGCTCAGTCAACTGTCTTATCAATCTTAATTATACATGACTTGTGTACACCAAACAATGATAGAGAGACCTAGTAGGGATCATTCCGTGAAAGCTCATAGTTTCAAATTATCAGAACCCTCGTATTAGTAGTATCCGCCAATTTTGAATTAAAAAGGGGATTCGTAGCAAAATAACATAATAAAACTGAATACGCTAAAAACTTATGTGCGTAGAATTGTTCATTATCCTAGTAATCATGTTTTCCAGAATAACTTAATATCTACTTCGTTGAGAAGTTCCGACATCCTCATCCGACATGGTTTGGCTTGATCCTTACCATGAAATTTTTTTTAAGCCGTGTAAAAGAACTCTTTCCTTAATCAGCTGAAATTCTTCCAATCCATAACAAAAACCCTTATATCGCCTATGACTTCAAAACATCAGAAGTACCCATGCGAGGGGTACCACACCTTCTAGCCTGCTCAATAGATAGAAAGCTTGAAACAAAAAGCACCAAAGAAGTCTCAAAAGTCAGTAACCACCCGTAGCATACCCAAGAGATCTCCAAGTAAGACCACTTGCACTGCAGGTCAAGTTCAAGAATAGAGTACAAGAACTCATTGGGTTAATCTATCGTTGCTAGTTGTATATGAAAGAGTGGCATATAATTTAGACTCAACAAGATGTAGGATGTGTGATTTCGCCCTATTTCCTGTTCCTTGTCTGGTTGTGGACTTGGGGCTGAGCCACCCAACCGAAGGTTTTGTTGATTTAAATTATATACAACTCGTATACACAAGGTGAGGATGGATGAGCCAAGGATGAGTCTTATCATGAACTACAGAGCAAAAGCCCGCATGCTTACTATAACAACCAGAGATACCTAAGTGGGAGTGGTAGCGGATTACAATGGGCTTAAAAATCAAGTTACCAAGGCAACGGATGGACTTGATTCCATTATGGGTGATCGTCGACAGGTTATCCAAATCCGCATGCTTCCTACCAACAAAGGAAACAGACAAGCTGGAGAAACGGACTAGAACCTACATCAGGGAGATTATGCGACTGCACGGTGTACCAATATCCATTATCTCGGACCGAGATAGTAGATTCACCTCGAGGTTCTGGCAGTCACTACAAAAAATCTCTAGGAACGAGACTAGACAAGAGTACCGCCTACCACCCACAAACCGACGGACAGAGTGAGAGGACCATTCAAAGCTTGGAAAAATATGCTAAGGGTTTGTGTGATCGATCTTGGTAAGGCATGTGATACCCATTTACCATTGGTCGAGTTCTCGTACAACATTAGCTACCACACTGGCATCAAAGTTACTCCATTCGAATCCCTCTATGGCCGCAAGTACAGATCACCTTTGTGCTGGGCTGAAGTAAGTAACACGCAACTAGCTAGAGGATAGGTACCTAACAACACCCTCACAGGCCCATAAATCATAAAGAGAAACGACCGAGAATATTGTCCAAATCCAAGGTATATCAGACCATTCGAGATCCTTTCCAGGATTGGCCCGGTAGCATACAAACTTTAATTACCACAGGAGCTCAATAATGTACACCCTACCTCTCACGTGTCGAACCTAAAGAAGTGCTTGTCCGATAAGACCCTCTTCATCCCTCTGGATGAAATAGAAATCAACAAGAGTCTTCACTTCGTGGAAGAACCAATAGAAATCATGGTAGGAAAATTTAAAAGAAGAAAACAAAGTCGCATACCCATTTTGAAGGTCCGCTGGAGTGCCAAGCGAGGACCTGAATACACTTGGAAGCGCAAAGATCATATGAAACAAAAACACCCGCATCTCTTCCATAGTCCATAAATGCCTATCTTAGAATTATTTTCGGGACGAAATTCCCTCTAACGGGGGGATGATGTGACAACCCGATATTTAAAGTCAATATAATGACCTAAAGTCAAGTATTATAATCTATTTTTGGAATCAATAGAAGTTAGCGTCAAAAATGAAGTGTTCTAAAATCTAAATTGGGTTGCGTAAAATGATAGATATCGTGTCAAGGTTTCCAAAAATATAAAGAACACTCAAATCCGAGTCATAACGAAGAAGTTATGACCAATCAAAGATCCGCGTCAAAACCGGTAAAACACTGTTAAGCGTAAAAAGTGAAACTTCAATAAAATACTTTTTAACCTTAGGTATCTAAACAAAAGTCGTATATTACGTTAAACCGTGAGCATGCATAAAAAGAACGCCCAAATCTGACTTCGTATGAGCAAGTTATGATTTTTCGAAGTTTTGGATATAGCGGTAGACAGCTAAAAACTCGAAATAGAGATCGAGCGATTTTTAGCCAACGCAACCTAAACGAGAATCGAAGGTCTCGGGAATAGTAGTCCAACAGTGAAAAGACAGACAAAAACGGTCGTCGGATGAAGAAGTTATGGATTTTTAACGGACTTTTCATGTCCCGTCCTGTTAAAAATAAATAATTAAAAATAATTTCAAAACTAGCCGACGGAGTCTAAATGAAAGTTGTAGAGTACATTCTCACCTACGCGTGCATATAAAGAACGTCAAAAACGGAGCTCGTATGCGAAAGTTACGGATTTTACAAGTTTGAGGCACACAAACCAAGACGATTTACGCCCAGCGTACCCTCGTACGCCCAGCGTACTCGGATGCTAGGCCTCGGTTCGTCCACGTCGCTCCAATGCTTCGTCCGAGGATGCGGTAAGCCATGACGCATGCGAACGCGCCGCGTAACCTCGCTGGTACGCCCCGCGTACGCGAGGGTTCCAGCCCTTATAAAAGGGATGCGAGAGTTCCGGGTTTCTTTGCTCATTTTCTCTCATTCTCTTGCGTTTTTACCTCGTTTTGCGTGCAAGAAGTATCCCGAAGTCCCGGTTTTCATATCCAAGTCCCGAAGGAAGTTTTACGCTCCCGAGATTCTCGAGAATCCCGAGAAATCCGCTTCCTCCTGTCGAAGTTCTGCTCGATTATTGCCTTATCTTCTTCAACCCGCCTCTTCAAGCAGGTGAGTTCATACCCCTACGTTTTTCCGAGTTTTTCATGTTTTCAGGGGGGGGGGGATACAAGCAAAAGCACATGTAATCTTGGGCTTAAAGTATATTATTTTGTTTAAGATAATTATACTTTCAATATACTTTGAACATGGAAAATAGTTTTTACCAAATGTGTTAAGAAATCAACTCGCAGAAACGGTTTTCAAAACTAAGACAACGAACTTATGAATCATGAAGTAAAAGATATCATTTTATAAAAGGATTCATGTTAATTACAAAAAGGGTTTTCAGCATTATTACTTGTAAATTTGTCAGCCTAAGTTGGAGACACGTCCTTGGTAACACTCACCACCAAAACAGAGTGTAGGACTAACACATATGACCATAATCTCTTGTAGGGAGAGCGTGACTGTTGTGTATAGATCTATACGGGATTGACAATCCTGCACCTAAACTGTTAGCTACAGTTAGACCGGCAGGTCTGGGGTGACAAAGTCATAAAGGATACTGGCCCCGATACGTGCCATATCAACATAATGCATGGTTATAAAACTCGCAATCTAGATAACAGCGATTTACTTACGTAATAATGGATCAAATGAACTAACCTCAGAGTGATAATCAATTGATTACTAGGGAGTATTAATAATACCTTCCGGATTCAGCTCACCATGTTTTATTAGTTTTATTTATGTAATAAGGCTAATGTACCTCACTGGGTGTAACCAGAGTTTTTAAAAGAAAATTGTTTTTATCATTATAAGTATAGTAGATACTTCTACACCTCAGTTTAGAACAGATAACCAACCATCAACTTTTAGGGAAAATATAGGATTTTCCCGGGATAACCCGGCTATTCAAAAACAGATTGTTTAACGTGTAACCAACGGATATTCATATTCATTCCACGACACCTTGGATTGTACATATCTTGTATGAATCTTGAAATCATGGAAGGAATGGGTTTTCAAACACGCTTTTCATAAGAAAATATAGGATTTTCTTGAAGAACGCTTTTCAAAAAAAAAATCAAAGAACATTTTTCCACCAAAACTAAATGCCTATGAACTCACCAGCTTTATGCTGATATTCTTTCAAAACTGCTTGTATTCTCAGGGGATTCAGTAATACAGATAAAACATCAGCTTTTGGAGAAGAGACGGTAAGACGTCAATCTTAAAACTTATTGAATCATCATATTGTAATTATTTTGGGACATGTATTGTAAGCAACAATGTAACTTTTATATTATATATATGATGGTTGTGTGTACTTTCTTTACAAATATTCAACTGTTATGATACTACGTGAAGTCATCCACGCCCGAATGTTTCCGCCACTCTGGTTTGGGGGTGTGACATTTTCTCAATTGGGTTTAATTGAGAATCGACATTTTGACGGGTTTCATGAAATCTTTGGGCGTTCATATTTTGTTAAATTATCTTCATTGGTAAATCTTCAAATTAAACTGATGTCACATTGAGGGGGAGATATTATTGCATTAAGTGATTCAGATTTGAGATTCCGAAGTGGGTTTTTATAACGGGTTTGGATTTTACGAGTATGTTTGGGATGTGCATTTGGTGCTCAAGGATGAGGGTTTCCAATTGAGCTTTGGATTGCAATGTCACGCATCGTAGAAACCGGATTAGAAGACTATTGAAGAGTTCAAGATTTGTTGATCACTTCTACATTCATTTTACCATTCAAGGCTTGTTCGTTAGTTGGTCATTTAGAACTAGAAGTCAAGTCATCCATTCCAAGCTTTGAGGGGGGAGAATGTTGGGGTTCAAAGCTCTCCGTGTGGTGATGACTTGAAGGTTTCACCCCTTTTATGACATGTGTGGAAATTCAATCCTTGTGACTTATGAGTTGTAGCTCCTTAATAAATAGTAGAGTTATATTGTAGAGTTGAGAGCTCCCATTTTGTATAGCCTTAATTATTGTAGACAGTATATTAGTTTGAGTGAGTATTGTAAATAAGCAAGCACATGCTCCTACAAGTTTTGTTCTACTTCATATTTATCTATATAAATATGCTTAAACGTTACATCACACTTGTCGATTATGCACTTCTATATTCAACAATGTCAAATTCGAGTTTTATTGTCCTCATACCTTCCTTCGAAGACACAATAAGAACTTCTAGACTTCAAGCTTCACCCAAGAATGGAGAAATAAGCTAACAAATCAACCAAATGCTCAAGAATGAGAGAGATAGTATGCTAGGGTTTCTGAAAAATCCCTCAAGAGTCATGGAGGATGAGAATGATCAAACAATAAGGGTTAATGGCTTTTACATACCCCCGAAAACCCTAATAAAACGATCAGCCCACTAGGCCGAAGGCGCGCCACGCCTATTAAAAGGTGCCCCGCATCTTTTACAATAAATTTTAGATTCTCAGATTTTTCAACAAATGCGATAAATGGCTTCCTGCTAGGCTCCAACCTTACACTTTCCTTTGGACTATAGAACCACCAATCAAAGTATTGGAAAAGCATAATCAAAACTCAGATGACACAATTTATAAATCTCCAAAACACAAAATCCTCCAACAAACAATTTGGCGAGCACATCCGCTAAATACTCAAATTAGGAATTGGGTGTTACACAGAGAGGTTGAGAATTTATTCAAGGAGAGAGAGAGAGAGAGAGAGAGAGAGAGAGAGAGAGTATGGAGGATTTTGAGAGGGAATAATCAACTCCAGAGCTTACCCCTAGCAGTTTATTTATAAGCTACATATTTAATCCTAAAATGATTCAAACTCTACGGTTAATCATTATCTGATTCAAATGGGCCATATCCTTATACTCAGATATATGAAAACCGCCCCCCTATGTACTCTCTCAAGAGGTTTCTGGAATATTCCAATTAATCCCATTAATTAATTAATATTTAAGCCCTTCAATTAATTAAAACATTTTAATTAATAACCAAAATCATTTATAATTTATTTATTAATTCCTTAATATATTAACAACTTATTTATATCAATTTTTGTATGCTATTTGGGTCATGAGACCAACCCAAAAACACTCTGCTATTACCATAAATATTCCAAAAAAGTTAATAACATTGGACATTATTTCCAACAAAATATGCATATATGCACATTAATGTACAAATGAAAAACATCTTAATAAGTTAAGACGCTTCTATAAAAGGTGATTCGTTTAAAAAAAGCTTTAAATTTTTTTTTCTACTGATGTGCATATGGTGCACATTTTACGTTATATGCAATTTTATTTTCGAATAGCAATATCGAAAGAGGTTAAAAATGATGAATTTACATATTTTTAGTTAGTTTTTTTAATAGAAGATAATCTCTAAAAAAAATGTTTTTCCAAGTGATGTGCATATGGTGTACACGTTACATAATTTTTTTTTCGAATATCAATATGGAAAGAAGTTAAAAAATGATGAGTTTACATGTTTTTATTTATTTTTTCGATAGAACATAAGCTCTAAAACAAATGTTGACAAATGATCTTGAAATAATTATTACTTGTAATACTCGTTTGATAAACTTGTGTTATATTACATAGATATGATCTTATTAGCAATATTATGTATTTTATTAGTTAAAATGAGTTTTATAGACTAAAAGTACAAGTGATAAAAGCCAAGTGAATAAAATATGAAAAATTACACATTTTTGTTTTCCTACAATGTGGCGAGGAGGATGCCACGACGTGGCCTCGCAACGCTGATTTAAGTTATGTAAAAAGAATAGTGATAGCAACGTACTTTGAAAATGCCACAACGTGGAGAGCTTAGCCACGACATGGAGGAAAGTAGATTGTCTTTTATTTTTAGGGACAAATGGAGGGATGTCACAAAGGAGCGCGTCATAAAAGATACGCCACGATGTGGCGAGAGGTGTGCCACGACGTGGGCGCTAAATTAGGATAAAAAAATAAACGAGTTGTAAACAGACCATTCTCGATAAAACACTCCCAAAAACACATACTATGGTGCGATTTCACCTACTAAAGCCCTAGAGGTCTAATTTTTGGTGAAGTTTAGTGATCCAAGCTTCATTTTGGTTGATTAAGGTATGAATCACTACTTCTAACACATCAATTTCTGATTTAGAGAAAGATCTTAAAGTTATTGATGAAACCCTAGATGAAGGGTACGAACTTGAATGATGAAATTGAGTTGATAGTTGATGTTATATACTTAGATTATAGCATATTCTTGTATTATAAGTATCTTATGTAAGAAATCAGAAGTTGAGATGAAAATTTAACTTATGGGTCAAGACATAGATGAAGAATATGACTTAATGAATTAAGTCATTTAGTATTAAAAAATGATGTATGTGATGTTCCTAATTGATAAAATAATATTTTTGGAACGATCGATGTTGATATATGTATGGATTATGTGAAATTGAGATGATGGTGTAATTATATAAAGAAGAGATGATTTATATGAGTTAAGTCATGAAAATGACTAAGTTAATGATGTGTATGAATTGATATTGGATAGGAAATCAAGAAAAGGGATTGATCAAGGATGTACCAAGTTTGGAGTATCACCCTCATAGACCCTAGACAAGGTGAGTAATTCTTGATCAAATTATGAATTTAATGATAATAGATGAAGTTAATTTCATTAATTGTTGAAATGTTTAGATAAATCGTACATATTATGTGTGTATATATATATATATATATATATATATATATATATATATATATATATATATATAACATTTGTATATGTGTATGAGAATGATAAGTTCATAATGAATCCATGAGATATGATTGGATTACATTGTAAATGAGATCAGTAAAGAGATATTCTTATTAAGATAAAAAAGATGAAAATATGGGGTTTATGAGAAGTAATTTGATCATGTTATGAGATAGAGTTACTTAATGAGATTGACGAGAAAGAACATGAGATATATATACTATAACCATGAGAGATAAGTGGCTACTTTCGAGTGATGATTAATACTATGATAAAGATGATAAAATGATTGTGTTGAGTCATACACAATGATTTACTGATTTCTACTCACTAAGATTTCGAGTTTACCTTTGTTAAATGTTTCTTTGATTGCAGGTACAAGTATACAGGATAAAGCGAACGACATGACGAAGTAGCCATAGTGTCTTTGTTAATCATACTTATTCTGATAAGTTTTGTTACACTGTAAAATCGAGTCGATTTCGATCATGTACAACTTTTTGATATGTAAGATAACTACTTGTATGATAGGTTAATGTAATGTACACTCTCTTTTGTAAAAATAAAATTTGGTGTAGTTTATTTTAGTTGGGCGTTACATTAATCTTAATGGATCCCCTCACACACAAACACACACACACACACACACACACACACACACATATATATATATATATATATATATATATATATATATATATATATATATATATATATATATATATATATATATATATATATATATATATATATATATATATATATATATATGACATAGTTAATTACTCTGTCCTTAATTCAAAATGTGATTAAGGAGTGCTTAACAACTTTCAACTTTTAGCTTTTAACAAAAAGATCGAATTAAACCAAACTTTTTATTGGCAATACATGATTTTGGCTTTTAGTTTAAACAAAACGTTCAAAATCTAAAATGTAATGTCTCAATTTTCAGAATAAATTTTTTATTTTTAAACTAGACTAAATACACATTTTCATAAATATATGTTTAAGGAAAAACCCTTTATTCATAAACTGTGGATCGAAATCATAGTTATAAGGAAGAGTATCGTGAACTCTCAAATCATTAATTTGCTGATGCGTGTGTACAGTCATACCTTCGCCTTCCCACAAACTGATAAAGTACCTGAAAAACATTTAATCCAAATATTTAAGCCAGTGCTTAAGGAGTACCCTAAAATACCTCACATAACAATACGCATACAATGCATGCACACAAGGGCTGCATCACAGGGTTGGACCGCTTCTTGAGCCAACATCGTTAAGATGGACCGCTCCCTTTGGACCTATAGTATTAACGAGACCGCTGGGGTATCTTGGCCTTCAGCATGTAGTTGGACCGCCCTCAACCCACCCATAATATGTCGATATATACCAGTAATAGATAATAACCAAACAAACAGTCACAAGCAATTATTAATAGTCTACATGTTTAACATATCACTACAACATATCAACATCCTAACATATAGAGGATCTATATTGTAGATAAAGTATAGAGAGAAACTCACCTCACAGACAAAACATAATTCTCTTCAGTTCATCATACACAAATACATGTACAACACCCTCCTGAACATTTAATAAAGGTCAAACCTCAATCTATGACCTAAAACGCTAAAGTTTGACTTAAAGTCAAACTTAGTCCAAAGTCAACGGTCAAAGTCGACCGCCGAGTCAGCGTGTCGTGGCCAACCCATGGCCGTGTCGTGGAAACACTAGACAAAATAGTTGCGAGACTCAGCCTCCACCACGTCGTGGCAAGGCCTTTCCCGCACTATGGTAACATCCATTTTAGCTTAACTCATTAAGCTCTTAACCCTTATTTTGAGAGCTCGAAATCTCAAATCTAAATCGATTATGCCAATGCATGGATATAGTTTCCATCTTTATCAATTCCCAAACCTCTAGCACAAAAGGGACCCAAATGAACTAAGAGATCTATGCATGGATGATTATTGAGCAAGTTTCCAACTTTATAGCACCCTAAGGTCCAGAAATTACTATAATTTCCATCAAAGGCCTTGGAGTTTCTTCAAACTCCAAGGATTCACTTCCAACTACCAAAGAGGGACTCTAAAACATAAGAAACAACTCATAAGGTAAAAGGTATAAACTTTATACCATTTGGAGCCTAATAATTCTTGTTGAAACAACCCTTCAACAACAACAACTTCAACAAGTAGCTTTGTTGAACTTCTTTTTCTTCAAAGAGCCTTGAAAAGCCAAGAACACACACACACACACACTAGATTTTCTCTCAATGGGATGGAGGCTGAAGTTAGGAGCAAACCATAATCATAAGGTATAACACCCTGTTTCGAATCATTTCATAATTTGGGGCCGTGACCCGGAGATAAACTATCATAAGGCATCAGGCCTTAGGGAAACAAAGGTTTTGACCCATTTGGATGTGGGTAATGTAGATTATGTGATCCAAGAGTTCGGGTGTACTTTGGAGCTCAAGGGTTTAATGGTAAATGTTAGGACCTATTATGTTGGTTTGTGCTAGGCATATATATTTTGTAGGCTTTGTTATAGTTTGTTACGGCTTATTTTGTGTTTTCGGTTGGTTGGACCGAAATCAGCCTTGAGTTCTGTCCCTTGGTGTTTTCGGTTTTGGGTTGGCTTGTACATTTGTGTTCCATATAAAAGGAGACTGATATGACCGGTTAGAGGGCTAGCATTTTTCAGTCATAGCGTTGTGAAGCTATTGTACCAGACAATTATTAAATACAATTGTGTGCATTGGATTAGATTGATTTCGCTTCTTCTTCTTGATTTGCTTTACATTGATTCAGCCTTTGTTTAGCTTATTCGATTGATCACTAGTTGCTTCATTGTTTGGGACTTACAATTGGTATCAAAGCCAATCTAGTGTCAACCGTGATCTAACTTGAATTTGGCTGTTTTCAATTGTTTTATGCTTTGATCGAAATCTGTTTTGAGTTTATTGTTTAAAATTATTCTCTGTTGCTACTGTTGTTGCTGTGTTCTTGGCGTTCATTGAGGATTCAAGGCAAAAGGATCGAAAATATGTTTGAAATCATCATTTTCAGCGGATCTGGGTGTTTTCGGTAGACGTTTTTGGTAGGAGATTTCGGTGGAGCGTATCTGATTTTCGGCAGAAAACACATTTTCTTCCAAAATCATCTTTTTTGGCAAAAATCCTCGTTTTCGGCAGAAATCATATTTTCGGTCAACCTCATCTGTTGACTTTATGAGTTTTTCGGTGTGACACTCCTTGATTGTTGGACAATTTCTTTTACTTTTATTCATTTAAAAAAAATTAAAAAAATGGAACCTTAGCACAGTGCATTACATCAAGAACTGGATTCAATTATGGGAACCACTACTAGAATTCCACGTCTTTTATCAGTTGATGGATTTCCAGAATAGAAGTACAGGATTGAAAAGTACATTAAGATGAAAGACGTTAAGATATGGAGAAGCATCCTTAGAGGTCCGGTTAGAATTACCACAACACTGGAAAATGGTACAGTAGTTAACAAAGAAGTGGAGAACTACACTAATGAGGACTTTGAGAAAATTGAGGAACAAGAAAAGGCACTTGCAACCTTGACCATGGCATTTTCTCTTGACATTGCTCAAGGATTGAGGGAATATGATTCTACAAAGGCTCTTTGGGAAGCCTTGATAGAAGTTTATGAGGGAAACGATGATATGAAACAGAGCAGACATGATATGCTCTGTCAAAAGTTCAATATGTTCAACCATGTTCTTGGGGAGACTCTTGAAGCCCAACTGCAACAATTCATCACACTCCCTACTGAAATGAGCACTGCAGGAATCTGAGTACCCCGCTCTGAGATAAACAAGAAGCTGTTAAACTCTCTTCCAAAATCATGGGACATGAATGTTTCTGTCATTAAGAAAATCAAGGATCTTCACAGGCTTATTCTTGCTGAGACTATGGCTATCATCAAGGCCTGTGATTTGGATGATAAGCAGCGTGAGATAAATCATGTGAATTCCTACTCCACAACAAATATGGGAATCTTGTCAAAAAATGCTTTTTCATCATTCACTGTTCTACAAACTCATGTGTGACAACTGTCAAATTCAGGTCATTCTCGGACTCATGTATCTTTTTATAAAAACCATATATGCACAACATGCCATGGCCTAATAGTATAAATTAGGTCAAAATCTTGCATAAACTAGGATCCAACTAAAATCTAGGACTAATATACTTGACTCTTACGATTCTAGTAAGTTGTTTAGCTACTGTAGGAAATGCCAATACCCGAATTAGAATAAACTTCAAACATTTGTTACAATTGAAAAAGAGTATCAAAACCTTAAAAATAAATTAAAATTTTCTAATTTCATTTCATTATGATGGTAAATATCTAACCAAGTTCCAAAAGCCCTAAAGAGGCCAAAAATCCAAATTTATAAACTTTAAAACCTAAAAACCCTATAAGATTTGTTATGAACCTCATTATATCAAATTTAAATAATTAAGTTATGGGATATAATGAAAGACATAAAAATTTAATTATCAAACATTAATCATAATTTATTAGTTAAAAACAAAGATTTTTAATAAATCAAGAATTAAATAAAGAAGCCCTTTTATAAAAGTTGGGGTTTTATAAAAATTAAGGGGAAATTATATAAATGTGATTTAGGATAGAGAGGACCTCTCTTATACTCATAAATTTCGTCCATACTCTCTCCCATGCTCTCTTTTCCCTAAAACTTCAATCATTAAGTCCATTCTTACACTTCAACTCCCCATTCACTCTCTCTTTCTCACACTCCACTCTTTACAACACTCAAACTCTCTCTTCCTCTCTCCAAACCCCCGAAATTCTCCAGCCAAGAACACCTCTCAACCTTCAAATCTTCATCTTCTAAGGTTGTTCTTCAAGGTAATCACAAAAAATCTTTCATTTTTCTTTTGTGTTTTAAAGGTTTTTCTTGTATTTCTCATTCTTCTACACCATTCTTTATGAACATTCATGAACATATCCATGAATGTCGAGTTTGATGATGATGGTGGTAGGGTTTCACCCAAAAACAACACGCGTGTTGTTTAATGGTGAAATCCATGGACCAAAACCTATGTCAAACCCTAAAATACGGATTTTTACAAGTTTTAAAGGTTTATATACCTTATGCATTCAAGTATTTCCTTTGAAAACATCACTATGACCAACATATGTCCATGCATGGTCTTCAAACCGTGATGCATGTGATGAACACCAAGCAAAAGAGCTTGATGATCAAAGTACATTGTTAATAGTGCATGTAAATGATTTTATTTATAAAAAATCTAAAGATCCTTTTCAGTTCGAAATAAAATTTCCCCAGATTCCCAGTAAGATGATATGAATATCTGGAAAATCCCAACAGTTTTTATCATTTCCTTGATTTATTAAAATTATTACAAGAAAACAAGGGCTTAAATCATATAAAATACTTTCTGAGGTATATAAATCCTAGATACATTCGTGGATAACCCCTAGAGTAAATGATGGCAACTCATTAAGTTTCATCGATTTTTCTTACTGTTTAGTATGACTTTTGATTTTCTTTTTGTTTAGTTCCAATAAATCATAAAACCACTTTAGAGAGTGTGAAAATGGTATCTAACAATTTTTGAAGCTCTTGCCAGAGGTGGAAGACTCAGAAACATATTTTCAGAATTTTTCATAATGCATTCCTATTTTTTCCCGATTTTTGTATTTATAATGGACTAAAAACAAAAAGAAATAGTTCTGCTCATCAAAAATTCATGAAAATTTACCAGAACACCTTATAATACATTAGGATGCTACATAAACGTTTTTATGATTTTTCTATTCTGTATGCTATTTTTCTTCTATTTTCCCAAGATTGAATACACTTAAACCCATTTCTTATTAGAATAAATGCACAAAAATCATAAAATTGGGGTAAACAGTTAAGAAATCCATTTTTATATTTTTCCCAGCTTAATAATGTTTAATAACAGTAATAGAAAAAGTTTGAGTAATTTTGGAAACTGTTTTCTATTTATTTCATTTTTTATTAGAATAAATGCACAAAAATCATAAAATTGGGATAAACAGTTTAGAAATCCATTTTTATATTTTTTCCAGCTTAATAATGTTTAATAAGAGTAATACAAAAAGTTTGGGTAATTTTGGAAACTGTTTTCTATTTATTTCAATTTTTATT
Source organism: Lactuca virosa (assembly GCF_052849685.1). Classification (NCBI taxonomy): domain Eukaryota; kingdom Viridiplantae; phylum Streptophyta; class Magnoliopsida; order Asterales; family Asteraceae; genus Lactuca; species Lactuca virosa. The sequence continues at coordinate 246,107,330 of NC_136426.1, forward strand.
AGAATAAATGCACAAAAATCATAAAATTGGGTTAAAGAATTTAGAAGACCATTTTTATATTTTACCCAGCTCAAGTATATCTAATGGAAGTATTATAAAAAGTTTGGGAATTTTTATGCTTTTAATGCTATTTTTCATGAATTTATGTTGTTATGAAGGCTTACAAATTTAGAAAAATAGTTAATCACATCAAAAATTCAAGGAAAATTTTCTGGGAAACCTCTACCGTATTTAGAACGAAAATACAAGGTTTGACAATTTTTGGAAACTGTTTGATGATATTTTAAATTTTTAGGAGTTTAAAACACCTTTAAATGTGTTGAAATACCCTCAATTAATATTACAAAAATCTGGAAAATTAATATCCAAAATTTTCTTAATCACATGAGTTATAAAATTTCACCATTTCAGAAAAATTGTAACCAATTAATATAAAACCAATATTATAACATAAATTTGGCATTTCTCTATATGTAGAGTTTAGTATATTAGCATTAGATTTCGACATTGAAACTCACTAGCGTGTGTTTGATGTCATAGGATCCCGGTAGTAAGGCGTTGGTGTATTCCGAGGCACCACTTGTACCTACTTGAAACATTGTGAGTATTCACGCACTCCCCTATTTTCGGTTTTTATGTTTTGGGGTGGAAAAGCATGTCCGAAAAACTATTTATTGTTCGTTGTATTTATTTGACTCGTATAAAGTTGGTTGCTATGTTTTGCATATTGTGAGTATTCATGCACTCCCCTATTTTCGGTTTTTATGTTTTGGGGTGGAAAAGCATGTCCGAAAAGCTATTTATTATTCGTTGTATTTAAAAGTGAATTGTATCAAACTTGATTGCTAAATTGTGCTATATTATGCTATGTATGTTTATGCATCTTGAAACATGAGTCCTTATCGTCTTAAGTCCCTTCCCTTATACTTTACTCCAACCATTAACTCTTTGAGCCAATGGTCATTATGAATAGCGCTATTAGGAATTGACAACTCCTCACTCGCCCGATTGCTTGAGTGCATGATACCATATAATCTATAGAACGATAAGCATAGATCTTGATAGGGCATCAGTCATAGGCTTGGTTGGGAACTCATTGTTTGCTCATATACATACAAACACGTTTATCAATCATAGCAATCAACTTTGTTTCTCATTATAGTAATAAACTTTATTTCTACTTAAAGTAATGTACTTGTAATTATGGAAAGTCTTATACCAAATCTTGATTTTATAAACTTGTGAACTCACCAACTATTTTCATAGTTGACACTCGTTTTACATGCTTTTTCAGGAAATAATTAGTAAGTGGATATAAAGATTCATCATCATAGAGCATGTTGCATCGTGTGGAAGTTATTTTACGAAGTTATCTTTTGAACAATGTCATTTTGGAAAATTTGTACTTTGTTTTGTTTAAATTATGGGTTGTAAACTTTTAACTATTACTATGGTGATGTATCTTTATCTTTTGCAATGAAACCTTTATCGCTGTCATATCTTGCGTTTCCGCTTTAGCGGGGTGTGACAGAAATGGTATCAGAGCTAAAGTTATAAAGAACATCAGTTTTCATTTAAGAAAACACAACCTATAACCAAAACTTATCAATATTCTTTCTACATCAAACATATTACTAATATAATTAGGTCGGGAGTTGTATCGTTGGACCTCAATTAAGCATAGCCTGATCACCTATGTTTAATTAAGGAAAGATTTATACAAAGCTTGAGCTAATTATAATGGGAATATGTTCAACCAAATTTTTTTGAGAAAACTTTATTTAAAAAAAAGGGTGAATTTTGGTGTGTGTAAGCATTGCATATTATAGGCATTCATTGTTATTTATTTCATATCTCATTGAAACTATGTCTCAGTCCACTATGTCGACATCGTCATCCTCTCGCGCTACCCCCTCGGCTGATGAGTCCGGCTATGTCACCGTTATCCCTCGACGTGATCCCCCCGCCACGGTGGAAGAAGACCACTCGGAAGACACGGAAGACACGGGAGACTCGATGGAGATCAGCAGCGACAGCGCCCCGAGTCGGCAACGCGAGGCATCGCCTGTATCGGTGTTACCACAGCCGCCACCCTCCGGGCCTCGTATCCGGCACACTGCTAGGAGGAACGTCTCTAGACCCGTGGGGTATCATTTGATGGAGTAGGACCCAGCATGGCAGGACCGAGAGCACCCCCACCACAGCGAGTTATAGGGATACCTGTCAGGCAGTCAGGTATGACCCCGGAGGAGTCTTGAAGAATGCAGTGGATGGCAGCGGACCTACGTCACAGTCTCGCTGAGATAGTTGGGCATCAGGAGGTTTTGGATGAAGTGATGACAGGAATGGACATTCTGTTTCAGCATTCGATGGAGGCTACTGATACTGCTAGTGCTGCTACACGAGTGGCAGGTCGTGCGATGACCGCATATTATGTGTTTGGAGGGCTGTTACTGATTGTGGTGTGGATGTTTCTTGTTGGGATAGCGATTCGTATTTGGTTCTGATTTTAGTATTTTATCGTATCATGTAATGAAAACCCATGTAGGGTGTCTTTTGGGAGAAACATTAAAACTTTATTTTGGGATTGATGTATTGTTTTGGTTTAAAACTATTTCAAATGGTAATGAAAAAGTTTATTTTTATGTTTGAAAACTTTTACTATGAGGTCAAACCCTAGAATTTATTTAGTCAATGGTTGAATAAAAAGATTTTTCTTTTTCTTTCCTTTCTCAAATCTATATGCATAGTATTAATGCAAACCATTAATTTGACAACACTTATGGTTTTCAAAATTAGTAGTGAACTAAATATTATACATTATTTATATATTGATACGTGTTTCTTCTCTTGTGTGTTAGAACCATGTCAGGAAGGCCTAATCGCGGGCGCCCACATAACGAAACACCCGATGTTGCTCAAGTTATAGCACAACAACTCATGGCAGCAATCCCAAACATTGTTACTCAAGTAATTGCGGGTCTTAATGCTAACCAAGGAACTAGAGGAGGAAATCAGGGAAGCAATGAAAGAGAATGCAACTACAAGTCTTTTATGGCTTGTAAACCTAAGGAATGCCATGGAAAGGAAGGTGCAGTCGGGTTGCTGAAATGGATTAACAGCATGGAGTCGGTCCTTCACATTAGCAAATGTCTCGAACACAACAAAGTGGAGTATGCAACTTGTCTACTCCAGGATAGGGCATTGACCTGGTGGAATACACTAGTGCAAACCCGAGGCCGTGCAGCGACATATCAGCTAACTTGGGAAGACCTGAAGAAGCTACTGATAGAGGAGTACTGTCCCAAGGATGAAATTCAAAACCTTGAATCTGAGTTTTGGAACCATTCTATGGTTGGAACACAAATAGAGAAGTACACAGTCCGATTTCATGAGCTATCAAAACTGGTACCTCACATGGTTACTCCTGAGGAGAAACGGATAGATCGCTACATCTGGGATCCGGCACCAGAGATTCGGGGAATGGTTACTTCAGCAAACCCAAATACCATTCAAAGTGCAGTAAGTCTAGCAAATAGACTGACCAATGATGTGATTCGAACAGGAGCCTCGATAAAGGAAAACTCTAGTAGCAAGAGAAAGTTAGAAAATCAAGGAGAAGAGAAAGATGATGGTGATTCAGGGAGGAAGCGGAAAACCACAAAGAATTTCATAGTGAAAACACAAGAACAAGAGTCGGTGAAGACCCAGGAACGAGGGCAGTACCTTGGGTTGTATCCAAAATGCGATAAGTGTAACTTCCATCACAAGGGAGTTTGCCCTGTGTGCCAAAAGTGTAATCACACCGGCCATTACCCGAAGTATTGTAAGCTGAATAAGGATGGAAAAAGGGCATGTTACGAGTGCGGGAGTACTAATCACCTTCGTAATGCTTGTCCCAAACTAAACAAGGGGCCTGGTAACAATGGACAAGGCCAAGCTAGGCAAAATTTCCAAGGAAATCAAGGTGGGCGGCCAAGAGGTGTAGCCTTTGTGATTGGTGCAGAAGAAGCTCGTCAGAACCCTGAAGTGATAACAGGTACGTTTCTCCTGAATAATCATTTTGCATCAGTAATATTCGATGCGGGAGCAGATTGGAGTTTCGTTTCTTTAGCATCTAGACCATTAATTGAATTGAAATCAAGAAAGATGAGGAATACTTATACTGTTAAACTTGTTGATGGGTATGAAATTAGGGCTAATGCAATAATTCCTGACTGTACTCTGAACTTAGCTGATAAACTCTTTAGCATTGACCTAATTCCTATAGAGCTAGGTAGTTTTGATGTAATAGTAGGAATGGATTGGTTATCCGAGAATGGAGCGGACATTGGTTGTTATGAGAAAGTCATTAGGGTACCTCTCCCCAATGAAGAAACCCTTATCATACACGGTGAGAAGCCAGGAAGAAGTTTAAACATTGTGTCAAGCATGAAGATTCACAAGTACCTGAAGAAGGATTGTATTGCATTCATGGCCCATATGGTAGAAAGAGAACCTAAAGCTAAGCAAATCAAAGAGATTCCGGTGGTTCAAGACTATCCCGAAGTGTTTCCGGAGGAATTACCCGGTCTACCCCCACACAGACAAGTCGAATTTCGGGTCGACTTAATTCCCGGAGCAGCACTAGTAGCAAAAGCACCATATCGCCTCGCGCCAGCCGAGATGCAAGAATTGTCCGGACAACTTCAAGAACTTCTAGACAAAGAGTTTATACGACCAAGTTCTTCACCTTGGGGAGCCCCGGTGTTGTTCGTCAAAAAGAAAGACGGGTCATTCCGAATGTGTATTATAGAGAATTGAACAAGTTGACAATCAAGAATCGATATCCTCTTCCTCGAATTGATGACTTGTTCGATTAGTTGCAGGGCGCTTCATACTTCTCAAAGATCGACCTCCGATCAAGATATCATCAACTAAGAGTTCACGAAGGAGACATTCATAAAACAACATTTATAACCCGTTATGGACATTATAAGTTCTTAGTGATGCCTTTTGGCTAACGAACGCGCCAGCTGTTTTCATGGATTTGATGAACAGGGTCTGTAGACCATACCTAGATAAGTTTCTAATTGTATTCATCGATGACATACTTGTTTACTCGCAAACCAAAGAAGATCATGAGAGACATATGAAGCTAGTGTTGGAGCTATTGAAGGAGCAGAAATTGTATGCCAAGTTCACTAAGTGTGAATTCTGGATTCGAGAAGTACATTTCCTTGGCCATGTAGTCGGCGAAAAAGGAATCCATGTAGATCCGGTTAAGATTGAGGCAATCAAGAAGTAGGAAAACTCCAATTACCCCAAGATTTAAGCGCCATTCACGACACATTCCACGTCTCCAATCGTAAGAAATGTTTAGTCGACGAAGCATTAATAGTACCTCTGGAGGAAATCAAGATCAATGATAAGCTGAATTTCATTGAGGAACCGATAGAAATCCTTGACAGAGAGGTGAAACAACTCAAGCGGAGTAAGATTCCGATTGTGAAAGTTCGATGGAACTCAAAACGCGGGTCGGAGTACACCTGGGGACGTGAGGACTTCATGAAGGAAAAGTATCCACAACTTTTCCCATGCGATGGCAAACGATGACATAGAATGAATTTCGGGACGAAATTCTTTTTGAGTGGGGGATACTGTGACAACTGTCAAATTCAGGTCATTCTCGGACTCATGCATCTTTTTATAAAAACCATATATGCACAACATTCCATGGCCTAATAGTATAAATTAGGTCAAAATCTTGCATAAACTAGGATCCAACTAAAATCTAGGACTAATATACTTGACTCTTACGATTCTAGTAAGTTGTTTAGCTACTGTAGGAAATGCCAATACCCGAATTAGAATAAACTTCAAACATTTGTTACAATTGAAAAAGAGTATCAAAACCTTAAAAATAAATTAAAATTTTCTAATTTTATTTCATTATGATGGTAAATATCTAACAAAGTTCCAAAAGCCCTAAAGAGGCCAAAAATCCAAATTTATAAACTTTAAAACCTAAAAACCCTATAAGATTTGTTATGAACCTCATTATATCAAATTTAAATAATTAAGTTATGGGATATAATGAAAGACATAAAAATTTAATTATCAAACATTAATCATAATTTATTAGTTAAAAACAAAGATTTTTAATAAATCAAGAATTAAATAAAGAAGCCTTTTTATAAAAGTTGGGGTTTTATAAAAATGAAGGGGAAATTATATAAATGTGCATTAGGAGAGAGAGGACCTCTCTTATACTCATAAATTTCGTCCATACTCTCTCCCATGCTCTCTTTTCCCTAAAACTTCAATCATTAAGTCCATTCTTACACTTCAACTCCCCATTCACTCTCTCTCTCTCTCTCACACTCCACTCTTTACAACACTCAAACCCTCTCTTCCTCTCTCCAAACCCACAAAATTCTCCAGCCAAGAACACCTCTCAACCTTCAAATCTTCATCTTCTAAGGTTGTTCTTCAAGGTAATCACAAAAAATCTTTCATTTTCCTTCATTTTTCTTTCTTGTTTTAAAGGTTTTTCTTGTACTTCTCATTCTTCTACACCATTCTTTATGAACATTCATGAACATATCCATGAATGTCGAGTTTGATGATGATGGTGGTAGGGTTTCACCCAAAAACAACTAGCGTGTTGTTTAATGGTGAAATCCATGGACCAAAACCTATGTCAAACCCTAAAATACGGATTTTTACAAGTTTTAAAGGTTTATATACCTTATGCATTCAAGTATTTCCTTTGAAAACATCACTATGACCAACATATGTCCATGCATGGTCTTCAAACCGTGATGCATGTGATGAACACCAAGCTAAAGAGCTTGATGATCAAAGTACATTGTTAATTGTGCATGTAAATGATTTTATTTATAAAACATCTAAAGATCCTTTTCAGTTCGAAATAAAATTTCCCCAGATTCCCAGTAAGATGATATGAATATCTGGAAAATCCCAACAGTTTTTATCATTTCCTTGGTTTATTAAAATTGTTACAAGAAAACAAGGGCTTAAATAATATAAAATACTTTCTGAGGTCTATAAATCCTAGATAAATTCGTGGATAACCCCTAGAGTAAATGATGGCAACTCATTAAGTTTCATCGATTTTTCTTACTGTTTAGTATGACTTTTGATTTTCTTTTTGTTTAGTTCTAATAAATCATAAAACCACTTTAGAAAGTGTGAAAATGGTATCTAACAATTTTCGCAGCTCTTACCAGAGGTGGAAGACACAGAAACATATTTTCAGAATTTTTCATAATGCATTCCTATTTTTCCCCGATTTTTGTATTTATAATGGACTAAAAACAAAAGAAATAGTTATGCTCATCCAAAATTTATGAAAATTTACCAGAACACCTTATAATACATTAGGATGCTACATAAAAGTTTTTATGATTTTTCTATTCTGTATGCTGTTTTTCTTCTATTTTCCCAAGATTAAATACACTTAAATCCATTTCTTATTAGAATAAATGCACAAAAATCATAAAATTAGGTTAAACAGTTTAGAAATCCATTTTTATATTTTTCTCAGCTTAATAATGTTTAATAACAGTAATAGAAAAAGTTTGGGTAATTTTGGAAACTGTTTTCTATTTATTTCATTTTTTATTAGAATAAATGCATAAAAATCATAAAATTGGGTTAAACAGTTTAGAAATCCATTTTTATATTTTTTTACAGCTTAATAATGTTTAATAACAGTAGTACAAAAAGTTTGGGTAATTTTGGAAACTGTATTCTATTTATTTCAATTTTTATTAGAATAAATGCACAAAAATCATAAAATTGGGTTAAACAATTTAGAAGACCATTTTTATATTTTCCCAGCTCAAGTATGTCTAATGGCAGTATTATAAAAAGTTTGGGAATTTTTATGCTTTTAATGATATTTTTCATGAATTTATGTTGTTATGAAGGCTTACAAATTTAGAAAAATAGTTAATCACATCAAAAATTTAACGAAAAATTTCTAGGAAACCTCTACTGTATTTAGAATGAAAATACAACGTTTGACAATTTTTGGAAACTGTTTGATAATATTTTAAATTTTTAGGAGTTTAAAACACCTTTAAATGTGTTGAAATACCCTCAATTAATATTACAAAAATCTGGAAAATTAATATCCAAAATTTTCTTAATCACATGAGTTATAAAATTTCACCATTTCAGAAAAATTGTAACCAATTAATATAAAACCAATATTAGAACATAAATTTGGCATTTCTCTATATGTAGAGTTTAGTATATTAGCATTAGATTTCGACATTGAAACTCACTAGCGTGTGTTTGATGTCATAGGATCCCGGTAGTAAGGCGTTGGTGTATTCCGAGGCACCACTTGTACCTACTTGAAACATTGTGAGTATTCACGCACTCCCCTATTTTCGGTTTTTATGTTTTGGGGTGGAAAAGCATGTCCGAAAAACTATTTATTGTTCGTTGTATTTATTTGACTCGTATAAACTTGGTTGCTATGTTTTGCATATTGTGAGTATTCACGCACTCCCCTATTTTCGGTTTTTATGTTTTGGGGTGGAAAAACATGTCCGAAAAGCTATTTATTATTCGTTGTATTTAAAAGTGAATTGTATCAAACTTGATTGCTAAATTGTGCTATATTATGCTATGTATGTTTATGCATCTTGAAACATGAGGCCTTATCGTCTTAAGTCCCTTCCCTTATACTTAAATCCAACCATTAACTCTTTGAGCCAATGGTCATTATGAATAGCGCTATTAGGAATTGACAACTCCTCACTCGCCCGATTGCTTGAGTGCATGATACCATATAATCTATGGAACGATAAGCATAGATCTTGATAGGGCATCAGTCGTAGGCTTGGTTGGGAACTCATTGTTTGCTCATATACATACAAACTCGTTTATCAATCATAGCAATCAACTTTGTTTCTCATTATAGTAATAAACTTTATTTCTACTTAAAGTAATGTACTTGTAATTATGGAAAGTCTTATACCAAATCTTGATTTTATAAACTTGTGAACTCCCCAACTATTTTCATAGTTGACACTCGTTTTACATGCTTTTTCAGGAAATAATTAGTAAGTGGATATAAAGATTCATCATCATAGAGCATGTTGCATCGTGTGGAAGTTATTTTACAAAGTTATCTTTTGAACAATGTCATTTTGGAAAATTTGTACTTTGTTTTGTTTAAATTATGGGTTGTAAACTTTTAACTATTACTATGGTGATGTATCTTTATCTTTTGCAATGAAACCTTTATCGCTGTCATATCTTGCGTTTCCGCTTTAGCGGGGTGTGACATCATGTCATTCCTCCTATTATGCCTTATCAACATACGGGCTCCTCAAAAGCTCCTACCACAATCTCAACTCCCAAGGAAGCTGAAGAAAACATGGCTCTAGCTTCTGGCCTTGTGAACTGTTACAATGCTTTCTTGGCTAGCAACTTACCTCCTGAAATCTCATTCGCCGATCTTGATCAAATTCATCCAGAAGATGTGGAAGAGATGGATATCACCTGGAAAATTGCAATGGCTATGTTTAGGGCTAAGCAGTTTGCTAAGAAGACTGGAAAGAACATTTGGGGTGTGAATGGGGACAAGAAGGTAGGGTTCAACAGAGGCAGGCTTAGATGTTTCAATTGTCACGAGCCATGTCACTTTTCTCGTGATTGCCCAAAGCCAGACAGAAGAGAGAATCCTGATAGAACGATGGTGCCAGTATGAATAACAGAGGAGCTGCCACCAACAATGAAATTGCAAACCTCGCAGTGGTGGCTCAGACTTTTGATTAGGAGGACCAGATTTAGGTATTGAACATCACAGGGCCTGAGACTGTAAATCTGGCACATATAAGTAAGCTCCCAGATAAAGATGCTGCAGAAGATGCTGAAGCGGAGATAATGCAGTTGCAGTTTGCTTTTATGGTCTCCACCACTCCTGAAACAAAAGAGGTCAGTGAAGTTTCTTGTACTCAAAGTTGTATGAATACTGTTAAATTTCTACGTGATCAAATTGATATATTACATAGAGACAATGAAGACCTTAGGTATGAAGCCTATAACCTTAGGAAGGGCCAAAAACCTCTGAAAGAACAACTAGAAGCCAAAACTAAGGACTTTAGAAAGCTTCAGGAAGAATATAATAACAAATGTGAGAACTATAACTATGTTAAGAGACAGATTGCCACCTTGACTGGCAAACTTGACACATTGAAGACTAGATTTGAAAATGCAGATTTTAATTTCAAAAAGTATGATGTGTCAAGTAAGACAATTGAGACCATGATAGAAAAACAATTAAAATGGAAGGACAAAAAACAAGTAGGTCTACGGTATGACAATGTTCCTCCGTTAACTAATGGAGAAATAGACAGAGAATCACATCTTCAGTATGGCAAACCTGCTGTGGTCGTGCCATAAAATAGCTCAAAGGTGAATGATACTAATGTCTCTACTTCATATGCAAATTCATCCTTAGTACAAGATAGGCATGAAGCTGGAGGAAGTGTTTTTGATAATAATTTTGATTTACAAACTGATTATGTGAAAGATGTTTCTGATTTAAACACTACTGTTTCTGTTTCTGCTTCTACTGCTTTGAAAACTGATGCTTTAGTTTCTGATAATTCTATTGTTTCTGATAAATATGCTGATGTGTTTGAGAAAACTAATTCTAATGAACCCGTCACTAGCAAATACATGCCACCTAAGCCAGCCAAACAGACTGAGTTATGCAAGTGTACTTGTGGAAAAAATAAAGGACTCAATAAGGACACTAAACCAGGAACGAGCGGTACCAGCTTCTACATGAAGAAACAAACATGTTTCCATTGTGGAACTCCTGGACATATCGCAAGAAATTGTCCAAATTGTGCATATGTTCCATACTATGCGTAAGGTAGGCAGAATGAATCACGAGGAAGATCTCTTAAGAGAAAGTCCTCGAGATCTTGTTCAATTGATGGTGATTGGAATGTTAATAAAGACAGAAATCAGGCTGCTAAACTTAAAAAGGACAAACAAGTTTTGAACAAAAATTTAAAAGATACTTTAACGAAACCGAAATTGGTTAAGCCAAGATCGGTGTCGCCAAAGTCATCGTCTAGATCTTCATCTAGTCATAGACGGATACCCAAACGATCAAAAACAAAGAAAAATACTTCAAAATCACCTGTTAATTTTCCTAAACCTAATTACAAATGGGTACCCAAAAACTCATCTATCCAATCACTTCAGAGTCCTTTAAATGCATCTAGTAATCTATCTGACTTGAAATGTGAAAAAGTTAATTCTGTTGATAGAAAAGGTAAACCCAGTGTATCTATGGTCTGGGTTCTAAAATCTAATTAATCCTGCACATCGTGCAAGAATAGCTATGGAGGAATATCGTTAGACCTTGGTATGTCGATAGTGGCTATTCCAGGCACATGACAAGAGACATTTACAAACTGCAAGACATTTACACCTTTAATGTGGTTTATGTTTCTTTTGCGGGAGGAGAAGGTGGAAAGATCACACAAAAGGGTATTGTGACTAATGGCGTGCTCAACTTTGAGAATGTGAATTATGCTCCCGAGTTGAAACACAGTCTGCTGAGTGTATCTTAGATTTGTGATAAAGGCTATTCAACTCACTTTACGAACAAGGAATGTCTCATTCTGAAGCCTGGAATCATCATTCCAGAAGAGTGGATTTTGGTGAGGTCAAAAAGAGAACGGAATGCTTACATCATTGATATGAACCATAACATTACCGAGCAAGTTACATGTCTTTTCTCCAAGGTTTCTGAACACAATTCTATGCTTTAGCATCGTCGACTCGGTCGTGCAAATGCCAAGAACCTCAATCGTCTTGCAAAGAATGATATTATGCGTGGTCTTCCAATCAAGGACTTCATTACTTTTGAGAAGTGTGTGGCATGTGCTCAAGGAAAACATCATCGCAAGCCACATAAGCCAAAACTAGTCAACTAAATCAGCACCGTTCTTCAGTTACTGCAAATGGATTTGTTCGGTCCGGTCAACGTTCTCAGCATTAATAAGAATCCTTACTGCCTAGTTGTCATTGATGATTACTCACGGTTTACCTAGGTTTTCTTCTTATCCAACAAGAGTGAGACTACTGACCTGATCAAGCAATTCATTGTGTTGATTGAGAATCAGACCAACAAAAGGGTGAAGGCAATTCGAAGTGACAATGGCACGGAGTTCAAGAATGCTATTCTGGATCATTTTTGCGCTGAGAAGGGTATTTTGCGTCAATATAGTTCTGTTCGGACACCTCAACAAAATGGTGTTGCAAGCGAAATCGTACTTTGATTGATGCAACAAGGACGATGCTTTGTGATTCCAAGTTACCGGCCTTCTTCTGGGCTGAAGCTATCAACACTGCATGCTATGTTCAGAACCAAGTTCCGATCAACAAACCACAGATGAAGACCCCGTACGAAATTCTATATGGTCACAAGCCAACGGTCGCTTATTTTAGGATCTTTAGATGTCCTTGCACCCTCCTTCACCTGGAGTCCAACCCCAAGTTCAACACAAAAGCTGATGACTGCTACTTTTGTGGAATATGCTGCACGCACCGCCTATCAAGTTTACAACAAGTCCACTAAGAAAATTGTGGAGTCATACGACGGGCGCTGGCTGGAAGAGAACGAGACGGATGCTCGAGTCGGACCTCACTGGTTGATTGATTATGCATCACGGTTTAAATCTTTTAATGTGTTTTCTGATACTGTTTCAGGTTCCAGCTCGGGTATAATTGCTGTTGTTGAAGATGAAGAGGAAGAAGTTGTATACAGACCACCCTGGTGACTCCTGAGTCTCCTTAAGTGGATGAAGCTGTTCCAAGTACTTCCCCTTCTTCACCAAATCAAAGGACTAGTTCTGATGCTGAAGTCACTCCCCTTTCCCCTGAAGAAAGAGAAATCATGACATGGGATACCTCTACTGCTACACAATCGTTCATCGAGCTCCTTTTTCCTGAACCTATTTCAAATAAATATGTGGCAAGTACCTCTCACGACCCTAGGAAGTTTGAGGCGAGTGATTCAGAAGAAGACAGATTCATCAACATCAACAACCTTCTTGTCTCAATCCATGACATCAGCCATGAAATCTCCACAAGAATTCAACGCGATCATCCAATCGAAAATGTCATCGGTACACTGGCACAAGGAGTTAAAACAAGAAATCAAAGTGCAGATGTCAACTCATGTCTCTACTCATGCGTTATATCTCAGATTGAGCCCAAGAATGTGGACATGGCTCTTAATGAACCAAGCTGGGTGGACGCTATGCATGAAGAATTGAACCAATTTGACAAGTTGAAGGTGTGGAAGCTGGTTGAGCTACCAAAAGGGAAGAAGTCGTTGGATACACGCTAGGCATTCAGGAATAAGCAAGATGATAGTGGGGTAATTATGTGAAACAAGGCGTGTTTGGTTGTTCGTGGCTTCCGGCAGATTGAAGGTCTTGACTAAACTGAGGTGTATGCTCCTGTGGCACACTTGGAAGCTATTCGTATCTTCTTGGCGTATGCTGTGACAACCCGAAAATTTTTTCCTTGTAAAGTCAGTACAATCAACCTTAAGTCATACTCGCTCCTGCTATCTTTTAGCACTGTTTAGAGTCTGTTTGAGTGTTCTAAGCCTATTAAACTTAAGGAATGAGTGTTAGGAAGTACCTGCTAGAATCTCTGTAGAAAATTCAATCCATAAACTCCATTACTTGGAGTTTACGACCATAAACTGGGAGTTTACGGCCGTAAACTCAAGGTTGGCCGTAAACTCTTGCCAGCCGTAAACTCATGCCCATAAGTCTCAACTCCTTCACTTTTCTTCATTTCTTACACTTTCACCTCAAGAACACTTGATTTATCTCTCAAGTATCATCGAGATTTTCATTCCCGATCTTCAAAATGTAAGTGATTCTTCCCTCTAGTTGTTGTTATCCTTCTTATTAATGAATCACCCTTTGATTTCATCCATGTAAATCATATTTTGGCTAGATCTTCATCTTTCACCAAGAACACCAAGAACACACACTTGTTCTTGGTGGCTGTAAACTCCCCAAACCCTTCAAAATAGTTAGTATTCATTTCATACACTTGTTATCTAGTAGAAGTCCCTGATTTACATCCTTGAAATCAACCAATCTCCAAGATCAATGAGAGTTTACGGCCAGGGGGATCTCCCTTGGCCGTAAACCCTTGTTTTGGTTATGTCTTGGGCCTTAAACACTTCTAGACACTTGCTATCCATTAGAACACTTGAACCTTTGAAACCCCTTGCCTTTATCACCCAAAAAGACACCATTTGGAGTGTTTATGGCCATACACTTTGGTGTGGCCGTAAACACCTCAACACCTCCTAAAAAGGTTAGTTTTGCTTATCCTCTTGTAGAGCAATAGTCCCACAAGCTTCCCTATCATTCAATCATCCTCTTGTGCACCTTTTACCATGAGGTTACGGACGTAAACTCCATGGCCGTAAACCCATGGCCGTAAACACCAATTGGTGGCCATAAACACCCCTTTGATAAATCACATGTGATTCATTACCTTAGTACAAGTCCCTAAGGGTGTTTCCTAGCATGTTAGTTGTTTAAAACACTAAATTAATGCCATTATATGCCATTCTATGTCATTAGGACTCGTTTGTGTCTCGGGACTTCATTCGTGGAACTTCTCATCCTTACGCGCATAGTCGTTTGAATCACCCACATAAGGTGAGTTCATACCCCTATAATCAATCTTTTAAACTGTTTTAAATGCTTTAAAGGGGGGGGGGAGGAATACAAGTTGAACACAATGATAGTTGTGTAATTATTTGTTATAAAGATCTTTCACGGGATTGCATATGTTTTTATAAGTGATCAAAACATTTCAAAAACTCTTTTAAAGTTATGTTACTTTATAGTTTAACAAAACTCCGTTTTTAAAGTACAAGCATAACTTAGTAGAAAAATGAGTCTTTTCAGTAACACTTCAAGTACAACAGTAGTAAACTATAAGGGGTATAGTTTAGAGGTTCAGTTCATACTAGATGGTAGAACATACTATAAAGAGAAACATGGAGGTAGCTACAATACATCAGAGAGACATACTATACACTATAACAAAGAGAACATACTAAGATACTATAATAGAACAAACATACTAAATGCTATAGCAGGAGAACACTACAGGATCTAATTATACCAATGAATCACTAACTCATTGTTCTAAGCAAGAGGTGATTGTAAAATTGTGTATACATGATCATATAACCGTAATGTGAATTTACACGGCCTAGCAATTTGTTTGCGGAAGTCGCGTTTGGTCCCCAGAATCTCTTGCAGGGAGAGTGTATAGTATGGGTACTATCCATCACATTATGACCTCAATAAAACAAACACGTTTTAAAGGTAATCAATACTTCACATTATGACCTTATATTTTCCCATTACTTTCATTTTGTGACAGTTCCACTTGAAAGTTAATGCAAACTATTTTCGACTTAAGATAGTTATAAACTAGGGAAAACTTACATATTTTCAAGCGACAAACAAAACAGTCGAGTCTAGTACATTCAGTAGAAAGGGACCTATAATGCTAACTTTATGATTCCTTAGTGTATGCATACAAGGATATATATTAATCAGATCCGACAAGTAGTAGGATGTGTGCTTTCCGCTTCATTTCCTGTTCCTTGATTGGTTGTGGGATTAGAGCAGATTCACCCAGCCTACTATCTATCCGATCTTAGCTACATATATGTTCTGTATACACCAAGTAATCATAAGGGTTACCATGTATGGGTCAGGTCATAGGACACTAATTCAATACACCGTTTTCTAGTACAAAACATAATTTTCAAATAGAACATTTGATAAACAAAACTAGAAACTTACCAGTAAAGGGTTTAATCCATTTTATTAAACCAGTATAACTTTAAGGACCTTAGGTGGTTAATTCTATAATACCTTAGTTTATACATTAGGGTTATATATAATTAATATCCGATAGATAGTTGGATGTGTGCTTTCCGCCTCATTTCCTATTGCTTGTTTGGTTGTGGGCATAGGGCAGATTCACACAATTAACTATCCGTTCGATATTAGATTATATATAGCTTGTATAAACTAAGTGATTATAGAAGGAACTATTGTGGTTACTATTTTTACTAAAAGAAAGAAGGGTTTTCTTAAAGAATGTTTTCATCAAATACAAAGGAACTATTACAGTTAACTCCGTGAGTACCAAGTGCATACGCCAGGGTTATATACAAGGATGATCTAACAACCAATGGGTTGTGTGCCTTCCGCCTCATTTCCTGTTCCTTGTTTGGTTGTGGGCTTAGGGCAGATACACACAACCGATTGTTTGTTTACTCTGGGTTTTATATAACTTGTATCCATTTAGTACTCATAGAAAGGATTGTAGAGTCATTTTTACTTATCTATCATCAAAGCAGGAAATATAGGATTTTTTGGAGGAACAGACGAACTTTTCTAAACAGAACTTGCAACTTACTACAACTTTCTTACAACTTACTTACATCACTAAAATCTTATGAACTCACCAGCTTAAATGCTGATCTATACTTTCAAAATAACTTGTATTCTCAGGTAACCAATAGACAGGTACGCACACTGGGATTCAGAAGATGGAGTAGTATAGCTTCATGTCTTGTTTTGTTATTTACTTTGTATTCTATGTTATGTGAACACATACTTTGTAAACACTTTCTTTCAAATGAAATGGTTGTTTATTGCTTTGATTACTATGATGCATGTCTTGTGATACTAAACATGACGTCCTCCACCCCTGAACGTTTCCGTCGTTCCGGTTTTGGGGTGTGACATATGCTTCCTATATGGGGTTTACTGTTTATCAAATGGACGTCAAGGCCGCCTCTTTATATGGAGCCGTGAAGGAGGAGATCTACGTTGATCAACCCCCAGGGTTTGTCAATCCAAAATTTCCAAATCATGTCTACAAATTAGATAAGGCTTTGTACGTGTTACATCAGGCTCCTAGAGCTTGGTATGCTACCTTGACAGATCATTTGATGGAGCATGGATATACAAGAGGCATGATCGATCAGATGCTGTTCATAAAGCAAGTGGATAAAGACTTGATTGTTGTCCAGATCTACGTGAATGACATCATATTTGGGTCGACGAGTCCTGTGCTGTGCAAAGAATTTGAAGAAGTCATGAAGAAGAGATTTGAAATGAGCTCGCTTGGTGAAATGATGATGTTTATGGGATTACAAGTTCGTCAAGATTCATCTGGAATCTTGCTGCATCGGGGAAAATATGTGGAGGATATGTTTGAGAAGTTCGGGATCAAAGACGCCAAACCTGCCTCTACTCCCATGGTTGAAAGACCTCTGCTGGGACCAGATCCAGAAGGAGATACCCTAGATCAAACTGAATATCGATTGATGATCGGATCTCTTATGTATTTGACTGCCAGCAAACCTGACATTATGTTCTCCGTCTGTCAATGCACTAGATATCAGGCTAATCCTAAACTCTCTCATATGATTGTTGTTAAAAGGATCTTTCGATACATCAAAGGTAGCCCTAAATTTGGGCTATGGTATCGTAAGACTCCTGAATTTTACCTATATCCTTTCGCTGACAACATATATGGAGGTTTTGATTTTGACAGGAAATCAACTTCAGGCGGATGTTAGTTTCTAGGGGAGAGGCTGGTGTCTTGACAATGCAAGAAACAGCAAACGGTGTCGACTTCGACAGCTAAAGCTGAGTATGTCGCTGCATCAGCCTGCTGCTCACAGGTTGTCTGGATACACCACTAATTGCTGGACTATGGTTTGAACTTTCTTGACACCTCCATATTTTGTGATAATGATGTTGCGATACAAATTGCTAAAAATCCTATTCATCATTTCAAAACCAAGCACATCGATATTAAAATTCATTTTATCCGAGACTGTTATGAGCGCAAGCTCATTCGTTTGGAGTAGATCCACACTGATAATAATGTGGCGGACCTGTTTACCAAACCCTTCAGTAAAGCTCGATTCGATGTGCTTGTGGGCTTTCTAAAGATGATTCGTTTTGAAGACTAAATTATTTTTTTTGGTTTAAATTTGCACATTTTATTTTATTTTATTTTCATTTCTTTTCCCTCCTATGCACAAATTTAGGGGGAGAAATCAAAATACAATAATTTATAAAACAAAACAAAAAAAAATACAAAAATTCAAAACAAAAATCCAAGAATACGTCCTTATACTTTTTTGTTTGTAGGTATTATTTGGGAAGTGATATCAAGAATGAGTGATAACGGGCAGTTTAAACAAGTGTAAGGTACTGAAGCTGAATTGTCTAGACTATTGGCTCAATGCGCTGGTAGGCACGAAGGATTCAAAAGGACTAGACATAGATTGACAATGAAAGGACTTGACAGTGTGGACTTAGATAGTTTCATTTGCACTGACCATACGACGCTCAGATAGAGTGAGCAGTGAGATAAACAAGGGAGCCTGCGAGATACATTAAAGTCATATGTATCTAGAATTGTGGCTCAATATTTACTTGATGTACGGACTTATGTCCTTAATTCCGGTACTGATAGGGTGACTGGGGGGTTCTGATAAAGTACGTATGTAGGAAATTATTTTCTTACTTTCTATCTCTCAGTCATATGTTGCCTCCTCTACGCGATTGGAACATATCCGACCTGGAATGCAACATATGCAACTCTATTTCTATGTACCTCCTTATCTATGCAATTTTTTCTATCTCTTAGCCATATGTTGTCTCCTCTACGTGATTGGAAACAATCCGACCTGTAACACAGCATATGCAACATTCTACCTCTCAATCCCTCTATTCTAGTTAGTCATATGTTGTCCCTTTGCGTGATTGGAAGAGATCCTACCTGGGTATACAACATATGCACTTCTATATCTATCTTCTCTCTTAATGATTGAGTACTCACCTAAAGTAAGGAATTCTTTGGAAGTTCTTGATTGTTGGGTTATGTCGGGAAGTGGGGAACACGTTCTAGTGCACCTAAAATTGAACCATTTAAAAGGTTGTCTGTAGATCTCGCTGCTGAATTTAAGTGGACAACAATATCCTTGGTCGTCGTCAGCTAAATGCTCCATTTAGGAATATAGGTGCAATATCTTGTCATTTATAATCTGTCAAATTTGTCAATATCCTTTGTGTTTAAGTGGACCACAATATTGATGATTGACCAGATCTATTCATGCAGGTGAGATACTGAAAAACAATGTTAAGGCTGTCTCAAAACTTATGATCCCAAAGTGTTTAAATTTTAATCTTGAAGTGTGATTAGTGTTATTTTTAATTTTTAATTTTTTTAATTTTTATATTTTCAAAAAAAAAAATTAAAAAAAATTTTTGATTGCATTCTAAATTTTAGTTTTTATTTTATTTTTTTTTTATTTTTAAGTCTTCAAAAAGTCTCATTTTAAAAAAAAAAAGAAATTGGACTATTTTTTAGAAGGATTTGATTTTTGGGGTGAGGCCTACCAAGTTTAGCCCTATGGGCTGAAAACCCTAATTAGGGTATGAAAGCATGGATCTCGGCCTCCCCCTCACTTTTCACGATCTCAGCTGTCACACCCTCAAACCGGAGTGACGGAAACGCCCGGGGGTGGATGACTTCATGTTAAGTATTCAGAACACATGCATCATAGTAATCAAAGTACAACAACCATTGCATTAATAAAGTATAAGTTTTACATATGTATTCAGTCATTGTATATATGACATCAAAAGTTATATAACAAAAGATAGAAGACATGACTCTATACTGCTCCGTCTTCTCAAAATCCCAGGGATGTACCTCTCTACTAGTTCCCTGAGAATACAAGTGTTTTAAAAAAGAGAGTATCAACATTTAAGTTGGTGAGTGCATAAGTATTTATGTATAAAAGCTTGTTTTCTGTTCGTTGAAATAGTGAGTATGTTTACTGTTCTAGAAAATCCAATATTTTCTATTTTAACTGAAAAGTAGTTTTAATACCATAAAACCGTTATGTATAAGTGTTGTTGTACTACAAAATAGTGTATCATAGTTTTAATTCACAATAAAAGTATAAAAAGAATGTTTTATGTATTGTTTATGTTTTCCATTGTTGTAAACCGATATGTTGTATTTTTACCTCGTGAGTGCTAACTCGGTACGTTGTATTTGTACCCCGTTAGTGCAAACCCGGTATGATGTATTTTTACCCCGTGAGTGCTAACCCGGTACGTTGTTTTTGTACCCCGTTAGTGCAAACCCGGTATGATGTATTATTACCCCGTGAGTGCTAACCCGATACATTGTATTTGTACCCCGTTAGTGCAAACCTGGTATGATGTATTTTTAATATACTTAAAATGTAAAGTATATGCAAAGAATTTTGTACGAGAGTATATGTATAGTTAAACCCTGTATACTTTATATGTGTGTACTGTTTGATATGTTAATATTCATGAAAGTACTCCCTTTGCTCGACATGTTACGAAGGGAATATGAATCTGATTGAAATAACTTTCATATATATATATATATATATATATATATATATATATATATATATATATATATATATATATATATATATATATATATATATAATTAAAATTTAAATGACATTCAGACAATTTACTCTACCCTCAACCCACATCCAAACAAGGGAAAGGAAATAAGGATAATTATTAGTCCTATGCCCTTTAAATCTTATATATATATATATATATATATATATATATATATATATATATATATATATATATATATATATATATATATATATATATATATATATATATGATTTTTGGCAAAATATAAGTTTTAAAGAGTTTTTAAAACATTTTAAGAGTTTCACAATATTTAAAAATCATTTATTGGTAAACACAATATTCTTTTGTTAGACTTGTATCCTCCCCCTAAAACAGATAAAAATAGTAAAAATGCAGGGGTATGAACTCACTTGACAAGTGGTGATTTGGGCAGGGTTTCGTTTCTAGGAATGATTTTTCAAGACGAAACGGTGAGTTTCTCATGAAAAACCGGCTTTACGCGGGCAGAGTTTCGACTGGAAAAGATTATTTTCTCGAGGACTTCGAGGCTCCGGGCTTTCTTCGGTTGTTAGGGGGGATTTAGAGGGGCTTAAAGCAGTGAAAGAAGGAGTAGAAGTGAAACAAAATTCATAACCCAAGTGAAGAGGGCGAATGCCCTATTTATAGTATGAATTCTTGACTCTCACGTCGTGAGCCATGCAAGCTCACGTCGTGAGCTTGGTCCTGATCATCTCATAGCTCCGCCATCTGTGTCCCTATCTTCGAAAGGTGTCACAAAGGCTCTAACGTCGTGAGAAATTTTGTGTTCACGTCGTGAGTTTTGTTGAGTCTCTTCGTAGACTTGTCACATGGATACTAGACTTGAAAGGTGTCGATTACCTACCTCACGTCGTGAGCCATAAATGCTCATGTCGTGAGCTCGATGAGGCCAGGGTTTCAGATATGTATTAAGCTTTCAGACAACATAAACTTTGGTAGATCATAACTTTTGCATACGAGCTCCGTTTTTGACGTTCTTTATATCCACGCGTAGGTATTTCCGAGTACTAAAATTTTTGTTTAGACTTGAATAGCTAGTTTTGAGTCGATTTTAAAATCCACTTGATATCATAATTTCTTCACGCGAATTTAGATTTAGACGTTCTATATATTTTTGGATTCATATAGACTTGTAGTATTGAATGAAGACTTTGTTAAAGATTAAAGTACATTGATTATAATATGGGAATTATCTTTATTACTTTAAAATGAATTACAAGTTAATCTATACTATTACATTGATTTGAAATAACGGGTCATTAGATTATTTCCCCGTTAAAGGGAATTTCGTCCCGTAATTAAGATTATAGAGATATCCTAGGACTAGGGAAATAGATGAGGATACTTTTGTTTCATTTGATCCTCCCGTTCCCAAGTAAATTCAGGTTCCCGCTTTGCATTCCAGCGAACCTTCACTATCGGGATACGACTTTGTTTGGTTCTCTTTACTTCCATGTCTAGGATTTCTACTGGTTCTTCCATGAAGTTGATGTTCTCATTTATCTCGATTTCATCGATTGGGATAACAAGAGTCTCGTCGGATAAGCACTTCTTTAGGTTAGACACGTGAAAGATAGGATGTATGTTACTGAGTTCTTGAGGTGATTTGAATTTGTAAGCTACTGGACCGATTCTAGCAAGAATCTCAAACGGTCCGATGTACCTTGGATTCAGTTTGCCACGCTTTCCAAAGCGTATCATGCACTTCTAGGGTGAAACCTTCAACATGACGCGGTCTCCAACTTGGAATTCCAAGGGTTTTCTCCTTTTGTCTGCGTAGCTTTTCTGTCTGTCTCTGGAGGCTTTAAGTCGTTCTCGAATTTGTACTATATTCTCAGTAGTTTCTTGAATGATCTCCGGACCAGTGAGAATGTTGTCAGGAATTTGACCTCTAGCCAGTTGCGTATCACCCACTTCAGACTAGCACAGAGGTGATCTGCACTTGCGACCGTAGAGAGCTTCGAATGGAGCAACCTTAATGCTAGTATGGTAACTGTTATTGTACGAGAATTATAATAGTAGTAAATGGGTATCCCAGGCTTTACCAAAGTCGATCACACAAGCTCTCATCATTTTTTCTAACGTTTGAATCGTTCTCTCACTCTGTCCTTCGGTCTGTGGATGGTAGGCTGTACTCATGTCCAGCCTAGTTCCCAGAGATTTCTGTAGTGACTGCCAGAAACGTGAAGTGGATCTACTATCTTGGTCAAAGATAATAGATATCGGTACACCATGCCGTCTAACTATCTCTCTGATGTATATTCTAGTTAGGTTCTCTATCTTGTCAGTTTCCTTTATAGGTAAAAAGTGTTCGGATTTGGTTAATCAGTCGACGATTACCCAAATGGTATCATGACCACCTGTTGTCTTAGGTAACTTAGTTATGAAATCCATAGTAATCGGCTCTCACTTGCATTCGGGGATTTCCGGTTGCTGTAGTAGACCTAACGACTTTTGGTACTCTACCTTGACTTTGGAACAAGTAAGACACTTGCCCACAAATGTATCAATCTCAGCCTTCATGTTTGGCCATTAATAAAATTTCTTTAGGTCTAGATACATCTTGTCTGAACCTAGGTGAACATAATATCGCGTCTTATGTGCTTCTTTCATGACAACCTCTCTGTAACCACCGAACTTTGGTGTCCAGATCCGATTCATGAAGTATCAGGCTCCATCACTTTTTGATGTTTAAGTTTTTGTCCATTCCTCTTAAAGTTTCACCTACCATATTCTCAGGTTTCAAGGCCTCAAGTTGAGCCTCTATGATCTGTGTGGATAGGTGTGAATGGATAGTCATGGTCAACGACTTCACTCGACGTCCCGAGTATTCTTTTCTGCTGAGGGCATCAGCTATGTCAGACCCCTAAACCAGAACGGTGGAAACGTTCGGGGGCGGAGGACGTCATGTACAGTATCATAACAATGCATAATAGTAAAACAAACAACAACACCATCCATTGCATTAATAATATAATTCAATACATGTGTGTTCTATATAGTTTATAAGACACCAAAATATGAATCAAAATAAAAGACAAGTCTTGAACGTGCTCCGTATTCTCAAAACCTGGTCATCGGTACCTGTCTACTGGTGACCTGAGAATACAAGTTATTTTGAAAGCGTAGATCAGCATTAAAAGCTGGTGAGTTCATAATTATTTTAATGTCATTGTTTGTATAAGTTTGATGAAAGTGTTTGTAAATGTTTGATGTAAAAGTTTGTAAGTGTTTGTTGTAAATGTTTGAATACTTCCTATAAAATCCTATATTTTCTACTAAAGTGGCCTTCTACAAAGACTCGACTGTTTTGTAAGTTTGTTCTTTTGTAAAAGTGAGTGTTTTTCCCAGGTATGACTATCATTACCAAAATATAGTTTTCATTAGCGTTTATATGAGAAGATCACAATGTGAATGAAATGGGAAAATAATAAAGTACTGTAGTTTATTATATAAGTAACTACCGATGTACTAACTACCTTAAACCTGTTTGTTTAATTAAGATAAAATGTGATGAGATTATAACCATACTTGATTGACTAGTAAAACAACACGTTCGAGACGTCGAAATGGTATGACATTCATCTCCCGTAGACCTACAGGTCCCACTGTAGCTAGCAGCAAGGTGTAGAATGGTCAATCTCGTATAGATCTATACAAAAACTCACGCTCTCCCTCCAGGTGACTCTGGTTACAAAACGTGACACAGCAGTATATTTCCGCGCCCTGAAGTTTTGGCTCACATTAATGTTATCTTTGTTATTGTATTAGTGTAGCATGTTCTCTCTGTCCTAGTATATAGTATGTTCTCTCTGTTCTAGTATATAGTATGTTCTCTATGTTTCTCATTATAGTATGTTTCAACTGACTCATGTATGAACTGACTCTTGTAAGTTTCACTGTTCTAGAAATAGTTAGTAGTGACTTCCTAAACTATACCTATTATAGTTTACTAGTAATGTTGTTTGAATGACTGATTATGTTTGAAAACCTTTGCTACCCAAAGGTATTGAATAGAATGAAAGAACTTTAATATCTATATACATATACATAATATATAACTAAGACTCAAACGACATTCGGACAAACAACCGATACCCTAAGTCCACAACCAAACAAGGAACAGGAAATAAGGCGAGTTAACGGTCCTAAGCCCTTTCAACCTTATTTATAGAACTATATCCATATAGACATGATTTTGAATATATAAGTTTAAAAGAGTTTAATAAATAATTTAACATATAAAAGAGTTTTAACCATTTGAATGGCTATAGATGACTTGATGTCAGTTTATAAAAAGGTTTTTGAAACAGTTTGATAACACAGTTTTGAAGAATAAGAAATCTACTTGATTGACAGTTATTAATCACATGTGATTGATATAATAACTATAATGTTTTCTAATTGTATTCCCCCCCATACAAGCATTTAAAATCATTTAAAAGATAACTTAAGGGTATGAACTCAACTGTAGTGAGTGATACAAATGTAAGATCGATATAGGAAGCTAAGTGTCAAGTGAAGCCTCGAGCACAAACGGATCCTATTAAGAATATAATGACACATATATGTATATAATTAGTGTATATACAAATAATAATGCAAGCAAACCACCTTAGGGACTAGGAAACACTTAGATTGAAGTTTTACAATCACACATGATTGCATCGAAGGGGTTTACGGTCACACAAGGGTGTGTACGGCCAAGATGTGTATGGCCAATGTGGTGTACGACCATTGGGTGTACCGTCATGGAGTGTACGGAAGTACACTCATGGAAGAAGCATGCAAAAAGGGTGTTTACGGCCCTATCTAGCATGCATTAAGTGTTCATGATCCTATGTTGGGACATAAGGTGAGTTTGAGGCCAAAACCTGCACTAAACAAGGGTTTACGGCCATATGAGGAGTGTACGGTCGTACACCCTTGGTGTTCATGCATTAGATGACGATTCAAGGCTAGGAATCAAGTGCTTATCAAGCTTAACTAGAAGATAGAAGAGATACTCACACTTTTGAAGGTTTCTAAGTAGTTCACGGCCCAAGAACAAGTAGGTGTTCTTGGTGAAAGAGAAGAAGACTTGAAGATCTATCCAAAAGAGATAATTTCATGGATGAAATCATAGAGGTTTACTCGATTAAGCAAGGTACCAACTAATAAATGGAAGAAACACTTACATCTTTGAGGACTAAGATGAAAACCCTTGATGATAGTTAAGAGAGAATCGAGTTTCTTGAGTGAGAAGTGTGAGAAATGAATAAAAGTGAAAGAATATCACAAATAAGGGCATGAGTTTACGGCCACCTTGAGTTTACGGCCATACACTGATGTTTACGGCCGTAAACTCCTGTTGATGGAGTTTTTGGCTCGAATGCAACACGATGAACTTAAGTTAACTCATCCCTAAACCCAGACCTTGAATGTACTAGGCTTAGAACACTCAAATAGACCCTAAACAATGCTAAAAGATAGCAGAAACGAGTCTGAATTTGATTGAATTTAATGCCTGTACAAGATAGAAATTTCGGGTTGTTACATCATCCCCTCGTTAGAGAGAATTTCGTCCCGAAATTAGAGTTTAAGAAATTACAAATATCTAAGTAAAAAGATGAGGATATTTCAGTTTCATTTGATCTTCGTGCTCCCAAGTGAATTCAGGTCCTCGCTTGGCATTCCAGTGACCCTTCACTATCGGGATACGGCTTTGCTTCGTTTGCGTGACCTCTCGGTCCATGATCTCTACTAGTTCTTCCACGAAGTTGAGACCCTTGTTGATCTAGATCTCGTCGAGTGGGATTACAAGAGTCTCGTTGGACAGACACTTTTTAAAGTTCGAGACGTGGAAAGTAGAATGTACGTTACTAAGTTCGCGAGGTAGTTTGAGTTTGTAAGCTACAAGGCCGATTCTAGCGATAATATCGAAAGGCCCTACGTATCTTGGATTTAGCTTTCCACGCTTTCCGAAGTGTATCAAGCCCTTCCAGGGTGAGACCTGTTGGATTAATGTCTAAGTCCATAACTATATTTGGTATGTACTTGACCCGACCCGGCATGGTCCATTTGGGTTGCACTTCACCGACACAATTTATATGGATAGTCTTTTGAGAATAGTATATTTATGATTTATATTAATATATTATAAGTTCTAATATATTAATATGGAATCATATTATTTAATTAGTATTGATCAAGAATTAATTTAGAATTAATTAAGTAATCAAAAAGAACTAATTAAATATGGACTCTTATATATATGGAATGGGCCAAGTTCATTTAGGTTGGGCTAAGCTTTCATGGATGGTCCATGGAGCTTTTAACCCATGGATCCTATGTAAATGAAAGGTCATGGGTATTAGGGTTTACATGGATGTAACCCTAATCCTCCATAATATATAAAGGGATCCTTGGCTCACAAAATTGGAACAAGTGAGTGAAAATAAGAGTGGGCCGATTTTAGTGTGCATACATATTCTCTCAAGTTCTTCCAAGGTGTTTTGGTGATTTGTGATTACATTTGAGGCTTCCACACTATTGGGGCTAAGCTCTTAAAGCTTGAAGACATCAAGCTACATCAAAAGGTATGTCATTTAACTAGAACTTTGTAGTATAGGTGCTTCATAATATGCTAGTTAGGATGAAACCTTGGAATAGTTAATATTTGCATGTATAATAGAGAAAACATAGATCCAAGGTTTATAGGGTTGCATGTACACCATAGGAGTGTTAGAATGCTCAAAACCCAACAGTGGTATCAGAGTCATGAGTTGTTTTCTGTTATATTGATGCAAATGTTTTATTTTCAAGTTGGAAAAAAAAGGAAAAAAAACATGACGTTTGTCAAATCTTAAGATAATTACTTGTTTTTGTGAAAAACTAATTATTTGTAAAATTTGAATCATTTGCTATATGAGTTGAATTAGGTCAAATTTAGTGAAAGATAAAATGATATGATTATTTTATTAGTTTTAAAAGTTTGATCTAAAGAGTTTTTTGAAACCTCCATAAGTTATGGATATGAAAAGGTTTTTAAAAAAATTGATTCAAAGTTTTTTATGGAGTTACAAAAGTTGGTCTTAATGTTTTAAAGAATTCCATAACTTGTTCTTAAGTTATGGAACATGAAAAGTTTCATCATAAAACAAGTATTTAACTCCATAAGTTTTGGAATCCAAAAGTTTTCAAGAGTTACAAAACTTGCCTTCAAGTTTTGGAATTTGGAAAAAGTTTTTTATGATAAAAAAAAGAATTTAATTCTAAAACTCTTGGGTTCATAACTTAAACAATTAATTAAATGGTTTTAATTTTGAATTTAATAATTGGAATTATGATGTTTTTATTGAATAATTCAATTAACTCTTATGGACTTTATTAATAGATAATTAAAGTGTTTAATTAAAAGAGAATTAATAATTCCATAATGACATGGTTTAAATTTAATTAAATTAAGAGTATAGTTTAATTAATAGATTAAACCACCAAGTATTTTAAATGTCTAAAATACACCCTTATACTATTATAATATTAAAAGTTTAATATATTATATGTATAAGAGTAAGTCGTCTTACCATTAGTAAGCCTCATTCACAAAGCCGGTCTATAAGGGGGGTATAAGCTTACTGCCTATAAAATGGCAGTTTAATGGGTGTCCACTCTCACCCACCGCTTCCTTGACTGGTGGAGGGTCGTTAGCCGAACAGGTAGGACAAGGACTATAATTCTCCCTTCATTATAAGTATAATGATGTAACTAAACACTTATAAATTCCCAATCTTAGTTACTTAGGAAAATGTGAATAAGGTGCTAATCCATGAAATTACACTTTGCACTTTGTTTAAGCTGTTAGTGGAGCGTGTGTGGTTAACCGGCACACTAACCTGGACTTAACAAGGTAGGCAAAGGGTAACTTAATGTTTATCATAGTATCGTTGGAGCGTGTGTGGTTAACCGGCACATCGATTGAGGGGTAAATATTAAGGGTACCAAGTATATTTGCATGGTTACTTCACACCTTGTTTTGTGATCCTCGGCATCCCAGTCACAAAACCTGAAGGGCACACTCGAGATTGAAACATGCCATTGAAAAGTTCAATGAATCTCAAAAGAATCTAGGAGTTTCAAAACCAATTAAAACCTAATAATACATTTCGTTTATCTTGGTGGAAATTGGTGAATCGTCATTCACCTACCTTCAAATATTTTATAGCTTGGATTACGGCATCCCTCTTCCAAGTTATAAAATAGTTTGTTGGTTCCTAGCCTTAATATATCATATTGGGTGTTATATTAAGGACTTAAATCAACTTTATGTGAATTTCTCCCATTGTTGATGTCTGGTTTAGACAACAATGATCTTCCCAAACCAAGCTTTCCTAATGAATATGACTTCCCGAGTTTGGCTCATGGAAGTCATACTTCTCTTCCTCCACCTCCTCCAATTATTCTCCCTAACCCACAAGTTCAAGGTCACTCAAGCCCTAATGGCAAGCAAGGTCTATGTGTGATCACATCTTAGACATGAAGTCACATATTGACAAGTCGGGAGAGTTGGGTGGCAATGTCTTGAGAAAGTTGGATGTTCAATCACTTTCTAAGTCACATAGTGAGTTCCTTTGGGACTACTATGAAACAGACTATGACATGAACCTTAATGATCATATCTATTTGCTT
The DNA here is from genome assembly GCF_052849685.1 of Lactuca virosa. Classification (NCBI taxonomy): domain Eukaryota; kingdom Viridiplantae; phylum Streptophyta; class Magnoliopsida; order Asterales; family Asteraceae; genus Lactuca; species Lactuca virosa. The sequence goes on from NC_136426.1 coordinate 246,136,606, forward strand.
GGTGCTGCTGAATCAGCAATGATTTGGGACGATAGTAAAGCAAATTTGATTAGAAGATCAACTTCCCAAAAACATTATGGACAGTGACAATGGTGACACTGGAAATCCAGAAAAAGCATTCTCTTCCCAATGGAAAGGGATTGGCCATAGTCAACCCGGTTGACCAAATGGTAAAGAGAAAGGCTAAGTCTAAGATAGTCCCATTACCAAAGGGTCCATATGTTTATTTTGCCAAAGGAAGGGGCGTTGTTGCTTATATGATTCCACTGACAGCAATATTGGAAAATGGATTTGATTCTTTCATTTGTGGTAGTGTCTAAATTTACCAAATCAGGAAAAGTTCCTCATCGCCCAAGTTTCAATTGGATCGAAACTTGGAATCATGCAAGTTAAATAGTATGATGAATGAGAACTTTCAAGCATTGGAAAATCAAGACTAATTACTTGTTCACATGGATGTGTGAGTCAAGTGAAGGACTAAAGGGATCGAGTACACATTCTTGTGCACTAGTCATGTTCACCATAAAGCTCGTTAAGAATATTTGATTTACTAAAGTTTAGTAAATATGGTTATACTTACAAGTTTAAGTATAATTCTGAAACATTGGAAAAGACTCAATGTATGGCAGAACGAATGGGAAGAATCAAATTAGGCAGAAAGATAAAAGTTTCTCCAATCTGAAAAGATGGGAGAGTACTTTAGTATCATGTTTGTGATCATCCTAATGATTTAGAAATCATATCACAATTAGTCCTCTAAAGGTCATCTTAGTGCATTCTTATGACTAAGAAGAGGAGTCATGAATTGTTGAAATGGTTAGATCAGGAAGACGAGTCATACTTCGTTCCAAAACAATTCTTAGAGTCATACTCCAAGATTGTAACTTGAGTGACATATCTTAAAGAAAGGTTTAAAACACTTGTCAAATGTAAGAGTAAAAGTGTCCTACTCTTGTACATTTGAAATTGGTAAGTTGTGATGTTTTGGATAAAACAAAGACCAACTAAGGCCAATTGTGTGAAGTGTTTGTCTTGATAAAGAATCCGCACTATCTCTTGAATATTTGGCAAGATAGTCTTATATGTCAAGAGGATAGTGGGAGTCTTAAAGATCCTAAAAAGAATTTCAAGAACTAATCAAGAATAAAACCTGAGGTTCTTCACTAGCACACGACTTGAGGTTTATAACCTATCGTGTTGACATATTCTGTGCCCATTCCAGTTAAAGTTGGCTTTGCATAGGAGTTCTGAAAGTTCTCAATTAGTTGCATAACAACTTGGAAGCAATGGCAGGCCCTGTACTGCCAGGTGGCAAGAAGTTAAGATTGCATAAGTTCAGTCCATATGAGTTTGGATTTGTCATTATCCTTGTCTTATGACTATGGTTTTGACGATTCACATGGATAAGAACACATACACCATAAAATCTAAGGGTCATAAGGTTTCTCTCCGATTCATGAAAATGATGGTGAGGAAACACTTCCACCAAGTTGATTTGAAGCAGATGGCAAAAGGTCTAAACAATTGAGACTATGATTACGACATCCCTTTTCATAGTTCTGAAATTGTTTAGACACACATGCATGCTATCTAAGGAAAGGTGTATGATTTTGATAAAGTTTTATCAAAGCATCTCATATCAGAAATCTGAACTTTGGTAAGAAACTCAATAAAGTATTGATTTCTAGAAGTCCAGCTGATTTCTGAGTACATGTAAAAGCTAGTGGGAGCATAAGTGTTATGCTAATAATCATCATGTTAGTGGGAGCATGATAAATATTGTTAGTGTTGCAAGTTAGCAATGTTAATTATAGAAAACAAAAGTTTCAATTCGTGAGGCTGCAGGGATTGAAAAAGTTGTTTTGCTATAATTAAGGGAGAGGATATACTTCATTTCAGTTCTAAAGGCTTAGATTGAGACCTTAATCATCTTTAGTCAAGAATATATATATGAATTTCATGTTGGATTGGTTCAACTTAAGGAAATTCTATAAATTGCGTTCTCAAAATTCGATTATAATTACGGCATCCCTCTTCATAGTCAAATTTTGAAAACATGGCAAATAAAAATATTGTAGCAAAAGACTGGTCTAGAATCATGTCTTTATGTGAGATATCATGAATCGTGTACCATTTGCTTTGGGTACAGGATAGATTGCATGTGCTATAATATTTGTCATTTCTAAATTTTTCCAAATGCCCAGAGGCATTAAGAAGGGAAAAGGTCTAGAATTGGATATGACTAAAATGATTAAGCAATTGTCGAGGACAATCTGAGGTTTACCAAAGATTGGTTGCTCAGGGACAGTTGGAAGTATAGTGCTAATTTTGGAAAGACCATATTGACATTTTCTGAAAAGAGGCATCTCTTATTCAGAAGTGATAGTCAAAATGAGAATATGGAGTTGTCTCCATAGGTGGAAGTTATCTTGTCTCCATAGGTGGAAGTTATCTGTGTAAGATTAGAAAACTTAATGCAAGAAGCATGTCCAAAGCAATGTACTTTGAATATGAGACTTAGTTTCCACGGAGTTGATCTCCATTGGAATACCTTATAATGACTGTTGACAAGTCTTTGTGACTTTGTACATATTCATTACAGGAGGGTCAGTGCATATAAGTTTAAAATCTAAACAGATTTCGATAAATGATAGGAATTTGAAATTCTCACATTTTTCGATAAGGATTTGGGAGTGTGAAATTAGAATCATTGAAATTATGTTCAATTGGTTTATTTCACAAAGTAAGGATCATAGACAAACATAGAGTGCATACTTGGTGTATGGCAAAGCTATTGTTTAAGAAAAACATAGTGTACATGCTTGGAGCATGGGACAACTAGTGTTTTTAATTCAAGTATAAAGTTGATAAAACCGAAACAATGAATAATGAGTAATCAGTATGGTGATAAATAAAAGTGTTTATTTATATTCATAGGGTTTGAAACCATATTTGATTCATTTATTCTTGTGTTTCACTTTGCATGTTTTGACTTCCAGAATAACTAAGTCGCTCTTCCTGAATGATTAAGTTATTCAAACCATCCACAGTCGGTCATATGTTAGAAGTAGATATGAATCAAGACTGTCATGGGTTGGTTTGTAGAGGTCCAAGTTGGTGGACAAAGTGGTGCTACAACACTCATGAGTGCTCATAAGTTCTGAGTATTGGATTCAACCCGCGCTCATTTGAATCACTTCATGGATTTTATCACGAGTGTTCATGAGACGATAATATCTTATATTCTTCAAACCTAGAGATATGAGTTGTTACTATCAGTTGGTTATACACTGATTGCACGAAAACGCATTTGGTAACTCGATGTTATAAAACGTGCCTTTGTGTATGATTCAACAAGTAGTAGAACAAGCCATATGAGTCGAAGTTTATCCATTCCTTTTACCTTCGGGATAAAAGCTTTATCTGTGGGCCCCTCGATGATTTAGCGATGACAATGTGAGTGCTTGGCCAAGCCAGGACTGATTTGATTTGTTCAATCAGTCAATCATCATAAATCGAAAATCGGGAAACAACAAATGGACAGAGAGAATGATTATAATCCATGTCTCAGTCCATATGATATCTACAATGGAGGAATATATGATCCCTTATCTAATGGACAAGTCATTGACAAGGTCAGAGTTCGACAACGGCTTTAAGAGCTACGATTTCCAGTTAGGTTTTGAAGTCATACTCAATAATAGTTTTAGACTTATCCAAGTGGGAGACTGTTGGATTAATGTCTAAGTCCATAACTATATTTGGTATGTACTTGACCCGACCCGGCATGGTCCATTTGGGTTGCACTTCACCGGCACAATTTATATGGATAGTCTTTTGAGAATAGTATATTTATGATTTATATTAATATATTATAAGTTCAAATATATTAATATGGAATCATATTATTTAATTAGTATTGATCAAGAATTAATTTAGAATTAATTAAGTGATCAAAAAGAACTAATTAAATATGGACTCTTATATATATGGAATGGGCCAAGTTCATTTAGGTTGGGCTAAGCTTTCATGGATGGTCCATGGAGCTTTTAACCCATGGATCCTATGTAAATGAAAGGTCATAGGTATTAGGGTTTACATGGATGTAACCCTAATCCTCCATAATATATAAATGGGTCCTTGGCTCACAAAATTGGAACAAGTGAGTGAAAATAAGAGTGGGCCTATTTTAGTGTGCATACATATTCTCTCAAGTTCTTCCAAGGTGTTTTGGTGATTTGTGATTCCATTTGAGGCTTCCACACTATTGGGGCTAAGCTCTTAAAGCTTGAAGACATCAAGCTACATCAAAAGGTATGTCATCTAACTAGAACTTTGTAGTATAGGTGCTTCATAATATGCTAGTTAGGATGAAACCTTGGAATAGTTAATATTTGCATGTATAATAGAGAAAACATAGATCCAAGGTTTATAGGGTTACATGTACACCATAGGAGTGTTAGAATGCTCAAAACCCAACAAGACCTTCAATAGAACACGGTCACCCACCTGGAATTCCAAAGGTTTCCTTATCTTGTCTGCATAGCTTTTCTGTCAGTCTCTAGAGGCTTTCAATCGCTCACGAATCTGAACAATCTTCTCTGTCATTTCCCGAATGATCTCCGGACCTGTGAGAGTGCTATCAGGAACTCGTCCTTTAGGTAACTGAGTGTTGCCCACCTCAGACCAGCACAAAGGGGATCTGCACTTACAGCCATAGAGGGATTCAAATGGAGCAGCCTTTATGCTCGTGTGATAGCTGTTGTTGTATGAGAACTCGACAAGGGGTAAATGAGTATCCAATGCCTTCCCAAAGTCTATCACGCAGGCTTGCAACATATCTTCCAAGGTTTGAATAGTCGTCTCACTTTGTCCGTCGGTTTGCGGATGGTAGGCTGTACTCATGTCCAGCCTAGTTCCTAGGGAACCCTATAGCGACTGCCAGAACCTTGAAGTGAATCTACTATCCATATCAGAAATAATGGATATGGGAACACCATGCAGTCGTATAATCTCCCTAATGTATGTTCTAGTTAGTTTCTCCATCTTGTCAGTTTCTTTAATAGGCAGGAAGTGCGCGGACTTTGTTAACCTGTCTACGATCACCCAAATGGTATCGAGACCACCCGTTGTCTTGGGCAACTTGGTTATGAAGTCCATTGTGATCCGCTCCAACTTCTATTCAGGTATCTCCGGTTGCTGAAGTAAACCTGAGGGTTTCTGGTATTCGACCTTAACCTTGGCGCAAGTAAAGCACTTGCTCACGAAGGTAGCAATCTCTACTTTCATGTTAGGCCATCAATATGGCTTTTTAAGATCCAGATACATCTTATTTGAACCTAGGTGGACGGAATATCGAGTGTTGTGTGCCTCGGTCATGACCAAGTCTCTGAAACCACCGTGCTTCGGTGTCCAGATCCGATCCATGAGATATAAGGCTCCGCCACCCTTGACTTCCAAGTTTTTATCCATCCCTCTCAGGGACTCACCCGCCACATTTTCAGGTTTCAAGTCTTCAAGCTGAGCCTCCTTAATTTGTGTGGACAAGTGTGAATGGATAGTCATAGTCAATGGTTTGACTCTACGACCAGAGTATTCTTTCCGACTTAGGGCGTCAGCTACTACGTTGGCTTTACCAGGATGATAATGAATTTCGTATTCGTAGTCACTCAGTAGCTCAACCCACTGTCGTTGTCTCATATTGAGCTCCTTCTGGTCGAATATATGTTGAAGGCTTTTGTGGTCTGTAAAGATAATGCTTTTTGTACCATACAGATAGTGTCTCCAGATCTTCAGAGCAAATACCACTGCTCCTAACTCAAGATCATGTGTGGTGTAGTTGACTTCGTGTGTCTTTAGCTGTCTTGAGGCATAGGTGATGACCTTACCTCGTTGCATCAAAACACAGCCAAGCCCTTGGTTGGATGCATCACAATAAACCACAAAGTCTTCTATCCCTTCGGGGAGGGATAATATCGGTGCGGTTCATAAGGATCACTTTAGGGTTTGAAACGCCTTCTCTTGCTTCTCTTCCCAGTCAAAGGCCACACCCTTCTGGGTCAATGTTGTAAGCGGTTTCGCAATCCGAGAGAAGTTCTGAATGAACCTGTGATAGTAGCCAGCGAGGCCTAGAAATTGACGAATTTCTGTAGGCGTCTTTGGTGCTGACCATTTCTCAATGGCCTTGATTTTGGAAGGGTCCACGTGAATTCCCTCTTCACTAACCACGTGACCTAAGAATTCGACTCTTCGAATCCAAAATTCTCATTTAGAGAACTTCACATAAAGCTTCTCTAATCGCAGTGTTTCTAAGACTTGACGTAGATGTTGATTATGCTCCTCCTTACTTCGAGAGTAAATAAGTATGTCATCGATGAATACAATGACGAACTGATCCAAGTAAGAACGGCACACCCTATTCACTAAGTCTATGAATACTGCGGGTGCATTGGTCAATCCGAAAGGCATCACTACAAACTCATAGTGTCCATAACGAGTTCGGAAGGCTGTCTTCGGAACATCCTCCCCTAACACTCGCAACGGGTGATACCCGGATCTCAGATCTATCTTTGATTAGTAATTCGCTCCTTGCAGTTGGTCGAACAAGTCATCTATGCGTGGCAGAGGGTAACGATTCTTGACGGTCAGTTTGTTTAGTTCTCTATAGTCGATGCACATACGGAACGATCCGTCTTTCTTCTTGACGAACAAGACCGGTGCTCCCCAGGGTGAGAAGCTTGGTCTAATAAAGCCCTTGCTGAGCAATTCGTTAAGTTGACCGATAGTTCCTGGATCTCGGATGGCGCTAGACGATAGGGCGATTTGGCTACTAGGGTAGCCCCTGGAACTAAGTCGATTCTGAACTCGACTTGACGCTGCGGAGGTAATCCTGGTAGTTCTTCTGGAAAGATGTCGGGAAAATTGCGTACTACTGGGATGTTCTTTAGGTCCTTCGTCTCTTGGCTCACATCGACAACGTGAGCAAGGAATGCGCGACATTCCTTTCGTAAGTACTTCTGAGCTTGTATGCTCAAGATAATACGAAGGTTCGTGCCGGGTTTGTCGCCGTAGATAACTAAGGTTTCGCTAGACGATAGATTTAGACGAACGACTTTCTCATAACACATGATGTCTGCACAATGAGAACTCAACCAGTCCATGCCGATAATGACGTAGAAACTTTTCATTGAGACCGGCATGAGGTCGATTAGAAATGAATGGCTATCTAGAGTTAGTGTACATCCTATATATATGCAGCTAGTGCTCTCAGTATTTCTGTTAGCCATTTCTAAAGTGAACGGTTCTTTAAGTGCACGTGATTTTTGTTTAAGTAAGTGAGCAAATTTCTGGTTCACGAAACTCCTCTCAGCTCCACTATCAAACATTATGCATACATATGAGTTATCGAGGAGAAACGTACCAGTGACTACTGTGGGGTCGGCAACTGCTTCCTCATCGCCTATAGCCAAAACTCTTCCCTCTCCGTCGGCATTCCCTGCCTTCGGGCAGTTTCTCTTGTAGTGGCCCACCTCGCCACATCCGTAGCAAGCCCGGGCCACACCAACGCCGGGGACTTGGGTGATTGGCCTTACCGGAGCCTTGCAGAAACGGGCAGTGTGCCCTTTCCTGTTGTAGTTAGAGCACTGCATTTCCCGACATGGTCCATTATGGTGGAAGCTACATTTGTTGCACCTAGGCAAGCTTCCAGCATACTGCTTCATTGGCACAGTAGTAGTAGGGTCCACATGAATTCCCTCTTAACTAGCAACATGACCCAAGAATTCGACTCTTCGAATCCAAAATTCTCATTTAGAGAACTTCGCATAAAGCTTCTCTGATCGTAGTGTTTCTAAGACGTGACGTAGATGTTGATTATGCACCTCCTTACTTCGAGAGTAAATAAGTATGTCATCGATGAATACAATGACGAACGAATCCAAGTAAGGACGGTACACCCTATTCATTAAGTCCATGAATACTGCGGGTGCATTGGTCAATCCGAAAGGCATCACTACAAACTCATAGTGTCCATAACGAGTTCGGAAGGCTGTCTTCGGAACATCCTCCCTAACACTCGCAACTGGTGATACCCGGATCTCAGATCTATCCTTGATTAGTAATTTGCTCCTTTCAGTTGGTCGAACAAGTCATCTATGCGTGGCAGAGGGTAACGATTCTTGACGGTCAGTTTGTTCAGTTCTCTGTAGTCGATGCACATACGGAACGATCCGTCTTTCTTCTTGAGGAACAAGACCGATGCTCCCCAGGGTGAGAAGCTTGGTCTAATAAATCCCTTGCTGAGCAATTCGTTAAGTTGACCGTATAGTTCCTGCATCTCGGCTGGCGGTAGACGATAGGGCGATTTGGCTACTGGGGTAGCCCCTGGAACTAAGTCGATTCTGAACTCGACTTGACGCTGCGGAGGTAATCGTGGTAGTTCTTCTGGAAAGATGTCGGGAAAATTGCGTACTACTGGGATGTTCTTTAGGTCCTTCGTCTCTTGGCTCACATCGACAACATGAGCAAGGAATGCACGACATTCCTTTTGTAAGTACTTTTGGGCTTGTATGCTCAAGATAATATGAAGGCTCGTGCCGGGTTTGTCGCCGTAGATAACTAAGGTTTCGCTAGACGATAGATTTAGACGAACGACTTTCTCGTAACACATGATTTCGGCATGAAGAGAACTCAACCAGTCCATGCCGATAATGACGTCGAAACTTTTTATTGAGACCGGCATGAGGTCGATTGGAAATGAATGGCTATCTAGAGTTAGTGTACATCCTATGTATATGCAGCTAGTGCTCTCAGGTTTTCCGTTAGCCATTTCTATAGTGAACGGTTCTTTAAGTGCACGTGCTTTTTGTTTAAGTAAGTGAGCAAATTTATGGTTCAAGAAACTCCTCTCAGCTCCACTATCAAACAGTATGCATACATATAAGTTATCGAGGAGAAACGTACCAGTGACCACTGTGGGGTCGGCAACTTCTTCCTAGTCGCCTAGAGCCAAAACTCTTCTCACTCCGCCGACGTTCCCTTCCTTCGGGCGGTTTCTCTTGTAGTGGCCCACCTCGCCATATCCGTAGCAAGCCTGGGCCACACCAACGTCGGGGACTTGGGTGATTGGCCTTGCCGGAGCCTTGCAGAAACGGGCAGTGTGCCCTTTCCTGTTGCAGTTAGTGCACTGCATTTCCCGGCAGGGTCCATTATGGTGGAAGTTGCATTTGTTGCACCTAGGCAAGCTTCCAGCATATTGCTTCATCGGCGCAGTAGCAGTAGGTGTTATTGCAGCATGAACAACTACAACCTGCTGCTTTTTTGCAGCGTTCTGTGCCACGTTCTTCTTCTTGTTATTACAAAACTTCCGCTTGTTATCAGCGGCTTTGGAGGGTTCTGAGATGGCTAGGGTTGTTGTTGTTTTTGGGGTACAGACTCCATGATCATTGAGCCATTGTGCCAATCGCTTGGAACTGTCGAAGGTAGTGGGGTTTGAAGCTAATACATTCCCATGAAATGGAGGCACCAGCCCCCAAATATACCTCCGTATCTTCTTTCCCTCAGTAGGGACATAGTGCCACCAGATCGTTGAATCTGGCAGTATAGGCCACTATGTCAGAGCCCTTCATGGTTAGGCTCAAGAGTTCCTGTTCAAGTTTTTGAACTTCGCCCCTCAGGCAGTACTCCTCGATCATGCGCTCCTTCAGAGCTTCCCAGCACATAGCATTTTCCACTATTAGAGTTAGTGACTTGACATGGCTATTCCACCACGTCAGGGCTTTGTCCGCGAAGGTGCATGCAACAAATTTAGCTTTGCTCCCTTCCGGACAGGAACATATCTCGAAGATCGACTCCGTTTTCTCAAACCATTGCGAGAGGGCAATGATTCCGACAGTCCCATTAAAGGTCCTGGGTTTACAGTTGGTGAAGTCTTTATACGTGCACTCTCTAGAGGGCACTAGAGCATCACCTTGAGTGGAATGAACAGTTGTTCAACTTCCGCTAGTTCCACTAGCACTGAACTGCGCTAGGGCTGTCGTAACAGCGGCATTCACTGCATCTTGGATAGCTGATGGGTTGTATTGTGGAGGAGGTGGTGGTGGTTGTTGATTCGGAGTTATCGGAATAGTGTGTCTCGCTGATCAACGTGGAGGAAGCTTGTAGCTATAAGATCACAAAGATGAAGATATCGGTAAGAATTCAATAGTAAGTACAATGAGAGTGAATCATGGACTAACTCTCCATAGCCCAACAAAATAGATGAGAGTATGATTGAATTAGAGATCTAGCAATAGAAGGATGAAAGCATTTGGATAAAGATTTCCCATGAGATTAGATATCTGTCAATAATACTGGTATTAAAGATGTAACAAGTTCGGGAAAATGACCTAGGAGTAGGTCTTACATCAAACCAAAATAAGAAAATTTTGACAGCATAAAGACCTAATAGACTGAAAGTTCAAGGTCTTAAGATAAACAGGAAATTATAGGGAAAAGTGCTACTTAGAGCATATATAAGAAGGCTATTCCTTTAACCAAAAGAAAGGATGTGCAGAGCATCTCCTACTGGCGACGGGCACCCCTCGGGTGAACCCTCAAATCAGCCAGCTGACGCTCCACATCAAGAAGGTGTCTCTCATAGACTCGTTGGCGTACTCAGACCTCTATGACTTCAGCTCGAGTTGCAGCTAATTCTTGCAATAGAGACTCATTGTCTCTCTTAGCTCTCTCGCGAGCATCTTGAAGACGATGAATGCGGACTGTATTAATCTCCGCATTGGCATCAACTTCCATGATTCGGTTGATGGCTGTCCTACCATGTATTTCATTTCGAGCAACCCTGCAGACCAGAATTGGCAGGACTCTGTCTGCTGAGCCTCCTTCGCTCAGGTTGTAGAAGCTTCTGTCTCCGTTGTATGGAATGGTTCGACCCTGCTCTTGTCTCCATGTTTCCAAGCTTTCCGCCCACAGAGGCGTCGGGCCTTGAAAAGTCAGACGAGGGTTAGTATTTGGGATTGGAGCTACCAGGGGTATATCATTGACTTCTAGCTCGGAGTCAGAATCCTCCGGGAAGTTCTCTGCGAAGTCATCGTCCAATGGAATTGCATGATTCTCTTATGGCTCTTCATCGAGCCATCCACCATTACCGTGGTTGGGAAAGTACGGATCACAATGGGGATGGAATCTAGCCATGTTATCTACGCGAGAATAGGGGTAAAAGAAATAATTAATAGACGTACTAATTAAGATAATTATAAGATGATCCTTACCAGTTACTCCAACATTTGCGTAGTGCATCCAGTCATATGTAACCAAAACAGGATAGACCTTCGAATAAGTGACCCTAAGTCTAAGTCCACAACCAAACAAGGAACATGAAGTAAAGCAAAGATCACAGATTCTAAGTCTATAACACCTTAGTTACATATAGCCTTAACGTATCCACTCAGCAGCTATTGACGTACTAGTAACGACCTTTTTAGTTTCACATAAGTAATTATAGTAACACAGAATACTCCTATAGTATTTTGAGTTTATGTTCTGTTCTACTGTTTTCATTGTAGTAGTGTTGGTAAGTTTTTAGACTTGCTGCAACACGAAAATCATTCCTAGGCACATGCTAATCACTTCTCGGAAAGATATAGTTGATCAGGCTATATCACTCCCAGATCTGATTATATGTCCCCAAGCCTACTTGTGTTGTCCAATAATCGCAATACTTTTGTTCTGTCCTAGTGACACTGATTTTAGTATGAATGCAGGTATGTATACTTTGGTTAAATATTTTATTATTTAAAAGTATAAACTCTTGGTCAGAGTATTTTAATCCCGATGTGTTTATAGTTGTATATCTTTTATGGGTTGATATACTCAATTCACTATAAACAAAGCTCTGATACCAATCTGTCACACCCCCAAACCAGAACGGCGGAAACGTTCGGGGGCGGAGGATGTCATGTACTGTATCATAACAATGTAAAATAGTAAAACAAGCAACAACATCATCCATTGCATTAATAACATAATTCAATACATGTGTGTTCTGTATAGTTTATAAGACACCAATATATGAATCAAAATAAAAGACGAGTCTTGACCGTGCTCCGTCTTATCAAAACCTGGTCATGTACTTGTCTACTGGTGACCTGAGAATACAAGTTATTTTGAAAGCGTAGATCAGCATTAAAGCTGGTGAGTTCATAAGTATTTTAATATCATTGTTGGTATAAGTTTTATGAAAGTGTTTGTAAATGTTTGATGTAAAAGTTTGTAAGTGTTTGTTGTAAATGTTTGAATAATTCCTAGAAAATCCTATATTTTCTACTAAAGTGCCCTTCTACCAAGACTCGACTATTTTGTAAGTTTGTTCTTTTGTAAAAGTGAGTTTTTTTCCCAAGTATGACTATCATTACCAAAATATAGTTTTCATTACCGTTTATGTGAGAATATCACAATGTGAATGAAATGGGAAAATAATGAAGTACTGTAGTTTATTATATAAGTAACTACCGATGTACTAACTACCTTAAACCTGTTTGTTTAATTAAGGTAAAATGTGATGAGATTATAACCATACTTGATTGACTAGTAAAACACGACGTTCGATATGTCGAAATGGTATGCCATTCGTCACCCGTAGACCTGCAGATCCCACTGTAGCTAGCAGCAAGGTGTAGGATGGTCAATCAAGTATAGATCTATACACAAACTCACGCTCTCCCTCCAGGAGACTCTGGTTACAAAACGTGACACAACAGTATATTGTCGCGCCATGAAGTAGTGGCTCACATTAATGTTATCTTTGTTATTGTATTAGTGTAGTATGTTCTATCTGTCCTAGTATACAGTATGTTCTCTCTGTTCTAGTATATAGTATGTTCTCTATGTTTCTCAATATAGTATGTTTGAACTGACTCATGTATGAACTGACTTTTGTAAGTTTCACTATTCTAGAAATAGTAAGTAGTGACTTCCTAAATTATACCTATTATAGTTTACTAGTAATGTTGTTTGAATGACTGATTATGTTTGAACACCTTTGCTACCAAAAGCTATTGAATAGAATGAAAGAACCTTTATATCTATATACACATGCATAATATATAACTAAGATTTAAACGACATTCGGACAAACAACCGATACCCTAAGTCCACAACCAAACAAGGAACAGGAAATAAGGCGAGTTATCAGTCCTAAGCCCTTTCCACCTTATTTATATAACTATATCCATATAGACATGATTTTGACAATATATAAGTTTAAAAGAGTTTAATAAAGAATTTAACATATAAAAGAGTTTTAACCATTTGAATGGCTATAGATGAATTGATGTCTGTTTATAAAAATGTTTTTGAAATAGTTTGATAACATAGTTTTGAAGAATAAGAAATCTACTTGATTGACAGTTATTAATCACATGTGATTGATATAATACCTATAATGTTTTCTACTTGTATTCCCCCCCCCCCATAAAAGCGTTTAAAATCATTTAAAAGATAAGTTAGGGGTATGAACTCACCTGTAGTGAGTGATACGAATGTAAGATCGATATAGGAAGCTAAGTGTCAAGTGAATCCTTGAGCACAAACGTATCCTATTAGGCATATAGTAACACATATATGTATATAATTAGTGTATATACAACTAATCATGCAAGGAATCCACCTTAGGGACTAGGAAACACTTAGATTGAAGTGTTACAATCACACATGATTGCATCAAAGGGGTTTACGGCCACACAAGGGTGTGTAGGGTCAATATGTGTACGTCCAATGTGGTGTACGGCCATTGGGTGTATGGTCATGGAGTGTACGGTCGTACACTCACGGAAGAAGCATGCAAAAAGGGTGTTTACGGTACTATCTAGCATTCATTAAGTGTTCATGATCCTATGTTGGGACATGAGGTGAGTTTGAGGCCAAAACATGCACTAAACAAGGGTTTACGACCACATGAGGAGCGTACGACCGTACACCCTTGGTGTTCATGCATTAGATGACGATTCACGGCTAGGAATCAAGTGCTTCTCAAGCTTAACTAGAAGATAGAAGAGATACCCACACTTTTGAAGGTTTCTAAGGAGTTCACGGCCTAAGAACAAGTAGGTGTTCTTGGTGTTCTTGGTGAAAGTGAAGAAGACTTGAAGATCTATCCAAAAGCGATAATTTCATGGATGAAATCATAAAGGTTTACTAGATTAAGCAAGGTACTAACTAACAAATGGAAGAAACACTTACATCTTTGAAGATTAAGATGAAAACTCTTGATGATAGTTGAGAGAGAATCGAGTTTCTGGAGTGAGAAGTGTGAGAAATGAATAAAAGTGAAAGAATATCACACATAAGGGCATGAGTTTACGACCACCTTGAGTTTATGGCCGCACACTCATGTTTACGATCGTAAACTCCTCTTGAAGGAGTTTTTGGCTCGAATGCAACACGATGAACTTAAGTTAACTCATCCCTAAACCCAAACCTTGAGTGTACTAGGCTTAGAACACTCAAACAGACCCTAAACAATGCTAAAAGATAAAAGAAACGAGTCTGACTTTGATTGAATTAAATGGCTGTACAAGATAGAAATTTCGGGTTGTCACAAGCTACTACATTGGCTTTACCAGGATGATAACGAATTTCGCATTTGTAATCATTTAGTAGCTCCACCCAATTTCGTTGTGTCATGTTTAGATCTTTCTAGTCGAAGATATGCTGAAGACTTTTATGGTCCGTGAATATTGTGCATTTTGTGCTATACAAGTAGTGTCTCCAGATCTTCAGATCAAATATCACTGCTCGCAGTTCAAGGTCATGGGTCGTATAGTCGACCTCATGTGTCTTAAGCTGTCTCGAGGAATTGGATATGACCTTCCATCACCTCATAAAAACAGAGCCAAGCCCTTGGTTAGACGCATCGCAGTATACTACAAGGTCTTCTGTTCCTTCCGGAAGGGGCAAGATAGGTGCACTGCACAGGGCTCCTTTCAGTGTTTGGAACGATGGTTCTTGTTTCTCTCCCCAGCTAAAAGTTACAGCCTTTTGTGTCAGGGTGGTAAGTGGCTTAGCAATTCGGGAGAAATTCTGAATGAGTCTGTGATAGTAGCCAGCAAGGCCTAAGAATTGACGGATTTCCGTAGGCGTTTTGGGTGCTGACCAGTTCTCGATTGCCTTTATTTTGGATGGGTCCACATGTATTCCTTTTTCACTGATCACGTGACCTAGGAAACCTACTTTCCCAATCCAAAATTCGCACTTTGAGAGCTTAGCATATAGCTTCTCTGCTCTCAATGTCTGTAAGACTTGTCGAAGATGTTGGCTATGCTCCTCCTCACTTCGTGAGTATATAAGAATATCGTCTATGAAGACTATTACGAATTTGTCCAGGTAAGGACGACACACTCTATTCATCAATTCCATGAACAATGCATGTGCATTCGTTAATCCGAAAGGCATCACTACAAACTCCTAGTGACCATAACGAGTTCGGAAAGCTGTTTTGGAAACATCTTCCTCTAAAACTCGTAACTGGTGATACCCGGATCTTAAGTCAATCTTTCAAAAGTAGCTTGCTCCTTGAAGTTGGTCGAATAAGTCGTCAATCCGCGGTAGAGGGTATCAGTTTTTTATAGTAAGTTTGTAGCTCGCGATAGTATATGCACATGCGGAAATATCCATCCTTCTTCTTCATGAACAAGACCTGTGCTCCCCAAGGTGAGAAGCTTGGTCTAATGAAACCTTTACAAAGAATTACATTCACCTGGCTGGAGAGTTCCTGGATTTCTGCCGATGCAAGACGATAAGGTGATTTAGCTACGGGAGTAGCTTCAGGAATTAAGTCGATTCTGAATTCGAATTGTCTTTCAGGAGGAACTCCTGGAAGATCATCGGGGAAAATGTCGGGGAAATTACAGACTTTGGGAATGCTCTTGAGGTCTTTCACTTCTTGATTCTTGTCTACCACGTGAGCTAGAAAAGCACGGTACTCTTTGCGAAGATACTTTTGCGCCTTGATACAGGAAATGATTTGTAGGTTCGTGTCGGGTTTGTCGTCGTAAATGATAAGGCTTTCATTACTTGGCAGATTAAGGGGAATGGCTTTCTCGTAACATAGGATGTCGGCACGATTAGGGCCTAACCAATCCATACCAACAATGACATCGGAACTTTTTATGGAGACCGGCATCAAGTCGATTGGAAAGGAAAAGTTATTTAGAGTAAGGTACATCCTATGTATATATTATTAGTGCACTCAGTTTTCCCGTTGTCCATTTCTACAGTGAAGGTATCTTTTAGTGGTTGGGAATGTTTTTTAAGTAGGTGTTCAAATTTGTGGCTCACGAAGCTCTTCTCTGCACCACTATCAAATAGAATACATGCGTATGAATTGTTGAGAAGAAACGTACCCGTGACCACAGTAGGATCTCCCACGGATTCCTCATGACCAATAGCTAGTATTCTTCCCACACCACCGACATTCTTCTTCTTTGGACAATACTTTTTGAAGTGTCCAGTTTCACCGTATTCATAACATGCCTGGCTTAATCCAACGCTAGGAACTTGCATGATCGGTTGCGGAGGTGACCTACAGAATTGGTGTCACACCCCCAAACCGGAACCACATAAACGTTCGGGGGCGGATGACGTCATGCTTAGTATCACAACAAAAGTAGAATAGTAAAGCAAGCAACAACATCCATTGCATTAATATTAAAGTGTTTACATTATATTCGATTCACATAAGATTGAATCCAAAAGTAAATAACAAAACAAGGACATGACGCTACTATGCTCCATCTTCTGAATCCCGGTGCATGTACCTGTCTACTAGTTTCCTGAGAATACAAGTGATTTTGAAAGTGTATCAACATTTAAGTTGGTGAGTACATAGGTATCGTCGTTATAAAAAGTATACTCTTAATTCTTTGGAAAAGTTCGCCTGTTCCTCCATAAAATCCTATATTTTCTGATGTGATGAATGATAAGTAAAAATGACACTTACAATTCCTTCTATGAGTACTTAATGGATACAAGTTATATACAATCCAGATCAAACAGACAATCGATTGTGTGAATCTGCCATAAGCCCACAACCAAACATGGAACAGGAAATGAGGCGGAAGTTACACATCCCATTGTTTGTTAGATCTTCATTGTATATAACCTTGACGTATTCACTAGGTGCTTATGGAGTTAACTGTTGTAGTAAAATGGTAACCATGATAGTTCTTTCTACAATCACTAAGTTTATACTAGCTATATATATAACCTAATATCAAACGGACAGTAAAATGTGTGAATCTGCCCTAAGCCCACAACCAAACAAGGAACATGAAGTAAGGCGGAAGTCACACATTCCACTGCCTATCGGATATTAATTATATAAAATTCTGATGTATAAACTAAGGAATTATAGAATTAACCATTTAAGGTCCTTTATGTTATACTAGTTTAATAATAAGTACTAAACCTTTTGTAAATAAGTTTCTAGTTTCACTTACTCTATTGTGAAACATTGTTTTCAGAAAGTTCTATTGAAATCTGTTTACCTTTAAAATAACAATGTTTACATTAGCAAATCCTATATTTTCTATAAAACTGACTGGTAGTCTTAATCGTTCCAAGACCGAAAAGCATAAATATAATTACTATACTTACTTTGATGATATCTAGTTTTGTGGATAGGTTAAACTGGCTGAAGATTTGTTTGCCCTGAAAACCCGATGCGACGATACTACCCTCCTATGATCACTTAATGTCTATGAGTTGTATATAACCGAGATCGAACAGACAGTGGAATGGGTGAATCTGCCCTAAGCCCACAACCAAACAAGGAACAGGAAATAAGGCGAAAGTCACACATTCCACAGTCTACCGGACTTCAGTTTTATCTAACCCTATTGTATATACTGAGTAATCACATAGTTAATATCCCTTGAGATTTGTTTAAGAAAAAGTATATTACTACGTAGGTATGTCGTTGTTATCTACTTTTGAGTTTTATGGCCATGCTAATTGGACCGGTTAAACACGACATTTTGTAGGCGTCGAAAAAATATGACATTTGTCACCGTAGACCTGCCGGTCCCACTATAGCTAACCGCTAGATGCGGGATTGTCAGTCCCGTATAGATCTATACACAAACTCACGCTCTCCCTCCTGGAGACTCTGGTTCATAAGGGTAGACTTCCACTGGTACTTATGTAAGTACCGAAGATGCGTCTCACAAAATAGATTAACGACTTTAAAAGTAATAATGCGAAAACGTTTTTATAAATATGTAATAGTTTTCCTAAAAAGATCCCTATGTTCCATAAACTATATTTATCATAGTTTATAAGTCTATTTCCATGTTTTAACAAGTTTCATGTTTTAAATACATTTTAATGGTAAGAAAGACATAATGAGCAATTTATATTTTAAAACACCATATTTAAAAGCATAAGAAAACCTTTCTTGTGATTGATATCACAAGCAAATATTAACACAAATTAATTGTGTTCAACTTGTATCCCCCCCCCCCTTAAAACCATTTAAAAAAAGTTAGATTATAGGGGTATGAACTCACCTTATGTGGGTGATTCAATTGAATATTCGATATAGGATGATAAGTTCCACGAGTGAAGTCCCAAAGCACAAACGAGTCCTATTTAGTATATTATGACATATATATATATATATATATATATATATATATATATATATATATATATATATATATATATATATATATATATATATATATAGTTAGTGCATTTAACATCTAAGGTGCAAAGGAAACAGCCTATGAAGTAGGTAACACTTACAAAGAAGGGTTAGAATCGAAAAATGGAAGGCTGAAAGTTGATCACGGCCAGGCTTGATGGGTTTACGGCCTCATGAAGGGTTCACGGCCCATGGATGGTTCACGACCCTAAGAAGGGTTCACGGCCCAAAATCAAGGAAGAACACTTGAAGATCTTGATGATTGGCGAGTGTTTTGAAGGTCCTAAGTGGTATACTGAGGAGATGCAAAAGGAAAAGGGATGGAAATGGTGTTCTTGGTATATGATACTTGAAAAAGAAAGGGAGGGTTTTCGGGCAAGCCATGAAGAAATGACGATAAAATCGAACAACCTCATATATATAAGGTATAGTTCACGACCAAGGGAAGGTTCACGGCCGTGAACCTAGTTTGCGGCCGTGAACCTCACTTGTTGAGGTTTATGGCTCGAATGTAGTTCTTGGTTCTCGGTTATTGCGTGATTCACTTCCTAACACACAACCCTTACGTATAATAGCTCTAAAACCTATAAGCTTGACCTTCGGTTAATGTGTTTGACCTTACAAGATAGAAATTTCAGGTTGTCACATCATCCCCCCGTTAGAGAGAACTTCGTCCCGAAATTAGCTTTCTTAGCAGGACTTTTGGGGTCGTGCTCCTCTTAATGGTAGAATATCCACTCGTAGACCTGGGCAACTTTGCCCTGAAGTTCATGATAGGATTTACACCTGGTCTATCTATCATTACCTCGTGTATACAAGTCGTATATAATTAAGACTAGTAAGACGGTCGGATGTGCGACTCTGCCCCAGTTCCACAACCAAACAGGGAACAAGAGATAGGGCAGAAGCACACATTCTTAGTCCGCAAAATCTTAATTATATACTACTCTCGCGTATACACTTAGTAGTGATAGGTTGACCGTATTCATCCTTAGCCTCTGTGTTTGAACTTGACCTGTTGGACGAGTGGTAGTTCTAGAAGGTCTGCTGGGTATACGTCGGCAAGGTTTCAGAGGTCAAAGTACTCCTCTCATGAGTACTTCGGGGTTTAGAATACAAGAGACGATTATGAGGTCTTGGTCGAGTTGTCGTTACGAGTGACGAGGGTTTCGTTAATCGGTCGGTAAAGGCGGTGGTTTTCGTAACACATGAACTTGGCATGGTGAGGACCATGCCAATACACGTCGAATGACAACGCTGGAATCTTTATAGAAAAAAGTGTTAAGTCGATTCGAAAGAAACATTTGCTATAGCGATAGTGTATTTCGAGTGTGCTCGACAGTGCATTCCGTGTAGGCTTTCTAGTGCTTTCTTGATATTGCCACTGTCACATATCGTAATATAATAAGCGATGTGACAACCCGAAATTTCCATTTGTATAAACTCCGCAGTCAAGCACATCAAATAATGGTCAAATTCATCTTAGTACATTTTTGGCCGGTTTTAAGTTCGTTTGGGTGTTTCATATTAATTTTTCCGTCAAACGAACAAATAAATGGAAGTATCTGTTAGGAGTGTTGTGGAACAAGTAAACATATAACACCTTGACTAGGTGCTTACGGCCAAACAAGGGGGTTTGGGCCGTAAACTCCCTTTGACCATGAACTCATGCATATAGCATGAGTTTACCCTTCATTCTTTCATTTCTCACTTCCTAGTTCAAGAACACCCAAGTTTTATCTCAACTATCATAGGATCATCTTCCAAATCCTTCAAAAATGTAAGTGTTTCCTTCCTTGATTTGTTCATATAACACTTTATCTAGTGTTTATACTCGATTTCATCCATGGAAATCTCCACTTTTCTTAGATTTCCAAGTGTTCTTCAAAACACCAAGAACACCAAGTACACTAGTGTTCTTGGCCCTTAAACACTCCTACAAGCTTCCCATAAGTAAGTACACTCCTCCTAACTAGTTGTTTGCTTAGAATACATGTTAAACCCTTGAAGAACATCAAAATCCCCAAGAACATATGTGTTTACGGTTCAAGGAGATCTTCTTGGACCGTAAACACCTTCAAGTGAGGTTTAGGTGCCCCTAATACCTCCTATGGCTTGTGTAAAGGACTAGAACCTTGCATGCATGAACTAGAAACCCCAAAACACGAAAATGTAGAGGTGACCAAGAGTTTACGGCCGTAAACTCATGGGTTTACGACCGTAAACTCCCAAGGAGTGGTCCAAGGACCATAAACTCCCAAGGAGTGGTCCAAGGACCGTAAACTCCAAAGAAGGGCCATTTCGAGCCCTAGTCACTTCCTAAGCCTTGGATTCGAGTCTACCTTACTTCCTTGTGTGGTGTAGGACCTTAAAACAGCCAATGGCACCATTTCCATGAGTTTACGGCCGTAAAATCATGGGGGAAATGGTCCAAGAACCGTAAACCCATATGGTGCTACTATATGGGGAGTAAACTCCAATGTGAGGCCATACTCTCTTAAGATGCAACCCTTAGCACTCCTAGCACTTGAAACAAAGTGTTTTCATGTATTTGAGTGTCTTTACTTGCTTAATTAGTTATTAAATGACTAATTAGATACATAAATGTATCATTGCATGCTCAATAGGATCCGCGTGTGTGTTCAAGTCCTCACTTGACACTTAGCATCCTATACCACCCGTTCATCGGAATCACCCACTTCAGGTGAGTTCATACCCCTTAAATAACCTTTTTAAATGATTTTAAATGCTTTTATGGGGGGAATACAAGTTGAACTATAAAGTTATTATATCAACCACATGTGATTAATAACTGTATAGCAAAAAGATTTCTGCATGTTAAACTGTTTTATCCAGCTAAAGGTTTTCATATTTTGTTTTCAAATCTCTTTTAAAGTACCAAAGTCTCTTTTAAATTACCAAGCTTTTATCAAAGTCTTTTAAACTTATATTATTAATAGATTCATGTCTATATAGATATAGTTATATAAGTAGGGTTTGAAGGACTTAGGACTGATAACCTGCTTTATTTCCTGTTCCTTGTTTGGTTGTGGACTTAGAGCATCCGGTTATTTGTCAGAGTGTCGTTGAAGTCCTAGTTATATATTATGTATATCTGGTTAGATGTTAATACTCTTATTCCAGTTTAACACCTTTGGGTAGCAAAGGCATCTAGATAACCTCTCGAGTAAACTATAATAGGTATAGTTTAGAAAGCAACCATAACTTTCATGAAGGAGAACTTAGTTATATCTATATTCTAAGAACTTGTACTTATAATAAAAAGAAAGGTATATAGAAATCAAAACACGAGATATATCCTCATGACGCGGATTTCACCGTTGTCGAGTGGTAACCAGAGTCTCCTGGAGGGAGAGCGGGCATTGTGTGTATAGATCTATACGGGACAGACCATCCCTCATCCTGACTGCTAGCTACAGTCTCGGCCGACCAAGCCAAGGGGTGACAAATGTCACAGTCATTTCGACGCCAGCAGGTCGTCGTGTTTACATCCGTCAATCAGTATGGCTACGAGTATCTTTACAATTACCTTATAATTCATGGCTTTAAGGTAATAAGTATTATCATGGTATTTTTCTACATATGAAACCATCATAGTATATTTTCCTAGTTATACACTAGGCCACATTTTAAACCTTTAAACTAACCTACTTAGGATTAAAGGTTACTTTAGACTCCCCAAGGTGTATTGTTCATTTAATACCACCTGGAGTCTGTATTTCATTTACATTAGACTCCCCAAGGTGTGTTGTTCATTTAATACCACCTAGAGTCTGTATTTCATTTACTTTAGACTCCCCAAGGTGTATTGTTCATTTAATACCACCTGGAGTCTGTATTTCATTTACTTTAGACTCCCCAAGGTGTATTGTTCATTTAATACCACCTGGAGTCTGTATTTCATTTACTTTAGACTCCCCAAGGTGTATTGTTCATTTAATACCACCTGGAGTCTGTATTTTACTCCTTTAGACTCCCCGAGGTGTATTGTCCACTTAATACTACCTGGAGTTGTATTTTATTACTTATAAACAGCACCGTCATTGCTGAAGTAAAGCATTATTTTCCCTATTACTTTTACTTGTGATCTTTTCACATATTCGTTAAAGTATAAACTATATTTTGATAATGATAGTAACTTTTGGGGAAATATACTCCTTAAACAATAAAACAGTAAGGTCTTGGTAGAAGACTGCTTTTAATAGGGAAACTCATTCGTTTAAACATAAAACAATCGGGTCTTGGTAGAAGACTACTTTTATTGGAAAATATGGGATTTTCTAGGAGAAATTCTAATACTCTGTAAATTCTAATTGCCATCATTTGTGAGATCATTTTGATGAATAACATGTATTTATATCAATGTCATTAAAATACTTATGAAATCACCAGTATTAAAATGCTGATACTCTGTTTCAAAATAACTTGTATTCTCAGGTCGTCAGTAGACAGGTACACTCCGGAAGCTTTTGTGAAGACAGCCTTGTACCTAGCTGCATTTTATATTATTCTCTGTATTTACTTTTGATGTTGTTGCTAAATGTAACCTATGTAAAAATTATTACTATTAATGCAATGGTTTCTGTACTTTGATTACTATACTACATATGTTGTGATACTTGACATGACGTCCTCCACCCCAGAACGTTTCCGCCGTTCCGGTTTTGGGGTGTGACAAGCGAGTACTAGCAGTGAAAGTGATTTGATAACTAGTGACGATACTTTATATTATGATCCTTCTTGGTACTTCTATGATCGCTTGGCATATACAAGTTATGTGTAATTAAGATGAATAAGACGGTCGACTGAGTGACTCTGCCCTAAATCCACGACCAGACAAGGAACAGGAAATGAGGCGGAGTCACTCACTCTAAGCCTGCAAAATCTTAGTTATGCATAACCCTGATGTACATACTAAGCCATCATAGCTTACCTATAAGGATCTTTAGTTCTCTTATGAATGCTATGACTTGTTCGGATGAGTGAGTAATTTATAACTACTTTCTAATTTTCCTCAAGTCTTAATATTAATATAAATTAAATCTTTAAAGTAATTTTATTTAGTAGACGTACCGCTGTTCCCTTGTGGTTACGGGGTAGTCTCTCCTGCGGTGATCATCAATATTCGCCCTTCCCTGCCCGAGTTCTTCGTTATTGGGCAGTCCCTCTTGTAGTGGCAGGTCTCACCACACCCATAGCAGGCTTGATTTACTTCTACTCCGGGGACTTGGGAGATTGGTTGTGCCAGCGCCCTGCAGAAACGGGCCGTGTGCCCCTTCCTTCGGCAATTCGTGCACTGCATCTCCCGGCAAGCTCCAGTGTGATGGTAGTTACACTTACTACACTTTGGGAGGGTTCCAATATATCGACTGACATGCACTGGAGTGGCAGGTGTTGTGGCGGCGTGCACAATAACTATTTGTTGCTCCTGCGGGGTTTCCTGTGTTGTTCGTCCCTTCCTCTTGTTCCCCGACTTTCGTTTATAGTCCCCTCCCTTTGTGGGCGTAGGGTACGTGGGCCACCACGCCATGGCGGACTCCATGGTCAATGAGTTACTGGTCCAGGCGTTTGGTGCTATCGAAGGTAGTTGGTTTAGAAGCCAACACATCCCCTTGAATCTGGATAGATAAGCCCCAGATGTACTTCTCTATCTTTTTACTCTTTGGGGTAACCATCCCGGAGCACAGTGCTGCCAGGTCGGTAAACCTGTCAGTGTAGGCTACTATGTCTGAGCCAGCCATGGTAAGCTCCCACAGCTGTTGCTCCAGCTTTTGCACTTCGCCTCTTGGCCAGTATTCTTCCATCATCATCTCTTTCAGGTTCTCCCAGCCCATTAAGTTAGCCATTGATAGGGTCAGTGACTTAACATGGCCATTCCACCATGTTAGGGCTCCGTCGGAGAAGGTGCATGCATCGAACTTCACCTTGCTCCCTTCTGGGAACGGACATATTTCGAAAAAACGATTCTGTTTTCTCAAACCATTGCATCAGAGCAATGACTCCCCCATCTCCATTAAAGGACTTAGGCTTACAGTTCATGAAGTCCTTGTACGAACACTCCCGCGGGTGTCCGTGAGTAACTCCGGGGTTAGTTAGGTGGGTATCGCTACCAGATCCACTGGTACCACTTGCGTGAATTTGATTTATTGCAGCTGTTGTTGCGGCGGTTACCGCCGCTTGGAAAGCAGCAGGATCGTGTTGTGGTGGTGGATTCTTTGTTGTGGTATTGATTACGCGCCTTATAGGTCTTCCGCGAGGCATCTTTTTGCTATAATGAATACAAGATGATACGGTGATAAGTCTATAGCCGTGGTTATAAGTCGAATGTTGATTAACTAAGTTATCCTAGTTATGAGCGTATCCTGTTCTGACTTTCATAGTGTTCTGGAAAAACAATTCATAATGGAAGGCTATATAAAATAAACTTTATGAATCATTAGTGACTACCATTGTATGGATTTCTGTGACTTTAATAACCGATACAAGTTGTTACGAAAGAAGAAATAATCCTAACACATAGTGTGAGTAGTATATTCACTAACTCACTAGGTTACTTTTAGTTTATTACTTATTAGTGTGTTGCATAGGACGTTTGGTTTCTTCGGCTGATCCATTCTCGGAATCCTCTTCATGAATCTCTTCTTGTTCCTCCTTGACTCCTCTGTTGACTGCTATGATGGAGTGGTTACATCTATCTAGGTTTTTTCTGCGAGAATGGGAGTGTCTAAAGAATCTATGAGATTAAGTGAAACATTATGGGGTGATCCTTACCGAGTCCTTCTATAATTGCGTAGTGTATACAAGTTTTATATAATCTAAGATTAGTTAGACCTTCGAATAAGTGACCCTACTATAAAACCACAACCAAACAAGGAACAGGAAGTAAAGCATAGATCACAAATTCTAAGTCTATAAAATCTCAATTATATAAAACCTTGGGAGTATACACTCCGAAATTATATACCTACCAATAAGGGTCTTTTCATTTTCACATAATTTATTTATAGTGCTTAAAATACTCCTATAGTATTTTAATGGTATGAACTTGGTATGTTTTAAACTTGTTGTTATCTTATAGTATCATAAAATACTCCTATAGTATTTTAACTTTATATTTAGTTCTAGAGATCCTTTGTATACAGAGTTAGGTAAGTTTTAAGTTTGTTGCAACACTGCATCTCTCCCAAACACATGTTGGTCATATCTCAAATAAATATAGTTGATAAGGCTACATTGATCCCATATATGATTACATAACTATCCAGGTTTGACCGCAGTGTCCAACCTTTAAATACTTCTGTTTTGTTCTTCTTGTGGTACTTGTTCTAGTATGTATATATATATATATATATATATATATATATATATGTTATATTTTAAAAATATACTTTTAGTCAGAGCACTTCGGCCCCATTGTATTTATAGTTGTATATCTTTTATGGGTTGATATACTCAGTTCACTATAAACAATGCTCTGATACCAATCTGTCACACCCCCAAACCGGAATGGCGGAAACGTTCGGGGGCGGAGGACGTCATGCTCAGTATCACAACAAAAGTAGAATAGTAAAGCAAGCAACAACATCCATTGCATTAATATTAAAGTGTTTACATTATATTCGATTTACATAAGATTGACTCCAAAAGTAAATAACAAAACAAAGACATGAAGCTACTATGCTCCATCTTTTGAATCTCGGTGCGTGTACCTGTCTACTAGTTTCATGAGAATACAAGTGATTTTGAAAGTGTATCAACATTTAAGTTGGTGAGTTCATAAGTATTTTCGTTATAAAAAGTATACTCTTAATTCTTTAGAAAAGTTCGCATGTTCCTCCAGAAAATCCAATATTTTCTGATGTGATGAATGATAAGAAAAATTGAGTCTTACAATTCCTTCTATGAGTACTTAATGGATACAAGTTATATACAATCCAGATCAAACAGACAATTGATTGTGTGAATCTACCAGAAGCCCTCAACCAAACAAGGAACAGGAAATGAGTACATAATGGATACAAGTTATATATAACATAATATCGAACAGACAGTTAAATGTGTGAATCTGCCCTAAGCCCACAACCAAATAAGGAATATAAAGTAAGGCGGAAGTCACACATTCCACTACCTATCGGATATTATTTATATATAACTCTGATGTATAAACTAAGGAATTATAGAATTAACCATTTAAGGTCCCTTATGTTATACTAGTTTAATAATAAGTATTAAACCTTTTGTAAATAAGTTTCTAATTTCACTTACTCTATTGTGAAACATTGTTTTTAGAATGTTCTATCGAAAACTGTTTACCTTTAAAATAACGATGTTTACAATAGAAAATCCTATATTTTCTATAAAATTGACTGGTAGTCTTAATCGTTCCATGACCAAAAAGCATAAATATAACTACTATACTTACTTTAATGATATCTAGTTTTGTGGATAAGTTAATCTGACTGAAGGTTTGTTTGCCCTAAAAACACGATGCGACGATACTACCCTGCTATGATCACTTAATGCATATGAGTTGTATATAACCGAGATCGAACAGACAGTTGAATGGGTAAATCTGCCCTAAGCCCACAACCAAACAAGGAATAGGAAATAAGGCAGAAGTCACACATTCCACTGTCTACCGGACTTCAGTTTTATCTAACCCTGTTGTATATACTGAGTAATCACATAGTTATTATCCCTTGAGATTTGTTTAAGAAAAAGTATATTACTACGTAAGTATGTCGTTATTATCTACTTGTGAGTTTTATGACCATGCTAATTGGAACTGTTAAACACGACGTTCTGTAGGCGTCGAAAAAGATATGACATTTGTCACCCGTAGACCTGTCGGTCCCACTGTAGTCAACAGCTAGGTGCGGGATTGTCAGTCCCGTATAGATCTATACACAAACTCACGCTCTCCCTCCAGAAGACTCTGGTTCATAAGGGTAGACTTCCACTGGTACTTATGTAAGTACCGAAGCCGCGTGTCACAAACTAGATTAATGACTTTACAAGTAATAATGCAAAAACCTTTTTATAAATAACTAGTAGTTTTCGTAAAAAGATCCCTATGTTCCATAAACTATACTTATCATAGTTTATAAGTCTATTTCCATGTTTTAACAAGTTTCATGTTTTAAATACATTTTAATGGTAAGAAAGACATAATGAGCAATCTATATTTTAAAACACCATATTTAAAATCATAAGAAAACCTTTCCCGTGATTGATATCACAGGCAAATATTAACACAAATTAATTGTGTTCAACTTGTATTCCCCCCCCCCCCTAAAAGCATTTAAAACCATTTAAAAAAAGTTAGATTATAGGGGTATGAACTCACCTTATGTGGGTGATTCAATTGAAGATTTGATATAGGATGAAAAGTTCCACGAGCGAAGTCCCGAAGCACAAACGAGTCCTATTTAGTATATTATGACATATATATATGTATCTAGTTAGTGTAACGACGTGAATTTTCAAAACAATTTTTCATTTTTAAAACATACTTTCATTCATACGATGATCATAAAAACATAATGTGTCCACTGTAACATAACAAAACATGTCCCAAGATCTCATATACGTAAATCCTCTCAATGTGTACGGATCATGCCGGCGCCTTCCCGCGATCCTCGCTAGTACCTGAAACACATATCACAACATCTGTATGCATAAATGCTTGGTGAGTTCCCCAAAATACCACATACCACACATACGCCTTTCCAGGCCATAACTCTATAGGATCTTCCGATCCATGTGTATCAGGGGACTTCCGTCCCAAATCCCGGTAGACCTTCCGGTCCTACCCGTATCGACCTTCTGGTCCGTACCCTCTTGACCTTCCGGTCCATATCATCTTGACCTTCCGGTCCATACCATATCATAACATATATAACACATACATATCACATATTCGCATATAGCACATACATCTCATAGGATACAAGACCTTCCGGTCACACATAGGTACCCTTCCAGGTACAGTATAGTGAGAAGACTCACCTCGTATGATGTCTAGTAACTCACGTGCTCGATATCCCTGAATCTCGAAATAACGACCTAACCCTGCCTAATCACACAAAGTAATTATTTCAAATCATTAACGGCTCTCAAGGCTAGACTAAATCCCTTTCTACAATCCCACAGAAGGATAAAAGACCATTTTACCCCTCCCTGACTCAAAAGTCCACATGTTGACAAAAACCCTGAAAGTCAACGAAAGTCAACAGCAAGCAGTACGTGGGGCGTACCAGCTCTCGTACGCGGGGCGTACTCCAGCGATCCAGAATCCGGGAACGCGACCCCCTACGCGGCGCGTACTGGGGTTACGCCCAACGTAAATCCCAATTTTCTTCTTTCTTCATTTTTGGTCTTAAACGATTAAGACATAAGCTCATATTTCAGATTTGGCCATTCTAATACCTCTTAATCAATAAAGTCGAAACCTTTAAGCCTTTGCATGGCCGTAAAGGTCACCAATCCCTCCAAATACCTTTCCTCTTTTCTCATTAAGCCCTAATCTCATGCATGACTTAATATCAACGTCCAAGATTGGATTTTTATGAACATACAACTCATAATACTCTGAAATATGGCAGATCTAGGCCAATGGAGACTAATTGCTCATAAAGTCTCCACCTTGGGACCAAAAACCCTAAAAGTTGGTCCATGAAACATAAACCAAAAATAACAAGGAAACCTTTGAGCTTTATACCTCTAAGTGAAGCTCCTCCCTCTGTAGAACTCAGATCCAAGCTTGCACTCCAACTTCTAGCCTCCACAAGAACCTCCTCTTCTTCTTTACTAACACACAAAAACACTTTCTAGCTCAAACCACTCACACACAAGCTTTAGGACGAAGGAAGTGCTCTCTTAGGGTTTCTCTATGTGAAATGGTGGCTGAGGATGAGGCCGTAGCATTCCTTATATAGTGCACAAGTCACAAAATTAGGGTTTGCATCTGGGCCGGTTACGCCCGGCGTAAACCTGGGTACGCCCAACGTACCCGGGCGAGTCCGCGTCCAAATTAAGCGCGCGAGTACGCGTAGCGTACTCCTCAGTACGCCCAGCGTACTCACAAGCCTAACATTTTTACTTTAAGGGACTTAACTTGACAACTTGGAAAAAGGAGAAGGGTTAAATTGTTGTACCTGAATTTCGGGATGTTACAATTCTCCCCCACTAGAACCAGACTTCGCCCTCGAAGTCTCATGCCGAAAACAACTCCGGATGCTGCTCCCACATCTCTGACTCTGTCTCCCATGTCAGCTCAGACCCCTTCCGATGTTGCCACTGAACCTGAACCAGGGGCACCTCCTTGTTCCTCAGAACCTTGATCTTTCGATCCACAATCGCGATTGGCCTCTCAGCATAATTCAGGCTCGCATCCACCTGAATATCCTCCAGTGGTACCACCGCCGACTCGTCGGCTATACACTTCCTCAATTGAGACACGTGGAAGGTATACTGAATCTGGCTCAACTCCGCAGGTAGCTCCAATCTATATGCTACTCTGCCTACCCTCGCAGTCACCCTGAACGGGCCAATGTACCGGCGCCCCAGCTTGCCCATCTTCCTGAATCGGATCACTCATTTCCAAGGAGATACTTTAAGGAGTACGAAGTCTCCTACCTGGAACTCAAGATCGGATCGTCGCCGATCCGCATAACTCTCCTAACGACTCTAAGCCGTCAGTAACCTCTGTCTAACCTGCTGTATCTGCTCTGTCGTCCGCAACACTATCTCAGTGTTACCCATCACACGCTGCCTTACCTCTCCCCAGCAAATGGGAGTCCGACACCTCCTCCCGTACAACAACTCGAAGGGAGGCATACCAATACTAGAATGGTGGCTGTTGTTGTAGGAAAACACAACCAACGGTAAGTACGTGTCCCAACTTCCTCCGAAGTCCAACACACATGCTCGAAGCATGTCCTCGAGCGTCTGAATCGTCCGCTCACTCTGTCCATCCGTCTGGGGGTGGTAAGCGGTACTGAAGTGCAACCTCGTGCCCAACTCCTCGTGGAACTTCTTCCAGAACCTGGAAGTGAAACGTACATCTCGATCTGACACAATCGAGATCGGTACTCCATGACGCGATACCACCTCCCTCACATACAACTCTGCCAACCTCTCAGCAGAAGAGCTCTCACTGATAGCAAGAAAATGCGCGCTCTTCGTCAGCCGGTCGACGATCACCCAAATTGCATCGACACCCCTCGCGGTCCTCGGCAATTTGGTGATGAAATCCATGGAAATCTGTTCCCACTTCCACTGGGGAACCTCAAGCGGCTGCAACTTGCCATGCGGACTCTGGTGCTCGGCCTTAACCTTGCGACAGGTCAAGCACCTCTCGACAAACCACGCGACATCCCTCTTCATACAGGGCCACCAATAATCTTTCTTCAGGTCCAAGTACATCTTCGTGGCCCCGTGATGGATCGAGAACCTCGATCTATGCGCCTCCTCCATCAGAATGGTACGTGTCCCTCCTGTATGCGGCACCCAAATCCGACCCTGAAAGGTCATCAGCCCTCGACTATCGGTAACGAAATCGGACACCTGCCCGATCACCCGCTCCCTCTTGCGGTTCTCCGGTATCACAGCCTCTGCCTGGGCCTCCCGGATGGTATCCAACACCGGGGTCATCACTGTCAATCTCATGCAAGTGCCTCGAATTGGGGCACTCTCCGCCCTACGGCTCAGCGCATCAGCTACAACATTAGCTTTGCCCGGGTGGTACAAGATCTCACAGTCGTAATCCTTTAGCACATCCAACCATCTCCTCTGACGCATATTCAGATTGGGCTGATCCATCAAATACTTCAGGCTCTTGTGGTTCGTGTATATGGTACACCGAACCCCATACAAATAGTGACGCCAGATCTTGAGGGCGAACACCACTACCCCCAACTCCAGATCGTGGGTGGGATATCTCGTCTCATGAGGCTTCAGCTGCCTCGATACATACGCTATCACATGCCCCCTCTGCATAAGTACTGCACCCAACCCCGATATCGATGCGTCACAATACACCACACAATCCTCCATCCCTTCCGGGAGGGCTAACACAGGGGCTTCGCATAACTTATGGCGAAGTGTCTCAAATGAGGTTTGCTGCTCCGGACCCCATGAAAAAGCAACAGCCTTCCAGGTCAATCTGGTGAGAGGCACGACAATCTTGGAGAAGTCCCTGATAAATCTCCGATAATAGCCGGCCAATCCTAGAAAACTCCTGATCTCGGTGGGAGATCTCAGCACCTCCCAACTCATCACGGCCTCGATCTTGGCCGGATCGACCAATATTCCCTTCTGATTGACGAGATGCCCCAAGAACTGGACCTCTTGCAACCAGAAATCACACTTGGAGAATTTGGCATAAAACCTCTCCGTCCTCAATACCCCGAGAATCTCTCTCAGATGCTCCTCGTGCTGCTCTCTAGATCTCGAATACACCAATATATCGTCGATGAACACGATCACCGAACGATCCAACATCGGTCTACACACCCTGTTCATGAGATTCATGAACGCTGCTGGTGCATTGGTGAGCCCAAAAGGCATCACCACGAACTCGTAATGCCCACAACGAGTCCTGAACGCCGTCTTCTGGATATCCTCACCACGTACTCTCATCTGGTGATATCCAGACCTCAGATCAATCTTGGAGAACCAAGACGCTCCCTGCAACTGATCGAACAAATCGTCGATCCTCGGTAATGGGTAACGGTTCTTGACCGTCAACTTGTTCAACTCCCGGTAATCAATACACATCCGATGTGAACCATCCTTTTTCTTGACAAAAAGGATCGGCGCTCCCCATGGCGAGCTACTCGGTCGAATAAACCCCTTCCCCAGTAGCTCCTGAAGCTGCGAGGTTAACTCCTGCATCTCTGGCGGCGCAAGGCTATAAGGCGCCTTGGCGATAGGCGCTGCCCCCGGAACCAAATCAATGCGGAACTCTACCTGCCTCTCGGGAACTCTTCGGGAAAAACATCCGGGAACTCACGCACTATCAGAACGTTATCCATCGAACTTGGCCTCCCAGCGGCCTCTCGTGTATCCATCACATAAGCTACAAACACTTTGCAGCCTTGCTGCAAACTCTGTCTCGCTCTGGCGGCTGAACAAAACGCTGACCCACATCGGGTACCCTCGCCGTACACCGTAAGTACTCCCCCATTGGGGTCTCGTATCGTCGCCAACTGTCGCTCACAGTCTATCACAGCCCCAAATCGGCTCAACCAATCCATGCCCACGATAACACATACGTCCCCCATCGCAATCGGGACCAGATCTATCGGAAACTCGACACCGAAGATCTCGAGTACACATCCTCGTATCACATCCGTGGCATACACCGCTCGCTCGTCCACTATGGAAACCCGCAGAGGTCGACTCAACGCCTCTCGTCTTCTACTGATGTGCCGACTAAACGCTATCGACACAAATGATCGACTCGCACCCGAGTCAAATAGCACTAAGGCAGGTACAGAACTCACAAGAAAAGTACCTACGCATATGTGACAACTGTCAATTCAGGTCATTCTCGGACTCATGCATCTTTATAATAACCATTCATGCACATCATGCCATGGCCTAGTAGTATAAATTAGGTCAAAATCTTGCATAAACTAGGATCCATCTAAGACCTAGGGCTAATATACTTGACACTTACGATTCTAGTAAGTTGCTTAACTACAATAGGAAATGCCAATGCTATAATTTGAATGAAACTTTCAAGCTTTGTTATAATTGAAAAAGGGTATAAAACCCTAAAAATAAATTAAAATATTCTAATTATACTTCATTATGATGTTGAACATCAAACAATATTCCAAAAACCCTAAAGAGCCCAAAATCCAAATTTATAAATCTTAAAGCTTAAAAACTTTATAAAATTTGGCTATAAACTTTCTAATATCAAATTTTTATTAATCAAATTATGGATTATAATCATTGAAATATGAATTAAATTATCATGCAATAATCATAATTTATTAGTTAAAAACAAGATTTTTTACAAATAAATCAAGAATTGCTTAATAAATATTTTTATAAAGATTAGGGTTTTTATAAAAATATTGGAGGGAATTTTATAAAATTTGAAATTAGGAGAGAGGAGGCCTAATGCATGATACAGCCAGCCATTCTCCCCTCCCCATGCACTCTCTCTTCCCAAAACTCAATCATTAGACTTAAACCCTCACTCTACCTCTTCTCTCTTCACTCTCTCACACTCCACCCTCCTAACCCACAAACTCTCTTCCTCTCTCTCTCTAACCCACGAAACTTCTCTCATTCCTCTGCCAAATTTCGATATTTTGAAGACCTTGAAGTGTTCTTACTTCCCTCAAGATCAAAACCAAGGTAAACAGCAACATCTTCTCCCATAGTTTCATGATTCTACTTCCTCTTCTTCTTAGTTTTCTCTTCTTTTCGGATTCTATGCCTTTCCATGGCTAGAAATCTTTATTTTTCCCTTGTGGTTTGTAGATTCTCACTATAACACAATGCATGTGTTTGAAATGGTGAAAATCCGGGATCAAACCCATGCAAGGAGTGAAAATGATGCACATATGTTCATGTGACTTCAAAAACAAGTATTACATCATCTTCTCCATTTCTTTTGTGTTCTTGCATGATCAAAAGCATTTAAACCATTTCTAGTACATCTTGGATGCTCATTCACTCCATGCATGTGCTAGAAATCGGACCTTATCAAAGGCATGCATGATGTTCTTGTCAAAATGTCCTAAGGATGCACTCAAAGCAAACATGCATTCTGCCAGATTACTTTATTCAGCTTTGAACGACCATATCTCGGTCATTACTTAACCAAATCATGATATTCTTTTTTTATTGGATAGTTCCATGAGTTAACTTTCAAACCCAACTGGTCTCACTGTAAAATATTAAACATCCGATTTTTGCCAATTTTTACAAAATGGTTGCGCAAACAGCTCTTTTTCTATGATCACCATTTTTGCCTTGCATGATCAATGGCCTTAAACCCAACCATAAATCTGGGGAAAAATACTTTAGAAACTTAATATATCCAGTGAATGATGGTTGAAATTTCGTGGCTTAAAACCCCACAGAATGTGCTTCATAAATTCATGAACTTCAGCCACATTTACATCTCATGCACCATGGCATGCAACATTTCTTATCTTGTTTGGGTTCAATACCCCTATTTCCCTTCTGATTAAATTTTGAACATTTTTCCTTTTGAAAGCCCTCACAAGCATGTGATAATCTGTAAAATACCAATAGCTTTTATTATTTCTTTGATTTATTTAAATTATTGCTAGAAACCAAGGGCATAAATCACATAAAATACTTCCAGAGGTCAATAAATCCGGAACAAATTCATGGATGACCCTTATGATGGATAATAACCCCTCACTAAATTTCATTAATTTTTGTTGCTGTTTGGTATGATTTCCGATTTTCTTTTTGTTAGGATATAATAAATCACAAAACCACTTTAGAGAGTGTGAAAATTTTATCTAACAATTTTCGCATACCTTACTTATGTATTCATACGTATTTCTTCTCTTGTGTCTTAGAACCATGTCAGGAAGGCCTAATCGCGGGCGCCCACAGAACGAAACACCCGATGTTGCTCAAGTGGTAGCACAACAACTCATGGCAGCAATCCCAAACATTGTCACTCAAGTAACTGTGGGACTTAATGCTAACCAAGGAAGTAGTGGAGGAAACCGGGGAAACAATGAAAGAGAATGCAACTACAAGTCCTTTATGGCCTGTAAACCTAAGGAATTCCATGGAAAGGAAGGTGCGGTTGGGTTGCTGAAATGGATTGACAGTATGGAGTCGGTCCTTCACATTAGCAAATGCCTCGAACGCAACAAAGTGGAGTATGCAACTTGTCTACTTCAGGATAGGGCATTGACCTGGTGGAATACTTTAGTGCAAACCCAAGGTCGTGCAACGGCATATCAGCTAACTTGGGAAGACCTAAAGAAGCTGCTGATAGACGAGTATTGTCCCAAGGATGAACTTCAGAAGCTTGAATCTGAATTCTGGAACCATTCTATGGTTGGAACACAGATAGAGAAGTACACAGTCCGATTTCATGAACTAGCAAAACTAGTACCTCACATGGTTACTCCTGAGGAGAAACGGATAGATCGTTACATCTGGGGTCTGGCACCAGAGATTCGGGGAATGGTTACTTCAGGAAACCCAACTACCATTCAAAGTGCAGTAAGTCTAGCAAATCGACTAACCAATGATGTGATAAGGACGGGAGCATCGGCAAAGGAAAACTCTAGTAGCAAGAGGAAGCCAGCAGATCAGGGAGAGAAGAAGTATGGAGGCAAGTCAGGGAGGAAGCATAAAGTCTCAAGAACCTTTATGGTAAGAGCCCAAGAGCAAGAACCAGTGAAAACTCAGGAACAGAAAGTCATGGAAGTGCAGGAGCGAAAGCAGTACACGGGACCGCACCCGAAGTGCAATAAGTGTAACTTCCATCACAAGGGAGCTTGCCCAGTGTGCCAAAACTGTAAACAGACATGCCATTACCCGAAGTATTGTAAGCTGAATAAGGATGGAAAAAGGGCATGTTACGAGTGCGGGAGTACTGATCATCTGCGTAGTGCTTGTCCCAAACTAAACAAGGGACCTGGTAACAATGGACGAGGCCAAGCCAGGCAAAACTTTCAAGGAAATCAAGTTGGACGGCCAAGAGGTGTAGCCTTTGTGATTGGTGCAGAAGAAGCTCGTCAGAACCCTGAAGTGATAACAGGTACGTTTCTCCTGAACAACCATTTTGCATCAGTAATATTCGATGCGGGAGCA
The DNA here is from genome assembly GCF_052849685.1 of Lactuca virosa. Lineage (NCBI taxonomy): Eukaryota > Viridiplantae > Streptophyta > Magnoliopsida > Asterales > Asteraceae > Lactuca > Lactuca virosa. The sequence goes on from NC_136426.1 coordinate 246,173,156, forward strand.
GATAGGAGTTTTGTTTCTTTAGCATTTAGACCGTTAATTGGCTTGAAATCGAGAAAGATGAGGAATGCTTATGCTATTGAACTTGCTGATGGGTATGAAATTAGGTAGTTTTGATGTGATAGTAGGGATTGATTGGTTATCCAAAAATAAAGCAGAAATTGGTTGTTACGAGAAAGTCATTAGAGTGCCTCTCCCCAATGGAGAAACCCTTATCATACACGGTGAGAAGCCAGGAAGAAGTTTAAACATAGTATCAAGCGTGAAGGTTCACAAGTACCTGAAAAAGAATTGTATTGCATTCATGGCCCACGTGCTAGAAAGAGAACCTGAAGCTAAGCAACTCAAGGAGATTCCAGTGGTTCAAAAGTATCCCGAGGTGTTTCCGGAGGAATTGCCCGGTCTACCCCCTCACAGGCAGGTCGAATTTCGGATAGACTTAATTCCCGGAGCGGCACCGGTAGCAAAAGTACCCTATCGCCTTGCACTATCCGAGATGCAAGAACTATCCGGACAACTTCAAGAACTTCTAGACAAAGGGTTTATTCGACCAAGTTCTTCACCGTGGGGAGCCCCAGTGTTATTCGTCAAAAAGAAAGATGGGTCGTTCCGAATGTGCATTGATTACAGAGAACTGAACAAGATGACAATCAAGAATCGATATCCCCTCCCTAGAATAGATGACTTGTTCGATCAGTTGCAGGGCGCTTCCTACTTCTCAAAAATCGACCTTCGGTCAGGGTATCATCAGCTAAGAATTCACGAAGGAGACATTCACAAAACAGCATTTAGAACCCGTTATGGACATTATGAGTTCTTAGTCATGCCTTTTGGACTAACGAACGCACCCGCTGTTTTCATGGATTTGATGAATAGGGTCTGTAGACCATACCTAGACAAGTTTGTAATTGTATTTATCGATGACATACTTGTTTACTCACAAACCAAAGAAGATCATGAGAGACATCTGAAGCTAGTGTTGGAGCTGTTGAAGGAGCAGAAATTGTATGCCAAGTTCACTAAGTGTGAATTTTGGATTCGGGAAGTACATTTCCTTGGTCATGTGATTGGCGAAAGAGGAATTCATGTAGATCCAGCTAAGATCGAGGCAATCAAGAAATGGGAAGCCCCCAAAACCCCGACAGAAATACGACAGTTCCTAGGATTAGCTGGGTACTACAGACGCTTCATTGAGAATTTCTCTAGGATTGCTCAACCATTAACATCTTTGACCCAAAAAGACAGAAAATTTCTCTGGGAAGAGAAACACGAAGAGGCGTTTCAAATCCTGAAAAACAAGTTGTGTAATGCACCAATTCTGGCTTTACCAGAGGGATCAAAGAACTTTGTAGTATATTGTGATGCGTCTCATCAAGGATTAGGATGTGTGTTAATGCAAAAAGATAAGGTCATTGCGTATGCTTCCAGACAACTCAAACCGCATGAGAAGAATTATACCACTCATGATCTAGAACTAGGAGCAATAGTTTTCGCTCTTAAAATATGGAGGCATTATTTGTACGGAACCAAGTGCACCATTTATACCGATCACAAAAGCCTTCAGCACATCCTAGATAAGAAAATGTTAAACATGCGGCAGAGGAGATGGGTAGAGTTGTTTAGTGATTATGACTGTGAGATACGATATCACCCAGGGAAGGCTAACGTAGTAGCCGACCCTCTTAGTAGAAAAGAAAGAGTGAAACCTTCCCGTGTGAGAGCTTTGGGAATGGTAATTCAGACAAACTTGAAATCTCAAATCATTGATGCCCAGGAGAAAGCTTTATTCAGGGAAAATCTTCCAGGTGAAACTTTACATGGTTTAGAAGTGAGATTGAAACCAAACCTGATGGAGTTCGTTATTTTAAGGACAGAGTCTGGATTCCAAGGGTTAACAATCTGAGAGACATAGTACTAGAGGAGTCTCATCGACCTAAATACTCAATCCACCCTGGAGCGGATAAGATGTACAAGGATCTTAAAGAGTACTATTGGTGGCCTGGAATGAAAAGGGATATTGCCTTATATGTTGGGAAGTGTTTAACTTTCTCAATAGTCAAAGCTGAACATCAAAAACCATCCGACTTATTGCAACAACCCGAAATTCCCCAATGGAAATGGGAGCAGATATCCATGGATTTCGTTACCAAACTTCCTAGAACTTCTAAAGGTCACGACTCAATTTGGGTCATAGTGGATCGACTGACGAAATCTGCTCACTTTCTCCCCATTCGGGAAGACTTCAAGATGGAAAAATTGGCCCAAATCTACATCGACAGAATTGTTTCTCTGCATGGTGTACCCCTGTCTATCATTTCTGATAGAGATAGTCGCTTTACATCTCGATTTTGGTGGATGTTACAGAAGGCACTAGGGACCAAGATAGATTTGAGCACAGCTTACCACCCTCAGACAGATGGGCAAACAGAGAGAACAATACAAACATTGGAAGACATGCTACGGGCGTGTGTCATTGAGTTCAAAGGAAATTGGGATACTCATTTGCCTCTAATTGAGTTTTCCTACAATAACAGTTACCACACGAGTATCCAATGTGCTCCATACGAAGCATTGTATGGACGCAAGTGTCGTTCTCCATTGTGTTGGACAGAAATCGGAGACAGACAATTGACTAGACTCGACCTTATCCAGGGAACAACTGACAAGATTGCTATCATCAAAGATAGGCTTAAAGCCGCCAGAGATCTTCAGAAAAGTTATGCGGATAATCGTCGGAAACCATTAGAATTCCAAGTTGGAGACAAGGCACTACTAAAGGTGTCGCCTTGGAAAGGGCTTGTACGTTTTGGTAAGAAAGGAAAACTAAACCCAAGATATGTTGGACCCTTTGAGATCATTGAAAGGATTGGTCCGGTGGCATATAAACTCCAATTACCCCAGGAATTAAGCGCCATTCACGACACATTCCACGTCTCCAATCTTAAGAAATGTCTAGCCGATGAAACATTGATAGTACCCCTGGAGGAAATTAAGATCAATGATAAGCTAAACTTCGTTGAGGAACCGATAGAAATCCTTGACAGGGAGGTAAAACAACTTAAGCGGAGTAAGATCCCAATTGTGAAAGTTCGATGGAACTCAAAACGCGGGCCGGAGTACACCTGGGAGCGTGAGGACTTCATGAAGGAAAAGTATCCACAACTTTTCCCATGCGATGCAAGCGATGACATAGAATGAATTTCGGGACGAAATTCTTTTTAAGTGGGGGATACTGTGAGAACTGTCAATTCAGGTCATTCTCGGACTCATGCATCTTTATAATAACCATTCATGCACATCATGCCATGGCCTAGTAGTATAAATTAGGTCAAAATCTTGCATAAACTAGGATCCATCTAAGACCTAGGGCTAATATACTTGACACTTACGATTCTAGTAAGTTGCTTAACTACAATAGGAAATGCCAATGCTATAATTTGAATGAAACTTTCAAGCTTTGTTATAATTGAAAAAGGGTATAAAACCCTAAAAATAAATTAAAATATTCTAATTATACTTCATTATGATGATGAACATCAAACAATATTCCAAAAACCCTAAAGAGCCCAAAATCCAAATTTATAAATCTTAAAGCTTAAAAACTTTATAAAATTTGGCTATAAACTTTCTAATATCAAATTTTTATTAATCAAATTATGGATTATAATCATTGAAATAGGAATTAAATTATCATGCAATAATCATAATTTATTAGTTAAAAACAAGATTTTTTACAAATAAATCAAGAATTGCTTAATAAATATTTTTATAAAAATTAGGGTTTTTATAAAAATATTGGAGGGAATTTTATAAAATTTGAAATTAGGAGAGAGGAGGTCTAATGCATGATACAGCCAGCCATTCTCCCCTCCCCATGCACTCTCTCTTCCCAAAACTCAATCATTAGACTTAAACCCTCACTCTACCTCTTCTCTCTTCACTATCTCACACTCCACCCTCCTAACCCACAAACTCTCTTCCTCTCTCTCTAACCCACGAAATTTCTCTCATTCCTCTGCCAAATTTCGAGATTTTGAAGACCTTGAAGTGTTCTTACTTCCCTCAAGATCAAAACCAAGGTAAACAACAACATCTTCTCCCATAGTTTCATGATTCTACTTCCTCTTCTTCTTAGTTTTCTCTTCTTTTCGGATTCTATGCCTTTCCATGGCTAGAAATCTTTATTTTTCCCTTGTGGTTTGTAGATTCTCACCATAACACAATGCATGTGTTTGAAATGGTGAAAATCCGGGATCAAACCCATGCAAGGAGTGAAAATGATGCACATATGTTCATGTGACTTCAAAAACAAGTATTACATCTTCTTCTCCATTTCTTTTGTGTTCTTGCATGATCAAAAGCATTTAAACCATTTCTAGTACATCTTGGATGCTCATTCACTCCATGCATGTGCTAGAAATCGGACCTTATCAAAGGCATGCATGATGTTCTTGTCAAAATGTCATAAGGATACACTCAAAGCAAACATGCAATCTGCCAGATTACTTTATTCAGCTTTGAACGACCATATCTCGGTCATTACTTAACCAAATCATGATATTCTTTTTGTATTGGATAGTTCCATGAGTTAACTTTCAAATCATGATACTCTTTTTCTATGATCACCATTTTTGCCTTGCATAATCAATGGCCTTAAACCCAACCATAAATCTGGGGAAAAATACTTTAGAAACTTAACATATCCAGTGAATGATGGTTGAAATTTAGTGGCTTAAAACCCCATAGAATGTGCTTCATAAATTCATGAACTTCAGCCACATTTACATCTCATGCACCATTGCATGCAACATTTCTTATCTTGTTTGGGTTCAATACCCCTATTTCCCTTCTGATTAAATTTTGAACATTTTTCCTTTTGAAAGCCCTCACATGCATGTCATAATCTGTAAAATACCAAAAGCTTTTATTATTTCTTTGATTTATTTAAATTATTGCTAGAAACCAAGGGCATAAATCACATAAAATACTTCCAGAGGTCAATAAATCCGGAACAAATTCATGGATGACCCTTATGATGGATAATAACCCCTCACTAAATTTCATTAATTTTTGTTGCTGTTTGGTATGATTTCCGATTTTCTTTTTGTTAGGATATAATAAATCACAAAACCACTTTCGAGAGTGTGAAAATTTTATCTAACAATTTTCGCATACCTTACCTGTGATGGATGACTCAGAAAAATAATTTCAACATTTTTCATCATGCCTTGCTATTTTTCCCAATTTTTGGTAATTACAATGGTTTAAAAATAGGAAAAATAGTTATGATTATCCAAAATTCATGAAAATTTACCAGAACATCATGTTGTATAGTAGGAGGTTACATAAAAATTTTAAGGATTTTTCTCCACTGTAAACTATTTTTCTCTTAACTTCTAAAGTTAATTACACTTAAATACTCATAAATACCCAAAACCGGATTATATAATATGAAGACCACTTTTGGCATTTTTCTCAGGTTATTTATACTGTAAATGATGTTACAAAAAATTTTGGTAAATTATTTTAACTGTTTAATATTATTTCTTCAATTAATGATTATTTAAAAGAAATAAAACAAGGAAAAATAGAAATACCCACTGAAAAATATCTTTTATATTTTTCCCAGCCTATTTATGTACAATAACAGTTAATTAAAAAGTTTGGGTAATTTTGGAAACTGTTTTCTATTTATTTCAATTTTTATTGGAATAAATGCTCAAAAATCATAAAATATAATTAAACAGCTTGGAAATACATTTTTATAATTTTCCCAGCTTAGTATTGTGTAATAACAGTTAAATAAAAAGTTTGAGAATTTTTATCCTTTGAATGCTATTTTTGTGAATTTATGTTGTAATAAGGACTTAAAAATTTGGAAAATGTATATTCCAATGTTGTAATTAATCGCACGATTTGTAGAATTTCATTATTTCAGAAAAAGTGTAACTAATTAATATAAAATCAAATACTAAAACATAAATTGGCATTTCACTATATGTAGAGTTTAGTATATTAGCATTAGATTTCGACATGGAAACTCACTAGTGTGTGTTTGATGTCGTAGGATCCCGGTAGTAAGACGTTGGTGCATTCCGAAGTACCACTTGTACCTACTCGAAACATTGTGAGTATTCACGCACTCCCCTATTTTCAGTTTTATGTTTTGGGGTGGAAAAGCATGTCCCGAAAAACTATTATTTGAATGTTGTATTTAAATTGATTTGTATCAAACATGATTGCTATTTTATTGCTATGTCTCTCTATGTATGTCTATGCAACACGGAACATGAGAACTTATCGTACTAAGGCCCTTCCCTTATCTCTAACCATTAACTCTTTGAGCCAATGGTCATTATGGATAGCGCTATTAGGAATTGACAACTCCTCACTCGCCCTATTGCTGGAGTGCATGATACCATATTCATCTATGGAACGATCAGCATAGATCTTGAGAGGGCTTCAGTCATAGGTTTGGTTGAGACTCATTGTTTGCTCATACACATACAAACTCGTTACACATTATAGCAATAAACTTGTTATCTATTATGGCAATAAACTCGTTTATCAATTTTAGCAATCAACTTTGTTTCTCATTATAGCAATGAACTTTGTTCTCATTAAAGCAATGTACTTGTATTTATGAAAAGTCTTATACCAAATCTTGATTTTATAAACTTGTGAACTCACCAACTATTTTCATAGTTGACGCTCGTTTTACATGCTTTTTCAGGAAATAATTAGTAAGTGGATATAGAGATTCATCATCATAGAGCATGCTGCATCGTGTGGAAGTTATTTTATGAAGTTATATTTTGAACAATGTCATTTTGGAAAACTTGTACTTTGTTTTGTTTAAGCTATGGGTTGTAAACTTTTAAATATTGCTATGGTGATGTATCTTTATCTTTTGCAATGAAACCGTTATCGCTGTCATACCTTGCGTTTCCGCTTTAGCGGGGTGTGACAGAAGTGGTATCAGAGCTAAAAGTTATAGAGAACATCAGTTTTCCTTTAAGAAAACACAACCTATAACCAAAACTTATAAAAATTCTTTTTACATCAAACATATTACTAATATAATTAGGTCGGGAATTGTATCGTTGGATCTCAATTAAACATAGCCTGATCACCTATGTTTAATTAAGGAAAGATTTATACAAAGCTTGAGCTAATTATAATGGGAATATGTTCAACAAAATTCTTGAGAAAACTTTATTTCAAAAATTCAAAAAGGTTAATTTTGGTGTGTGTAAGCATTGCATATTATAGCCATGCATTGTCATTTATTTCATATCTCATTGAATCTATGTCTCAGTCCACTATGTCGACATCGTCATCTTCTCACGCTACCGCCTCAGCTGATGAGTCCGGCTACGTCACTGTTATTCCTCGACGTGATCCCCCCGCCTCGGTGGAGGAAGACCCCTCGGAAGACATAGAAGATACAGAAAACTCGGTGGAGATCAGCAATGACAACGCCCCGAGTCAGCAACGTGAGGCATCGCCTGCATCGGTGTTGCCACAACCACCACTTTATGGGCTTCGTATTCGGAGGACATCAAGGAAGAGTGTCCCTATCCCAGGAAGGATAGCAACCAGTATAGCAGGACTTGGCACAGCAGGAACTAGTCGGGTAGGACCCAGCATGGCAGGACCGAGAGCACCCCCACCTCAGCGAGTTATAGGGATACCTGTCAGGCAGTCAGGTATGACCCCGGAGGAGTCCCGGAGGATGCATTCGATGGCAGCGGGCCTACATCACAGTCTTGCTGTGATAGCTGAGCATCGGGAAGTTTTGGATGAAGTGTTGACAAGGATGAAAATCCTGTTTCAACATTCGATGGAGACTGCTGACACTGCTAGTCCTGCTAGACGAGTGGCAGGTCGTGCGATGACCGCATGTTATGTGTTTGGAGGGCTATTACTGATTGTGGTGTGGATGTTTCTTGTTGGGATAGCGATTCGTACTTGGTTCTGATTTTAGTATTTTATTGTGTCATGAAATGAAAACCCATGTTGGGTATCTTTTGGGGAAGGACATTAAAACTTTATTTTGGGATTGATGTATTGTTTTGGTTTTAAAGACTATTTCAAATGGTAATGAAGAAGTTTATTTTATGTTTCAAAACTTTTACTATGAGGTCAAACCCTAGAATTTATTTAGTCAATAGTTGAATAAAAAGATTTTTTTTTTCTTTCCTTTCTGAAATCTATGTGCATAGTATTAATGCAAACCATTAATTTGACAACACTTATGGTTTTCAAAATAGTAGTGAACTAAAAATTATACATTATTTTATGTATTCATACGTATTTCTTCTCTTGTGTCTTAGAACCATGTCAGGAAGGCCTAATCGCGGGCGCCCACAGAACGAAACACCCGATGTTGCTCAAGTGGTAGCACAACAACTCATGGCAGCAATCCCAAACATTGTCACTCAAGTAACTGTGGGACTTAATGCTAACCAAGGAAGTAGTGGAGGAAACCGGGGAAACAATGAAAGAGAATGCAACTACAAGTCCTTTATGGCCTGTAAACCTAAGGAATTCCATGGAAAGGAAGGTGCGGTTAGGTTGCTGAAATGGATTGACAGTATGGAGTCGGTCCTTCACATTAGCAAATGCCTCGAACGCAACAAAGTGGAGTATGCAACTTGTCTACTTCAGGATAGGGCATTGACCTGGTGGAATACTTTAGTGCAAACCCAAGGTCGTGCAACGGCATATCAGCTAACTTGGGAAGACCTAAAGAAGCTGCTGATAGAGGAGTATTGTCCCAAGGATGAACTTCAGAAGCTTGAATCTGAATTCTGGAACCATTCTATGGTTGGAACACAGATAGAGAAGTACACAGTCCGATTTCATGAACTAGCAAAACTGGTACCTCACATGGTTACTCCTGAGGAGAAACGGATAGATCGTTACATCTGGGGTCTGGCACCAGAGATTCGGGGAATGGTTACTTCAGCAAACCCAACTACCATTCAAAGTGCAGTAAGTCTAGCAAATCGACTAACCAATGATGTGATAAGGACGGGACCATCGGCAAAGGAAAACTCTAGTAGCAAGAGGAAGCCAGCAGATCAGGGAGAGAAGAAGTATGGAGGCAAGTCAGGGAGGAAGCAGAAAGTCTCAAGAAACTTTATGGTAAGAGCCCAGGAGCAAGAACCAGTGAAAACTCAGGAACAGAAAGTCATGGAAGTGCAGGAGCGAAAGCAGTACACGGGACCACACCCGAAGTGCAATAAGTGTAACTTCCATCACAAGGGAGCTTGCCCAGTGTGCCAAAACTGTAAACAGACAGGCCATTACCCGAAGTATTGTAAGCTGAATAAGGATGGAAAAAGGGCATGTTACGAGTGCGGGAGTACTGATCATCTGCGTAGTGCTTGTCCCAAAATGAACAAGGGACCTGGTAACAATGGACAAGGCCAAGCCAGGCAAAACTTTCAAGGAAATCAAGTTGGACGGCCAAGAGGTGTAGCCTTTGTGATTGGTGCAGAAGAAGCTCGTCAGAACCCTGAAGTGATAACAGGTACGTTTCTCCTGAACAACCATTTTGCATCAGTAATATTCGATGCGGGAGCAGATAGGAGTTTTGTTTCTTTAGCATTTAGACCGTGAATTGGCTTGAAATCGAGAAAGATGAGGAATGCTTATGCTATTGAACTTGCTGATGGGTATGAAATTAGGGCTGATGATATAATTCCTGGTTGTACTCTGAATTTAGCTGATAAACTCTTTAGCATTGACCTAATTCCTATAGAGATAGGTAGTTTTGATATGATAGTAGGGATTGATTGGTTATCCAAAAATAAAGCAGAAATTGGTTGTTACGAGAAAGTCATTAGAGTGCCTCTCCCCAATGGAGAAACCCTTATCATACACGGTGAGAAGCCAGGAAGAAGTTTAAACATAGTATCAAGCGTGAAGGTTCATAAGTACCTGAAAAAGAATTGTATTGCATTCATGGCCCACGTGCTAGAAAGAGAACCTGAAGCTAAGCAACTCAAGGAGATTCCAGTGGTTCAAAAGTATCACGAGGTGTTTCCGGAGGAATTGCCCGGTCTACCCCCTCACAGGCAGGTCGAATTTCGGATAGACTTAATTCCCGGAGCGGCACCGGTAGCAAAAGCACCCTATCGCCTTGCACTATCCGAGATGCAAGAACTATCCGGACAACTTCAAGAACTTCTAGACAAAGGGTTTATTCGACCAAGTTCTTCACCGTGGGGAGCCCCAGTGTTATTCGTCAAAAAGAAAGATGGGTCGTTCCGAATGTGCATTGATTACAGAGAACTGAACAAGATGACAATCAAGAATCGATATCCCCTCCCTAGAATAGATGACTTGTTCGATCAGTTGCAGGGCGCTTCCTACTTCTCAAAAATCGACCTTCGGTCAGGGTATCATCAGCTAAGAATTCACGAAGGAGACATTCACAAAACAGCATTTAGAACCCGTTATGGACATTATGAGTTCTTAGTCATGCCTTTTGGACTAACGAACGCACCCGCTGTTTTCATGGATTTGATGAATAGGGTAGACCATACCTAGACAAGTTTGTAATTGTATTTATCGATGACATACTTGTTTACTCACAAACCAAAGAAGATCATGAGAGACATCTGAAGCTAGTGTTGGAGCTGTTGAAGGAGCAGAAATTGTATGCCAAGTTCACTAAGTGTGAATTTTGGATTCGGGAAGTACATTTCCTTGGTCATGTGATCGGCGAAAGAGGAATTCATGTAGATCCAGCTAAGATCGAGGCAATCAAGAAATGGGAAGCCCCAAAAACCCCGACAGAAATACGACAGTTCCTAGGATTAGCTGGGTACTACAGACGCTTCATTGAGAATTTCTCTAGGATTGCTCAACCATTAACATCTTTGACCCAAAAAGACAGAAAATTTCTCTGGGAAGAGAAACACGAAGAGGCGTTTCAAATCCTGAAAAACAAGTTGTGTAATGCACCAATTCTGGCTTTACCAGAGGGATCAAAGAACTTTGTAGTGTATTGTGATGCGTCTCATCAAGGATTAGGATGTGTGTTAATGCAAAAAGATAAGGTCATTGCGTATGCTTCCAGACAACTCAAACCGCATGAGAAGAATTATACCACTCATGATCTAGAACTAGGAGCAATAGTTTTCGCTCTTAAAATATGGAGGCATTATTTGTACGGAACCAAGTGCACCATTTATACCGATCACAAAAGCCTTCAGCACATCCTAGATCAGAAAATGTTAAACATGCGGCAGAGGAGATGGGTAGAGTTGTTTAGTGATTATGACTGTGAGATACGATATCACCCAGGGAAGGCTAACGTAGTAGCCGACGCTCTTAGTAGAAAAGAAAGAGTGAAACCTTCCCGTGTGAGAGCTTTGGGAATGGTAATTCAGACAAACTTGAAATCTCAAATCATTGATGCCCAGGAGAAAGCTTTATTCAGGGAAAATCTTCCAGGTGAAACTTTACATGGTTTAGAAGTGAGATTGAAACCAAACCTGATGGAGTTCGTTATTTTAAGGACAGAGACTGGATTCCAAGGGTTAACAATCTGAGAGACATAGTACTAGAGGAGTCTCATCGACCTAAATACTCAATCCACCCTGGAGCGGATAAGATGTACAAGGATCTTAAAGAGTACTATTGGTGGCCTGGAATGAAAAGGGATATTGCCTTATATGTTGGGAAGTGTTTAACTTTCTCAATAGTCAAAGCTGAACATCAAAAACCATCCGACTTATTGCAACAACCCGAAATTCCCCAATGGAAATGGGAGCAGATATCCATGGATTTCGTTACCAAACTTCCTAGAACTTCTAAAGGTCACGACTCAATTTGGGTCATAGTGGATCGACTGACGAAATCTGCTCACTTTCTCCCCATTCGGGAAGACTTCAAGATGGAAAAATTGGCCCAAATCTACATCGACATAATTGTTTCTCTGCATGGTGTACCCCTGTCTATCATTTCTGATAGAGATAGTCGCTTTACATCTCGATTTTGGTGGATGTTACAGAAGGCACTAGGGACCAAGATAGATTTGAGCACAGCTTACCACCCTTAGACAGATGGGCAAACAGAGAGAATAATACAAACATTGGAAGACATGCTACGGGCGTGTGTCATTGAGTTCAAAGGAAATTGGGATACTCATTTGCCTCTAATTGAGTTTTCCTACAATAACAGTTACCACACGAGTATCCAATGTGCCCCATACGAAGCATTGTATGGACGCAAGTGTCGTTCTCCATTGTGTTGGACAGAAATCGGAGACAGACAATTGACTAGACTCGACCTTATCCAGGAAACAACTGACAAGATTGCTATCATCAAAGATAGGCTTAAAGCCGCCAGAGATCGTCAGAAAAGTTATGCGGATAATCGTCGGAAACCATTAGAATTCCAAGTTGGAGACAAGGCACTACTAAAGGTGTCGCCTTGGAAAGGGCTTGTACGTTTTGGTAAGAAAGGAAAACTAAACCCAAGATATGTTGCACCCTTTGAGATCATTGAAAGGATTGGTCCGGTGGCATATAAACTCCAATTACCCCAGGAGTTAAGCGCCATTCACGACACATTCCACGTCTCCAATCTTAAGAAATGTCTAGCCGACGAAACATTGATAGTACCCCTGGAGGAAATTAAGATCAATGATAAGCTAAACTTCGTTGAGGAACCGATACAAATCCTTGACAGGGAGGTAAAACAACTTAAGCGGAGTAAGATCCCAATTGTGAAAGTTCGATGGAACTCAAAACGCGGGTCGGAGTACACCTGGGAGCGTGAGGACTTCATGAAGGAAAAGTATCCACAACTTTTCCCATGCGATGCAAGCGATGACATAGAATGAATTTCGGGACGAAATTCTTTTTAAGTGGGGGATACTGTGAGAACTGTCAATTCAGGTCATTCTCGGACTCATGCATCTTTATAATAACCATTCATGCACATCATGCCATGGCCTAGTAGTATAAATTAGGTCAAAATCTTGCATAAACTAGGATCCATCTAAGACCTAGGGCTAATATACTTGACACTTACGATTCTAGTAAGTTGCTTAACTACAATAGGAAATGCCAATGCTATAATTTGAATGAAACTTTCAAGCTTTGTTATAATTGAAAAAGGGTATAAAACCCTAAAAATAAATTAAAATATTCTAATTATACTTCATTATGATGATGAACATCAAACAATATTCCAAAAACCCTAAAGAGCCCAAAATCCAAATTTATAAATCTTAAAGCTTAAAAACTTTATAAAATTTGGCTATAAACTTTCTAATATCAAATTTTTATTAATCAAATTATGGATTATAATCATTGAAATAGGAATTAAATTATCATGCAATAATCATAATTTATTAGTTAAAAACAAGATTTTTTACAAATAAATCAAGAATTGCTTAATAAATATTTTTATAAAAATTAGGGTTTTTATAAAAATATTGGAGGGAATTTTATAAAATTTGAAATTAGGAGAGAGGAGGCCTAATGCATGATACAGCCAGCCATTCTCCCCTCCCCATGCACTCTCTCTTCCCAAAACTCAATCATTAGACTTAAACCCTCACTCTACCTCTTCTCTCTTCACTCTCTCACACTCCACCCTCCTAACCCACAAACTCTCTTCCTCTCTCTCTCTAACCCACGAAATTTCTCTCATTCCTCTGCCAAATTTCGAGATTTTGAAGACCTTGAAGTGTTCTTACTTCCCTCAAGATCAAAACTAAGGTAAACAACAACATCTTCTCCCATAGTTTCATTATTCTACTTCCTCTTCTTCTTAGTTTTCTCTTCTTTTCGGATTCTATGCCTTTCCATGGCTAGAAATCTTTATTTTTCCCTTGTGGTTTGTAGATTCTCACCATAACACAATGCATGTGTTTGAAATGGTGAAAATCCGGGATCAAACCCATGCAAGGAGTGAAAATGATGCACATATGTTCATGTGACTTCAAAAACAAGTATTACATCTTCTTCTCCATTTCTTTTGTGTTCTTGCATGATCAAAAGCATTTAAACCATTTGTAGTACATCTTGGATGCTCAGTCACTCCATGCATGTGCTAGAAATCGGACCTTATCAAAGGCATGCATGATGTTCTTGTCAAAATGTCCTAAGGATGCACTCAAAGCAAACATGCAATCTGCCAGATTACTTTATTCAGTTTTGAACGACCATATCTCGGTCATTACTTAACCAAATCATGATATTCTTTTTGTATTGGATAGTTCCATGAGTTAACTTTCAAACCCAACTGGTCTCACTGTAAAATATTAAATATCCGATTTTTGCCAATTTTTACAAAATGGTTGCGCAAACAGCTCTTTTTCTATGATCACCATTTTTGCCTTGCATAATCAATGGCCTTAAACCCAACCATAAATCTGGGGAAAAATACTTTAGAAACTTAACATATCCAGTGAATGATGGTTGAAATTTAGTGGCTTAAAACCCCACAGAATGTGCTTCATAAATTCATGAACTTCAGCCACATTTACATCTCATGCACCATTGCATGCAACATTTCTTATCTTGTTTGGGTTCAATACCCCTATTTCCCTTCTGATTAAATTTTGAACATTTTTCCTTTTGAAAGCCCTCACATGCATGTGATAATCTGTAAAATACCAAAAGCTTTTATTATTTCTTTGATTTATTTAAATTATTGCTAGAAACCAAGGGCATAAATCACATAAAATACTTCCAGAGGTCAATAAATCCGGAACAAATTCATGGATGACCCTTATGATGGATAATAACCCCTCACTAAATTTCATTAATTTTTGTTGCTGTTTGGTATGATTTCCGATTTTCTTTTTGTTAGGATATAATAAATCACAAAACCACTTTCGAGAGTGTGAAAATTTTATCTAACAATTTTCGCATACCTTACCTGTGATGGATGACTCAGAAAAATAATTTCAACATTTTTCATCATGCCTTGCTATTTTTCCCAATTTTTGGTAATTACAATGGTTTAAAAATAGGAAAAATAGTTATGATTATCTAAAATTCATGAAAATTTACCAGAACATCATGTTGGACAGTAGGAGGTTACATAAAAATTTTAAGGATTTTTCTCCACTGTAAACTATTTTTCTCTTAACTTCTAAAGTTAATTACACTTAAATACTCATAAATACCCAAAACCGGATTATATAATATGAAGACCACTTTTGGCATTTTTCTCAGGTTATTTATACTGTAAATCATGTTACAAAAATTTTTGGTAAATTATTTTAACTGTTTAATATTATTTCTTCAATTAATGATTATTTAAAGGAATAAAACAAGGAAAAATAGAAATACCCACTGAAAAATATCTTTTATATTTTTCCCAGCCTATTTATGTACAATAACAGTTAATTAAAAAGTTTGGGTAATTTTGGAAACTGTTTTCTATTTATTTCAATTTTTATTGGAATAAATTCTCAAAAATCATAAAATATAATTAAACAGCTTGGAAATCCATTTTTATAATTTTCCCAGCTTAGTATTGTGTAATAACAGTTAAATAAAAAGTTTGAGAATTTTTATCCTTTGAATGCTATTTTCGTGAATTTATGTTGTAATAAGGACTTAAAAATTTGGAAAATGTATATTCCAATGTTGTAATTAATCGCACGATTTGTAGAATTTCATTATTTCAGAAAAAGTGTAACCAATTAATATAAAATCAAATACTAAAACATAAATTGGCATTTCACTATATGTAGAGTTTAGTATATTAGCATTAGATTTCGACATGGAAACTCACTAGTGTGTGTTTGATGTCGTAGGATCCCGGTAGTAAGACGTTGGTGCATTCCGAAGTACCACTTGTACCTACTCGAAACATTGTGAGTATTCACGCACTCCCCTATTTTCAGTTTTATGTTTTGGGGTGGAAAAGCATGTCCCGAAAAACTATTATTTGAATGTTGTATTTAAATTGATTTGTATCAAACATGATTGCTATTTTATTGCTATGTCTCTCTATGTATGTCTATGCAACACGGAACATGAGAACTTATCGTACTAAGGCCCTTCCCTTATCTCTAACCATTAACTCTTTGAGCCAATGGTCATTATGGATAGCGCTATTAGGAATTGACAACTCCTCACTCGCCCTATTGCTGGAGTGCATGATATCATATTCATCTATGGAACGATAAGCATAGATCTTGATAGGGCTTCAGTCATAGGTTTGGTTGAGACTCATTGTTTGCTCATACACATACAAACTCGTTACACATTATAGCAATAAACTTGTTATCTATTATGGCAATAAACTCGTTTATCAATTTTAGCAATCAACTTTGTTTCTCATTATAGCAATGAACTTTGTTGTCATTAAAGCAATGTACTTGTATTTATGAAAAGTCTTATACCAAATCTTGATTTTATAAACCTGTGAACTCACCAACTATTTTCATAGTTGACGCTCGTTTTACATGCTTTTTCAGGAAATAATTAGTAAGTGGATATAGAGATTCATCATCATAGAGCATGCTGCATCGTGTGGAAGTTATTTTATGAAGTTATATTTTGAACAATGTCATTTTGGAAAACTTGTACTTTGTTTTGTTTAAGCTATGGGTTGTAAACTTTTAAATACTGCTATGGTGATGTATCTTTATCTTTTGCAATGAAACCGTTATCGCTGTCATACCTTGCGTTTCCGCTTTAGCGGGGTGTGACAGCATATCATCATATAAGCACAATATTTCATAACTCAACATAAATAAATGAAAGAATACATACCAGCCACGACATCAGGCGCTGCGCGGACCTCCTCCGCAGTCAACTGGAAAGCTCTCCTGCGAGCCTTCGGTGCCTCGGCCTTCGCTGGCCGAACCTCGTTAACCCTAGCAGCAGGTGCAGATCCCTATGCTGATCCCTGATGTAGCTGCGGGCACTCGGCCTTCCGATGGCCAGTCTGGTTGCAATGAAAGCAAACCATAAATCCCTTGGGGCAATCCTTGGCGATATGCCCCTCCTTCCCACACTTGTAGCAAGCACCCGATCGACAGACCCCATCATGTCCCTTGCCGCACTTCCCACAAGTGCGGCCCTTCTGGCCTCCAGATCTCGTATCTGCGGACTTGGTCCGCTTGGCTACCGGCTGAGACTGTGCCGGCCGCCGATCCATCCTCTGGGACTCGGCCTCCTCCCTGGCCTGAGTCTCCAACTCAATCTCACTCTTCCGGGCATTTTCCTGAAGCTCAGCAAATGTCTGGTAAGTCGAGTTCGACACGAACTCCCGTATATCCCTCCTCAACACACCCAAATACCGGCTCATGCGTGCCTGCTCAGTAGACACCTGCTTAGGGCAAAACATCGCCCTCTCATGAAACTTCCTGGTAACCACAGTAACCGAATCAGTACCCTGCTTGAGGGTCAAGAACTCCTGAACCAACCGTTCTCTCTCCACAGAGGGAACATACTCATCTCTGAACATGGTGGTGAACCTCTCCCAGGTCACCGCTGAAATCTCTGCAAGAGTGAAGCTCGCCGTCACGAACTTCCACCAATCCTTCGCTCCCAACCGAAGCTGGTTCAACGCGAACCGTACCCTCAGATGCTCCGGACATGAACACGTGTGGAAGCATCCCTCGATATCAGAAATCCATCTCATCGCAGTGATCGGATCCTGCGTCCCATCAAACTATGGTGGCTTCGTGTTGCTGAACTCCCGAAGCAACAACGAGTCACCTCCCTGAGGTTGGGCAGTAGCCACAGCTGCAGTAGCTGCAGCAGCAGCAGCCTCAGTCACCACGGCGTACCGCTCATCGAAAGTCTCAATCAGTGTGGTCTTGATAGACCCAAACATCTCCGGAATCTCGGCCCGAATCGCCGCTGCCACCTCCTCGTGAATCAACCTACGGATCTCCTGATCACTGATACCACTGGTACCACTGCCTCCTGGGTGGTGGCGTGTCCCAACCATGATGTCTCTAATATACAACACAAAAGAAATCAGAGACTCGCTCGAGTATACTCACACTCGATACTCAACCCTACTTGCTCTTTAGTACCTTAAGGATTCTTACTTAGAAATCAGAGACTGATCGTACACACTCTTCCTTCTGCCTTTTTCAAAATCTTTTACTCTTTTAGAAAAATTGTTTACTTTATGAAAACTTTCTCAGTTCCTCAGTTTGAGTTCAGATTCATCCGAAGATGCACCCGAATCCCTCAAATCAAGGCTCTGATACCAACTTGTAACGACGTGAATTTTCAAAACAATTTTTCATTTTTAAAACATACTTTCATTCATACGATAATCATAAAAACATAATGTGTCCACTGTAACATAACAAAACATGTCCCAAGATCTCATATACATAAATCCTCTCAGTGTATACGGATCATGCCGGTACCTTCCCGCGATCCTCGCTAGTACCTGAAACACATATCACAACATCTGTAAGCATAAATGCTTAGTGAGTTCCCCAAAATACCACATACCACACATACGCCTTTCCAGACCATAACTCTATAGGATCTTCCGATCCATGTGTATCAGGGGACTTCCGTCCCAAATCCCGGTAGTCCTTCCGGTCCTACCCATATCGACCTTCCGGTCCGTACCCTCTTGACCTTCCGGTCCATATCATCTTGACCTTCCGGTCCATACCATATCATAACATGCATAGCACATACATATCACATATTCGCATATAGCACATACATCTCATAGCATACAAGACCTTCTGGTCACACATAGGTACCCTTCCAGGTACAGTATAGTGAGAAGACTCACCTCGTATGATGTCTAGTAATTCACGTGCTCGATATCCCTGAATCTCGATATAATGACCTAGCCCCGCCTAATCACATAAAGTAATTATTTCAAATCATTAACGGCTCTCAAGGCTAGACTAAATCCCTTTCTACAATCCCACAGAAGGGTAAAAGACCATTTTAGCCCTCCCTGACTCAAAAGTCCACATGTTGACCAAAACCCTAAAAGTCAACGAAAGTCAACAGCAAGCAGTACGCGGGGCGTACCAGCTCTCGTACGCGGGGCGTACTCCAGCGATCCAGGATCGGGGAACGCGACCCCCTACGCGGCGCGTACTGGGATTACGCCTAGCGTAAATCCCAGTTTTCTTCTTTTTTCTTTTTTGGTCTTAAACGGTTAAGACATAAGCTCATATTTCAGATCTGGCCATTCTAATAAATCTTAATCCATAAAGTCGAAACCTTTAAGCCTTTGCATGGCTGTAAAGGTCACCAATCCCTCCAAACACCTTTCCTCTTTTCTCATTAAGCCCTAATCTCATGCATGACTTAATTTCAACGTCTAAGATTGGATTTTTATGAACATACAACTCGTAATATTCTGAAATATGGCAGATCTAGGCCAATGGAGACTATTTGCTCATAAAGTCTCCACCTTGGGACCAAAAACCCTAAAAGTTGGTCCATGAAACATAAACCAAAAATAACAAGGAAAGCTTTGAGCTTTATACCTCTAAGTGAAGCTCCTCCCTCTATAGAACTCAGATCCAAGCTTGCACTCCAACTTCTAGCCTCCACAAGAACCTCTTCTTCTTCTTTACTAACACACAAAGACACTTTGTAGCTCAAAACACTCACACACAAGCTTTAGGACGAAGGAAGTGCTCTCTTAGGGTTTCTCTCTGTGAAATGGTGGCTTAGGATGAGGCCATAGCATTCCTTATATAGTGCACAAGTCATAAAATTAGGGTTTGCATCTGGGCCGGTTACGCCTGACGTAACCCTGGGTACGCCCAGCGTACCCGGGCAAGTCCGCGTACAAATTAAGCGCGCGAGTACGCGCAGCGTACTCCGCAGTACGCCCAGCGTACTCACAAGCCTAACATTTTTACTTTAAGGGACTTAACTTGACAACTTGGAAAAAGGAGAAGGGTTAAATTGTTGTACCTGAATTTCGGGATGTTACAGTTAGTGCATTTAACATCTAAGGTTCAAAGGAAACAACCTATAAAGTAGGTGTTGGATTAGTGTCTAATCCATAACTATATTTGTTATGTACTTGACCCGACTCAGCATAGTCCATTTGGGTTGCATGGCATCGGAACATTTGGATAGACAGTTTATGAGAAGAGGATATTTGTGACATATTAATATATTATAAGTTCTAATATATTAATATGAAATCATGTTATTTAATTAGTATTGATCAAGAATTAATTTGGACTTAATTTTGTGATCAAAAAGAGACTAATTAAATATATGGGGATTGATTGTGTAAATCATTCATTCTTATATATGTGGGCTTATGATCCAAGATTCCTTATGTTGGGTTTAACCCATGTGGTGACCCATGGATACTCCATGGAGGTTAAAACCCATGGAGCATAAGGAATGGGTAAAGTCATGAGTTACATGGTGTAACCCTAATAGCCACACTATAGAAAGACCCCATTGGTTGGTGAAATTGGCATGAGTGTATACACAAGAGGGCAAGCCGATTTCTAGAGTTCATGTGTCTTCTTCTCTTGGTTATTCCATGTGTTGATTATGTTGTGTGAACCATTTGAGGTGTCACACGTGGGGCACTAGGCTCTCGAGCTACATCGAGTCAAGCTACATCAACAAGGTATGTATTCTATCTATTTTATTACCCAAGTATCAAAGATTGTATGCTAGTTAGGGTAATACCTTGGAATATTCATATTTGCATGTATAATAGAGAAAACATAGATCCAAGGTATTTAGGGTTGCATGTACACTTAGGAGTGTTAATATGCTCAAATCCCAATAGTGGTATCAGAGCCAGGTTTGTTTTCTTGTTATACTTGCAAAAATGGCTGAAAAAAGAAGTTTTGTTCTGTCTGATCAGCAGACTCGCCGAGTCCATGAAGGGACTCGACGAGTCCAAGGCAAAACTCATCCAACTCACCAAGTTGGTTCATGCACTCGACGAGTTGGACCCCCAGACAGCATATCTTCGACTGTTTTGGCTGGAAATGGACTAGGAACATTATCATAAGTTGTTTTTGAACCAATAAACCTGTTTTTGATGTTGTAATGTTCATGCTAATCCAATTTCAAAGATAATTATCAATAGATTCATGTTTTGTATTAGTTTAATGATTAGGCTAATTACATGAAAAAGGTTTGAATGAAATATCTTGTTCTTATGAGTTGCTTAGATTAATAGGAATGTTGTGTGAATTTGTTGTTTTCAATCCAAATTAATCTAAGAGGTGATTCTAAAATGTGTTTTTGTAACTTGTCCTCAATTTAGATGAAAAGTCACATTTAAGATTCATAATACTCATAAATATTTCCATAGGTTATGAATAAAGAAAAGTCACATTCTTTAATGGTTTAAAGTCTTCCATAACTTGTCCTCAAGTTATGGAACTTGAAGAGTTTTTTAATTAAAACTACTTTAAACACATAAGTTATGGAATTGAAAAGTTTTTGAATAGTTCAAAACATGCCCTCAAGTTTTGGAATTTGAAAAGTTTTCTTTCATGAGCACTTTAATTCCAAACTAAGCCCTTGGGTTTTTAAAAGTTAAAATTCAACCCTTATACTTTATAATATTATACGCTAATAATATATATATATATATATATATATATATATATATATATATATATATATATATGTATAAGAGCAAGTCGTCTTACCATTAGTAGGCCTCATTCACGAAGCCGGTCTATAAGGGGGGGTATAAGGTTACTGCCTATCAAATGGCAGGTTAATGGGTGTCCACTCTCACCCACCGCTTCCTTAACTGGTGGAGGGTCGTTAGCCAAACGGGTAGGACAAGGACTATAATTCTCCCTTCATTAAAAGTATTAATGATAAATACTAAGTAACTAAACCTTTTATAAATTCCCAATCTTAGTTACTTAGGAAAATGTGAATAAGGTGCTAACCAATGAAATTACACTTTGCACTTTGCTAAAGTCGGTTAGTGGAGCGTGTGTGGTTTACCGGCACACTAGCTTGATTTAAAGAGGTAGGCAAAGGGTTTCTTAAAGTTTATCATAGGCCGGTGGAGCGTGTGTGGTTTACCGGCACATCGGTTGGGTGATAAACATTTAAGAGTACCAAGTAATTTGCATGGTTACTTCACACCTTGTTTTGTGATCCTCGGCATCCCAGTCACAAAACCTGAAGGGAACACTCGAGATTGAAACATGCCATTGAAAGTTCAATGAATCTCAAAAGATCTAGGAATTTCAAATCCAATTAAAACCTAATAAATTATTTCGTTTTTCATGGAGGAAATTGGTGAATCGTCATTCACTACCTTCAAATATTCTATAGCTTGGATTACGGCATCCCTCTTCCAAGTTATAAAATATGGTGTTGGGTCCTAGCCTTAATATTTCATATTGGGTGTTATATTAAGGACTTTAAATCAACTATCTTGAATATCTCCCAAAAGATGTCTAGCTCAGACATCTATGATCTTCCCAAATCTCTTGGAACTTCACTTCCTCCACCTCCTCCAATTATTCTCCCTAACCCACACGTTCAAGGTCACTCAAGCCCTATTGGCAAGCAAGGTCTATGTGTGCTCACATCTTGGAGATGAAGTCACATATTGACAAGTCGGGAGAGTTGGGTGTCAAAGTCTTAAGAAAGTCGGATGTTCAATCACTTTCTAAGTCACATAGTTAGTTCCTTGGGACTACTATGAAACAGACTATGGCATGACCCTTAATGATCTTATCTATTTGCTTTGTGCTGCTGAATCAGCAATGGTTTGAAGCACTGGTGGAGCAAATTTGATTAGAAGATCAACTTCCCAAACTACCATGGACATTGACAATGGTAACATTGAATATCTAGAAAAGCTTTCTCTTCCCAATGGAAAGGGATCCGCCATTGTCAACTCGGTTGACCAAATGGTAAAGAGAAAGGCAAGTCTGTGATAGTCCAGTACACCATTTCCAAAGAGTCCATATGTTTTTCTTGCCAAAGGAAGGGGCATTGATTGCGAAGCTGCCTATTTACCTGAAAGATCATAAGGTTGATCAAGTCAAGACTCGACTTCAGGTAAAGTCCACTATCTAACTCTGTTAAGTTTCTATTATGAGATTCTTATTACATGATGTGACTGGTTCACATGTTGATGTTTGAAGAATCAAAGAAAAGTGAAGAAACTTAAAGGAGGTGTATGTTGATTCTGATCACGAAGATGTATTTCGATTGCATGGTTCAGTGATCAAAATTTTGAGCTGTTACTTAGGAGTTATGATATATTGCTTAGGAATAGATAACAACAAGTTTTTCATATGCTTTTGCATTGTAAGGATAAGTTTTCCGCAAAGTTTTAAAATTAAAGGATTTTTTGATTTTATTTATTCTATGTATCCTTACAATGGCATTTGAGAAAAATTATTGCTTATATGATTCCATTGATAGCAATATTGGAAAATGGATTTGTTTCTTCCATTTGTGGTAGTGTCTAAATTTGCCAAATAAGGAAAGATTCTCATCACCCAAGGTTTCAGTTGGATAGAAACTTAGAAATCATGCAAGTTATATAGTATGATGAATGACAATTTTCATCTTTGGAAAATTAAGATTGATTCCTTGTTCACATGTATATGTGAGTCAACTGAAGGACTAAGGGATCGAGTACACATTCTGGTGCACCGGTCAAGTCCACCACAAAAGATCGATAAGACTATTCGCCCTGATTTACTAAAGTTTAGTAAATATGGTTATACTTACAAGTCTAAGTATAATTCTGTAGTTTTGGAAAATTTTCGATGTATGGCAAAAAGAATGAGAAGAATCAGATTTTAGGCAGAAAGATAAAAGTTTCTCAAATCTGAAAAGAGGGGAGAGTACTTTAGTATCAGGTTTTGTGATGATCTTAATGATTTAGAAATCATATCACAATTAGTCCTCTAAGGAAAATCTTAGTGCATTCCTATGGCTAAGAAGGGGAATCAAGAATTGCTGAAATGGTTAAATCAAGAAGATGAGTCATACTTCGTTCCAAAACAAGTCCTAGAGTCATACTCCAAGACTGTAAGTTGAGTGACATATCTTAAAGAAAGTTTAAAACACTTGTCAAATGTAAGAGTAAAAGTGTCCTACTCTTGTACGTTTGAAATTGGTAAGTTGTGATGTTTTGGATAAAACCAAAGACCAACTTAGGCCAATTGTGTTAAGTGTTTGTCTTGAAAAAGAATCCGCACTATCTCTTGAATATCTGACAAGTGAGTCTTATATGTCAAGAGGACAGTGGGAGTCTTAAAGATCCTGGAAGTATTTCAAGATCTAATAAAGAATAAAAACCTGTAGTTTGACACTAGCACACGACGTGAGGTTTATAACCTATCATGTTGACATATTGACATTTTTGTGCCCATTCCAGTAAAGTTGGCTATAAATTTGAGTTCTACATGTTCTCAATTGTTTGCATAACTACTTGGAAGCAATGGTAGGCCCTGTACTGCCAAGTGGCGAGAAGTTAAGATTGCACAAGTTCAATCCATATGAGTTTAGATTTGTCATTATCCTTTTCTTTTGACTATGGTTTTGACAATTCACATGGATAAGAACACATACACCATAAAATCTAAGGGTCATAAGGTTTCTCTCTGATTCATGAAAATGATGGCGAGGAAACACTTTCACCAAGTAGATTTTAAGTAAGATAGCAATTGTGATCTTTGCAATCTCAAAGTCGTTAGTGGAGCACGCGTGGTTAACCGACACACTAACATGGACTTGTGAGGAATGGCAAAGGTCTGAACAAGTGAGACTATGATTATGTCATCCCTTTTCATAGTTCTAAAATTGTTTAGACACACCTGTGAGCTATCTAAGATAAGGTGTATGATTTTGATAAAGTCTTATCAAAGCAATCTTGTATCAGAAATCTGAACTTTGGTAAGAAAGTCATTAAAGTATTGATTTCTAGAAGTCCAGCTGATTTCTGAGTACATGTCAAAGCTAGTGGGAGCTTAAGTGTTATGCTAATAATTTTCATGTTAGTGGGAGCATGATAATTATGATAAGTATTTCAAGTTAGCAATGTTAATTATAGAAAACAAAATTTTCAATTGGGAAAAAGTTGTTTTGCTATAATTAAGGGAGAGGAAATTATACTTCATTTCAATTCTAAAAGCTTAGATTGAGGTTTTAATCATCTTTAGTCAAGGGTATATATCAATTTGGTGTTGGAATGGCTCAACATAAGGAAATTCTATATATGATTCCATTATTTGCGTTCTAAAATTTGATTATGATTACGGCATCCCATTTTCATAATCTGAATTATGAGAACTTGGCAAATAGACATAGAAATATTATAGCAAAAGGACTGGTCTAGTATCATGTCTTTATGTGAGACATCATAAATCGTGTCCCATATGCTTCAGATATAGGATCGATTGCATGTAGTATAATATTCATCCTTTCTAAATTTTCCAAATGCTCTGGGCATTAAGGGGGAAAAATCTAGAATTGGATATGACTAAAATGATTAAGTAATTGTCCAGAACAATCTAAGGATTACCAAAGATTGGTTGCTCAAGGACAGTTGGAAGTATAGTGTTAAATTTTCGAAGGACCTTATTGACATATTCTGAAAGGAGGCAACTCTTGTTCAGAAGTGACAGTCAAAATGGGAATATGGAAATGTTTCCATAGGTGGAAGTTATTCAATTTGTGTAAGGTTTGAAAAACTTAATGCAAGAAGGATGTTTCCATGGAACTGATCTCCATTGGAATACTCAGTAATGTCTGTTGACAAGTCTTTCTGACTTTGTGCATAATTATTACAAGAGGATTAGTGCATATAAGTTTAGAATCTAACAATTTTCAATAAATGATAGGAATTTGGAATTCTTACATTTTCGATAAGAATTTGGGAGTGTGAAAAGAGTATCATTGAAATTATGTTCAATCGATCTAGTTCACAAAGTAAAGATCATAGACAAACATAGAGTGCTTACGTGGTGTATGGAAAAGCTATTGTTTAGAAAAACATAGTGTACATGCTTGGAGCATGGGACAACTAGTGTTTTTAATTCAAGTATAAAGTTGATAGAACCGAAACAATGAATAATGAGTAATCAGTATGGTGATAAATAAAAAGTGTTCTATTTATATTCATAGGTTTTGATACCATACTAGATTCAATTATTCTTGTGTTTCATTTTGCATGTTTTGACTTCCAGAATAAACTAGGTCACTCTTCCCGAATGACTAAGTTATTCAAACCATCCACAGTCGGTCATATGTTGGAAGTAGATATGAATCAAGAGTGTCATGGGTTGGCTTGTAGAGGTCTAAGATGTTGGACAAACCGGTGCTATAACACTCATGAGTGCTCATATGTTCTGAGTATTGGATTCAACCCGCGCTCATTTGAATCACTTCATGGATTTTATCACGAGTGATCATGAGACGATAATATCTTATGTTCTTCAAACCTAGAGATATGAGTTGTTACTATGAGTTGGTTATACATTGATTGCGCGAAACCGCATTGGTAACTCGATGTTATAAAACGTGCCTTTGTGTATGATTCAACAAGTAGTAGAACAAGCGATATGAGTCTAATTTTATCTATTCCTTTTACCTTCGGGATAAAAGCGATATTTGTGGGCCCCTCGATGATTTAGTGATGACAAATGTAAGTGCTCGGCCGGGCTTGGACTGATTTGATTTGTTCAATTAGTTAGTCGTCATAAATCGAAAATCGGGAAACAACAAATGGACAGAGAGAATGATTTATAATCCATGTCTCAGTCCATATGATATCTAGAATGGAGGAATATATGATCCCTTATCTAATGGACAAGTCATTGACGAGATCAGAGTTCAGTCACAACGTCAGAGTTCGATAGCGGCTTTTGAGAGCTACGATTGCCAGTTGGTTGTTGAAGTCATACTCAATAATAGTTTTAGACTTATCCAAGTGGGAGACTGTTGGATTAGTGTCTAAGTCCATAACTATATTTGGTATGTACTTGACCCGACTCGGCATGGTCCATTTGGGTTGCATGGCATCGGAACATTTGGATAGACCGTTTGTGAGAAGAGGACATTTATGACATATTAATATATTATAAGTTCTAATATATTAATATGAAATCATGTTATTTAATTAGTATTGATCAAGAATTAATTTGGACTTAATTTAGTGATCAAAAAGAGACTAATTAAATATATGGGGATTGATTGTGTAAATCATTCATTCTTATATATGTGGGCTTATGATCCAAGATTCCTTATGTTGGGTTTAACCCATGTGGTGACCCATGGATACTCCATGGAGGTTAAAACCCATGAAGCATAAGGAATGGTTAAAGTCATGAGTTACATGGTGTAACCCTAATAGCCACACTAAATAAAGACCCCATTGGTTGGTGAAATTGGAACGAGTGTATACGCAAGAGGGCAAGCCGATTTCTAGAGTTCATGTGTCTTCTTCTCTTGGTTATTCCATGTGTTGATGTTGTGTGAACCATTTGAGGTGTCACACCTGGGGCACTAGGCTCTCGAGCTACATGGAGTGAAGCTACATCAACAAGGTATGTATTCTATCTATTTTATTACCCAAGTATCAAAGATTGTATGCTAGTTAGGGTAACACCTTGGAATATTCATATTTGCATGTATAATATAGAAAACATAGATCCAAGGTATTTAGGGTTGCATGTACACTTAGGAGTGTTAGAATGCTCAAATCCCAACAGTAGGTAACACTTACAAAGAAGTGTTAGAATCGAAAAATGGAAGGCTGAAAGTTGATCACGGCCAGGCTTGATGGGTTCACGGCCCCATGAAGGGTTCACGGCCCATGGATAGTTCAAGGACCATGGATGGTTCACGGCCCTATGAAGGGTTCACGACCCAAAATCAGGGAAGAACACTTGAAGATCTTGATGATTGACGAGTGTTTTGAACGTCCAAAGTGGTATACTAAGGAGATGCAAAAGGAAAAGGGATGAAAAGAGTGAAAATGGTGTTCTTGGTATATGGTACTTGAGAGAGAGAGGGCAGGTTTTCGGCCAAGAGATGAAGAAATTAGGATAAAATCGAACAACCTCATATATATAAGGTATAGTTCACGGCCAAGGGAGGGTTCACGGCCGTGAACCTAGTTTGTGGCCGTGAACCTCACTTGTTGAGGCTTATGGCTCGAATGTTGTTCTTGGTTCTCGGTTCTTACGTGGTTCACTTCCTAACACACAACCCTTACGTATACTAGGTCTAGAAACCTATAAGTTTGACCTTCGGTTGATGTGTTTGACCTTACAAGATAGAAGTTTTGGGTTGTCACAATTGGGCACTGTGCCCTTTTCTGTTACAGTTCCTACATTGCATCTCACGGAAATTTCCATTGTGATGGAAATTACACTTGTTGCACTTCGGTAATTTACCAGCATACTGCTTTACTGGTGTACGAGTAGCAGGAACAACAGTTGGAACAGTAGCAATATGAACTGCCACTATTTGTTGTTTCTTGGAAGGCTCTTGGGAAGATTGAACCTTCCTTTTGTTCCAGGACTTTTTCTTGCTATTGTTGTTGTTGTTATTGTTGTTGTTGTTGTTGTTGTTGTTGTTGTTGTTGTTGTTGTTGTTGTTGTTTTTGTTGTTGTTGTTGTTGTTTGTTTGTTTTTGGTTGTTCTACAGTAGCAGTAATGAAGCCTTGACGCACTCCATGATCTAATAGTGACTGTCCCAGTTGCTTGGCACTATCAAATGTCACAGGATTTGAAGCTAACACACTACCTTGGATCTGAGGTGAGAGTCCCCAGATATACCTTTCGATTTTCTTGCTCTCCATAGGAACCATTCCAGGACATAGGATCGCTAGATCACTGAATCTATCGGTGTAAGTTACTATGTCTATACTGTTGGATTAATGTCTAAGTCCATAACTATATTTGGTATGTACTTGACCCGACCCGGCATGGTCCATTTGGGTTGCACTTCACCGACACAATTTATATGGATAGTCTTTTGAGAATAGTAGATTTATGATTTATATTAATATATTAAAAGTTCTAATATATTAATATATAGTCATATGATTTAATTAGTATTGATCAAGAATTAATTTATAATTAATTAAGTGATCAAAAAGAACTAACTAAATATGGACTCTTAGATATATATATATATATATATATATATATATATATATATATATATATATATATATATATATATATATATATATATATATATATATATATATGTGTGTGTAGTGGGCCAAGTTCATTTAGGTTGGGCTAAGTCTTCATGGATAGTCCATGGAGCTTTAACCCATGGATCCTAGGAAATGAAAGGTCATGGGTATTAGGTTTTAACCCTAATCCTCCACACTATATAAAGGGTCTTATGGTTCATGAAATTAGGCTAGTGGCTAGTGTGGATACACTAGAGAGGGAAATAACCGATTTCATAGTGTGAGCCAAGTATCCATATTCTCTAAAGGTTTTCCAAGGTGTTTTGGTGATTTGTGATTCCACTTGAGGCTTCCACACTATTGGGGCTAAGCTCTTAAAGCTTGAAGACATCAAGCTACATCAAAAGGTATGTCATCTAACTAGAACTTGGTAGTATAGGTGCTTCATAATATGCTAGTTAGGATGAAACCTTGGAATATTTAATATTTGCATGTATAATAGAGAAAACATAGATCCAAGGTTTATAGGGTTGCATGTACACCATAGGAGTGTTAGAATGCTCAAAACCCAACATATACCTATCATGGTAAGACCCCTAAGCTCTTGCTCGAGATTTTGTACTTCACCCCTAGGGCAGTACTCTTGAAACATTAACGATTTCAGATTTTCCTAGCTCATGTAATAAGCCACTACAAGGGTTAGTGATTTTACATGGTCGTTCCACTATGTAAGAGCTCTGTCAGAAAAAGTGCAGACAACAAATTTCACCTTGCTACCTTCAGGGCACGAGCATATTTCAAAGAATGCTTCAGTTTTCTCTATCCATTGAGTTAGAGCCATGACTCCCCCAGTCCCATTAAAGGTCCTAGGTTTAGCATTTGTGAAGTCCTTATAAGAACAATCTTGTGGGTGTCCATAACTTTCACCATGATTTAAGGGATGAGCACCACTCCCAGATCCACTGGTACCGGTTGTATTTATGTGTGACATGGCAGCTGCCATAGCTACAGTGACCGTTGCCTGAAACATAGCAACGTCAAACTGTGGAGGTGGCAGCGGAGGTGGAGGTGGTATATGTTCTGCATTGACATTGATACGTCTTGGGTTTCTTCTTGGAGGAATCTTTTTCTACAAGATTTAATGAGAAAATAATGATAAGTTTCTTTATAGTAGTTATGAGTCAGGTGATATTGAACGAGATACACATTAATTTTTGATGCATTATATCCTGACTGATGTATTGTTCTATTAAGCGATTTACAATAAAAGTCTACTAATATAAGTAAACAATCGCCAATTTAGTTTATAACAACACTCATAATGAATTTGTATAGTTGAACATATTGGCTATGCTTTAAGTCTGCAATCAAAATTTATGAAGCAAAATGTTTATGAAGATTGTAGTAACTCCCAATGAAGTAAAATACTTGTCATTTTTATTGATATATTATTTTGTACATGAAGTTGGGAAAATTTAACCTAGATATAGGTCTATATTACATCAACAAAAAGGGAAATTAGACAGCATTACGACCTATGAGTAGTGTATTCACTTAATCGTAGGGTATAGTTAAAAGTAGTATATATATTCGAGATCCTAGTATATATCAAAATAGAAGTAGTGTAAACACTACTTGTGGCGAGTACGGTTCTTGGCAATGGAGTCTGCAGCCTGGTGCTCTCTTCCCTTCATACGCCTCTCTAGTGTAGCTTGATGCTTCCTGAGTGCTCTAATTTCGATTTGAGCAACAATCATTTCTTCATGAAGCATGTTTGTGTGGTGTCTGGTTTCATCGTGATCTCCGTCCAGACGATGAAGATTTATGGCGTTGACTTGGGAGGCAGTAGGGACTTCTGTAATTCGGTTGATCGATATCCGAGATTGATCAACCTGACGAGAAATGCGGCGTACTATAATAGGGAAGGCCCTGTCTGTTGAACCTCCATTGCTGATGTTGTAAAAGCCCCTGTTCATACTAAAAGGAGGGCGTTGTCCTGGCTGCTGGCTCCACCTATGTAGTTCTTCGCCCCATGTTGGTGTTGGACCTTGGTAATCCTGTCTGGCTGCGGGGTTTTGTTCAACCGGCGGTGGGTTGTATACTTCTGGATCTGAGTCTGTACCTTCTTAATCATCCTTGAGATCCTCTTCAGGATCATCTTCAATCCAACCGTTATTCCCTTGATCAGGGAAGTAGGGATCTCCGTGCGGGGGATATCCTGCCATAATGTCTATACGAGAAAAGAAAGAATGTAAACATATAGTATTACAAAATACTCCTATAGTATTTTAAATGATAAAGGTTCTCTGTATGGTTTATTGGTAAGTTTTAGACTTGTTGCAACACCACGATCACTCCCAAACACATGTTGGTCATATCTCAAATAAATATAGTTGACCATGCTGTATTTATCCCAAATAAGATTACATAACTGTCTAGGTTTGATTGTAGTGTTCAACATCTAAATACTTTTATGTTGTTATGACTGTGATGTTGTTCTTGTATGTATGAGTGTTAATATACTTTTTATAAAATACTTATATTTTAAAAGTATAATTGTAGTCAGAGTTCTTTAACCCTAATGTATTTATAGTTGTATATCTTTTATGAATTGAAATACTGAGTTCACTATAAACAATGCTCTGATACCAATATGTCACACCCCCAAACCGGAGCGGCGGAAACGTTTGGGGGTGGATGACTTGATGTTAAGTATCACAACACATGCATCATAGTAATAAAAGTACAACAACCATTGCATTAATAAAGTATAAGTTTTACATATGTATTCAGTCATTGTATATATGACATCAAAAATTATATAACAAAAGATAGAAGACATGACTCTATACTGCTCCGTCTTCTCAAAATCCCTGGGATGTACCTGTCTACTGGTTCCCTGAGAACACAAGTGTTTTGAAAAAGAGAGTATCAATATTTAAGTTGGTGAGTGTGTAAGTATTTATGTATAAACGCTTGTTTTCCTTTCCTTGAAATAGCGAGTATGTTTACTATATCAGAAAATCCAATATTTTCTATTTTAACTGAAAAGTAGTTTTAACTCCATAAAACCGTTCTGTATAAGTGTTGTTGTACTATAAAATAGTCTAACATAGTTTTAATTCACAATAAAAGTATAAAAACAATGTTTTCTATATTGTTTATGTTTTCCTTTGTTTTAAACCGATATGTTGTATTTTTACCCCGTGAGTGCTAACTCGGTACGTTGTAGTTGTACCCCGTTAGTGCAAACCCGGTATGATGTATTTTTACTCCGTGAGTGCTAACCCGGTACGTTGTATTTGTATCCCATTAGTGCAAACCCGGTATGATGTTTTATTACCCCGTGAGTGCTAACCCGGTACGTTGTATTTGTACCCCGTTAGTGCAAACCCGGTATGATGTATTTTTAATATACCTAAAATGTAAAGTATATGCAAAGAATTTTGTACGAGAGTATATATATAGTTAAACCCTATATACTTGACTTGTGAAAATTGTGTGAGAATTTCATAAATTATACCTATTATAATTTATATGTGTGTACTGTTTGATATGTTAATATTCATGAAAGTACTCCCTTTGCTCGAAATGTTACAAAGGGAATATGAATCTGATTGAAATAACTTATATATATATATATATATATATATATATATATATATATATATATATATATATATATATATGATTTTTGGCAAAGTATAAGCTTAAAAGAGTTTTTAAACCATTTATAAGAGTTTCATAGTATTTAAAAATCATTTATTTGTAAACACATTATTCTTGTGTTAGACTTGTATCCTCCCCCTAAAACAGTGAAAAATTGTAAAAATTCAGGGGTATGAACTCACTTGACAAGTGGTGATTTGGGCAATGTTTCGTTTCTAGGAATGATTTTTCTTGACGAAACTGCGAGTTTCTGATGAAAAACCGGCTTTACGCGGGCAAAGTTTGGACTGGAAAATATTATTTTCTCGAGGACTTCGAGGCTCCGGGCTTTCTTCGGGTGTTAGGGGGGATTTAGAGGGGCTTAAAGCAGTGAAAGAAGGAGTAGAAGTGAAACAAAATTCGTAACCCAAGTGAAGAGGGCGAATGCTCTACTTATAGTCTGAATTCTTGACTCTCACGTCATGAGCCATGCAAGCTCACATCGTGAGCTTGGTCCTGATCAGCTCATAGCTCCGCCATCTGTTTCCCTAGCTTCGAAAGGTGTCATAATGGCTCTCACGTCGTGAGAAATTTCGTGTTCACGTCGTGAGTTTTGATGAGTCACTCTGTAGACTTGTCACATGGATACTATACTTGAAAGGTGTCGATTAGCTACCTCACATCGTAAGCCATCAATGCTCACGTTGTGAGCTCGATCAGGCTAGGGTTTCAGATATGTATTAAGCTTTCAGACAGCAGAAACTTCGGTAGACCATAACTTTTGCATACGAGCTCCGTTTTACGTTCTTTATATCCACACGTATGTATTTTCGAGTACTAAAATTTTCGCTTAGACTCGAATAGCTAATTCTAAGTCTATTTAAAATTCCACTTGATATCATAATTTCTTCACGCGAAGTTAGATTTAGACGTTCGATTTATTTTTGGATTCGTATTGACTTGTAGTATTGGATTCGTATTCCCATATTTTTGGACGTTTTCGGCCGAAAACCCAAATCCAACCGTAATTGGTGCAAATTTAATTGAACCCTGACCATTTTGACCGAAATCGACTTAATTTTGACCAATTTCACGCCCAATTCGAGCCTATTTGACTTTGTTTGACCGAAATCAACCTTAGTTAATCGAAATCTATGTTTTGAGAAAATTAATTTTATTTGTTTGATTTTTTCTTTTCTCACTTGGATTGTTTGGTGCAGACAAATGGTTGGATTGAAATTTTCTAAAAATCACAACATTGTTGGATGTCTGTCTGATCCACCACTGAGCCATCAAGAGTTTAAGTCCATGGTTCATGGGTTAAACAACTGCAGGATCACTTATGCACTTCGAACAAATCCTGTCATTTACAAAAATCTAGTGGGTGAAATATTGGATAAAGCTTCTTTCAATAAAGCATGAGCACACGGAGCAGGCACGACAGAATCAACTATCAAGCGGCAGAAGATTATTGTGTCTGAATAAACCATTCGGGAAGTTCTTCAATTTGGAGATCAGCCAGGTTCCCCGACTGAAATTCCTGTTACTCAGATTAGGGAGGTTCTTGAAAGAATGGGATATGAAGGAACTTTTCCTCCAACCTTGAAGAAGCTACTTCCTCCCTACTGGCGCTTTCTTGCTCACACTTTTGTAATCTGCATCTCAGGCAGGAAGGGGGGAGTTGATCAGATCTCCCAATCATCTACCGATGCTATTGTTGCTCTCATCATGGATTTGGACTTCAATTTTTCAAGAATTGTGTTCAATGAAATGAGGAGCAACCTACAATGGAAAAAAGAAGGATGTATTGGTGATGTACCCAAGGATTCTACAAATGATATTTGATTATCAATTTTCTGATTTGGAAATAACAGGTGACACTTTGGATATGAAATCCTTGGGTCCAAACACTTTTGGTTTGATGAAGCAGAATCGCAAGGGTTCTAAGGTTGTGTTCAGGGGAACAAGCCCTTTAGTAAACTTTGGAAAATTTGCTGAGATCGAAGAAGCTCCTGTTCTTCAAGATATTCCTGTTCATGATCCTGAAGTTGTTCCTGCTGTCACTTCCCCTGTGGAAATTGTGGCAGAGGAACATGTTCCTGTTCTTAATATTGATGATGATGATAATGATGACGATGTTGATGATGATGATGATGAAGGAGAAGGGATTGAAGAGAATGATGTACCGGGTTTTAATGATGAAGATTTCACGTTTGATTTTGAGCTGAGTGATGATGACTTTCGTTCGTTTTTTGATGTTGATGAAGTCAATGACGTTGTGAGTTCTCCAACAGAGACTAAGGGAGATACTAACATTCTCAAGCTACCAATTCAAATGCCTGCTCAGATCGCAAATATTATAGCTCAATTGGATTCAACTACAAGGATTCCTCCCGGAGCGGTTGCTAATCCAAACATTATTCCATCTGATTGTGATCTTGAAGAGTCTCAAGTCTCCCAGCCGCCACTTAAACGAATACGTGCTGATCCTAGGCCGGGAGTGCTCATTAGGGAACAAACTCTACCAGCTCAACAACCAACCGCAACCAATGAACCAGTACAACCAGTTCAAGTCTAGAGCCCAATTTTGGATGAGGGGCCTAGTTTTGCATCTTTTGAACTAGGTAGCTCTTCAGCTCCTGGTGGTTCTTCAGCCCATCAACCTGCGCATGATGCTGCTTCTGAGAGGCTTGCCAGGTTCCTTGCTTAATAGAGTGGTAATATTGCACCCAAAGGCAAAGGCATATCAATTGGTGCAGGGAGCTCCGATAATGAAGATCCAACAATTTTTTAGCTCAAGGAAGAAATTGGGGTTTTAAATCAAAAGCTTATTGAGAAAGATGTCTTGATTGGAACAGTAGATGTTAGAGTTTCCGAGCTTGAAAGAGAAAATGCTCAAAAGTCAATGTAGACTTCTGATCTGTTGCTAAATCTTGGTGCTCTTTCTGCTGGATACTTTGATTTGAAGAATAAGCTAATCAGTGAATTTGGTGACAAGTTCAAGACATTTATCAATGAGCCTGATGAAGCTAATGCATCCCCAAGTGTACCTTCCGCAGCACCACAAGATATTCCTCGTCAGGCCAGTGCAACTCGTATTGTTGACCGATTTGATAATGAACCTGATAATGTTGATCCCAGAGTAATCTTGAAGCAAGCTCAGAGGAATGCCAAAACTCAAGGAAAAGGTCAATTACTTTTCATGAAAAACTCCGATCAAAATGTTCGTGGAGATCGGCCTCGAGTTAGTGTCACTGAGCTCGGTAAACGGAGATTCTCAACTAAGTACGAAGATCGGTTAGGTATAATGGCGTGGGGAATTCACGACAAGAAGAATATTTGGGCTGTCAAAAGAAATAGTAGCAAAGTGGAGTACTATGAGCATCAAAATGACTTTAGTTCTTGTACTAAGATTGATCTTACAAAATTAGTTAGTCCTCCCTTCCACAACCCATCGAATGATCCTCGTGGAACTGAATTCAATCTCTTCTTGGAGAATCAAGTAAAGAGAAAGTTCGATGGGATGAATACTGCAGATTCTTTCGTGAAGAAAGTCAAAGGTGTATTTGATCCCAACACCAACCGAACCATGAAGAATGTGATGTGGCCTCCCACCAAGAAGATGAAGCAAATTCCTATTATCCAGTAGTCACCTGACGGTCCTCTGCGTGATATGGAATATTGGGATTTAGATGAGGCCACAGCCACTGCCGTCATCAAGCTTCCGACTAGTACTATTCGTCTTCTTGAAGCGAAGGATCTCTTACAGTTCGGTGAGCGTGATATATGTACTCTGGCAGAGCATCAAATCATGGTCAGTGATGATATTTTGGAGGTTGCTGCCAAAGAATTCACTGGTATGGTTGCTGAAATCATAAACAAGAGGATGTGAGCAGGTGCTATGGGAAGCTCAGATGTGCTGATCGTAGACAAGCCTTGAGATCAAGCTAGCATCAAACCAAGGGGGAGAGTTTTAGGACCTATTTTGTTGGTTTGTGATAGGCATATATATTTTGTAGGCTTTGTTATAGTTTGTTAGGGCTTATTTTGTGTTTTTGGTTGGTTGGACCGAAATCAGCCTTGATTTTGGTCCCTTGGTGTTTTCGGTTTTGGGTTGGCTTGTACTTTTGTGTTCCATATAAAAGGATACTGATATGACCAGTTACAGGGATAGCAGTTTTCGGTCATAGCGTTGTGAAGCCATTGTACCAGACGATTATTGAATACAATCGTGTGCATTGGATTGGATTAATTTCGCTTCTTCTTCTTGATTTGCTTTACGTGGATTCCGCCTTTGTTTAGCTTATTCGATTGATCACTAGTTGGTTCATTGTTTGGGACTTACAGTAAAAGTGATGGTCCGGGCCTTTCATGAATTAAGGATTTTAGGTCGAGGTGTTTTAATTCAAAAGTAATTGGATAGAATTGTAGAGCTCTCCCAGACCTTTCCGCGAATATAAAGAACGTCGAAATCGGAGTTTGAAGGAAGTTATGACTATTTGAAGTTATGAGGATTTTAGGCTAAGCCGAGTACGTTGGTCGCACTAGGCTCAAGTTTGATTGCGGAAGGCAACCACATACGTTGGACGTACACGGCGTATGTTGGGAGTACGTGGCATACGTTGGGCGTATGAATACCTAGGACAAACCCTATTAGACACTTTATCTTTCTCTTGGACCTTCTTATTATTAGCCTCCTTCCCTCTAAAGACTTCCCACGAAACCTTAGCTTGTTCTTATGTGTTTTTGAGCCTTGGTAGTAATCTTTTGGCATTTTTGTACTCTTTGAAGAAGGAGGATCTTTGTGGTGAAGCTTTGGTTGGGTTAGAGCTTAAAGATCCAGAGTCTTTATCAACTTTGCTAGTATTTGAATGTATAAAGCTCTTATCATGATGACACTAAGTGCTAGATCTAGTTTAGGGCTTGTTTTGAGCTTAATATGGTCCCTTGACTCATCCTTGTGAGTATGAGCTACTCTTGGAAGCTTAGAATGTTAGATATTAGCATTTATGATGTTGTTAGGGCATAGAAATTTCATCTTGATGGGTTCTGATGAACCATACAATAGTTGGCGTCCATATTGTGGACTTGGATGGATAAAAACGGGTATTGGGTCCCAATAAGACATGAAACAAAGTAAAGTTGCCAAATTTACATATTAAGACTTTATTTAGCAGTATACCTGAGGTTTAGACATTGTGGGCTTAACGGATTAAGTCATTTGGATTGAGAAATAGGGACTGAACAGTACGTTGGGCGTACTCCAGAGTACACTGCGCGTACTGGGCTAAGCATGCGTACGTCGGGCGTAAGTGTGAGTACGTTGGGCGTACTCAGTAGTTGTTGACCTTCATTGACTTTTGTGGATCTGTTGACTTTTGGTCAACTTTTGAGTGGCTTGGACTTATTAGGGGTCAAAATGGTCTTTTTCCCATTCTTGGAATTGTTGAGTTGTTGAATCGTTCGATGGGTATTATCTTAATTATTAATGAGTATAATGGTTTTTGTTTTATTAGTGTGCGTGGAGATTTCTTAGCATCAATTCGTGAGCATAGTTGGTTATCGACTGATTGAGGTGAGTCTCCTCCCAGTGTTTGGCGGGTCAAAGGCACCAATGTCGGCCCATGGTTTATTGTTATTTGTATGCTAGCTGTCCGTGGGACTCTTGCATGTGTTTTATGTGTTTGTATGTATACCGGGCAAGGCTTGATAAGTGTGTTGGGTGGGGCTTGTAGTTGTTATGAATCGAATTTATGAAACAAAATCAGAGTATGAATAAACTAAGAACACAAAATTGCAAATAATGTCTATCTGGCTCAATATATTGCTTTTGAAGATACAGAGAGAATGTAGAGTACAAGTTGCAATGACTTCGAAAGATACTCTAACTCTAGTATCAAACCCATATTTATAGGAATGACAAAAGCATACAAAAAATACATAAGGGCTTACACATTCACACTTCGACATTACAATATACCCTTTATGCAAAAAACAATACTGACTTCGATACTAACAAAAGACATAGGACGCTTCGACACCTTACAACTACTTCGAACCCAACATTCTCCCCCTTTGTAAGCAGTGTCGAATCCTAAGTCATCAGCAACTGAGCAGCTTGATGTAAGACCTTACGAACTTCCATATAGCACAAGATTTCCTTACGAACTTCAACTTTATCACCTCCTAAATTCTTCTTGCAATTATTAATACGAACCAGTAAATTCGTATACTGAGAGTTTGTATATCTTTCCACATCTTCAACCTTGAATAAGAACTTTGTAATTTTGTTGTTTTTATTCTTCCCAACAAAAACCAAGGGCTTCAAACAAATTTTACCATCATCGTAATTCTTCAAATTCTTTGCACCTTTGAACAACGACTGTGGAACAGTGATTTGTTTTCCCATTGAAAGTGCAAGCTCCACATCCGTCATTGCAAGAGAACCATAGTAATTGTCTATAAACAACTTTATGTGAGAAAATCCAAGATGAAAATCTTCTTTGTTGGTCAATTGTAGCTTCGAAACGTATGTGAACTTCAAGATCTTAGCAACATTGATGAGATCTTCGATATTCATCAATGGAAAATATGCTACTAAAAAATCAAAGGCAACATTGTTGGCTCGGACAACATGAAATCTGAAATTCTGTAATACCCCTTCGAATAAGACATCCTTTGAGATATTCATAACTTTCACTATCTTTACTAAGGACCAAATCTTTTCTTCTCTTTTTCCAATAACTGCATGGAATCTGAGCTTCATCCTTTTAAATTCTTCTTTGTCATCAAACTTATAAATAATTTGATATTGCGAAGAGATGAACGTCATTTCGTTGATAGGGAAGTCTAGGTGATTGAAATATGAGTTTTTGATATCAGAGCTCTTTTTGGGAACTTTGGAAAACTCATGCATAACTCCACTAAAAAGATTAGCCTCACTTGTTTCGTAGCTGTAATGTTTAAATGGATCACCATTATTAAGACAAGGAGGATGACTATGTATTTGTCTTAGAATACTCTGAATTTTTCTTTGTTTTTCCAGTTCCTATTCCAAGACCAACTTTTCCTCTTCGGCAGTTGGTTCTATCAAAATACCCTTTCCTTTTCGCTTCAACTCTTCTGCTGATGGAGTTGGCTTCGAACTTGACGCACCAGTAGATGATCCAATGACAATAGCTTTAGTTAAAGGTTTCAAAGACATGGTTGTAGAGGTAGTTGTTGTAGATACAGGAAATGTAGTGGGAATTTGTGTGCTTGACACATTACCAACAACTTTACCTTGATCTGAATTCTTTGATGCACCCATCCCCTTATCTCCCCTTGCACCCATGTGGAAACAGGTGGGGCAGTCGTGGGCATTAAATGAACCAATTGTAGTAAAGGACCAAGATCAACCTTTAATCGAGACTCCAAAGAAAAAAATAGTTGTGAGATAGACTCTTAAGAAACTGTTGAAGTAGGAGGAATAACAAGTTTCGAAATCATCTCCTTCACTTCTGCTAATACGCCTTGCAGATGTACAAACTCCTTAGAGTTAAGAAAAATGTGATACTCAAGGAGCTTCATGACTGCATCAAAAACTATATCTACCTTAGTATGAAGTCTAGAATAGTTCTGATCAACCTTCGCAACCTGTAACAACTGATATGCTATACTTTTGTGGTTTGGGCTAGGCATTCTAATGTATAGGTCTTGGTAGGATGTTAGAGTGTGTTGTGGTGGTTGTGGTTTGTTAGTGGGTGTATGCGGCCATACACGTGTGTGCGGCCGCACACGCTGTGTGTGGCCGTACACGTGTGTGCATCTGCTCACTTGTGTACTGCTTCAGGTGGTATAAATTGTCTGAGTCTGTGTCAGTTGAATAGTGACGTATGTGTGTGTGTTTCCCAACGTGTACCTGACATTTATACGTAATAGATGTGTGCATGCTTGGATTAACTCTTCTTCTACTCCTTCTACACTCTGTTTGATTGTTTGCATTAATTGATTACTGATTTGGATCTATAGATCGGGACTGACAATTGGTATCAGAGCCAAATTCAGTGTCAATTCGAAGGTTGTATCAATCAATTTTCTCAGATCTGGAGCTTATTTGATCTTATTTTGGAAGGGTTTTTTGCGGTTTTGGATAGATCGGGGCAAAATAAGGGGGGTTTGTTCTTCGCGTTTTTCATAAAAACGAGTTTTTGATCGAGTTTTGGAGCAAAAATGGTGAAAAACGTCGTTTTTTTTCTTCGCATTTGTTGAAGGTGTGCGGTTGGACTTTGAAGGTGTGCG
Source organism: Lactuca virosa (assembly GCF_052849685.1). Classification (NCBI taxonomy): domain Eukaryota; kingdom Viridiplantae; phylum Streptophyta; class Magnoliopsida; order Asterales; family Asteraceae; genus Lactuca; species Lactuca virosa. The sequence goes on from NC_136426.1 coordinate 246,214,199, forward strand.
GTTGAGCTCTTGAAGGTGTACGGTTGAACGTGTGCGGTCAGGTGTAAGGCTCGGAGTGTACGGTCAGGTGTACGGCTTGGAGTGTGCGGCCTCGGAGTGTACGGCTCGGTGTGCGGCTCGGAGTGTGCGGTTCGGACGTGTGCGGCTCGCTTCGCAGCGGTCTTCACACTCAGCAACCTCGCATCGTACAATTAAAAAAAGAGGGGGGGGGGATTTTTGGATGTGCCAGGGATCGAACATATGTCTCCTCCCTACACAATCAGCGTCTTACCATCTGATCCACATTGCTGGATGGTACAAGCCTTCGAAGTTTAATTGAAATATTGATCCTTCGCTGCCTTATTTTCGCAATATTGTCACTTTTAACCCCAAAAATCAATTTCTTTCATTTTTAAATTACATTTTCAACCAAGAAATTAAGTTTTTAATTTTTGACTTTTAATTTTGACTTTTGACCTTAAATTTTTTCTTTGACTTCCAAGTTTGACCTTTGACTTTAAACTTTGACTTTTTCGTTTAACTTTTAAATTTTCAAATTTAGATTTTTTGTTTGACTTTTCAAATTTGACGTTTAAGGTTGACTTTTGAGGTTTATATTCAAAGGGCATTTTTGATAAAAATGAGTTCCTCAAACATTCCGGTCAATGAAGTTTCTTGTTCTCAAACTTGCATTAAAACAATTAAATTTTAGCGTGACCAAATTGAGTTAATCAAGAGAGAGAACGAGGACCTTAAGTATGAAGGTTACACACTTAGGAAAAATCAAAAGCCTTTAAAAACACAATTAGAGAATAAAACAAAGGACTTTAAGAAACTGCAAGAGGATTACAGCAACAAATGCGAGAACTATGATCATCTCAAATGAAAATTTGCTGATGTGACCGCTGAACTTGATTCATTGAAAAATCGTCTTGAAAATACTGAATTTATTTTTAACAAATTCGATGGGTCAAGTGAAGTAGTTAGAAAAATGATAGAGGGACAGATGCAGTGGAAGGACATTACTTGTGGAAACCAAAAGAAAGTAGGATTAGGTTTTGAGAGTGTCCCTCCTCCATTCAATCATACCTATAATGTCATTCCTCTATCTCAAGAAGAGATTGATAGAGAACCTTTCTTAGTTTATGGAAAGCCTGCTTCTGAACAAGCAACTTGCTCGAATGATAAAATTTTGGATACTAACATTTCTACCTCAAGTGCAGATATGTCAGTAGTTCAGGGGGAGCCAGAAGCTGAAAAGTCTGAGTCGAATAACTCTGTGTCTAAATCTGGTGTTGAATTTTGTGATGATTTTGTGTTAAATTCAAACACTAATGTCTTTGTTTTTGGTGGTGTGTTATTTCAGAATGATAAAATTGAAAATAATGATGTTGTTTCTGATAGAGTTGCTAAAACTGATTCAGTGCTTCTACATCTCCTACGTTTGCTTCACAATCTTGTGCTTGTTCTTGCAAATGTGAAAATGTTAGAAATGATAATAAACGCAAGAAATCTTACAAGAGCAGTACCATTTCCAATGATAATAAACAAATTTGTTTCAACTGTGGTACTGCTGGTCATATTGCCAGAAATTGTCTAAACCGGATGTTTGTGCATCACATGTCTAAAAGAGGAGAGAATGAGTGTAGAGGACGATCTTTAATTAGAAGATCCTCCAGAACTCGCTCTCGAGATGATGACTGGAAAACAAATCAAAACAAGAAAATGGCAAGTTTTCAAAAGAACAAACAGGTTTTCAATAAATTCACAAACTGTTTGCCAAAATCAAACCAAGCTAAGCCAAAGTCGATTTCGTCAAAGAGTAGGTATGGATCTTCAAACTCTTCGAGTAGAAAATCCATCGGCTCGCAAGCAAACTGAGAAGAAAGCTATTTCAAAACCTAATTTTCAATGGTTGCCAAAAATAAAATCTGACCGGTCATCATCCTCCTCTGCATCTGTTGAAAAAGAAAAATCAAAGGAAAATTTGAAAAATGAATCTGTGAAAGTTAAGGGTCAACCCAGGACTGTAATGACCTGGGTCCCCAAATCTAAATGATTCCGCTCATCGTGCAGGGACAGTTGCGGAGGAATGTCGTCAGACCCTGGTATGTCGACAGCGGCTGCTCCCGACACATGACAGGAGATATCTCCCAACTGCACGACATTCAAACATTTAATGGGGGATATGTCTCCTTTGCGGGCGGAGAAGGCGGAAAGATAACGCAGAAAGGAACGGTAACGAACGGAGTGCTTAGTTTTGAGAATGTCAACTATGCTCCTGAGCTGAAGCACAGTCTGCTGAGCGTTTCTCAAATCTGTGACAAGCGTTTCTCAACACACTTCACCGATAAAGAATGTCTAATGTTAAAGCCAGGCATTGTCATTCCGGAGGAGTGGATTCTCGTCAAATCTAAGCGGGATGGGAATGCCTACATTATCGACATGAACAGCAATGTACCCGATGACGTCACTGTGTCTTTTCCAAGGTCTCCGAACAAAATGCAATGTTGTGGCATCGTCGACTTGGCCATGCAAATGCAAAGAACCTAAACCGGCTTGCTAAGAACGAAATGGTCCGCGGTGTGCCTGTCAGAGATTTATTACTTTTGAAAAATGTGTTTCCTGTGCTCAAGGCAAACACCATCGGAAACCACATCTACCAAAGCAGGTCAACTCCATCAATCAGGTGCTCCAGTTGTTGCACATGGACTTGTTTGGTCCGGTCAACGTTCTCAGCATCAACCGAAATTCGTATTGTCTCGTTGTGATAGCCGATTTCTCTCATTTCACGTGGGTCTTCTTTCTGTCCAACAAAGCTGGGATCGCTGACCTCATCAAGAAGTTCATTGTAATGATCGAGAACCAAACCAACCACCGAGTGAAAGCCCTACGCACAGATAATGTAACAGAGTTCAAGAACGTTGTTCTTGATCATTTTTGCGCTAAGAAGGATATTGTGCATCAGTATAGTTCTGTTCGGACACCACAACAAAATGGTGTTGCTGAGCGGAGGAATCGGACGCTACAAGACGCAGCAAGGACGATGCTCTGTGATTCTTAACTTCCAGTTTTCTTTTGGGTGGAGGCGATCAACACAACTTGTTACGTTCAAAATCGTGTTCTGATCAACAAAGCCCAGATGATTGTTACTTTGTCGGTTACGCTGCTCGTACTGCTTACAGGGTATACAACAAGAAGACGAAACAAATCGTGGATTCTTTTGATGTTCATTGGCTTGAAGAGAATGAGACGGACGCTAGGGTGGGTCCGAATTGGCTATTTGACTAGACATCGCTATTCAAATCTTTTTGTGTGTCGTCTAATAACCAAGCTGGGTCTACCTCTTGCTCGAAGACTATTATTGAAGACGAAGATGAAGAGGTTGTCTACAGACCACCATTGGTTTCTGCTACTGATCCTCCGGTGGAGCCTACTGTTCCAATTGCTTCTCCTGAGTCCACAACACAACAATCTGCTCCAGATGCTGATGCTACTCCTCTCACTCCGGTCGAAAGAGAGTTCATGAACCAAGATGCTTCCGCTGTCACTCAGAATCTGATGGACCTTCTCTTTCCCGATCAAATTGCTGATGAGTTTGTAGCAAATCCACCAAACGAAGCTGGTACATGTACCATGGATTCTTCAGCACATGAAGGAGCTGTTAATATTCATACTCTTCCCGTTTCACTCAATGACATCAGTCACGAAATCCCCTCTCGCATACAACGCGATCACCCGATAGAGAACGTTATTGGCCAGTTGGGCGACGGAGTTCAAACGAGAAGCCATAGTGGAGACGTCAACACATGTCTCTATTCTTGTTTCATTTCTCAAATAGAGCCCAAGAACGTCGAAATGGCTTGAAATGAGCCTAGTTGGGTGGATGTCATGCATGACGAGCTCAATCAATTCGAAAAGCTCGGGGTTTGGAAGTTGGTGGAGCTGCCTAGAGGCAAGAAATCTCTCGACACCAGATGGGTGTTTCGTAACAAGCAAGACGATTCGGGTGTCATTGTCCGTAATAAGGCGAGATTGGTAGTCTGTGGGTTCAGGGCAATTGAGGGTCTTGATTATAAAGAAGTCTATGCTCCGGTGGCGTGCTTGGAGGCTATCCGTATCTTCCTCGCCTATGCTTATTTCATGAACTTCACCGTATACCAAATAGACGTCAAGACGGCTTTCTTCTACGGCAAGGTGAAGGAGGAGATTTATGTTGACCAATCTCCTGGGTTTGTTAACTCAAAACTTCCCAACCATGTCTACAAGTTAGACAAGGCTTTGTATGGGCTGCATCAAGCTCCTAGGGCCTGGTATGCTACCCTAGCACAACACTTGCTCAATCATGGCTACTCACGCGACACTATTGATCAGACCCTATTCATCAAGCATGTCGGTCTAGATCAAATTCTTGTTCAAATCTATGTGGACGACATCATTTTCGGGTCGACGAGTCCTCAGCTATGCACGGAGTTCGAGGACGTCATGAAAAGGCGATTCAAGATGAGTTCATTGGGGGAAATGACCATGTTTTTGGGGCTTTAGGTCAAACCATCTTCAGCCGGAATCCTGATTCATCAAGCCAAATATGTGGACGATATGCTCGAGAAGTTCGGGTTCAGAGACCTTAAACCTGCCTTGACGCTCATGGCGGAGAGACCACTGCTGACTCCTGATCTTGAAGGCGAATCCGTAGATTAAACGTATTACAGATCAATGATCGGATCGCTGATGTATCTGACTGCAAGTCACCCAGACATTATGTTTGTGGTCTGTCAATGTGCGCGCTACCAGGCTAATCCTAAACTGTCTCATCTTATTGCTGTTAAAAGGATTTTTCGGTACCTCAAAGGCAGCCCAAAACCGGGTCTTTGGTATCCGAAAAATTCCAAATTTGATCTTTATGCTTTTGCAGACAGCAATTACGGAGGCTGCGAGCTTGACGGGAAATTGACTTCAGGCGGATGTCAATATCTCGGAGATAGGCTGGTGTCTTGGCAATGCAAGAAGCAGCATACTGTCTCGACCTCTACGGCAGAAGCAGAATACATAGCTGCGTCTGCCTGTTGTTCTCAAGTCATAAGGATCCAACATCAACTGTTGGATTACGGTTTGAACTTTCAAGAAACCCCTATATTCTGTGATAATGAGGCTGCGATTCAAATTGCTAAAAATCCGGTCCAGCACTCAAAAACCAAGCACATCGACATGAAAGTTCATTTTATTAGAGATTGTTATGAGCGTTCTCTCATTCGGGTAGAACAGGTTCCCCTTACTAATAATGTGGCAGATCTGTTCACCAAGCCGTTTAACAAAGCTCGATTCGATGTGCTGGTAAATTTTTTGAAAATGATTCGCTTTGAGGATTAATTTTTGTTTAGGTTAGCTTAAATTTGCGCATTTCAATTTCATTCTCACCCATGCACAAATTTAGGGGGAGAATTAAACTAAAACCAAACAAAAATTAGAAAATCAGAAAATCAAAAAACAATAGAAAAATCAGAAAATTCAAAAACAATAGAAAATCAGAAAAATCAAAAATATCTTTTTGTGAAGTGATGTGCTGGGAAGTGATATCAACAAGTGATAACAGACAATCTGAGTTTGTGTAAAGTAGCAAAGCTGAATTGTCTAGGCTCTGTGTTCGATGCGCTGGTAGGCACGAAAAATTTAATGGACTTGACTAGGTGCAGATGAACTTAAGGAATCTAGAGACTTGATAAATTCTGACCTAGATAGTTCCATTTAGCCTGACAATACGATGCTTGGGTAGGTTGAACAGGGAGATATACATGAGAATCCACCAGTCACACTAAATAACCCGTATCTAGAACTGTGGTTTAACTTTTCCTCGATGTACGGATTTTGTCCTTAATTCCGGTATTGATGGGGCGACTGGGGAATTTCGATAAATTAGGTCTGTAGGAAATTATTTTCTTTCTTTCCTACTGTTAGACATATGTTGCCTCCTCTGTGTGATCGAAAGATCCAACCTGGACTGTAGCATATGCAACTCCATTTCTTTGCATCTTCTATCTATGAAATTCTTTCTATCTGTTAGCCATATGTTGTCTCCTTTGTGTGACTAACAATCCGACCTGGTACACAGCATATGCAACTTTCTAATTCTCAATCCCTCTGAAATTCTAGTCAGTCATATGTTTCACTCTCTGCATGATTGAAAGATCCGACCTAAGTGTACAGCATATGCATTGTAAATCAATCCTTTCTATGAATAATAGTCTGCTCACCTAAAGTAAGGAGTATCTCGGAAGTTCTTGATTATTGGGGTATGTCAGGAAGCGGGAAACATGTTCTAGTACACTTAAAATTGAACAATTCTAGATTGTTTGTAGATCTCGCTGCTCAACTTAGGTGGACAACAATATCCTTGGTCGTCGTCAGATAAATGGTCCTTAGGTATTTTTATCTAAGTAACTTGGGATCAATCTGTCCTGTCACTGATAGCATTCCTAAAATTTGTCACAATTTTTCGTGCTTAAGCGGATCACAATACCGGCGATCGACCAGATCTATTCATGAAAGGAGAGGTACTGACAAATGGAAAATGATTGTCTAACAACTTTGATCCCACAATCTCAAAAGGTTATTAATTTCAGTTAGAGGTGAAATTTAGGTTAAAATTCAAAATTTGGTTTTATTTTTATTTTATTTTACTTTCATTTTTAGGTTTGATAAATTTTTTAGAAAATGTTTTTATTTTATGTTGTTTTATTTTGTTTTATTTTGAAATTAATCCTCCAAGAGTTTTATTTTTAAAAAATTGTTTTGGGTTTTGGGCTTTATAATTTTTTAAATGGATGCAGCCGACCGGGTTATGGATCCGGGTTTGGATCAGGTATTTAAGGGAATGGATCCAGTTACGACAAAGATGATGTAGCGGTGAATTGTGGTGTGAATGAGAACCCGTTGTCCAACGAAGCCTTCGATGACTTCTTCAAAGATATCGATGATGGTGCCAATCAAACACCGGAGATAAGGGAGAAAGCTGATGCTCAAGAGACTGTGCCTCCGTCTACCATTCAGATGGCTGATTCTTCAACTCATATGGACACATCATCAAGGACTCCTCCCCTTGATAATGTGGTTCCAACATCCGAGCCAATTACAAGTGATTCCCTGACAACTCTGACCTCCCAGCCTCCTTTGAAGAGACGCAGAAATGATCCAAGGATGGGAGTACTTTTTCCTGACCCAACTCAAACCACAGAGACTCCTTCATCTACAACATGTGCTCATTATTGATAAAGACTGATTCATGCTAGCCGCAAACCAAGGGGGAGAATGATAGGCTATACTTTTGTGGTTTGGGCTAGGCATTCTAATGTATAGGTCTTGGTAGGATGTTAGAGTGTGTTGTGGTGGTTGTGGTTTGTTAGTGGGTGTGTGCGGCCATACACGTGTGTGCGGCCGCACACGCTGTGTGTGGTCGTACACGTCTGTGCGGCTGCACACTTGTGTGCGGCTGCACACTTGACATTTATAAATAGTCTGAGCGGCTGCTTCAGGTGGTATAAATAGTCTGAGTCTGTGTCAGTTGAATAGTGACGTATGTGTGTGTGTTTCCCAAGGTGTACCTGACATTTATACGTAATAGATGTGTGCATGCTTGGATTAATTCTTCTTCTACTCCTTCTACACTCTGTTTGATTGTTTGCATTAATTGATTACTGATTTGGATCTATAGATCGGGACTGACAACAACCCGTTATTTTGACTCAACAAAAGTGAATAGAAGTCAACCCTCTAAATAAAATTCGAGATTTGTTTATTTTGTTAAGTTCATAAGGGTTAAATATGACTGAAATTATATAAATAATGTTTTTATAAAAGTGTTTTAATGTTTGGAATAAAATGCACTTAAAAATCAAACTTTTCCTAGGAACTGAGAACCCTCGCACCGAAAACCCCTTCTCGGCCGAAAACCCTCGGACCGAAAACTTCCTTCCGACCGAAAACGCCCTGAATATATATAATTTCACTCGAAAACATAGTCATTTTTCTCAATTTTCCAACCAAAAACACACCCATTTTGCTCCCAAGTATCATACAAGAATCTTCAAAACTTCAAGAAAAATCCTTCAAATCTTCATAATTTTCACCAAGAACACCAATAACAATCTTCAAATCTTCAAGCTGACCAAAAACTACTTGGACTGAAAACTCATTCCTGACCGAGAACACCTTAAGGCCGCAACTTGGTTCTCGGTTGAGGTTGTTAGACCGAAATCAAGGTGATTTCGGAGATGGATAAACCGAAAACACTTATTATCACTCCAAACAATTCTCGGTAAATTTTGTGAGTATTCCTTACAAAAATTAAGTGTTGTCTAACACTTTAATTAATTATTTCACTAATGTAAATACGATTACGTGTTTAAAATAATATTAGCATACCGTTCATTCCAAGTACGCTAGCCCAAGGGTCATCGCTACAGTTCCGTTATCCAGACTCGAGCACACACTAGAGGTGAGTTCATGTGACAACTGTCAATTCAGGTCATTCTCGGACTCATGCATCTTTATAATAACCATTCATGCACATCATGCCATGGCCTAGTAGTATAAATTAGGTCAAAATCTTGCATAAACTAGGATCCATCTAAGACCTAGGGCTAATATACTTGACACTTACGATTCTAGTAAGTTGCTTAACTACAATAGGAAATGCCAATGCTATAATTTGAATGAAACTTTCAAGCTTTGTTATAATTGAAAAAGGGTATAAAACCCTAAAAATAAATTAAAATATTCTAATTATACTTCATTATGATGATGAATATCAAACAATATTCCAAAAACCCTAAGAGAGCTAAAAATCCAAATTTATAAATCATAAAGCTTAAAAACTTTATAAAATTTGGCTATAAACTTTCTAATATCAAATTTTTATTAATCAAATTATGGATTATAATCATTGAAATAGAAATTCAATTATCATGCAATAATCATAATTTATTAGTTAAAAACAAGATTTTTTACAAATAAATCAAGAATTGCTTAATAAATATTTTTATAAAAATTAGGGTTTTTATAAAAATATTGGAGGGAATTTTATAAAATTTGAAATTAGGAGAGAGGAGGCCTAATGCATGATAGAGCCAGCCATTCTCCCCTCCCCATGCACTCTCTCTTCCCAAAACTCAATCATTAGACTTAAACCCTCACTCTACCTCTTCTCTCTTCACTCTCTCACACTCCACCCTCCTAACCCACAAACTCTCTTCCTCTCTCTCTCTAACCCACGAAATTTCTCTCATTCCTCTGCCAAATTTCGAGATTTTGAAGACCTTGAAGTGTTCTTACTTCCCTCAAGATCAAAACCAAGGTAAACAACAACATCTTCTCCCATAGTTTCATGATTCTACTTCCTCTTCTTCTTAGTTTTCTCTTCTTTTCGGATTCTATGCCTTTCCATAGCTAGAAATCTTTATTTTTCCCTTGTGGTTTGTAGATTCTCACCATAACACAATGCATGTGTATGAAATGGTGAAAATCCGGGATCAAACCCATGCAAGGAGTGAAAATGATGCACATATGTTCATGTGACTTCAAAAACAAGTATTACATCTTCTTCTCCATTTCTTTTGTGTTCTTGCATGATCAAAAGCATTTAAACCATTTCTAGTACATCTTGGATGCTCATTCACTCCATGCATGTGCTAGAAATCGGACCTTATCAAAGGCATGCATGATGTTCTTGTCAAAATGTCCTAAGGATGCACTCAAAGCAAACATGCAATCTGCCAGATTACTTTATTCAGCTTTGAACGACCATATCTCGGTCATTGCTTAACCAAATCATGATATTCTTTTTGTATTGGATACTTCCATGAGTTAACTTTCAAACCCAACTGGTCTCACTGTAAAATATTAAATATCCGATTTTTGGCAATTTTTACAAAATGGTTGCGCAAACAGCTCTTTTTCTATGATCACCATTTTTGCCTTGCATGATCAATGGCCTTAAACCCAACCATAAATCTGGGGAAAAATACTTTAGAAACTTAACATATCCAGTGAATGATGGTTGAAATTTCGTGGCTCAAAACCCCACAGAATGTGCTTCATAAATTCATGAACTTCAGCCACATTTACATCTCATGCACCATTGCATGCAACATTTCTTATCTTGTTTGGGTTCAATACCCCTATTTCCCTTCTGATTAAATTTTGAACATTTTTCCTTTTGAAAGCCCTCACATTCATGTGATAATCTGTAAAATACCAAAAGCTTTTATTATTTCTTTGATTTATTTAAATTATTGCAAGAAACCAAGGGCATAAATCACATAAAATACTTCCAGAGGTCAATAAATCCGGAACGAATTCATGGATGACCCTTATGATGGATAATAACCCCTCACTAAATTTCATTAATTTTTGTTGCTGTTTGGTATGATTTCCGATTTTCTTTTTGTTATGATATAATAAATCACAAAACCACTTTAGATAGTGTGAAAAGTTTATCTAACAATTTTCGCATACCTTACCTGTGATGGATGACTCAGAAAAATAATTTCAACATTTTTCATCATGCCTTGCTATTTTTCCCAATTTTTGGTAATTATAATGGGTTAAAAATAGGAAAAATAGTTATGATTATCCAAAATTCATGAAAATTTACCAGAACATCATGTTGTACAGTAGGAGGTTACATAAAAAGTTTGAGGATTTTTCTACACTGTAAACTATTTTTCTCTTAATTTCTAAAGATAATTACACTTAAATTCACATAAATACCCAAAACCAGATTATACAATATAAAAACCACTTTTGGCATTTTTCTCAGGTTATTTATACTGTAAATGATGTTACAAAAATTTTTGGTAAATTATTTTAACTGTTTAATATTATTTCTTCAATTAATGATTATTTAAAGGAATAAAACAAGGAAAAATAGAAATACCCACTGAAAAATATCTTTTATATTTTTCCCAGCCTATTTATGTACAATAACAGTTAATTAAAAAGTTTGGATAATTTTGGAAACTGTTTTCTTATTATTTCAATTTTTATTGGAATAAATGCTCAAAAATCATAAAATATAATTAAACAGCTTGGAAATCCATTTTTATAATTTTCCCAGTTTAGTATTGTGTAACAACAGTTAAATAAAAAGTTTGAGAATTGTTATCCTTTGAATGCTATTTTCGTGAATTTATGTTGTAATAAGGACTTAAAAATTTGGAAAATTTATATTCCAATGTTGTAATTAATCGCACGATTTGTAGAATTTCACTATTTCAGAAAAAGTGTAACCAATTAATATAAAATCAAATACTAAATCATAAATTGGCATTTCACTATATGTAGAATTTAGTATATTAGCATTAGATTTCGACATGGAAACTCACTAGTGTGTGTTTGATGTCGTAGGATCCCGGTAGTAAGACGTTGGTGCATTCCGAAGTACCACTTGTACCTACTCGAAACGTTGTGAGTATTCACCACTCCCTTATTTTCCGTTTTTAAATGTTTTGGGGGTGGAAAAGCATGTCCTAAACTATTTATGCTCATTGTATTTATTTGACTCGTATAAACTTGGTTGCTATATTTTGCATATTGTGAGTATTCACCACTCCCCTATTTTCCGTTTTTAAATGTTTTGGGGTGGAAAAGCATGTCCTAAACTATTTATGCTCATTGTATTTATTTGACTCGTATAAACTTGGTTGCTATATTTTGCATATTGTGAGTATTCACCCACTCCCCTATTTTCAGTTTTTATGTTTTGGGGTGGAAAAGCATGTCCCGAAAAACTATTATTTGAATGTTGTATTTAAATTGATTTGTATCAAACATGATTGCTATTTTATTGCTATGTCTCTCTATGTATGTCTATGCAACACGGAACATGAGAACTTATCGTACTAACGCCCTTCCCTTATCTCTAACCATTAACTCTTTGAGCCAATGGTCATTATGGATAGCGCTATTAGGAATTGACAACTCCTCACTCGCCCGAATCGCTGGAGTGCATGATACCATATTCATCTATGGAACGATAAGCATAGATCTTGATAGGGCTTCAGTCATAGGTTTGGTTGAGACTCATTGTTTGCTCATACACATACAAACTCGTTTCTCGTTATAGCAATAATCTTGTATTCATTAATAGCAATCAACTTTGTTTATCATCAAAGCAATGTACTTGTATTTACGAAAAGCCTTATTCCAAGCTCGATTTTATAAACTTGTGAACTCACCAACTATTTTCTTAGTTGACGCTCGTTTTACATGCTTTTTCAGGAAATAATTAGTAAGTGGATATAAAGATTCATCATCATAGAGCATGTTGCATCGTGTTGAAGTTAATTGTGGAGTTTTCTTTGAACAATGTTATTTTGGAAAAACTTGTATTTTGTTTCTTTTGAAGCTATGGGTTGTAAACTTTTAAATACTGCTATGGTGATGTATCATTATCTTTTGTAATGAAACCGTTATCGCTGTCATACCTTGCGTTTCCGCTTTAGCGGGGTGTGACAGAAGTGGTATCAGAGCTAAAGTTATAGAGAACATCGGTTTTTCTTTAAGAAAACACAACCTATAACTAAAACTTACAAAGAAATTCTTTTTACATCAAACATATTACGAGTATAATTAGGTCGGGAGTTGTATTATTGGACCTCGATTAAACATAGCCTGATCACCTATGTTTAATTAAGGAAAGATTTATACAAAGCTTGAGCTAATTATAATGGGAATATGTTCAACAAAAATATTTGAGAAAGCTTTATTTCAAAAATTCAAAAAGTTTAAATTTTGGTGTGTATAAGCATTGCATATTATAGGTATACATTGTCATTTATTACATATCTCATTGAAATTATGTCTCAGTCCACTATGTCAACATCGTCATCTTCCCACGCTGACGCCTCAGCCGATGAGTCCGGCTACGTCACTGTTATCCCTCGACGTAATCCCCCCGCCTCGGTAGAAGAAGACCCATCAGAGGATACGGAAGATACAGGGAACTCGGTGGAGATCAGCGATGACAACGCCCCGAGTCAACGACGTGAGGCATCACCTACATCAGTGTTGCCACAGCCACCACTTTATGGACTTCGCATTCGGAGGACGGCGAGGAAGAGTGTTCCCATTCCAGGAAGGATACCCACCAGCACAGCAGGACATGGCACGGCAGGACCTAGCGGGGTAGGACCCAGCGATGCAGGACCGAGAGCACCCTCACCACAGCAAGTCATAGGGATACCTGTCAGACAGCCAGGTATGACCCCGGAGGAGTCCCGGAGATTGCAGTCGATAGCAGCGGGCCTACGTCACAGTCTCGCTGTGATAGCTGGACATCGGGAAGTTTTGGATGAAGTCGTGACAGGAATGGAAATCCTGTTTCAGCATTCGATGGAGACTGCTGACACTGCTAGTACTGCTAGACGAGTGACATGTCGTGCGATGACCGCATATTATGTGCTTGTTGGGCTATTACTGATTGTGGTGTTGATGTTTCTTGTTGGGATAGCGATTAGTGTTTGGTTCTGATTTCAGTATTTTATTTTATTTTGTCATGAAATGAAAACCCATGTTGGGTGTCTTTTGGGAAAAACATTTGAAACTTTATTTTGGATTTGATGTATTGGTTTGGTTTCTAAGACAATGTCAAATGGTAATGAAGAATTTTATTTTATGTTTGAAAACTTTTACTATGAGGTCAAACCCTAGAATTTATTTGGTAAATGGTCGAATAAAGATATTTTTCTTTTCTTTTCTTTCTAAAATATATATGTCTAGTATTAATGCAAACCAATGATTTGACAACACTTACGGTTTTCAAAATAGTAGTGAACTAAATATTATACATTATTTTATGTATTTATACGTATTTCTTCTCCTGTGTAATAGAACCATGTCAGGAAGGCCTAATCGCGGGCGCCCACAGAACGAAACACCCGATGTTGCTCAAATTGTAGCACAACAACTCATGGAAGCAATCCCAAACATTGTTACTCAAGTAACTGCAGGACTTAATGCTAACCAAGGAAGTAGTGGAGGAAACCGGGGAAACAATGAAAAAGAATGTAACTAGAAGTCCTTTATGGCCTGTAAACCTAAGGAGTTCCATGGAAAGGAAGGTGTGGTCGGGTTGCTGAAATGGATTGACAGCATGGAGTCGGTCCTTCACATTAGCAAATGCCTCGAGCGCAACAAAGTTGAGTATGCATCTTGCCTATTCCAAGATAGGGCATTAACCTGGTGGAATACTCTAGTGCAAACCCGAGGCCGTACAGCGGCATATCAGCTAACTTGGGAAGACCTAAAGAAGCTACTGATAGAGGAGTATTGTCCCAAGGATGAACTTCAGAAACTTGAATCTGAATTCTGGAACCATTCTATGGTTGGAACACAAATAGAGAAGTACACAGTCCGATTTCATGAACTAGCAAAACTGGTACCTCACATGGTTACTCCTGAGGAGAAACGGATAGATCGTTACATTTAGGGTCTGGCACCAGAGATTCGGGGAATGGTTACCTCAGCAAACCCAACTACTATTCAAAGTGCAGTAAGCCTAGCAAATCGACTAACCAATGATGTGATAAGGATGGGAGCATCGACAAAAGGAAAGCTCTAGTAGCAAGAGAAAGCCAGCAGATCAGGGAGAGAAGAAGTATGGAGGCAAGTCAGGGAGGAAGCAGAAAGTCTCAAGAAACTTTATGGTAAGAGCCCAGGAGCAAGAATCAGTGAAAACTCAAGAACGGGAAGTGCAGGAACGAAAGCAGTACTCAGGGCCGCTTCCGAAGTGCAATAAGTGTAACTTCCATCACAAGGGAGCTTGCCCAGTGTGCCAAAACTGTAAGCAAACAGGCCATCACTCGAAGTATTGTAAGGTGAATAAGGAGGGAAAATGGACATGTTACGAGTGCGGGAGTACTGATCATCTCCGTAGAGCATGTCCCAAACTGAACAATGGACCTGGTAACAATGGACAAGGCCAAGCCAGGCAAAACTTTCAAGGAAATCAAGTTGGACGGCAAAGAGGTGTAGCCTTTGTGATTGGTGCAGAAGAAGCTCGTCAGAACCCTGAAGTGATAACAGGTACGTTTCTCCTGAACAACCATTTTGCATCAGTAATATTCGATGCGGGAGCAGATAGGAGTTTTGTTTCTTTAGCATTTAGACCGTTAATTGGCTTGAAATCGAGAAAGATGAGGAATGCTTATGCTATTGAACTTGCTGATGGGTATGAAATTAGGGCTAATGATATAATTCCTGGTTGTACTCTGAATTTAGCTGATAAACTCTTTAGCATTGACCTAATTCCTATAGAGCTAGGTAGTTTTGATGTGATAGTAGGAATGGATTGGTTATCCAAAAACAGAGCGGACATTGGTTGTTACGAGAAAGTCATTAGAGTGCCTCTCCCTAATGGAGAAACCCTTATCATACACGGTGAGAAGCCAGGAAGAAGTTTAAACATAGTATCAAGCGTGAAGGTTCACAAGTACCTGAAATTCCCCAATGGAAATGGGAGCAGATATCCATGGATTTCGTTACCAAACTTCCTAGAACTGCTAAAGGTCATGACTCAATTTGGGTCATAGTGGATCGACTGACGAAATCTGCTCACTTTCTCCCCATTCGGGAAGATTTCAAGATGGAAAAATTGGCCCAAATCTACATCGACAAAATTGTTTCTCTGCATGGTGTACCCATGTCTATCATTTCTGATAGAGATAGTCGTTTCACATCTCGATTTTGGTGGATGTTACAGAAGGCACTAGGAACCAAGATAGATTTGAGCACAATTTACCACCCTCAGACAGATGGGCAAACAGAGAGAACAATACAAACATTGGAAGACATGCTACGAGCGTGTGTCATCGAGTTCAAAGGAAATTGGGATACTCATTTGCCTCTAATTGAGTTTTCCTACAATAACAGTTACCACACGAGTATCCAATGTGCCCCATACGAAGCATTGTATGGACGCAAGTGTCATTCTCCATTGTGTTGGACAGAAATCGGAGACAGACAATTGACTAGACTCGACCTTATCCAGGAAACAACTGACAAGATTGCTATCATCAAAGATAGGCTTAAAGCCGCCAGAGATCGTCAGAAAAGTTATGCGGATAATCGTCGGAAACCATTAGAATTCCAAGTTGGAGACATGGCACTACTAAAGGTGTCGCCTTGGAAAGGGCTTGTACGTTTTGGTAAGAAAGGAAAACTAAGCCCAAGATATGTTGGACCCTTTGAGATCATTGAAAGGATTGGTCCGGTGGCATATAAACTCCAATTACCCCAGGAGTTAAGCGCCATTCACGACACATTCCACGTCTCCAATCTTAAGAAATGTTTAGCCGACGAAGCATTGATAGTACCCCTGAAGGAAATCAAGATCAATGATAAGCTAAACTTCGTTGAGGAACCGATAGAAATCCTTGACAGGGAGTAAAACAACTTAAGCGGAATAAGATCCCAATTGTGAAAGTTCGATGGAACTCAAAACGCGGGCCGGAGTACACCTGGGAGGGTGAGGACTTCATGAAGGAAAAGTATCCACAACTTTTCCCATGCAATGACAAACGATGACATAGAATGAATTTCGGGACGAAATTCTTTTTAAGTGGGGGATACTGTGACAACTGTCAATTCAGGTCATTCTCGGACTCATGCATCTTTATAATAACCATTCATGCACATCATGCCATGGCCTAGTAGTATAAATTAGGTCAAAATCTTGCATAAACTAGGATCCATCTAAGACCTATGGCTAATATACTTGACACTTATGATTCTAGTAAGTTGCTTAACTACAATAGGAAATGGCAATGCTATAATTTGAATGAAACTTTCAAGCTTTGTTATAATTGAAAAAGGGTATAAAACCCTAAAAATAAATTAAAATATTCTAATTATACTTCATTATGATGATGAATATCAAACAATATTCCAAAAACTCTAAGAGAGCTAAAAATCCAAATTTATAAATCATAAAGCTTAAAAACTTTATAAAATTTGGCTATAAACTTTCTAATATCAAATTTTTATTAATCAAATTATGGATTATAATCATTGAAATAGAAATTAAATTATCATGCAATAATCATAATTTATTAGTTAAAAACAAGATTTTTTACAAATAAATCAAGAATTGCTTAATAAATATTTTTATAAAAATTAGGGTTTTTATAAAAATATTGGAGGGAATTTTATAAAATTTGAAATTAGGAGAGAGGAGGCCTAATGCATGATAGAGCCAGCCATTCTCCCCTCCCCATGCACTCTCTCTTCCCAAAACTCAATCATTAGACTTAAACCCTCACTCCACCTCTTCTCTCTTCACTCTCTCACACTCCACCCTCCTAACCCACAAACTCTCTTCCTCTCTCTCTCTAACCCACGAAATTTCTCTCATTCCTCTGCCAAATTTCGAGATTTTGAAGACCTTGAAGTGTTCTTACTTCCCTCAAGATCAAAACCAAGGTAAACAACAACATCTTCTCCCATAGTTTCATGATTCTACTTCCTCTTCTTCTTAGTTTTCTCTTCTTTTCGGATTCTATGCCTTTCCATAGCTAGAAATATTTATTTTTCCCTTGTGGTTTGTAGATTCTCACCATAACACAATGCATGTGTATGAAATGGTGAAAATCCGGGATCAAACCCATGCAAGGAGTGAAAATGATGCACATATGTTCATGTGACTTCAAAAACAAGTATTACATCTTCTTCTCCATTTCTTTTGTGTTCTTGCATGATGAAAATCATTTAAACCATTTCTAGTACATCTTGGATGCTCATTCACTCCATGCATGTGCTAGAAATCGGACCTTATCAAAGGCATGCATGATGTTCTTGTCAAAATGTCCTAAGGATGCACTCAAAGCAAACATGCAATCTGCCAGATTACTTTATTCAGCTTTGAACGACCATATCTCGGTCATTACTTAACCAAATCATGATATTATTTTTGTATTGGATAGTTCCATGAGTTAACTTTCAAACCCAACTGGTCTCACCGTAAAATATTAAATATCCGATTTTTGGCAATTTTTACAAAATGGTTGCGCAAACAGCTCTTTTTCTATGATCACCATTTTTGCCTTGCCTGATAAATGGCCTTAAACCCAACCATAAATCTGGGGAAAAATACTTTAGAAACTTAACATATCCAGTGAATGATGGTTGAAATTTTGTGGCTTAAAACCCCACAGAATGTGCTTCATAAATTCATGAACTTCAGCCACATTTACATCTCATGCACCATTGCATGCAACATTTCTTATCTTGTTTGGGTTCAATACCCCTATTTCCCTTCTGATTAAATTTTGAACATTTTTCCTTTTGAAAGCCCTCACATGCATGTGATAATCTGTAAAATACCAAAAGCTTTTATTATTTCTTTGATTTATTTAAATTATTGCTAGAAACCAAGGGCATAAATCACATAAAATACTTCCAGAGGTCAATAAATCCGGAACAAATTCATGGATGACCCTTATGATGGATAATGACCTCTCACTAAATTTCATTAATTTTTGTTGCTGTTTGGTATGATTTCCGATTTTCTTTTTGTTAGGATATAATAAATCACAAAACCACTTTAGAGAGTGTGAAAATTTTATCTAACAATTTTCGCATACCTTACCAGTGATGGATGACTTAGAAAAATAATTTCAACATTTTTCATCATGCCTTGCTATTTTTCCCAATTTTTGGTAATTATAATGGGTTAAAAATAGGAAAAATAGTTATGATTATCCCAAAATTCATGAAAATTTACCAGAACATCATGTTGTACAGTAGGAGGTTACATAAAAATTTTAAGGATTTTTCTCCACTGTAAACTATTTTTCTCTTAATTTCTAAAGATAATTACACTTAAATTCACATAAATACCCAAAACCGGATTATACAATATAAAAACCACTTTTGGCATTTTTCTCAGGTTATTTATACTGTAAATGATGTTACAAAAAATTTTGGTAAATTATTTTAACTGTTTAATATTATTTCTTCAATTAATGATTATTTAAAGGAATAAAACAAGGAAAAATAGAAATACCCACTGAAAAATATCTTTTATATTTTTCCCAGCCTATTTATGTACAATAACAGTTAATTAAAAAGTTTGGGTAATTTTAGAAACTGTTTTCTATTTATTTCAATTTTTATTGGAATAAATGCTCAAAAATCATAAAATATAATTAAACAGCTTGGAAATCCATTTTTATAATTTTCCCAGCTTAGTATTGTGTAATAACAGTTAAATAAAAAGTTTGAGAATTTTTATCCTTTGAATGCTATTTTCGTGAATTTATGTTGTAATAAGGATTTAAAAATTTGGAAAATTTATATTCCAATGTTGTAATTAATCGCACGATTTGTAGAATTTCACTATTTCAGAAAAAGTGTAACCAATTAATATAAAATCAAATACTAAATCATAAATTGGCATTTCACTATATGTAGAATTTAGTATATTAGCATTAGATTTCGACATGGAAACTCACTAGTGTGTGTTTGATGTCGTAGGATCCCGGTAGTAAGACGTTGGTGCATTCCGAAGTACCACTTGTACCTACTCGAAACGTTGTGAGTATTCACCACTCCCCTATTTTCCGTTTTTAAATGTTTTGGGGTGGAAAAGCATGTCCTAAACTATTTATGCTCATTGTATTTATTTGACTCGTATAAACTTGGTTGCTATATTTTGCATATTGTGAGTATTCACCACTCCCCTATTTTCCGTTTTTAAATGTTTTGGGGTGGAAAAGCATGTCCTAAACTATTTATGCTCATTGTATTTATTTGACTCGTATAAACTTGGTTGCTATATTTTGCATATTGTGAGTATTCACCCACTCCCCTATTTTCAGTTTTTATGTTTTGGGGTGGAAAAGCATGTCCCGAAAAACTATTATTTGAATGTTGTATTTAAATTGATTTGTATCAAACATGATTGCTATTTTATTGCTATGTCTCTCTATTTATGTCTATGCAACACGGAACATGAGAACTTATCGTACTAAGGCCCTTCCCTTATCTCTAACCATTAACTCTTTGAGCCAATGGTCATTATGGATAGCGCTATTAGGAATTGACAACTCCTTACTCGCCCGAATCGCTGGAGTGCATGATACCATATTCATCTATGGAACGATAAGCATAGATCTTGATAGGGCTTCAGTCATAGGTTTGGTTGAGACTCATTGTTTGCTCATACACATACAAACTCATTTCTCGTTATAGCAATAATCTTGTATTCATTAATAGCAATCAACTTTGTTTATCATCAAAGCAATGTACTTGTATTTACGAAAAGCCTTATTCCAAGCTCGATTTTATAAACTTGTGAACTCACCAACTATTTTCTTAGTTGACGCTCGTTTTACATGCTTTTTCAGGAAATAATTAGTAAGTGGATATAAAGATTCATCATCATAGAGCATGCTGCATCGTGTTGAAGTTAATTGTGGAGTTTTCTTTGAACAATGTTATTTTGGAAAAACTTGTATTTTGTTTCTTTTGAAGCTATGGGTTGTAAACTTTTAAATACTGCTATGGTGATGTATCATTATCTTTTGCAATGAAACCGTTATAGCTGTCATACCTTGCGTTTCCGTTTTAGCGGGGTGTGACAGTTCATACCCCTATGTTTTCACTATTTTCAATGTTCTTAGGGGGGGGGGGGGGAATACAAGTGAAACACAAGGAAACTTGTGTTAGCATACAAATGATTTCAAACGATTTCAAAATCAATTGCAACTACTTCAAAACTGTTTTAACTAATACACCGTATCGAAATATATTTATTTATATTGTTAACCCTATTGTAACATGTTGAGCAAAAGGGTGATTTCACAAATCTTGTTATTCTACTTTATACACTCTATTCAATTGCAAAGATTTTAGTACATTAGAGAACACACATTCAAATTATATTAGGTATAGTTTGTGAATCGCTACACTATTTTGCTAACTTCAATAAACGATACAAGAAACATACATTTAAACAATAATTGGTATAGTTTGGGAATCACTACACTATTTTACAAGCTCAAGAATACTATACAGAAACAAGTATATAAACTATAATAGGTATAGTTTATGGAACACTACTCTATTTCACTAATTCAAGGATGCACTACTAAAATAATTATTTAAGTATAATTATTTTACCTTACAAAGTACACTACTACAAGGTAATACCTACAATTTCAAGTACAAGATATCACTATGTCACACCCCAAAGCCGGAACGGCGGAAACGTTCGGGGGTGGAGGACGTCATGTTCAGTATCACAACAATGCAAAGTAGTAAACAAGCAACAACATCATCCATTGCATTAATGATATAATTTCATACAAGTGTGTTCTGTCAAGTTATATAGACACCAAAAATATACATCAAAAATAAAAGATGAGTCTTGAACGAGCTACATCTTCTCAATACCTGGCATCGGTACCTGTCTACTAGTGACCTGACAATACAAGTTATTTTGAAAGAGTTTATCAGCTTTAAAGCTGGTGAGATCATAAGTATATTAGTGTTTGTATTTGTATGAAAGTGTTTGTAAATCTGTAATGTATAAGTTTTGTAAAAGTTTGTAATTTTTTGAACTCTCCTAGAAAACCCTATGTTTCCTACTAAAAGTAGCATTCTACCAAGGCATCTAGTGTCTGTGTGTGTGTCTCTTGTAAGAGTATGTATTTTCCCAAATCTGACTATTATTAACCAAAATATAGTTTCTACATTATTGTTTATTGTGTGAATATCGCAAAGTAAATGTAAAGGGAAAATGATATAGTACTGTAATGTTGTATTAAGTAACTACTGCTTTACTAACTACCTTAAACCAATTGTAATTTAAAGTACCATGTGATCGGCCTGAATCCTACTACCGACTATAGTACGCGACAATGTAAGATGTCAGAGAAAATGACGTTTGGCACCCGTAGACTTGCAAAGTCCCACTGTAGCTAGCAGCAAGGTGTAGGATAGTCAATCCAGTATAGATCTATACGCAAACTCATACGCTCCTCAATTAAGGAGATTCTGGATACATGAACGGTCATGACAGGTAGTGCCATGCCCCGTTACGTGGCTCACATAACTGAAGAAATGTATATGTAATGTATGTGCTAGCTGTATTGTATGTTCTCCCTCTGTCTAGCCTGTATTGTAATGTATTGTGCGTACTAGCTGTATTGTGTTCTCTCTCTATCTAGCATGTATTGTAATGTACTGTGTGTACTAGCTGTATTGTGTTCTATCTCTATCTAGCATGTATTGTAATGTACTGTGTGTACTAGCTGTATTGTGTGTTCTTTCTATATCTAGCAAGTATTGAGTCATGTATGAACTGACTCATTGTATGATTCATTGTTCTAGTAATAGTATTAGTAACTTCCTAAACTACGCCTATTGTAGTTTACTAGTAATAATGTCTAACTGTATGAGCATGTGTGTATACCCTTGCTACACAAAGGTATTGAACTGAATGAAATAAGGAACCTTTATATCGATATACATATACACAATATATAACTAGGATTCAAACGACCTTCGGACAGATAACCGATGCCCTAAGTCCACAACCAAACGAGGAACAGGAGGTAAGGTGAGTTATCAGTTCTAAGTCCTTTCAATCCTACTTATATAACTATATCTATAAAGATATACATTTAACAGAATAAGCATAAAAGAGTTTAAGTAAAAGTATTTAACATGTAAAAGAGTTTGATAAAAGAATTTGGTATGTAAAAGAGTTTGTAAGATTGTTTGAAGTAAAACAGTTTGGTAACACAGTTTGAAAAGTAAGAAATCCACTTGTTTGGTAGTTATTAATCACATGTGATTGATATAATAACTATAATTGTTCAACTTGTATTCCCCCCCATAAAAGCATTTAAAAACATTTAAAAGGTTAATTAAGGGGTATGAACTCACCTGTAGTGAGTGGTTTGGATGAACGTAATGTATAGGATTGCAAGGTGTCAAGTGAAGAGTTGTACACACACAATGATCCTAGTAAACATATAATAACACATATATGTATCCAATTAGTCTTTAAACAACTAATTAACAAAGTTAAGACATCCTAGGACATGAAAAACACCTTATTTAAATGCTATAAGTCCTAAGGATTGCACCTAAGTGTTGTAGGACATTGCTATTGAGTTTAGGGTTCAAGGGAACCCTTTATTTGAGTTTACGGTTTTGTGACCCTAACTCATTGAGTTTACGGTCGTAAACCCATGAGTTTACGGCCGTAAACTCATGTTTCTTTGACCCTCTTGTGTTTTGAAGCTTTAAAGATCACAAGAAGCATTCCTACTTAATGTTTAAGCCTTAGGAAGAGATTAGGGCACCATTTCACTCCTTTTAGGAGTTTACGGTCCTTGGACCATTTCCCTTTGGGTTTACGGCCGTAAACCCAAATGGTTTGTGGTCTTTTGATGTTTTCATGTACTAAGCACATCAAGGAATGGATCTAGGCTAGTTTCTAAGGCTTAGAAGGGACTAGGGCACACTTTGGCACCCTTTTTGGGGTTTACGGTCCAAGAACATCTTGGACCGTAAACACCTTTGATCCTTGGTTTCTTGGGTGTTTTCTTGATGTTTAGAAGTGTAACAAGCTCTATAATACTCTAGGATAGAAGTACTTACTAGGTCGAAGCTTGAAAAGGTGCTAAAAGTCCAAGAACACTAGTGTGTGTTCTTGGTGAAACTTGAAGATCTACACTTTTGGAATGATTTCACGGATGGAATCATGTTAGATCACTAGATTAAGTAAGATATCAACTTTTTAGGGCTAGAAACACTTACAATGTTGAAGATCAAGAAGAAAAGTCGATGATACTTGAGAGAGAATTGAGTTTTGGATCTTGAAATTGTGAAAAGTGATAAGTAATGACTAAGTGTCATATTTATACCCCCTTTTAGGGTTTACGGCCGTAAACTCCAAACTCTTGAAGTTTTAGAATAACATTGTTGCACAATAAACCCTAGGGCATCCTCTCTCCTGTTATCTCCTGAAGTACTAATCTTAGAATACTCAAACTTATCCCAAAAAGCTTGAAAATTAGCAGAAACAGTTTTGACTTCTATTGAAGTGAATGGTTGTACAGAAAAGAAATTTCGGGTTGTCACATCATCCCCCCGTTAGAAAGAATTTCATCCCGAAATTATAGTTTAAGCAAATAAGTAGTTACAAATAACTAAGTAAAAAGAAGAGGATATTTCAGTTTCATCTGATCCTCTCGCTCCCAAGTGAATTCAGGTCCTCGCTGATGGGTTTTGAGCATTCTAACACTCATAAGTGTACATGCAACCCTAAATACCTTGGATCTATGTTTTCTCTATTATACATGTAATTATGAACTTTCCAAGGTATTACCCTATCTAACATACAATACTTGATACTTGGGTAATCAAATGGATATAATACATACCTTTGTTTGATGTAGCTTGTCTCCATGAAGCTTGAGTGCCTAGTGCCCCAAGTGTGACACCTCAAATGGTTCACACAACACCAAATGCACATGGAATGACTTGAGAGAAATGGAACACTCCTTGAAATCGTCTAGCCCTCATATTCACACATTAGTGCATGATTTCTTGAGCCACGGGATTCTTTTATATGGTGGCTATTAGGGTTACACCATGTAACTCATAACTTTACCCATTCCTTATGCTCCATGGATTTTAACCTCCATGGAGTATCCATGGGTCACCCCATGGACTTAGTCCAACATAAGGAATCTTGGATCACAAGCCCACATATATAAGAATGAATGATTTACACAATCAACCCATATATTTAATTAGTCTCCTTTTGATCACTTAATTAATTCCAAATTAATTCTTGATCAATACTAATTAAATAACCTTATTAATATATTAGAACTTATAATATATTAACCAACCTTAAGTGATATTTCTCTCATTATAGTCTATCCAAATGCATGATGCCATGCATCCCAAATGGACCATGCCGGGTCGGGTCAAATCTTACCAATTATAGTTATGGACTTAGACATTAATCCAACAGTCTCCCACTTGGGTAAGTCTAAAACTATTATTTTGTATGACTTCAGGAACCGATCAGCAATCGTAGCTCTCAACAGCTTCTGTCGAACTCTGACCTTGTCGATGAACTCTGACCTTTGTCAATGACTTGTCCATTAGATAAGGGATCATATATTCCTCCATTCTAGATATCATATGGACTGAGACATGGATTATCAATCATTCTCTCTGTCCATTTGTTGTTTCCCGATTTCCGATTCATGATGACTGACTGATTGAACAAATCAAATCAGTCCTGGCTTGGCCAAGCACTCACATGTATCATCTTTAAATCATCGAGGGGCCCACAGATATCGCTTTTATCCCGAAGGTAAATAGAAAGGATACACTTCGACTCATATGGCTTGTTCTACTATTTGTTGAATCATACACAAAGGCACGTTTTATAACATCGAGTTACCGAATGCGTTTTCATGCAATCAATGTACAACCAACTCATAGTAACAACTCATATCTCTAGGTTTGAAGAATATAAGATATTATCGTCTCATGATCACTCGTGATAAAATCCATGAAGTGATTCAAATGAGCGCGGGTTGAATCCAATACTCAGAACTTATGAGCACTCATGAGTGTTGTAGCACCACTTTGTCCACCAACTTGGACCTCTACAAACCAACCCATGACAGTCTTGATTCATATATACTTCCAACATATGACCGACTGTGGATGGTTTGAATAACTTAATCATTCAGGAAGAGCGACTTAGTTATTCTGGAAGTCAAAACATGAAAAGTGAAACACAAGAATAAATGAATCAAATATGGTATCAAACCCTATGAATATAAATAAACACTTTTATTTATCACCATACTGATTACTCATTATTCATTGTTTCGGTTTTATCAACTTTATACTTGAATTAAAAACACTTACTTGAATTAAAAACACTAGTTGTCCCATGCTCCAAGCATGTACACTATGTTTTTCTTAAACAATAGCTTTGCCATACACCAAATATGCACTCTATGTTTGTCTATGATCCTTACTTTGTGAAATAAACCAATTGAACATAATTTCAATGATTCTAATTTAACACTCCTAAATCCTTATCGAAAAATATGAGAATTTCAAATTCCTATCATTTATCGAAATCTGTTTAGATTTTAAACTTATATGCACTGACCCTCCTGTAATGAATATGTACAAAGTCACAAAGACTTGTCAACAGTCATTATAACGTATTCCAATGGAGATCAACTCCATGGAAACTAAGTCTCATATTCAAAGTACATTGCTTTGGACATGCTTCTTGCATTAACTTTTCTAATCTTACACAGATAACTTCCACCTATGGAGACAACTCCATATTCTCATTTTGACTATTACTTCTGAATAAGAGATGCCTCTTTTCAGAATATGTCAATATGGTCCTTCCAAAATTAGCACTATACTTCCAACTGCCCCTGAGCAACCAATCTTTGGTAAACCTCAGATTGTCCTCGACAATTGCTTAATCATTTTAGTCATATCAAATTCTAGACCTTTTCCCTTCTTAATGCCTCTGGGCATTTGGAAAAATTTAGAAACGACAAATATTATAGCACATACAATCGATCCTGTACCCAAAGCAAATGGTACACAATTCATGATGTCTCACATAATAACATGATTCTAGACCAGTCTTTTGCTACAATATTTTTATTTGCCATGTTTTCAAAATTTGACTATGAAGAGGGATGCCGTAATCATAATCGAATTTTGAGAACGCAATATATAGAATTTCCTTAAGTTGAACCAATCCAACATGAAATTCATATATATATTCTTGACTAAAGATGATTAAGGTCTCAATCTAAGCCTGTAGAACTGAAATGAAGTATATCCTCTCCCTTAATTATAGCAAAACAACTTTTTCAATCCCTGTAGCCTCACGAATTGAAACTTTTGTTTTCTATAATTAACATTGCTAACTTGCAACACTAACAATAATTATCATGCTCCCACTAACATGATGATTATTAGCATAACACTTATGCTCCCACTAGCTTTGACATGTACTCAGAAATCAGCTGGACTTCTAGAAATCAATACTTTATTGACTTCCTTACCAAAGTTCAGATTTCTGATACGAGATGCTTTCATAAAACTTTATCAAAATCATACACCTTTCCTTAGATAGCATGCATGTGTGTCTAAACAATTTCAGAACTATGGAAAGGGATGCCGTAATCATAGTCTCAATTGTTTAGACCTTTTGCCATCTGCTTCAAATCTACTTGGTGGAAGTGTTTCCTCACCATCATTTTCATGAATCGGAGAGAAACCTTATGGCCCTTAGATTTTATGGTGTATGTGTTCTTATCCATGTGAATCGTCGAAACCATAGTCACAAGAAAAGGATAATGACAAATCCAAACTCATATGGACTGAACTTATGCAATCTTAACTTCTTGCCACCTGGCAGTACAGGGCCTGCCATTGCTTCCAAGTTGTTATGCAACCAATTGAGAACTTTCAGAACTCCTATGCAAAGCCAACTTTAACTGGAATGGGCACAGAATATGTCAACATGATAGGTTATAAACCTCAAGTCGTGTTCTAGTGAAGAACCTCAGGTTTTATTCTTGATTAGTTCTTGAAATTGTTTCTAGGATCTTTAAGACTCCCACTGTCCTCTTGACATATAAGACTATCTTGCCAAATATTCAAGAGATAGTGCAGATTCTTTATCAAGACAAACACTTCACACAATTGGCCTTAGTTGGTCTTTGTTTAATCCAAAACATCACAACTTACTAACTTCAAATGTACAAGAGTAGGACACTTTTACTCTTACATTTGACAAGTGTTATAAACCTTTCTTTAAGATATGCCACTCAACTTATAGTCTTGGAGTATGACTCTAAGACTTGTTTTGAAACGAAGTATGACTCATCTTCTTGATTTAACCATTTCAACAATTCATGACTCCTCTTCTTAGTCATAAGAATGCACTAAGATGTCCTTAGAAGACCAATTGTGATGTGGTTCTTAAATCATTAATATGATCACAGAAGATGATACTAAAGTACTCTCCCATCTTTTCAGATTTGAGAAACTTTTATCTTTCTGTCTAATTTGATTTTTCCCATTCGTTCTGCCATACATTGAGACTTTTCCAATGTTTCAGAATTATACTTAAACTTGTAAGTATAACCATATTTACTAAACTTTAGTAAATCAAATAGTCTTAACGAGCTTTGTGGTGGACATGACCAGTGCACAAGAATGTGTACTCGATCCGTTTAGTCCTTCACTTGACTCACACATCCATGTGAACAAGTAATTAGTCTTGATTTTCCAATGCTTGAAAGTTATCATTCATCATACTATTCAACTTGCATGATTCCAAGTTTCGGTCCAATTGAAACTTGGGCGATGAGGAACTTTCCTGATTTGGTAAATTTAGACACTACCACAAATGAAAGAATCAAATCCATTTTCCAATATTGCTGTCAGTGGAATCATATAAGCAACAATTTTCCACCAATGCCATTGTAAGGATACTTGAAATAAATAAAATTAAACAATTTTCTTTTATTTTAAAACTTTGCGGAAAAACTTATCCTTACAATCCACATGGAAAATTGTTGTTATCTATTCCTTGCTCAAAATTCTGATGCGATCGAAATCCACCTTCGCGTTCAGAATCAACATATACTTCCTTTAATATTTCTCTCTATTCTTTGATTCTTAAAACATCAATGTGACCCAGTCACATCATGTAATGAGGATCTCAGAATAGAACTTAACAGAGTTAGATAATGGGCTCTACCTGATGTAGAGTCAAACTTATTGACTTTAACATCCTTAGGTAAATTTGGCAGCATTGCAATCAACGCCCCTTCCTTTGGCAAAATAAACATATGGACCCTTTGGTAATGGGACTATCTCAGACCTAGCCTTTCTCTTTACCATTTGGTCAACCGGGTTGACTATGGCCAATCCCTTTCCATTGGGAAGAGAATGCTTTTTCTGGATTTCCAATGTCACCATTGTCACTGTCCATAAAGTTTTTGGGAAGTTGATCTTCTAATCAAATTTGCTTTACTATCGTTCCAAATCATTGATGATTCAGCAGCACCAAGCAAATAGATATGATCATTAAGGTTCATGTCATAGTCTGTTTCATAGTAGTCCCAAAGGAACTCACTATGTGACTTAGAAAGTGATTGAACATCCAACTTTCTCAAGACTTTGACACCCAACTCTCCCAGCTTGTCAATATGTGACTTCATCTCTAAGATGTGATCACACATAGACCTTGCTTGCCATTAGGGCTTGAGTGACCTTGAACTTGTGGGTTAGGGAGAATAATTGGAGGAGGTGGAGGAAGTAAAGTTCCAAGAGATTTGGGAAGATCATAGATGTCTGAACTAGACATCTTTTGGGAGATATTCATGATAGTTGATCTAAAGTCCTTAATATAACACCCAATATGAAATATTAAGGCTAGGATCCAACAACCTATTTATAACTGGAAGAGGGATGCCGTAATCCAAGTTATAAAATAGTTGAAGGTAGGTAAATGACGATTTACCAATTTCCACCATGAAAAAAGAAATAATGTAATTAGGTTTTTAATTGGATTTGAAACTCCTAGATCTTTTGAGATTCATTGAACTTTTCAATGGCATGTTTCAATCTCGAGTGTGCCCTTCAGGTTGTGTGACTGGGATGCCGAGGATCACAAAACAAGGTGTGAAGAAACCATGCAAATATACTTGGTACCCTTAATATTTACCCCTCAATCGATGTGCCGGTTAACCACACGAGCTCCACCGATACTATGATAAATATTAAGTTACCCTTTGCCTACTTTGTTAAATCCAGGTTAGTGTGCCGGTTAACCACACACGCTCCACTAACGGTTTAAACAAAGTGCAAAGTGTAATTTCATGGATTAGCACCTTATTCACATTTTCCTAAGTAACTAAGATTGGGAATTTATAAGTGTTTAGTTACTTAGTATTTATCATTAATACTTTTAATGAAGGGAGAATTATAGTCCTTGTCCTACCCGTTCGGCTAACGACCCTCCACCAGTCAAGGAAGCGGTGGGTGAGAGTGGACACCCATTAAACTGCCATTTTATAGGCAGTAACCTTATACCCCCCTTATAGACCGGCTTCGTGAATGAGGCCTACTAACGGTAAGACTGACTTTCTCTTATACATATATTTATTATTAACTTATAATACTATAAAGTATAAGGGTTGAATTTTAACTTTTAAAATTCTAAGGGCTAACTTGGAATTAAAGTATTCATGGGGAAAACTTTACAAATTCCAAAAATTGAGGGCAAGTTTTGAAAATATTCAAAACTAATTAATTCCATAACTTATGTGTTTAAAGTAGTTTTAATTAAAAAAACTCTTCAAGTTCCATAACTTGAGGACAAGTTATGGAAGACTTTAAACTAATAAAAGAATGTAACTTTTCTTTATTTTTGTAACTTATGGAACTAATTAAGGTTACACATTTTATCATTTAATGAAGTGACTCTTGAACCTCCATAACTTGAGGACAAGTTATGGAGTCATAAAACCATTTAATGAGGACAAGACTCTTCATTTTTGTAACCATTGCCAACTTTTTATGAGTTTTATGAAACTAAAATGTGACTTTTCATATAACTTGAGGACAAGTTACAAAACACATTTTATAATCAACTCTTAGATTAAAATGGATTGAAAACACATAATCAATTAACTTTTCTATTAATCTAATAAACTCATATGAACAAAGATAATTCACATCAAATTTTTTTTCAAGTAATTAGCATAACTTTTAAACTAATACAAAACATGAATCTATTGACAATTATCTTTGAAATTGGATTAGCATGAACATTACCACATCAAAAACAAGTTTATAAGTCCAAAAACATCTAAGGGTAATGTTCCTAGTCCATTTCTAGCCAAAACGGTCGAATATATGCTGTCAGGGGTTCCAAAATTCGATTTTTCAGCTAATTTTGCAAGTATAACAAGAAAACAAGCCTTGTCTCTGATACCACTGATGGGTTTTGAGCATTCTAACACTCCTAAGTGTACATGCAACCCTAAATACCTTGGATCTATGTTTTCTCTATTATACATGCAATTATGAACTTTCCAAGGTATTACCCTATCTTACATACAATACTTGATACTTGGGTAATCAAATGGATAGAATACATACCTTTGTTTGATGTAGCTTGTCTCCATGAAGCTTGAGTGCCTAGTGCCCCAAGTGTGACACCTCAAATGGTTCACACAACACCAAATGCACATGGAATGACTTGAGAGAAATGGAACACTCCTTGAAATCGTCTAGCCCTCATATTCACACATTAGTGCATGATTTCTTGAGCCACGGGATTCTTTTATATGGTGGCTATTAGGGTTACACCATGTAACTCATAACTTTACCCATTCCTTATGCTCCATGGATTTTAACCTCCATGGAGTATCCATGGGTCACCCCATGGACTTAGTCCAACATAAGGAATCTTGGATCACAAGCCCACATATATAAGAATGAATGATTTACACAATCAACCCATATATTTAATTAGTCTCCTTTTGATCACTTAATTAATTCCAAATTAATTCTTGATCAATACTAATTAAATAACCTTATTAATATATTAGAACTTATAATATATTAACCAACCTTAAGTGATATTTCTCTCATTATAGTCTATCCAAATGCATGATGCCATGCAACCCAAATGGACCATGCCGGGTCGGGTCAAGTCTTACCAATTATAGTTATGGACTTAGACATTAATCCAACACTCGCTTGGCGTTCCAGCGAACCTTCACTATCGGGATACGGCTTTGTTTCGTTTGCTTGACCTCCCGGTCCATGATCTCTACTGGTTCATCCACGAAGTTGAGGCTCTCCTTGATCTTGATCTCGTCGAGTGGGATTACAAGAGTCTCATCGGACAGACACTTTTTCAAGTTCGAGACGTGGAAAGTAGAATGTACGTTACTGAGTTCGCGTGGTAAGTTAAGTTTGTAAGCTACAGGGCCGATTCTATCGAGAATCTCGAAAGGCCCTATGTACCTTGGATTTAGCTTTCTACGCTTTCCGAAGCGTATCAAGCCCTTCCAGGGTGAGACCTTCAATAGAACACGGTCGCCCACCTGGAATTCCAACGGTTTCCTTCGTTGATCAGCGTAGCTTTTCTGTCGGTCTCTAGAAGCTTTCAATCGTTCACGAATCTGAACGATCTTGTCTGTCGTTTCCCGAATGATCTCCGGACCTATGAGAGTGCTTTCAGGAACTCGTCCTTTAGCTAACTGGGTATCACCCAGCACAGAGGGGATCTGCACTTTCGGCCATAGAGGGCCTCGAATGGAGCAGCCTTTATGCTCGTGTGATAACTGTTGTTCTAGGAAAATTTGACAAGGGGTAAATGAGTATCCCATGCTTTCCCAAAGTCGATCACACAGGCCCGCAACATATCTTCCAAGGTTTGGATAGTCCTCTCACTTTGTCCGTCGGTCTGTGGATGGTAAGCTGTACTCATGTCCAGCCTAGTTCCTAGGGAACTTTGTAGCGACTGCCAGAACCTCGAAGTGAATCTACTATCTCTATCCGAGATAATGGATATTGGAACACCGTGCAATCGTACAATCTCCCTAATATAAGTTCTTGTAAGCTTCTCCATCTTGTCTGTTTCCTTGATAGGCAGGAAATGTGCGGACTTGGTCAATCTGTCGACGATGACCCATATGGTATCAAGTCCACCCGTTGTCTTGGGCAACTTGGTTATCAAATCCATAGTGATCCGCTCCCACTTCCATTCCGGTATCTGTGGCTGTTGTAGAAGACCTGAAGGTTTCTGGTATTCAACCTTGACCTTAGCGCAAGTAAGGCATTTACTCACGAAGGTAGCAATCTACGCTTTCATGTTAGGCCACCACTATAACTTTTTAGGATCCAGATACATCTTATCTGAACCTGGGTGGACGGAATAACGAGTGTTGTGCGCCTCGTTCATGACCAAGTCTCAGAAACCTCCAAGTTTCAGGGTCCAGATCCGATCCATGAAATAATAAACTCCGCCACCCTTGACCTCCAAGTTGTTATCCATTCCTCTCAGGGATTCACCCGCCACATTTTCATGTTTCAAAGCGTCGAGCTAAGCCTCCTTAATTTGTGTGGACAAGTGTGAACGGATAGTCATAGTCAATGATTTGACTCTACGACCAGAATTTTCTTTCCGACTTAGGGCGTCAGCTACTACGTTGGCTTTACCCGGATGATAACGAATCTTTCATTCGTAATCACTGAGTAGCTCAACCCACCGTCGTTGTGTCATGTTGAGCTCCTTCTGGTCGAATATATGTTGTAGGCTTTTGTGGTCTGTAAAGATAGTGCTTTTTGTA
The DNA here is from genome assembly GCF_052849685.1 of Lactuca virosa. NCBI lineage: Eukaryota > Viridiplantae > Streptophyta > Magnoliopsida > Asterales > Asteraceae > Lactuca > Lactuca virosa. The sequence continues at coordinate 246,247,627 of NC_136426.1, forward strand.
CCATACAGGTAGTGTCTCCAGATCTTCAGAGCAAACACAACTGCTCCTAGCTCAAGATCGTGAGTGGTGTAGTTGACCTCGTGTGTCTTCAGCTGTCTCGAGGCGTAGGCGATGACCTTACCTCGCTGCATCAGAACACAGCCGAGCCCTTGATTGGAAGCATCACAATAGACAACGAAGTCTTCTATCCCTTCGGGGAGGGATAGTATTGGTGCGGTGCACAAGGCTCACTTGAGCGTTTGGAACGCTCTCTCCTGCTTCTCTTCCCAGTCAAAGGCCACACCCTTCTGGGTCAGTGTCGTAAGAGGTTTCGCAATGCGGGAGAAGTTCTGAATGAACCTGCGATAGTAGCCAGCGAGGCCTAGAAATTGACGAATTTCTGTAGGCGTCTTCGGTGCTAACCAGCTCTCAATGGCTTTGATTTTGGAAGGGTCCACGTGTATTCCCTCTTCGCTAATCACGTGCCCTAAGAATTCGACTCGTCGGATCCAAAATTCGCATTTCGAGAACTTCGCATAGAGCTTCTCCGAACGTAGTGTTTCTAAGATCTGTCGTAGATGTAAGTATGTCATCGATGAAGACTATGCTCCTCCTTACTATGAGAGTAGATAAGTATGTCATCGATGAAGACGATGACGAACTGATCCAAGTAAGGACGACACACCCTATTCATTAAGTCCATGAATATTGCGGGCGCGTTTGTTAATCCGAACGACATCACTACGAATTCGTAGTGCCCATAACGAGTTCGGAAGGCTGTCTTCAGAACATCCTCCCCTCGCACTCGTAGTTGGTGATATCCGGACCTTAAGTCGATTTTTGAAAAGAAGTTCGCCCCTTGAAGTTGGTCAAATAAATCGTCAATACGAGGTAAAGGATAACGATTTTTGACGGTTAGCTTGTTGAGCTCCCTGTAGTCGATGCACATACGAAACGATCTATCTTTCTTCTTGACGAACAAGACTGGAGCTCCCCAGGGTGAGAAGCTTGGTGTTATAAAGCCCTTGCTGAGCAGTTCGTTAAATTGACAGGATAGTTCTTGCATCTCAGCAGGTGCTAGACGATAGGGCGATTTGGATACGGGGGTAGCCCCTGGAACTAAGTCGATTCTGAACTCGACTTGACGTTGCAGAGGTAATCCTGGGAGTTCTTCTGGAAAGATGTCGGGAAAGTCGCGTACTACTGGAATGTTCTGAATGTTTTTCGTTTCTTGGCTCACATCGACCACATGAGCAAGGAATGCGCGACATTCCTTTCGCAAGAATTTCTGAGCTTGAATGCTCGAGATGATACGAAGGTTCGTGCCGGGTTTGTCGCCATAAACTACTAGAGTTTCGCCAGACGACAGATTAAGGCGTACAACCTTTTTGTAACACATGATGTCGGCACGATGAAGACTCAACCAATCCATGCCGATAATGACGTCGAAACTTTTAATGGAGACCGGCATCAAGTCGATCGAAAATGAATGGCTATCTAGTGTTAGGGTACACCCTATGAATATACTGCTAGTGCTCTCTGTCTTTCCATTAGCCATTTCTACAGTGAACGGTTCTTCAGGTGCTCGTGATTTTTGCTAAAGTAAATGAGCAAATTTTTGATTCACGAAACTCCTCTCCGCTCCACTATCAAACAGAATGCATGCATAAGAGTTATCGAGGAGAAACGTATCAGTGACCACTGTGGGTCGGCAAACAGAATGCTTGCCACTCCACCGGCATTCCCTACCTTCGGGCAGTTCCTTTTGTAGTGGCCCACCTCGCCACAACCGTAGCAAGTTTGGCCCACACCAACGCCGGGGACTTGGGTGATTGGTTTTGCTGGAGCCTTGCAGAAGCGGGCAGTGTGCCCCTTCCTGTTGCAGTTAGAGCACTGCATTTCACGACAGGCTCCGATATGGTGGAAGTTGCACTGGTTGCACTTAGGCAAACTTCCAGTGTACTGCTTTACCGGAGCAGCAGCAGCAGTGGTAGGTGCTATCGCAACATGAACTGCCACGACCCGCTGCTTCTTGGCAGCCTTCTTCTTCTTTTTGTCATCCCAGATCTTCCGCTTGGAATCAGCGGTTCTGACTGGTTCTGAGATGGCCAGGGTTGTTGTTGCGGCCGGGGTACGAACCCCGTGGTCTATGAGCCGCTGTGCCAATCGCTTGGCACTGTCGAATGTAGTGGGGTTTGAAGCCGAAACATTTCCCTGGAATGGAGGCACCAGCCCCCATATGTACCTTTCGATCTTCTTTCCCTCTGTGTGAACCATGTTGGGATAGAGGGCCACCAGTTCGCAGAACCTGGCGGTGTAGGAGACTATGTCGGAGCCCTTCATGGTGAGGCTCCATAGTTCCTCTTCTAGCTTTTGGATTTCGCCCCTTGGGCAGTACTCCTCAATCATGAGGTCTTTCAAAGTTTCCCAGCCCATGTCGTTTGCCACTACAAGAGTTAGTGACTTGACATGGCTATTCCACCATGTCAGGGCTTTTCCTTCGAAAGTGCAAGCAGCAAACTTGACTTTACTCGCTGCAGAGCAGGAGCAAATCTCGAAGATCGACTCCGTATTTTCGAACCATTGCGAGAGAGCAATGACTCCGCCAGTCCCTTTAAAGGACATTGGCTTGCAGTTGGAGAAGTCCTTGTAGGAGCACTCTCTCAAGCGCACAGGGATTTCACCATGATTAGATTGAACGGGTGTTCCTCCTCCAGTGGAACCAGAAGAATGATATTGAGCCATGGCCGTTGCCACAGCCGCAACTACTGCAGCATTTAGTAATGCCGTATCGATTTAAGGAGCGGGTGGTGTTGGTGTTGGAGGATCGCGTCTTGTTGATCGACGTGGAGGCATCTTTTAACTATAAGTTTAGAAAGATGAAGATATTGATAAGGATTTAATAGGAAAATTGATGAGAATGACTCATGGACTAACTCTCCATAGCCCAATAGCACAGTTGAATAGCACGATTGATTGTAGATGAAAGCATTTGGATATAATTTCCATGAGATTAGATATCTGTCAATAATATTGGAATTATAGATGTAATGAGTTCGGGAAAAATGACCTAGGAGTAGGTCTTACATCAACCAAGATGGGAAAATTTTGACAGCACTACGACCTAATCACGACCTAACAAGTCTAAGTTTTATAAAGGTAGGAAATTAACTAGAGTTTTTACATAAACTAAGTTATATCTAAAAGAGAAGTCGATGAGACTCTATCGGCGACGAGAACTACTAGAGTGAGTTCTTGAATCCGACAGAAGACGTTCTATGTCCCTCATACGCCTTTCAGACCTTGTCTGCTGAGCTCGAAGTTCCCTGACTTCAGCTTGGGTTTCAGCAAGTTCCCTCTGTAGAACTGCATTGCGGACTTGAGTCCTTTCATGAGCAGACTCTAGTTGGCGAATGCAGACTGTGTTAACGCCAGAGTTGGCGTCAATCTCCACGACTCGGTCGATAGTCGCTTGACCTTTCTCGGTGTTCCGAGCAATCCTACGAACCATGATGGGTAGGACTCTTTCAGCTGAACCTCCCTCAGTGAGGTTGTAGAAGCTTCTGTCTCCATCGTAGGGCATCGGTTGACCCTGTTCCTGACTCCATCTATTCAAGTTTGTGGCCCACAGAGGAGTGGGTCCTTGAAATGCTGGACGAGGGTTCAGGTTTGGGTCTTGAGCAGCTGGGGGTAGGTTGTTGACTTCTGGTTCTGAGTCAGAACCATCAGAAAAGCCTTCAGCTTCGTGATCATCCAAAGTGATTGGGTGATCATCTTCTGGCTCTTCTCCAAGCCATCCAGCATTGCCGTGGTTGGGATAGTACGGGTCTCCGGGGATATGGAATCCAGCCATGTTATCTACGCGAGAAAAGGGATATAAGAATCTAGCACGTAAGTAGTTTATAGTAACACAAAATACTCCTATAGTATTTTAGGTTTATGTTCTGTTCTATCGTTTTCATTGTGGTATTGTTGGCAAGTTTTTAGACTTGTTGCAACCTCACAACCACACTTACGCACATGCTAGTAAACCCTCGGATAATATAGTTGATCAGGCTATATCTTCCCAGTTTTGACTATATGTCTCTAAGTCTACTTGTGCTGCCCAACAATCGTAATACTTTTGTTCTGTCTTAGTGACACTGATTTTAGTATGAATGCAGGCATGTACACTTAATTAAATATTTTATTATTTAAAAGTATAAACTCTTGGTCAGAGTATTTTAATCCCATTGTATTTATAGTTAGTATATCTTTTATGGGTTGATATACTCAATTCACTATAAACAAAGCTCTGATACCAATCTGTCACACCCCAAAACCGGAACGGCGAAAACGTTCGGGGGTGGAGGACGTCATGTGCAGTATCACAACAATGTAAAGTAGTAAACAAGCAACAACATCATCCATTGCATTAATGATATAATTTCATACAAGTGTGTTCTGTCAAGTTATATAGACACCAAAAATATACATCAAAAATAAAAGATGAGTCTTGAACGAGCTCCATCTTCTCAATACCTGGCACCGGTACCTCTCTACTGGTGACCTGAGAATATAAGTTATTTTGAAAGAGTTTATCAGCTTTAAAGCTGGTGAGATCATAAGTATATTAGTGTCTGTATTTATATGAAAGTGTTTGTAAGTCTGTAATGTATAAGTTTTGTAAAAGTTTGTAATTGTTTGAACTCTCCTAGAAAACCCTATGTTTCCTACTAAAAGTAGCCTTCTACCAAGGCATCTAGTGTCTGTGTGTGTCTCTTGTAAGAGTATGTATTTTCCCAAATCTGACTAGTATTAACCAAAATATAGTTTCTACATTATTGTTTATTGTGTGAATATCACAAAGTAAATGTAAAGGGAAAATGATATAGTACTGTAGTGTTGTATTAAGTAACTACTGCTGTACTAACTACCTTAAACCAATTGTAATTTAAAGTACCATGTGATCGGCCTGAATCCTGCTACCGACTATAGTACGCGACAATGTAAGATGTCTGAGAAAATGACGTTTGGCACCCGTAGACTTGCAAAGTCCCACTGGAGCTAGCAGCAAGGTGTAGGATAGTCAATCCAGTATAGATCTATACGCAAACTCATACGCTCCTCAATTAAGGAGATTCTGGATACATGAACGGTCATGACAGGTAGTGCCATGCCCCGTTACGTGGCTCACATAACTGAAGAAATGTATATGTAATGTATGTGCTAGCTGTATTGTATGTTCTCCCTCTGTCTAGCCTGTATTGTAATGTACTGTGTGTACTAGCTGTATTGTGTTCTCTCTCTATCTAGCATGTATTGTAATGTACTGTGTGTACTAGCTGTATTGTGTTCTCTCTCTATGTAGCATGTATTGTAATGTACTGTGTGTACTAGCTGTATTGTGTGTTCTTTCTCTATCTAGCAAGTATTGACTCATGTATGAACTGATTCATTGTATGATTCATTGTTCTAGTAATAGTATTAGTAACTTCCTAAACTACGCCTATTGTAGTTTACTAGTAATAATGTCTAACTGTATGAGCATGTGTGTATACCCTTGCTACCCAAAGGTATTGAACTGGATGAAATAAGGAACCATTATATCTATATACATATACATAATATATAACTAGGATTCAAACGACCTTCAGACAGATAACCGATGCCCTAAGTCCACAACCAAACAAGGAACAGGAGGTAAGGTGAGTTATCAGTTCTAAGTCCTTTCAATGCTACTTATATAACTATATCTATAAAGATATACATTTAACAGAATAAGCATAAAAGAGTTTAAGTAAAAGTATTTAACATGTAAAAGTGTTTGATAAAAGCATTTGGTATGTAAAAGAGTTTGTAAGACGGTTTGAAGTAAAACAGTTTGGTAACACAGTTTGAAAAGTAAGAAATCCACTTGTTTGGTAGTTATTAATCACATGTGAATAATATAATAACTATAATTGTTCAACTTGTATTCCCCCCCCCCCATAAAAGCATTCAAAAACATTTAAAAGGTTAATTAAGGGGTATGAACTCACCTGTAGTGAGTGGTTTGGATGAACGGGATGTATAGGATTGCTAGGTGTCAAGTGAAGACTTGTACATATAATAACACATATATGTATCCAATTAGTCTTTAAACAACTAATTAACAAAGTTAAGACATCCTAGGACATGAAAAACACCTTATTTAAGTGCTATAAGTCCTAAGGATGGCACCTAAGTGTTGTAGGACATTGCTATTGAGTTTAGGGTTGTAGGGAACCCTTTATTTGAGTTTACGGTTTTGTGACCATAACTCATTGAGTTTACGGTCGTAAACCCATGAGTTTACGGCCGTAAAGTCATGTTTCTTTGACCCACTTGTGTTTTGAAGCTTTAAAGATCACAAGAAGCATTCCTACTTCATGTTTAAGCCTTAGGAAGAGATTAGGGCACCATTTCACTCCTTTTAGGAGTTTACGGTCCTTGGACCATTTCCCTTTGGGTTTACGGCCGTAAACCCAAATGGTTTGTGGTCTTTTGATGTTTTCATGTACTAAGCACATCAACGAATGGATCTACGCTAGTTTCTAAAGCTTAGAAGGGACTAGGGCACACTTTGGCACCCTTTTTGGGGTTTACGGTCCAAAAACATCTTGGACCGTAAACACCTTTGATCCTTGGTTTCTTGGGTGTTTTCTTGATGTTTAGAAGTGTAACAAGCTCTATAATACTCTAGGATAGAAGTACTTACTAGGTAGAAGCTTGAAAAGGTGCTAAAAGTCCAAGAACACTAGTGTGTGTTCTTGGTGTTCTTGGTGAAACTTGAAGATCTACACTTTTGGAATGATTTCACGAATGGAATCATGTTAGATCACTAGATTAAGTAAGATATCAACTTTTTAGGGCTAGAAACACTTACAATGTTGAAGATCAAGAAGAAAAGTCGATGATACTTGAGAGAGAATTGAGTTTTGGATCTTGAAATTGTGAAAAGTGATAAATAATGACTAAGTGTCATATTTATACCCCCTTTTAGGGTTTACGGCCGTAAACACCTTTGTTTAGGCCGTAAACTCCAAACTCTTGGAGTTTTGGAATAACATTGTTGCACAATAAACCCTAGGGCATCCTCTCTCCTGTTATCTCCTGAAGTACTAATCTTAAAATACTCAAACTTATTCCAAAAAGCTTGAAAATTAGCAGAAACAGTTTTGACTCCTATTGAAGTCAATGGTTGTACAGAAAAGAAATTTCGGGTTGTCACACACTACTACACTACACGTAAACTAGTTAATACAGGCTTGTGAGGTACTATAACCAGAGTCTCCTGGAGGGGGAACGTGACTTTATGTATAGATCTATACGGGACTGACAATCCCGCACCTAAGCTGCTTGCAATAGCTAGGCCGGCAGACCTAGGGTGACAAATATCAAGCATGGTTATATGAAACTCACAATAGTATCAACTAAAACATATGTTTACGGGATTAACACTACTTCAAAGGTTTTATTTAAATAATAAAACTACAATATACTATTTTTCACTACATCTGGTGGAATCCAGACTCTTATACAAGCAGGTTTTCATACAAACATCACTACAGACACTACTACAGGATACTACTTTTCTAGTACATAGTACACTATTACAATATACAATTTCAAGAAAATTCATGATATACTCGTACTTATTAATAAGACTACAGTTTACTATTTCAGAGTACAGTATCAAACATACATTTTAGTCTTAAGTCCTAAGACTACATTCCATTCGCTAAAGAAAATATTGCATTTTCTGGAAGTACACTATTAGATTTTCAAAGAACAAAGACAAGATTTCCATCTCAAATACATACTTATGAACTCACCAACTTATATGTTGATACACTTTCAAAACTACTGGTATTCTCAGGGAACCGGTAGACATGTACACCCATAAGTTTTGAGAAGACGGAGCTTATAGAGTCTCGTCTTTTACACTTTTTCTATACACTTTTTGATGTCATACAAGCTTTGTATTGAACAAATGTAAATACTATATTTTGTCAATGTAATGGTTGTGGTTGCTTTGATTACTATTATGAAATTGTTGTGATACCATACATGACGTCCTCTGCCCCTGAACGTTTCCGCCGTTCCGGTTTGGGGGTGTGACAGATTGGTATCAAAGCATTGTTTATAGTGAACTAAGTATATCAAACCTTACAAGATATACAACTATAAACACAATGGGGCCGAAGTGCTCTGACTAAAAGTATACTTTTAAAATTTAAGTATTTTATAAGAAGTATACAAACATACATACATAGCAGACACTGTATCATAGTAAGAACTACACAAAAGTATTTAGATGTTGGACACTGTAGTTAAACCTAGACAGTTATGTAATCATATATGGAATAAATATAGCATGATCAACTATATTTGTTTGAGATATGACCAACATGTGTTTGGGAGTAACCATGGTGTTGTAATAAGTCTAGAACTTACCAACCCTATATACCAGAAGAACTCTAGAACCAAACATAAAGTTAAAATACTATAGGAGTATTTTATGGCACTATAACACTATACAAAAATTCGTTACAAGTATTGTTAATTTCCACAATTGAAATTTGCGATTGTTTGCTTATTTTAGTAAACCTCTATTTGTAAATCTTTGATAGAACACTATATAAGTCAGGTTATGATACGTTTAGAACTAAGATATATCTTGTTCAATATCACCCGACTCATGACCGCTATAGAGGACTTATCGCCATTTTCTCTTAAATCTTTTTAGAAAAAGATGTCGCCTCGTAGATCGAGAAGACGATCCAACAACACTCCACCGGCTCCACCACCACCACCTCCTCAGTATGATCCTGCTATCTTCCCAACAACAGTGACCGCCACTGTGGCAGCCGCCATGACACATATCAATGCAAGCGACACTAGCAGGTCAGGTAGTGGTGCCAACCCTTTTAACCATGGAGATAGTCATGGACACCCAAGGGGTTGTTCCTATAAAAACTTCACTAATGCTAAAGCCAAGTCATTCGATGACACTGGAGGTGTCATTGCTTTAACACGTTGGATCAAGAAGACCGAATCAATATTCAAAATCTGTGTGTGCCCCGATGTAACATCCCGTTATTTTCTTGTTAGAAAGTCAAACATGGTCAAACTAAAGTCAACTAAAATTTTATCCTATCTTTTATAAGTTAGAGTAATGTAATTAATGGGTTTAATCATAGTATTCAAAGTGCTAATGTGTTGAGAAGGGTATGGCTTGAAATCCGAGAAGTCTCGCATGCCTTTTCTTCTTTTCCTTCGAACCGTACACCAAGCTCGGACCGGGAACACTTCGGCCGTGAACGGCTTCGGGCCGTGATCAATTTCGAACCGTAATCACGCAACCGCCATAGGACCGTATACGAGGTTCACGGCCGTGCACCCTCGCATATATATACTTTTCAGCTGATTTTCACTTCATTTCTTCACTTTCACTCGAGATTTCAACCCTTTTTCTTTCAAGTATCATCAACCAAGAACAAGAAGAACAACCTCTCTCCTCAAGAACATACTAGGATCATCTTTTCTTATCATTTCAAGTGATAATCACTAGTTTTTCATAAGATCTAACAGGTATCACTTCTTAATCTGGTTATCATATCAAGAATATCATTCAATCTTCTATTACTAGGCTGAAAATCATTTGATTTCACTAGTCTTCATGAAGAACACGAAGAACACGCGAAGAACACGAAGAACAAGCACCTAAAAACCTTTGAATCTTCTTAGAATCTGGTCTAGGATTATCAAGTGTTCATCTTTCCTCAATAACTTCTGGCCGTGAACACCTTCAGGGTCGTGAACCCTTCATGCTTTTGGGTCGTGAACACCCCTCTCCTGGCCGTGAACGCCTATCAGCTTCCCTTTAAGCTTCTAACACTCCAATTTGTAAGTTATACTTACAAATTAATCTAATTTCCAATCATTCCTATGATTATTTCAGCTAATTGGATGCATATATGTTATACAAATTATTATATAGGACTTCTTTTGTTGCGGGATTTCACTCGTGGAACTAAACATCCTATACCAAATCGTCAATTGAATCACCCTCCAAAAGGTGAGTTCATACCCCCGTATTCTCATAGTTTTTACTGTTTTAAAGGGGGGGGGGATACAAGTCTAACACAAAGATTTTGTGTTACAAACAAATTTTTTTAAAATATTTCACCAAAATGGATTTCAATTATCATCAAATCAAGTAGTTTCAAACTGTGTTAAAATGACATCAAGTCACCAAAAGTATTTCAAAATTTTAAATCTTTAAATGATTTTATAAACTTATGTTTTCCCCAAAAATCATATATATATATATATATATATATATGTATATATATATATATATATATATATATATATATATATATATATATAAGATTTAAAAGGCTTAGGACTGATAACTCACTTTGGATCCTTTTCCTTGATTGGATGTGGGCTTATAAGAATCGGTTATTTGTCCAAATGTCATTTAAATTTTACTTTTATTTATTTGTATATGTATATAAATATAAAAGTTATTTCATTCTGTTCGAATACCTTTGTAACAAGTTGAGCAAGGGGTTGCATTCATGAACAATTAGTACCAATTCAGAAAGTACATATAAATTATAATATGTATAATTTATGATTCATGGAACATTAATTCACGAACCAAGTATACTAGAGTACACCGTTTTACAAGAACAAAGGTTTGATTCAAAACTAATCAAGAGTACACATATTTCATATACATGTTAAGAATACTAATTCAGGAACATACTATCAATTATTTATTTTAGAATGATTGGGTTTACACATCTATTATACAGGTAACGTCTATATGCTTTTTATGAGTTATTTGATCCAGGTTGTTTAATTCATTTAAACAACATAGTTAAAGTCCTGACATTATAACCAGAATCTCCAGTCGGGGATCGAAACAAGTGTGTATAGATCTTTATTGGGATTGACAACCCCGCACTCAGACTGCTAGCTACATCCATGCATACATGCCTATGAGTGACAGTTGTTATCAACAGTTTTTAACGCCTTCAAAGCGTTGTTTCAGGCTATCTAGTCTCAGTATGGTTATAATAACTCATTAAAAAGATATTAACAATATGTTACTGTATAATTAACTAAACATAAGTACATCTTCAAAGTATTACATCTCAGTATTCAATAACAGCTGGTGGAACCAGGCATACGTATAGTTACAGGTTTTACAAAAAGAATACAATTACAGAACATTGGTTTACAAATAGAACGGTTTTATGGGATTAAAACTACTTTTCATATACATCAGAAAATATAGGATGTTATGGAATAGTTTACTTGTTTAAGAAACAGAAATATACATTCAAATATAAATACTTATGCACTCACTCAACTTTATGTTGATACTCTCTTTTCAAATTACTTGTATTCTCAGGGAATCAATAGACAGGTACTCCCTGAGCTTGTGAGAAGATGGAGCTATTTTGAGTCATGTCTTCTTCTTTTGTATAACTATTTTGGTGTCGATATAAATTGATTTAACACATGTAAATACTTATACTTTTTAAATATAATGGTTGTTTGTACTTTGATTACTATGATGCATGTGTTGTGATACTAGAAATGAAGTAATCCACCCCCGGATGTTTCCGCCGTCTGGTTTGGGGGTGTGACAGATTTGTTGGGTTTTGAGCATTCTAACACTCCTATGGTGTACATGCAACCCTATAAACCTTGGATCTATGTTTTCTCTATTATACATGCAGATATTAACTATTCCAAGGTTTCATCCTAACTAGCATATTATAAAGCACCTATACTACAAAGTTCTAGTTAGATGACATACCTTTTGATGTAGCTTGATGTCTTCAAGCTTTAAGAGCTTAGCCCCAATAGTGTGGAAGCCTCAAATGGAATCACAAATCACCAAAACACCTTGGAAGAACTTGAGAGAATATGTATGCACACTAAAATCAGCCCACTCTTATTTTCACACACTTGTGTTAATTTTGTGAGCCAAGGACCCCTTTATATGTTATGGAGGATTAGGGTTACATCCATGTAAACCCTAATACCCATGACCTTTCATTTACATAGGATCCATGGGTTAAAAGCTCCATGGACCATCCATGAAAGCTTAGCCCAACCTAAATGAACTTGGCCCATTCCATATATATAAGAGTCCATATTTAATTAGTTCTTTTTGATCACTTAATTAATTCTAAATTAATTCTTGATCAATACTAATAATATGATTCCATATTAATATATTAGAACTTATAATATATTAATATAAATCATAAATATACTATTCTCAAAAGACTATCCATATAAATTGTGCCGGAGAAGTGCAACCCAAATGAACCATGCCGGGTCGGGTCAAGTACATACCAAATGTAGTTATGGACTTAGACATTAATCCAATAGTCTCCCACTTGGATAAGTCTAAAAATATTATTGAGTATGACTTCAAAACCTAACTGGCAATCGTAGCTCTTAAAGCCGCTGTCGAACTCTGACCTTGTCAATGACTTGTCCATTAGATAAGGCATCATATATTCCTCCATTCTAGATATCATATGGACTGAGACATGGATTATAATCATTCTCTCTGTCCATTTGTTGTTTCCTGATTTTCGATTTATGATGACTGACTGATTGAACAAATCAAATCAGTCCTGGCTTGGCCAAGCACCCACATGTGTCATCGCTAAATCATCGAGGGGCCCACATATATCGCTTTTATCCCGAAGGTAAAAGGAATGGATAAACTTCGACTCATATGGCTTGTTCTACTACTTTTTGAATCATAGACAAAGGCACGTTTTATAACATCGAGTTACCAAATGCGTTTTCATGCAATCAATGTATAACCAACTCATAGTAACAACTCATATCGCTAGGTTTGAAGAATATAAGATATTATCGTCTCATGATCACTCATGATAAAATCCATGAAGTGATTCAAATGAGCGCGGGTTGAATCCAATACTCAGAACTTATGAGCACTCATGAGTGTTGTAGCACCACTTTGTCCACCAACTTGGACCTCTACAAACCCACCCATGACAGTCTTGATTCATATATACTTCCAACATATGACCGACTGTGGATGGTTTGAATAACTTAATCATTCAGGAAGAGCGACTTAGTTATTCTGGAAGTCAAAACATGCAAAGTGAAACACAAGAATAAATGAATCAAATATGGTATCAAACCCTATGAGTATAAATAAACACTTTTATTTATCACCATACTGATTACTCATTATTCATTGTTTCGGTTTTATCAACTTTATACTTGAATTAAAAACACTAGTTGTCCCATGCTCCAAGCATGTACACAATGTTTTTCTTAAACAATAGCTTTGCCATACACCAAGTATGCACTATATGTTTGTCTATGATCCTTACTTTGTGAAATAAACCAATTGAACATAATTTTAATGATTCTAATTTCACACTCCCAAATCCTTATCGAAAAATGTGAGAATTTCAAATTCCTATCATTTATCGAAATCTGTTTAGATTTTAAACTTATATGCACTCACCCTCTTGTAATGAATATGTACAAAGTCACAAAGACTTGTAAACAGTCATTATAAGGTATTCCAATGGAGATCAACTCCATGGAAACTAAGTCTCATATTCAAAGTACATTGCTTTGGACATGCTTCTTGCATTAAGTTTTCTAATCTTACACAGATAACTTCCACCTATGGAGACAACTCCATATTCTCATTTTGACTATCACTTCTGAATAAGAGATGCCTCTTTTCAGAATATGTCAATATGGTCCTTCCAAAATTAGCACTATACTTCCAACTGTCCCTGAGCAACCAATCTTTGGTAAACCTCAGATTGTCCTCGACAATTGCTTAATCATTTTAGTTATATCCAATTCTAGACCTTTTCCCTTCTTAATGCCTCTGGGCATTTGGAAAAATTTAGAAATGACAAATATTATAGCACATGCAATCGATCCTGTACCCAAAGCAAATGGTACACGATCCATGATGTCTCACATAAAGACATGATTCAAGACCAGTCTTTTGCTACAATATTTTTATTTGCCATGTTTTCAAAATTTGACTATGAAGAGGGATGCCGTAATCATAATCGAATTTTGAGAACGCAATATATAGAATTTCCTTAAGTTGAACCAATCCAACATGAAATTCATATATATATTCTTGACTAAAGATGATTAAGGTCTCAATCTAAGCCTTTAGAACTGAAATGAAGTATATCCTCTCCCTTAATTATAGCAAAACAACTTTTTCAATACCTGCAGCCTCATGAATTGAAACTTTTGTTTTCTATAATTAACATTGCTAACTTGCAACACTAACAATAATTATCATGCTCCCACTAACATGATGATTATTAGCATAATACTTATGCTTCCCACTAGCTTTGACATGTACTCAGAAATCAGCTGGACTTCTAGAAATCAATACTTTATTGAGTTTCTTACTAAAGTTCAGATTTCTGATACGAGATGCTTTGATAAAACTTTATCAAAACCATACACCTTTCCTTAGATAGCATGCATGTGTGTCTAAACAATTTTCAGAACTATGAAAAGGGATGCCGTAATCATAGTCTCAATTGTTTAGTCCTTTTGCCATCTGCTTCAAATCTACTTGGTGGAAGTGTTTCCTCACCATCATTTTCATGAATCGGAGAGAAACCTTATGACCCTTAGATTTTATGGTGTATGCGTTCTTATCCATGTGAATCGTCAAAACCATAGTCACAAGACAAGGATAATGACAAATCCAAACTCATATGGACTGAACTTATGCAATCTTAACTTCTTGCCACCTGGCAGTACAGGGCCTGCCATTGCTTCCAAGTTGTTATGCAACCAATTGAGAACTTTCAGAACTCCTATGCAAAGCCAACTTTAACTGGAATGGGAACAGAATATGTTAACACGATAGGTTATAAACCTCAAGTCGTGTGCTAGTGAAGAACCTCAGGTTTTATTCTTGATTAGTTCCTGAAATTCTTTTTAGGATCTTTAAGACTCCCACTATCCTCTTGACATATAAGACTATCTTGCCAAATATTCAAGAGATAGTGCGGATTCTTTATCAAGACAAACACTTCACACAATTGGCCTTAGTTGGTCTTTGTGTTATCCAAAACATCACAACGTACCAATTTCAAATGTACAAGAGTAGGACACTTTTACTCTTACATTTGACAAGTGTTTTAAACCTTTCTTTAAGATAAGTCACTCAAGTTACAATCTTGGAGTATGACTCTAAGAATTGTTTTGGAACGAAGTATGACTCATCTTCCTGATCTAACCATTTCAACAATTAATGACTCCTCTTCTTAGTCATAAGAATGCACTAAGATGACCTTTAGAGGACTAATTGTGATATGATTTCTAATTCATTAAGATGATCACAAACATGATACTAAAGTACTCTCCCATCTTTTCAGATTTGAGAAACTTTCATCTTTCTGCCTAATTTGATTCTTCCCATTCATTCTGCCATACATTGAGACTTTTCCAATGTTTAAGAATTATACTTAAACTTTTAAGTATAACCATATTTACTAAACTTTAGTAAATCAAATAGTCTTAACGAGCTTTGTGGTGGACATGACCGGTGCACAAGAATGTGTACTCGATCCCTTTAGTCCTACACTTTACTCACACATCCATGTGAACAAGTAATTAGTCTTGATTTTCCAATGCTTGAAAGTTCTCATTCATCATACTATTCAACTTGCATGATTCCAAGTTTCGGTCCAATTGAAACTTGGGCGATGAGAAACTTTCCTAATTTGGTAAATTTAGACACTACCACAAATGAAAGAATCAAATCCATTTTCCAATATTGATGTCAGTGGAATAATATAAGCAACAATTTTCCACAAATGCCATTGTAAGGATACTTCAAATAAAATTAAACAATATTCTTTTATTTTAAAACGTTGCGGAAAAACTTATCCTTACAATCCACATGGAAAATTGTTGTTATCTATTCCTTAGCAATATATCATAACTTCTTAAGCAACTGCTCAAAATTCTGATGCGATCGAAATCCACCTTCGCGATCAGAATCATCATATACTTCCTTTAAGATTTCTCTCTATCTTTGATTCTTAAAACATCAACATGTGACCCAGTCACATCATGTAATGAGGATCTCAGAATAGAACTTAACAGAGTTAGATAATGAGCTCTACCTGATGTAGAGTCAAACTTATTGACTTTAACATCCTTAGGTAAATTTGGCAGCTTTGCAATCAACGCCCCTTCCTTTGGCAAAATAAACATATGGACCCTTTGGTAATGGGACTATCTCAGACTTAGCCTTTCTCTTTACCATTTGGTCAACCGGGTTGACTATGGCCAATCCCTTTCCATTGGGAATAGAATGTTTTTTCTGGATTTCCAGTGTCACCATTGTCACTGTCCATAAAGTTTTTGGGAAGTTGATCTTCTAATCAAATTTGCTTTACTATCGTTCCAAATCATTGTTGATTCAGCAGCACCAAGCAAATAGATATGATCATTAAGGTTCATGTCATAGTCTGTTTCATAGTAGTCCCAAAGGAACTCACTATGTGACTTAGAAAGTGATTGAACATCCAACTTTCTCAAGACTTTGACACCCAACTCTCCCGGCTTGTCAATATGTGACTTCATCTCGAAGATGTGATCACACATAGACCTTGCTTGCCATTAGGGCTTGAGTGACCTTGAACTTGTGGGTTAGGGAGAATAATTGGAGGAGGTGGAGGAAGAGAAGTATGACTTCCATGAGCCAAACTCGGGAAGTCATATTCATTAGGAAAGCTTGGTTTGGGAAGATCATTGTTGTCTAAACCAGACATCAACAATGGGAGAAATTCACGTAAAGTTGATTTAAGTCCTTAATATAACAACCAATATGATATATTAAGGCTAGGACCCAACAAACTATTTTATAACTTGGAAGAGGGATGCCGTAATCCAAGCTATAAAATATTTCAAGGTAGGTGAATGACGATTCACCAATTTCCACCAAGATAAACGAAATGTATTATTAGGTTTTAATTGGTTTTGAAACTCCTAGATTCTTTTGAGATTCATTGAACTTTTCAATGTCATGTTTCAATCTTGAGTGTGACCTTCAGGTTTTGTGACTTGGATGCCGAGGATCACAAAACAAGGTGTGAAGTAACCATGCAAATATACTTGGTACCCTTAGTATTTACCCCTCAATCGATGTGCCGGTTAATCACACACGCTCCAACGATACTATGATAAACATTAAGTTACCCTTTGCCTACCTTGTTAAGTCCAGGTTAGTGTGCCGGTTAACCACACACGCTCCAATAACAGCTTAAACAAAGTGCAAAGTGTAATTTCATGGATTAGCACCTTATTCACATTTTCCTAAGTAACTAAGATTGGGAATTTATAAGTGTTTAGTTACTTAGTATTTATCATTATACTTATAATGAAGGGAGAATTATAGTCCTTGTCCTACCTGTTCGGCTAACGACCCTCCACCGGTCAAGGAAGCGGTGAGTGAGAGTGGACACCCATTAAACTACCATTTTATAGGTAGTAACCTTATACCCCCTTATAGACCGGCTTCGTGAATGAGGCCTACTAATGGTAAGACGACTTGCTCTTATACATATAATATATTAAACTTTTAATATTATAATAGTATAAGGGTGTATTTTAGACATTTAAAATACTTGGTGGTTTAATCTATTAATTAAACTAGACTTTTAATTTAATTAAACTCAAACCATATATTTATGGATTTAATAATACTCTTTTAATTAAACGCTTTAATTAACTATTAATAAAGTCCATAAGAGTTAATTTGAACTATTCAACAAAAAAATCATAATTCCAATTATTAAACTCAAAATTAAAACCACTTAATTAATTGTTTAAGTTATGAACCCAAGAGTTTTAGAATTCAATTCTTTTTTTTCATAAAAAACTTTTCTCAAATTCCAAAACTTTAGGGCATGTTTTGTAATTCTTGAAAACTTTTGGATTCCATAACTTATGGAGTTAAATACTTGTTTTATGATGAAACTTTTCATGCTCCATAACTTAAGAACAAGTTATGGAATTCTTTAAAACATTAAGACCAAGTTTTGTAACTCCATAAAAAACTTTGAATCAATTTTTTTAAAAACCTTTTCATATCCATAACTTATGGAGGTTTCAAAAAACTCTTTAGATCAAACTTTTAAACTAATAAAATAATCATATCATTTTATCTTTTACTAAATTTGACCTAATTCAACTCATATAGCAAATGATTCAAATTTTACAAATAATTAGTTTTTCACAAAAACAAGTAATTATCTTAAAATTTGACAAACGTCATGTTTTTTTTCCTTTTTTTTTCAACTTGAAAATAAAACATTTGCATCAATATAACAGAAAACAACCCATGTCTCTGATACCACTGTTGGGTTTTGAGCATTCTAACACTCCTTGCAACCCTATAAACCTTCGATCTATGTTTTCTCTATTATACATGCAAATATTAACTATTCCAAGGTTTCATCCTAACTAGCATATTATGAAGCACCTATACTACAAAGTTCTATTTAGATAACATACCCTTTGATGTAGCTTGATGTCTTCAAGCTTTAAGAGCTTAGCCCCAATAGTGTGGAAGCCTCAAATGGAATCACAAATCACCAAAACACCTTGGAAGAACTTGAGAGAATATGTATGCACACTAAAATCGGCCCACTCTTATTTTCACACACTTGTGTTAATTTTGTGAGCCAAGGACCCCTTTATATATTATGGAGGATTAGGGTTACATCCATGTAAACCCTAATACCCATGACCTTTCATTTACATAGGATCCATGGGTTAAAAGCTCCATGGACCATCCATGAAAGCTTAGCCCAATCTAAATGAACTTGGCCCATTCCATATATACTATTCTCAAAAGACTATCCATATAAATTGTGTCGGTGAAGTGCAACCGAAATGGACCATGCCGGGTCGGGTCAAGTACATACCAAATATAGTTATGGACTTAGACATTAATCCAACAAGATTGGTATCAGAGCATTTTTATAGTGCACTCAGTATATCAATCCATAAAAGATATACAAACTATAAATACATTGGGGCTAAGAGCTCTGACTACAAGTATACTTTTTAAAATTTAAGTATTTTTACAAGAAGTATACTAACACTTATACCTACAAGTACAGTATCACAGTCATAAGAACTTAAAAGTATTTGGATGTTGAACACTGCAGTCAAACCTGGGCAGTTATGTAATCATATATGGGATTAATATAGCCTGATCAACTATATTGGTTTGAGATATGACCAACATGTGTTTCGGAGTGATGGTAGTGTTGCGGCATGTCTAAAACTTACCAACTATACATATACAGAAGAAATATAGAACATAACATAAAGTTAAAATACTATGGAAGTATTTTAGGCACTATATACTAATAACGAACATGTGAAAACAAAAGAACCATTGTGGGTAGAGCTGTAAATATTAAGGGTATATTACAGTTATATATAATTAAAGTTATACAGACTTAGAATATGCGATCTAGCTTCATTTCTTGTTCCTTGTTTGGTTGTGGATTTAGAGCAGGATCATTTAATCGAAGGTCGATTATACCCAAGTTATATATAATTAGTATACACTTTATAGTTATAGTAGTACCCAGAACAAGTCATACATAATTCATTATCTGTTAACTGTAAGTTTCTCTCGTGGAAACTCGTATTTGGAATCTATCGTTACTAATTATATTCTATATCTCTTATCCCTATTCTCGCTTAGATATCAATGGATGGATTTCATCTACCCGGAGACCCGTACTTCCCCAATCAGGAAAATGGAGGATGGCTCGACGATGAGCCAGAATAGAATCCTGAAATCCCTTTAGATGATGATTTTGTAGAAAAATTTCCTGAAGATTTTGATTCGGAATCAGAAGCCTATAATCCACCATCGGTTGCTCAGAATCCCAATCCACGATAAAACTTCCAAGGCCCGACGCCTCTGTGGGCGATAAACTTAGAAAGGTGGAGTAACGAACAGGGTCAGAACCTACCTTACCAAGGAGACCGAAGCTTCTACAATTTGGACACAGGAGTCTCAGCAGATAGAGCGCTCCCAGTGTTAGTTCGTCCTGTGGCGCGTAATGATGAACAAGGAAGAGTTGCTATCAACCGAGTCATGCAGGTTGATGCTGCTACAGGAGTCAACACCGTTCACATTCGTAACTTAGAGGACAGTCATAATACGACAAGAGATCCTACTAAATTCTTGATGAGAGAACTAGTGGCATCCCAAGCCAAAGTTAGGGAACTGCGAGAACGACAAATATCACAAGATAGGTGTATGTACGAAATAGAACGCAAGTTAGCCAAATCCAAGGCCTGATCCAGTAGGAATATATTATACTCTACTCGCCCTCTGTTTACTCTTTTGGTTATAGTTAAGTCTGCGGATATGTTCTAGTGTTATTTTTCATGTTTTTCAGTACGACCGCAAAAATTTCATTTTCGGTAGGTCTATTTAGTGTCGATGTTTTCCCAATATTGTGGTGTATTGTAGACCTGTTAAAGGTCAAGTTTTCCAAACTTTATGTACTCAATATACCAAAATAATTGACATGCATTTTCATACTCTTTGAAAAATAACCACTCAATTTCATATTATCCTGTTGCAAGTTGTAGTTGTAGTAGACTTCTATTTCCAATTCCTTATAAGATTCATATTGAACTAAGTGTTTTAGTTCAGAGATATCATATTCATGTTCACTCTTGATATCTTACCATCTTTTCATCTTTTAACTTTTATAGTAAAAGATGCCTCCACGGAGAAACCCAAGGCGTGTCAATGTAAATGAAGCGCCAACACCACCTCCGCCACCACCTCCTCAATTTGACGTTGCCATGTTTCAGGCGGTGGTCACGGAAGCTGTTGCAGCTGCTATGTCTCATATAAACACCACTGGTGCAAATGGATCAGGACATGTTCCAGGCGGCGGTCACGGCAGCTGTTCCAGCTGTTGCATCCCTCCAACCATGAAGAGAGTCACAAACACTCACGAGAGTGTACCTACAACGACTTCTCAAACGCTAAACCCAGGACATCTAACGGGACTAGAGGAGTTATGGCTTTAAGACAATGGATTGAGAAAATAGAGGCAATTTTCGAGATCTACTGCTATCCGGAGAATAGCAAGGTCAAATTCGTTGTTTGTACCTTTACTGATAGAGCCCTAACATGGTTTAACGGCCATGTTAAGTTACTAATCCTGGTAGTGGCTAACTCTATAAGTTGGGAGAACTTGAAAACCATGCTGATGCGGGAGTACTGCCCGCAAGGGGAAATTCAGAAGCTCGAGCAAGAGCTCTGGGGTCTTACTATTGTTGGTTCAGACATAACAACCTACACAAATCGCTCATTGCCCATAGATCTTGTCAAAACTATGTGGTTGCTGCGTTAGAACAACCCAAGGGAAACAATAACAACAACAACAACAACAAGAAAGGTTGGAATAAAAGGAAGGGCAAATCTTCTCAGGAACCATCGAAAAAGCAACAGCTAGTGGTGGTCCATGTTGCTACTGTACCTGCTGCTGTTCATGCTAACCCTGCACCAGCTAAGCCTTATGTTGTTAATCTCCCCAAATGCAACAAGTGCAATTTTGACCACAACGGAAATTGCTGGGAAATGCAGTGTAGTAACTGCAATAGAAAAGGGCATACTGCCCGATTCTGTAAATCACCACCCCAACCGATTAACCAAGTACCTGTCGTTGGAGTAGGTCAAGCATTCTATGGATGCAGCGATGTGGGGCATTTCAAAAGAGATTGTCCAAAAGATGGAAATTCCGGTGGAGTTGGGAGGATTCTAGCATTGGGTTACGAAGAAGCGGTGGCAGACCCTGCGGTGGCCACGGGTACGTTTCTTCTCAACAATACTTATGCATGCATTCTATTTGATTGTGGTGCTGAGAAGAGCTTCGTGAGCCATAATTTCAAACACTTTCTAAATCAAAACTCCTAACCACTAAATGAAACTTTCACAGTCGAAATGGCTAACGGGAAATCCGAATACACCAACGATATATACATAGGATGTACTCTTACCTTGAATAACTTTTCGTTCCCAATAGACCATATGCCGGTCTCTATCAAAAGTTTCGACGTCATAATAGGTATGGATTGGTTGTGCTCTAACCATACCGACATCCTATGCTATGAAAGAGCCATTCGCCTGAACATACCAACTAACGAAACTCTTATCATCTACGGCGACAAACACGGAACGAACATTCAGATCATTTCTTGCATCTAGGCACATAAGTACCTTCGCAAGGAGTACTATGCTTTCTTAGCTCACGTGGTAGACAAAAAGAAAGAAGTGAAAGACATCCCGAGCATTCGTGAGGTCTGCAACTTTCCCGACATATTTCTCGACGATCTTCCAGGAGTGCCTCCCGAACGACAAGTCGAATTCATAATCGACTTAATCCCTGGGGCTACCCTTGTAGCCAAATCCCCCTATCCTCTTGCACCTTCTGAAATGCATGAATTATCAAGCCAGCTGAACGAACTCCTTAGCAAAGGTTTCATAAGACCAAGCTTCTCACCCTGCGGAGCACCGGTTTTGTTCGTGAAGAAGAAGGATGGATCATTCCGTAGGTGCATAGACTACCGCGAGCTGAATAAACTTACTATAAAGAACCGATACCCTCTGCCTCGCATTGACGATCTGTTCGACCAACTTCAAGGTGCGAGCTACTTCTCGAAAATAGACTTAAGATCTGGGTATCATCAACTACGGATTTTGGAGAAGGACATTCTCAAAACCGCGTTCAGAACTCGTTATGGTCATTACGAGTTTGTAGTGATGCCATTCGGATTGACGAATGCACTTGCTGTGTTCATGGACTTGATGAACAGAGTGTGTCGTCCATTCCTGGACAAATTCGTCATAGTCTTCATTGAAGACATCCTTATCTACTCAAGAAGTGACGAAGAGCATGGCCAACATCTCCGTCAAGTATTGCAAACTCTTAGAACCGAGAAAATCTATGCGAAGTTCTCAAAATGTGAATTTTGGATCAGGAAGGTAGATTTCCTGGGTCACGTGGTTAGTCAAGAGGGAATACATGTGGACCCTTCCAAAAAAAAGGCAATGGAGAACTGGTCAGCACCTAAAACACCTACAGAAATCCGTCAATTCTTAGGTCTTGCTGGCTACTACCGCAGGTTCGTCCAGAATTTCTCCCAAGTTGCTAAACCTCTTACCGCCCTGACACAAAAGGGTGTAACTTTTAGATGGGGAGAGAAACAAGAAACAACGTTCCAAACACTGAAGCGAGCTCTATGCAGCGCACCGATCCTGTCTCTTCCTGAAGGGACAGAGCATTTCGTAGTATACTGTGATGCTTCTAATCAAGGGCTTGGATGTGTTCTTATGAAAAGAGGAAAGGTTATATCCTACGCCTCAAGACAGTTAAAGATATATGAGGTCAACTATACAACACATGACCTTGAACTAGGAGCAGCGGTATTTGCTCTGAAGATCTCGAGACATTATTTATATGCCACGAAATGCACAATATTCACGGACCATAAAAGTCTTCAGCATATCTTCTACCAAAAAGAGCTGAAAATGAGACAACGACTGTGGGTGGAGCTACTGAATGACTACAAATGTGAGATTCTTTATCATCCTAATAAAGCCAATGTAGTAGCTGACACCCGTAGCAGAAAAGAATACTCGGGACGTCGAGTAAAGTCGTTGACCATGACAATCCATTCACATCTGTCCACACAGATCAAAGAGGCTCAACTTGAGGCCTTGAAACCCGAAAACGTGACAGGTGAAACCCTGATAGGAATGGATAAGAACTTCGAAGTTAGTGATGATGGAGTCTATTGTTTCATGAACCGAATCTGGACACCAAAGTGTGGTGGTTATGAATGAAGCACACAAAACCCGATACTCCATTCATCCAGGTTCAGACAAGATGTATCTGGACCTCAAGAAACTGTACTGGTGGCCTAACATGAAGGCTGAAATCGCTACCTTTGTGGGCAAGTGCCTTACTTGTGGCAAAGTCAAGGTAGAGTACCAGAAACCTTCAGGTTTATTGCAACAATGCAAAATCCTTAAATGGAAGTGGGAGCGGATTACAATGGATTTCATAACTAAGTTACCCAAGACAGCGGGTGGTTATGATACTATTTGGGTAATCGTCGATAGATTTACGAAATCCGCACACTTCTTGCCAATAAAAGAAAACGACAAGATGGAGAAGCTAACAAGAATTCACCTCAACGAGATAGTTAGACTACATGGTGTGCCAATATCTATTATTTCTGACCGAGATAGTAAATTCACTTCTCGTTTCTGGCAGTCTTTACAAAACTCTTTGGGAACTAGGCTAGACATGAGTACAACCTACCATCCACAAACTGACGGACAAAGTGAGAGGACGATTCAAACTCTAGAAGATATGTTGCGATCCTGCGTGATAGACTTTGGAAAGGCATGTGATACTCATTTACCCCTTGTCAAATTCTCTTACAACAACAGTTATCACACTAGCATAAAGGTTGCTCCTTTCGAAGCCCTCTATGGCCGCAAGTGCCGATCACCACTGTGTTGGGCTGAGGTGGGTGATACGCAACTAGATAGAGGTCAAGTTCCTGACAAAAATCTCACTGGTCCGGAAATCATTCGTGACACTACAGAGAAAATCGTACAAATTCGGGAGCGACTTAAAGCTTCCACAGATGGACAGAAAAGCTACACTGACAAAAGGAGAAAACCTTTGGAATTCTAGGTTGGTGATCGCGTCTTGTTGAAGGTCTCACCCTGGAAGGGCATGATACGCTTTGGAAAGCATGACAAGCTGAACCCAAGGTACATAGGATCATTCGAGATTCTGGCTAGAATCGGTCCAGTAGCTTACAAACTCCGACTACCCTAAGAACTAAGTAACATACATCCTACCTTGCACGTCTCTAACTTGAAAAACTGCTTATCCGATGAGCCTCTTGTGATCCCACTCGACGAGATCGAGGTTAACGAGAATCTCAACTTCGTGAAAGAACTCGTAGAGATCTTAGACAGGGAAGTAAAGAGAACCAAACAAAGTCGTATCCCGATAGTGAAGGTTCGCTGGAATGCAAAACGGGGACCATAATTCACTTGGGAGCGGGAGGATCAAATGCAACAGAAGTATCCGCATCTTTTTCCCTAGTCTTTTTGTATCGCTTTAAATTCAAATTTTGGGATGAAATTCTCTCTAACGGGGGGATAATGTAACATCCTGTTATTTTCTTGTTAGAAAGTCAAACATGGTCAAACTAAAGTCAACTAAAATTTTATTCTATCTTTTATAAGTTAGAGTAATGTATTTTATGGGTTTAATCATAGTATTCAAAGTGTTGATGTGTTAAGAAGGGTATGGCTTGAAATCCGAGAAGTCTCGCATGCCTTTTCTTCTTTTGCTTCGAACCGTACACCTACCTCGGACCGGGAACACTTCGGCTGTGATCAATTTCGGACCGCAATCTCGCAACCGCCATAGGACCGTATATGAGGTTCACGGCCGTGAACCCCTCAGACCGTGAACCCTCACATACATATGTTGGATATAGTGTCTAAGTTCATAACTATATTTGGTATGTACTTGACCCGACCCGACATGGTCCATTTGGGTTGCACTTCACCCGAACAATTTATGGATAATCGTTTGAGAATAGTATAAGTTATGATTTATTAATATATTATAAGTCCTAATATATTAATATAAAATCATATTATTTAATTAGTATTGATCTATAATTAATCTAGAATTAATTTAGAGATCAAAAGTATGACTAATTAAATATGGGCTCTTGTATTTATATAGTGTGGGCTAATGCTTACTTGGAATGGGCTAGGCTTGCATGGAAAGTCCATGGATACTCCATGGAGCTCATGGAAATGAAAAGACATGGGTATTAGGGTTTACATGGATGTAACCCCTAATCCACCACACTATATAAAGGAGGCTTTGGTTCTTGAAATGACACGAGTTGTGGTGAGTAAAGTAAGAAGGGCCGATTTCAAGAAGGTGATTACTATTCTCTCAAAGTTCCAAGTTTGTGGTGATTTGTGATTTCCATTTGAGGCATCCACACTATTGGTGCTAGGCTCTAAAACTCCAAGCAATCAACTACAACTACAAGGTAAGTAATTCTACTAGCTTTATTTGATTCAAGTTCCCCATGCAATGCTAGATAGGATAAGAACCTTGGAAAAATAATTATTTGCATGTATCATAGTCAAACATAGATCCAAGGTTTCTAGGGTTGCATGTACACCATAGGAGTGTTAGAATGCTCAAAAACCCATCAGTGGTATCAGAGCCTGATTTGTTTATTTGATACTTGATGCAAAAAAAAAAAAAAAAACTTGAAAATCGAAGTTTTGTTCAAAAGCTCGTATCAAAATTTCAAGTTTTGTATATGTTTTTACGATTCTTGAAATTTTTGATATGAACATTCATAAACATATGAGTTTAGAAGATCGTAGAAATTATGTGCTAATAATTGATTAGATTAATTCTTGATCTTTATGTGTTTTAATGGAGTCCATAACTAGTTCTTAAGTTATGGATAACCAAAAGTCACATTTATAAATAACCATTAAAAGAATACATATGTTACAAAAAAAAATGAAGAGTCTTCATTTTTAATAACCATTAACTCATAAGTTATGAGAAATGAAAAGTTTTGAAAGTTTACAAAACTTGCCCTCAAGTTTTGGAACATGTAAAGTCATATTAAAAACTTTAGTTCCAATCCCTAGAATTTTAAAAGTTAAAATTCAACCCTTATACTTTATAATATTATAAGTTTAATAATATTTATATATGTATAAGATCAAGTTGTCTTACCGCTAGTACGCCTCATTCACGAAGCCGGTCTATAAGGGGGGTATAAGGTTATTGCCTATAAAATGGCAACTTAATGGGTGTCCACTCTCACCCACCGCTTCCTTGATCGGTGGAGGGTCGTTAGCCGAACGGGTAGGACAAGGACTTATAAATTCTCATTAAAAGTATAATGATAATACTAAAGTAACTAAACTTTATTGAATTCCCAATCTTAGTTATTTTAGGAAAATGTGAATAAGGTGCTAATCCATGAAATTACACTTTACACTTTGTTTAAGTCGTTAGTGGAGCGTGTGTGGTTAACCGGCACACTAACTTGAACTTAACAAGGTAGGTAAAGGGTGACTTAATGTTTATCATAGTATCGATGGAGCGTGTGTGGTTA
Source organism: Lactuca virosa (assembly GCF_052849685.1). Lineage (NCBI taxonomy): Eukaryota > Viridiplantae > Streptophyta > Magnoliopsida > Asterales > Asteraceae > Lactuca > Lactuca virosa. Next base: position 246,274,933 of record NC_136426.1, read on the forward strand.
ACCGGCACATCGATTGAGGGGTAATACATTAAGGGTACCAAGTAATTTGCATGGTTACTTCACACCTTGTTTTGTGATCCTCGGCATCCCAGTCACAAAACTTGAAGGGCACACTCGAGATTGAAACATGCCATTGAAGAAAGTTCAATGAATCTCAAAGAATGTAGGAGTTTCTAAACCAATTAAAACCTAATTAATTATTTCGTTTTTCATGGTGGAAATTGGTGAATCGTCATTCACCTACCTTTAAATATCTTATAGCTTAGATTACGACATCCCTCTTCTAAGTTGTAAAATATTGTGTTGGGTCCTAGCCTTAATATTACATTTGGCTGTTTTGTTAAGGACTATCTCTATATCTAATATAATCTATTCCCTCTTCTTTTCAGATGTCTTCCAATAACAATGCTTCTGGCTCAAACCCTACTAGCTCCTTCTCTCTCATGAATCTTTGTGGGAGAGTCATCTTTGATGGGTCCAACTTTACAGATTGGATCAGAAACATCAGGATGGTCACTCGGTATGAGAACAAAGAATATGTTCTCGACAAGGAGCTGAAGGTACCCGAGCCAACTGCTACTCCTAAAGAGCTTGCTGAATATGAGGTACAGGAAAGAGATGCTACAAAAGTGGCATGCATCATGATGGCCACCATGACAGCCGAGCTCCAAAAGTCCTATGAGGACTATTATCCTTTTGAGATGCACCAGGACTTGATGGACCGCTATCATCAAAGTGCCCGTCAAGAGCGATATGAAATAATCTCCTCCATGATAACAACCCGAATGAAGGATGGTGAACCCATCACGGGCCACATGCAGAAAATGCAAAGGTATGTGGACCGTTTACTGAAGCTGAATGTGAACTTCCCTGAGGAGTTAGCAATATACATCATTTTGCACTTCTTGCCATCGTGTTATGATCAATTCCGCATGACATATCACATGAACAAGGAAGAACTCACCCTCAGCAAACTTCAAGGACTCTTGAAGACCGCCGAAAGTGGTTTAAAGGGTAAGTCGGTTGTTACTACTCCTATTCCTACTCCAACTGCGGCCAATGTCTTGGCAATTGGTCATGGCAAAGGGAAGAAGAGAAAGAACCCTTCTAAGGGTACCAAGGGTAAGACCCTTGAAGGCTCCTCTTCAAGCAAAACCAAGAAAGGTTTTGTCACTCCTTCTGCTAACCCTAATGAGGCTGAATGCTTCTATTGCCATGAAAAGTCGCACTGGAAGCGAAACTGCCCAAAGTACCAGCAAGATTTGAAGGATGGGAAAGTAAAACCCAACCATGCAGGTATATACACTATATTGTCTAATAACTCACCTCATTCTAAGTCTTGGGTCCTTGATACAGGTTGTGGTATTCACATATGTTGTGATTTGGAGGGACTAAAAGGAAGTGAGAATGTGGAGCAGGGAAAGATAAACTTGATCATGGGAAACAGGAAAGCTTCACCTGTCACCAAGATAGGAGTTTATTCCTTAGTGCTAAATAGTGGGTTTACATTAGATTTGAATAAATGTTATTATTCGCCAAAAATAGCAAGAAATGTTATTTCCTTTCATGCATTGTATAAACAAGGTTTTACCTTTTATTTTGATAATAATAATGGTAGTATTGATGCTTTCTTTAATAATGTTCTTTATTTTAAAGCATTACCTTGTGATGGCGTGTATGAAACTGTATCTGTTGTAGATAGTCTAGGAAATAATGTATTGTGTATTAACTCTTCCACTAGCTTAGATAAAGCATCCTTATGGCATTGTCGTCTTGGACATATAAGCAAGAAACACATAGGCCAACTCCAAAAGGATGGAGTCTTGGAGTCATTTGACCTAAAGTCAGATGATAGTTGTGAATCTTGTTTGCTTGTTAAAATGACAAAGTCACCTTTTACTGGCACTTGTGCTAGGGGTGAAGGTTTGTTGGACCTCATACACACGGATGTGTGTGGACCCTTCAGAACCGCCATAAGAGATGCTAATCGGTTCTATGTGACTTTTACTGATGATTTTAGTAGATATGGATATGTCTACCTAATCAAGCATAAGTCAGAAACCTTTGAGAAATTCAAAGAGTTTAAGCAAGAAGTGGATAATCAGTTGGGCAGGAACATTAAGATGCTTTGATCCGATCGTGGTGGTGAGTATCTTAGTACTGAGTTCCTTGACTATCTTAAGGAATGTGGGATTGTCTCACAATTGACACCTCCTAGGACACCACAGTTGAATGGTGTAGCTGAGAGGCGCAATCGGACCTTGTTGGACATGGTTCGTTCCAAGATGAGTCGAGCTTCACTACCAATCTCATTTTGGTGGTATGCCTTAGAGACTGCCGCCCATATCCTTAATCTAGTCCCTACAAAGAAGGTTGCCAAAACACCTCACGAGGTGTGGACTGGAAAAGTTCCCAATCTAGACCACATCAAGATTTGGGGTTGCGAGGCTTTCGTGAGACGCGAGACTCACGATAAGCTCGAACCCCGAAGCGAAAGGTGTATTTTCATCGGCTACCCACAGAAATCCTTTGGTTACATCTTCTACAGACCCAGCGATAATGTGGTCTTTATAGCAAGAAGAGGATTCTTTCGAGAGAGAGAATTCATGAGCCAAGGAGACAGTGGGAGGCAAATTGACCTTGAGGAAATTCAAGAGTCAAGTGGTGAAGGAACCTCAAACCCTAGCCCTCAACCTGAGGAGGAAACTCATGTTGAGCCGACTGAAGAATCTATACCTCTGAGGCGTTCCACCAGAGTTAGGAATGCACCTGAGCATTATTATGGTTTTCATATTACTGTAGAAGGTGAGACACTTATCAGTGATAACACACTGGTAAATCTGGATGAGCCTAACAGCTACACGGAAGCCATGGCAGGCCCTGAGGCTGCTAAATGGAAAGAGGCTATGAATAGCGAGATACAGTCCATGTATGACAATCAAGTTTGGAACTTGGTTGACAATGTACCTGATCGTAAGATAGTTGGGTGCAAATGGATCTTCAAGAAGAAGACCGACATGGATGGTAATGTACACACTTATAAGGCACAACTGGTTGCAAAGGGTTATTCTCAAACTCCGGGAGTTGATTATGATGAGACCTTTTTACCAGTGGCCAAGATTAAGTCTATTAGGGTTCTGTTAGCCATTGCTGCATTTCATGATTATGAAATATGACAAATGGATGTCAAAACCGCTTTCCTTAATGGAAAGTTGGCTGAAGATGTTTACATGGTTCAGCCAGAGGGTTTTGTCAGTACAGAGTACCCCAGTAGAGTGTGTAAGCTCGAGAAATCCATTTATGGATTAAAACAGGCACCTCACAGATGGAATCTTTGGTTTGATGAGAAAGTCAAAGAATTTGGCTTTTCAAGGAGTGAAGATGAATCTTGTGTCTATATCAAGGCTAGTGGGAGTATAGTCAGCTTTTTGGTACTGTATGTGGATGACATACTACTCATAGGAAATGACATCCCAACCCTGCAGGAAGTAAAGTCTTGGCTTGGGAAGTGTTTCGCTATGAAGGACCTTGGAGAAGCTGCATATATCATAGGGATAAAGATTTTGAGAAACAGGAGTAAAAGACTAATTGGACTTGGTCAAAGCACCTATGTGGACAAAGTGTTGAAAAGGTTCAACATGCATAACTCCAAGAAATGAGAGTTACTCATCTGGAGTAACGCCAGATTGAGTAAGACACAAAGCCCTAGTACTGAGGCTGAGATAGCAAAAATGAGTCGAATACCTTATGCTTCAGCTGTAGGATCGATCATGTATGCTATGACGTATACTCGACCTGATGTAGCCTTTTCTTTGAGCATGGTTAGCAGGTATCAGGGGAACGCTGGCAAGGCACACTGGACTGCGGTAAAGAATATCCTCAAGTACCTACGGAGGACTAAGGACTGGGTCCTTACCCTTGGTGGCAGTGAGGACTTGAGAGTTGTAGGGTACAGTGATGCTAGCTTTCAGACTGACAGGGATAATTTCCGCTCTCAGTCGGGCTGGGTGTTTACTCTAAACGGAGGGGCAATTACTTGGAAAAGTTCCAAGCAGGAGACAGTGGCTGATTCCACTTGTGAATCAGAGTATATAGCAGCAAGCGAGGCAGCAAAGGAGGCTATATAGCTAACGAACTTCATCGGAGACCTTGGAGTTGTACCAGCTATTAAGGAGCCAATGGAGATTTTCTGTGACAATAATAGTGCGGTTGCCTTAGCCAAGGAACCAAGAGATCATGGGAGATCCAGACACATTGACATAAAATATCACTTCATCAGACATCGAATAGAAGAAGGAATCCTCGTGGCAAAGAGGGTATCATCGGATGAGAACCCAGCAGATCCCCTCACGAAGGGACTGACTCTGGCTAAGCATCTCCAGCATGCTCGGAGCATAGTGCTGAAGGATGATATTAGTTTTAGTAGTTAGATAATCTTGAAATTTGTAAAATGTAATTGACATTTGATGATAAATAAAAGCTGTTATTTATGAGTAAAGTGTTGCTATCTCTTGTCAATCGTTTACTATTATTTCTTTTTGGATGTTTTGACTTCCAGAATAATTATGTTATGGTTTATATCATATTATTCAAACTCTCCACAGTCGGTCATATGTTGGAAGTAGATATGAATCAAGATTGTCATGGGTTGGCTTGTAGAGGTCTAAGATGTTAGACAAAGCGGGGCTACAGCACTCATGAGTGCTCATAAGTTCTGAGTATTGGATTCAACCCACGCTCACTTATATCACTTCATGGAATTTATCTCGAGTGATCGTGAGACGGTAATATCATATAAGTCTTCAAACCTAGAGATATGATTTGTTGCCTATGAGTTGGTTATGCATTGATTGCACGAAAACGCATTGGTAACTCGATGTTATAAACTGTGCTTTTGTGTGTAATTCAACAAGTAGTAGAGCAAACATATGAGTCGAAGTTTATCTGTTCCTTCTAGGATTAGAAGCGATATATGGGCCCCTCGATGATTTTGTTTTGACCTATGTACCAGGCCCGGTCAGAACTAAATTGATGTGTTCAGTTAAGTTCTATGTCAAACAAATCGGAAATCGGGAAACAAATGTTGGACAATAAGCAAGACCATGTTCCATGTATTTGTCCGGATGATATCTATAACAGAGGATTATATGATCACTTATCTTAAATGGCGCTTCATAGTTCAACGGAGTTTAAAGAGCTATGATTGTTGATCGGTTCCTGAAGTCATACTTGCAACTATAGTATTAGACTTATCCAAGTGGGAGACTGTTGGATATAGTGTCTAAGTCCATAACTATATTTGGTATGTACTTGACCCGACCCGGCATGGTCCATTTGGGTTGCACTTCACCCGAACAATTTATGGATAATCGTTTGAGAATAGTATAAGTTATGATTTATTAATATATTATAAGTCCTAATATATTAATATAAAATCATATTATTTAATTAGTATTGATCTATAATTAATCTAGAATTAATTTAGAGATCAAAAGTATGACTAATTAAATATGGGCTCTTGTATTTATATAGTGTGGGCTAATGCTTATTTGGAATGGGCTAGGCTTGCATGGAAAGTCCATGGATACTCCATGGAGCTTTAACCCATGGATCTCATGGAAATGAAAAGACATGGGTATTAGGGTTTACATGGATGTAACCCTAATCCACCACACTATATAAAGGAGGCTTTGGTTCTTGAAATGACACGAGTTGTGGTGAGTAAAGTAAGAAGGGCCGATTTCAAGAAGGTGATTACTATTCTCTCAAAGTTCCAAGTTTGTGGTGATTTGTGATTTCCATTTGAGGCATCCACATTATTGGCGCTAGGCTCTAAAACTCCAAGCAATCAACTACAACTACAAGGTAAGTAATTCTACTAGCTTTATTTGATTCAAGTTCCCCATGCCATGCTAGATAGGATAAGAACCTTGGAAAAATAATTATTTGCATGTATCATAGTCAAACATAGATCCAAGGTTTCTAGGGTTGCATGTACACCATAGGAGTGTTAGAATGCTCAAAAACCCATACACATATACTTTTCAACTGATTTTCACTTCATTTCTTCACTTTCACTCGAGATTTCAACCCTTTGTCTCTCATGTATCATCAGCCAAGAAAAAAAAGAACAACCTCTCTCCTCAAGAACATACTAGGATCATCTTTTCTTATCATTTCCAGTGATAATCACTAGTTTTTCATAAGATCTAACAGGTATCACTTCTTAATCTGGTTATCATTTCAAGAATATCATTCAATCTTCTATTACTAGGCTGAAAATCATTTGATTTCACTAGTCTTCACGAAGAACACGCGAAGAAGACGAAGAACAAGCACCTGAAAACCTTTGAACCTTCTTAGAATCTGGTCTAGGATCATCAAGTGTTCATCTTTCCTCAAGAACTTCTGGCCGTGAACACCTTCAGGGTCGTGAACCCTTCATGCTTTTGGGTCGTGAACACCCCTCTCCTGGCCGTGAACACCTATCAGCTTCCCTTTAAGCTTCTAACACTCTAATTTGTAAGTTATACTTACACATTAATCCAATTTCCAATCATTCCTATGATTATTTTAGCTAATTGGATGCATATATGTTATACAAATTATTATATAGGACTTGTTTTGTTGCGGGATTTCACTCCTGGAACTAAACATCCTATACCAAATCGTCAATTGAATCACCATCCAAAAGGTGAGTTCATACCCCCGTATTCTCATAGTTTTTACTGTTTTAAAGGGGGGGGGGGGGGGAATACAAGTCTAACACAAGGATTTTATGTTACAAACAAATGATTTCAAAATATTTCACCAAAATGGATTTCAATTATCATCAACTCAAATAGTTTCAAATTGTGTTAAAATGACATCAAGTCACCAAAAGTATTTCAAAATGTAAAATTCTTTAAATGTTTTTATAAATTTATGTTTTCCCCAAAAATCATATATATATATATATATATATATATATATATATATATATATATATATATATATATATAAGATTTAAAAGGTTAGGACTGATAACTCACTTTGGTTCCTTTTCCTTGATTGGATGTGGGCTTATAAGAATCGGTTATTTGTCCGAATGTCATTTAAATTTTACTTATATATATTTGTATAGGTATATAAATATAAAAGTTATTTCATTCAGTTCAAATACCCTTTGTAACAAGTTGAGCAAGGGGTTGCATTCATGAACAGTTAGTACCAATTCAGAAAGTACATATAAATTATAATAGGTATAATTTATGATTCATGGAACATTAATTCATGAACCAAGTATACTAGAGTACACCGTTTTACAAGAACAAGGGTTTGATTCAAAACTAATCAAGAGTACACATCTTTCATATACATGTTAAGAATACTAATTCATGAACATACTATCAATCATTTATTTCAGAATGATTGGGTTTTCACATCTATTATACACGTAACGTCTATATGCTTTTTATGAGTCATTTGATTCAGGTTGTTTAATTCATTTAAACAACATAGTTGAAGTCCTGACATTATAACCATAATCTCCAGTCCGGGATCGAAACAAGTGTGTATAGATCTATATTGGGATTAACAACCCTGCACTCAGTCTGCTAGCTACAGCCAGGCATACACGCCTACGAGTGACAATTGTTATCAACAGTTTTTAAGACCTTCACAGCGTTGTTTCATGCCATCTAGTCTCAGTATGATTATAATAACTCATTAAAAAGATATTAACAATATGTCAGTGTATAATTAACTAAACATATGTACGTCTTCAAAGTACCAGTTTACTAAAATATAGTTTACAATATTACATCTCAGTATTCAATAACAGCTGGTGGAACCAGGCATACTAATAGTTACAGGTTTTACAAAAAGAATACAATTACAGAACATTGGTTTACAAATAGAACGTCTTTATGGGATTAAAACTACTTTTTATATACAGCAGAAAATATAGGAATTTCTGGAATAGTTTACTTATTCAAGAAACAGAAATATACATTCAAATATAAATACTTATGCACTCACTCAACTATATGTTGATACTCTTTTTTCAAGTTACTTGTATTCTCAGTGAATTAGTAGACAGGAGTTATTTTGGTGTTATTTTGAATCATGTCTTCTTCTTTTGTATAACTATTTTGGTGTCGATACACATTGATTGAACACATGTAAATACTTATACTTTTTAAATATAATGGTTGTTTGTACTTTGATTACTATGATGCATGTGTTGTGATACTACAAATAAAGTCATCCACCCCCGGATGTTTCTGCCGTCTGGTTTGGGGGCGTGACACCCGAGTCTAGCAAAGTGAAATTTGCAGCATGCACTTTCACAGACAGAGCCCTCACTTGGTGGAAAAGCCAAGTCAAGTCACTGACTCTCCCAATACTCAATTCCATGAGTTGGGGTGAATCAAAAGAACTAATGCTAGCAGAATACTGGCCGAGGGGTGAGATGCAAAAACTAGAGCAGGAGCTCTGGAGTTTGAAGATGAAGGTGGAAAGGTACATATGGGGAATGACTCCCCCGACTCAAGGAAATGTTTTAGCTGCCAATCCACTTACTTTTGACAGTGCCAAGCGTTTGGCACAGACTCTGGTGGATCACGGAGATCGCTAAGACTCCGTAGCAGACATTCCTGAAGAACCCAAAGAGAGTGGCAGCAAAAAGAAATTATGGAACAAAAGAAAGGGCCAATCTTCGTAGGATCCCTCAAAGAAACATCAAACAGTGGCAGTCCATGCTGCTGCCATTTCTACTGTTACTCCTGTTGTTCCAACACCTCCCAGCCGATACACTGGTAATCTACCGAAGTGCAACAAATGCAACTTCCACCACCACGGGCCTTGTCTGGAAATTCAGTGCACTAACTGCAACAGGAAGGGACATACTGCCCGTTTCCGCAAGGCACCGGCACAACCTAATGCCCAAACCCCCAGAACTGGAGTAGGCCAGACCTGCTGTGGATGTGGTGAAGCAGGGCACTACAAGAGGGATTGCCCGAAGGCAAGAAATACTGGCAATACAGGAAGAGTGCTAGCAATGGGTCAGGAGGAGGCAGTAGCGGATCCCACAGTAGTCATGGGTACGTTCCTTCTCGATAACTATTATGCATGCATACTCTTTAATAGTGGTGCAGAGAGGAGTTTCGTCAGCCATAAATTTAATCACTTACTCAAACACAAACCACAATCACTAAACGAAACATTCACTGTCGAGATGGCTAACGGTAAGAAAGAGAACACTAACGACATATTCATAGGTTGTACCCTCACTTTAAACGACTATTCCTTTCCAATGGACCTTATGCCGGTCAACATAAAAAGCTTCGACGTCATCATCGACATGGATTGGTTAAGTCCTCATCGTGCTGATATCCTTTGCTACAAAAAGCCATTCACCTCAATCTGCCAACTGGCGAAACCCTCGTTGTCTACGACGAAATACCCAGTACGAACCTTCGCATCATCTCTTGCATCAAAGCCCAAAAATACATGCGAAAAGAGTGTCACGCATTCCTAGCTCATGTAGTCAACGAAAAACAAGAAGTAAAAGACGTCGAGAGCATTCCCGAAGTATGTAATTTTCCTGACATCTTTCCCGAAGATCTTCAAGGAGTTCCTCCTGAACGCCAAGTCAAATTCCGAGTCGACTTGATTCCTGGAGCTACCCCATAGCCAAATCCCCGTATCACCTAGCACCAGCAGAGATGTAGGAATTATCCAGTCAATTAAACGAACTGCTCAATAAGGGATTCATTCGAACAAGCTTCTCACCCTGGGGAGCACCGATCCTGTTCGTTAAGAGGAAGGATGGATCTTTCCGAATGTACATAGATTACCGCAAACTAAACAAGCTTACCATTAAGAACCGATACCCCTTCCGCGAATAGACGACCTTTTTGATCAACTCCAAGGAGCCAACTACTTTTCAAAGATTGACCTGAGATCAGGGTATCACCAATTACGAGTCCATGAGAATGATGTTCCCAAAACAACATTGCGAACTCGTTATGGTCACTACGAGTTTGTAGCAATGCCCTTTGGTCTAACAAATGCACCCGCAGTATTCATGGATCTAATGAATCGGGTATGTCGTTCCTTCCTAGACAAATTTGTGATGGTGTTCATAGATGATATAGTTATCTACTCACGAAGTAAAGAAGATCATAGCCAGCAACTGAGACAAGTCTTAGAAACAGTAAGAGCGGAAAAGCTTTATTCTAAATTCTCAAAGTGTGAGTTTTGGATTAGGAAGGCGAATTTCGTTGGTCACGTGGTCAGCAAAGAAGGAATACACGTGGATACCTCCAATATAAAAGCAATCGAGAGCTGGTCAGCACCCAGAACGCCAACAAAGATCCGCCAATTTTTAGGACTTGCTGGCTATGACCGCAGATTCATACAAAACTTCTCCAGAATTGCTAAACCTCTTACTGTCCTGACTCAGAAGGGTGTAACTTTTAGCTGGGGAATGAAACAAGACACTGCATTCCAAACACTGAAGCAAGCCCTGTACAACGCACCTATCTTGTCTCATCCAGAAGGGACATAAGATTTTGTAGTATACTGCGATGCATCCAATCAGGGGCTAGGCTATGTGCTTATGCAGCATGGAAAGGTTATTGCGTATGCCTCGAGACACCTAAAGACATACCAACTCAACTACACCACCCATGATCTTGAGTTGGGAGCTGTAGTCTTTGGACTAACAATATGGAGGCATTACCTTTACTGTACTAAATGCAATATCTTCACCGACCACAAAAGCCTCCAACACATCTTCAATCAGAAAGAACTTAACATGAGACATCGATGATGTGTAGAGCTACTCAATGATTACGAATGAAAAATTCGCTATCATCCCGGAAAAACCAATGTAGTAGAAGATGCCCTTAGTCGAAAGGAGTACTCAGGTCGTAGAGTGAAAGCGCTAACCATGTCAATCCATTCACATCTGTCCACATAGATCAAAGAGGCTCGGTTAGAAGCCTTAAAGCCGGATAATGTGGCAGATGAAGACTTAAGAGGAATGGACAAAAACTTGGAAACCTAAGTTTGGTGGCTATAAAGATGTTGTCATGAATGAAGCCCACAAGACTCGATATTCCGTTCATGCAGGTTCAAATAAGATGTATCTGGATCTCAAGAAACTCTATTGGCGGCCAAACATGAAAGCAGAGATTGCTACCTACGTGGGCATGTGCCTAACTTGTGCCAAAGTAAAGGTAGAATATCAAAAGCCCTCAGGTTTACTTCAACAGCCATAGATACCTGATTGGAAACGGGAGCAGAGTACAATGGATTTCATAACCAAGCTACCCAAGACCCCGGGTGGTCATGACACTATTTGGGTAATCGTCGACAGATTAACCAAATCCGCTCACTTGCTACCAATAAAGGAAACATACAAGATGGAGAAATTGACCAGAAGATACATAAGAGAGATAGTACGAATGCATGGTGTGACCATATCTATTATCTCGAATCGAGACAGTAGATTCACCTCATGGTTTTGGCAGTCTTTACAGAAATCTCTGGGAACTAGGCTGGAAATAAGCACAGCCTACCATCCACAAACTGACGGGCAGAATGAGAGAACCATTCAAACACTAGAAGACATGCTGAGAGCCTGTGTGATCGACTTTGGTAAAGCATGGGATACCCATTTTCCACTTGTCAAATTTTCATACAACAATAGCTACCACGCTAGGATCAAGGCTTCCCTTTTCGAAGCCCTCTATGGACATAAGTGCAGATCTCCTCTATACTGGGCCTCTAGAGATAGACAAAAGAGCTACGTAGACAAGAGACAAAAACCCTTGGAATTCCAGGTGGGTGACCGCGTTCTGTTGAAGGTCTCACCTTGAAAGGGCATGATACGCTTCAGAAAACGTGGAAAAATAAATCCAAGGTACATTGAGCCATTCGAGATTCTCGCTAGAATCGGCCCAGTAGCTTACAAAATCCGTCTACCACAAGAACTTAACAACGTACATTCTGTATTTCACGTGTCAAATCTAAAGAAGTGCCTATCTGACGAGACTCTTATGATTCCACTCGATGAAATTGAGATAAACGAGAGTCTTAACTTTGAGGAAGAACCAGTAGAAATCATGGATAGGGAAGTCAAACGAACGAAACAAAGTCGCATACCAATAGTGAAGGTTCGCTGGAATGCCAAGCGGGGACCTAAATTCACTTGGGAGCGAGAAGATCAAATGAAACAAAAGTACCCGCATCTTTTCCCTAGTCCATGATGTACTATCTATAGAAAGAATTTCGGGACATAATACCCTCTAACAGAGGGATAATGTAACAACCCGTTATTTTGAGTCAACAAAAGTCAATAGAAGTAGATCCTCTAAATAAAATCCGAGGTTTGTTTATTTCGTTAAGTTCATAAGGGTTGCATATGATTTAAATTATATAAATAATGTTTTTGTAAAAGTGTTTTAACGTTTGGAATAAAATGCACTTAAAAATCAAACTTTTCCTAGGAACTGAGAACCCTCGCACCGAAAACCCCTACTCGGCCGAAAACCCTCGGACCGCAAACTCCTCGGACCGAAAACTTCTTTCCGAACGCAAACCCCCTCGATATATATAACTTCACTCGAAAATAGTCATTTTCTCACTTTTCCAACCGAGAACACACTCATTTTGCTCCCAAGTATCCTACAAGAATCTTCAAACCTTCAAGAAAAATCCTTCAAATCTTCATAATTTTCACCAAGAACACCAAGAAGAATCTTCAAATCTTCAAGCTGACCGAAAACTGCTTGGACTGAAAACTCATTCCTGACCGAGAACACCTTAAGGCCGCAAACTTGGTTCTCGGATGAGGTTTTTAGAACGAAATCAAGGTGATTTCGGTGACGGATAGACCGAAAACACTTATTATCACTCCAAAAAATTCTCGGTAAATTTTGTGAGTATTCCTTACATAAATTAAGTATTGTCTAACACTTTAATTAATTATTTCGGTAATTTAAATACGATTATGTGTTTAAAATAATATTACGATACCGTTCATTCCACGTACGCTAGCCCAAGGATCATCGCTACAGTTCCGCTATCCAGACTCGAACACATACTAGAGGTGAGTTCATACCCCTACATTTTCACTATTTTTGAATGTTTTTAGGGGGGGGGGGAATACAAGTAAAACACAAGGAAACTTGTGTTAGCATACAAATGATATCAAACGATTTCAAATCAATTGCAACTACTTCAAAACTGTTTTAACTACTACACCGTATCAAAATATATCTATTTATATTGTTAACCCTTTTGTAACATGTTCAGCAAAAGGGTGATTTCACAAATCTTGTGATCCTACTTTATACACTCTATTCAATTGCAAAGATTTTTAGTACATTAAAGAACGTACATTCAAACTATATTAGGTATAGTTTGCGAATCGCTACACTATTTTGCTAAGTTCAATAAATGATACATGAAACATACATTTAAACTATAATTGGTATAGTTTGGGAAACACCACACTATTTTACAAGCTCATGAATACTATACAGAAACAAGTATATAAACTATAATAGGTATAGTTTATGACACACTACCCTATTTCACTAATTCAAGGATGCACTACTAAAATAATTATTTTACCTTACAAAGTACACTACTACAAGGTAATACCTACAGTTTCAAGTACAAGATATCACTACTACACTACACGTAAACTAGTTAATATAGGGTTGTGAGGCACTACTTCATTATACCCAACAGGGTACAGGTCCAAGTCCTGTAAATTATAACCAGAGAGTCCTGGAGGGAGAGCTTGACTTTGTGTATAGATCTACACAGGACTGACAATTTCGCACCTGAGCTGCTTGCAACAGCTAGGCCGACAGTCCTGGGGTGAAAAATGTCATAACATTCTGACGCCTGAAGAACGTCGTAGAGGCCACTAGGTCATATCAAGCATGGTTATCTGAAACTCACAATAGTATCAACTAAAACATATTATTACGAGATTAACACTACTTCAAAGGTTTTATTTAAATAATAAAACTACAATATACTATTTTTCACTACATCTGGTGGATTACAGACACTCATATAAGTAGGTTTTCATACATACATCACTACAGACACTACTACAATATACTATTTTTCTAGTATAGATTACACTAGTACAATATACAATTTCAAGAAAGTTCATGATATAGTCATACTTATTAATAAGACTACAGTTTACTATTTCAGAGTATAGTATCAAACATACAATTTAGTCTTAAGTCCTTAAACTACATTCCATTCACTAAAGAAAATATTGGATTTTCTGGAAGTACACTATTAGATTTTCAAAGAACAAAGACAAGCTTTCCATCTCAAATACATACTTATGAACTCACCAACTTAAATGTTGCTACACTTTCAAAAGTAGTTGTATTCTCAGGGAACCAGTAGACTGGTACACCCACAGGTTTTGAGAAGACAAAGCTTATAGAGTCGCGCCTTTTACACTTTTGCTATACACTTGTTGATGTCATACAAGTTATGTATTGAACAGATGTAAATACTATATTTTATCGATGTAATGGTTGTGTTTGCTTTTATTACTATTATGCAATTTTTGTGATACTATACATGACGTCCTCCGCCCCCGAACGTTTCCACAGTTCCGGTTTGGGGGTGTGACACAACCTCCTGCGTCATTTCTTGTCGAATTTCATCGATCTTCAAGTTGACATCCTATTGAACTCTCTTGACAGCTTGAACAAATAAAAGATGACGTTTCTTTGCAACATCTCGTAAATCCTTGACTTCATGATTAAACGAGTCAGATTGAAATTTCACCCGAAGCTCATTGTTTTTCTCCATCTGATCCATCATTGTTTTCAGTAGAAGTTCTTGAGCCTTGAGCATCATCAACCTCGATCCCAGTAACAATGTTTCAAGTTCCTGTTGGATTAATGTCTAAGTCCATAACTATAATTGGTAAGACTTGACCCGACCCAGCATGGTCCATTTGGGTTGCATGGCATCATGCATTTGGATAGACTATAACGAGAGAAATAACACTTAAGGTTGGTTAATATATTATAAGTTCTAATATATTAATAAGGTTATTTAATTAGTATTGATCAAGAATTAATTTGGAATTAATTAAGTGAACAAAAGGAGACTAATTAAATATATGGGTTGATTGTGTAAATCATTCATTCTTATATATGTGGGCTTGTGATCCAAGATTCCTTATGTTGGACTAAGTCCATGGGGTGACCCATGGATACTCCATGGAGGTTAAAATCCATGGAGAATAAGGAATGGGTAAAGTTATGAGTTACATGGTTTAACCCTAATAGCCACCATATAAAAGAATCCCATGGCTCAAGAAATCGTGCACTAATGTGTGAGTGTGAGGGCTAGACGATTTCAAGGAGTGTTCAAGTTTCTCTCAAGTTATTCCAAGTGTATTTGGTGTTGTGTGAACCATTTGAGGTGTCACACTTGGGGCACTAGGCACTCAAGCTTCATGAAGACATTCTACATCAAAGAGGTATGTATTCTATCTTGTTATATTTAATATTTTGTATGCTAGATTAGGATAATACCTTGGATGATCATAATTGTATGTATAATAGAGAAAACATAGATCCAAGGTATTTAGGGTTGCATGTACACTTAGGAGTGTTAGAATGCTCATAACCCAACAGTGGTATCAGAGCCTAGGCTTGTTTTCTTGTTATACTTGCAAAAGTAGCTGAAAAATCGAGTTGGATGCATATATTCGATTGTTTTGGCTGGAATTGGACTAGGAACATTACCCTAAGATGTTTTTGGACTTATAAACTTGTTTTTGATGTGGTAATGTTCATGCTAATCCAATTTGTAAGATAATTGTCATAATTTCAAGATTTGTATTAGTTTGTATGTTCATGCTAATTTCTGGAAGATTGATGATTTGAATTATCTTGTTCTTATGAGGTTCTTAGATTAATAGAAAAGTTGTGTGAAATAGTTGTTTTCAATCCATTTTAATCTAAGAGTTGATTCCAAAGTGTGTTTTTGTAACTTGTCCTCAAGTTATATGAAAAGTCACATTTAAGAATCATAAAACTCATAAAAGTTGGCAAAGGTTACAAAATGAAGAGTCTAGTTCTAATTAAATGGTTTTATGACTCCATAACTTGTCCTCAAGTTATGGAGGTTCAAGAGTCTCTTCATTAAATTAAAAAAAAGTGTAACCTTAATTAGTTCCATAAGTTAGAATAAAAAAAAAAGTTATTTTTTTATTAATTAGTTTAAAGTCTTCCATAACTTGTCCTCAAGTTATGGAACTTGAAGAGTTTTTTTTTAAATTAAAACTACTTTAAACTCATAAGTTATGGAATTAATTAGTTTTGAATAGTTTCAAAACTTGCCCTCAAGTTTTGGAATTTGAAAAGTTTTCAGTTATGAATACTTTAATTCCAAGTTAGCCCTTAGAATTTTAAAAGTTAAAATTCAACCCTTATACTTTATAATATTATAAGTTAATAATATTTATATATATGTATAAGAGTAAAGTCAGTCTTACCGTTAGTAGGCCTCATTCACGAAGCCGGTCTATAAGGGGGTATAAGGTTACTGCCTATAAAATGGCAGTTTAATGGGTGTCCACTCTCACCCACCGCTTCCTTGACTGGTGGAGGGTCGTTAGCCGAACGGGTAGGACAAGGACTATAATTCTCCTTTCATTAAAAGTAATAATGATAAATACTAAGTAACTAAAGTCTTATTAATACCCAATCTTAGTTACTTAGGAAAATGTGAATTTGGTGCTAACCCATGAAATTACACTTTGCACTTTGCTTAAGTCGTTAGTGGAGCGTGTGTGGTTAACCGGCACAATAACCTGGACTTAATAAGGTAGGCAAAGGGTAACTTAATATTTATCATAGTATCGGTGGAGCGTGTGTGGTTAACCGGCACACTGATTAAGGGGTAAATATTAAGGGTACCAAGTATATTTGCATGGTTATTCACACCTTGTTTTG
The DNA here is from genome assembly GCF_052849685.1 of Lactuca virosa. Classification (NCBI taxonomy): domain Eukaryota; kingdom Viridiplantae; phylum Streptophyta; class Magnoliopsida; order Asterales; family Asteraceae; genus Lactuca; species Lactuca virosa. The sequence continues at coordinate 246,291,936 of NC_136426.1, forward strand.
TGATCCTCGGCATCCCAGTCACAAAACCTGAAGGGCACACTCGAGATTGAAACATGCCTTTGAACAGTTCAATGAATCTCAAAGATCTAGGACTTTCAAATCCAATTACAACCTAATAAATTATTTCGTTTTTCATGGTGGAAATTGGTGAATCGTCATTCACCTACCTTCAAATATTTTATAGCTTGGATTACGGCATCCCTCTTCTAAGTTATAAAATAGTTTGTTGGGTCCTAGCCTTAATATTTCATATTGGGTGTCATATTAAGGACTTTAAATCAACTATCTTGAATATCTCCCAAAAAGATGTCTGGTCTAGACATTTATGATCTTCCCAAATCTCTTGAAACAAGCTTTCCTAAATGAAGATGATGTCCCATGGATATCATACTTCTTTCACCTCCTCCAATTATTCTCCCTAACCCACAAGTTCCTAAAAAGTTTAAGGTCACTCAAGCCCTATTGGCAAGGCAAGGTCTAGGTGTGATCACATCTTGGAGATGTAGTCACATATTGACAAGCCGGGAGAGTTGGGTGTCAAAGTCTTGAGAAAGTTGGTGGCTCAACTACTTTCTAAGTCACATAGTGAGTTCTTTTGGGAATCCTATGAAACAGACTAAGACAAGACCCTTAATGATCTTATCTATTTGCTAAGATCAACTTCCTAAAACGCTATGGACATTGACAATGATGACATTGGATATCCAGTAAAGCTTTCTCTTCCTAATGGAAAGGGATCGGCCATAGTCAACTCGGTTGACCCAATGGTAAAGAGAGAGGCGAAGTCTGAGATAGTCCCATTATCAAGGGTCCGTAGGTAACTATTGCGAAAGGAAGGGGCATTGGTTACGAAGCTGCCAAATTTACCTAAGGATGTTAAAGTCAATAAGTTTGGCTCTACTTCAGGTAAAGTCCATTGTCTAACTCTATTAAGTACATGCTGATTCTGATCGCGAAGATGGATTTCAATCGCATGGTTCGGTGATCAGAATTTTGGGCTATTACTTAAGAGTTATGATATTTATATTTCTTAGGAATAGATAACAACAAGGTTTTCATATGGATTGTAAGGATAAGTTTTTCCGCAAAGTTTTAAAATAAAAGAAAAAGGTTTTGATTTTATTTATTTTAAGTATCCTTACAATGGCATTTGTGAAAAGTTGTTGCTTATAAGATTCCATTGATAGCAATATTGGAAAAATGGATTTGATTCTTTCGGTTGTGGTAGTGTCTAATATTACCAAATAAGGAAAGATTCTCATCACCCAAGGTTCAATTGGACCGAAACTTGGAATCATGCAACTTGTATAGTATGATGAATGAGAACTTTCAGCTTGGAAAATTAAGACTAATTCCTTATGTGAATAAGGAAAGGACTAAGGAATCGAGTACACATTCTTGTGCACTGGTCAAGTCCACCAAAAAAAAATCAAGAAGACTATTCGTCATGATTTACTTAAGTTCAGTAAATATGGTTATACTTATAAGTTTAAGTATAAGTCTGTAGCATTGGAGAAGTTTCAATGTCAGACAGAACGAATAAGAAGAATCAAAGTATGGCAGAAAGATAAAAGTTTCTCAAATATGAAAAGATGGGAGAGTACTTTAGTATCATGTTTATGATCATCTTAATGATTAAGATACCATATCACAATTGGTCCTCTAAAGTCATCTTAGTGCATTCTTATGACTAAGAAGAGGAGTCGTGAATTGTTGAAATGGTTAAATCAAAAAGATGAGTCATACTTCGTTCCAAAAAAATTCTTAGAGTCATACTCCAAGATTGTAACTTGAGTGACGTATCTTAAAGAGGGTTTGTTAACACTAATCAAATGTAAGAGTAAAAGGTTATCTACTCTTGTACATTTGAAATTGGTAAGTTGTGATGTTTTGGATAAAATAGAGACCAACTTAGGCCAATTGTGCAAAGTGTTAGTCTTGATAAAGAATCCGCACTATCTCTTGAATATTTGACAAGGGAGTCTTATATGTCAAGAGGACAGTGAGAGTCTTAAAGCTCTTGAAAGTTTCAAGACTTAATCAAGAATAAAACCTAAAGTCCTTCACTAGCACACGACATGAGGTTTATAACCTATCGTGTTGAAATTTTTGTGCCTATTCAAGTTGGCTTTGCATAGGAGTTCTGAGAGTTCTCAATTGGTTGTACAGCTACTTGGAAGCAATGGCAGGCACCTGAGCTGCCAAATGGCAATAATTTAAGATTGCACAAGTTTAATCAATATGAGTTTGGATTTGTCACTAACCTTGTCTTGTGATTATGGTTTTGACAAATTCACATGGATAAGAACACATACACTATTAAATCTAAGTGTCATAAGGTTTCTCTCCGATTCATGAAAATGATGGTGAGGAAACACTTTCACTAAGTAGATTTTAGCTAGATAGCAATTGTGATATTTGCATTCTCAAAGTCGTTAGTGGAGCATGTGTGGTTTACCGGCACACTAACATGGACTTGTGAGAAGTGGCAAAGGTCTAAACAATTGAGACTATGATTACGGCATCCCTTTTCATAGTTCTAAAATTATTTAGACACACATGTGAGCTATCTAAGAGAGGTGTATGATTTTGATAAAGTTTTATCAAAACAATCTAGTATCAGAAATCTGAACTTTGGTAAGAAAGTCAGCTGATTTCTGAGTACATGTCAAAGCTAGTGGGAGCATAAGTGTTATGCTAATAATCATCATGTTAGTGGGAGCATGATAATTATGACAAAGGTTGCAAGTTAGCAATGTTAATTATAGAAAACAAGAGTTTCAATTCGTGAGGTTGCAGGGGTTGAAAAAGTTGTTTTGCTATAATTAAGGGAGAGGAAATTATACTTCATTTCAATTCTAAAAGCTTAGATTGAGATTTTAATTGTATTTAATCAAGGATATATATATGAATTTCATATTGGAATGGCTCAACATAAGGAAATTCTATATATGGGTCCATTATTTGCGTTCTAAAATTCGATTATGATTACGGCATCCCTTTTCATAATCTGAATTTTGAGAACTTGGCAAATTGAAATGGAAATATAATAGCAAAAGACTGGTTTAGTCTTTATGTGAGACATCATGAATCGTGTCCCATATGCTTCAGATATAGGATCGATTACATGTGCTATATTCATCCTTTCTACAATTTTCCAAATGCCTGGGGCATTATGAAGGGAAGAGGTCTAGAAATGGATATGACTAAAATGATTAAGCAATTGTCGAGGACAATCTAAGGTTTACCAAAGATTGGTTGCTCAAGGACAGTTGGAAATATAATGTTAATTCTGGAAGGACCATATTGACATAATCTGTAAGGAGGCAACTCTTGTTTAGAAGTGATAGTCAAAATGGAATATGGAAATGTTTCAAAGTTAGAAATTATTCAATCTGTGTAAGATTAGGAAACTTAATGAAAGAAGGATGTTTCCAAGGAGCTGATCTCCTTTGGAATGCTCTGTAATGATTGTTGTCAAGTCTTTCTGACTTCGTGCATAATCATTAAGAGGATCAATGCATATAAGTTTAGAATCTAACAGATTTCAGTAAATGGCATGAATTTGGAATTCTTGCATTTGCAGTAAGGATTTGGGACTGTGAAAAGAGGATCATTGGAGTGATGTTTAATTGATCTATTTTACAAAGTAAAGATCATAGACAAACATAGTATGCATACTTGGTGTATGGAATGACTAGTGTTTAGAAAACATAGTGTACATGCTTGGAGCATGGGACAACTATTGTTTTAAATTCAAGTATAAAGTTGATAAAACCGAAACAGTGAATAATGAGTAATCAGTATGGTGATAAATAAAAGTGTTTATTTATATTCATAGGGTTTGATACCATATTTGATTCATCTATTCTTGTGTTTCACTTTGCATGTTTTGACTTCCAGAATAACTAAGTCGCTCTTCCTGAATGATTAAGTTATTCAAACCATCCACAGTCGGTCATATGTTGGAAGTAGATATGAATCAAGACTGTCATGGGTTGGTTTGTAGAGGTCCAAGTTGGTGGACAAAGTGGTGCTACAACACTCATGAGTGCTCATAAGTTCTGAGTATTGGATTCATCCCGTGCTCATTTGAATCACTTCATGGATTTTATCACGAGTGATCATGAGACGATAATATCTTATATTCTTCAAACCTAGAGATATGAGTTGTTACTATGAGTTGGTTATACATTGATTGCATGAAAACGCATAGGTAACTCGATGTTATAAAACGTGCCTTTGTGTATGATTCAACAAGTAGTAGAACAAGCCATATGAGTCGAAGTTTATCCATTCCGTTTAACTTCGGGATAAAAGCGATATATGTGGGCCCCTCGATGATTTAAAGATGATACATGTGAGTGCTTGGCCAAGCTAGGATTGATTTGATTTGTTCAATCAGTCAGTCATCATGAATCGGAAATTGGGAAACAACAAATAGACAGAGAGAATGATTGATAATCCATGTCTCAGTCCATATGATATCTAGAATGGAGGAATATATGATCCCTTATCTAATGGACAAGTCATTGACAAAGGTCAGAGTTCATCGACAAGGTCAGAGTTCGACAGAAGCATTTGTGAGCTACGATTGCTGCTCGGTTCCTGAAGTCATACACAATAATAGTTTTAGACTTATCCAAGTGGGAGACTGTTGGATTAATGTCTAAGTCCATAACTATAATTGGTAAGACTTGACCCGACCCGGCATGGTCCATTTGGGTTGCATGGCATCATGCATTTGGATAGACTATAATGAGAGAAATAACACTTAAGGTTGGTTAATATATTATAAGTTCTAATATATTAATAAGGTTATTTAATTAGTATTGATCAAGAATTAATTTGGAATTAATTAAGTGATCAAAAGGAGACTAATTAAATATATGGGTTGATTGTGTAAATCATTCATTCTTATATATGTGGGCTTGTGATCCAAGATTCCTTATGTTGGACTAAGTCCATGGGGTGACCCATGGATACTCAATGGAGGTTAAAATCCATGGAGCATAAGGAATGGGTAAAGTTATGAGTTACATGGTGTAACCCTAATAGCCACCATATAAAAGAATCCCATGGCTCAAGAAATCGTGCACTAATGTGTGAGTGTGAGGGCTAGACGATTTCAAGGAGTGTTCAAGTTTCTCTCAAGTTATTCCAAGTGTATTTGGTGTTGTGTGAACCATTTGAGGTGTCACACTTGGGGCACTAGGCACTCAAGCTTCATGAATACATTCTACATCAAAGAGGTATGTATTCTATCTTGTTATATTTATTATTTTGTATGCTAGATTAGGATAATACCTTGGATGTTCATAATTGTATGTATAATAGAGAAAACATAGATCCAAGGTATTTAGGGTTGCATGTACACTTAGGAGTGTTAGATTGCTCATAACCCAACAGTTCCAGCATCAGCCTGAAGCTGGAGTAACGAATTAAGTTTACGGTTGAGGATTTTGAATTGCTTACCAGACATTAGCATATGATCTGGTATATCCTCCTCTTTTAGATCAAATTGAAGATCAGCAAAAGAAACACACACGTCATCATCCTATGTTGTAGTATAAGGAATAGATTTTGGACCTTCAGTGGACTGCGAAGGAAACAAAGATGTGATAGGTTGATTGATAATGTTTTGAAAAGTAGGTGAAGTGGTGGATTGAGGTAATGAAGTAGAAATAGGTGAATGAAATGGTGGTAACAAAGTACTCGTATCAATACAAGAGACTTCGAAGGTAGAGGAGACGATGATTGAATCCGAAGTACCTTGGGCGTAAGAAGTCGACACCCCATCACCCTTATTAACATTTGCGTCCATATCAGATATGCTCACAGTGATGCCTGAAGTTTGTGTTGGATAAGGTGTATAAGTCCATAACTATTTCTGGTATGTACTTGACTCGACCCGGCATGGTCCATTTGGGTTGCATGGCACCATGCAATTGGATAAACTAAAATGAGAGAAATAACACTTATGGTTTATTAATATATTATAAGTTCTAATATATTAATAATATTATTTAATTAGTTTGATCAAGAATTAATTTAGAATTAATTAAGTGATCAAAAGATAACTAATTAAATATATGGGTAGATTATGTAAATCTTCCATATCTTATATAGTGGGCTAAGAGGCTCCATGGATTATCAAGTTGGGTTCCACCCATAGGATGATCCACGGATGCTCCATGGGAGTTACAAACCCATGGGTCATGGAAATGAAGAGTCATGACACATTAGGGTTTACATGGTGTAACCCTAGATGTGTCAACACTATATAAGAAACCCATTCTCCACCAAAATTGGCGACACTAAGAAACAAGAGGGCTAGAGCCGATTTTGCAAGGTAAGATTCTCTCAAAGTTTACTCCTTTGTATTTGGTGTTGTGTGAAGCATTTGAGGCATCACACATGGGGTGCTAGGCTCACAAGGTTTCAAGGATCATAATCAACAACAAGGTAAGTTATTCTATATTTCATTCAAGTTAAAAATGTTCCCCATGTATGCTAGATAGGAATATAACCTTGGAATTCAACTTTGCATGATTATTAGACAAACATAGATCCAAGGTTATTAGGGTTGCATGTACACTTAGGAAGTGTTAGAATGCTCAAAACCCATCGGTGGTATCAGAGCCTAGGTTTGTTTGTTGTTTTTTTTTTTGTGTGCAAACAGCTTGAAAAAAATCGTTTTCCTGTTTTCTGCTCGTATGAAAGTTTGCACATTTGTTGCTGGAAATGGACTAGAAACATTAACCTAAACTGTTTTGATGTTTTATGCTAGTCCATTTACAATGGCAATTATTAAAATTACAAGTTTTTTTTAAGTGTAATTTTTGATTCTTGAAAGTGTTCATATTCATGTTCTTGAACTTATGAAGATTAGATGATCATAGGAATTGTTTGTAACCTTCATGGTAGTTTAATTCATGATCATAATGTGTTTTAATGGAGTCCATAACTTGTCCTCAAGTTATGGAAAACCAAAAGTCTCACTTTTATTAAAGCCATTAAAAGAACAGAAGAGTTATAAAAATGAAGAGCCTTCATTTTTATTACTCAATTAATTCATAAGTTATAAGAAATGGAAAGTTTTGGAAGTTTACAAAACTTGCCCTCAAGTTTTGGAACATGTAAAGTCTTGATTAAAACTTTAGTTCCAACCCGTAGAATTTTAAAAGTTAAAATTCAACCCTTATACTTTATAATATTATAAGTTACTAATATATATATGTATAACGTCAAGTCGTCTTACCGCTAGTACGCCTCATTCACGAAGCCGGTCTATAAGGGGGGTATAAGGTTGTTGCCTATAAAATGGCAACTTAATGGGTGTCCACTCTCACCCACCGCTTCCTTGATCGGTGGAGGGTCGTTAGCCGAACGGGTAAGACAAGGACTTATAAATTCTCATTAAAAGTATGATGAATATTATAAAGTAACTAAATGCTTTTATTAAATTCCCAATCTTAGTTACTTTAGGAAAATATGAATAAGGTGCTAATCCATGAAATTACACTTTACACTTTGTTTAAGTCGTTGGTGGAGCGTGTGTGGTTAACCGGCACACTAACTTGGACTTAACAAGGTAGGTAAAGGGTGACTTAAGGTTTACCATAGCATCGGTGGAGCGTGTGTGGTTTACCGGCACATCGATTGAGTGATAAACCTTGAGGGTACCAAGTGATTTGCATGGTTACTTCACACCTCGTTTTGTGATCCTCGGTATACCAGTCACAAAACTTGGAGGGCACACTCGAGATTGAAACATGCCTTTGAAAAGTTCATTGAATCTCAAAAGAATCTAGGAATTTCTAAGAACCAATTAAAAATCTAATATTTATATTTCGTTTTTCATGGTGGAAATTGGTGAATCGTCATTCACCTACCTTTCAAATATGTTATAGCTTGGATTACGGCATACCTCTTCTAAGTTATAATATATTATGATTGGATCCTAGCCTTAATATTACATTTGGGTGTTTTATTAAGGACTCTCTTAATATCTAAACTAATCTTGTTCTCTTCTTTCAGATGTCTTCAAACAATGTTGCTTCTGGCTCAAATCCTAAAGGCTCCTTTACCCTTATGAACTTGTGTGGGAAAGTCACTTTTGATGGATCCAACTTCAATGAATGGATCAGAAACATCAGGATGATTACCCGCTACGAGGACAAAGAATATGTCCTTGACAAGGAGCTTAAGGAGATTGATGAGACCACTGCAACTCCCCAGGAGATCGCTGACTTCCGGGCACATGAAAGGGATGCTACAAAAGTAGCATGCATCATGTTGGCCACCATGACAGTGGAACTCCAAAAGTCCTATGAGGACTTCTACCCTTTTGAAATGCACCAAGATCTGATGGAAAGATACCATCAAAGTTCACGACAAGAGAGGTATGAAATCATATGCTCTATCATAACAACCATGATGAAGGACGAGGAATCCGTCACCAGCCACATGCAGAAAATGCAAAGGTATGTGGATCGGTTGCTGAAGCTTAATGTGAACTTCCCTAAGGAGCTTGCAATAGATATCATTTTGCACTCCTTACCATCGTGCTATGATCAATTCCGCATGACATATCACATGAATAAGGAAGATGTCACACTCAGCAAACTTTAGGGACTCCTCAAGACCGCAAAAACATGTCTTAAGGGTAAGTCGGTTGTTAACACTCCTACTCCAAACTCTGCCCCGGTTTTGGCAATCGGGAAAGGTAGAGGGAAGAAGAGGAAGAGCTCTTTGAAGGGTACCAAGAAAGGTTTTGTCACTCCTTCTTCTGACCCTAAAGAGGCTGAATGCTTCTATTGCCACGAAAAGTCACATTGGAAGCGGAACTGCCCAACGTACCAGCAAGATGTGAAGGATGGGAAGGTTAAACCCAACCATGCAGGTATTTACACTATCTTATCTAATAACTCACCCCATTCTAACTCTTGGGTCCTTGATACCGGTTGTGGTATTCATATCTGTTCTGATTTGCAGGGACTAAGAAGAAGTGAGAATGTGGAGCATGGAAGAATAAACTTAATCATGGGGAATAGGAAAGCTTTACCTGTCACCAAGATTGGAGTTTATACTTTATCGCTAAGTAGTGGGTTTAGTTTAGATTTGAATAAATGTTTTTATTCGCCAGAAATGGCAAGAAATATTATTTCCTTTCATGCATTGTGTAAACAAGGTTTCACCTTTTCATTTGATAATGAAGTTGGTTCGATTAATGCTTTCTTTAATAATGTTCTTTATTTTAAAGCATTACCTTGTGATGGTGTGTATGAAACTGTATCTGTGGTTGATAACTTAGGAAATAATGTATTGTGTATTGATTCTGTTAATGATAATAACTTGGATAAAGCATCATTATGGCATTGTCGTCTTGGACATATAAGCAAGAAATGCATAAGCCAACTCCAAAAGGATGGAGTATTGGAGTCATTTGACCTAAAGTCAGATGATAGTTGCGAATCATGCTTACTTGGAAAAATGACAAAGTCACCCTTCACAGGTTCTTGTGAGAGGGGTGAAGGTTTGTTGGATCTTATACACACGGATGTGTGTGGGCCCTTCAAACATGCCACAAGGGATGCTGATCGTTATTATTTGACTTTTACTGATGATTACAGTAGATATTGATATGTTTACTTAATCAAGCATAAGTTAGAGACTTTTGAGAGGTTTAAAGAGTTTAAACAGGAAGTCGAGAATCAATTGGGCAGGAACATTAAGATGCTTCGATCCGATCGAGGTGGTGAGTATCTTAGTTCAGAGTTCCTCGACTATCTTAGGGAATGTGGGATTGTCTCACAATTGACACCTCCCAGGACACCGCGGTTGAATGGTGTAGCTGAGAGGCGTAATCGAACCTTGTTGGATATGGTTCGTTCCATGACGAGTCGAGCTTCGCTTCCAATCTCATTTTGGGGGTATGCCTTAGAGACTGCCGCCCATATCCTTAATCTAGTTCCCACAAAGAAAGTTGCCAAAACTCCTCATGAGATGTGGACTGGTAAAGTACCCAAACTAGACCACATTAAGATTTGGGGTTGCGAGGCTTTCATGAGACGCGAGACTCATGATAAGCTCGAACCTCGAAGTGAGAGGTGTATTTTCATCGGCTACCCACATAAATCCTTTGGTTACCTCTTCTACAGACCTAGTGCGAATGTGGTCTTTGTAGCTAGGAGGGCTTTCTTTCGAGAGAGAGAGTTCATAAGCCAAGGAGACAGTGGGAGGCAAGTTGACCTTGAATAAATTCAAGAGTCAAGTGGTGAAGGAACTTCAAACCCTAGCACTCAACTTGAGGAGGAAACTCATGTTGAGCCAATTGACAAATCTGTACCTCTGAGGCGTTCCACAAGGGTTAGGAATGCACCTGAGCATTACTATGGATTCCATATTACTGCGGAAGGTGATACACTTATCAGTGATGAGACACTGATAGGTCTGGATGAACCTAACAGTTACGCGGAAGCCATGGCAGGCCCTGAGTCAGCCAAGTTGAAAGAGGCAATGGACAGCGAGATACAATCCATGTATGACAATCAAGTTTGGAACTTGGTTGAGAATGTACCAGGTCGTACGACTATAGGGTGCAAATGGATCTTCAAGAAGAAGACCGACATGGATGGTAATGTACACACTTATAAGGCACGACTGGTTGCAAAGGGTTTCTCACAAACTCCGGGAGTTGATTATGATGAGACCTTTTCTCCAGTGGCCAAGATTAAGTGTATTAGGGTTCTGTTAGCCATAGCTGCATTTCATGACTATGAAATATGGCAAATGGATGTCAAAACCGCTTTCCTTAATGGAAAGTTGGCTGAGGATGTTTACATGAGTCAGCCAGAGGGTTTTGTCAACACAGAGTACCCTAATAGAGTGTGTAAGCTTGAGAAATCCATTTATGGGTTAAAGCAAGCACCTCGCAGATGGAATCTTTGCTTTGATGAGAAAGTCAAGGAATTTGGCTTTTCTAGGAGTGAAGATGAATCTTGTGTATATGTCAAGGCTAGTAGGAGTATAGTTAGCTTTTTGGTATTGTATGTGGATGACATACTACTCATAGGAAATGACATCCCAACTCTGCAGGAAGTTAAGTCCTGGCTTGGGAAGTGTTTCTCTATGAAGGACCTAGGAGAAGCTGCCTATATTCTAGGGATAAGGATCTTGAGAGACCGGAGTAAAAGACTAATTGGACTTAGTCAGAGTACTTACTTGGATAAGGTGTTGAAGAGATTCGGCATGCAGTACTCCAAGAAAGGAGAGTTACCCATCCAGAGTAACGCCAGATTGAGTAAGACACAAAGCCCTAGTACTGAGGCTGAGATAGCTGATATCTAGAACAGAGGATTATATGATCACTTATCTTAAATGGCGTATCATCATCTTCTCAGTTCCGAGAGACCTTGAAAGAGCTACGATTGTCGATCGGTTCCTGAAGTATTGCAGTTATAGTTATTAGACTTAGCCAAGTGGGAGACTGTTGGATAAGGTGTATAAGTCCATAACTATTTCTGGTATGTACTTGACCCGACCCGGCATGGTCCATTTGGGTTGCATGGCACCATGCAATTGGATAAACTAAAATGAGAGAAATAACACTTATGGTTTATTAATATATTATAAGTTCTAATATATTAATAATATTATTTAATTAGTTTGATCAAGAATTAATTTAGAATTAATTAAGTGATCAAAAGATAACTAATTAAATATATGGGTAGATTATGTAAATCTTCCATATCTTATATAGTGGGCTAAGAGGCTCCATGGATTATCAAGTTGGGTTCCACCCATAGGATGCTCCATGGATGCTCCATGGGAGTTACAAACCCATGGGTCATGGAAATGAAGAGTCATGACACATTAGGGTTTACATGGTGTAACCCTAGATGTGTCAACACTATATAAGAAACCTATTCTCCACCAAAATTGGCGACACTAAGAAACAAGAGGGCTAGAGCCGATTTTGCAAGCGTAAGATTCTCTCAAAGGTTACTCCTTTGCATTTGGTGTTGTGTGAAGCATTTGAGGCATCACACTTGGGGTGCTAGGCTCACAAGGTTTCAAGGACCATAATCAACAACAAGGTAAGTTATTCTATCTTTCATTCAAGTTAAAAATGTTCCCCATGTATTCTAGATAGGAATATAACCTTGGAATTCAACTTTGCATGATTATTAGATAAACATAGATCCAAGGTTATTAGGGTTGCATGTACACTTAGGAAGTGTTAGAATGCTCAAAACCCATCAGTTTGCACCTCCTCCATATTGGACTCAGCTTGCGAAACCTCGGGTGGTATGACGAAAGTCTGCTCAGGGATGGATAATTATGAATGATCACCCATATTTATGGTTGTGTCCACATGAAATGTTTCCACATTTCCATCAAGACTACCAGTCGCCTCGAAAGTCGACTTGGCTGGAGAGTTCCTTTGTGGTGACGAAAAATCCATATTCGCATGTCGAATTGGAGATTAAGGCTTACCACTATCATCAACATCTGTTTCAAGAACCACCTCATCCAATGGATCTTTAACTTTCTTTTGCTTCTTCTGAATCTTCTTCACCATTTAATGAGCTCGTCGTTTCTTAGAGGCTGGAGAAACAGAAGCTGGAATCTCACGAATTGCAACACCCTTGCGATTGATTGTAGGCTTACGGAACCTATTTGAAAAAGAAATACTCTTGGTAGAAGATGGGGACTTCTGATAAGCTGCTTTGACAGCAACCCTTTCCGGTGAATGATGAGATTTGTGATCCATTTTCTTTAGTGTTTTGAGAACACCACTCTTCGAAGGCATGACCACCTTTCCTGGTTGAGAAGTCTCTTCGTGAACAGGCTGAACATGATCAGGATTCGATGGACTAGCCTTCTCTGTAACCTTATTTGGTGTTGAAACAGAAGTAGGGTTCGATGGACTAGCCTGAACAGCTTTGTTTGAGCCCTTAGTTATTTTGGAAGGACCAGCAACACCCTTCGCCAATAACACCCCAGTCTCAATTGAAGGATTGATTGTTTGAAGATAGTCAATAAGAACAGGATTGGCAGGATCTACTTTGCAAAGCATTGCATCAGGGATCCTCGCAACAGTGGGAAAATTTTTGGAATCATCCTCCACAGTCTTACGGTGTTGATAGATACCGAACTTAGCTTTAGGATCTTCAACATGCACCACGATCCCTTTTTTTTCATAGACACATCAATATCGGGCTCCAATAACGAGCACATGAAACGTCATTCACCACATTTGTGTTAGCAACGTTGTTTCCAAACTCTTGACACAGTTGTGTAGCATTATCAACTTGTAAATCATAATACTATCATGCGACCATAGCATAAACCTCCAATTTTTCTTTTTCCAAACCAACAGTGCGTCCTGTCAAGCATCGAAGGAAGATGCCAAGAAGAAAGATCCAAATGCAAGGTAAAGATGATTTCTTGAAGTCAATCATTCTGGTAAGCGGTGGTTGATGACCCATCTCATTGAACATATGAACAACCTGTTCATTCGTAACCTCGTAGAAAGGTTCGATATTAGGAATGTTAAAGATTTAGGCAAACTTCTTCTTGGACAACTTGTACTTCTTTTCATTGGTTAATTGAAAGTAACCACCTTGGTAGTCTTGTTAAACACAGGAGTAGCAGTAGCAAGCGATAACACTTTGTGAATCACAATACAACGGAATTTTCTTCATGTTGATTGCATAATCATGCAGTTGACTTTGAATTCATATGATTTGAGAAGTGCAAGTTGCAGCAACAACATATTCTGCTTCTGCTGTGGAAATCGAAACACAAGTTTGTTTCTTTGAGTGCCATCTAACAATCTTCCCATCCAAAAGTTGACATCCACCACTTGTGCTTTTTCGATCTAGTTGACAACCTCCAAGATCCGTATCGGAAAATGCCAGTATGAAAAACCCTATTTTTGACAACAGTTAGAAGAGTTTCTATGGGATTTGACTGATACCTAGCATAATTGCACACAACAAACATGATATCATGTCTACTGGCTGTTAGGTAAAGTAACGAACCAATCATGCTCCTGTACAATGTGAGATCAATAGCTGGCTTGTCTAACGAAGGACCAAGACACGTGCCAACAGCCATAGGTACTCTGAGTTTCGAACTATTCGTCACGCCAAAATTCTCAAGAAGATTGGGAGAATACTTTTCTTGATTGATAAAAATTCCTTCTCTGTTTTGAGGAATATTTAATCCCAGAAAGATATTGATCTTCCCCATCATGCACATCTCAAACTGACTTTTCATCAAATTCTCAAATTCATGTGACAATTTAGGGTCAGTACAGCCAAAAATAATATCATCAACATAAATTTATACAAGCATGAGATGATCCTCAACTTTCTTTCGAAAGAGAGTGGGATCAACAGATCCTTGTTTATGTTTCAATGATTTTAAGAAATTAGTAAGAGTGACATACAAGGACCTTGGTGCTTGTTTGAGACCATAAACCGCCTTATCTAAAATATAGAAATGATCAGGATATTGTGTACTTACGAATCCTGACGGTTGTTAAACATACACCGTTTCTTCTAAGACTCCATTAAGAAATGCACACCAAACACCCATTTGATAAACATCAAAGTCCTTGTATGCTGCATAGGCTAAAAAGATTCGAACAACCTCGAGTCTTGAGACAGGGGCAAAGGTTTCTTCATAATCTATACCTTCTTGTTGCTAATATCCTTTAACAACTAGCCTAGCTTTATTTCACACTATGTTTCCTTCTTTATCGGTTTTATTTTTGAAAATCCATTTTAAGCCAATAACTGATACTTCCTGAGGTTTCGGAACAAGCCTCCAAACTTTATTTCTTTCGAATTTAGACAATTCATATTGCATAGAAACAATACAATCAGGATCTTCCATTGCAACCTTGACTGACTTTGCTTTGATTTTCGAAAGAAAAACATTGAACAAAAAAAATTCATGATGAACATTAAGTACCTCATTCTTTGCACGAGGCTGAGCTCTAGTCAATACTCTAGCTTGAGGATCACCAAGAACTTGTTATTTTGGATGACTTCGAGTCAATTTATCCATCGGTGGATATGCAGGATCAAAATCCAAAGGTGCATCTTCGAACATTTCATCCATTTCTAAACCTTCACCTTCATTCGACATATTATCAGTCACATCATGAAATACATCAGTTTGTATATTGGAAAGATTTGATACAAATCCATTTTGCTCCCCCTCAATAATTGGATAAAATGTTATGATGCTCCCCCTCCACATCTGCATTCGTTTGACTATGCTCCCCATCAACAACATTAATCGAACTCGAGTGCTCCCCCTCCACTTGATCTATGGATAATTCTGGTTGACTTTCGTTATGTAATGGAAAATTAATGGATGAATTTAAATCAGCTGTGTCCTGAGTAAGTGTCGAATCATCAGAATGCTTCGATACTTCAGGAATCTAATTTTCATCTGCATGTCTTGCTGCATCAATTGACCTATCAGGAACACCAAAAATTAAATCATAATCAAAATCCAAAGAATTCAATATTTGAGACTCATCATTAGTTTCATTAATGGTTGGCTTTTGTTCAAAGCACTTTTCGATCTTTTTGACATAGTGATCATCAAAGGTAAGATTAAAGATTTCTTCAATATTCCTTGGTCGCTTGCTCAACACCCTATACGCAACAGAATTGTTCGAATATCCCAAGAACATCCATTTATGTCACACCCCCAAACCGGAACGGCGAAACGTTCGGAGGCGGAGGACGTCATGTTTAGTATCACAACACGTGCATCATAGTAATCAAAGTAACAAACAACCATTGTATTAATATTAAAGTGTTTACAAAGTATGTGATTCACAAAAGTTAGTCTCCAAAAGTAAATAACAAAACAAGACATGAAGCTACTATGCTCCATCTTCTGAATCCCTGTGCGTGTACCTGTCTACTATTCTCCTGAGAATACACGTTATTTTGAAAGAGTAGATCAGCATTTAAGCCGGTGAGTTCATAAGTATTTTAGTGATGTAAGGTAAGTTGTAAGTTCTTTTAGAAAAGTTCGCATGTTCGTTCAGAAAATCCTATATTTTATGATATGATGAATGAAAGTAAAATGACTCTACAATTCCTTCTATGAGTACTAAATGGATACAAGTTATATAGAATCCAGATGAAACGGACAATCGATTGTGTGAATCTGCCCTAAGCCCACAACCAAAAAAGGAACAGGAAATGAGGCGGAAGTCACACATCCCATTGTTTGTTAGATCTTCATTGTATATAACCCTGGCGTATTCATTTGGTATTTACGGAGTTAACTGTAATAGTTCTTTATATTTGATGAAAACATACTTTAAGAAAATCATATATTTCCTTTAGTACAAATGGTAACCACAATAGTTCCTTCTATAATCACTTAGTTTATACTAGCTATATATATAATCTAATATCGAAAGGATAGTTAATTGTGTGAATCTGTGTGACAACCCGAAACTTCTATCTTGTACAACTATTCAATTCAATCAATGTTATACTCGTTTCTGTTATCTTTTAGCACTGTTTAAGGGTTCGTGTAAGTGTTCTAAACTTGAGTTCAACCAAGGTTGAGATTAGGGATGAGTTATCAAGTTCGTAAAGTAGCATATCGGGCCATACACTCCTATAGGAGGAGTGTACGACCGTACACATGGGTATACGGCCGTACACCCCCTTATGTCCGCACACCTACCCCTATATATATGGGTAGACCCCTTTCTTTCATTCCTTTCTTTCCCTTGGCTGCACACTACTCCATTCTCTCTCAAGTTTCTTCAACCGTGAACCCTCCAAGGCTTCAAAACGTAAATATTCCATCCTCTAGTTTGTCATGCTTGAAAGACCTCTTGATTTAAACCTTGACTCTTCAAGTTTCACCATGATCTTCATCCCTTGAAGGGAGTACGGCCGCACACCTTCATAAGGTTGGCCGTACACGCCTTAAAGGCCCTCCAAAGTGAGAGTTTGGCCCCTATCAACTAGATGGACATGCTAAACCTTTGATCCTAACCTTGGTTCACCTTAAAGTCGACAACTTTAGCATGAACATGAAGGGTGTACGGCCGCACACCCCTTGTACGGCCGCACACACCACTTACGGCTGTGAACCCACTTGGATGATCATTTTAGGCCTAAAACTTGCATTACAACTAAGCATGGGACCTAGAAAACTTCTTGGATGCTAGTTAGGACCTGGGAAACATCTCAAAAACACACCTCTTCATGAGTGTACGACCATGCACTCATGCGCCGTACACCCATGGTCGTACACACCCTTAGGGTGGCCGTACACCTCCCTCACTCAACCACATATGGTTTTGACACTTAGTTCAAGTGTATCCTAGTCCCTAGAGTGGTTTCCTATAATGTCTAGTAGTGAAATAACCTTATTTGATCCCTATATGTGTTGTTACATGCTAAATAAGATCCAATTGTGTTCGAGGCTTCACTTGACATTCGGCATCTCATATCGATCTTTTATACAAACCAATCACTCAAGGTGAATTCATACCCCTACGCTTTTATGATTTTTAAACATTTTCAGGGGGGAATACAAGCCAAACACAAATGATTTTGTGAACTAAAACAAAAGGATTTTTGAAAGTATAAAACTTATGCAATTGATACAGACAAACGATTTCCACGTTTTTATAAAATATTTAGATATTTAGATATTTTTTCCCATGCTTAGTTGTAATGCAAGCGTGAGGCCAGGGTTTTCAAACAGAACATACTATACCTACTATGATTATCATTAACTAGACATATAAACTAGTATTTTCACATGCTACAACAGATTTCAGTAACGAACATTCATAGTTACAGACAGAACTGATAACATCACACTTTCACTAAAGAAAATATTGGATTTTCTTGAAAACATGCGAACATTTTTACAAATTCATCAACGGGTTTTCATTACAAAACATGACTTATGAACTCACCAGCTTTATGCTGATACTCTTTCAAAACTGCTTGTATTCTCAGGAAATCAGTAGACAGGTATCTCCTGGAGTGTTGAGAAGTCGGATAAATTGAAGTCGTGCCTTTACATTTTACCTACACTTTTGATGTATTCAAACAAGACTTAAACAGATGTAAACTTTTTTTTCCTATATGTATTCAATGTTTGGTTGTGTTTACTATGATTGTTATGATAAAATTGTTATGATACTACGTATGACGTCATCCACCCCCGAACGTTTACGCCGTTCCGATTTGGGGGTGTGACAGATTGGTATCAGAGCTCTTGTTTATAGTGAACTAAGTATACCGAACCTTACATAGTATACAACTATAAACACTAAGGGGCTGAAGCGCTCCGAACTAAAAAGTATACTTTTAAAATATAAGTATTTTATAAGAAGTATACAAGTATGCATACATAACAGAACCAGAGTCATAGGTAGAACAAAACAAAAGTATTTTGGGTGTTGGACACTGTGGTTAAACCTGGGCAGTTATGTAATCAAGTCTAGGGTGAATATAGCCTGATCAACTATATTCATTCGAGACATGACCAACATGTGCTTGGGAGTGACTGTGGTGTTGCAGCGAGCCTAAAACTTACCAAGTATATATACATCAGATATCGATAGAACAAAACATACGACTTAAAATACTATAGGAGTATTTTAAGTAGAGCCAAATTCGGTATAGAGATTTATTCCAAGTGTTGCTACTTATTCCTTTCTAAGCGCTAACTTACTTGCATTAGTAATCTTTCCTTGCTTATCGCTTGGTAGAACACTTTAGATATCAGGACGTGATATATCTTATTTCATATATCTTGAGGACTTACCATCCTCTTCTTCCTGATTGCTTCTAGATCAAGATGCCTCCCTGAAGAAGACCCATCAAAAGGAACAACGACACTCCGCCGCCAGCGCCTCCTCAGTTCGATCCTGTTATGTTCCAGGCAGTAGTTATAGCCGCCGTAACTGCAGCAATGGCGTAAGTAAACTCTGGTGGATCCGAAAGTGGTACTCATCCCCAGAACCTCGGTGATCAGGGACACCAAAAGGAGTGTTCCTTCAAGGATTTCATGAATGCAAAACCTAAATCCTTCGACGACAAGCGAGGTGTTATTGCCCTGACTCGATGGCTCGAGAAGATCGAATCCATCTTCGAAATTTATGCCTGTTCCGAAGCAAACAAGGTGAAGTTCGCTGCATGCACCTTCACCGACAGAGCATTGACCCGGTGGAATGGTCAAGTCAAATCCCTAACCCTGCCAGTGGCTAATGCCATGGGTTGGGAAAGTCTGAAGGAACTGATGCTAGCCGAATACTACCCAAGAGGCGAGGTGCAAAAGTTAGAGCACGAACTCTGGAACCTGAAGATGAAGGGTTCCAACATTGTTGCCTACACAGCTAGATTCTGTGATCTGGCTCTTCTCTGTCCAGGAATGGTCACCCCGGAAAGCAACAAGATTGAGAGGTACATCTGGGGACTGACGCCCCCAACCAAAGGAAATGTTTTGGCTGCTAGGCCTACTACATTTGATAGCGCCAAGTGTCTGGCGCAGACGCTGATAAATCGTGGGGTCGATCTTGATGAGGTGGCAGCCGTTCCCGAGCCACAAAAGGAGAGTGGCGGGAAGAAGAAAAAGTTCTGGAACAAACGAAAGGGCCAGTCTTCTTAGGAGACCTCCAAGAAACAACAAACAGTGGCAGTCCACGCTGCTACTACTTCTGCTGCTGTTCCCACCATCCAAGCACCTACCAGTGGATATGTTGGTACTCTTCCAAAGTGCAGCAAGTGCATCTTTCATCACCACGGACCTTTCCGTGATTTGCAATGCAAAAACCGTGGTAAAAAGGGGCACACAACTCGATTCTGCAAGACACCAGTCCAACCAACCAACCAGGCTCCTGGATCGGGCGTTGGTCAAGCATGCTATGGTTGTGGAGAGGTTGGGCACTTCAAGAGAGATTTCCCCAAGCCAACAACCGATGTCAACACTGGGAGAGTGCTGGCTATGGGCCCCGATCTTATTCGTGAAGTAGAAAGAAGGATCCTTTCGGATGTACATTGACTACCGAGAACTGAACAAGCTTACCATCAAGAACCGTTATCCCTTACCTACCGAGAACTGAACAAACTTCAGGGAGCCAGTTATTTCTCGAAGATAGACCTTAGATCAGGGTACCATCAGTTACGAGTTCACGAGAATGACGTTCCTAAAACAACATTCCGAACTCGTTACAGACACTACGAGTTTGTAGTGATGCCCTTCGGTCTAACCAACACACCAGCAGTATTCATGGAGCTGATGAATCGGGTGTGCCACCCTTTCCTAGACAAGTTCGTGATCGTTTTTATTGACGATATACTTGTCTATTCGCGGAGCGAAAAAGATCATAAACAGCACTTGAGACTATTGCTAGAGACATTAAAGGAAGAGAAACTATATGTAAAATTCACAAAGTGTGAATTCTGGATCAGAAATGTAACTATCATTGGTTACGTGGTTAGCGAGGAAGTGTGACAACTGTCAATTCAGGTCATTCTCGGAGTCATGCATCTTTATAATAACCATTCATGCACATCATGCCATGGCCTAGTAGTATAAATTAGGTCAAAATCTTGCATAAACTAGGATCCATCTAAGACCTAGGACTAATATACTTGACACTTACGATTCTAGTAAGTTGCTTAACTACAATAGGAAATGCCAATGCTATAATTTGAATGAAACTTTCAAGCTTTGTTATAATTGAAAAAGGGTATAAAACCCTAAAAATAAATTAAAATATTCTAATTATACTTCATTATGATGATGAACATCAAACAATATTCCAAAAACCCTAAAGAGCCCAAAATCCAAATTTATAAATCATAAAGCTTAAAAACTTTATAAAATTTGGCTATAAACTTTCTAATATCAAATTTTTATTAATCAAATTATGGATTATAATCATTGAAATAGAAATTAAATTATCATGCAATAATCATAATTTATTAGTTAAAAACAAGATTTTTTACAAATAAATCAAGAATTGCTTAATAAATATTTTTATAAAAATTAGGGTTTTTATAAAAATATTGGAGGGAATTTTATAAAATTTGAAATTAGGAGAGAGGAGGCCTAATGCATGATAGAGCTAGCCATTCTCCCCTCCCCATGCACTCTCTCTTCCCAAAACTCAATCATTAGACTTAAACCCTCACTCTACCTCTTCTCTCTTCACTCTCTCACACTCCACCCTCCTAACCCACAAACTCTCTTCCTCTCTCTCTCTAACCCACGAAATTTCTCTCATTCCTATGCCAAATTTCGAGATTTTGAAGACCTTGAAGTGTTCTTACTTCCCTCAAGATCAAAACCAAGGTAAACAACAACATCTTCTCCCATAGTTTCATGATTCTACTTCCTCTTCTTCTTAGTTTTCTCTTCTTTTCGGATTCGATGCCTTTCCATGGCTAGAAATCTTTATTTTTCCCTTGTGGTTTGTAGATTCTCACCATAACACAATGCATGTGTTTGAAATGGTGAAAATCCGGGATCAAACCCATGCAAGGAGTGAAAATGATGCACATATGTTCATGTGACTTCAAAAACAAGTATTACATATTCTTCTCCATTTCTTTTGTGTTCTTGCATGATCAAAAGCATTTAAACCATTTCTAGTACATCTTGGATGCTCATTCACTCCATGCATGTGCTAGAAATCGGACCTTATCAAAGGCATGCATGATGTTCTTGTCAAAATGTCCTAAGGATGCACTCAAAGCAAACATGCAATCTGCCAGATTACTTTATTCAGCTTTGAACGACCATATCTCGGTCATTACTTAACCAAATCATGATATTCTTTTTGTATTGGATAGTTCCATGAGTTAACTTTCAAACCCAACTGGTCTCACTGTAAAATATTAAATATCCGATTTTTGGCAATTTTTACAAAATGGTTGCGCAAACAGCTCTTTTTCTATGACCACCATTTTTGCCTTGCATGATCAATGGCCTTAAACCCAACCATAAATCTGGGGAAAAATACTTTAGAAACTTAACATATCCAGTGAATGATGGTTGAAATTTCGTGGCTTAAAACCCCACAGAATGTGCTTCATAAATTCATGAATTTCAGCCACATTTACATCTCATGCACCATTGCATGCAACATTTCTTAACTTGTTTGGGTTCAATACCCCTATTTCCCTTCTGAATAAATTTCGAACATTTTTCCTTTTGAAAGCCCTCACATGCATGTGATAATCTGTAAAATACCAAAAGTTTTTATTATTTCTTTGATTTATTTTAATTATTGCTAGAAACCAAGGGCATAAATCACATAAAATACTTCCAGAGGTCAATAAATCCGGAACAAATTCATGGATGACCCTTATGATGGATAATGACCCCTCACTAATTTTCATTAATTTTTGTTGCTGTTTGGTATGATTTTTGATTTTCTTTTTGTTAGGATATAATAAATCACAAAACCACTTTAGAGAGTGTGAAAATTTTATCTAACAATTTTCGCATACCTTACCTGTGATGGATGACTCAGAAAAATAATTTCAACATTTTTCATCATGCCTTGCTATTTTTCCCAATTTTTGGTAATTATAATGGTCTAAAAATAGGAAAAATAGTTATGATTATCCAAAATTCATGAAATTTTACCAGAACATCGTGTTGTACAGTAGGAGGTTACATAAAAATTTTGAGGATTTTTCTCCACTGTAAACTATTTTTCTCTTAATTTCTAAAGATAATTACACTTAAATTCACATAAATACCCAAAACCGGATTATACAATATAAAAACCACTTTTGGCATTTTTTTCAGGTTATTTATACTGTAAATGATGTTACAAAAATTTTTGGTAAATTATTTTAACTGTTTAGTATTATTTCTTCAATTAATGATTATTTAAAGGAATAAAACAAGGAAAAATAGAAATACCCACTGAAAAATATCTTTTATATTTTCCCAGCCTATTTATGTACAATAACAGTTAATTAAAAAGTTTGGGTAATTTTGGAAACTGTTTTCTATTTATTTCAATTTTTATTGGAATAAATGCTCAAAAATCATAAAATATAATTAAACAGCTTGGAAATCCATTTTTATAATTTTCCCAGCTTAGTATTGTGTAATAACAGTTAAATAAAAAGTTTGAGAATTTTTATCCTTTGAATGCTATTTTCGTGAATTTATGTTGTAATAAGGACTTAAAAATTTGGAAAATTTATATTCCAATGTTGTAATTAATCGCACGATTTGTAGAATTTCACTATTTCAGAAAAAGTGTAACCAATTAATATAAAATCAAATACTAAATCATAAATTGGCATTTCACTATATGTAGAATTTAGTATATTAGCATTAGATTTCGACATGGAAACTCACTAGTGTGTGTTTGATGTCGTAGGATCCCGGTAGTAAGACGTTGGTGCATTCCGAAGTACCACTTGTACCTACTCGAAACGTTGTGAGTATTCACGCACTCCCCTATTTTCAGTTTTTTATGTTTTGGGGTGGAAAAGCATGTCCCGAAAAACTATTATTTGAATGTTGTATTTAAATTGATTTGTATCAAACATGATTGCTATTTTATTGCTATGTCTCTCTATGTATGTCTATGCATCAGGGAACATGAGAACTTATCGTACTAAGGCCCTTCCCTTATCTCTTACCATTAACTCTTTGAGCCAATGGTCATTATGGATAGCGCTATTAGGAATTGACAACTCCTCACTCGCCCGAATCGCTGGAGTGCATGATACCATATTCATCTATGGAACGATAAGCATAGATCTCGATAGGGCTTCAGTCATAGGTTTGGTTGAGACTCATTGTTTGCTCATACACATACAAACTCGTTTCTCGTTATAGCAATAATCTTGTATTCATTAATAGCAATCAACTTTGTTTATCATCAAAGCAATGTACTTGTATTTACGAAAAGCCTTATTCCAAGCTCGATTTTATAAACTTGTGAACTCACCAACTATTTTCATAGTTGACGCTCGTTTTACATGCTTTTTCAGGAAATAATTAGTAAGTGGATATAAAGATTCATCATCATAGAGCATGCTGCATCGTGTTGAAGTTAATTGTGGAGTTTTCTTTGAACAATGTTATTTTGGAAAAACTTGTATTTTGTTTCTTTTGAAGCTATGGGTTGTAAACTTTTAAATACTGCTATGGTGATGTATCATTATCTTTTGCAATGAAACCGTTATCGCTGTCATACCTTGCGTTTCCGCTTTAGCGGGGTGTGACAGGAAGGCATACACGTGGACCCTTCCAAAATCAAAGCGATTGAGAATAGTTCAGCACCAAAGACACCCACAGAAATCTGCCAATTCTTGGGTCTCGCTGGCTATTATCGTAGGTTTATCCAGAACTTATCCAAAATCGCTAAGCCTTTAACCACCCTGACACAGAAAGGTGTAACCTTTAGTTGGGGAGAAAGGCAAGATGCTGTGTTTCAAACATTGAAGCAGGCCCTATGCAGCGCACCTATCTTGTCCCTGCCTGAAGGGACGGAAGAGTTCGTTGTCTATTATGATGCATCCAATAAGGGCCTAGGCTGTGTGCTCATGCAGCGAGGAAAGGTTATCGCCTATACCTCGAGGTAGCTGAAAACTCACGAAGTCAATTACACAACTCACGACCTAGAGTTAGGAGCAGTGGTTTTTACGTTAAAGTTAGCATTATAGGCCCCTTCTAACTGAATGTACTAAGACTCGACTGTTTTGTTTGTCTTTTGTAATGATATAAGTTTTCCCAAGTTTAAGACTTTCTTTACTAGAAAATAGTTTGCATTACCTTTTAAGTGAGAAGATCACTATATGAATGTAATGGGAAAATAATAGTATTCAGTAATACTGTATAAAGTAACTACTGAAACACTAACTACCTTAAAAACCAGTTTGACTCGTATGAAACACGATGCTCTAAAGACGTCGAAAATGGTATGACATTCGTCACCCGTAGACCTGCAGGTCCCACTGTAGCTAGCAGCAAGGTGTCGGATGGTCAATCCTGTATAGATCTATACACAAATTCACGCTCTCCCTCCAGGAGACTTTTGTTACAAAATGTGACACAACAGTATATTGTCGTTCCATGAAGTAGTGGCCCACATTAATGCTATAGTATTCTTGTATTTGTATAGTATGTTCTCTCTTTTCTAGTGTATAGTGTGACAACCCGAAATTTCTATTTGTACAAACCCTGCAGTCAAGCAATACAAATAATAGTCAAGTTCATTTCTGCTAATTTTTAGCCGGTTTAAATTCTGTTTGGGTGTTTTTAATATAAATTCATTAAACGAACAAATAAAAGGAAGTATCTTCTAGGAGTGATGCGTAACAAATAAACATTTCACACGATAACAAGGTGTTTACGGCCAAACTTTGGGAGTTTGTGCCGTAAACTCCTCTTGGCCGTGAACTCATGCTTAAGGCATGAGTTTACTCCTCATTTCCTCACTTCTCACTTCCAAGCTTAAGAACACCCACATTTCTCTCTCAAGTATCATAACATATTTCTTCCAATCTTCCAAAAATGTAAGTATTTCTTCTCTTGATTTGTTGTTATAACACTTCATCTAGTAGTTATACATGATTTTATCCATGAAATCTTGTCTTTTTCATAGACGTTCAAGTGTTCTTCAATACACCAAGAACACCAAGAACACACACTAGTGTTCTTGGACCTTAAACACTCTTACAAGCTTCCTATAAGTAAGTACACTCCTCCTAACTAGTTATTTACTTAGAATGCTTGTTAAATCATTGAAAAACACCAAGAATCCCCAAGAACACATGGGTTTACGGGCAAGGAAATCTCCTTGGACCGTAAACACCTTTAGGTGGTGCATATGTGCCACCATTACCTTCTAGGGCTTGCATATTGGACTAGAACCTTGCATGCATGAGCTAAGGACCTTAAACCATGAAATGGTAGGAGTTACCATGGGTTTACGGCCGTAAACCCACTTGGACCGTAAACCCAAAACCGTAAACTCCATGGGAGTTGGTCCATGAACCGTAAACCCTAATAAGGGGGCCATTATGAGCCCTAGTCCCTTCTAAACCCTTGGAACCAAGTCTAGATCACTTATTTGAGGAGTATAACACCTTAAACAAGCAAAAGAAGCAAGCACACATGAGTTTACGGCCGTAAACTCAAGGGGTTATGACCATGGACCGTAAACTCTAAAAGTTGGTGCAAATTGTGCCACTATTACTTCTTAAGGCTTGGGCTTGATCATAGGATGCTTAACCTTGACTTGTAAGACCCTAAAACACACAATGGTACTAATTACCATTAGTTTACGGCCGTAAACTCATGGAGGAAATGACCATAAACTGTAAACTCATGTGGTGTTGCCATATGGGCAGTAAACTCCAATGTGAGGCCATACTCACTTTAGATGCAACCCCTTAATACTCCTAGCACTTGAATCAAAATGTTATCCATGTTTTAGGGTGTGGTTACTTGATTAATTAGTTGTTAAATGACTAATTAGATACATATATGTGTCATTACATGTTAAATAGGATCCGTGTGTGTGTTCAAGTCTTCACTTGACACTTAGCATCCTGTCCGGCACTTCCTTCCAAACCACTCACTACAGGTGAGTTCATACCCCTTAATCAACCTTTGAAATGATTTTAAATGCTTTTATGGGGGGGAATACAAGTTGAAATATTTTAGTTATTGCTTTAATCACATGTGATTAATGACTAGAACAAACAGAAAGATTTACTACTACTTTTAAGCTACTATCAAAATTATGGTTTTCAAGCGTTTTAAAACCTTTTATTAAAGTTTTAGATACTAAAACTGTTTCCAAACTCTTTTAATCTTGCATT
Source organism: Lactuca virosa (assembly GCF_052849685.1). Classification (NCBI taxonomy): domain Eukaryota; kingdom Viridiplantae; phylum Streptophyta; class Magnoliopsida; order Asterales; family Asteraceae; genus Lactuca; species Lactuca virosa. The sequence goes on from NC_136426.1 coordinate 246,318,821, forward strand.
GTTTTCAAACTCATATCTACACTAATATATTTATATAAGTAAGACTTGAAGGACTTAGGACTGATAGCTCACCTTATTTCATGTTCCTTGTTTGGTTGTGGACTTAGGGTATCCTGTTATTTGTCCGAATGTCGTTGAAATCTTAGTTATATATCATATATATATATATATATATATATATATATATATATATATATATATATATATATATATATATATATATATATATATATATGTGTGTGTGTTGGATATAAAAGCTTTCACTTCAGTTCAATGCCTCTTGTAACAAAGGCATACCTACAACATTACTATTTAACTATAATAGGTATAGTTAAGGGATTACTACTCGCTACTACTATTACAAAGATACATACAAGAGTCGGTACATTTACGAGTCACTACATGAGTACTACAGTGAGAAACAAAACATACTATATACTATACAAGAGAACATACTATACACTATACAGAAACATACTATATACTAGTAAAGAGAAAACATCACTACACTATGACATACTATACACTATACAGAAACATACTATATACTAGTAAAGAGAAAACATCACTACACTATGACATACTATACAACCTTTTGAATACTATAAACCGAATGTGACATACTACTTCTCGATATGACACTTCATCGTGGTATCACTTTGTAACCAGAGTCTCCTGGAGGGAGAGCGGGCATTATGTGTATAGATCTATACGGGACAGACATTCCCACATCCTGACTGCTAGCTACAGTCCCAGCCAATAAGGCCAAGGGGTGACAGAATGTTACCTCACTACATACGACCTGGAGGGTCATCAGTTATTCAGCTGTCGATCAGCATGGTTACATACGAGTTCACATTCAAACCTTTAATTAACAAATTAAGAATTAAAGGCAAAATAGACTCTCCGAGGCGTATTGTTCATTTAATACTACCTGGAGTCTACATTTTCATTACCTTAGACTCCCCGAGGTGTACTGTACATTTAGTACTACCTGGAGTCTGTATTTTATCACTTTATGACAAGCAGTGTCACTGCTGAGGAAAAACATTATTTACCCTTAATAGACTTATTTTGTAATCACCTTTCATGAGTGAAGTCTAAAACTATATTTTCATACTGATAGTTTCACTAGGGAAAACTCATACTATTACGAAAGAAAAAACATACAAACAATCGGGTCTTGGTAGAAGACTACATTTTACTGGAAAATATAGGATTTTCTAGGGACTATACTATTTACAAACATTTGAAATCAGTTACTACATTAAGTTGTTACAAACATTTTCATACAAGTAATGACACTAAATACTTATGAACTCACCAGCTTTATGCTGATAAACTCTTTCAAAATAACTTGTATTCTCAGGTCATCAGTAGACAGGTACCGATGAAGCTTTTGAGAAGATGGAGCACATACAAGACTCATATTTTATTTTGATTATACTTTTGGGTGTCTTACAAACTATACAGAACACGCTTGTATTATAATTATTATATTAATGCAATGGATGTTGTTGCTTGTCTTTATTATTATGCATTGTTATGATACTGTACATGACGTCCTCCACCCCAGAACGTTTCCGCCGTTCCGGTTTTGGGGTGTGACATATAGTATGTTCTCAACCCCTAAACTATACCTATTATAGTTTAGTAGTATGCTTGTTTTGAAATGTCCTTGATTTGTAGAAAAAACTCAATTATCTATTGAGTTATGATTGTACTTTAAAAACAGAGTTTTATAAACAACAAAGTAACATAACTTTAAAAGAGTTTTTGAAATCATTTGATCACTTATAAAAGCATAAGAAATCCTTTAAAATGGTGTTTAACACTGATAAACATTTACACAATTAACATTGTGTTCAACGTGTATTCCCCCCCCCCCTTAAAAGCATTTAAAACATTTAAAAGATTGATTATGGGGGTATGAACTCACCTTATGTGGGTGATTCAATTGATGATTCGTGTAAGGATGAGAAGTTCCACAAATGATGTCACACCCCAAAACCAAGAACGGCGGAAACATTCAGGGGTGGAGGACGTCATGTAAAGTATCATAACAGTGAAAAGTAGTAAACAAGCAACAACATCATCCATTGCATTAAAAGTAAAGTTTTAATACATGAGTTTTCTTTCATAGTAATAAGACACCAAAATATGTAATCAAAATAAAAGACGAGTCTTGTCTGTGCTTCGTAGATTAGCATAAAGCTGGTGAATTCATAAGTATTTTAGTTTCATTGATTTGAAAAGCTGTTATGAAAGACTTGTAAATGTTTAATGAAACATTTAGTATAAGTGTGAAAACCCTAGAAAATCCCATATTTCCTACTAGTAAAAAAAGTAGTCTTCTACCAAGACCCGACTGCTTTGAAGGTTTGCATTTCTGTATCAATTAAGGTTTTTCCCATGTGCAACTATTATTATAAATATATAGTCTACCTCATCGTTTATGTGAATGTGTCACAAAATAAAAGTAATAGGGAAAATTATATAATCATTGAAATCGTATCCTTTTGCCTTAGGATAATCACGGCGTGGAAACTCGCCGAACAGTACAACCGAGAACATCCGTCGATGAACAGGTCCCGCTGTAGCTAGCAGCCAGGTGTAGGATGGTCAGTCTCGTATAATATATATAGTATCTCTCTCTGTATAGTATATATTATTTCTCTCTGTATAAAAAGTAATAGTATCTCTTCATATAGTATTTAGTATATTTGTATAGACTCATGAATGAACTGACTCTTGTGTAATTCCTTGTACTAGGAATAATATTTTGTACCTCCTAAACTATACCTATAATAGTTTACTGGAATGTAGATTGAATGTCCAAGTAGGTTTATACACCCTTGCTACACAAGAGTGTTGGAACTGAAGAAAGAATGAAAGCTCTCATATCAATACATATATGTATGAAACATAAGTGTATAGATATGGTCTTTAACAATAAGTTGAAAGAGGTTTTGTAATACATTTAAGAGTTTTGAACAATAAGTAATAATGACTTGATGTCAGTTTATAAAACGATTCAAAAGTAGTTCATTTGATAACAAAGAATAAAATAACTGAAAACCATTGTATTTAACACATTTTGAAGTATATGAAATCAGTTGGTTGAAAACACAGTTATACATCACATATGATTGATTCTATAACTTCCTATTTTCTACTTGTATTCCCCCCATGAAAGCATTTAAAATTATTTAAAAGGATTGATTAAGGGGTATGAACTCACATGTAGTGAGTGGTTTGGATGAACGGATGATGTGGGATGCTAAGTGTCAACAGAAGACTTGTACACACACAATGATCCTAGTTAACATATAATAACACATATATGTATCCAATTAGTCTTAAAACAACTAATTAACTAAATTTAAGACATACTAAGACATGTAAAACACTTGATTTAAATGCTATAAGTCCTAAGGATTGCATCTAAGGGTGGTAGGACCTTGTAATTGAGTTTAGGGTTCAAGGGTAAACTCCTTTGGAGTTTACGGTTTTGTGACCAACTCTTATTGAGTTTACGGTCGTAAACCCATGAGTTTACGGCCGTAAACTCATGGTACTTTTACCATGTTGAGTTTTGAAGCTTAAAAGGTCATAAGAAGCATTCCTACTTCATATCTAAGCCTTTGGAAGTGATTAGGGCACCATTTTACTCCTTTGTGGAGTTTACGGTCCTTGGACCACATTCCTACTTTATGGTCTTTTTGATGTTTCAAGTCCTAAGCACTTTAAGGATATGATCTAGACTAGTATCCAAGGCTTGGTAAGGGACTAGGGCACATTTTGGCCCCTTTATTAGGGTTTACGGTCCAAGAACATCTTGGACCGTAAACACCTTTGATCTTGTGTTTCTTGGGTGTTTTCTTGATGATTAGAAATGTAACAAGTCTTATAATACACTAGGGTAAGAGTACTTACTAGGTAGAAGCTTGAAAAGGTGCTAAAAGTCTAAGAACACTAGTGTGTGTTCTTGGTGTTCTTTGTGAAACTTGAAGATCTACACTTTTGGAATGATTTCACGGATGGAATCATGTAAGATCACTAGATTAAGTAAGATATCAACTTTTTAGGGATAGAAACACTTACAAAGTTGAAGATCAAGAAGAAATGTTGGATGATACTTGAGAGGATTTGAGTTTGGATCTTGAAAATGTGAAAAAGTGGTAAATAATGACTAAGTGTCATATTTATACCCCCTTTTAGGGTTTATGGCCGGAAACACCTTTGTTTAAGCCGTAAACTCCAAACTCTTGGAGTTTTGGGACATTATTGTTGCACAATAAACCCTAGGGCATCCTCTCTCATGTTATCTCCTGAAGTACTAACTTCTAAACACTCATACTTACTCCAGAATGCTTGAAAGTTAGTAGAAACTGTTTTGGCTTCTATTGAAGTGAATGGTTGTACAGAATAGAAATTTCGGGTTGTCATATCATCCCCCCGTTAGAAGGAATTTCATCCCGAAATAAGAGTTTAAGCAAACAAGTAGTTACACATAACTAAGTAAAAAGACGAGGATATTTCAGTTTCATCTGATCCTCTCACTCCCAAGTGAATTCAGATCCTCACTTGCCGTTCCAACGAACCTTCACTATCGGGATACGGCTTTGTTTCGTTTGCTTGACCTCCCGGTCCATGATCTCTACTAGTTCTTTCACGAAGTTGAGGCTCTCGTTGATCTTGATCTCGTCGAGTGGGATTACAAGAGTCTCGTCGGACATACACTTTTTCAAGTTCGAGACTTGGAAAGTAGAATGTACGTTACTGAGTTCGCATGGTAAGTTAAGTTTGTAAGCTACATGACCGATTCTAGCGAGAATCTCGAAAGGCCCTATGTATCTTGGATTTAGCTTTCCACGCTTTCCAAAGCGTATCAAGCCCCTCCAGGGTGAGACCTTCAATAGAACACGGTCTCCCACCTGGAATTCCAACAGTTTCCTTCGTTTATCAGCGTAGCTTTTCTGTCAGTCTCTAGAGGCTTTCAATCGTTCACGAATCTGAATGATCTTCTCTGTCATTTCCCGAATGATATACGGACCCATGAGAGTGCTTTCAGGAACTCGCCCTTTAGCTAACTGGGTATCACCCACCTTAGCCCAGCACAGAGGGGATCTGCACTTTCGGCCATAGAGGGCCTCGAATAGAGCAGCCTTTATGCTAGTGTGATAACTGTTGTTGTAGGAAAATTGGACAAGGGGTAAATGAGTTTCCCATCCCTTCCTAAAGTCGATCACACAGGCTCGCAACATATCTTCCAAGGTTTGGATAGTTCTCTCACTTTGTCTGTCGGTCTGTGGATGGTAGGCTGTACTCATGTCCAACCTAGTTCCTAGGGAACTTTGTAGCGACTTCCAGAACCTCGAAGTGAATCTACTATCTCTGTCCGAGATAATGGATATGGGAACACCGTGCAGTCGTACAATCTCCCGAATGTAGGTTCTTGTAAGCTTTTCCATCTTGTCTGTTTCTTTGATAGGCAGGAAGTGTGCGGACTTGGTCAATCTGTCGACGATGACCCATATGGTATCAAGTCCACCCGTTGTCTTAGGCAACTTGGTTATGAAGTCCATAGTGATCCGCTCCCACTTCCATTCCGGTATCTCTGGTTGTTGTAGAAGACTGGAGGGTTTCTGGTATTCGACCTTGACCTTGGCGCAAGTAAGGCATTTACTTACGAAGGTAGCAATCTCTGCTCTCATGTTAGGCCACCAGTATAGCTTTTTAAGATCTAGATACATCTTATCTGAAGCTGGGTGGACGGAATAACGAGTGTTGTGTGCCTCGGTCATGACCAGGTCTCTGAAGCCATCGTGTTTCGGTGTCCAGATCCGATCCATGAGGTATAAGGCTCCGCCACCCTTGACTTTCAAATTCTTATCCATCCCTCTTAGGGTTTCACTCGCCACATTTTCAGTTTTCAAAGCGTCGAGCTGAGCCTCCTTAATTTGCGTGGACAAGTGTGAATGGATAGTCATAGTCAATGATTTGACTCGACGACCAGAGTATTCTTACCGACTTAGGGCGTCGGCTACTACGTTGGCTTTACCCGGATAATAACGAATTTCACATTCGTAATCACTGAGTAGCTCGACCCACCGTCGTTGTCTCATGTTGAGCTCCTTCTGGTCGAATATATGTTGTAGGCTTTTGTGGTCTGTAAAGATAGTACTTTTTGTACCATAGAGGTAGTGTCTCCAGATCTTCAGAGCAAACACAACTGCTCCTAGTTCAAGATCGTGGGTGGTGTAGTTAACCTCGTGTGTCTTCAGCTGTCTCGAGGCATATGCAATGACCTTACCTCGTTGCATCAGAACACAGCCGAGCCCTTGATTTGAAGCATCACAATAGACAACGAAGTCTTCTATCCCTTCGGGGAGGGATAGTATTGGTGCGGTGCACAAGGATCGCTTGAGCGTTTGGAACGCTCTCTCTTGCTTCTCTTCTCAGTCAAAGGCCACACCCTTCTGGGTCAGTGTTGTAAGAGGTTTCGCAATTCGGGAGAAATTCTGAATGAACCTGCGATAGTAGCCAGCGAGCCCTAGAAATTGACGAATTTCTGTAGGTGTCTTCGGTGCTGACCAGTTCTCAATGGCCTTGATTTTGAAGGGGTCCACGTGAATTCCCTCTTCACTAACTACGTGGCCCAAGAATTCAACTCTTTGAATCCAAAATTCGCACTTAGAGAACTTCGCATAGAGCTTCTCCGATCGTAATGTTTCTAAGACTCTTCGTAGGTGTTGACTATGTTCCTCCTTACTTCGAGAGTAGATGAATATGTCATCGATGAAGATAATGACGAACTGATCCAAGTAAGGACGACACACCCTATTCATTAAATCCATGAATACTGCGGGCGCGTTTGTTAATCCGAACGGCATCACTACAAACTCGTAGTATCCATAACGAGTTCGGAAGGCTGTCTTGGGAACATCCTCCTCTAACACTCGTAGTTGGTGGTACCCGGATCGTAGATTTATCTTCGAGAAGTAGTTGGCTCCTTGAAGTTGATCAAATAAATCGTCAATGCGGGGTAAGGGATAACCATTCTTAATGGTAAGCTTGTTGAGTTCCCTGTAGTCGATACACATACGAAACGATCCGTCTTTCTTCTTGACGAACAACCGAGGACCGGAATTCACATGGGAGCGCGAGGATCAAATGAAACTTAAATATCTTCATCTTTTTACTTAGTTATTTGTAATAACTTAATTACTTGAACTCAAATTTCGGGACGAAATTCCCTCTAACGGGGGGATGATGTGACAACCCGAAATTTCTATTTGTACAAACCCTGCAGTCAAGCAATACAAATAATAGTCAAGTTCATTTCTGCTAATTTTTAGCCGGTTTAAAGTCTGTTTGGGTGTTTTTAATATAAATTCATTAAACGAACAAATAAAAGGAAGTATCTTCTAGGAGTGATGCGTAACAAATAAACATTTCACACGATAACAAGGTGTTTACGGCCAAACTTTTGGAGTTTGGGCCGTAAACTCCTCTTGGCCGTGAACTCATGCTTAAGGCATGAGTTTACTCCTCATTTCCTCACTTCTCACTTCCAAGCTCAAGAACACCCACATTTCTCTCTCAAGTATCATAACATATTTCTTCCAATCTTCCAAAAATGTAAGTATCTCTTCTCTTGATTTGTTGTTATAACACTTCATCTAGTAGTTATACATGATTTCATCCATGAAATCTTGTCTTTTTCATAGACGTTCAGGTGTTCTTCAAAACACCAAGAACACCAAGAACACACACTAGTGTTCTTGGACCTTAAACACTCTTACAAGCTTCCTATAAGTAAGTACACTCCTCCTAACTAGTTATTTACTTAGAATGCTTGTTAAACCATTGAAAAACATCAAGAATCCCCAAGAACACATGGGTTTACGGCCAAGGCAATCTCCTTGGACCGTAAACACCATTAGGTGGTGCATATGTGCCACCATTACCTTCTAGGGCTTGGATATTGGACTAGAACCTTGCATGCATGAGCTAAGGACCTTAAACCATTAAATGATAGGAGTTACCATGGGTTTACGGCCGTAAACCCACTTAGACCGTAAACCCAAAACCGTAAACTCCATGGGAGTTGGTCCATGAACCGTAAACCCTAATAAGGGGGCCATTATGAGCCCTAGTCCCTTCTAAAGCCTTGGAACAAAGTGTAGATCACTTCTTTGAGGAGTATAACACCTTAAACAAGCAAAAGAAGCAAGCACACATGAGTTTACGGCCGTAAACTCAAGGGGTTATGACCATGGGCCGTAAACTCTAAAAGTTGCTGCAAATTGTGCCACTATTACTTCCTAAGGCTTGGGCTTGATCATAAGATGATTAACCTTGACTTGTAAGACCCTAAAACACACAATGGTACTAATTACCATGAGTTTACAGCCGTAAACTCATGGGGGAAATGACCATAAACCGTAAACTCATGTTATGTTACCATATGGGCAGTAAACTCCAATGTGAGGCCATACTCTCTTTAGATGCAGCCCCTTAATAATCCTAGCACTTGAATCAAAATGCTATCCATGTTTTAGGGTGTCCTTACATGATTAATTAGTTGTTAAATGACTAATTAGATACATATATGTGTCATTACATGTTAAATAGGATCCGTGTGTGTGTTCAAGTCTTCACTTGACACTTAGCATCATGTCCGACACTTCCTTCCAAACCACTCACTACAGGTGAGTTCATACCCCTTAATCAACCTTTGAAATGATTTTAAATGCTTTTATGGGGGGGGGGGAATACAAGTTGAAATATTCTAGTTATTGCTTTAATCACATGTGATTAATGACTAGAACAAACAGAAAGATTTACTACTACTTTTAAGCTACTATCAAAATTATGGTTTTCAAGCATTTTAAAACCTTTTATTAATGTTTTAGATACTAAAACTGTTTCCAAACTCTTTTAAACTTGCATTGTTTTCAAACTCATATCTACACTAATATATATATATATATATATATATATATATATATATATATATATATATATATGTGTGTGTGTGTGTGTGTGTTGGATATAAAAGCTTTCACTTCAGTTTAATGCCTCGTGTAACGAAGGCATACCTACAAAATTACTATTTAACTATAATAGGTATAGTTAAGGGATTACTACTCGCTACTACTATTACAAAGATACATACAAGAGTCGGTACATTTACGAGACACTACATGAGTACTCCAGTGAGAAACAAAACATACTATATACTATACAAGAGAACATACTATACACTATACAGAAACATACTATATACTAGTAAAGAGAAAACATCACTACACTATGACATACTATACACGATACAGAAACATACTATATACTAGTAAAGAGAAAACATCACTACACTATGACATACTATACAATCTTTTGAATACTATAAACCGAATGTGACATACTACTTCTCGATACGACACTTCATGGTGGTATCACTTTGTAACCAGAGTCTCGTGGAGGGAGAGCGGGCATTATGTGTATAGATCTATACGGGACAGACACTCCCACATTCCGACTGCTAGCTACAGTCCCAGCCGATAATGCCAAGGGGTGACAGAATGTTACCTAACTACATATGACCTGGAGGGTCATCAGTTATTCAACCGTCGATCAGCATGGTTACATACGAGTTCACATTCGAACCATTAATTAACCAATTAAGAATTAAAGGCAAAATAGACTCTCCAAGGCGTATTGTTCATTTAATACAACCTGGAGTCTACATTTTCATTACCTTAGACTCCCCGAGGTGTACTGTACATTTAGTACTACCTGGAGTCTGTATTTTATCACTTTATGACCAGCAGTGTCACTGCTGAGGAAAAACATTATTTTCCCTTAATACACTTATTTTGTAATCACCTTTCATGAGTGAAGTCTAAAACTATATTTTCATATTGATAGTTTCACTAGGGAAAACTCTTACTATTACGAAAGAATAAACATACAAACAATCGGGTCTTGGTAGAAGACTACATTTTACTGGAAAATATAGGATTTTCTAGGGAGTATACTATTTACAAACATTTGAAATCAGTTACTACATTAAGTTGTTACAAACATTTTCATACAAGCAATGACACTAAATACTTATGAACTCACCAGCTTTATGCTGATTCTTTCAAAATAACTTGTATTCTCAGGTCATCAGTAGACAGGTACCGATGAAGCGTTTGAGAAAATGGAGCACATACAAGACTCATCTTTTATTTTGATTATACTTTTGGGTGTCTTACAAACTATACAGAACACGCGTGTATTAGAATTATTATATTAATGCAATGGATGTTGTTGCTTGTCTTTACTATTATGCATTGTTATGATACTGTACATGACGTCCTCCACCCCAGAACGTTTCCGCCGTTCCGGTTTTGGGGTGTGACAGATTGGTATTAGAGCATTGTTTATAGTGAATCAAGTATATCAACCCATAAAAGATATACAAACTATAAACGCAACGGGAATAAAACACTCTGACCAAGAATATATACTTTTAAATAATAAAATATTTAACTAAGTATATATATACACATCTATTCATACCAGGGTCAGTATCATACTAGAACAGAACAAAAGTATTGGGATTGTTGAACAACAAAATTAGGGTTAGAGACATATAGTCAAACCTAGGGGGATATAGCCTGATCAACTATATTTTCCGAGGAGTGATTAGCATGTGCCTAAGAATAATTGTAGTGTTGCAACAAGTCCAAAAACTTACCAACACTACTACAACGAGAACATTAGAACAGAACATAAACCTAAAATACTATAGGAGTATTTTGTGTTACTATAATTACCTATGTGCCAACTAAAAAGGATCTTCATTAGTACGTCTATTAACTATTATTTTCCCCATTCTCGCGTAGATAACATGGCTGGCCTCCATCTCCCCGGCGATCCGTATTACCCCAACCAAGGCATTGGTGGATGGCTTGATGATGAGCCAGAAGATGATCACCCAATCCCTTTGGATGATCACCTCGCAGAAGGCTTTTCGGATGACTCTGACTCCAAACCAGAGGTCAACAACCTGCCCCAAGAAGTTCCAATTCCAAACCTTAACCCCCGTCCGGCATTTCAAGGTCCCACTCCCTTGTGGGCAACAACCTTGAATCGATGGAGTGATGAGCAGAGTCAGCCTTTACCTTTCAACGGAGACCGAAATTTTTACAACATAAACGAGGGAGGCTCAGCTGACCGTGTCCTACCCATCATGGTCCGTAGGATTGCTCGGAACGTCGAGCAAGGTCATACAGCCATCGATCGAGTAATGGAAGTTGACGCCAACTCCGGCCTTAACACAGTCCGCATTTGCCAACTCGAAGAGGCTATGGAAAGGACCAGGAGAACCAATGAGGCTCTGCAGCAATAGTTAGCTGCATCCCGAGCCGAAGTCATGGAACTCCGAGTGCGTCAGAGGGTGCAGGAGCGACATCTTCAGGAGGTTGTACGCCAATTGGCAGACCTGAGAGTTCGCCCAAGGGATACCCGTCGCCGGTAGAAGATGTCGACTCATTTTTCTCTTTTGGTTAAGGAATTGCCTTTCTTTTATGTGCCCTATGGAGCACTTGTCTGTAAACATTCCTAACTTTGAAAGTAATCTAACTAGACTTCTAAGCTGCCAACATTTTTCCTTATGGTTTGATGTAAGACCTACTGTTAGGTCATTTTTACCCGAACTCATTTTACATCATTAATACCAGTAATATTGGCAGTTGTCTAATCTATGGGAAAGCCTGTACTCTTGTGTTTCCCTACTCTATTGTTATGCCTCTATCTGATAGTTGGACTATGGCGATTTAGTCCATGAAACACTCTCACCAAACTTACAATTGATTCTTACTATTATCATCATCTCTATCAACTTTCAATAAAAAAAATGCCGCCTCGTCCTCGTCCGACCAAGGGCAGACCTGCAAATCAAACTCCACCACCACCACCCCCTCCGCAGTTCGATGCGGTGATGTTTCAGGCAGCTGTGACCGCAGCTGTGACCGCCGCCATGGCTCAAGTAAATTCTGGTGGTGTTAGTGGAATGGGGACTGGCACTAACTCTAGCCATGGTGAACTCCATTCACGTGCACGGGAGTGTACCTATAAGGATTTCATCAGCTGCAAACCTACGTACTTCAACGGAACTGGAGGGATCATTGAGCTGTCCTAATGGATCGAGAGAACAGAAGCAATCTTCGAGATGTGCTCATGCCCCGAAGGAAGCAAGATAAACTTCGCTGCTTGCACCTTCACCGAAAAGGCCCTAACGTGGTGGAATGGCCATGTCAAATCACTCTCACTGGTAGCAGCTAACGCCATGGGCTGGGATACACTGAAGGGCCTAATGACAAGGGAGTACTACCCGAGGGGCGAAATTCAGAAGCTCGAGGAGGAACTGTGGAACCTCAAATTGAAGGGTTCTGACATAGTGGCTTATACAGCCAGGTTCTGCGACCTGGTGACTCTATGTCCTAACATGGTCCCCACCGAAAGTAATAAAATCGAAAGATACATCTGGGGCCTGGTACCCCCATATCGAGGGAACGTTCTAGCATCACACCCTGCGACCTTTGATAGTTCCAAGGAATTGGCCCAAAGGCTCATCGATCACGAGACTCCTTCTACTCCAACGACAACTACAACGACTACCCCCGCACAAACCAAAACAGCTGACAACAAGTGGAAGCGTTGGGACCGAAAGAAGGGCAAGTCAGCTCAACCCGCTTCCAAGAACCAACAGACGGTGGTTGTCCATGCTGCCACTACTCCTACTGCCCCTGTACCAGCCAAACCGTATGCAGGGAACCTACCCAAGTGCACCAAGTGCTCCTTCCATCATAATGGCCCCTGCCGGGAAATGCACTGCACTAATTGCGACTGGAAAGGCCATACTGCCCGGTTTTGAAGGACACCACCCAAACCCATCACCCAGGTTCCCGGTGCAGGAGTGAGTCAATCCTGCTACGGGTGCGGCGAGACAGGGCACTTCAAAAGAAACGGTCCGAAAGCTGGGAATGCGGGAGGAGTAGGAAGACTACTTGTTATTGGCCACAATGAAGTTGTGGCAGACCCCATAGTAGTCACAGGTACGTTCCTTCTCGATAACTCTGATGCTTGTATCCTATTCGATGGTGGGGCAGAAAGGAGTTTCGTAAACCAAAAATTTAAACACTTACTTAAACAATCACTGCAAACACTAAAAGAAACCTTCGTCGTAGAAATGGCTAACGACAAGACAGAGAATTCTAACGAGATTTACATAGGTTCTTCCCTCACGCTAGATAATCACTCATTCCCAATCGACCTCATACCTGTGGCAATCAAGAGTTTCGATGTCATTATAGGCATGGACTGGCTGAGTCTTTATCGCGCCGACATCCTGTGTTTCGAGAAAGCAGTCCGCCTAAACCTACCAAATAACGAAACACTATTGATCTACGGAGACAAACCCAGTACGGGCCTTCGTATCATCTCAAGTATTCAAGCCCAAAAGTACTTGCGTAACGAATATCGTGCATTCCTGGCGCACGTTGTCGATAAGAACCGGAAAACAAAAGACCTAAAAGACCTCCCCGTAGTACGCGATTTTCCCGACGTCTTTCCGGAAGAACTCCTAGGATTACCCCCGCAACGTCAAGTCGAATTCCGAATCGACTTAATTCCAGGAGCGACTCCCGTAGCCAAATCACCCTATCGTCTAGCACCAGGTGAGATGCAAGAACTGTCCGGTCAACTTAACGAACTGCTCAGCAAGGGCTTTGTAAGACCTAGCTTCTCACCCTGGGGAGCTCCGGTCTTGTTCGTCAAGAAGAAAGACGGGTCGTTCCGTATGTGCATCGATTACAGGTAGCTCAACAAGCTTACAGTCAAGAACCGTTACCTTCTTCCTCGCATAGACGATTTATTTGACCAGCTGCAAGGGGCGAGCTACTTTTCTAAGATTGATCTAAGATCCGGGTATCACCAGTTACGAGTGCTTGAGGAGGATGTTCCGAAGACAGCCTTCCGAACTCCTTACGGACACTACGAGTTCGTAGTGATGCCATTCGGATTGACCAATGCGCCCGCAGTATTCATGGATTAATGAATAGGGTATGCCGTCCTTACTTAGATCAGTTCGTTATCGTTTTCATCGATGACATACTTATTTACTCTCGAAGTAAGGAGGAACATAGCGATCATTTACGACAAGTCCTAGGAACCTTACGATCAGAAAAGCTCTATGCGAAGTTCTCTAAATGCGCATTTTGGATCCGAAGAGTCGAATTCTTAGGACACGTAGTTAGCAAAGAAGGAATCCATGTGGACCCATCCACAATTAAAGCTATTGAGAACTGGTCAGCACCGAAGACGCCTATAGAAATTCGTCAATTTCTAGGCCTCCCTGGCTACTATCGCAGATTCATACAGAAATTCTCTCGAATTGCAAAACCCCTTACGACATTGACCCAGAAAGGTGTGGCCTTTGACTGGGAAGAGAAACAAGAGATGGCGTTCCAAATGCTGAAGCGAGCCTTATGCACCGCACAGATACTATCCCTTCCCGAAGGGATAGAAGACTTCGTTGTATACTGCGATCCATCCAACCAAGGGCTCGGCTATGTTCTGATGCAACGAGGTAAGGTCATCGCCTACGCCTCAAGACAGCTGAAGACACATGAGGTTAACTACACCACACACGATCTTGAATTAGGAGCGGTTGTGTTTACCCTGAAGATCTGGAGACACTACCTGTATGGTACGAAAAGCACTATCTTTACAGACCACAAAAGCCTACAACACATATTCAACTAGAAGGAGCTTAATATGAGACAACGACGGTGGGTATAGCTACTCAATGACTACGAATACGAAATTCGTTATCACCCGGGTAAAGCCAACGTGGTAGCAGACGCCCTAAGTTGGAAAGAATATTTTGGTCGAAGAGTCAAGTCATTGACCATGACTATCCATTCACATCTTTCCGCACAGATTAAGGAGGCTCAGTTCGAAGCCTTAAAACCTGAAGATGTGGCGGGAGAATCCCTGTGTGGAATGGATAAGAACTTGGAAACCAAGGGTGACGGAGCCTTATATCTCATGGACCGGATCTGGACACCGAGACATAGTGGCTTCAGAGACTTGGTCATGAAGGAAGCGCACAACACTCGATATTCCATCCACCCAGGTTCAGATAAGATGTATCTAGATCTTAAAAAGTTATACTGGTGGCCTAAAATGAAAGCGGAGATCGCTACCTTCGTAAGTAAATGTCTTACTTGCGCCAAGGTCAAGGTCGAATACCAGAAACCATCAGGTCTACACCACCAACCGGAGATACCTGAATGGAAGTGGGAGCGGATCACTATGGACTTCATAACCAAGTTTCCCAAGACAACGGGTGGACTTGATACTATTTGGGTCATCGTCGACAGATTGACCAAATCCGCACACTTCCTGCCTATCAAGGAAACTGACAAGATGGAAAAACTCACAAGAACATACATTAGGGGGATCGTACGACTGCATGGTATTCCTATATCTATTATCTGAGATAGAGATAGTAGATTCACTTCAAGATTATGGCAGTCGCTACAAAGCTCCTTAGGAACGAGGCTGGACATGAGTACAGCCTACCATCCACAGACTGACGGAAAAAGTGAGAGAACTATCCAAACCTTGGAAGATATGCTGCGAGCTTGTGTGATCGACTTTGGTAATGCATGGGATACCCACTTACCCCTTGTTGAATTCTCCTACAACAACAGTTATCACACGAGCATCAAGACTGCTCCATTTGAAGCCCTCTACGGCCGGAAGTGCAGATCCCCTCTGTGCTGGGCTGAAGTGGGTGACACTCAGTTAGCCAAAGGACGAGTTCCTGACAGCACTCTCACGGGTCCAGAAATCATTCGGGAAACGACAGAGAAGATCGTTCAAATTCGTTAATGATTGAAAGCCTCTAGAGACCGACAGAAAAGCTACGCAGACAAACGGAGGAAACCTTTGGAATTCCAGGTGGGAGACCAAGTCCTTTTGAAAGTCTCACCCTAGAAGGGCTTGATACGCTTCGGAAAGCGTGGAAAGCTAAATCCAAGATACATAGGCCTTTCGAGATTCTCGCTAGAATCGGCCCCGTAGCTTACAAACTCAACTTACCCCGCGAGCTTAGTAACATACATCCTACCTTCCACGTCTCGAACTTGAAAAAGTGTCTATCCGACGAGACTCTTGTAATCCCACTCGACGAGATCGAGATCAATGAGAGCCTCAACTTTGTGGAACAAACTGTAGAGATTATGGACCGAGAGGTCAAGCGAACGAAACAAAGCCGCATCCCAATCGTGAAGGTTCGCTTGAACGCCAACCGAGGACCGGAATTCACATGGGAGCGCGAGGATCAAATGAAACTTAAATATCTTCATCTTTTTACTTAGTTATTTGTAATAACTTAGTTGCTTGAACTCAAATTTCGGGACGAAATTCCCTCTAACGGGGGGATGATGTGACAACCCGAAATTTCTATTTGTACAAACCCTGCAGTCAAGCAATACAAATAATAGTCAAGTTCATTTCTGCTAATTTTTAGCCGGTTTAAAGTCTGTTTGGGTGTTTTTAATATAAATTCATTAAACGAACAAATAAAAGGAAGTATCTTCTAGGAGTGATGCGTAACAAATAAACATTTCACACGATAACAAGGTGTTTACGGCCAAACTTTGGGAGTTTGGGCCGTAAACTCCTCTTGGCCGTGAACTCATGCTTAAGGCCTGAGTTTACTCCTCATTTCCTCACTTCTCACTTCCAAGCTCAAGAACACCCACATTTCTCTCTCAAGTATCATAACATATTTCTTCCAATCTTCCAAAAATGTAAGTATTTCTTCTCTTGATTTGTTGTTATAACACTTCATCTAGTAGTTATACATGATTTCATCCATGAAATCTTGTCTTTTTCATAGACGTTCAAGTATTCTTCAAAACACCAAGGACACCAAGAACACACACTAGTGTTCTTGGACCTTAAACACTCTTACAAGCTTCCTATAAGTAAGTACACTCCTCCTCACTAGTTATTTACTTAGAATGCTTGTTAAATCATTGAAAAACACCAAGAATCCCCAAGAACACATGGGTTTACGGGCAAGGAAATCTCCTTGGACCGTAAACACCTTTAGGTGGTGCATATGTGCCACCATTACCTTCTAGGGCTTGCATATTGGACTAGAACCTTGCATGCATGAGCTAAGGACCTTAAACCACGAAATGGTAGGAGTTACCATGGGTTTACGGCCGTAAACCCACTTGGACCGTAAACCCAAAACCGTAAACTCCATGGGAGTTGGTCCATGAACCGTAAACCCTAATAAGGGGGCCATTATGAGCCCTAGTCCCTTCTAAACCCTTGGAGCCAAGACTAGATCACTTATTTGAGGAGTATAACACCTTAAACAAGCAAAAGAAGCAAGCACACATGAGTTTACGGCCGTAAACTCAAGGGGTTATGACCATGGACCGTAAACTCTAAAAGTTGGTGCAAATTGTGCCACTATTACTTCTTAAGGCTTGGGCTTGATCATAGGATGCTTAACCTTGACTTGTAAGACCCTAAAACACACAATGGTACTAATTACCATTAGTTTACGGCCGTAAACTCATGGAGGAAATGACCATAAACTGTAAACTCATGTGGTGTTACCATATGGGCAGTAAACTCCAATGTGAGGCCATACTCTCTTTAGATGCAACCCCTTAATACTCCTAGCACTTGAATCAAAATGTTATCCATTTTTTAGGGTGTGGTTACTTGATTAATTAGTTGTTAAATGACTAATTAGATACATATATCTGTCATTACATGTTAAATAGGATCCGTGTGTGTGTTCAAGTCTTCACTTGACACTTAGCATCCTGTCCGGCACTTCCTTCCAAACCACTCACTACAGGTGAGTTCATACCCCTTAATCAACCTTTGAAATGATTTTAAATGCTTTTATGGGGGGGGAATACAAGTTGAAATATTTTAGTTATTGCTTTAATCACATGTGATTAATGACTAGAACAAACAGAAAGATTTACTACTACTTTTAAGCTACTATCAAAATTATGGTTTTCAAGCGTTTTAAAACCTTTTATTAAAGTTTTAGATACTAAAAGTGTTTCCAAACTCTTTTAATCTTGCATTGTTTTCAAACTCATATCTACACTAATATATTTATATAAGTAAGACTTGAAGGACTTAGGACTGATAGCTCACCTTATTTCATGTTCCTTGTTTGGTTGTGGACTTAGGGTATCCTGTTATTTGTCCGAATGTCGTTGAAATCTTAGTTATATATCATATATATATATATATATATATATATATATATATATATATATATATATATATATATATATATATGTGTATATATATATATATATATATATATATATATATATATATATATGTGTGTTGGATATAAACGCTTTCACTTCAGTTCAATGCCTCGTGTAACAAAGGCATACCTACAACATTACTATTTAACTATAATAGGTATAGTTAAGGGATTACTACTCGCTTCTACTATTACAAAGATACATACAAGAGTCGGTACATTTACGAGTCACTACATGAGTACTACAGTGAGAAACAAAACATACTATATACTATACAAGAGAACATACTATACACTATACAGAAACATACTATATACTAGTAAAGAGAAAACATCACTACACTATGACATACTATACACTATACAGAAACATACTATATACTAGTACAGAGAAAACATCACTACACTATGACATACTATACAACCTTTTGAATACTATAAACCGAATGTGACATACTACTTCTCGATATGACACTTCATCGTGGTATCACTTTGTAACCAGAGTCTCCTGGAGGGAGAGCGGGCATTATGTGTATAGATCTATACGGGACAGACATTCCCACATCCTGACTGCTAGCTACAGTCCCAGCCAATAAGGCCAAGGGGTGACAGAATGTTACCTCACTACATACGACCTGAAGGGTCATCAGTTATTCAGCCGTCGATCAGCATGGTTACATACGAGTTCACATTCAAACCTTTAATTAACAAATTAAGAATTAAAGGCAAAATAGACTCTCCGAGGCGTATTGTTCATTTAATACTACCTGGAGTCTACATTTTCATTACCTTAGACTCCCCGAGGTGTACTGTACATTTAGTACTACTTGGAGTCTGTATTTTATCACTTTATGACAAGCAGTGTCACTGCTGAGGAAAAACATATTTACCCTTAATAGACTTATTTTGTAATCACCTTTCATGAGTGAAGTCTAAAACTATATTTTCATACTGATAGTTTCACTAGGGAAAACTCATACTATTACGAAAGAAAAAACATACAAACAATCGGGTCTTGGTAGAAGACTACATTTTACTGGAAAATATAGGATTTTCTAGGGACTATACTATTTACAAACATTTGAAATCAGTTACTACATTAAGTTGTTACAAACATTTTCATACAAGTAATGACACTAAATACTTATGAACTCACCAGCTTTATGCTGAGAAACTCTTTCAAAATAACTTGTATTCTCAGGTCATTAGTCGACAGGTACCGATGAAGCTTTTGAGAAGATGGAGCACATACAAGACTCATCTTTTATTTTGATTATACTTTTGGGTGTCTTACAAACTATACAGAACACGCTTGTATTACAATTATTATATTAATGCAATGGATGTTGTTGCTTGTCTTTATTATTATGCATTGTTATGATACTGTACATGACGTCCTCCACCCCAGAACGTTTCCGCCGTTCCGGTTTTGGGGTGTGACATATAGTATGTTCTCAACCCCTAAACTATACCTATTATAGTTTAGTAGTATGCTTGTTTTGAAATGTCCTTGATTTGTAGAAAAAACTCAATTATCTATTGAGTTATGATTGTACTTTAAAAACAGATTTTTATAAACAACAAAGTAACATAACTTTAAAAGAGTTTTTGAAATCATTTGATCACTTATAAAAGCATAAGAAATCCTTTAAAATGGTGTTTAACACTGATAAACATTTACACAATTAACATTGTGTTCAACGTGTATTCCCCCCCCCCTTAAAAGCATTTAAAACATTTAAAAGATTGATTATGGGGGTATGAACTCACCTTATGTGGGTGATTCAATTGATGATTCGCGTAAGGATGAGAAGTTCCACAAATGATGTCACACCCCAAAACCAAGAACGGCGGAAACGTTCAGGGGTGGAGGACGTCATGTAAAGTATCATAACAGTGAAAAGTAGTAAACAAGCAACAACATCATCCATTGCATTAAAAGTAAAGTTTTAATACATGAGTTTTCTTTCATAGTAATAAGACACCAAAATATGTAATCAAAATAAAAGACGAGTCTTGTCTGTGCTTCGTAGATCAGCATAAAGCTGGTGAATTCATAAGTATTTTAGTTTCATTGATTTGAAAAGCTGTTATGAAAGACTTGTAAATGTTTAATGAAACATTTAGTATAAGTGTGAAGACCCTAGAAAATCCCATATTTCCTACTAGTAAAAAAAGTAGTCTTCTACCAAGACCCGACTGCTTTGAAGGTTTGCATTTCTGTATCAATTAAGGTTTTTCCCATGTGCAACTATTATTATAAATATATAGTCTACCTCATCGTTTATGTGAATGTGTCACAAAATAAAAGTAATAGGGAAAATTATATAATCATTGAAATCGTATCCTTTTGCCTTAGGATAATCACGGCGTGGAAACTCGCCGAACAGTACAACCGAGAACATCCGTCGATGAACAGGTCCCACTGTAGCTAGCAGCCAGGTGTAGGATGGTCAGTCTCGTATAGTATATATAGTATCTCTCTCTGTATAGTATATATATTATTTCTCTCTGTATAAAAAGTAATAGTATCTCTTCATATAGTATTTAGTATATTTGTATAGACTCATGAATGAACTGACTCTTGTGTAATTCCTTGTACTAGGAATAATATTTTGTACCTCCTAAACTATACCTATAATAGTTTACTGGAATGTAGATTGAATGTCGAAGTAGGTTTATACACCCTTGCTACACAAGAGTGTTGGAACTGAAGAAAGAATGAAAGCTCTCATATCAATACATATATGTATGAAACATAAGTGTATAGATATGGTTTTTAACAATAAGTTGAAAGAGGTTTGGTAATACATTTAAGAGTTTTGAACAATAAGTAATAATGACTTGATGTCAGTTTATAAAATGATTCAAAAGTAGTTCATTTGATAACAAAGAATAAAATAACTGAAAACCATTGTATTTAACACATTTTGAAGTATGTGAAATCAGTTGGTTGAAAACACAGTTATACATCACATATGATTGATTCTATAACTTCCTATTTTCTACTTGTATTCCCCCCATGAAAGCATTTAAAATTATTTAAAAGGATTGATTAAGGGGTATGAACTCACATGTAGTGAGTGGTTTGGATGAACGGATGATGTGGGATGCTAAGTGTCAACAGAAGACTTGTACACACACAATGATCCTAGTTAACATATAATAACATATATATGTATCCAATTAGTCTTAAAACAACTAATTAACTAAATTTAAGACATACTAAGACATGTAAAACACTTGATTTAAGTGCTATAAGTCCTAAGGATTGCATCTAAGGGTGGTAGGACCTTGTAATTGAGTTTAGGGTTCAAGGGTAAACTCCTTTGGAGTTTACGGTTTTGTGACCAACTCTTATTGAGTTTACGGTCGTAAACCCATGAGTTTACGGCCGTAAACTCATGGTACTTTTACCATGTTGAGTTTTGAAGCTTAAAAGGTCATAAGAAGCATTCCTACTTCATATCTAAGCCTTTGGAAGTGATTAGGGCACCATTTTACTCCTTTGTGGAGTTTACGGTCCTTGGACCACATTCCTACTTTATGGTCTTTTTGATGTTTCAAGTCCTAAGCACTTTAAGGATATGATCTAGACTAGTATCCAAGGCTTGGTAAGGGACTAGGGCACATTTTGGCCCCTTTTTTAGGGTTTACGGTCCAAGAACATCTTGGACCGTAAACACCTTTGATCTTGTGTTTCTTGGGTGTTTTCTTGATGATTAGAAATGTAACAAGTCTTATAATACATTAGGGTAAGAGTACTTACTAGGTAGAAGCTTGAAAAGGTGCTAAAAGTCTAAGAACACTAGTGTGTGTTCTTGGTGTTCTTTGTGAAACTTGAAGATCTACACTTTTGGAATGATTTCACGGATGGAATCATGTAAGATCACTAGATTAAGTAAGATATCAAATTTTTAGGGATAGAAACACTTACAAAGTTGAAGATCAAGAAGAAATGTTGGATGATACTTGAGAGGATTTGAGTTTGGATCTTGAAAATGTGAAAAAGTGGTAAATAATGACTAAGTGTCATATTTATACCCCCTTTTAGGGTTTATGGCCGGAAACTCCTTTGTTTAAGCCGTAAACTCCAAACTCTTGGAGTTTTGGGACATTATTGTTGCACAATAAACCCTAGGGCATCCTCTCTCATGTTATCTCCTGAAGTACTAACTTCTAAACACTCATACTTACTCCAGAATGCTTGAAAGTTAGTAGAAACTGTTTTGGCTTCTATTGAAGTGAATGGTTGTACAGAATAGAAATTTCGGGTTGTCACATCATCCCCCCGTTAGAAGGAATTTCATCCCGAAATAAGAGTTTAAGCAAACAAGTAGTTACAAATAACTAAGTAAAAAGACGAGGATATTTCAGTTTCATCTGATCCTCTCACTCCCAAGTGAATTCAGATCCTCGCTTGCCGTTCCAACGAACCTTCACTATCGGGATACGGCTTTGTTTCGTTTGCTTGACCTCCCGGTCCATGATCTCTACTAGTTCTTTCACGAAGTTGAGGCTCTCGTTGATCTCGATCTCGTCGAGTGGGATTACAAGAGTCTCGTCGGACAGACACTTTTTCAAGTTCGAGACTTGGAAAGTAGAATGTACGTTACTGAGTTCGCATGGTAAGTTATGTTTGTAAGCTACATTACCGATTCTAGCGAGAATCTCGAAAGGCCCTATGTATCTTAGATTTAGCTTTCCACGCTTTCCAAAGCGTATCAAGCCCCTCCAGGGTGAGACCTTCAATAGAACACGGTCTCCCACCTGGAATTCCAACAGTTTCCTTCGTTTATCAGCGTAGCTTTTCTGTCAGTCTCTAGAGGCTTTCAATCGTTCACGAATCTGAATGATCTTCTCTGTCGTTTCCCGAATGATATACGGACCCATGAGAGTGCTTTCAGGAACTCGCCCTTTAGCTAACTGGGTATCACCCACCTTAGCCCAGCACAGAGGGGATCTGCACTTTCGGCCATAGAGGGCCTCGAATGGAGCAGCCTTTATGCTAGTGTGATAACTGTTGTTGTAGGAAAATTGGACAAGGGGTAAATGAGTTTCCCATCCCTTCCTAAAGTCGATCACACAGGCTCGCAACATATCTTCCAAGGTTTGGATAGTTCTCTCACTTTGTCTGTCGGTCTGTGGATGGTAGGCTGTACTCATGTCCAACCTAGTTCCTAGGGAACTTTGTAGCGACTTCCAGAACCTCGAAGTGAATCTACTATCTCTGTCCGAGATAATGGATATGGGAACACCATGCAGTCGTACAATCTCCCGAATGTAGGTTCTTGTAAGCTTTTCCATCTTGTCTGTTTCTTTGATAGGCAGGAAGTGTGCGGACTTGGTCAATCTGTCGACGATGACCCATATGGTATCAAGTCCACCCGTTGTCTTAGGCAACTTGGTTATGAAGTCCATAGTGATCCGCTCCCACTTCCATTCCGGTATCTCTGGTTGTTGTAGAAGACCGGAGGGTTTCTGGTATTCGACCTTGACCTTGGCGCAAGTAAGGCATTTACTTACGAAGGTAGCAATCTCTGCTCTCATGTTAGGCCACCAGTATAGCTTTTTAAGATCTAGATACATCTTATCTGAAGCTGGGTGGACGGAATAACGAGTGTTGTCTGCCTCGGTCATGACCAGGTCTCTGAAGCCATCGTGTTTCGGTGTCCAGATCCGATCCATGAGGTATAAGGCTCCGCCACCCTTGACTTCCAAATTCTTATCCATCCCTCTTAGGGTTTCACTCGCCACATTTTCAGGTTTCAAAGCGTCGAGCTGAGCCTCCTTAATTTGCGTGGACAAGTGTGAATGGATAGTCATAGTCAATGATTTGACTCGACGACCAGAGTATTCTTACCGACTTAGGGCGTCGGCTACTACGTTGGCTTTACCCGGATAATAACGAATTTCACATTCGTAATCACTGAGTAGCTCGACCCACCGTCGTTGTCTCATGTTGAGCTCCTTCTGGTCGAATATATGTTGTAGGCTTTTGTGGTCTGTAAAGATAGTACTTTTTGTACCATACAGGTAGTGTCTCCAGATCTTCAGAGCAAACACAACTGCTCCTAGTTCAAGATCGTGGGTGGTGTAGTTAACCTCGTGTGTCTTCAGCTGTCTCGAGGCATATGCGATGACCTTACCTCGTTGCATCAGAACACAGCCGAGCCCTTGATTTGAAGCATCACAATAGACAACGAAGTCTTCTATCCCTTCGGGGAGGGATAGTATTGGTGCGGTGCACAAGGATCGCTTGAGCGTTTGGAACGCTCTCTCTTGCTTCTCTTCTCAGTCAAAGGCCACACCCTTCTGGGTCAGTGTTGTAAGAGGTTTCGCAATTCGGGAGAAATTCTGAATGAACCTGCGATAGTAGCCAGCGAGCCCTAGAAATTGACGAATTTCTGTAGGTGTCTTCGGTGCTGACCAGTTCTCAATGGCCTTGATTTTGGAGGGGTCCACGTGAATTCCCTCTTCACTAACTACGTAGCCCAAGAATTCGACTCTTCGAATCCAAAATTCGCACTTAGAGAACTTCGCATAGAGCTTCTCCGATCGTAATGTTTCTAAGACTCTTCGTAGGTGTTGACTATGTTCCTCCTTACTTCGAGAGTAGATGAATATGTCATCGATGAAGATAATGACGAACTGATCCAAGTATGGACGACACACCCTATTCATTAAATCCATGAATACTGCGGGCGCGTTTGTTAATCCGAACGGCATCACTACAAACTCGTAGTGTCCATAACAAGTTCGGAAGGCTGTCTTGGGAACATCCTCCTCTAACACTCGTAGTTGGTGGTACCCGCATCGTAGATTTATCTTCGAGAAGTAGTTGGCTCCTTGAAGTTGATCAAATAAATCGTCAATGCGGGGTAAGGGATAACGATTCTTAATGGTAAGCTTGTTGAGTTCCCTGTAGTCGATACACATACGAAACGATCCGTCTTTCTTCTTGACGAACAAGACGGGTGCTCCCCATGGTGAGAAGCTTGACCTAATGAATCCCTTCTTGAGAAGTTCGTTAAACTGACTGGAAAGTTCCTGCATCTCCGCCGGTGCCAGACGATATGGAGATTTGGCTACTGGAGTAGCCCATAGCACTAAGTCGATTCTGAACTCGACTTGGCGTTGAGGTGGTAATCCCGATAGTTCTTCTGGAAAGATATCGGGAAAGTCGCGTACTTCAGAGATGTTCTGAATGTCTTTCACTTCTTGACTCGTATCGACGATGTGTGCGAGGAATACATGATATTCCTTTCGCAAGCACTTCTGAGCTTGGATACACGAAATGATGCAAAGGTTCGTACTAGGTTTGTCGTCGTAGATAACTAGGGTTTCGTTGTTAGGGAGGTTAAGACGAACTGCTTTCTCAAAGCACGTGATGTCGGCGCGACGATGACTTAACCAATCCATGCCGATTATGACGTCGAAACTTTTAATTGGGACCGACATGAGGTCTATTTTGAAAGTATGACCATCTAAAGTTAGAGTACAACCTACGTACATGCAGTTAGTACTTTCTATTTTCCCGTTTGCCATTTCTACAGTGAATGATTCATCTAGTGCACGTGGTTTTTGTTTAAGCAAGTGTGCAAATTTCTGGTTTACGAAGCTTTTCTCCGCTCCACAGTCGAAAAGTATGCATGCATAAGAGTTATCGAGGAGAAACGTACCAGTGACCACTGTGGGGTCAGCAACCGCTTCCTCGTGGCCTATGGCCAGAACGCTTCCTACTCCGCCAGCTATCCCTGCCTTAGGGCAGTTCCTCTTATAGTGGCCCACTTCGCCACAACCGTAGCAAGCTTGGCCCACACCGGTGTTAGGAACTTGAGCGTTCGGCCTTGCTGGAGTCTTGCAGAAACGGGCAGTATGCCCCCTTCTATTGCAGTTAGTGCACTGCATTTCCCGGCAAGGTCCGTTGTGATGGAAGGTGCATTTGTTGCACTTCGGAAGATTACCGACATAAGGCTTCGCTGGTAAGGGATTAGCAGGGACAACAGGAGTTACCGTGGCAACATTGATTGTAACTAGTTGCTGTCTCTTTGAGGATTCTTGTGAAGTCCCGCTTTTCCTCTTGTTCCACCCCTTTTTCTTGTTTTTGTTATTGTTTCCCTTTTGCTGCTCGGGTGTAGAAATTGTTGGGTTCTGGTAGTTTCCGTGATCTATAAGAGATTGTGCCAGCTCTTTAGCGCTGTCAAAAGTAACATGCCTTGATGCTAACACACTTGACTTGATCTGGGGCGACAGTCCCCAAATATATCTCTCTATTTTCTTGCTCTCTAGAGTAACCATATCAGGGCAAAGAATTGCCAGATCACAGAATCTATTAGTATAGGCTGATATGTCAGAACCAACCATTACAAGACCCCATAGTTCCTGCTCGAGTTTTTGAATTTCCCCTCGTGGACAGTACTCTCTCATCAGCATGGCTTTCAAGTTCTCCCAGCTTATCGAATTTGCCACTATCAGAGTCAGTGACTTAACGTGGCCATTCCACCAAGTTAAAGCCCTGTCAGAAAAGGTACAAGTAGCAAACTTGACCTTATTCCTCTCTGGGAAGGCGCAGATTTCAAAGACTGCTTCTGTCTTTTCTATCCACTGCCTTAAGATCATAACCCCTCCAGTTCCATTGAAATTTCTGGGTTTGGCATTTGTAAAATCCTTATAGGTGCATTCCGGGGGTGCCCATGACTCTCGCCATGGTTGGAAGGAGGTGCACCTGTTCTCGATCCACTAGGGACAGAAGTATTGATGTGTGACATGGCAGCCGCTACGGCCGCCGTCACAGCTAATTGGAACATAGCAGCGTCGAACTGAGGAGGTGGTGGAGGTGGTGGTATCGGTGTTTCGTTATTATTGTTATGCCTTGGATTTCTGCGAGGAGGCATCTTTTATCTTTAAGTTTAAAAGATAGAAACAATGATAAGAATCCAATAGTATAAAGAATGAAAGTGTGTTGTGAACTAAGTCGCCATAGTTCGATATCAAATGAGAGTATGAATTTCTAAATAGATTAGATAACTGCCGAAATTACTGGTATATAAGATGTAAATGAGTTCGGGAAAATGACCTAACTATAGGTCTTACATCACACCATAAGGAAAATGTCGACAGTTTAGAAATCTAAGAAAGTACTTGAGAGACAGGAATATTTTACAGAAAAGTGCTACTTAGAGCTCTGTTAGGAAAGGCTATTCCTTATATCAAAAGAAAAGATATACTAGACATCTTCTACCGGCGATGGGAATTCCTGGGGAGAATCCTCATATCCGCCAGTTGACGTACCACCTCTTGGAGATGTCGCTCGTGGGCCCTTTGACGAACTCGAAGTTCTATGACTTCGGTCCGAGATGCAGCTAATTGTTGCCGCAGAGTCTCATTGGGTCTTCTTGTCCCTTCGACAGCGTCTTCCAGATGTCGAATGCGGACGGTGTTAACGCCCGAGTTGGCATCAATTTCCATGACTCGGTCGATGGCTGCTCGACCTTGTTCGACATTTCGAGCAATCCTACGGATCATAACAGGCAGAGCTTGATCCGCAGAGCCACCTCCGCTAAGGTCATAGAAGCTTCGGTCCCCATAGTGGGGTAAGGGTTGACCTTGTCCGTCGCTCCAGCGATTCAAGTTTGTTGTCTACAAGGGTGTGGGACCTTGAAACGCGGGTTGGGGGTTGAGATTCGGGACCTGACCCACTTGGGGTAGGTTGTTGACTTCAGGCTCTGAGTCAGAACTATCAGAAAAGCCTTCAGCATGGTGATCATCCAAAGGGATTGGGTGATCATCTTCTAGTTCTTCCTATAGCCATCCAGCATCGCCTTGGTTTGGGAAGTACTGGTCGTCGTGGGGATTGAATCCAGCCATAATATCTACGCGAGAAAAGGGATATAAGAAATAACTAAATAGACGTACTAATTAGATAATTATAAGATGATCTTTATCAGTTACTCCAATACTTGTTTAGTGCATACCAGTTACATGTACTCAGGACAGGATAGACCTTCGAATAAGTGACCCTAACTCTAAGCCCACAACCAAACAAGGAACAAGAAGTAAAGCAAAGATCACAGATTCTAAGTCTATGACGTCCTAGGTACATATAATTTTAGTGTATCCACTTCGCCACTATTGACCTACTGATAAAGACCTTTTTAGTTCGCAGATAAGTAATTATAGTAACACCAAATACTCCCATAGTATTTCATTGTGGTAGTGTTGGTAAGTTTTTAGACTTGTTGCCATATCACAACCATTCTTGGGCATATGCTAATCACTCCTCGGACCAGCATAGTTGATCAGGCTATGCCACTCCCAGGACTGACCATACATCCCCGAGCTTACCTGTGATATTAAACAATCGTAATAATTTTGTTTTTGTCATTGTGACACTGATTTTTAGTATGAATGCAGGCATGTATACTTAGTTAAATATTTTATTATTTAAAAGTATAAACTCTTGGTCAGAGTATTTTAATCCCATTGTATTTATAGTCTGTATAGCTTTTATGGGTTGATATACTCAATTCACTATAAACAATGCTCTGATACCAATCTGTCACAACCCAAAACCAAGAACGGCGGAAACGTTCAGGGGTGGAGGACGTCATGTAAAGTATCATAACAGTGAAAAGTAGTAAACAAGCAACAACATCATCCATTGCATTAAAAGTAAAGTTTTAATACATGAGTGTTCTTTCATAGTAATAAGACACCAAAATATGTAATAAAAATAAAACACGAGTCTTGTCTGTGCTCCGTCTTCTCAAAACCTGGTCATCGTACCTGTCTACTGGTGACCTGAGAATACAAGTTATTTTGAAATCGTAGATCAGCATAAAGCTGGTGAATTCATAAGTATTTTAGTGTCATTGATTTGAAAAGCTGTAATGAAAGACTTGTAAATATTTAATAAAACTTTTATTATAAGTGTGAAAACCGTAGAAAATCCCATATTTCCTACTAGTAAAAAAAGTAGTCTTCTACCAAGACCCGAATGCTTTGAAGGTTTGCATTTCTGTATCAATGAAGGTTTTTCCCATGTGCAACTATTATTATAAATATATAGTCTACCTCATCGTTTATGTGAATGTGTCACAAAATAAAAGTAATAGGGAAAATTATATAATCATTGAAATCGTATCCTTTTGCCTTAGGATAATCACGGCGTGGAAACTCGCCGAACAATACAATCGAGACCATCCGTCGATGAACAGGTCTCGTTGTAGCTAGCAGCCAGGTGTAGGATGGTCAGTCCCGTATAGTATATATAGTATCTCTCTCTGTATAGTATATAGTATTTCTCTCTGTATAAAAAGTAATAGTATCTCTTCATATAGTATTTAGTATATTTGTATAGACTCATGAATGAACTGACTCTTGTGTAATTCCTTGTACTAGGAATAATATTTTGTACCTCCTAAACTATACCTATAATAGTTTACTGGAATGTAGATTGAATGTCCAAGTAGGTTTACACACCCTTGCCACACAAGAGTGTTGGAACTGAAGAAAGAATGAAAGCTCACACATCAATACATATATGTATGAAACATAAGTGTATAGATATGGTTTTTAACAATAAGTTGAAAGAGGTTTTTTAATACATTTAAGAGTTTTGAACAATAAGTAATAATGACTTGATGTCAGTTTATAAAACGATTCAAAAGTAGTTTATTTGATAACAAAGAATAAAATAACTGAAAACCATTGTATTTAACACATTTTGAAGTATGTGAAATCAGTTGGTAGAAAACACAGTTATAAATCACATATGATTGATTCTATAACTTCCTGTTTTCTACTTATATTCCCACCCATGAAAGCATTTAAAATAATTTAAAAGGATTGATTAAGGGGTATGAACTCACCTGTAGTGAGTGGTTTGGATGAATGGATGATGTAGGATGCTAAGTGTCAAGGGAAGACTTGTACACACACAATGATCCTAGTTAACATATAATAACACATATATGTATCCAATTAGTCATAAAACAACTAATTAACCAAATTTAAGACATCCTAAGACATGTAAAACACTTGATTTAAGTGCTATAAGTCCTAAGGATTGCATCTAAGGGTGGTAGGACTTTGTAATTGAGTTTAGGGTTCAAGGGTAGACTCCTTTGGAGTTTACGGTTTTGTGACCAAGTCTTATTGAGTTTACGATCGTAAACCCATGAGTTTACCGCCGTAAACTCATGGTACTTTTACCATGTTGATTTTTGAAGCTTAAAAGGTCATAAGAAGCATTCCTACTTCATATCTAAGCCTTTGGAAGTGATTAGGGCACCATTTCACTCCTTTGTGGAGTTTACGGTCCTTGGACCACTTCTCCTTGGGTTTACGGCCGTAAACCCAAATGGTTTATGGTCTTTTTGATGTTTCAAGTCCTAAGCACTTTAAGGATATGATCTAGACTAGTATCCAAGGCTTGGTAAGGGACTAGGGCACATTTTGGCCCCTTTATTAGGGTTTACGGTCCAAGAACATCTTGGACCGTAAACACCTTTGATCTTGTGTTTCTTGGGTGTTTTCTTGATGATTAGAAATGTAACAAGTCTTATAATACACTAGGGTAAGAGTACTTACTAGGTAGAAGCTTGAAAAGGTGTTAAAAGTCCAAGAACACTAATGTGTGTTCTTGGTGAACCTTGAAGATCTACACTTTTGGAATGATTTCACAGATGGAATCATGTAAGATCACTAGATTAAGTAAGATATCAACTTTTTAGGGATAGAAACACTTACAAAGTTGAAGATCAAGAAGAAATGTTGGAAGATACTTGAGAGGATTTGAGTTTGGATCTTGAAAATGTGAAAAAGTGGTAAATAAGGACTAAGTGTCATATTTATACCCCCTTTTAGGGTTTACGGCCATAAACACCTTCGTTTAGGCCGTAAACTCCAAACTCTTCGAGTTTTGG
The DNA here is from genome assembly GCF_052849685.1 of Lactuca virosa. Classification (NCBI taxonomy): domain Eukaryota; kingdom Viridiplantae; phylum Streptophyta; class Magnoliopsida; order Asterales; family Asteraceae; genus Lactuca; species Lactuca virosa. The sequence continues at coordinate 246,350,135 of NC_136426.1, forward strand.
GACATTATTGTTCCACAATAAACCCTAGGGCATCCTCTCTCCTGTTATCTCCTGAAGTACTAACTTCTAAACACTCAAACTTACTCCAGAAAGCTTGAAAGTTAGTAGAAACTGTTCTGGCTTCTATTGAAGTGAATAGTTGTACAGAATAGAAATTTCGGGTTGTCACAAATGAATTCCCGAGACATAAACGAGTCCTAAATGACATATAATAGCATATATAGGTATGTAATTAGTGTTTAAAACAACTAACATGCATGGAAACAACCTTAGGGACTAGGAAACACTTGGAATGAAGTGTTACAATCACATGTGATTGACTAAAGGGAGTTTACGGCCAAAGGAAAGTGTGTTCACGGCCACACTTGAGTTTACGGCCATGGAAGATGAGTTTACAGCCTAGGGAGGTGAGTTTACGGCCAAGGTAGATTACATGGCCGTAAACACTTCAAAATGATGCAATTTGGATCTTGGTCCTTGCTTATAAGGTGTTGGTCTTATCAGGATACAAGAGTTTCTAATGAATAAAAAGATTACGGAAGGATACTCACGATTTGGAAGCCTTTGGGAGTTCACGGCCACAAGAACAAGTAGGTGTTTTTGGTGTTCTCTGTGAAAGGATGAAGATTTGAAGATCTTGAAGTAGGAGTGATGAATTCAAGGCTAGAACAAAAGTGGTTGTTAAGCATAAACAAGTAAAGGATGAGATGTTTACGTTTTGGGAGTGAAATGAGAGCTTTCACTTCATGATACTTGAGAGATAAAGGGTAGTTTGCGGCTAGGACTTGAAGAAATGAAGAAAAGTTAAGCAAATTCTCATATAAGGAGGATCGTTCACGGCCACCAAGAGTTTACGGCCGTAAACTCCTTGTGATGGAGTTTTCGACTCAATTTCAACCCAATGAACATAAGCTGACACAACCCTACACCCAATCCTTAAGTGTACTAGCCTTAGAACCCTCAAACAGACCCCTAACAATGCTAAAAGATAGCAGAAACAAGTCTGATATTTGGTTGGATTGATTGACTTTACTGGATAGAAATTTTCGGGTTGTCACATCATCCCCCCGTTAGATGGAATTTCATCCCGAATTTAGCTTTCTTAGCAGTATTCCTGGTGTTGTGTTTCTCTGATTGGTAGAATACTCACTCGTAGATCTGGGCATCTTTGCCCTGATGTTCATGATAAGATTCATACTTGGTCCATCTATCATCACCACGTGTATACAAGTCATATATAATTAAGATTAGTAAGACGATCGGATGTGCGACTCTGCCCCAAGTCCACAACCAAACAAGGAACAAGAGATAGGGCGGAAACACACATACTGAATATGTATAATCATAATTATATACCACTCTCGCGTATACACTTAATAGTGATAGGTGGGTTGTACTCGTCCTTAGCCTCTGTGCTTGAAATTTATCTGTTGGATGAGTGGTAGTTCGGAAAGGTCTGCTGAATATATGGCGGCAAGGTTTCGGAGGGCAAGGTACTCTTCGCATGAATACTTCTGGTTTTAGAAGACAAGATACAATACTGAGGTCTAGGTCGGGTTTTCGATACGAATGACGACGGTTTCATTAATTTGTCGGTTAAGGCGATGAGATTTCGAAATATATGAACTTAGTATGCTGAGGACCACGCCAATCCATGACGAAAGATGACAACGGACTTTTTTTTACAGAAACAAAGTTAGGCCGATTTGAAAGAAGCGTTTGTTATAGGATGATGTATTTTAGAGTGTGCTCGACAATGTACTCTGTGTAGACTTTCTAGTGGTTTAAGTTTTCTCCTTGATGATACCACTGCCACAAATCATACCGTGAGGAGCGAGTACTAACAGTGGGAGTGCTTTGATAACTAGTGTCGATACTTTATATTATGATCCTCCTCGGTACCTCTATGATCGCCTGGCATATACAAGTTATTTATAATTAAGATGAATAAGACGGTCGACTGAGTGACTCTACCCTAAATCCACAACCAGGCAAGGAACAGGAAGTAAGGCGGAATCACTCACTCTTAGTTTGAAAAATCTAAACTATGCACAACCCTGATGTATATACTAAGCCATCATAGTTCACCTGCACGGATCTTTAGTTCTCTTATGAATTTTGTGACTTGCTCAGATGACTGAGTTATTATAATTACTTTTAAATGTTCCCCACATTTTAATCTTATATAAATTAAAATTAAAATTTTAGAGTAATTACTTTATTTCAAAGACATAGCGCTGCTCGTTGGTGATTATGGGGTAGATTCTCCTACGGTGATCATCAGAATTCGTCCGTCCGTGCCCGAGTTCTTCGTTATCGGGCAGTCCCTCTTGTAGTGCCCAATCTCACCACAGCCATAGCAGGCATGGTTCATTTCAACTCCGGTGACTTTGGAGATCAGTTGTGCTAGTGCCCTGCAGAACCGGACAGTGTTCCCCTTCCTGTGGCAATTCAGCCATTGCATTTCCCGACATACTCCAGTGTGGTGGTAGTTACAACCATCACACTTCGGGAGAGTTCCAACATATCGACTGGCAGGTGTTGGAGTAGGAGGTGTTGTGGCGGCGTATATAGTACCCATTTGTTGCTCCTGCGGGGTTTCCGGTGTTGTTCGTTCCTTCCTCTTGTTCCCCGACTTTCTTTTATAGTACCCTCCCTTTGATGGCTCGGGAACAGGGACCTCCACGCCATGGCGGACTCCATGGTCAATGAATCGCTGGGCCAGTCGTTTGGCGCTATCGAATGTAGTTGGGTTAGAAGACAGTACATCTCCTTGAATCGGGGTAGATAAACCCCAGATGTACCTTTCTATCTTCTTACTCTCTAGGGTAACCATCTCAGGGCATAGTGCTTCCAGGTCGCTAAACCTGTCAGTGTAGGTCACTATGTCTGAGCCGACCATGGTGTACTCCCATAGTTCTTGTTCCAGCTTTTGAACTTCACCCCTCGGACAATATTCTTCCAACATAATCTCTTTTAGGTTCTCCCAACCTATTGAGTTAGCCACGGATAGGGTCGGTGACTTAACATGGCTATTCCACCATGTTAGGGCTCTGTCGGAGAAAGTACAGGCAGCAAACTTCACTTTGCTCCCTTCTGGGCACAGACAGATTTCGAAGACCGAATCTGTTTTCTCGAACCATCGCATCAGAGCAATGACTCCCCCATTTCCACTGAAGGATTTGGATTTGAAGTTCATGAAGTCCTTATAGGAACACTCCCTAGGGTGCCTGTGACTACCACCTTGGGTGTAGTTAACACCTGATCCACTGCCGCTTGTACCGGTCATGTTGAATGAAGCTAGGGTTGTCGTAACAACCGCAACCACTGCATCTTGGATAGCTGTCAGATTGAATTCTAGAGCAGGTAGTGGAGTTTGAGATGGAGTTATCGGAGTAGTGCGCCTGTTTGATCTACTAGGAGGCATCTTGCTAAAAAGAATATAAAGATGAGATGGAAATACGTCTATAGCAGTGGTTATATGCTGAAAGCTGAATGACTAAGTTATCCTAGTTCTATGTGTATCTAGTTCTGACTTTCATAGGGTTCTGGAAAACAATTTATAATGGGAGTCTATATAGTATAAACTTTATGAATCAGAAGTGGCTATCCTTGAATGAATTTCTGCGAATTGAATAACTGACACCAGTTACATGAAAAAGAAAATAATCCTAACACATAATGTTAGCAGTGTATCCACTAGCTCACTAAGTCAATCAAGGTTATTATTTATTAGTGTGACGCATAGGATGTTTTAGTTTCTTCGGCTGATCCTTCCTTGGAAAACTCTTTTTGAATCTCTTTTTGTTCCTCCTTGACTGCTCTGCTGACTGCTATGGTGGATTGGTTACCTATCTGGGTTTGTCGTGCGAGAATGGAAGTGTCTAAAGAATCTATGAGATTAAGTGAAACATTATGGGGTGATCCTTACTGGGTCCTTCTATAATTGCACAATGTATATAAGTTGTATATAATTTAAGATTAAATAGACCTTCGAATAAGTGATACTACTCCAAAACCACAATCAAACAAGGAACAGGAGGTAGAGCATAGATCACAAATTCTAAGTCTATAAAATCTCAATTATATAAAACCTTTGGAGTATACACTCCAAAATTATAGACCTACCAATAAAGGTCTTTTAAATTTTCACATATGCTATTTATAGTGCCTAAAATACTCCTATAGTATTTTATTGTAATGAACTTGGTATGTTTTAAACTTGTTGTTGTCTTATAGTATCATAAAATACTCCTAAAGTATTTTAACTTTATGTTCTGCTCTAGAAATCCCTTGAAATAGAGTTAGGTAAGTTTTAAGACCGTTGCAACACCACATCACTCCCAAACACATGTCGGTCACATCTCGAATGAATATAGTTAATCAGGCTATATTGATCCCAACTATGATTCCATAACTGTCCAGGTTTGACCACAGTGTTCAACCTTTAAATACTTATGTTTTGTTCTTCTTGTGATACTTGTTTTAGTATGTATATATGTATAAGCATGTATGTATATTTTTATAAGAATATTGTTATATTGTAAAATATACTTTTATTCAGAGCACTTCGGCCCCATTGCATTTATAGTTGTATATCTTTTATAGGTTGATATACTTAGTTCACTATAAACAATGCTCTGATACCAATCTGTCACACCCCCAAACCGGAACGACGGAAACGTTCGGGGGCGGAGGACGTCATGTTTAGTATCACAACACATGCATCATAGTAATCAAATAAACATACAACCATTGTATTAATATTAAAGTGTTTACAAAGTATGTGATTCACAAAAGTTAGACTCCAAAAGTAAATAACAAAACAAGACATGAAGCTACTATGCTCCATCTTCTGAATCCCTGTGCGCGTACCTGTCTACTAGTCTCCTGAGAATACAAGTTATTTTGAAAGAGTAGATCAGCATTTAAGCTGGTGAGTTCATAAGTATTTTAGTGATTTAAGGTAAGTTGTAAGTTCTTTTAGAAAAGTTCGCCTGTTCCTCCAGAAAATCCTATATTTTCTGATATGATGAATGAAAGTAAAATGACACTACAATTCCTTCTATGAGTACTAAATGGATACAAGTTATATAGAATCCAGATCAAATGGACAATCGATTGTGTGAATCTGCCCTAAGCCCACAACCAAACAAGGAACAGGAAATGAGGCGGAAGTCACACCTCCCATTGTTTGTTAGATCTTCATTGTATATAACCCTTACGTATTCATTTGGTACTTATGGAGTTAACTGTAGTAGTTCTTTATATTTGATGAAAACATTCTTTAAGAAAATCATATATTTCCTTTAGTAAAAATGGTAACCACAATAGTTGCTTCTATAATCACTTAGTTTATACTAGCTATATATAATCTAATATCGAACGGATAGCTAATTGTGTCAATATGCCCTAAGCCCACAACCAAACAAGGAACAGGAAGTAAGGCGGAAAGCACACATCCAACTACCCATCAGATATTAATTATATATAACCCTGATGTATAAACTAAGGTATTATAGAATTAACCACCAAAGGTCCTTTAAGTTATATTGGTCTAATAAAATGAATTAAACCTTTTAGTGATAAGTTTCTAGTTTAGTCTACTAAATGTTCTATCTAAAAACTATGTTTTTGTACTAAAAACGGTATATTGAATTTGTATACTATGACCTGACCCATACCTGGTACTCCTTATGATTACTTGGTGTATACGGAATATATATATCCCTGATGTATCTACCGAGGAATCATAAAGTTAGCATTATAGGCCCCCTTCTAACTGAATGTACTAAGACTGGACTGTTCTGTTTGTCTTTTGTAATGATGTAAGTTTTCCTAAGGTCGATTAGATAGTAGACTGGGTGAATCTGCTCTAAGCCCACAAACAAACAAGGAACAGGAAATGAAGCGGAAAGCACACATTCTACTGTCTACCGAACCCGATAAATATATATCCCTGATGTATCTACTGAGGAATCATAAAGTTAGCATTATAGGCCCCCTTCTAACTGAATGTACTAAGACTGGACTGTTCTGTTTGTCTTTTGTAATGATGTAAGTTTTCCTAAGTTTAATACTTTCTTTACTAGAAAATAGTTTGCATTACCTTTTATGTGAGAAGATCACTATATGAATGTAATGGGAAAATGATAGTATTCAGTAATACTGTATAATGTAACAACTGAAACACTAACTACCTTAAAAACCAGTTTGTTAATTAAGGTTAAAATGTGATGTGGTTATAACCAAACTTGATTTGACTAGTATGAAACACGACGCACGAAAGATGTCGGAAATGGTATGACATTCGTCACTCGTAGACCTGCAGGTCCCACTGTAGCTAGCAGCAAGGTGTAGAATGGTCAATCCCATATAGATCTATTCACAAATTCACGCTCTCCCTCCAGGAGACTCTGGTTACAAAACTTGACACAACAATATAGTGTTGTGTCATGAAGTAGTGGCTCACATTAATGTTATAGTATTCTTGTATTTGTATAGTATCTTCTCTGTGTTCTAGTGTGAAGTATGTTCTCAACCCCTAAACAATACCTATTAAAGTTTACTAGTATGCTTGTTTTGAACTGTCCTTGATTTGTAGAAAAGACTCAATTATCTATTGAGTTATGATTGTACTTTAAAAACAGAGTTTTATAAACAACAAAGTAACATAACTTTAAAAGAGTTTTTGAAATCATTTGATCACTTATAAAAGCATAAGAAATCCTTTAAAATGGTGTTTAACACTGATAAACAGTTACACAATTAACATTGTGTTCAACATGTATTCCCCACCTTAAAAGCATTTAAAACATTTAAAAGATTGATTATAGGAGTATGAACTCACCTTATGTGGGTGATTCAATTGATGATTCGCATAAGGATGAGAAGTTCCACGAATGAATTCCCGAGACACAAACGAGTCCTAAATGACATATAATGGCATATATAGGTATGTAATTAGTCTTTAAAACAATTAACATGCATGGAAACAACCTTAGTGTCACACCCCCAAAACCTATGAACGGCGGAAACGTTCTGGGGTGGAGGACGTCATGTACAGTATCACAACAATGCAAGTAGTAAACAAGCAACAACATCATCCATTGCATTAATAATATAATTTCATACAAGGGTGTTCTGTCAAGTTTTAAAGACACCAAAACAATATACATCAAAAATATAAGATGAGCCTTGAACGAGCTCCATCTTCTCAAAACCTGGCTCCGGTACCTGTCTACTGGTGACCTGAGAATACAAGTTATTTTGAAAGAGTTTATCAGCTTTAAAGCTGGTGAGATCATAAGTATATTAGTGTCTGTGTTTGTATGAAATCATTTGTAAGATGTTTTGTAAAATGTACTGTATATGTTTGTAAAAGTTTTGTATTTGTTTGAACTCTCCTAGAAAACCCTATGTTTCCTACTAAAAGTAGCCTTCTACCAAGGCATCTAGTGTCTGTGTGTGTATCTCTTGTAAAAGTGTGTATTTTCCCAAATCCGACTATCATTAACCAAAAATATAGTTTTTACATCATTGTTTATTGTGTGAATAACACAAACTAAAATGTAAGGGAAAATGTTATAGTACTGTAGTGTTGTATTAAGTAACTACTGCTGTACTAACTACCTTAAGCCAAACGTAAAATTTTAAGGTAACATGTGATCGGCCTGTATCTTGCTACCGACTCAGTAGTAAAACGACAATGTAAGATGCCGTAAAAATGACGTTTGGCACCCGTAGACTTGCAAGTCCCACTGTAGCGAGAAGCAAGGTGTAGGATAGTCAATCCAGTATAGATCTATACACAAACTCATACGCTCCCCAATTAAGGAGATTCTGATACAAAAACAGTCATGGCAGGTAGTGCCATGCCCTGTTTAATGGCTCACATAAATGTATTAATGTAAATGTTATGGGATTTGTGTGCTAGCTGTATTGTGTTCTTTCTCTGTCTAGCCTGTATGTTTGTTTCTCGTCATAGTGTCTATTGTTTGTTTCTCATCACTCTGTATTATGTTTGTTTCTCATCACTCTGTTTTATGTTTGTTTCTCATCATAGTATGTATTGACTCATGTATGAACTGACTCATTGTATGTTTCATTGTTCTAGTAATAGTATCTTCCTAAACTACCCTTATGGTAGCTTACTAGCAATGTATGAACATGTTTGTATACCCTTGCTACCCAAGGGCATGGAACTGAATGAAAGAAATAACATTTTATATCTATATACATATACATAATATATAACTAGGATTTAAACGACCTTCGGACAACTAACCTTGATACCCTAAGTCCACAACCAAACAAGGAACAGGAAGTAAGGTAGGCTAGTAGTCCTAAGTCCTTTCAATCCTACTTATATAACTATATCAATATAGATACACAGAATATAAGTTTAAAAGAGTTTAAGTAAAAGTATTTGATAAGTAAAAGAGTTTGTAAAGTAGTTTGAGGTAAAACAGTTTGATAAACAGTTTGAAAAGAAAGAAAACCATTTGTTTGGTAGTTATTAATCACATGTGATTGATATAATAACTATAGTTGTTCAACTTGTATCCCCCCCTATAAAAGCATTTAAAAACATTTAAAAGGGTAATTAAGGGATATGAACTCACCTGTAGTGAGAGGTTTGGATGAACTGAAGAGATAGGATTGCTAGGTGTCAAGTGAAGACTTGTACACACACAATGATCTTATTTAACATATAAATACACATATGTATTCAATTAGTCTTTAAACAACTAATTTATAAAGTTAAGACATCCTAAGACAAGTTAAACACTTTATATAAGTGTTATAAGTCCCAAGGATTGCATATAAGTGTTGTAGGACCAAGCTATGGGGTTTAGGGTTCAAGGGAACCCCTTTCATGAGTTTACGGTTTCTTGACCATAACCACATGAGTTTACGGTCGTAAACCCATGAGTTTACGGCCGTAAACTCACACCCCTTTGACCATTTGTTTTTTTGAAGGTTTCTAAGTCCTTAGAAGTGTTTCCACTTGAAGTATAAGTCTATGGAAGAAGTTAGGGCACCATTTCACTCCTATTTGGAGTTTACGGCCCTAGGACCATTTCCCTTTGGGTTTACGGACGTAAACCCCTATGGATGATGGTATTTTGATGTTTTCAAGTCCTAAACACATTAAGGTATAAGTCTAGACTAGTTTCCAAGGCTAAGGAAGGGACTAGGGTCACTTTGGCCCCTTAAGAAGGGTTTACGGTCCAAGGTGTTCTTGGACCGTAAACATCTTTGATCTTGGTGTTTCCTTGTGTTTTCTTGATGTAAAGATGTGTAGCAAGCTTAAACATACTCTAGGATAGAAGTACTTACAATATAGAAGCTTGAAATGAGCCAAAAGTCTAAGAACACTAGTGTGTGTTCTTGGTGTTCTTGGTGAAACTTGAAGATTTGATCTTTTGGAAAGATCTAACAGATAGAAGTGTGTTAAAACACTAGATTAAGTGATATACTAACTCAAAAGGGCTAGAGACACTTACTAGATTGAAGATCTTGAATAAAACTTGGATGATACTTGAGAGAGTTTGATATTTGTTCTTGAAAAAGTGGAAAAGTGTTAAAATGGCTAAGTGCCACTTATATACCCCTTTCCCTTAGAGTTTACGGCCGTAAACACCAAGTTTAGGACGTAAACTGTAGACTTTTGATGTGTCGGGACTTTATTGTTGCACAACAAACCCTAGGGCATCCTCTCTCCTGCTATCTCCTAAAGTATTAATCCTAAAATACTCAAACTTATTCCAAAAAGTCTGAAAATTTAACAGTAACTGTTCTGACTTCTATTGACTTGACATGTTGTATAGAATAGAAATTTTGGGTTGTCACATCATCCCCTCCTTAGAAGGAATTTCGTCCCGAAATTAGAATTTAAGCAAATAAGTAGTTACAGATAACTAAGTAAAAAGACGAGGATATATCAGTTTCATCTGATCCTCTCGCTCCAAAGTGAATTCAGGTCCTCGCTTGGCGTTCCAGCGAACCTTCACTATCGGGATGCGGCTTTGTTTCGTTTGCTTGACCTCCCGGTCCATGATCTCTACTGGTTCTTCTACGAAGTTAAGGCTCTCGTTCATCTCGATTTCGTCGAGTGGGATTACAAGAGTCTCGTCGGACAGACACTTTTTCAAGTTCGAGACGTGGAAGGTAGAATGTACGTTACTGAGTTCGCTCGGTAAGTTAAGTTTGTAAGCTACAGGGCCGATTCTGGCAAGAATCTCGAAAGGCCCAATGTACCTTGGATTTAGCTTTCCACGCTTTCCGAAGCGTATAAAGCCCTTCCAGGGTGAGACCTTTAATAGAACACGGTTGCCCACCTGGAATTCCGACGGTTTCCTTCGTTTATCAGCGTAGCTTTTCTGTCGGTCTCTGGAGGCTTTCAATCGTTCACGAATCTGAACGATCTTCTCCGTCGTTTCCCGAATGATTTCCAGACCTGTGAGAGTGCTTTCAGGAACTCGCCCCTTAGCTAACTGGGCATCACCCACCTCAGCCCAGCACAGAGGAGATCTGCACTTGCGGCCGTAGAGGGCCTCGAATGGAGCAGCCTTTATGCTTGTGTGATAACTGTTGTTGTAGGAAAATTCGACAAGGGGTAAATGAGTATCCCATGCTTTCCCAAAGTCAATCACACAGGCTCGTAACATGTCCTCCAAGGTTTGGATATTCCTCTCACTTTGCCCGTCTGTCTGCGGATGGTAGGCTGTACTCATATCCAGCCTAGTTCCTAGGGAATTTTGTAGCGACTGCCAGAACCTAGAAGTGAACCTACTATCTCTGTCCGAGATAATGGATATAGGAACACCGTGCAGTCGTACAATCTCTCTAATGTAAGTTCTTGTAAGCTTCTCCATCTTGTCTGTCTCTTTGATAGGCAGGAAGTGCGCGGACTTGGTCAATCTGTCGACGATGACCCATATGGTATCAAGTCCACCCGTTGTCTTGGGCAACTTGGTTATGAAATCCATAGTGATCCGCTCGCACTTCCATTCTGGGATCTCAGGCTGTTGAAGAAGACCTGAGGGTTTCTAGTACTCGACCTTGACCTTTGCGCAAGTAAGGCATTTACTTACGAAGGTAGCAATCTCTGCTTTCATGTTAGGCCACCAGTATAACTTTTTAAGATCCAAATACATCTTATCTGAACCTGGGTGGACGGAGTAACGAGTGTTGTGCGCCTCGTTCATAACCAAGTGTCTGAAACCACCAAGTTTCGGGGTCCAGATCCGATCCATGAGATAATAGGATCCGCCACCTTTGACTTCCAAGTTCTTATCCATCCCTCGAAGGGATTCACTGTTCACATTTTCAGGTTTCAAAGTGTCAAGCTGAGCTGCCTGAACTTGTGTGGATAAGTGTGAACGAATAGTCATAGTCAATGATTTGAATCTACGACCAGAATATTCTTTCCGACTTAGGGCGTCAGCTACTACATTGGCCTTGTCGGGATGATAACGAATTTCGCATTCGTAGTCACTGAGTAGTTCGACCCACCGTCGTTGTCTCATGTTGAGCTCCTTCTGGTCGAATATATGCTGCAGGCTCTTGTGGTCTGTAAAGATTGTGCTCTTCGTACCGTACAGGTAGTGTCTCCAGATCTTCAAAGCAAAAACAACTGCTCCTAGTTCAAGATCGTGGGTCGTGTAGTTGTCCGCATGTGTCTTCAGCTGTCTCGAGGCATAGGCGATGACCTTACCTCGCTGCATCAGAACACATCCGAGACCTTGGTTCGATGCATCGCAATAGACAATGAAGTCTTCTATCCCTTCGGGGAGGGATAGTATTGGTGCGGTGCACAAGGCTCGTTTGAGCGTTTGGAACGCTCTCTCCTGCTTTTCTTCCCAGTCAAAGGGTACGCCCTTCTGGGTAAGCGTTGTAAGAGGCTTTGCAATGCGGGAGAAGTTCTGAATGAACCTGCGATAGTAGCCAGCGAGGCCTAGAAATTGACGAATTTATGTAGGCGTATTCGGTGCTGACTAGCTCTCAATGGCTTTGATTTTGGATGGGTCCACATGGATTCCCTCTTCGCTAACCACGTGCCCTAAGAATTCGACTCGTCGGATCCAAAATTCGCATTTTGAGAACTTCGCATAAAGCTTCTCCGCGCGCAGGGTTTCTAAGACTAATCGCAGATGTTGGGTATGCTCCTCCTTACATCGAGAGTTGATAAGTATGTCATCGATGAAGACGATGACGAACTGATCCAAGTAAGGACGACACACCCTATTTATTAAATCCATGAATACTGCGGGTGCGTTTGTTAATCCGAATGGCATCACTACGAATTCGTAGTGCCCATAACGAGTTCGGAAGGCCGTCTTCAGAACATACTCCTCTAGCACTCGTAGTTGGTGATATCCGGATCTTAAGTCGATTTTGGAAAAGAAATTCGCCCCTTGAAGTTGATCGAAAAAATCGTCGATCCGAGGCAAAGGATAACGATTTTTGACGGTCAGTTTGTTGAGCTCCCTGTAGTCGATGCACATACGAAATGATCCGTCTTTCTTCTTGACGAACAAGACTGGAGCTCCCCAGGGTGAGAAGCTCGGTCTTATAAAGCCTTTGCTGAGCAGCTCGTTAAGTTGGCAGGATAGTTCTTGCATCTCTGCAGGTGCTAGACGATAAGGCAATTTCGCTACGGGGGTAGCCCCTGGAACTAAGTCGATTCTGAACTCGACTTGTCGTTGCGGAGGTAATCCTGGTAGTTCTTCTGGAAAGACGTTGGGATAGTCGTGTACTACTGGAATGTTCTGAATAGGTTTCGTTTCTTGGCTCACATCGACCACATGACCAAGGAATGCGCGACATTCCTTTCGCAAGAATTTCTGAGCTTGAATGCTCGAGATGATACGAAGGTTCGAGCAGGGTTTGTCGCCATATACTACTAGGGTTTCGCTAGACAATAGGTTAAGGTGAACAGCTTTTTCGTAACACATGATGTCAGCACGATGAAGACTCAACCGATCCATGCCGATGATGACGTCGAAACTTTTAATTGAGACTGGCATGAGATCGATCGTAAATGAATGGCTATCTAAGGTTAAGGTACACCCTATGAATATGCAGTTAGTGTTCTCTGTCTTCCCATTAGCCATTTCTACTGTGAACGGTTCTTTGAGTGCTCGTGATTTTTGCTTAAGTAAATGAGCAAATTTTTGGCTCACGAAGCTCCTCTCCGCTCCACTATCAAATAGTATACAAGCATAAGAGTTTTCGAGGAGAAACGTACCAGTGACCACTGTGGGGTCGGCAACCGCCTCCTCATGACCTATAGCCAGAACTCTTCCTACTCCACCGACAGTCCCTGCCTTGGGGCAGTTCCTTTTGTAGTGGCCCACATCGCCACAATTGTAGCAAGCTTGGCCCACTCCAGCGCCGGGGACTTGGGTGATTGGCCTCACTGGAGATTTGCAGAAACGGGCTGTGTGCCCCTTCCTGTTGCAGTTTACACACTGCATTTCCCGACAGGCTCCCACATGGTGGTAGTTACACTTGTTGCATAGCGGCAAACTTCCAGAATACTGCTTTAATGGAGCAGCAGCAGTGGCAGGTGTTGTCGCACTATGAACTGCCATGATCTGCTGTTTCTTGGCAGCCTTCTTCTTTTTCTTGTCATCCCAGAATTTCCGCTTGGACTCTGCAGTTCTGGCGGTTTCTGAGATGGCCAGGGTGGTTGTTGCAGCCGGGGTACGGACCCCATGGTCAATTAGCTGTTGTGCCAATCGCTTGGCACTATCAAATGTAGTGGGGCGTGATGACAATACATTTCCCTGGTATGGTGGCACCAGCCCCCATATATATCTCTCGATCTTCTTTCCCTCTGTATGAATCATGTTGGGACAGAGGGCCACCAGTTCACAGAACCTGGCGGTATATGCGACGATGTCGGAGCCCTTCATGGTTAGGCGCCAAAGTTCTTCCTCCAGCTTTTGGATCTCGCCCCTCGGCCAGTACTCCTCAATCATGAGGTCTTTCATGGTGCCCCAGCCCATATCATTTTCCACCACTAGAGATAGTGACTTAACATGGCTATTCCACCATGTTAGGGCTTTTGATTCGAAGGTGCAAGCGGCAAACTTGACCTTGCTTCTCTCTGGGCACGAGCAGATTTCAAAGACAATTCCCCTAAAGGACAATGGCTTGCAGTTTGTGAAGTCTTTGTAGGAACACTCTCTCGAGTGCACAGGGGTTTCAACCTGAATAGTCGGAACAGGAGTCCCTCCTCCAGTGGAACTCGAGGAATGATATTCAGCCATGGCTGTAGCCACAGCCGCAGCTACAGCTGCATTTAGAGCTGCTGTATCAAATTGAGGAGTAGGTGGGGTTGGTGCGGGAGGATTGCGTCTTGTTGATTTACGTGGAGGCATCTTTGAACTATAAGTTTAGAAAGATGAAAACATTGATAAGAATTTGATAGAAATATGATGAGAATGACTCATGGACTAACTCGTCATAGCCCAACAGCGTAATTGAATGAATACTTGAATGAAGATGAAAGCATTTGGATAATAATTTCCATTAGATTAGATATCTGTCAAAGACACTGGGATTACAGATGTAACAAGTTTGGGAAAAATGACCTAGAAGTAGGTCTTACATCAACCAAGATTGGAAAATTTTGACAAAACTACGACCTAATAATTGACCTAATAGGTCTAAGATTGAACAAGATAGGAAATTAGCCTAAAGTTTTTACATAAACTAGATTATATCCAAAAGAGAAGTCGATAAGACTCTAACGGCGACGAGAACTGCCAGAGTGAGTTCTTGAATCCGATAGGAGACGCTCTATGTCCCTCACACGCCTATCAGATCTTGCTTGCTGAGTTCGAAGTTCCCTGACTTCGGCTCGGGTTTCAGCAATTTCCCTCTGAAGCATTGCATTACTAACCTGAGCCCTTTCATGAGCGGACTCCAGCTGGCGAATACGGACAGTGTTAACACCAAAATTGGCATCCACTTCTACTACCCGGTCGATAGCTGCTCGACCCTGCTCGGTGTTCCGAGCAATCCTACGAACCATGATAGGTAGGACCCTATCAGCTGTACCTCCCTCCGTAAGGTTGTAGAAACTTATGTCTCCATTGTAGGGAAAAGGTTGACCTTGTTCCTGACTCCACCTATTCAAGTTTGTGGCCCACAGAGGTGTGGGTCCTTGGAATGCGGGACGAGGGTTTGGGTTTTGAACAGCTGGGGGTTGGTTGTTGACTTCTGGCTCCGATTCGGAACCATCAGAAAAACCTTCAGCTTCATAATCATCTAAAGGTATTGGGTGATTATCTTTTGGTTCTTCTTCCAGCCATCCCGCGTTGTCGTGGTTGGGATAGTACGGGTCTCCGTGGGGATGGAATCCAGCCATGATATCTACGCGAGAAAAGGGATATAAGAAATAACTAAATTAGACTAACTAATTAGATAATTATAAGATGATCTTTATTAGTTGCTTCAATACTTGTTTACAGCATACTAGTTACATGTAACGCAGACGGGATAGACCTTCGAATAAGTGACCCTAACCCTAAGCCCACAACCAAACAAGGAACAAGGAGTAAGGCAAAGATCACAGATTCTAAGTCTATGACATCCTAGCACCTATAACCTTAGTGTATCCACTAAACAACCATTGATATACTAATAAAGACCTTTAGTTCTCAAATAAGTAATTATCGTAACACAAAATACTCCTATAGTATTTTTAAGTTTAATGTTCTGTTCTACTGTTCTCATTGTAGTAGTGTTGGTAAGTTTTTAGACTTGTTGCAACCTCACAACCACACTTAGGTACATGCTAATCACTCCTCGGATAACGTAGTTGATCTGGCTACATCTTCCCAGCGTTGACCATATGTCTCTAAGTCTACTTGTGCTGTCCAACAATCGTAATACTTTTGTTCTGTCCTAGTGACACTGATTTTAGTATCAATGCAGGTATGTATACTTTGGTTAAACAAGCAACAACATCATCCATTGCATTAATAATATAATTTCATACAAGGGTGTTCTGTCAAGTTTTAAAGACACCAAAACAATATACATCAAAAATATAAGATGAGCCTTGAACGAGCTCCATCTTCTCAAAACCTGGCTCCGGTACCTGTCTACTGGTGACCTGAGAATACAAGTTATTTTGAAAGAGTTTATCAGCTTTAAAGCTGGTGAGATCATAAGTATATTAGTGTCTGTGTTTGTATGAAATCATTTGTAAGATGTTTTGTAAAATGTACTGTATATGTTTGTAAAAGTTTTGTATTTGTTTGAACTCTCCTAGAAAACCCTATGTTTCCTACTAAAAGTAGCCTTCTACCAAGGCATCTAGTGTCTGTGTGTGTATCTCTTGTAAAAGTGTGTATTTTCCCAAATCCAACTATCATTAACCAAAAATACAGTTTTTACATCATTGTTTATTGTGTGAATAACACAAAGTAAAATGTAAGGGAAAATGTTATAGTACTGTAGTGTTGTATTAAGTAACTACTGCTGTACTAACTACCTTAAGCCAAACGTAAAATTTTAAGGTAACATGTGATCGGCCTGTATCTTGCTACCAACTCAATAGTAAAACGACAATGTAAGATGCCGTAAAAATGACATTTGGCACCCGTAGACTTGCAAGTCCCACTGTAGCGAGAAGCAAGGTGTAGGATAGTCAATCCAGTATAGATCTATACACAAACTCATACGCTCCCCAATTAAGGAGATTCTGATACAAAAACAGTCATGGTAGGTAGTGCCATGCCCTGTTTAATGGCTCACATAAATGTATTAATGTAAATGTTATGTGATTTGTGTGCTAGCTGTATTGTGTTCTTTCTCTGTCTAGCCTGTATGTTTGTTTCTCGTCATAGTGTCTATTGTTTGTTTCTCATCACTCTGTATTATGTTTGTTTCTCATCACTCTGTTTTATGTTTGTTTCTCATCATAGTATGTATTGACTCATGTATGAACTGACTCATTGTATGTTTCATTGTTCTAGTAATAGTATCTTCCTAAACTACCCCTATGGTAGCTTACTAGCAATGTATGAACATGTTTGTATACCCTTGCTACCCAAGGGCATGGAACTTCATGAAAGAAATAACCTTTTATATCTATATACATATACATAATATATAACTAGGATTTAAACGACCTTCGGACAACTAACCTTGATACCCTAAGTCCACAACCAAACAAGGAACAGGAAGTAAGGTAGGCTAGTAGTCCTAAGTCCTTTCAATCCTACTTATATAACTATATCAATATAGATACACAGAATATAAGTTTAAAAGAGTTTAAGTAAAAGTATTTGATAAGTAAAAGAGTTTGTAAAGTAGTTTGAGGTAAAACAGTTTAATAAACAGCTTGAAAAGTAAGAAAACCATTTGTTTGGTAGTTATTAATCACATGTGATTGATATAATAACTATAGTTGTTCAACTTGTATCCCCCCCCCCCCATAAAAGCATGTAAAAACATTTAAAAGGTTAATTAAGGGGTATGAACTCACCTGTAGTGAGAGGTTTGGATGAACTGAAGATATAAGATTGCTAGGTGTCAAGTGAAGACTTGTACACACACAATGATCCTATTTAACATATAAATACACATATGTATTCAATTAGTCTTTAAACAACTAATTTATAAAGTTAAGACATCCTAAGACAAGTTAAACACTTTATATAAGTGTTATAAGTCCCAAGGATTGCATCTAAGTGTTGTAGGACCAAGCTATGGTGTTTAGGGTTCAAGGGAACCCCTTTCATGAGTTTACAGTTTCTTGACCATAACCACATGAGTTTACGGTCGTAAACCCATGAGTTTACGGCCGTAAACTCACACCCCTTTGACCATTTGTTGTTTTGAAGGTTTCTAAGTCCTTAGAAGTGTTTCCACTTGAAGTATAAGTCTATGGAAGAAGTTAGGGCACCATTTCACTCCTATTTGGAGTTTACGGCCCTAGGACCATTTCCCTTTGGGTTTACGGCTGTAAACCCCTATGGATGATGGTATTTTGATGTTTTCAAGTCCTAAACACATTAAGGTATAAGTCTAGACTAGTTTCCAAGGCTAAGGAAGGGACTAGGGTCACTTTTGCTCCTTAAGAAGGGTTTACGGTCCAAGGTGTTCTTGGACCGTAAACACCTTTGATCTTGGTGTTTCCTTGTGTTTTCTTGATGTAAAGATGTGTAGCAAGCTTAAACATACTCTAGGATAGAAGTACTTACAATATAGAAGCTTGAAATGAGCCAAAAGTCCAAGAACACTAGTGTGTGTTCTTGGTGTTCTTGGTGAAACTTGAAGATTTGATCTTTTGGAAAGATCTAACGGATAGAAGTGTGTTAAAACACTAGATTAAGTGATATACTAACTCAAAAGGGCTAGAAATACTTACTAGATTGAAGATCTTGAATAAAACTTGGATGATACTTGAGAGAGTTTGATATTTGTTCTTGAATAAAACTTGGATGATACTTGAGAGTCTTAAAAATGGCTAAGTGCCACTTATATACCCCTTTCCCTTAGGGTTTACGGCCGTAAACACCAAGTTTAGGCTGTAAACTCTAGACTTTTGATGTTTCGGGACTTTATTGTTGCACAATAAACCCTAGGGCATCCTCTCTCCTGCTATCTCCTAAAGTATTAATCCTAAAATACTCAAACTTATTCCAAAAAGTCTGAAAATTTAACAGTAACTGTTTTGACTTCTATTGACTTGACATGTTGTACAGAATAGAAATTTCGGGTTTTCACACTTAGGGACTAGGAAAAACTTGGAATGAAGTGTTACAATCACATGTGATTGACTAAAGGGAGTTTACGGCCAAAGGAAAGTGTGTTCACGGCCACACTTGAGTTTACGGCCATGGAAGATGATTTTACGGCCTAGGGAGGTGAGTTTACGGCCAAGGGAGATTGCATGGTTGTAAACACTCCAAAATGATGCAATTTGCATCTTGGTCCTTGCTTATAAAGTGTTGGTCTTATGAGGATACAAGAGTTTCTAATGAATAACAAGATTACGGAAGGATACTTACGATTTGGAAGCCTTTGGTAGTTCACGGCCAGAAGAACAAGTAGGTGTTCTTGGTGTTCTTTGTGAAAGGAGGAAGATTTGAAGATTTTGAAGTAGGAGTGATTAATTCAAGGCTAGAACAAAAGGGGTTGTTAAGCATGAACAAGTAAAGGATGAGATGTTTATGTTTTGGGAGTGAAATGAGAGCTTTCACTTGATGATACTTGAGAGAGAAAGGGTAGTTTGCGGCTAGGACTTGAAGAAATGAAGAAAAGTGAAGCAAATTCAGATATAAGGAGGATAGTTCACGGCCACCAAGAGTTTACGACCGTAAACTCCTTGTGATGGACTTTCCGGCTCGATTTCAACCCAATGAACTTAAGCTGACACAACCCTACACCCAATCCTTAAGTGTACTAGGCTTAGAACCCTCAAACAGACCCCTAACAATGCTAAAAGATAGCAGAAACAAGTCTGACATTTGATTGGATTGATTGACTTTACTGGATAGAAATTTTCGGGTTGTCACACTTTATCAGCCGTAGACTGAAATTTCGAAAGGTTATCTTTAAGATTCTTGATAAAGTACCTGCAACCAAAAATATGTAAAAATTTCACATTTGGTTTGCGATTGTTAATAATTTCGTAAGGGGTGATGTTAAAACAATGATGAATGAACGATCGGTTTTGAGTAAAACAAGTCGTCGAAACTGCCTCAGCCCAAAGATATTGTGGAAGATTTGCATATGTAAGCATGGTCCTTGCCGCTTCGCATAGTGACTGGTTCCTTCTTTCGACTATATCATTTTGTTGAGGTGTATAAGGAGAGGAAAAATTATGCGAAATCCCACGATCAGCTAAGAATGAATCAAGAACATTGTTCTTGAACTCTGAGCCATTATCACTCTTGACCTTACGAACCTTCTTCCTCAAACTCAGTTCGATGTGCTTGATGAAATCGATCATTACTTGAGTTGTTTTAGACTTCAATCGAAGAAAGTACACCCAATTAAACCTTGAAAAATCATCAACAATGACCAATATGTACCTTTTCTTGTTGAGTGTTTCAACCGTCGAAGGTCCACATAAATCAATGTGAAGAATTTCCAAAGGTTCATTGATCTTTGAATCTATAACAATCGGATGACCTTGTCTATGTTGTTTCCCTTGTTCGCAAGCTGCACATAAAGAATCATTATCAAACTTTAACACATCTAAACCACGAACAAGATCCTTTGTCACCAATTTGTTCAAATTCTAGAAATTGAAATGAGAAAGTCTTCGATGCCATAGCCAGCTCATATCAGATGATGCTTTCGAAAGTAAACAAATCGAGGGAACTCCAACAATTGGTGTGATGTCAAGGGTAAACATATCGCCTTTCCTCTTTGATTTGAGTAGAACCTCTTTGGTTTCTTTGTTCGAAATCACACTTCCTTCTTCATCAAAGACAACCTGATTACTAGTGCACACAACAAGTTGCGAAACACTTATCTAGTTGTGTTGAAGACCTTCGACATATGCAACTCTATTCACTGTGAACTTCCCATTTTTGACTTTCCTATAACCTTCGACATGACATTTGTGATTGTTACCAAATTTCACTACACCAGCATTTTCCAAGCTTCGATAATCTCGCAAGTTTTCCTTCCTTCCGGTCATGTTACGAGAACAACCACTATCAATGTACCATTTTTCATCATATTGCTCATCACACAAAACCTATAATTAGTGAAAGAATTTAGTTCCCCAAGGCTTTTTGGGTCTTTGGTGATTAGAAGTAAATGCATTGTGAAACGAAGATCCTAAAACCCAATTTCGAACTTTTGATTTCAAACTATCAATTAGGTCAGCTTCAATAGACGTAGGAATTGAAATGAAATCATCTTTAGGTTTAGAATCCATACTGATTTTCCCTTTTTCTTTAGTGGTTCGTTTAACCTCAATTCTTGATTTCGAAACAGCTCTTCACTTTTAACCGATGGATTCGATTCCTTGGATGACGAACTCCCAGTTTGCGATTCGTTTAAGTAGCTTTCATAAGGATGCTTAATTTCCTCTTTGAGAATTTCCCTGACTGGAACACTTTCCCTTTTCCTCGAGCAAATGATTTATATTCTTCACATCGGATTTTCCTTTGACAAACGAAGCTTTGTCTTTTTCTTCGAATCAGGATCCAGAAATTTAGGTTGAGTGGGTTTGAAATGTTTATTTTTGTTTCCATTGACTTTCATATGATTCTGATTTTGAGATTTTGGTATTTCTTGTGATTGATAAAGGTTTTGAAAATGTTTCTTATATCCAACATTTGGTTGATTAAAAACATGTTGTGCATTTGAAAAACGTTTTGCATTTCGAAATTGATAAAAATTCCTTTGATCATCATTTAGGAAAACATTCTGTTGAAAAGAATTTTGAGAAAAACTTTTATTTTGAAAATTAGGAACCATATTCGTTGATTGTTGGGTTTTGACAAAATTATGATTTCCTTGAAAAGAATTTTGTGAAAATGTCACATTTTGTTGCTTTTTTTCAAGACTCCTTGCTTGAGAATGCTTACCAAAAATTTCATGTCGTGGTTTTTCAACTTCCGGTTTTAGAGATGATTTGAAGACATTTATTTTGCTTATTGAAAAATCTTTTTGTTTTAGAGCGGGTTTTGAAATGGTTTTGATTTTAGCAAAAGACTTAGTTTGAGAATTAGTTTGAATGGGTTTAGCGTTTTCGTTTTCAGACAATTTTGTAAGCAAACAACTTTGTTTCTTTTGTGATTCAAAAGTTTACCAATAAACATTTTTCCTTGATTTATTCATTGAAATTCCCTCATCTTTTGAAATCTTTTGAATTTGTTCATAAATCATTTTTTCTTTTGTGGTTTGTGGTGGAGAACATGATTCATTTGATAGTTTTACATCAATAACTTTTTCTTTCTTATCCTCCCAAACTCTTTTTGGCTTTGATCTTTGAAATGTGAATAAATTTTTGTTAAATTTGTTTTCGACGGTGCTTTGGTTCGAGAAAAATCCTTCTTTCGACGCTTCTTTGTTGTCCTCAACAACAATTTTGTTGATCTCATGATTAACCTTTTCACCATTTCTTGTCGTAACAAACACTTGATTCGGAAAACCAAGTTATTAGTGCATTTGAAGTTTGGATATACCACTAAATTCGACTCAAGATAATGAGGATCTTTTTCATTCACTATTTTTTCGAACTTTTACGATTCCTCATAAACTTGGTCAACAACAACTCTTGGAATAGTTGTGTCACCAGTTTGAACTTCGTCGTCATCATCACTGTCAATCTGACTGTCCTCGACAATTACATGGTCATCGTCTTGAACTTTCGAAGTTGAGGGTTGGTCAGTTTAATTCTTAACCAAAGATTCATCAGATTTTCTTTACCCTTGTTTATTGAAGTGACATTAATGACAGATAACTTCGAACAGTCAACAACTTTCTCCTCCTCAATTTCACTGATATTATCATAATCATCTTCAATATCAGCAAAATTAGTTTATGAGTCATAGGTCGAATTCTTAGTTCTTTTCAAAATTTTCATTTGTTCATTTTTGGTCAAGGTCTTATTCACTATATTCACAAGATCATTTGCATGAAGACATACATCAATATTAACAAGACCATATGCATATCTATCATTCGGAACTTTGTCATACTCAGAAATCTTTTTCTCACAATCATAATAACTCACATCAATTTTCTCCCTTTTGAAAGTCAAAAAGGGAAAAAGTTTCTTATGTTGTTCTTTGCTTATGTCCGAAGAATGATGCAACTCAGTTAATTTGGCATAAAGTCGTTTTACAGAATTACAATATATATTTCTCTATTTTAACAAAACTTGTACTTCTAAACTCAAATATTCTCTATCACTATTAACATTATTAAGCTCCAACTCTAACTTGTCTATTCTAGACTTCTTGAATTCCAAATTCTTTTGAGTTTATAGCAATAAAGTTTTGGTCCTTTCAGCATCATTACTAGCAGAGATAATCAAATTATTAACATATTTAACATCTTTATCAAACTCAAATAACATTGAGTGATAAGAACTAGAAGGAATATTAAAGGATTAGAGAAGAGTTCGTACCATAGACATCATGGAAGATTTGTGTACAACAGTAGTGACGAAGAACTTGCCAGTCACTCTCTATTCACCCTCACTACCATCTTTGAACACATCAAACATGGAACCATGCGTTGGATTATGCATCTCTTCATCATCAGATCTAGAAGACCAGATCTAATATGTGCCATCTTCATCACAACTTCCTTTAGCCTCTAATGACAACCCTTTTGTCTTTGCCCTTATCTCTTCGAGCCTCTTCACATAATAGGCTTCATCCTTTATCCTATTATTCTTCTCATCTCTCTTCTTCAACATACAATCACTCGCCATGTTGTTCGCACTATTGCAATAGTGGCAGTCGAACTCAGAGTCACGCTTTAGCTGTTTCTCTATCTTCGCATCCTTAGTCCTAACTTCCTTCTTCTCCACTTTCTTCTCCTCTCTCACTCCCTTCACAAATGAACTACCTTTCGTCACTTGTTTTAGGCTTCGAATTTAAAGGCTTCTTGAAAAAAAAATTCACTTTATTATTTGAATAAAATGCTATCTCTTCATCATCATAGTTCACAATCATCCCTTCATCTTCTGAACCTTCATTCTCAACAGACTTAATCTCAACATCATTGTTTGTCACTTTAGACATCAAGGCTAGAGGACCACCCAAACTGATTCTTCTTTCCTCGGCAATCTCATTTACTTTCCATTCATGAGTCTTCAACTCATTGTAAAGATCACTAAGAGAAAGATTGTCGAAACATTGTTGAGTTTTTATCATCAGACCAACATTGCGCCACTCCTTACGAAGCCCCATGAGAAAAGTCACATTGTACTCCAATGTTGATTTGTTGACTCCATACCTGCTACACTTGAAGATTAACTCATTCATACGATCGTAATAGAGCTCAATTTTCTCACCTTTTTTTATGCTTGAATTCACCTAACTCAAGCAAACATTGCTTAACATAACTCTTTTTGGTTTTCTCGCTTCCTTGATACTTCTCCTTCAGTGTATCCCAAATTTCCTTAGCAGTAGAACAACAACGAACATAATTGTACACTACAGGTGGAAGAGCACCTCTCAATTCACTCAAGCATTTATTTTCATTCCTCTTCTTTCATTTTTGCTTGGTTAGAAACTTCAGGACTGGAAGCAGCGGATCCAATATTCTGTAACAAACCCGAAGATTTGACATCACCAGTGATATATTTCTAGAGATCTTCATCAATTCTGTCAGACCCCGGCTGTCGGCGGAAACACCGGGCAGTGTAACGTCATTTCTTGTATCATAGTTATCAACTTCCTGAAAAGACATGCATTTTAAAATACGTCAACATAAAGTTGGTGACTTCATAGGTTTTAACTCCATATTAAAATAATACTTTTTCTAGGTTCAAAAGTTTAGATTTGAAAGTACCATTTTGTGTCTCCAACATTTAGTATATATATTAGGTATAATGGTTTACTTATTAAATAAGTGATATACTTATAAGTTTCACATATTATGAATTAATGAATGTAATCCCATACAAACTAAGGTTACTACGTACAAATCTTATTTCAATTCTATACGAGTAAAACCGCTACATATAAATCTATTTCAATTCTATACGAGTAAAACCGCTACGTATAAATCTATTTCAATTCTATACGAGTAAGTGTGCTAGGTATAATTGTCTACTTAATGAGCAAATAGTATACCTTCAAGTTCCTTGTACTTAGAGTATAAGTCTTTGGGAAACTTATACTTAACATTCATACTTGTATATCGACAAAGTACAATGCTTCTAAAGTTGTGCTACCATGAGTCCGTAACCACTGCTAGACATACAAACCTTTGATTAAAAGATATCCCACCAATGGTTCCTCCATTGGTGCCACAATAAAACCGCCATTGGTGCCGTAAAGGATTCCACCAAGGTAAATACTTCCCACGTACGCTTCATCGACGCCGGGTCCATAACAATCAATAGGACAGTTCGTCACCCACAGACCGTTGGGTTGTAATTAGAAACCACGGGTGGCGTCGTCAACCCGCATAGATCTATAGTCCACCGTAAAACCGATTGGGTTGTAGCCAACAACCACGGATGGGGGATTAACCCACATAGACCCATACATAACTTCCTCGCTCACACGGGATTAACGGTTACACGACAGAGGATTTCCACTAAGATTCCCAATCTTAGTTGATGAATGAGGTAGCTCATGTAGACTTTGTCGACTTCCTATAACTGTAACAACAAAGCATATTCGTGTCTAATACCCTAAGTTACTAAACAATGCTTTTAAACATTACTCCTAATTTCATAATATTTAGGTAGTATAACAGCTATAACTTGAGGTAAAACCAGGTTTTATCATAAAACCAACAATAACAACATATAGCATACCACGTTTTATCTTGACATAAAACCAATAATAGCAACATACTTTATAAATTAACATATAGAACTTCCGCATATAACTTCGGAACTATATCGCACACAACATATATATAGAATCCTAAGTATAACTCAAGATCTACATTAATATAATAACATGCTAACAAGTTGATAATATTTGTATATATATTCAAAATATTATATTTAAAGAACTATATCCTGGTTAATATAACTATCTATGTTGATACTAATATACTATCATATAGACATAATATTAACGTATATACAATATTTAGCATGCGTTTTCCCCCGAAAATACTAAAAAGTGGGGTCGTGAAACTCACCCTAATAGCGTGATCTATAGAATCTAAACGGTCGGAGGCTTGTCGTTGTCAGGCTCGGGAAGGGAAACGGCCTTCGGAAACGAGAGAGAATGAAAGGAATTGGTGTAAGGATTGAATGAGCCGAACTTGCTATTTATAGGGTGTTTTGGGGCCATTCACGTCGTGAAATGATAGGTTCACGTTGTGAACTTCCATGAGTCATCCTGTAGCCTTAACGCGTGTTTTCTAGCCCCGATTAGTGTCTGTTCACTCCTCACGTTATGAGTTTTTATGCTCACGTCGTGAGTTCAATCAAATTACGGTTTCTGACAGCTATATCTTCGGAAGGTCGTAACTTTTGCATACGAACTCCGTTTTTTACGTTCTTTATATCCATGCGTAGGTATTTACGTGTACTACAACTCTATTTTAGACTCCAATAGCTAATTATAAGTCTATTTTAAATTCCTCTTATTATAGAGATTTATAGTGTTCGGTTCATCATAACTTCTTCACGCGAAGTCAGATTTGGACGTTCTCTATATTTTTGGAATCGTATGGACGTATACTTTGAGTCATATCATAAAATTTCATACTTGTATTAGAATTCATCATGAATTACATAGTAAGTTTGTCACATTACTAGTTTAAAAAAATCACATTACATGATTGGTATAATCACATGTGATTGTTATTGACCTATTTTGACTAGTGTTTCATTCTCCCCCCCCCCCCCCATTGATAAAATTTCGTCCCGAAATTCATCTTCTACCAGATACCACCGAACGGTCCTGGATAGCTTCTCTGCTTTAGATTACGAATGCCCTATCGCGGCCTAAATCTCCATGACTTCTTAACTTTGTACATTCCCTCCTGAAGTGTCCAATTTCACCACACTCATAACACGTTCTTCCTGCACCATAACCAGTTCCAATATTTGTTCCTTGGTTTATTTTTGCACGTGTTGTGTTACAGGAGTAGCTGACGATATGTCCCTGTTTGCTACACTAGTGCACCATAAACAGTTACCTAGGTGATGGCGATTACACTGAGTGCACAATGGGAGTTTTCCAGCATACTTCCTTGGTTGTATGGGTATTGTTGTTGTTGCTGCATAATTAGTTGCCACATCTTGTCTCTCCTCAGATGATTGTCTCGGATTCTTCAAAATGAATTTGCGCTTGTTCGTTCAGATTCGGGAGACTCATCTATAAATCCCACTTGGTTTTCTGTGCTAGTTAGTTGATGAGCTATTCGCTTGGTACTATCATATTTTAAAGGCTTCGATGCGATAACCATTCCTTTGATTTGTGATGCTAGACCCCAGATATATCGCTCGATCTTCTTGTATTCAGGGGTTACAAGTGCTGGACACATCACTGCAAGATCATTAAATCTAGCTGTATAAGCTTTTATCTCTGAACCCTTCATGGTTAGGGTCCACAATTCTTGTTCCGGCTTTTGTATTTCCTCCCTAGGACAATACTCCTCTACCAGCATCATCTTTAGCTTTTCCCATTTCATGGAATTTGCAGCATCAATTCCCATTGTATTTACATGGTTGTTCCAACATGTAAGTGTTGCATCAGTAAAAGTACATGCTGTAAATCGTACTTTACAATCATCTGGACATAAGCTTATTTGAAAGACGGACTCTGTCTTTTCAATCCACCTGGTCAAATTAACAACTCCTTCAGTTCCATGAAAGCTCGTTGGTTTGAAATTCAAAAAGTCTTTGTAGGTACACATTCTGGCGGTCCCTACATTGCCTTCATTTCTTACTCCACCTCTTGTGACATTAGCTAGAGCTGCAGTGATTCTCTAAGCTATGATTTTTTCAAGTTCTGCTGAACTTATTGAGGGATTTATTTCTGGTGGTGGTTGCGGTTGTTGTGGTGTTTATTGTTGATTAAGGTTTAGTCGAGCACTACTCCTTCTAGACATTTTGTTTAGTTCCTATTATAAATAATAACAATTTTATGAGTTCTACGAAGTATTAGTCATTAAATTACGATTGTCAATAACTTAAATTTTTGTTCAAGGTATAAAGCATAGTGGACGACACTATTTGGCACATGTAATATATGCTTTATATTTATTACTAGTGGTTAAACCAGTTTATTATAGGTTTATATAAGAAAAGTTTCTAAAAACAAAATTTGCAAGGTTTACTACACCCTTGCTAGAAACTTTACTCTTTTTGCATTAATTAGTTTGATTTTCTATTTTTACACAACCACTAGTTCTACTTTTTATGCCAGTACTCTAAGTGATGACACAACACGTTAGTGACGTGAATCACTTGTTCCTCAAGTGCTTTGAGTTATCGGATCAAGCTCTCCTGTGCATTCCTCGTTTCTCAAGGTTTGATTGTAGAGCGCTAACTCTGCAATCCTTGCATCATGAGTTATAAGCGAAATTTATACAATGATGGACCTCCATCACTGCCTCTTGATCTCGCGTAATCTGTCCTTCTAGTCTTCGCATCCTTCCTTAAAGATGTGTAGTCTTTCCTTTAAAAATTTCCCTCTTGTTTTCAATTCTCACACTTTTCTCAAACATCTAAGACAAAGTGTCATCTTCGGAAGAAGGTGAGAGATATGGTCGGGATGACTGACCAATCTCATACTTGTTAGCAGCTCTCTCTTCTGCTACCCACCTATCATCCGTTTGTGCTATCCTCGCAGGTTCATCTTGAACTCTATGGGTTCCTGAAGATGTCCCCTTTGGATTTTTCCTTATCCATTTTGGTATAGACTTACGGGCCGTTCGTTTCATCTTTGCTCCTCCTGGGATCTGACGATAAAAGGTATTTAGTGGGGGAAAATAAGATGCAACTTATTCTATCTCTTCCACATTCTTGCTTTCTTCCATTGACTTGCTTTCTTCCCATTCATTGGAAGGTAAAGGTGCTCCATCGTTAGAAGGTATTGGATGAAAGGTAGTTGGATTTATAGGGTAGTAAGGATCATATACCATAAGAGGGGATGAAATCTCTTGTTCTTCATCCGTACCCTCTAAGATTATCCATTCTCGAGAATGAGCCTTATCGAATTCCTAGTTTGATTCACCAAATATTTAGTCTATCTGTTGGGTCTGGTGTTGCGTCATTAGGCTCGGTTATAAGTCCATATAGTTAACCCGGTTTGGGTCTGTCCAACCGTGGATAAACATTAGGGTTAGCATATAAATATTGCATGCATGAATAGCTTTTATTATCGATCGTTCTCATTAATTACTTGCATTGTAACCCTGAAGTTCTTCATCAAGCTCTTCTGAGGTGTGAGTTATTAATCATTCGACACCATTTATCCATTCTTGTGTTCTTTATTTGATTAAATATTTTTTTTCTGTTTGGAATCTATTGATCTACAACTCTTTTATTCCAACAATTGGTATCAGAGCAGGAGACTGTGTAATACATACGCATCTCTTCTATTTGAAGAATTCTTTAGGGTTTCCGCTTTGATCAATATAAAGATGTCATCTTCCTCCTGTTGACGGTATCTCTAGTGTTTGATAAAACCCTAAGTTCAACATTACAAGTCTGATTCTAACAGAACACGTTCATCATGTCTCACGATGACTCTCAAAGCAATCCAATTAACATCTCCAATAGCATAGGATCAACTACAATGATTCCCATTCTCTACACTCAAGATTATGATGTATGGGCGCATCACTTCGAAGATTATGTAGTTGGATCTGAAGAAAATGGCTACTTGATATGGGAAGAAATAACATTGGGTCCGTTTGTTCACTCTCGAACAAATCGAACAGTCAAGACTCAAAAACAGTATAACCAACTCCTGGTGGACCAAGAAAAGATGCCTCAAGACGAAAAAGACAAGGTGTTATGTAACGTCAAAGCCATGAGGATGATCCGATTCACATTACAATCTGATACCTTTCGTTTAGTGAGTTCATGCACAACAACTATAGAAATATGGGATAGGTTGAAAGAATTGTATTCAACAGATGAAGATCTATAACATTCGATCCAAACCCTTTTGCTCTCTGAGTTTGGTGCTTTTGAACAGAAACCTGAAGAGAAGCTTGTTCAGACTTTCGAGCGAGTCAATCATCTGCTCAGCAAGATGATGAAGCATGGCATTGAAAGGAAGGTGATTGTACAAAAGGTTACCTTCATGAATGAATTAAGGCCCGAATGGATGGCGGTAATTTCGACTGTGAAGGCTCATGAGCAATTTAAATCATATTCACTGGCGAAACTGATGGGTATTCTAAAATCTCACGAAAGCGTGGTGACGAAGGAAGCGAAGGTTGTTTCAGGTATGGGTTCACTGGCCCTCCTTTCTAAAAGAAAGAATGTAGTAAACGAGGAGGAGGATTCTGATTTGTCTGAGTATGATCTATCCAACGAAGAATATGCTATGATGGTCACAAACCCAAAGAAGTTTGCTCGCAGAAAGTTCCCAGTCAATAAGAACCGAAACTGGCAGGGAAGCTATAGTTCTGAAAAGGTGAAGGAAGAACCGAAGAACAACTTTCCCAATGATTGTATGAGACTGAGAGTAAACTTGTGGGAGACTCTGGGTATGATTGCAACTACTGTCATGGTAAGAACCACTTTGCCAATGATTGTATGCTAAGAAAGATGGCTGAGAAGAAGGAGGGTGAAGATGACGAGTCTTACTACATGAGAAAGCTGGAAGAGATAATGAAGAAGAAAACTGCTAACGTTTCCATGAATGCTTTGATTGTGTAGGAAAACGTTGTTGATGATGAGTTCGGTGGAGTGGAAGTTTGGTCTACAGATTCTGAGGATGAAGAGGTACGCAGACCCTCGCATGGAAAAGCATATGTAGCGAGAGAAGGAGTTGTTGAGTCGGCTGGGAGATGCTTAATGGTTACAATCGAAAGTAAGCATGAGGAAGCGAAGGTTGTGGAAGACAGATGTTTCGCAGCCAAGCCCATGAGTGAAAAGATCAGTGACTGCGATCAGTTGATCAAGAAGGTACAAACTATCCTATAATCTCATAAAGTACCAATAACAAACTATGAAAAAGATTTAAATGATTTAAAATCCAAGTTTTCCAATTTAAATGGTAGTCTTATGCACACTCGCTTAGCCAAATCTAACCTAACTGACCAACTCAGCAGGGAGTCTTCCAAGAGTGAGGAGAAGAGAATATGGATTCAGCAGAAGGAGTTAGAGTTGAGTAGGGCTAGGGATGAAATTATTTATTTGCAAAGAGACAATTTGAAATTTTTGAAACAACGAAATGTTTTCTGTTTGATTGCTAAACGTCTATATACTAATATCACTCAGTTACATTTAGATTGTGATATAGGAAAACAGATTCATAAAATGATTTTGCCTTTCCTTGAAATTAAGGAGGACGAAATCATTGCTGAATGTGAATCTATAATGTCCTCGCATGAAATCTTAGTCACCTACAAATTTGGACTAGACAAAATTGAATCCTTCATTGAGTCTAAAGAACATAAGTCTATGCTTAAAAATTTGTTGGACGAAAATGATAAATTAAAAATAAAGACCAAGACCATACAGAAATTTGACTCATCCAACACCAAATTGAGTTCAGAAAATAAAATCAATTTAGAAACCACTTCTGAATTTGATGAGGAGAGTGAGATGAGTGAAATCTCTGTAGAAGAAATTGTCGATTGTTCAGAATTCATCAACAGCGAACCCGAACCAACAAAACCCCTCATATCTGAAAATTCGGTTGAATACGCTCGAGTGTTAAAAGACAAATCAAAGAAGCTCAAAGAAAAAGTTGTTGTCTATTAGAAGGTTCAAACGACGCCAAACCAAGTGTATGCTGTGACTGGTGTAACTAAGAAGCAAACGGCAGAGTTAACATCAATGGTTGACAAAGATTATGTTGAAGGATGTGATAACTTCTTCTGGTCGGCTCCCATTGATAATGCATATGAAACAGTTGGTCTGTCAGAGCAAACCTCATGGAGAGTTAAGGGACGATATATACTCGAACCTCTCAACAAGCCCTCAAGCTTCGATAAACCCAGCACAAGTGGTACAAAAGATATACCAGAGGAACCACTGAAGGCTACCAGCGATTCATCAACAACAACCAGTGCTCATGAGAAGAAAGGAAAGCCTAAGGCCAACATTCAGTTGACTCAAGAGCAAATCGTTGATCGGAAATGACAAAGGAACAAAAGATACATGAAGAATCTCAATAAGAGAAAGCAGTTTTGGCCCTCACAAAACCCCTCTTATGTTCGCTCTGAAAAGGCTTCTGCTCTCAAAAAGGAAGCAATGGCCAAGTCTCATTCCAACAATCAACATCAATCGTACCGTCATGTGAACCGAACGACCCATTTCGGCCCTAATACTTGTGGTCAAGAGAACCAAAAGACAAGTTTTGGTCCCAGCTCCTACTACGCCAAAAACCGAAGGACCAGTTTCGGTCCCAACACAAGAGCTCAGAACTGAAGGTCAAGTTTCGATCCCAAATCCCATCCTCCTCACTCTCATCTTAAACCCAACTCAGTGAAGGATGTCAAAGGAAAAGGAAAGCTGTACTCAGACTCTGAAGTCCAAAATGCTAGAAAGGCAGCTAACTCTAGGACTCCAAAGAAAACGTTAGCTGCGAACCATCTAATAGTTATACACGCCAGTTAAAACAAGATAAAAATAAAATCAAAGTTTACACCATTAAACGAAAAGATGAAACCACATTAATAAAACGAACATATATGGTTGATCCATCGGTTGCAATTCCTTATTCTGTAAAAGACTCACAAGGACCCAAGAGACTTTGGGTTCCTAAATCTGCTTAATTTTGCAGGCTCTCAGTGACGAGAAGTTTGACGAAGAATGGTATATTGACAGTAGCTGCTCTCGTCACATGACTGGAAGAAGGGAAGGACTTAGGGAGTTTCGGTCCCTTACGGATGGTGGATGTGTGAAATACGGAAACAACTCTTACGGCACGATCAAAGGGTATGTGATGATAATCAACGGAGAATTCTCTATACGAAGGGTAGCCTACGTGGTAGGATTACAGCATAACCTCATTAGCGTTTCTCAACTAGTGGCAGGAACAGGTTTGAAAGTCTCATTTGATGATGAGGGGTTTGAAATAATTGAAAAACAAACGAAGAAAATCCTGCTAAAATCAGAGCGAAAAGGGGAGATGTTTCCTCTAAATCTCAACTCGATCAAAGGAAAGCCATCAATATGTTTGCTGTCAAAGGCGAAATCAGATGAAAGCTGGTTGTGGCACCGAAGACTATCGCACCTGAACTTCAAAGATATCAATAAACTGGTGCTTGGTGATCACGTGCGTGGACTTCCTGTTCTCAAATTTGACAAGGAACATATGTGCGCAGCATGCGAAATGGGCAAGCAAAGCCGAAAAAGTCATCCTACTCGCATCAACACAAAGATCATTGAACCCCTCGACCTACTGCATATCGATCTCTGTGGCCCTTCAGCTATCGAAAGCTTCGGTGGTAGTAAGTATATACTTGTGATTGTAGATGATTTTTCTCGCTTCACCTGGGTTTTCTTTCTTAAACAGAAATCAGAAGCGACGCCCAACCTGAAAGTTTACATCAAACAAGTGGAAATCCAGCTGCGAAAGGTGGTATGAAATATAAGAAGCGACAATGGTCTTGAGTTCAAGAATAAAGATCTCGAAGATTTTCTGGCTGAAAAGGGATTAACTCACAACTTCTCTACTCCTTACACTCCACAGCAGAATGAGATTGTCGAAAGGCGAAACCGTTCTTTATGTGAAGCAGCGAGAACCATGCTAAGCTTCGCCTCACTTCCTCTATAATTCTGGGCAGCTGCAATTGCTGCTGCATGCTACACTCAGAACCGATCCTTCCTAAACAAGAGATTTTCCATCACTCCGTATGAAATCTTGAATGGTCGAATGCCAAATATGAAGTTTTTCCACGTGTTCGGTTCAAGATGCTTCATTTTCAACTCCAAAGAGAACCGAAACAAGTTTGACGTTAAGGCAGACGAAGGAATCTTTCTTGGTTATTCGCTTATTTCAAAAGCATATAGGGTTCTAAATAAACGCTCGAAGAAGATTGAAGAAATCTATTATGTAACCTTTGACGACAATTATATGAAGAAAATACGAACAACGGAAAATCCAACGGAGGAAATCTTTCCAAAATCAGGTCAGGTCTCGGTTCCTATTGCCAACCTGTTTGATGAATACTTGCTACTCTTTGATGAACCAGAAAAGGCTCAGAAGAGAAAGTAGCAGATAACAAAATCGATAACTTGAAGAAAATCATCGATGAAGCTGCTAAAGACATGGAAACTGAAGCTCACCAACCAACCAAGAAGCAGTCTCAAAGCGAACCTACTGTAGCAAGTGATCATCCAGCTACCAATGACCCTCCAAGAGAAAGCTCAACAATCCAGGGGGAGGGTTTGTCTACTCCAAAACCACACGATATGCCTCTACAGGGGAGAATCCTTCAAAGGCCCCAACCGATGAAGATCCATCTGAGGGGGAGAGTACTGAATCTGACATTGGTTTCGGTTCGCCATTTGAGGGGGAGAATGAAAATGCAAATGACGAAGGCGAAATGTCAGAAATGGAAGAAGAAGTCAACGCTGAACTAGATCCTGCCTATGATCCCAATTACCTCGCTCTTGTAAAATGGACAAAGGATCCTCCTAAAACACAAATTATTGGTGAATCATCTGAGCGTGTTCTCACACGCTCACAAATGAAAGTGAAGCAAACTGCTTTATTCTCTCAAGTAGAATTCTGCATGTTTAATTCGTTTGTCTCTAAAGTTGAACCGAAGACGGTAAATGCTGCTCTTGATCACTCTGATTAGGTGCAAGCTATGCAAGACGAACTCCATGTGTTTGAACGTAATCGTGTTTGGAGACTGATTCCCACACCAAAGGATGCATTTGTAGTCGGCTTAAAGTGGGTATTTAGAAATAAATTGGATAAAGAGCGAAATGTTATTCGCAACAAGGGGAGACTGGTGGTGAAAGGATATTGCCAAAAAGAAGGGATAGACTACGAAGAGACCTTCGATCTAGTATCAAGGCTGGAACCTGTAAGAATCTTTTTGGCATGTTGCACACAAAAACTTCGAAGTTTTCTAAATGGACATTAAATGCGCTTTCTTAAGTGGAGAACTAGAAGAAACGGTATATGTTGAGCAACCACCCGGATTTGTGAACGAGAAGTATCCTGATCACTGCTATATTCTGGATAAAGCAGTCTATGGATTGAAGCAAGCCCCGAGATCCTGGTATGAAACTCTTACTCGTTTTCTCAAAATGTCAAAATTCAAGCAAGGTTCGGTTGACCCAACCTTCTTTCGCAAGAAAGAAGGCGAACACTTAATGATAGTTCAGAATTATGTCGATGACATCATCTTCGGCACCACGAATCCTAGCCTAACAGTTGAATTTAGGAAGTTGGTGGAGACTAAATTTGAAATGAGCGCAATGGGTCCGATTAACTTTTTCCTTGGATTGAATATAAGATAGGGACCAGAAGGCATCTTCATTAATCAGGAAGCATACACGAAGACTCTATTATCGAAGTTCGGCATGACGGGGGATTCCAAAGTAAAGGTTCCAATGACATTTGGCACGAAGCTAACTCCATCTCTAGAGAAACCAGCTGTTGATATGACTCTTTATCGTCAAATGATAGGGTCTCTAATGTATCTAACGGCTAGTAGGCCAGACATAATGTTTTTTGTCTGTCATTGTGCCAGGTTTCAAGCTAATCCAAGAGAACCTCACATGATTGCAGTGAAAAATATCTTCCGGTATTTAAAGCGAACCTCTTCTCTCGGTCTTTGGTATCCTAGAAAATCTGGCTTCTTTATTCAAGCTTTCTCAGACGCTGATCTTGGTGGATGTGGATTGGATCGAAAGAGCACAACAGGTGGATGCCAGTTCCTAGATGGAAAACTTGTCAGCTGGCAGTCAAAGAAACAGACATGCATATCTATCTCCACAGCCGAAGCTGAGTATATCGTTGCAGCATCCTGCACATCACAGGTCATATGGATACAAAGCCAACTTAGAGATTATGGCTTGAGCATGAAGAAAATCCCTCAATACTGTGACTCTGAAAGTGCAATACGAATATGCCACAATCTAGTGCAACACTACAAGACAAAGCACATCGCACTGAGATATCACTTCATCAAGGACCACGTTAAAGATGGAAATGTTGAAATTCACTTTGTTCGGTCCTCATATCAATTGGCTGACATCTTGACTAAGGCCTTACCAGAAGCAATCTTTAACAAAATACTCCAAGGCTTAGGAATGATGGAAGCTGAGTCAGCACCAAAACCTCCTTCTAATCATTAAAAATAAATAACTGAAATGAACCGAACGCTCGGTCTATTTCGACTCTTAAATTTTTGGGAACCGAAATGAACCGAACGCTCGGTCTATTTTGGCTCTTAAATTTTTGAGAACCGAAATGAACCGAACGCTCGGTCTATTTCATTTTATCTTTCCTAAGGGATGGTTTCGGTTGTATAATCTTGTAAAGTTTTCTTTCTCTTTCGAGTGTTTACATTTATTTTTCCGTTTTTATTATTTTTTTAGAAAATCCAAAAATCCAAAAATATTTCTTTTCTGTTTTTACTATTTTTTTCAGAAAATCCAAAAATATTTTTTTTCTGTTTTTATTATTTTTTCAGAAAAACCATAAATTCAAAATATTTATATGTTTCTTTTTACTTTTATCTAATGTTACTCTTCTAAACATCAATTGTCTAATGTCAAGTTCACAGATGCGAAACACGCTGATGATGGGGTACGTATAATTTTCTTTTCTTTGTACTAGTTAAGTGTCGCTAAAAGCATGTTGTTGTATGTAGACCGAAGCCTCCAATACTCTGGACGAAGCCTTAATGATTCGATAAATACCAGTCGTTTCTTCCAAATCAGGCTGCTTAAATCACTCAAGTCATAAGCTACCTAACTCTTCTCATAGTGAGTTAAGAGTTTTCTGCTTTGTCCTTCTAATATAGCAGAGGTACTTTCGATTCCTTAACCACCTCACATTTCTCCATTTCAGTTTCGCTTCCTAAACGTAACCCTTGAGACTCTCAGCAATTACCACTGAGGTTTATGGTTACACAATCTCTGTGTTGATGATCTTAGTTTCGTTTACCACGTGCTAAGTGAAATGCATTGATGGTGGACGCTATAATCTTCAAGCTATTACTTGTTACCTCATGAAATCTCTTTCTCTTTTTGCGTGATCTTTATGAAACTGTATAACACCAGGATGTTTCTTCCTATAAGATCAGTTTATTTTTTTTTTATATTTCTTAATATTTTCCAGTTACTTATTATATTTTCATACCTACTTGTTCAACAAACCACATCGGTTTCACAAGTACTTCACCCGACTTTCGGTCTTATTTCAAGTATCAAGGTTCGGTTGAAGGTAAGCCACCCTATAAAGCCTATAATTGAAAAGATGCCTTTCAAATCTCACTTCTAAACCATGTAAAGTTTCACCTGGAAGATTTTCCCTAAATAAAGCTTTCTCCTGGGCATCAATGATTTGAGATTTCAAGTTTGTCTGAATTACCATTCCCAAAGCTCTCACACGGGAAGGTTTCACTCTTTCTTTTCTACTAAGAGCGTCGGCTACTACGTTAGCCTTCCCTGGGTGATATCGTATCTCACAGTCATAATCACTAAACAACTCTACCCATCTCCTCTTCCGCATGTTTAACATTTTCTGATCTAGGATGTGCTAAAGGCTTTTGTGATCGGTATAAATGGTGCACTTGGTTCCGTACAAATAATGCCTCCATATTTTAAGAGCGAAAACTATTGCTCCTAGTTCTAAATCATGGGTGGTATAATTCTTCTCATGCGGTTTGAGTTGTCTGGAGCATACGCAATGACCTTATCTTTTTGCATTAACACACATCCTAATCCTTGATGAGACGCATCACAATACACTACAAAGTTCTCTGATCCCTCTGGTAAAGCTAGAATTGGTGCATTACATAACTTGTTTTTCAGGATTTGAAACGCCTCTTCGTGTTTCTCTTCCCAGAGAAATTTTCTGTCGTTTTGGGTCAAAGATGTTAATGGTTGAGCAATCCTAGAGAAATTCTCAATGAAACGTCTGTAGTACCTAGCTAATCCTAGGAACTGTCGTATTTCTGTCGGGGTTTTGGGGGCTTCCCATTTCTTGATTGCCTCGATCTTAGCTGGATCTACATGAATTCCTCTTTCGCCGATCACATGACCAAGGAAATGTACTTCCCGAATCCAAAATTCACACTTAGTGAACTTGGCATACAATTTCTGCTCCTTCAACAGCTCCAACACTAGCTTCAGATGTCTCTCATGATCTTCTTTGGTTTGTGAGTAAACAAGTATGTCATCGATAAATACAATTACAAACTTGTCTAGGTATGGTCTACAGACCCTATTCATCAAATTCATGAAAACAGCGGGTGCGTTCGTTAGTCCAAAAGGCATGACTAAGAACTCATAATGTCCATAACGGGTTCTAAATGCTGTTTTGTGAATGTCTCCTTCGTGAACTCTTAGTTGATGGTATCCTGATCGGAGGTCGATCTTTGAGAAGTATGAAGCGCCCTGCAACTGATCGAACAAGTCATCTATTCGAGGGAGAGGATATCGATTCTTGATTGTCAACTTGTTCAGTTCTCTATAATCAATACACATTCGGAATGACCCGTCTTTCTTTTTGACGAATAACACTGGAGCTCCCCAAGGTGAAGAACTTGGTCGTATGAACCCTTTGTCTAGAAGTTCTTGAAGTTGTCCGGCCAGTTCTTGCATCTCGAATGGCGCGAGGCGATATGGTGCTTTTGCTACCGGTGCCGCTCCGGGAATTAAGTCTATCCGAAATTCGACATGTCTGTGAGGGGGTAGACCGGGTAATTCCTCCGGAAACACTTCGGGATATTTTTGAACCACCGGGATCTCCTTGAGTTGCTTAGCTTCAGGTTCTCTTTCTATCACGTGGGCCATGAATGCAATACAATTCTTTTTCAGGTACTTGTGAACCTTCACGCTTGATACTATGTTTAAACTTCTTCCTGGCTTCTCACCGTGTATGATAAGGGTTTCTCCATTAGGGAGAGGCACTCTAATGACTTTCTCGTAACAACCAATTTCTGCTTTATTTTTGGATAACCAATCCATCCCTACTATCACATCAAAACTACCTAGCTCTATAGGAATTAGGTCAATGCTAAAGAGTTTATCAGCTAAATTCAGAGTACAACCAGAAATTATATCATCAGCCCTAATTTCATACCCATCAGCAAGTTCAATAGCATAAGCATTCCTCATCTTTCTCGATTTCAAGCCAATTAACGGTCTAAATGCTAAAGAAACAAAACTCCTATCTGCTCCCGCATCGAATATTACTGATGCAAAATGGTTGTTCAGGAGAAACGTACCTGTTATCACTTCAGGGTTCTGACGAGCTTCTTCTGCACCAATCACAAAGGCTACACCTCTTGGCCGTCCAATTTGATTTCCTTGGAAGTTTTGCCTAGCTTGGCCTTGTCCATTGTTACCAGGTCCATTGTTCAGTTTGGGACATGCTCTACGGAGATGATCAGTACTCCCGCACTCGTAACATGTCCTTTTTGCCTCCTTATTCACCTTACAATACTTCGAGTAATGGCATGTTTGCTTACAGTATTGGCACACTGGGCAAGCTCCCTTGTGATGGAAGTTACACTTATTGCACTTCGGAAGCGGCCCTGAGTACTGCTTTCGCTCCTGCACTTCCCGTTCTTGAGTTTTCACTGGTTCTTGCTCCTGGGCTCTTACCATAAAGTTTCTTGAGACTTTCTGCTTCCTCCCTGACTTGCCTCCATACTTCTTCTCTCCCTGATCTGCTGGCTTCCTCTTGCTACTCGAGCTTTCCTTTGTCGATGCTCCCATCCTTATCACATCATTGGTTAGTCGATTTGCTAGACTTACTGCACTTTGAATGGTAGTTGGGTTTGCTGAGGTAACCATTCCCCGAATCTCTGGTGCCAGACCCCAGATGTAACGATCTATCCGTTTCTCCTCAGGAGTAACCATGTGAGGTACCAGTTTTGCTAGTTCATGAAATCGGACTGAGTACTTCTCTATTTGTGTTCCAACCATAGAATGGTTCCAGAACTCAGATTCAAGCTTCTGAATTTCATCCTTGGGACAATACTCCTCTATCAGCATCTTCTTTAGGTCTTCCCAAGTTAGCTGATATGCCGCTGTACGGCCTCGGGTTTGCACTAGAGTATTCCACCAGATTAATGCCCTATCTTGGAATAGGCAAGATGCATACTCAACTTTGTTGCGCTCGAGGCATTTGCTAATGTGAAGGACCGACTCCATGCTGTCAATCCATTTCAGCAACCCGACCGCACCTTCCTTTCCATGGAACTCCTTAGGTTTACAGGCCATAAAGGACTTGTAGTTGTATTCTCTTTCATTGTTTCCCCGGTTTCCTCCACTACTTCCTTGGTTAGCATTAAGTCCCGCAGTTACTTGAGTGACAATGTTTGGGATTGCTGCCATGAGTTGTTGTGCTACCACTTGAGCAACATCGGGTGTTTCGTTCTGTGGGCGCCCGCGATTAGGCCTTCCTGACATGGTTCTAAGACACAAGAGAAGAAATACGTATAAATACATAAAATAATGTATAATATTTAGTTCACTACTATTTTGAAAACCGCAAGTGTTGTCAAATTAATGGTTTGCATTAATACTAGGCATATAGATTTTAGAAAGGAAAGAAAAGAAAAATCTTTTTATTCAACTATTGACTAAATCAGTTCTAGGGTTTGACCTCATAGTAAAAGTTTTCAAACATAAAATAAACTTCTTCATTACCATTTGAAATAGTCTTAAAAACAAAACAATACATCAATGCCAAAATAAAGTTTTAATGTCTTTCCCCAAAAGATACCCAACATGGGTTTTCATTTCATGACACAATAAAATACTAAAATCAGAACCAAGTACGAATCGCTATCCCAATAAGAAACATCCACACCACAATCAGTAACAGCCCTCCAAACACATAACATGCGGTCATCGCACGACCTGCCACTCGTCTAGCAGCACTAGCAGTGTCAACAGTCTCCATCGAATGCTGAAACAGGATTTCCATCCTTGTTAACACTTCATCCAAAACTTCCCGATGCTCAGCTATCACAGCAAGACTGTGATGTAGGCCCGCTGCCATCGAATGCATCCTCTGGGACTCCTCCGGGGTCATACCTGGATGCCTGACAGGTATCCCTATGACTCGCTGTGGTGGGGGTGCTCTCGGTCCTGCAATGCTAGGTCCTACCCTGCTAGGTCCTGTCGTGCCAAGTCCTGCTGTGCTGGTGGCTATCCTTCCTGGAATGGGAACACTCTTCCTCGCCGTCCTCCGAATGCGAAGCCCATAAAGTGGTGGCTGTGGCATCACCGATGTAGGCGATGCCTCGCGTCGCTGACTCGGGGCGCTGTCATTGCTGATCTCCATCGAGTTTCCTGTATCTTCTGTGTCTTCCGAGGGGTCTTCCTCCACCGAGGCGGGGGGATCACGTCGAGGGATAACAGTGACGTAGCCGGACTCATCGGCTGAGGCGGTAGCGTGAGAAGATGACGATGTCGACATAGTGGACTGAGACATAATTTCAATGAGATATGAAATAAATAACAATGTATACCTATAATATGCAATGCTTACACACACCAAAATTAACCTTTTTGAAATTTTGAAATAAAGTTTTCTCAAATATTTTTGTTGAACATATTCCCATTATAATTAGCTCAAGCTTTGTATAAATCTTTCCTTAATTAAACATAGGTTATCAGGCTATGTTTAATCGAGGTCCAATAATACAACTCCCGACCTAATTATACTAGTAATATGTTTGATGTAAAAAGAATTTCTTTGTAAGTTTTAGTTATAGGTTGTGTTTTCTTAAAAAAAAACCGATGTTCTCTATAACTTTAGCTCTGATACCACTTCTGTCACACCCCGCTAAAGCGGAAACGCAAGGTATGACAGCGATAACGGTTTCATTGCAAAAGATAATGATACATCACCATAGCAGTATTTAAAAGTTTACAACCCATAGCTTCAAAAGAAACAAAATACAAGTTTTTCCAAAATAACATTGTTCAAAGAAAACTCCACAAATAACTTCAACACGATGCAGCATGCTCTATGATGATGAATCTTTATATCCACTTACTAATTATTTCCTGAAAAAGCATGTAAAACGAGCGTCAACTATGAAAATAGTTGGTGAGTTCACAAGTTTATAAAATCGAGCTTGAAATAAGGCTTTTCGTAAATACAAGTACATTGCTTTAATGATAACAGAGTTGATTGCTATTAATGAATACAAGTTTATTGCTATAACGAGAACGAGTTTTGTATGTGTATGAGCAAACAATGAGTCTCAACCAAACCTATGACTGAAGCCCTATCGAGATCTATGCTTATCGTTCCATAGATGAATATGGTATCATGCACTCCAGCGATTCGGGCGAGTGAGGAGTTGTCAATTCCTAATAGCGCTATCCATAATGACCATTGGCTCAAAGAGTTAATGGTTAGAGATAAGGGAAGGGCCTTAGTACGATAAGTTCTCATGTTCCGTGATGCATAGACATACATAGAGAGACATAGCAATAAAATAGCAATCATGTTTGATACAAATCAATTTAAATAAAACATTAAATTAATAGTCTTTCGGGACATGCTTTTCCACCCCAAAACATAAAAACTGAAAATAGGGGAGTGCGTGAATACTCACAATATGCAAAATATAGCAACCAAGTTTATACGAGTCAATTAAATACAACGAACATAAATAGTTTAGGACATGCTTTTCCACCCCAAAACATTTAAAAACCGAAAATAGGGGAAGTCCTGAATACTCACAACGTTTCGAGTAGGTACAAGTGGTACTTCGGAATGCACCAACGTCTTACTACCGGGATCCTACGACATCAAACACACACTAGTGAGTTTCCATGTCGAAATCTAATGCTAATATACTAAATTCTACATATAGTGAAATGCCAATTTATGTTTTAGTATTTGATTTTATATTAATTGGTTACACTTTTTCTGAAATAATCAAATTCTACAAATCGTGCGATTAATTACAACATTGGAATATAAATTTTCCAAATTTTTAAGTCCTTATTACAACATAAATTCACGGAAATAGCATTCAAAGGATAAAAATTCTCAAACTTTTTATTTAACTGTTATTACACAATACTAAGCTGGGAAAATTATAAAAATGGATTTCCAAGCTGTTTAATTATATTTTATGATTTTTGAGCATTTATTCCAATAAGAATTGAAATAAATAGAAAACAGTTTCCAAAATTACCCAAACTTTTTATTTAACTGTTATTATACATAAATAGGCTGGGAAAAATATAAAAAATATTTTTCAGTGGGTATTTCTATTTTTCCTTGTTTTATTCCTTTAAATAATCTTTAATTGAAGAAATAATATTAAACAGTTAAAATAAATTACCAAAAATTTTTGTAACATCATTTACAGTATAAATAACCTGAGAAAAATATCAAAAGTGGTCTTCATATTATATAATCCGGTTTTGGGTATTTATGTGTATTTAAGTGTAATTAACTTTGGAAATTAAGAGAAAAATAGTTTACAGTGGAGAAAAATCCTTAAACTTTTTATGTAACCTCCTACTGTAAAACATGATGTTCTGGTAAATTTTCATGAATTTTGGATAATCAGAACTATTTTCCTATTTTTAAACCATTATAATTACCAAAAATTGGGAAAAATAGCAAGGCATGATGGAAAAATGTTGAAATTATTTTTCTGAGTCATCCATCACAGGTAAGGTATGCGGAAATTGTTAAATAAAATTTTCACACTCTCCAAAGTGGTTTTGTGATTTATTATATCCTAACAAAAAGAAAATTGGAAAT
Organism: Lactuca virosa; assembly: GCF_052849685.1. NCBI lineage: Eukaryota > Viridiplantae > Streptophyta > Magnoliopsida > Asterales > Asteraceae > Lactuca > Lactuca virosa. Next base: position 246,393,904 of record NC_136426.1, read on the forward strand.
CATACCAAACAGCAACAAACATTGATGAAATTTAGTGAGGGGTCATTATCCATCATAAGGGTCATTCATGAATTTGTTCCGGATTTATTGACCTCTGGAAGTATTTTATGTGATTTATGCCCTTGGTTTCTAGCAATAATTTTAATAAATCAAAGAAATAATAAAAGCTTTTGGTATTTTACAGATTATCACATGCATGTGAGGGCTTTAAAAAGGAAAAATGTTCGAAATTTATTCAGAAGGGAAATAGGGGTATTGAACCCAAACAAGATAAGAAATGTTGCATGCAATGGTGCATGAGATGTAAATGTGGCTGAAGTTCATGAATTTGTGAAGCACATTCTGTGGGGTTTTAAGCCACGAAATTTTAGCCACCATTCACTGGATATGTTAAGTTTCTAAAGTATTTTTCCCCAGATTTATGGTTGGGTTTAAGGCCATTGATCATGCAAGGCAAAAATGGTGATCATAGAAAAAGAGCTGTTTGCGCAACCATTTTGTAAAAATTGCCAAACATCGGATATTTAATATTTTACAGTAAGACCAGTTGGGTTTGAAATTTAACTCATGGAATTATCCAATACAAAAAGAATATGATGATTTGGTTAAGAAATGACCGAGACATGGTCGTTCAAAGCTGAATAAAGTAATCTGGCAGATTGCATGTTTGCTTTGAGTGCATCCTTAGGACATTTTGACAAGAACATCATGCATGCCTTTGATAAGGTCTGATTTCTAGCACATGCATGGAGTGAATGAGCATCCAAGATGTACTAGAAATGGTTTAAATGCTTTTGATCATGCAAGAACACAAAAAAAAATGGAGAAGAAGATGTAATACTTGTTTTTGAAGTCACATGAACATATGTGCATCATTTTCACTCCTTGCATGGGTTTGATCCCGGATTTTCACCATTTCAAACACATGCATTGTGTTATGGTGAGAATCTACAAAACACAAGGGAAAAATAAAGATTTCTAGCCATGGAAAGGCATAGAATCCGAAAAGAAGAGAAAACTACGAAGAAGAGGAAGTAGAATCATGAAATTATGGAAGAAGATGTTGTTGTTTACCTTGGTTTTGATCTTGAGGGAAGTAAGAACACTTCAAAGTCTTCAAAATCTCGAAATTTGGCAGAGGAATGAGAGAAATTTCGTGAGTTAGAGAGAGAGAGGAAGAGAGTTTGTGTGTTAGGAGGGTGGAGTGTGAGAGAGTAAAGAGAGAAGAGGTAGTGTGAAGGTTTAAGCTTAATGATTGAGTTTTGGGAAGAGAGAGGGCATGAGGAGGGGAGAATGGCTAGATTTTTGAGTGGATTAGGGCCTTCTCTCTCCTCAATTCAAATTTTATAAAAATCCCTCCTTAATTTTTATAAAAACCCTAATTTTTATAAAAGTGATTTTTTAAGCAATTTGATTTATTTAAAAATCTTGTTTTTAACTAATTAATTATGATTAATGCATGATAATTTATATTTCTATTTCATTGGTATAATCCATAATTTGATTAATAAAATTTGATATTTGGAAGTTTATAGCCAAATTTTATAAAGTTTTTTTAAGCTTTAAGATTTATAAATTTGGATTTTGGGCTCTTTAGGGTTTTTGGAATATTGTTTGATGTTCATCATCATAATGAAGTATAATTAGAATATTTTAATTTATTTTTAGGGTTTTATACCCTTTTTCAATTATAACAAAGCTTGAAAGTTTCATTCAAATTATAGCATTGGCATTTCCTATTGTAGTTAAGCAACTTACTAGAATCGTAAGTGTCAAGTATATTAGTCCTAGGTCTTAGATGGATCCTAGTTTATGCAAGGTTTTGACCTAATTTATACTACTAGGCCATGGCATGATGTGCATGAATGGTTATTATAAAGATGCATGACTCCGAGAATGACCTGAATTGACAGTTGTCACAGAAACTCTTACTCGTTTTCTCAAAATGTCAAAATTCAAGCAAGGTTTGGTTGACCCAACCTTCTTTCGCAAGAAAGAAGGCGAACACTTAATGATAGTTCAGATTTATGTCGATCACATCATCTTCGGCTCCACGAATCCTAGCCTAACAGCTAAATTTAGGAAGTTGATAGAGACTAAATTTGAAATGAGCGCAATGGGTCTGATTAAATTTTTCCTTGGATTAAATATAAGACAGGGACCAGATGTGACAACCCGAAATTTTCATTTGTATAATCTCTACAGTCAAACACTTCAAATAATAGTCAAAAACATTTCAGTACATTTTTGGCCGGTTTTAAGTCCGTTTGGGTGTTTTATTTTTAAATTCGTCAAACGAATAAATAAAAGGAGGTGTCGTTATGAGTGAAGTGTAACAAACAAGACAAACAACACCTTAGCTAGGTGTTTACGGCCAAACAAGAGGAGTTTGGGCCGTCACCATTTTTCCAAGAACTCATGCATATAGCATGAGTTTACCCACTATTCCCTCACTTTACACTTTCCACCTCAAGAACACCAACTTTTTCTCTCAAGTATCATAAGTTCATTTCTTCAAATCCGCCAAAATGTAAGTGTTTCCTTCCTAGATTCATTCATACAACATTTAATCTAGTGTTTATACATCATTTCATCCATGGATTCTTGATTTTTACTTAGATCTTCAAGTGTTCTTCAAAACACCAAGAACACCAAGAACACACACTAGTGTTTTTGGGTCCTAAACACTCTTACAAGCTTCATATAAGTAAGTATACTCCTCCTAGCTAGTTATTTGCTTAGTATACTTGTTAATCCATGGGAAGAACATCAAAATCTTCAAGAACATATGTGTTTACGGTCAAGGGAGATCCTTGAACCGTAAACACCACCAAGTGGTGTTTATGTGCCCCTAACACCTTCTATAGCTTGGATAAAAGACTAGAACCTTGCATGCATGAACTAGAAACACCAAAACACGAAATGGTTGAGGAACCATGAGTTTACGGCCGTAAACTCATGGGTTTACGACCGTAAACTCAAGGGTTTACGACCGTAAACTCTCAAAGGTGGTCCAAGGACCGTAAACTCCAAAGAAGGTCCATTTCGAGCCCTAACCACTTCCTAAGCCTTTGATTCAAACATAGAACACTTTCTTGTGAAGTATAAGACCTTAAAACACATAAATGCACCATTACCATGAGTTTACGGCCGTAAACTCATGGGGGAAATGGTCCAGAAACCGTAAACACATATAGGGTTACCATTTGAGGAGTAAACTCCAATGTGAGGCCATACTCTCCTTAGATACAACCCTTTAGCACTCCTAGCACTTAAAACAAAGTGTTTCTATGTCTTAGGAGGTCTTTACTTGATTAATTAGTTATTAAACATCTAATTAGATGCATTTATGCATCACTACATGTTACATAGGATCCGTGTGTGTGTTCAAGTCCTCACTTGACACCTAGCATCCTACCCGACACTTCCATCCACTCCACTCACTGCAAGTGAGTTCATACCCTTTAATTAACCTTTTAAATGATTTTAAATGCTTTTATGGGGGGGAATACAAGTTGAATATTTCTAGTTATTGCTTTAATCATATGTGGTTAATAACTAGAACAGACTACAAGATTTGCTACTGCTTTCAAATTACCATCAAACTTTGGATTTTCAAGTGTTTCAAACCTTTTATCAAACTCTTTAAATGCCAAAACTGTTTTCAAACTCCTTTAAACTTGCTTTATTTTCAAACCCATATCTATACTAATATATTTATATAAGTAAGACTTGAAGGACTTAGGACAGATAGCTCACCTTATTTCCTGTTCCTTGTTTGGTTGTGGACTTAGGGTATTCTGTTATTTGTCCGATTGTCGTTGAATTCTTAGTTATATATCATATATATTTGTGTTGGATATAAAATTCTTCACTTCAGTTCAGTACCTTTGTGTATCAAAGGCATGCAACCAACATTACTATTTAACTATAATAGGTATAGTTAAGGATTACTACTCGTTACTACTACTACAATGACACCTACCAGAGTCAGTACAGTTATTAGTCAATACATGCTAAATACTATACAAGGAAAATACTATATATTATACAAGAGAACACTCTATACATTATACCAGAAAATACATTATACAATATACAACAGAATATACTATAATTAGAATGTGACATACTACTTCTCGATACGACACTTCACAGTGGTATCGCCGTGTAACCAGAGTCTGCTGGAGGGAGAGCGGGCATTGTGTGTATAGATCTATACGGGACAGACACTCCCACATCCCAACTGCTAGCTACAGTCCCAGCCGAAAGGCCAAGGGGTGACAAAATGTCACATCACTACATATGACTCGGAGGGTCATCAGTTATTCGATCGTCAATCAGCATGGTTACATACGAGTTCACATTCAAACCTTTAATTACACATTAAGAATTAAAGGCCAAATAGGCTCCCCGAGGTGTATTGTACATTTAATACTACCTGGAGTCTGCATTTTATTTCATTTATCCGGCAGTGCCACTGCTGGGGTAAAACCTTATTTTTCCAATTACTTTACATGAATAAAGTCTAAAACTATATTTTCTTACTGATAGTTTCATTGGGGAAAACTTTTACATTTTCAAAGGATCAAACATGCAAACAAACGGGTCTTGGTAGAAGATTACTTTTACTGGAAAATATAGGATTTTCTAGGGAGTATACTATTGTCAAACATTGATATAAACTATTATACTACATTGTTGTAAACATTTTTATACAAGAAAAGACACAAATACATATGAACTCACCAGCTTTATGCTGATACTCGCTTTCAAATTAACTTGTATTCTCAGGTCATCAGTAGACAGGTACAGATGCAGCTTTTGAGAAGATGGGGCACATACAAGACTCCTCTTTTATTTTGATTATATTTTTGGTGTCTTACAAACTATACAGAACACGCTTGTATTACAATTATTATATTAATGCAATGGATGTTGATGCTTGTCTTTACTATTATGCATTGTTATGATACTGTACATGACGTCCTCCACCCCAGAACGTATTCCGCCGTTCCGGTTTTGGGGTGTGACAGATTGGTATCAGAGGTTTGTTTATAGTGAATCAAGTATATCAACCCATAAAAGATATACGAACTATAAACACATCGGGATTAAAACACTCTGACCAAGAAAATATACTTTTAAATAATAAAATATTTAACTAAGTATATATATATATATATTTACCCATACCAGTGTCAGTATCATACTGGAACAGAACAAAAGTATTACGATTGTTGAACACCACAATTAGTCTTAGAGACATATGGTCAAACCTAAGGGGATATAGCCTGATCAACTATATTTTCTGAGGAGTGACTAGCATGTGCCTAAGAATGATTGTGGTGTTACAACAAGTCTAAAAACTTACCCACACTACTACAAGAGCTTTAGAACCAGAATACTATAGGAGTATTCTGCATTACTATGAATTACATATGTGAGAACTAAAAAGGTCGTTACTAGTAGGACAATAGTTGCTAAGTGGGTACACCAAGGTTACATGTGACTAAGGCGCTATAGACTTAGAATCTGTGATCTTTGCTTTACTTCCTGTTCCTTGTTTGGTTGTGGATTTAGAGTTAGGGTCACTTATTCGAAGGTCTATCCTGTTTCGGTTGCATGTAATTGGTATGCACTATGCAAGTATTGAATAACCTAATAACGATCATCTTATAAGTATCTTAGATTAGTATGTCTATTAACTATTCTTTCCCCATTCTCATGTAGATAGCATGGTTGGCTTTCATCTCTCTAGCAATCCGTACTATCCAAACCAAGGCATTGGAAGATGGCTTGATGATGAGCCAGAAGATGATCACCCAATCCCTTTGGATGATCACCTCGCAGAAGGCTTTTCAGATGGCTCCGACTCCGAACCAGAAGTCAACAACCTACCTCCAGTAGCTCCAAACACCAACCCCCGTCCGACATTTCAAGGTCCCACTCCCATGTGGGCAACAACCTTGAACCAATGGAGTGATGAGCAGGGTCAGCCGTTACCTTTCAATGGAGACCGAAGCTTCTACAACATAGGCGAGGGAAGTTCAGCTGACCGGGTCCTACCCAACATGGTCCGTAGGATTGCTCGGAACGTCGAGCAAGGTCATGCAGCCATCGGCAGAGTAGTAGAGATTGATGCCGACTCTAATCCTAACACGGTCCGCATTCACCAACTTGAAGTGACTGTGGATAGGACTAGGAGGACCAATGAGGCTCTGCAGCAACAATTAGCTGCATCCCGGGCCGAAGTCATGGAACTCCGAGTGCGTCAGAGAGCGCATGAGCGACATCTTCAAGAAGTTGTACTTCAATTGGCAGACCTAAGGGTTCGTCCGAGAGACACCCATCGCCGGTAGAAGATGTCAACTCGTCTTTACTTTTGAATTAAGGAATAGCCTTTCTTTCCTATGCTCTAGAGAGAACTTGTCTGTAAAATATTCCTTACTTTTAAAAGTACTCTAGCTAGACTTTTAAACTGCTTGCACCTTCACTGAAAGGGCCCTGATATGGTGGAATGGCCATGTCAAATCACTCTCTTTGGTAACAGCCAACGCCATGGGCTAGGACACACTGAAAGACCTTCTGACAAGGGAGTACTGCCCTAGGGGCGAAATCCAGAAACTCGAGGAGGAACTCTGGAACCTCAAAATGAAAGGGACCGACATAGTGGCTTATACAGCCAGGTTCTACGACTTGGTGACTCTATGTCCTAACATGGTCCCCATCGAAGGCAAGAAAATTGAAAGACACATCTGGGGTTTAGTGCCCCCGTATCGAGGGAACGTTCTAGCATCACACCCTACGACCTTTAACAGTGCCAAGGAATTGGCCCAAAGGTTGATTGATCATGAAGTTCCTTACACTCCATCAGCAACCACAACGGTTGCCACTGCACCGACCAAGACATCCGACAACAAAAGGAAGCGGTGGGACCGAAAGAAGGGTAAATCAGCCCAATCCTCTTCAAAGAACCAACAAAAGGTGGTTGTCCATGCTGCCACTACTCCTGATGCCCCTGTACCAGCCAAAACATATGCAGGGAGTCTACCCAAGTGCACCAAGTGCTCTTTCCATCACAACGGCCCCTGCCGGGAAATGCACTGCACTAACTGTGACCGGAAGGGCGATACCGCCCAGTTTTGCCGAACACCACCCAAACCCATTTCCCAGGTCCCTAGTTTGGGAGTAAGCCAGGCCTGCTACGACTGTGGCGAGGTAGGACATTTCAAAAGAAACTGTCCAAAGAGTGGGAATGTGGGAGGAGCAGCCAGACTACTTGCTATTGGCCACAATCAAGCAGTAGCAGATCCCACAGTAGTCATGGGTACGTTCCTTCTCGATAACTCTTATGTTTGTATCCTATTTGATAGTGGGGCAGAGAGGAGTTTCGTAAACCAAAACTTTAAACACTTACTTGAACAATCACAGCAACCACTAAAAGAAACCTTCGTCGTAGAAATGGCTAACGGAAAAACAGATAGTTCTGACGAGATCTACATAGGTTGTACCCTCACGCTAGATAACCATTCGTTTCCAATCGACCTCATACCAGTAGCGATCAAGAGCTTCGATGTCATTGTGGGAATGGACTGGTTAAGTCTCCATCGTACCGATATTCTGTGTTTCGACAAAGCAATCCGTCTGAACCTACCAAATAACGAAACCTTGTTGATCTACGGAGACAAACCCAGTACGAGCCTTCGTATCATCTCAAGTATTCAAGCCCCTAAATATTTGCGTAAGGAATATCGCGCGTTCCTTGCACACATCGTCGACATGAGCCAAAAAGCAAAAGACCTGAAAGACTTCCCCGTGGTACGTGACTTCCCCGACGTCTTTCTAGAAGAACTACCTGGATTACCTCCCCAACGTCAAGTCAAGTTCCGAATCGACTTAATCCCAGGAGCCACCCCCGTAGCCAAATCGCCCTATCGTCTAGCGCCTGCTGAGATGCAAGAACTGTCCGGTCAACTTAACGAGCTGCTCAGCAAGGGCTTTACAAGACCGAGCTTCTCACCCTCGGGAGCACCAGTCTTGTTCGTGAAGAAGAAAGACGGATCATTCCGTATGTGCATCGATTACAAGGAACTCAACAAACTTACGATAAAAAATTGTTACCCTCTTCCTCGCATAGACGATTTATTTGACCAACTGCAAGGGGCGAGTTACTTTTCCAAGATTGATCTGAGGTCCGAGTATCACCAGTTGCGAGTGCTTGAGGAGGATGTTCCGAAGACAGCCTTCCGAACTCGTTACGGACACTACGAGTTTGTAGTAATGTCGTTCGGACTGACCAATGCGCCCGCAGTATTCATGGACTTAATGAATAGGGTATGCCGTCCTTACTTGGATCAGTTCGTCATCGTCTTCATTGATGACATACTTATCTACTCTCGAAGAAAGGAAGAGCATAGCAATCATCTACGACAAGTCCTGGAAACCTTACGATCGGAGAAGCTATACGCGAAGTTCTCTAAGTGCAAATTTTGAATCCGAAGAGTCGAATTCTTAGGACATGTGGTGAGCGAAGAAGGAATCCACGTGGACCCATTCAAGATTAAAGCCATTGAGAACTGGTCAGCACCGAAGACGCCTACGGAGATTCGTCAATTTCTAGGCCTCGCTTGCTACTACCGCAGGTTCATTCAAAACTTCTCTCGAATCGCGAGACCCCTGACTACATTGACCTAGAAAGGCGTGGCCTTTGACTGGCAAGAGAAGAAAGAGAAGGCATGCCAAACCCTGAAGCGAGCCTTATGCACCGCACCGATATTGTCCCTCCCCGAAGGGATAGAAGACTTCGTGGTATAATGCGATGCATCCAACCAAGGGCTCGGCTGTGTTATGATGCAACGAGGTAAGGACATCGCCTACGCCTCAAGACAGCTGAAGACATACGAGGTCAACTACACCACACACGACCTAGAATTAGGAGCGGTTGTGTTCGCCCTAAAAATCTGGAGACACTATCTGTATGGTACGAAGAGCACCATCTATTCTGACCACAAAAGCCTCTAACACATCTTCAACCAGAAAGAGCTCAACATGAGACAACGACGGTGGGTCGAGCTACTAAATGACTACGAATGCGAAATTCGTTATCATCCGGTTAAAGCCAATGTAGTAGCAGACGCCCTAATTCGGAAAGAATATTATGTCCGAAGAGTCAAGTCACTAACAATGACTATCCATTTGCATCTATCCGCACAAATTAAGGAGGATCAGCTCGAAGCTTTGAAACCTGAAAATATAGCGGGAGAATCCCTGCGAGGAATAGATAAGAGCCTGGAAGCCAAGGATGACGGAGCCTTATATCTCATGGACCGGATCTAGGCACTGAAGCACGGTGGCTTCAGAGACTTGGTCATGAAGGAAGCGTACAATACTCGATATTCCGTCCACCCAGGTTCAGATAAGATGTATCTGGATCTCAAGAAGTCATACTGGTGGCCTAACATGAAAGCAGAGATTGCTACCTTCGTTAGTAAATGCCTCACTTGCACGAAGGTCAAGGTTGAATACAAGAAACCGTCAGGTCTACTCCAACAACCGGAGATACCTGAGTGGAAGTGGGAGCGGATCACTATGGACTTCATAACCAAGTTACCCAAGACAACGGGTGGACTTGATACCATTTGGGTCATCTTCGACAGATTGACCAAGTCCGCACACTTCCTACCCATCAAAGAAACCGACAGGATAGAGAAGCTCACCAGAACATACATTAGGGAGATCGTACGGCTGCATGGTGTTCCTATATCTATTATCTCAGATAGAGATAGTAGATTCACTTCGAGATTCTGGCAGTCATTACAAAGCTCCCTAGGAACGAGGTTGGACATGAGTACAGCCTACCACCCACAGACCGACTTACAAAGTGAGAGGACTATCCAAACCTTGGAGGACATGCTGCGAGCCTGTGTGATCGACTTTGGGAAGGCGTGGGATACCCACTTACCACTTGTCGAATTCTCGTACAACAACAGTTATCACACGAGCATCAAAGCTGCTCCATTCGAAGCCCTCTACGGCCGAAAGTGCAGATCCCCTATGTGCTGGGCTAAGGTGGGTGACACTCAGTTAGCTAAAGGACGAGTTCCTGACAGCACTCTCACAGAGAAGATCGTTCAGATTCGTGAACGATTAATAGCCTCTAGAGACCGACAGAAAAGCTAAGCAGACAAACGAAGGAAACCTTTGGAATTCCAGGTGGGAGACCGAGTCCTTTTGAAAGCCTCACCATGGAAAGGCTTGATACGCTTCGGAAAGCGTGGAAAGCTGAACCCAAGATACATAGGTCCATTTGAGATTCTCGCTAGAATCGGCCCCGTAGTGTACAAACTCAATCTTCCCCACGAGCTTAGTAACGTACACCCTACCTTCCACGTTTCGAACTTGAAAAAGTGCCTATCCGACGAGACTCTTGTAATCCCACTCGACGAGATCGAGATCAACGATAACCTCAACTTCGTGGAAGAACCTGTAGATATTATGGACCGAGAGGTCAAACGAACAAAACAAATCCGTATCCCGATAGTGAAGGTTCGCTGGAGCGCCAAGCGAGGACCTGAACTCACATGGGAGAGCGTGGATCAAATGAAACTTAAATATCCTCATCTTTTTACTTAGTTATTTCGTAATAACTTAGTTGCTTGAACTCTAATTTCGGGACGAAATTCCCTCTAACGGGGGGATGATGTGACAACCCGAAATTTTCATTTGTATAATCTCTACAGTCAAACACTTCAAATAATAGTCAAAAACATTTCAGTACATTTTTGGCCGGTTTTAAGTCCGTTTGGGTGTTTTATTTTATAATTTGTCAAACGAATAAATAAAAGGAAGTGTCGTTATGAGTGAAGTGTAACAAACAAAACAAACAACACCTTAGCTAGGTGTTTACGACCAAACAAGAGGAGTTTGGGCCATAAATACCATTTTTCTATGAACTCATGCATATAGTATGAGTTTACCCACTATTCCCTCACTTTACACTTTCCACCTCAAGAACACCAACTTTTTCTCTCAAGTATCATAAGTTCATTTCTTCAAATCCGCCAAAATGTAAGTGTTTCCTTCCTAGATTCGTTCATACAACACTTAATCTAGTGTTTATACATCATTTCATCCATGGATTCTTGATTTTTACTTAGATCTTCAAGTGTTCTTCAAAACACCAAGAACACTAAGAACACACACTAGTGTTTTTGGGTCTTAAACACTCTTACAAGCTTCATATAAGTAAGTATACTCCTCCTAGCTAGTTATTTGCTTAGTATACTTGTTAATCCATGGGAAGAACATCAAAATCCTCTATAGCTTGGATAAAAGACTAGAACCTTGCATGCATGAACTAGAAACACCAAAACACGAAATGGTTGAGGAACCATGAGTTTACGGCCGTAAACTCATGGGTTTACGACCGTAAACTCAAGGGTTTACGACCGTAAACTCTCAAAGGTGGTCCAAGGACCGTAAACTCCAAAGAAGGTCCATTTCGAGCCCTACCCACTTCCTAAGCCTTTGATTCAAACTTAGAACACTTTCTTGTGAAGTATAAGACCTTAAAACACACAAATGCACCATTACCATGAGTTTATGGCCGTAAACTCATGGGGGAAATGGTCCAGAAACCGTAAACACATATAGGGTTACCATTTGAGGAGTAAACTCCAATGTGAGGACATACTCTCCTTAGATACAACCCTTTAGCACTCCTAGCACTTAAAACAAACTGTTTCTATGTCTTAGGAGGTCTTTACTTGATTAATTAGTTATTAAACAACTAATTAGATGCATTTATGCATCACTACATGTTACATAGGATCTCTGTGTGTGTTCAAGTCCTCACTTGACACCTAGCATCCTACCCGACACTTCCATCCACTCCACTCACTGCAGGTGAGTTCATACCCCTGAATTAAGCTTTTAAATGATTTTAAATGCTTTTATGGGGGGGGGGGGAATACAAGTTGAATATTTCTAGTTATTGCTTTAATCATATGTGGTTAATAACTAGAACAGACTACAAGATTTGCTACTGCTTTCAAATTACCATCAAACTTTGGATTTTCAAGTGTTTCAAACCTTTTATTAAACTCTTTAAATGCCAAAACTGTTTTCAAACTCCTTTAAACTTGTTAGGGTGCAAAATCACTCTTAGATGTAGTGTTTTAGGGTTTCCACTTTGTATGTGTAAATGGGTTGAGTCTTTCCTATAGATAGGAAGTGAGTGACTCCCATTATATAAGGAACCAATTTGGAGTGTTAGACTAGAGAGAGAAACTTTGTACAAACCCATTTGTATATTCTTTCTAGATCTAATATGAGCTTACAAAGATTTATTTACTCCTTGTGTTCTTGATTTTACATGATGATTTACTAGATCTTTCTAATTCCGCACATTCCATCATAATCAACACCACTACAATTGGTATCAGAGCGGGTGTTCTTGATTTGATCAAGAATTGATCCATGGTGGCAATCTTGATTTGGTGATTCTTCATTTTGTTTTGATCTTCGTGTTTTAGAGAGTTTTTGGATTCTATAAATCGAATTCATCTTTGATTCTATTCATAATTCGATTTTCTTCACTAGAATTCAAGTGATTTTTGCTTTCTCTCTCTAGAAAACTCATTCAAAATCACTTTCTCTCTCTAGAAATCTTCAAGTTTTTATGATCATGGTGAATTTGCCGTATGATTCTTGGATTGTGATCGTTGAAGATATCAAATACAAAGTCAATAAAGATCAATTTTATGGGTTGGTGTTAAGGAAATTGATTTCATGGGGTAATATGGTTTCTTATGGAGGTTTGAAGGATGATCATGGAAGCTTGGTATTTCAGCCACTTTGTAAGATTGCATGGTTGAATAAAATTGCCTTGTCCATATTAGTTCGTAGTAGAAATCAAAAGGAAGGAGAAGAAAGAGATTTGTTCAATAAGAAATACGTTTCTCTTATTGAAGACCCAAATGATCTTCGTGCTCTTAAGTTTGTTGAAGTTCAAGACTATGGAGTTCAATATGATGTTCTTGATGTTCTTGAAGTTCATGATAAGAAGATTCAAGTTGATTCTTATGATGAAAAAGTTTTTTGCTCGATTGGAGTTCAAACCGATGATATTTTGTGTTCTTGTGATTCGTTTGAAGGAATGATTCCTTATCGGAAGCTGGTGATCCAAGAAATTCACAAGTATCAAACTCCAAAAGATTTGATTCAAATTCACAATGTTGAAGTTGTGGAAAGTGGGTTTGTTCATGAAGTCAAGTCTTCAAGATGCAAAAAGATGAGAAAGAAAAAGAAGAAGAAGATCAATCGCAAAAACAAGCGGGTTTACTCACAAAAATCGTCAAACGTTGTAAAGTCGAAATCCGTTAAACAAATTTGGGTTCCAAAGCAACAATCTCCAAATGTTGCATTGAATTTGAAGTCAAAACCCAAATGTGTTGGTGGTTCTTTTGAAGATGTTCATGGATCGTTGAAGAACACGAAGATCACGAAGAACGAGTTGTACATCTCGCATAATGGGTGGTACAATGTTCAAATTGGAGATTTTCTCGTTCCAACTAAAGAACCAAGATCTTCTAAATTTGATTCGTTCGTTGCTAATGGATCTCGATTCGTCAAAAAGGTATCTCAAATTCTCAAATGGATTCCAAAACGTCCATGATTTCGATTCGTATCTTACGTTTTTCATATTAGATCGATTTGCCTCGTTGGATCAAATCCGTTTCAACCCCTTTGTTTGATCCAATTAATTTTTTTTAGATCAAGCCCAACACAAATAATCGTTACTGTTCATAGTTCATGATTAAGCCCATAATCCATTTTAATCCAAAAATTCTCGATCTGTTGCTGTTTATAGCTTCAATTACTAAGTCCAAAAGAAGGTAAATCATTTGAAATCCATTCAAAAGCCCAATTGATCTTGATCCATTACTTTTACTGTTCGTTCGATCCGAGATTGAGTCCAAAATAATCATTGCAATCTCCTTTTCTTTGAATTTCCGATTTCATTAGTCGAATCAAATCAGAAACGTATTTCTTTTGGCTCGCAATGTTGTTTTCGATTTTGATTGTTAACGATAATCACTTGGTTTCAAAAGAAAGGATTTCGATTGGTGTTCATCCATAACTATTTATAGGGGTCAAACAAAGAAAAGTCAAAATCGATTCCTTGGTTTTCAGTGAGTGAATTTTGTTTCTATTTTTGAGCTTAAAGGATCGATGTTAGATGTTGGACGAAGCATTGAGTATCAAAGTTGTTGATTTTTGATTTGGAATTGACAATTGATGTTCGAAGGAGATAGCTTGGGAACGAACTGAGACTAGCAAACTCAGATGTTCGTTCATTGGATTTTGAAAGATTTTGGAATCGATTTACTTTTGGATATCGAATGGATTGGGAAGTTGGTGATTAAGGAATAGATGATTGATGTTTGATATTGCTTGGATTCAACTATATCGAAAGAATTTAGGGAAATCGGAGGTCAAAACAAGATTCGAAGATTTTGAAATGGTTAAGGATGCATGGGTTGATTGATGAACAGGTTATCACTAATTGAAATCAATATCAGATTGCTGAATACAAATCGTTTTGGGTTACTGTCACACCCCAAAACCGAGAACGGCGGAATACGTTCTGGGGTAGAGGACGTCATGTACAGTATCATAACAATGCATAATAGTAAAGACAAGCAATAACATTCATTGCATTAATATAATCATTATAATACAAACATGTTCTGTACAGTTTGTTAGACACCAAAAGTACAATCAAAATAAAGAGGAGTCTTGTATGTGCTCCATCTTCTCAAAAGCTGCATCTGTACCTGTCTACTGATGACCTGAGAATACAAGTTATTTTGAAAGCGAGTATCAGCATAAAGCTGGTGAGTTCATGAGTATTTAGTGTCATTGCTTGTATAAAAATGTTCACAACAATATAGTATAATGATTGATTTCGATTGTTTGAAAAGTAGTATAATTCCTAAAAAAAAAAAAAAAAAAAAAAAAAAAAAAACCCTATGTTTTCCAGTAAAAGTGGCCTTCTACCAAGACCCGGTTAGTTATATGTTTGATCCCTTCAAAATGTAAAGGTTTTCCCAGTTAAACTGTCGGTATGAAAATATAGTTTTAAACTTTATTCATGTAAAGAACTTGGGAAAAATAATGTTTTGCCCAGCAGTATCGCTGCCAGCCGATGTAATAAATATGCAGACTCTAAGTGGTATTAAATGTACAATACACCTCGGGGAGTCTGTTTTTCCTTTAATTTTTAATGTATTAATTAAAGGTCGGAATGTGAACTCGTATGTAACCATGCTGATTGACGATCGAATCCCTGATGACCCTCCAGGTCACACGTAGTATGGTGACATTTTGTCACCCCTGGGCCTAGTCGGCTCGGACTGTAGCTAGCAGTCGGGATGTGGGAGTGTCTGTCCCGTATAGATCTATACACATAATGCTCGCTCTCCCTCCAGGAGACTCTGGTTACACGGTGATAGCACAATGATGTGTCGTATCGAGAAGTAGTATGTCACATTCTGTTTTAGTATATTCTCTTGTATATCGTATAATGTACTTTCTGGTATAATGTATAGAGTGTTGTCTTGTATAGTATATAGTATTCTCTTTGTATAGTATTTAACATGTATTGACTCATGACTGTACTGACTCTGGTAGGTTCCAATGTAATAGTAGCAATGAGTAGGAATCCTTAACTATACCTATTATAGTTAAATAGTAATGTTGGTTGCGTGCCTTTGATACACAAAGGCACTGAACTAGAATGAAGACTTTTATATCTAACACAAATATATATGATATATAACTAAGAATTCAACGACAGTCGGACAGATAACAATATACCCTAAATCCACAATCAAACAAGAACAGGAAGAAAGGTGAGCTATCAGTCCTAAGTCCTTCAAGTCTTACTTATATAAATATATTAGTATAGATATGGTTTTGAAGATAAAACAAATTTAAAATAGTTTGAAAACAGTTTTAATACCATTTAATTACGAAAATGAGTTTGATAAACATTTGAAGCAGTTTTGTTGGCAAAGCAGTTGAAAATATAGAAAATCCTTTTGGGTTGCAAGTTATAAATCACATGTGATTGATACTATAACTTGTTTGATTCAACTTGTATTCCCCCCCATAAAAGCATTTAAAAACATTTAAAAGGTTAATTAAGGGGTATGAACTCACCAGCAATGAGTGAAGTGGATGGAAGTGTCGGGTAGGATGCTAGGTGTCAAGTGCGGACTTGAACACACACACGGATCCTATGTAACATGTATTGATACATAAATGTATCTAATTAGTTATTTAATCACTAATTAAGTAAGTAATGACGCTCCAATGCATGAAAACACTTGGTTTCAAGTGCTAGGAGTGTTAAAGGTTGCTTCTAATGAGTGTATGGCCTCACTATGGAGTTTACACTTCAATTGGTTACACTTAAATGTGTTTACGGTTTCTGGGCCATTGCCCCCATGAGTTTATGGCCGTAAACTCATGGTAATGGTGCCATTGGGTGTTTAAAGGTCTTAAACTACTCAAGGAATTATGCTAGACTCGAATTCATGGCTTAGAAGTGGTTAGGGCACAAAAGGACCCCTCATTGGAGTTTACGGTCCTTGGACCATCCTTGAGAGTTTACGGTCATAAACACTTGGGTTTACGGTCGTAAGCCCATGAGTTTACGGTCATAAGCCCATGAGTTTATGGCCGTAAACTCATGTATGCCTCAACGTTTTCGTGTTTTTGGTGTTTCTAGCTCATGCATGCAAGTTTCTAGACCCAAATGCAAGCCATGCAAGGTGTTAAGGGCACTTAAACACCCTTTGGAGGTGTTTATGGTTTTGGGTGACCTTCCCAAACCGTAAACTCATGTTTGCACCATTTAATACATGTTTTAGGGTTCTAAGATCATTCCAGCAAGTTTCTAGGTCATTAGCCAAGCATTGAAGAGGGTTTGGGGCATCAAAACCCCATTTTGGGGTGTTTACGGTTCATGAATGTTCATGGACCGTAAACTCATGTTTACCCCCAAAAAGTCACGATCTTGGGGTTTTAAGTTCATGCATGCGAGTTTCTAAGCCATAGCTAAACACTAGAAGAGGTTTGGAAGGGTTTGGGGCTTCAAAACCCCCTTATGGGAGTTTACGGTTTTTGGGAGGTGTTCCCAAACCGTAAACACAGGTTTTTGGGTCCTTTGGAGGGTTTAATCCACAGATTTGCATGCATGTTAAGTTAAACAACAAGCTAGGAAGGATTACTTACGATTTTGGAGCTTGAATGAGTGATTCTTGAGAAAAATCCGATTTTTAGAGAGAGAGTGTAGAGAGAGAAAGTTCTAAGGTGGGAAAAGACTCAAATGGTGGCCACTCAACCTTTATATAGGCCTTGAGTTAGTGGCCAGGTGGGGACACACCCATTCCCGACATTAAACGGAGTTTAAGACTTTACCCGATTAAGTGACCGTAACCCGACTTAGTCGTAAACTAGAAATTTTTCCAAAGGATTACCGAGGGTATTATATGTGATTTTATTGATCTCTTACATGTAGGAATTATGACAATAACCCTAGATGAATTATTTAACTTAAAAGTTAATGGACAATTTTTTTTTAATAATAAAATAAATTTTATTAACGGAAAGGGTTAGACTGACGGAATAAATTTCGGGTTGTCGCATCATCCCCCCGTTAGAGGGAATTTCGTCCCGAAATTAGGGTTCAAGCAACTAAGTTATTATACAATAACTAAGTAAAAAGATGAGGATATTTAAGTCTCATTTGATCCTCGCGCTCCCAAGTGAACTCCGGTCCTCGCTTGGCGTTCCAGTGAACCTTCACTATCCGGATGCGGCTTTGTTTCGTTCGTTTGACTTCTCGGTCCATAATCTCTATAGGTTCTTCCACGAAGTTGAGGCTCTCGTTGATCTCGATCTTGTCGAGTGGGATTACAAGAGTCTCGTCGGATAGACACTTTTTAAGATTAGAGACGTGGAAGACAGGATGGATATTGCTAAGTTCTTGAGGTAATCGGAGTTTGTAGGCTACAGGACCGATCCTTGCGAGGATCTCGAAAGGTCCTATGAATCTTGGATTCAGCTTTCCACGCTTTCCGAAGCGTATCATGCCTTTCCAGGGTGAGACTTTCAACAGGACACGGTCTCCTACCTGGAATTCCAAGGGTTTTCGTCGATTATCGGCGTAGCTCTTTTGTCTATCTCGGGAGGCCTTAAGTCGTTCTCGGATTCGTACGATCTTTTCGGTGGTTTCGCGGATGATTTCAGGACCAGTGAGAGCACTGTCAGGGACTTGTCCCTTGACCAGCTGCGTGTCGCCCACCTCAGCCCAGCACAGAGGGGATCTGCACTTGCAGCCATAGAGGGCTTCGAAAGGCGCAACCTTGATGCTGGTATGGTAGCTGTTGTTATAAGAAAATTCAACCAAAGGAAGATGAGTGTCCCACGATGCGCCGAAATCGATGACGCGGGCTCTCAACATGTCTTCCAAGGTTTGGATGGTCCTCTCACTTTGTCCATCTGTTTGAGGATGGTAGGCTGTACTCATGTCCAGCCTCGTTCCTAGGGAGATTTGTAGGGACTGCCAGAACCTCGAAGTGAATCTGCTACCCCTATCGGAGATAATAGATATAGGAACACCATGCAGTCGTACGATCTCCCTGATGTATGTTCTTGTGAGTTTCTCCATCTTGCCAGTTCCTTTGATGGGTAGGAAGTGTGCGGACTTGGTCAATCTATCGACGATGACCCATATGGTATCAAGCCCACCCGTTGTCTTGGGTAGCTTGGTTATGAAGTCCATAGTGATCCGCTCCCACTTCCATTCAGGTATCTTCGGTTGTTGGAGTAGACCTGATGGTTTCTGGTATTCGACCTTGACCTTGGCGCAAGTAAGGCATTTACTTACGAAGGTAGCGATCTCCGTTTTCATATTAGGCCACCAGTATAATTTCTTGAGATCCAGATACATTTTCTCTGAACCCAGGTGGACGGAATATCGAGTGTTGTGCGCCTCCTTCATGACCAAGTCTTTGAAGCCACCGTGTCTCGGGCTCCAGATCCGGTCCATGAGATATAAGGTTCCGTTACCCTTGACCTGTAGGTTCTTATCGATTCCTCGCAGGGATTCTCCTGCTATATTTTCAGGTTTCAAGGCTTCGAACTGAGCCTCCTTTATTTGTGCGGAGAGACGCGAATGGATTGTCATTGTTAATGACTTGACTCTTCGACCAGAATAGTCTTTCCGACTTAGAGCGTCTGCTACTACGTTGGCTTTACCCGGATGATAACGAATTTCACATTCGTAGTCATTGAGTAGCTCGACCCACCGTCGTTGTCTCATGTTGAGTTCTTTCTGGTTGAAGATGTGTTGGAGGCTTTTGTGGTCGGTATAGATGATGCTCTTCGTACCATACAGATAGTGTCTCCAGATCTTTAAGGCGAACACAACCGCTCCTAGTTCGAGGTCGTGCGTGGTGTAGTTGACCTCGTGTGTCTTCAGCTGTCTTGAGGCGTAGGCGATGACTTTACCTCGTTGCATCAGAACACAGCCGAGCCCCTGATTGGATGCATCGCAGTACACCACGAAGTCTTCTATCCCTTTGGGGAGGGACAGTATCGGTGCGGTGCATAAGGCTCGCTTCAAGGTTTGGAATGCCCTTTCTTGTTTCTCCTCCCAGTCAAAGGCCACGCCTTTCTGGGTCAATGTGGTCAGGGGTTTCGCGATTCGATAAAAGTTTTGAATGAACCTTCAGTAGTAGCCAGCGAGGCCTAGAAATTGGCGGATTTCCGTAGGCGTCTTCGGTGCTGACCAGTTCTCAATCGCTTTAATCTTGGATGGGTCCACGTGGATTCCTTCTTCGCTAACCACATGTCCTAAGAATTCGACTCTTCGGATCCAAAATTCGCACTTGGAGAACTTCGCGTATAGTTTCTCCGATCGTAGGGTTTCCAGGCCTTGTGGCAGATGATTGCTATGCTCTTCCTCACTTCGAGAGTAGATAAGTATGTTATCAATAAAGACGATGACGAACTGATCCAAGTAAGGACGACATACTCTATTCATCGAGTCCATGAATACTGCTGGCGCATTGGTCAGTCCGAACGGCATTACTACGAACTCGTAGTGTCCGTAACGAGTTCAGAAGGCTGTTTTCGGAACATCCTCCTCGAGCACTCGTAACTGATGATACCCGGACCTTAGATCAATCTTGGAAAAGTAGCTCGCCCCTTGCAGTTGGTCAAATAAATCGTCTATACGGGGAAGAGGGTAACGATTCTTGACC
The DNA here is from genome assembly GCF_052849685.1 of Lactuca virosa. Lineage (NCBI taxonomy): Eukaryota > Viridiplantae > Streptophyta > Magnoliopsida > Asterales > Asteraceae > Lactuca > Lactuca virosa. Next base: position 246,414,243 of record NC_136426.1, read on the forward strand.
GTCAGTTTGTTGAGTTCCCTATAATCGATGCACATACGGAACGATCCGTCTTTCTTCTTCACGAACAAGACCGGTGCTCCCGAGGGTGCGAAGCTTGGTCTTATAAAGCCCTTGCTGAGCAGTTCGTTAAGTTGACCAGACAGTTCTTGCATATCAGCAGGCGCTAAACGGTAGGGCGCCTTGGCTACGGGGTCGCTCCTGGGATTAAGTCGATTCGGAACTCGACTTGACGTTGTGGAGGTAAACCCGGTAGTTCTTCAGGGAAGACATCGGGGAAATCGTGTACTACGGGAAGATCCTTCAGGTCCTTCGTTTTCTGGTTCGTATCTACAACATGCGCCAGGAATGCACGATATTCCTTACGCAGGTACTTCTGGGCTTGAATGCTCGAGATGATACGAAGGCTCGTACTGGGTTTGTCTCCGTAGATCATCAAGCTTTCGTTGTTGGGTAGATTCAGACGGATGGCCTTGTCGAAGCACAAGATATCGGTACGATGGAGACTCAACCAGTCCATGCCTATGATGACATCGAAGCTTTTGATCGCTACAGGTATGAGGTCGATAGGAAACGAATGATTATCTAGCGTGAGGGTACAACCTATGTAGATTTCGTTAGAACTTTCCGTCTTGCCGTTAGCCATTTCTACGACGAATGTTTCTTTCAGTGATCGCGGTGTTTGTTTGAGTAAGTGTTTAAAGTTTTGATTTACGAAACTTCTTTCTGCCCCACTATCGAATAGATAACAAGCATAAGAGTTATCGAGGAGGAACGTACCCGTGACTACGGTGGGGTCTGCTACAGCCTCATTATGGCCAATAGCAAGTAGTCTACCCGCTCCTCCCGCTTTATCAGCCTTTGGACAGTTTCTTTTGAAATGTCCGACTTCGCCACAGCCATAGCAGGCTTGGCTTGCTTCCGAACTGGGGATTTGGGAAATAGGTTTGGGAGGTGCTCTGCAAAACCGGACGGTATGGCCCTTCCGGTTGCAATTGGTGCATTGCATCTCACGGCAGGGGCCGTTATGATGGAAAGAGCACTTATCGCACTTGGGTAGATTCCCCGCATATGTTTTGGCGGACACAGGGGCAGTAGGAGTAGTGGCAGCGTGGACAGCCACTGATTGTTGGTTATTGGAAAAGGATTGATTTGATTTGCTCTTCCTTCGGTCCCCACGCTTCCTTTTGTTGTCGGATGTGCGGGATGGTGCAGAGGTAGTTGTAGTGGTTGTTGATGGAGTGTAAGGGACTTCATGATCAATCAACCTCTGGGCCAATTCCTTGGCACTGTCAAAGGTCGCAGATTGTGATGCTAGAATATTCCCTCGATATGGGGGTACTAATCCCCAGATGTATCGTTCGATTTTCTTGCTTTCGGTGGGCACCATGTTTGGGCACAGAGCCACCAAGTCGTAGAAGCTGGCCGTATAGGCTACGATGTCGGAACCCTGCATTTTGAGGTTCCAGAGTTCCTCCTCAAGTTTCTGAATTTCGCCCCTCGGGCAGTACTCCCTCTTCATCAGGCCCTTCAGTGTGTCCCAGCCCATGGCGTTGGCTGCGACCAGGGAGAGTGATATGACATGGCCATTCAACCACGTCAAGGCCCTTTGGGTGAAGGTGCAAGCAACAAATTTTATCTTGCTTCCTTCGGGGCATGAGCACATTTCGAAGATCGCTTCGGTTCTCTCAATCCATTGGGACAGTGCAAGAATCCCTCCGGTTTCATTGAAGTAAGTAGGTTTGCAGCTGATGAAATCCTTATAGGTGCACTCTCGTGCACGTGGGTGGATTTCACCATGGCTGGAGTTCGTGCCAGTTCCCGTTCCAAAAATACCACCAGCATTGACTTGCGCCAGCACGGCGGTCACAGCTGCAGTCACAACTGCTTGAAACATCACCGGGTTGAACTGCGGTGGGGGAGGTGGTGGTGGTGTTTGATCCACAGGCGTGTGTCTGGTCGGACGCTTGCGAGGAGGCATCTTTTACTGAAAATTTTTAAAAGATGATGACAACAGTGAGAATCAATCGTAAGTATGATGAGAGTGTCTCATGGAATAAATCGCCATAGTCCAACAATTAGATAGATGCATATCAATAGGGTAAGAAAACACAAGAGCATGAAATTCCAAATAGATTAGACAACTGCCAATATTACTGGTATTACTGATGTAAAATGAGTTCAGGAAAAACGACCTAACAATTGGTCTTACATCAAACCATAAGGAGAATGTTGACAGTTTAGAGGGCTAGTTATAGTACTTTCAAAGTCGGGAATGTTTTACAGACAGGTGAGACGGAGGTATTGAAGGGGAAGGCTATTCTTCTTAGGAAGAGAGAGGATGAGTAGATCATCTTCTGCTGGCGACGGGCACCCCTCTCTGGGTTACCCTCGAATCAGCCATTGTATCTATGCGAGAATGGAGAGAAGGTAGTTAGTAGACGTCCTAATCCTAAGATACTTATAAGATGATCGTTATTAGTCGACCCAATACTTGCATCATGCATACCAATTACATGCAATCGAGACAGGATAGACCTTCGAATAAGTGACCCTAACTCTAAATCCACAACCAAACAAGGAATAGGAAGTAAAGCAAAGATCACAGATTCTAAGTCTATAGCGTCTTAGTCACATGTAACTGTAGTGTATCCACTAGCAACTATTATCCTACTAGTAACGACCTTTTTAGTTCTCACTTATGTAAATTTACAGGAAATGCAGAATACTCCTATAGTATTCTTGTTCAAATGTTCTTGTAGTAGTGTTGGTAAGTTTTTAGACTTGTTGCAACACCACAACCACTCTTAGGCACATGCTAGTCACTCCTAGGTAAATGTAGTTGATCAGGCTACATCCTCCCAGATTTGACCATATGTCTCTAAGCCCAATTGTGCTGTTCAACAATCTTAATACTTTTGTTCTGTTCTAGTATGATACTGACCCTTAGTGTGAATGGATGTATATATATACTTAGTTAAATATTTTCTTATTTAATAGTATATATTCTTGGTCAGAGTGTTTTAATCCCGATGTGTTTATAGTTCGTATATCTTTTATGGGTTGATATACTTGATTCACTATAAACAATGCTTTGATACCAATCTATCACACCCCAAAACCGAGAACGGCGGAATACGTTCTGGGGTGGAGGACGTCATGTACAGTATCATAACAATGCATAATAGTAAAGACAAGCAACAACATCCATTGCATTAATATAATAATTGTAATACAAGCATGTTTTGTACAGTTTGTTAGACACCAAAAGTACAATCAAAATAAAGAGGAGTCTTATATGTGCTCCATCTTCTCAAAAGCTGCATCTGTACCTGTCTACTGATGACCTGAGAATACAAGTTATTTTGAAAGCGAGTATCAGCATAAAGCTGGTGAGTTCATGAGTATTTAGTGTCATTGCTTGTATAAAAATGTTCACAACAATATAGTATAACGATTGATTTCAATTGTTTGAAAAGTAGTATAATTCCTTAAAAAAAAAAAAAAACCCTATGTTTTCCAGTAAAAGTGGCCTTCTACCAAGACCCGGTTAGTTATATGTTTGATCCCTTGAAAATGTAAAGGTTTTCCCAGTTAAACTGTCGGTATGAAAATATAGTTTTAAACTTTATTCATGTAAAGAACTTGGGAAAAATAATGTTTTGCCCAGCAGTATCGCTGCCAGCCGATGTAATAAATATGCAGACTCCAGGTCGTATTAAATGTACAATACACCTCGGGGAGTCTGTTTTGCCTTTAATTTTTAATGTATTAATTAAAGGTCGGAATGTGAACTCGTATGTAACCATGCTGATTGACGATCGAATCCCTGATGACCCTCCAGGTCACACGTAGTATGGTGACATTTTGTCACCCCTGGGCCTAGTCGGCTCGGACTGTAGCTAGCAGTCGGGATGTGGGAGTGTCTGTCCCGTATAGATCTATACACATAATGCTCGCTCTCCCTCCAGGAGACTCTGGTTACACGGTGATAGCACAATGAAGTGTCGTATCGAGAAGTAGTATGTCACATTCTGTTTTAGTATATTCTCTTGTATATCGTATAATGTACTTTCTGGTATAATGTATAGAGTGTTCTCTTGTATAGTATATAGTATTCTCTTTGTATAGTATTTAACATGTATTGACTCATGAATGTATTGACTCTGGTAGGTTCCAATGTAATAGTAGCAATGAGTAGGAATCCTTAACTATACCTATTATAGTTAAATAGTAATGTTGGTTGCGTGCCTTTGATACACAAAGGAACTGAACTAGAATGAAGACTTTTATATCTAACACAAATATATATGATATATAACTAAGAATTCAACGACAGTCGGACAGATAACAATATACCCTAAATCCACAATCAAACAAGAACAGGAAGAAAGGTGAGCTATCAGTCCTAAGTCCTTCAAGTCTTACTTGTATAAATATATTAGTATAGATATGGTTTTGAAGATCAAACAAATTTAAAATAGTTTGAAAACAGTTTTAATACCATTTAATTACGAAAATGAGTTTGATAAACATTTGAAGCAGTTTTGTTGGCAAAGCAGTTGAAAATATAGAAAATCCTTTTGGGTTGCAAGTAATAAATCACATGTGATTGATACTATAACTTGTTTGATTCAACTTGTATTCCCCCCCCCCATAAAAGCATATAAAAACATTTAAAAGGTTAATTAAGGGGTATGAACTCACCTGCAATGAGTGAAGTGCATGGAAGTGTCGGGTAGGATGCTAGGTGTCAAGTGAGGACTTGAACACACACACGGATCCTATGTAACATGTAGTGATACATAAATGTATCTAATTAGTTATTTAATCACTAATTAAGTAAGTAATGACGCTCCAATGCATGAAAACACTTGGTTTCAAGTGCTAGGAGTGTTAAAGGTTGCTTCTAAGGAGTGTATGGCCTCAATATGGAGTTTACACTTCAATTTGTTACACTTAAGTGTGTTTACGGTTTCTGGGCCATTGCCCCCATGAGTTTATGGCCGTAAAGTCATGGTAATGGTGCCATTGGGTGTTCAAAGGTCTTAAACTACTCAAGGAATTATGCTAGACTCGAATTCATGGCTTAGGAAGTGGTTAGGACACAAAAGGACCCCTCATTGGAGTTTACGGTCCTTGGACCATCCTTGAGAGCTTACGGTCGTAAACACTTGGGTTTACGGTCGTAAGCCCATGAGTTTACGGCTGTAAACTCATGTATGCCTCAACCTTTTCGTGTTTTTGGTGTTTCTAGCTCATGCATGCAAGTTTCTAGACCCAAATGCAAGCCATGCAAGGTGTTAAGGGCACTTAAACACCCTTTGGAGGTGTTTACGGTTTTGGGTGACCTTCCCAAACCATAAACTCATGTTTGCACCATTTAATACATGTTTTAGGGTTCTAAGATCATTCCAGCAAGTTTCTAGGTCATTAGCCAAGCATTGAAGATGGTTTGGGGCATCAAAACCCCATTTTGGGGTGTTTACGGTTCATGAATGTTCATGGACCGTAAACTCATGTTTACCCCCAAAAATTCACGATCTTGGGGTTTTAAGTTCATGCATGCGAGTTTCTAAGCCATAGCTAAACACTAGAAGAGGTTTGGAAGGGTTTTGGGGCTTCAAAACCCCCTTATGGGAGTTTACGGTTTTTGGGAGGTGTTCCCAAACCGTAAACACAAGTTTTTGGGTCCTTTGGAGAGTTTAATCCACAGATTTGCATGCATGTTAAGTTAAACAACAAGCTAGGAAGGATTACTTACGATTTTGGAGCTTGAATGAGTGATTCTTGAGAAAAATCCGATTTTTAGAGAGAGAGTGTAGAGAGAGAAAGTTCTAAGGTGGGAAAAGACTCAAATGGTGGCCACTCAACCTTTATATAGGCCTTGAGTTAGTGGCCAGTTGGGGACACACCCAATCCCGACATTAAACGGAGTTTAGGACTTTACCCGATTAAGTGACCGTAACCCGACTTAGTCGTAAACTAGAAATTTTTCCAAAGGATTACCGAGGGTATTATATGTGATTTTATTGATCTCTTACACGTAGGAATTATGACAATAACCCTAGATGAATTATTTAACTTAAAAGTTAATGGACAATTTTTCTTAATAATAAAATAAATTTTATTAACGGAAAGGGTTACAGTGACGGAATAAATTTCGGGTTGTCACATCATCCCCCCGTTAGAGGGAATTTCGTCCCGAAATTAGAGTTCAAGCAACTAAGTTATTATACAATAACTAAGTAAAAAGATGAGGATATTTAAGTCTCATTTGATCCTCGCGCTCCCAAGTGAACTCCGGTCTTCGCTTGGAGTTCCAGTGAACCTTCACTATCGGGATGCGGCTTTGTTTCGTTCATTTGACTTCTCGGTCCATAATCTCTATAGGTTCTTCCACGAAGTTGAGGCTCTCGTTGATCTCGATCTCGTCTAGTGGGATTACAAGAGTCTCGTCGGATAGACACTTTTTAAGATTAGAGACGTGGAAGACAGGATGGATATTGCTAATCCCGATGTGTTTATAGTTCATATATCTTTTATGGGTTGATATACTTGATTCACTATAAACAATGCTTTGATACCAATCTGTCACACCCCAAAACCGAGAACGACGGAATACGTTCTGGGGTGGAGGACGTCATGTACAGTATCATAACAATGCATAATAGTAAAGACAAGCAACAACATCCATTGCATTAATATAATAATTGTAATATAAGCATGTTCTGTACAGTTTGTTAGACACCAAAAGTACAATCAAAATAAAGAGGAGTCTTGTATGTGCTCCATCTTCTCAAAAGCTGCATCTGTACCTGTCTACTGATGACCTGAGAATACAAGTTATTTTGAAAGCGAGTATCAACATAAAGCTAGTGAGTTCATGAGTATTTAGTGTCATTGCTTGTATAAAAATGTTCACACCAATATAGTATAACGATTGATTTCGATTGTTTGAAAAGTAGTATAATTTCTTAAAAAAAAAAAAAACCCTATGTTTTCCAGTAAAAGTGGCCTTCTACCAAGACCCGGTTAGTTATATGTTTGATCCCTTGAAAATGTAAAGGTTTTCCCAGTTAAACTGTCGGTATGAAAATATAGTTTTAAACTTTATTCATGTAAAGAACTTGGGAAAAATAATGTTTTGCCCAGCAGTATCGCTGCCAGCCGATGTAATAAATATGCAGACTCCAGGTGGTATTAAATGTACAATACACCTCGGGGAGTCTGTTTTGCCTTTAATTTTTAATGTATTAATTAAAGGTCGGAATGTGAACTCGTATGTAACCATGCTGATTGACGATCGAATCCCTGATGACCCTCCAGGTCACACGTAGTATGGTGACATTTTGTCACCCCTGGGCCTAGTCGGCTCGGACTGTAGCTAGCAGTCGGGATGTGGGAGTGTCTGTCCCGTATAGATCTATACACATAATGCTCGCTCTCCCTCCAGGAGACTCTGGTTACACGGTGATAGCACAATGAAGTGTCGTATCGAGAAGTAGTATGTCACATTCTGTTTTAGTATATTCTCTTGTATATTGTATAATGTACTTTCTGGTATAATGTACTTTCTGGTATAATGTATAGAGTGTTCTCTTGTATAGTATATAGTATTCTCTTTGTATAGTATTTAACATGTATTGACTCATGACTGTACTGACTCTGGTAGGTTCCAATGTAATAGTAGCAATGAGTAGGAATCCTTAACTATACTTATTATAGTTAAATAGTAATGTTGGTTGCGTGCCTTTGATACACAAAGGCACTGAACTAGAATGAAGACTTTTATATCTAACACAAATATATATGATATATAACTAAAAATTCAACGACAGTCGGACAGATAACAATATACCCTAAATCCACAATCAAACAAGAACAGGAAGAAAGGTGAGCTATCAGTCCTAAGTCCTTCAAGTCTTACTTATATAAATATATTAGTATAGATATGGTTTTGAAGATCAAACAAATTTAAAATAGTTTGAAAACAGTTTTAATACCATTTAATTACGAAAATGAGTTTGATAAACATTTGAAGCAGTTTTGTTGGCAAAGCAGTTGAAAATATAGAAAATCCTTTTGGGTTGCAAGTTATAAATCACATGTGATTGATACTATAACTTGTTTGATTCAACTTGTATTCCCCCCCCCCCATAAAAGCATTTAAAAACATTTAAAAGGTTAATTAAGGGGTATGAACTCACCTGCAATGAGTGAAGTGGATGGAAGTGTCGGGTAGGATGCTAGGTGTCAAGTGAGGACTTGAACACACACACGGATCCTATGTAACATGTAGTGATACATAAATGTATCTAATTAGTTATTTAATCACTAATTAAGTAAGTAATGATGCTCCAATGCATGAAAACACTTGGTTTCAAGTGCTAGGAGTGTTAAAGGTTGCTTCTAAGGAGTGTATGGCCTCACTATGGAGTTTACACTTCAATTGGTTACACTTAAGTGTGTTTACGGTTTCTGGGCCATTGCCCCCGTGAGTTTATGGCCGTAAACTCATGGTAATGGTGCCATTGGGTGTTCAAAGGTCTTAAACTACTCAAGGAATTATGCTAGACTCGAATTCATGGCTTAGGAAGTGGTTAGGGCACAAAAGGACCCCTCATTGGAGTTTACGGTCCTTGGACCATCCTTGAGAGCTTACGGTCGTAAACACTTGGGTTTACGGTCGTAAGCCCATGAATTTACGGCCGTAAACTCATGTATGCCTCAACCTTTTCGTGTTTTTGGTGTTTCTAGCTCATGCATGCAAGTTTCTAGACCCACTTGCAAGCCATGCAAGGTGTTAAGGGCACTTAAACACCCTTTGGAGGTGTTTACGGTTTTGGGTGACCTTCCCAAACCGTAAACTCATGTTTGCACCATTTAATACATGTTTTAGGGTTCTAAGATCATTCCAGCAAGTTTCTAGGTCATTAGCCAAGCATTGAAGAGGGTTTGGGGCATCAAAACCCCATTTTGGGGTGTTTACGGTTCATGAATGTTCATGGACCGTAAACTCATGTTTACCCCCAAAAAGTCACGATCTTGGGGTTTTAAGTTCATGCATGCGAGTTTCTAAGCCATAGCTAAACACTAGAAGAGGTTTGGAAGGGTTTTGGGGCTTCAAAACCCCCTTATGGGAGTTTACGGTTTTTGAGAGGTGTTCCCAAACCGTAAACACAAGTTTTTGGATCCTTTGGAGGGTTTAATCCACAGATTTGCATGCATGTTAAGTTAAACAACAAGCTAGGAAGGATTACTTACGATTTTGGAGCTTGAATGAGTGATTCTTGAGAAAAATCCGATTTTTAGAGAGAGAGTGTAGAGAGAGAAAGTTCTAAGGTGGGAAAAGACTCAAATGGTGGCCACTCAACCTTTATATAGGCCTTGAGTTAGTGGCCAGGTGGGGACACACCCAATCCCGACATTAAACGGAGTTTAAGACTTTACCCGATTAAGTGACCGTAACCCGACTTAGTCGTAAACTAGAAATTTTTCCAAAGGATTACCGAGGGTATTATATGTGATTTTATTGATCTCTTACACGTAGGAATCATGACAATAACCCTAGATGGATTATTTAACTTAAAAGTTAATGGACAATTTTTTTTAATAATAAAATAAATTTTATTAACGGAAAGGGTTACAGTGACGGAATAAATTTCGGGTTGTCACAGTTACTGTTCGAAAAACGAAAGTTTGGTTTGGAGTAGTCGATTGCTTTGGGTTGAAATCAAGTGTAATTGGTGTTGATTTTGAGAAATCGATGATTTAGATTGGAAACATCTTGATTTCGTACATTTGGGTGATGGATAGATTGAAGAATCGATTGCAAAATTGTTGTTTGAAGGCTTGCTTTTGGTTATTAATTCGTCAAGAGGTCAAATGTTAGTCAAGGTCTGTGAATTGATTTTTGATTTCGTATGGTTGGAGTCTGAATTCGTTTTTGATGATCGGACGAAATTGATATCAATGATCAACTGATTTTGTTGTTTGGTGATTAAGAACGAACTGGTAATGGTTGATGGTGTGAAGTGATGAAATCGACTGGGAAGATGAGTTTGACATTGAGAACGAAGGACGAATTTGTTTTGGTTTTAATGTCGATAGCTGATCTTGTGTTAAACGAATTAATGGTCTGTTCGATTGATATTGGGAACGTCATGATATGGGGATGAAGATTTCGAAGCTATCGGTGTCAAGGATTGAATGAGAGAAGTCAATTGGTTTTGAAAATTTCGTATGAAGGCTGTTAATGATGTTTCGTACGAAGGGGGAAGAAGAAAGCATAAAGTTTTCGTTAAAATGGTCTTGAAATTTTTTCGTTAAAAATGCTGAGATTTCGTTAATTGATTAACGAAGCCAAGAATAATTTGACTGGAACATACGAAGCATTCGTCCCTGTATAACGAGAATTGGGGAAGAAACCACAAACCTTTCGAAATTAGTACCTGAACTTTCGAAAACATGGCAAAATTGGTCCAGTTTCGAATTTGGAGCAAAACTTGATGAGAATACAAAATTTTCGAAGTGAGTCCCTACAGTTTCGAAAACTTGGTAGAAAATACCCAACTTCGAATTTGGACTTATTTTCTGAAAAAATGAGGATTTTACAGTTCTGGTCCCTGTAGTTTGTACGAATTTACGCTTTATGCCCAGTTTCGCAGATGGGATAGAGTTTCGCATATTTGGCTGTTTTTGGCGCAATGGGTCCCTACAAGTTTCAGAAAGTGACAATTTCTACCCGGTTTTTGATAAATCTTGCAACTTTCACCCAAAAAGTCAAAAATTTTCATAAATCGGAAATTTTTTGTGGCTTTTTCGTGATTGTTTTTCCGTGCAAGATTTTTGGTGATTCATTTTTGGTACACTTCAAGGGGGAGTATTGTATTGTTCATTCCTCGAGCGCTTCTCACCCTTAATGGGTTTTATAATCATTTTTTTGATTATAAAAAGGGGGAGAATAGTGGGTATTCGAAGCGGGTTTCTCAGATATTCATTTGCGGATTTGAAGACCGGTGTTACTTCGAGGGGGAGTTTGGTCTTGATCGCGCTAGCTCGTTGGAGACTGAAGTCGGGACATTCAATCCTAACTTTGAGGGGGAGAATGTTAGGGTGCAAAGTCACTCTTGGATGTAGTGTTTTAGGCTTTCCCCTTTGTATGTGTAAATGGGTTGAGTCTTTCCTATAAATAGGAAGTGAGTGACTCCATTATGTAAGGAACCAATTTGGAGTGTTAGACTAGAGAGAGAAACTTTGTACAAACCGATTTGTATATTCTTTCTAGATCTAATATGAGCTTACAAAGATTTATTTACTCCTTGTGTTCTTGATTTTACATGTTGATTTACTAGATCTTTCTAATTCCACACATGCCATCATAATCAACACCACTACAGAACTTGCTTTATTTTCAAACCCATATCTATACTAATATATTTATATAAGTAAGACTTGAAGGACTTAGGACTGATAGCTCACCTTATTTCTTGTTCCTTGTTTGGTTGTGGACTTAGGGTATTCTGTTATTTGTCCGATTGTCGTTGAATTCTTAGTTATATATCATATATATTTGTGTTGGATATTTAAGTCTTCACTTCAGTTCAGTACCTTTGTGTATCAAAGGCATGCAACCAACATAACTATTTAACTATAATAGGTATAGTTAAGGATTATTACTCGTTACTACTACTATAATGACACCTACCAGAGTCAGTACAGTTATGAGTCAATACATGCTAAATACTATACAAGGAAAATACTATATACTATACAAGAGAACACTCTATACATTATACCAGAAAATACATTATACAATATACAACAAAATATACTATAATTAGAATGTGACATACTACTTCTCGATACGACACTTCACAGTGGTATCGCCGTGTAACCAGAGTCTCCTGGAGGGAGAGCGAGCATTATGTGTATAGATCTATACGGGACAGACACTCCCACATCCCGACTGCTAGCTACAGTCCCAGCCGAAAGGCCAAGGGGTGACAAAATGTCACATCACTACATATGACTCGGAGGGTCATCAGTTATTCGATCGTCAATCACCATGGTTACATACGAGTTCACATTCAAACCATTAATTACACATTAAGAATTAAAGGCCAAACAGGCTCCCCGAGGTGTATTGTACATTTAATACTACATGGAGTCTGTATTTTATTTCATTTAGCCGGCAGTGCCACTGCTGGGGTAAAACCTTATTTTCCCAATTACTTTACATGAATAAAGTCTAAAACTATATTTTCTTACTTATAGTTTCACTAGGGAAAACTTTTACATTTTCAAAGGATCAAACATGCAAACAAACGGGTCTTGGTAGAAGACTACTTTTACTGGAAAATATAGGATTTTGTAGGGAGTATACTATTGTCAAACATTGATATCAACTATTATACTACATTGTTGTAAACATTTTTATACAAGCAAAGACACTAAATACTTATGAACTCACCAGCTTTATGCTGATACTCGCTTTCAAAATAACTTGTATTCTCAGGTCATCAGTAGACAGGTACAAGACTCCTCTTTTATTTTGATTATATTTTTGGTGTCTTACAAACTATACAGAACACACTTGTATTACAATTATTATATTAATGCAATGGATGTTGATGCTTGTCTTTACTATTATGCATTGTTATGATACTGTACATGACGTCCTCCACCCCAGAACGTATTCCGCCGTTCCGGTTTTGGGGTGTGACACCAGAGGGCATCTTCATCAATCAGGAAGCATACACGAAGACTCTATTATCGAAGTTCGGCATGACGGGGGATTCCAAAGTAAAGGTTCCAATGGCATTTGGCACAAAGCTAACTCCATCTCTAGAGAAACCAGCTGTTGATATGACTCTTTATCGTCAAATGATAGGGTCTCTAATGTATCTAACGGCTAGTAGGCCAGATATAATGTTTTATGTTTGTTATTGTGCCAGGTTTCAAGCTAATCCAAGAGAACCTCACATGATTGCAGTGAAAAATATCTTCCAGTATTTAAAGTGTACCTCTTCTCTCGGTCTTTGGTATCCTGCAAAATCTGGCTTCTTTATTCAAGATTTCTCAGACGCTGATCTTGGTGGATCTGGTTTGGATCGAAAGAGCACAGCAGGTGGATGCCAGTTCCTAGATGGAAAACTTGTCAGCTGGCAGTCAAAGAAACAGACGTGCGTATCTTTCTCCACAGCCAAACTTGAGTATATCGCTGCAGCGTCCTGCACATCACAGGTCATATGGATACAAAGCCAACTTAGAGATTATGGCTTGAGCATGAAGAAAATCCCTCTATACTGTGACTCTGAAAGTGCAATACGAATACGTCACAGTCCAGTGCGACACTCCAAGACAAAGCACATCGCATTGAGATATCACTTCATCAAGGACCACGTTGAAGATGGAAATGTTGAAATTCACTTCGTTCGGTCCTCAGATCAATTGGCTGACATCTTCACTAATGTGACAACCGTCAAATTTCGGTAAATTCAAAGTCAACAAGTCAAATCGGTCAACTCCAATAACCCTTGTATGCTAGGGTTTACGTTATGTAATCACTATACAATTCGCTATTTTAATGAGAAATCATCATTTGGAAAGTTCATGTGTTTGATTTTCCTTAGCCTTAACAGTGCTAAACAACGAACCAAAGCGATAAAACACTATTGCACAATCATCGGGATTGTGTACGACACTAAAACACGGTTTAATGGGGTTTACGAACCTTGCGTTGTGAAGCCGGACACTCAAATTAATCACAAACGAAACCTCTCTAAATCGTTTTCACTCTATCTCTTTCTAATTGAAATCTCTCCCAAATCTCTCCCAAATCTCTCTCAAAAGTTACTTTAACTTTTTGTAATCATTTGGGTCATATCGACCCTTAACCGGGTCCAAAATCGCTTGAAACAGGATAAAAACGAGTAAAATAGCTTTAAGGATCCGAAACCAAAGCTTCTGGTCCGAAGCTGTGTCCGAGGTCCGAGGTCCGAAGTCCGAGGTCCGAGGTCCGAAGGACCAGTGTCCGAAGTCCCGTCCGTCCGAAGCCGTGTCCGAAGTCGTGTCCGAAGTCCGAAGCCGTGTCCGAAGTCCGAAGGTCCGAAGCGAAGCCTCGCAGACAGGCCCTTTTTACCGGTTTTTCGACTACGACTTCGTTTTAACTCCGTTTTTCATTATTTTAACGTGGGATTTTCACCCAAAACTTTATTTTATAAACTAAGGCCCCAAAATATATAAATCTCCAGGGTTTTTATAAAATATATTAAAAGAATTGGTGATTGATCTAATTATTGAGGGAATATTTGCTTTTCCTTAATTTATGGCAAAAGCAACCCACTACCACCTCACTCTATGATCAGCCACTCTTTCCCACTACCCCTTGTCTCCTTAGTGGACCTTTACAGCCAATCTCCAGCTCTTCCCACGTTCTAAGAGCTGGTTGATTGATCCTCTCTCCTCATTCTCCATAAAAACTCTTTCATTCTACACTTAGCAACCAAGAACACTCTCCAAAATTCTCTCATCTTTTCTCTTAACTTCAAGAACTTCAAGGCTTTCTCCAGGGATTTCTTTCTTCAATTAGTAAGTATCTTCATCATTCACATAATTATTAAACTCCATTCTACTCAAATTATTGATATCTTACACAAGTTCCATCTTATTCGGTGTTAGATTTTTTCGAATCATCAAGACATCTTCTTAGTGTTCTTGAGTTGAACACTTCCTTTCTCTCACTTTCATCTACTGAAACCACATAAGGTGAGTTCATACCCATACATTTACATGTTTTTCTTAAGTTTTAAGGAGGGAATACAAGTAAAATCATCAAGAACACAATTAAACTTTTTCTAACAGATTGCATCAGAAAAGATGGATGTTAATCACGGACTGTTTTGGTCAACTTAAATATTTTAGTTTTCAAAGCTGTTTCAGGTGCAAGTAGTCCAAACTTTTAGCTTTAAAATGACTACTTGCACATCTCCAAATGATTTTTCTACAATTAATGGTGATTTTTACAAAACTGCCTGTCATTTCTGAGGCAAACCCGGACCAGTCTGTGATTATGAACATTTTCAGCTCTGTTAGAGATCACTAAAAATCATGATAAAATTTACGAACAAACTAGACTCATATTCCAAACTCTCAAAATTTGCGGATTTGGATTTAGAGCTGTGATGATTTTTCTATAAATTTTCTAAGAACGGTAACAGAAACTGTTTTTAACGAAAAGTTGCTGTTAATTTCATTTCACCTTGTAACATGTTGAGCAAGGTGTATATCTTTATGTGACTATATGTTACTGCAATATATGACATTTTATCTTAATATTTAGACACACATCAGTTTACAACTGGATTTGGTCATATAAAATATAAAGAATAACAAGTGATTATAATCAAAGTACAATCGATACATTCAAACATTAAATAAACTATTTTGAATATAGTTTGCATACATTACCACGTACTACCCTTGGTTGATAAACTATAATAGGTATAGTTTATGATACATTACATAACACATACATTTAAAAAGGGTACATTTATACAAAGGATATTTTCATTAAGCAAGGTACGGCCATACGGTACCAAGTTTTCATAACACGTAATTCCGTTAATGACTTTGTGAGACATTTACTTCAAATTACCATTAAGTCCTGTATTGTAACCAGAGTCTCCTTGAGGGAGAGCGTGATACTTGTGTATAGATCTATATTGGGTTTGACAAACCCACACCTAAACTGCATGCAACAGTTAGACCGATAGGTCTGGGGTGACAAATGTCATAACATTTCCGACGCTTGAAGAACGTCGTTTTAGGCAACCTTGGTCATAGTATGATTATAATAAACTCACATAAAGTATTAACAAACATTGGAATTTACGGGAACTTCATTAAAAATTTAACGAGTTTATGTCGATTTAAACTTGCATTGTTTTACTATAAATATGACAAATTACTTGTACATTTCGGTCTTTGGGTTTTAAGACTACATTTACACATTAAGGAAAATATTGGATTTTTCTAACACAAATACTACTTTTACAAACGAAAGGCTTTTAATAATACCAAACAGAAGCTTATGAACTCACCAACCTTTGTGTTGACACTTTTTCAAACAACTTGTATTCTCAGGAAATCATTAAACAGGTAATCAAGTGCATTTGAGGATGGGACGCTAAGGCGTCTACTATTTCATATTTTATCAACATATTGTGATTGATTCGTAAACATGTAATTCATACAATGATGTAATTTTTTTCAATTATATATATATGTTGGTTGTGTTTGCTTGAATTACTATTACAATTGCTGTTATGATACAATACATGAAGTCCTCCACCCCCGGACGTTTCCGCCATCCTTGGTTTGGGGGTGTGACATATTGGTATCAGAGCGCAGTTTATAGTGAATTAAGTATATCAAACCACATAAGATATACAAACTATAAACACAATTGGGACTAATAGTCTCTGATTTGTGCATTTTTCAAATAAATATACTTTTAGAAAATAAATGATTCTTTTTATTAAAAAGTATAAATACATGCATACATGCTCACATAGTGTCATAACTAGAAGAACATAAAATAAAAGAAGAGGAGTTGTACATTATGGGTATGCCTTGGTATATGTAAATCAAGTCTGGGAAGGATATAGCCTGATCAACTATATCTGTCCGGGAATTGACTTGCATATACCGGGGGATGGTCAGGATGGACAACAAATCTAACAAAATCGTCTTACCGCTAGTACGCCTCATTCACGAAGCCGGTCTATAAGGGGGGTATAAGGTTGTTGCCTATAAAATGGCAACTTAATGAGTGTCCACTCTCACCCACCGCTTCCTTGATCGGTGGAGGGTCGTTAGCCGAACGGGTAAGACAAGGACTTATAAATTCTCATTAAAAGTATGATGAATATTATAAAGTAACTAAATGCTTTAAGAACTCAAAACTAAACATTTACAAATACTATAGGAGTATTTTGTGTTACTATAATAAAAATATTTTATACTTTCATTTTACCTCATAACCCAATGTATTGGGTCAATAAAAAGTATAAAATCGTATGTATCGTAAACATACCGGAAAACAACGTAATAATATACTTTATGTATAAAAGATTTCTCTCCCTATAAATACACTTTTACTAAAAGTACATTGGTTTACGACTTATGACAGAACCATGCCGCCAAGAAGAAGACCAAGACCTTCCAGCAACACAGCAACACCTCCTCCGCCGCCGCCTCCACAGTTTGATCCCGCGATGTTCCAGGCTGCAGTAACAGCAGCCGTAGCGGCCGCAATGTCGCAGATAGGGACCAACGGAGCTGGTGGTTCGGGATCGGGAGCTACACACTCTAACCACGGAGACAGTACGTGGCGTGCAAAAGAGTGTTCATACAAAGACTTCACAAATGGCAAACCCGACAACTTCAATGGAAGCGGGGGAGTCATCACGTTGATGCAATGGTTTGAAAAGACCGAAGTAGTCTTTCAGGTGTGCTCCTGCCCCGAAGCGAGCAAAGTTAAGTTCGCAACCTTAACCTTCACCGGCCGGGCCCTTACTTGGTGGAACTGCCGGGTTAAGTCACTTACTCTCGAAGTGGCTAGCTCCATAACCTGGGCAGAACTAAAAACGTTGATGATGAAGGAGTACTGCCCGAGAGGTGAAATTCAAAAGCTGGAACAAGAACTCTGGAACCTCAGGATGACGGGCTCTGACCTTGAAACCTACACCACCCGATTCAATGAATTGGCTCTCCTCTGCCCAACAATGGTTACTCCGGAGGAGAAAAAGGTGGAGCGATACCTTTGGGGACTGTCTCTCCACGTGCAAAGTAGTGTCCTGGCTTCAAGGCCAACTACTTTTGACAGTGCAAGGGAGCTGGCACAACAACTTGTTGACCACCGAGCCGGTCATAATACTACAACCACCACCACTGATAAATCAAAAGGGGAAACAACAAAAGGAAGTTCTGGAACGAAAAGAAGAGCCAACCAGCACAGGACCCCGCTAAGAAGCAACAAATTGTTGTTGTCCATGCTGCCACTAATGCTGCCACTACTGCTACCACTACAGCACCACCGAAGCCATATGCGGGAAAACTACCTAAGTGCAACAAGTGCAACTTTCACCACAATGGTGCTTGTAGGGAGATGCACTGTAACAACTGCGACAGGAAGGGGCACACTGCTCGTTTCTGTAAAGCGCCGGCTCAACCAATCAACCAAGTCGCCAGTACGGGGGCAACCCGGACCTGCTACAACTGTGGAGACGCAGGTCACTTCAAAAGAGACTGCCCCAAAGCACAAGCCCCTAATGCTGGTGGAGTAGGAAGAGTCCTGGCAATAGGACATGGGGAAGCAGTCGAGGATCCCATGGTGGTTACCGGTACGTTTCTCCTCAATAACTCTTATGCATGCATACTATTCGATAGTGGAGCGGAGAGGAGTTTCGTGAGCCACCAATATAAACATTTACTTGAACAAAATCCCCAATCACTAAAGGATACTTATGTAGTAGAAATGGCAAATGGGAAAGTAGAACGCACTAGCGATATATACTCAGAATGTACTCTCACTCTAGACAACCATACATTTAAAATTGACCTGATGCCAGTCACCATAAAAAGTTTCGACGTAATCATCGGGATGGATTGGTTAGTTCCTCACCGTGCCGACATTCTATGTTACGAAAGGGCCGTTCGCCTCAATCTACCAAATGACGAAACCCTTCTCATCTATGGTAACAAACCTAGTGCGAATTTACAAATCATCTCATGCATCAAAGCCCAAAAGTATCTCCGGAAGGAGTACCACGCCTTCTTAGCCCATGTAGTAGACAAGAAACAAGACGTGAAAGACATCAAAGACATCCCCGAAGTGTGTAACTTCCCGGATGTGTTCCCAGAAGATCTTCCTGGTGTACCACTCGCACGACAAGTCGATTTCAGAATTGACTTAATACCCGGAGCTACCCCCGTAGCCAGAGCTCCATACCGCCTCGCACCATCAGAAATGCAAGAGTTGTCCAGTCAGTTGAACGAGCTTTTGAGCAAAGGGTTCATCAGACCAAGCTTCTCACCTTGGGGAGCACCAGTCCCTTTTGTAAAGAAGAAGGACGGATCCTTTCGCATGTGCATCGACTATCGGGAACTAAACAAGCTCACCATCAAGAACCGATATCCTCTACCCCAAATCGATGACCTTTTCGACCAACTCCAAGGAGCAAATTTCTTCTCAAAGATCGACCTAAGGTCAGGCTACCATCAGCTACGAGTTCAAGAAAAAGATATTCCCAAAACTGCATTCAGAACTCGCTATGGGCACTACGAGTTTGTGGTGATGTCCTTCGGTTTAACAAACGCACCTGCGGTATTCATGGACCTAATGAATAGAGTGTGTCGACCCTACCTAGACAAGTTTGTAATCGTATTCATCAACGATATCTTGATCTACTCGCGAAGCGAAGAAGAGCATCGCCTACATCTACGCCAAGTGCTAGAGACACTAAGAGCGGAGAAGCTTTATGCTAAGTTCTCTAAGTGTGAATTCTGGATTAGAGAAGTGGATTTCCTTGGACATGTGGTAAGTGAGAAAGGCATACATGTGGATCCCTCCAAGATCAAGGCAATCGAGAATTGGTCAGCACCCAAGACGCCAACCGAAATTCGACAGTTCCTTGGGCTTGCTGGCTACTACCGAAGATTTATACAAAACTTCTCCAAGATTGCGAAACCACTCACCACCTTGACGCAGAAAGGTGTGATATTCAAGTGGGAAAATAAACAAGAAACTGCTTTCCAAACGTTAAAACAAGCCCTATGCAGCGCACCGATCTTGTCTCTCCCAGAGGGAACCGAGGACTTCGTAGTGTACTGTGATGCTTCGAATCAAGGCCTCGGATGTGTGCTCATGCAGAGAGGGAAGGTTATCGCGTATGCATCAAGACAGCTTAAGACGCACGAGGTTAATTATACTACGCACGACCTGGAATTAGGATCAGTGGTATTCGCTTTGAAGATCTGGAGACACTACCTCTACGGCACGAAATGCACTATCTTCACTGATCACAAAAGTCTTCAGCATATCCTCAATCAGAAAGAGCTCAACATGCGACAGAGGAGATGGGTGGAGTTGCTGAATGACTACGAGTGCGAAATTCGTTATCATCCGGGCAAGGCCAATGTAGTGGCCGATGCTCTAAGCAGGAAGGAGTACTCGGGCCGCCGAGTAAAATCCTTAACAATGACAATCCATTCCCACCTGACCATACAAATCAAGGAAGCTCAACTGGAAGCTTTGAAACCAGAAAAGGTGGCAGGAGAGACATTAAGGGGAATGGATAAAAACTTAGAAGTCAAGGATAATGGAGCACGTTATATCATGAACCGGATTTGGACACCGAAGTTCGGTGGACTCCGAGATGTCGTCGTGAATGAAGCACACAAGACTCGATACTCCATCCATCCCGGGTCGGATAAGATGTATCTGGACCTCAAGAAATTATACTGGTGGCCGAACATGAAAGCTGAGATTGCTACTTATGTGAGCAAGTGCTTGACTTGCGCTAAGGTCAAAACCGAATACCAGAAACCATCCGGGCTATTACAACAGCCGGATATACCTGAGTGGAAGTGGGAACGAATAACCATGGACTTCATAACCAAGCTGCCTAAGACATCGGGCGGGCTTGACACAATATGGGTAATTGTAGACAGATTGACCAAATCAGCACACTTCCTACCAATGAAAGAAACCGACAAGATGGAGAAGCTGACTAGAACGTACATCAGAGAGATTGTACGACTCCATGGTGTGCCGATATCCATTATCTCCGATAGAGATAGTAGATTTACCTCACGGTTTTGGCAGTCCCTACAAAAATCATTGGGAACTAGGCTTGACATGAGTACGGCCTACCACCCACAAACCGACGGACAGAGCGAACGAACCATTCAAACGTTGGAAGACATGTTAAGAGCTTGTGTGATAGACTTCGGTAAAGCATGGGATACCCATCTACCGCTTATTGAATTCTCCTACAATAACAGCTATCATACTAGCATCAAAGTCGCTCCATTCGAAGCTCTTTACGGTCGCAAATGCAGATGACCCCTGTGTTGGGCTGAGGTGGGGGATACACAGCTAGCTAGAGGGCAAGTCTCTAATAGCACCCTCACTGTCCCTGAAATCATAAGGGAAACCACAGAAAAGATCGTTCAAATTCGAGAGAGACTGAAAGTGTCTCGCGATCGGCAAAAGAGTTACGCAGACAAACGACGCAAACCCTTGGAATTCCAGGTGGGTGATCGAGTACTACTAAAAGTTTCCCCTTGGAAAGGAATGATACGATTCGGCAAACGCGGGAAACTAAATCCAAGGTACATCGGGCCATTTGAAATCCTTGCTAGGATTGGGCCAGTAGCATACAAGCTTCGATTACCTCAGGAACTTGACAAAGTACATCCCACGTTTCACGTGTCTAACCTAAAGAAGTGTTTGTCTGATGAGACACTTGTAATACCACTCGACGAAATCAAAGTTAACGAAAATCTCCACTTCGTGGAGGAACCAGTCGAAATCATGGATCGGGAAATCAAACGAACGAAACAAAGTCGTATTCCCATCGTGAAGGTACGTTGGAACGCTAAACGAGGACCCGAATTCACCTGGGAACGCGAGGATCAGATGAAACAAAAGTATCCACATCTCTTTCCAAACTCTTGAAATCCCAGTCAAAATGAAAATTTCGGGACGAAATTCCTTCTAACGGGGGGATGATGTGACAACCGTCAAATTTCGGTAAATTCAAAGTCAACAAGTCAAACCGGTCAACTCCAATAACCCTTGTATGCTAGGGTTTACGTTATGTAATCACTATACAATTCGCTATTTTAATGAGAAATCATCATTTGGAAAGTTCATGTGTTTGATTTTCCTTAGCCTTAACAGTGCTAAACAACGAACCAAAGCGATAAAACACTATTACACAATCATCGGGATTGTGTACGACACTAAAACACGGTTTAATGGGGTTTACGAACCTTGCGTTGTGAAGCCGGACACTCAAATTAATCACAAACGAAACCTCTCTAAATCGTTTTCACTCTATCTCTTTCTAATTGAAATCTCTCCCAAATCTCTCCCAAATCTCTCTCAAAAGTTACTTTAACTTTTTGTAATCATTTGGGTCATATCGACCCTTAACCGGGTCCAAAATCGCTTGAAACAGGATAAAAACGAGTAAAATAGCTTTAAGGATCCGAAACCAAAGCTTCTGGTCCGAAGCTGTGTCCGAGGTCCGAGGTCCGAAGTCCGAGGTCCGAGGTCCGAAGTCCCGTCCGTCCGAAGCCGTGTCCGAAGTCGTGTCCGAAGTCCAAAGCCGTGTCCGAAGTCCAAAGGTCCGAAGCGAAGCCTCGCAGACAGGCCCTTTTTACCGGTTTTTCGACTACGACTTCGTTTTAACTCCGTTTTTCATTATTTTAACGTGGGATTTTCACCCAAAACTTTATTTTATAAACTAAGGCCCCAAAATATATAAATCTCCAGGGTTTTTATAAAATATATTAAAAGAATTGGTGATTGATCTAATTATTGAGGGAATATTTGCTTTTCCTTAATTTATGGCAAAAGCAACCCACTACCACCTCACTCTATGATCAGCCACTCTTTCCCACTACCCCTTGTCTCCTTAGTGGACCTTTACAGCCAATCTCCAGCTCTTCCCACGTTCTAAGAGCTGGTTGATTGATCCTCTCTCCTCATTCTCCATAAAAACTCTTTCATTCTACACTTAGCAACCAAGAACACTCTCCAAAATTCTCTCATCTTTTCTCTTAACTTCAAGAACTTCAAGGCTTTCTCCAGGGATTTCTTTCTTCAATTAGTAAGTATCTTCATCATTCACATAATTATTAAACTCCATTCTACTCAAATTATTGATATCTTACACAAGTTCCATCTTATTCGGTGTTAGATTTTCGAATCATCAAGACATCTTCTTAGTGTTCTTGAGTTGAACACTTCCTTTCTCTCACTTTCATCTACTGAAACCACATAAGGTGAGTTCATACCCATACATTTACATGTTTTTCTTAAGTTTTAAGGAGGGAATACAAGTAAAATCATCAAGAACACAATTAAACTTTTTCTAACAGATTGCATCAGAAAAGATGGACGTTAATCACGGACTATTTTGGTCAGCTTAAATATTTTAGTTTTCAAAGCTGTTTCAGGTGCAAGTAGTCCAAACTCTTAGCTTTAAAATGACTACTTGCACATCTCCAAATGATTTTTCTACAATTAATGGTGATTTTTACAAAACTGTCTGTCATTTCAGAGGCAAACCCGGACCAGTCTGTGATTATGAACATTTTCACCTCTGTTAGAGATCACTAAAAATCATGATAAAATTTACGAACAAACTAGACTCATATTCCAAACTCTCAAAATTTTCGGATTTGGATTTAGAGCTGTGATGATTTTTCTATAAATTTTCTAAGAACGGTAACAGAAACTGTTTTTAACGAAAAGTTGCTGTTAATTTCATTTCACCTTGTAACATGTTGAGCAAGGTGTATATCTTTATGTGACTATATGTTACTGCAATATATGACATTTTATCTTAATATTTAGACACACATCAGTTTACAACTGGATTTGGTCATATAAAATATAAAGAATAACAAGTGATTATAATCAAAGTACAATCGATACATTCAAACATTAAATAAACTATTTTGAATATAGTTTGCATACATTACCACGTACTACCCTTGGTTGATAAACTATAATAGGTATAGTTTATGATACATTACATAACACATACATTTAAAAGGGGTACATTTATACAAAGGATATTTTCATTAAGCAAGGTACGGCCATACGGTACCAAGTTTTCATAACACGTAATTCCGTTAATGACTTTGTGAGACATTTACTTCAAATTACCATTAAGTCCTGTATTGTAACCAGAGTCTCCTTGAGGGAGAGCGTGATACTTGTGTATAGATCTATATTGGGTTTGACAAACCCACACCTAAACTGCATGCAACAGTTAGACCGATAGGTCTGGGGTGACAAATGTCATAACATTTCCGACGCTTGAAGAACGTCGTTTTAGGCAACCTTGGTCATAGTATGGTTATAATAAACTCACATAAAGTATTAACAAACATTGGAATTTACGGGAACTTCATTAAAAATTTAACGAGTTTATGTCGATTTAAACTTGCATTGTTTTACTATAAATATGACAAATTACTTGTACATTTCGGTCTTTGGGTTTTAAGACTACATTTACACATTAAGGAAAATATTGGATTTTTCTAACACAAATACTACTTTTACAAACGAAAGGCTTTTAATAATACCAAACAGAAGCTTATGAACTCACCAACCTTTGTGTTGACACTTTTTCAAACAACTTGTATTCTCAGGAAATCATTAAACAGGTAATCAAGTGCATTTGAGGATGGGACGCTAAGGCGTCTACTATTTCATATTTTATCAACATATTGTGATTGATTCGTAAACATGTAATTCATACAATGATGTAATTTTTTTCAATTATATATATATGTTGGTTGTGTTTGCTTAAATTACTATTACAATTGCTGTTATGATACTATACATGAAGTCCTCCACCCCCGGACGTTTCCGCCATCCTTGGTTTGGGGGTGTGACAGATTGGTATCAGAGCGCAGTTTATAGTGAATTAAGTATATCAAACCACATAAGATATACAAACTATAAACACAATTGGGACTAATAGTCTCTGATTTGTGCATTTTTCAAATAAATATACTTTTAGAAAATAAATGATTCTTTTTATTAAAAAGTATAAATACATGCATACATGCTCACATAGTGTCATAACTAGAAGAACAAAAAATAAAAGAAGAGGAGTTGTACATTATGGGTATGCCTTGGTATATGTAAATCAAGTCTGGGAAGGATATAGCCTGATCAACTATATCTGTCTGGGAATTGACTTGCATATACCGGGGGATGGTCAGGATGGACAACAAATCTAACAAAATCGTCTTACCGCTAGTACGCCTCATTCACGAAGCCGGTCTATAAGGGGGGTATAAGGTTGTTGCCTATAAAATGGCAACTTAATGGGTGTCCACTCTCACCCACCGCTTCCTTGATCGGTGGAGGGTCGTTAGCCGAACGGGTAAGACAAGGACTTATAAATTCTCATTAAAAGTATGATGAATATTATAAAGTAACTAAATGCTTTAAGAACTCAAAACTAAACATTTACAAATACTATAGGAGTATTTTGTGTTACTATAATAAAAATATTTTATACTTTCATTTTACCTCATAACCCAATGTATTGGGTCAATAAAAAGTATAAAATCGTATGTATCGTAAACATACCGGAAAACAACGTAATAATATACTTTATGTATAAAAGATTTCTCTCCCTATAAATACACTTTTACTAAAAGTACATTGGTTTACGACTTATGACAGAACCATGCCGCCAAGAAGAAGACCAAGACCTTCCAGCAACACAGCAACACCTCCTCCGCCGCCGCCTCCATAGTTTGATCCCGCGATGTTCCAGGCTGCAGTAACAGCAACCGTAGCGGCCGCAATGTCGCAGATAGGGACCAACGGAGCTGGTGGTTCGGGATCGGGAGCTACACACTCTAACCACGAAGACAGTACGTGGAGTGCAAAAGAGTGTTCATACAAAGACTTCACAAATGGCAAACCCGACAACTTCAATGGAAGCGGGGGAGTCATCACGTTGATGCAATGGTTTGAAAAGACCGAAGTAGTCTTTCAGGTGTGCTCCTGCCCCGAAGCGAGCAAAGTTAAGTTCGCAACCTTAACCTTCACCGGCCGGGCCCTTACTTGGTGGAACTGCCGGGTTAAGTCACTTACTCTCGAAGTGGCTAGCTCCATAACCTGGGCAGAACTAAAAACGTTGATGATGAAGGAGTACTGCCCGAGAGGTGAAATTCAAAAGCTGGAACAAGAACTCTGGAACCTCAGGATGACGGGCTCTGAACTTGAAACCTACACCACCCGATTCAATGAATTGGCTCTCCTCTGCCCAACAATGGTTACTCCGGAGGAGAAAAAGGTGGAGCGATACCTTTGGGGACTGTCTCTCCACGTGCAAAGTAGTGTCCTGGCTTCAAGGCCAACTACTTTTGACAGTGCCAGGGAGCTGGCACAACAACTTGTTGACCACCGAGCCGGTCATAATACTACAACCACCACCACTGATAAATCAAAAGGGGGAAACAACAAAAGGAAGTTCTGGAACGAAAAGAAGAGCCAACCAGCACAGGACCCCGCTAAGAAGCAACAAATTGTTGCTGTCCATGCTGCCACTAATGCTGCCACTACTGCTACCACTCCAGCACCACCGAAGCCATATGCGAGAAAACTACCTAAGTGCAACAAGTGCAACTTTCACCACAATGGTGCTTGTAGGGAGATGCACTGTAACAACTGCGACAGGAAGGGACACACTGCTCGTTTCTGTAAAGCGCCGGCTCAACCAATCAACCAAGTCGCCAGTACGGGGGCAACCCGGACCTGCTACAACTGTGGAGACGCAGGTCACTTCAAAAGAGACTGCCCCAAAGCACAAGCCCCTAATGCTGGTGGAGTAGGAAGAGTCCTGGCAATAGGACATGGGGAAGCAGTCGAGGATCCCACGGTGGTTACCGGTACGTTTCTCCTCAATAACTCTTATGCATGCGTACTATTCGATAGTGGAGCGGAGAGGAGTTTCGTGAGCCACCAATATAAACATTTACTTGAACAAAATCCCCAATCACTAAAGGATACTTATGTAGTAGAAATGGTAAATGGGAAAGTAGAACGCACTAGCGATATATACTCAGAATGTACTCTCACTCTAGACAACCATACATTTAAAATTGACCTGATGCCAGTCACCATAAAAAGTTTCGACGTAATCATCGGGATGGATTGGTTAGTTCCTCACCGTGCCGATATTCTATGTTACGAAAGGGCCGTTCGCCTCAATCTACCAAATGACGAAACCCTTCTCATCTATGGTAACAAACCTAGTGCGAATTTACAAATCATCTCATGCATCAAAGCCCAAAAGTATCTCCGGAAGGAGTACCACGCCTTCTTAGCCCATGTAGTAGACAAGAAACAAGACGTGAAAGACATCAAAGACATCCCCGAAGTGTGTAACTTCCCGGATGTGTTCCCAGAAGATCTTCCTGGTGTACCACTCGCATGACAAGTCGATTTCAGAATTGACTTAATACCCGGAGCTACCCCCGTAGCCAGAGCTCCATACCGCCTCGCACCATCAGAAATGCAAGAGTTGTCCAGTCAGTTGAACGAGCTTTTGAGCAAAGGGTTCATCAGACCAAGCTTCTCACCTTGGGGAGCACCAGTCCTTTTTGTAAAGAAGAAGGACGGATCCTTTCGCATGTGCATCGACTATCGGGAACTAAACAAGCTCACCATCAAGAACCGATATCCTCTACCCCGAATCGATGACCTTTTCGACCAACTCCAAGGAGCAAATTCCTTCTCAAAGATCGACCTAAGGTCAGGCTACCATCAGCTACGAGTTCAAGAAGAAGATATTCCCAAAACTGCATTCAGAACTCGCTATGGGCACTACGAGTTTGTGGTGATGTCCTTCGGTTTAACAAACGCACCTGCGGTATTCATGGACCTAATGAATAGAGTGTGTCGACCCTACCTAGACAAGTTTGTAATCGTATTCATCGACGATATCTTGATCTACTCGCGAAGCGAAGAAGAGCATCGCCTACATCTACGCCAAGTGCTAGAGACACTAAGAGCGGAGAAGCTTTATGCTAAGTTCTCTAAGTGTGAATTCTGGATTAGAGAAGTGGATTTCCTTGGACATGTGGTAAGTGAGAAAGGCATACATGTGGATCCCTCCAAGATCAAGGCAATCGAGAATTGGTCAGCACCCAAGACGCCAACCGAAATTCGACAGTTCCTTGGGCTTGCTGGCTACTACCGAAGATTTATACAAAACTTCTCCAAGATTGCGAAACCACTCACCACCTTGACGCAGAAAGGTGTGATATTCAAGTGGGAAAATAAACAAGAAACTGCTTTCCAAACGTTAAAACAAGCCCTATGCAGCGCACCGATCTTGTCTCTCCCAGAGGGAACCGAGGACTTCGTAGTGTACTGTGATGCTTCGAATCAAGGCCTCGGATGTGTGCTCATGCAGAGAGGGAAGGTTATCGCGTATGCATCAAGACAGCTTAAGACGCACGAGGTTAATTATACTACGCACGACCTGGAATTAGGATCAGTGGTATTCGCTTTGAAGATCTAGAGACACTACCTCTACGGCACGAAATGCACTATCTTCACTGATCACAAAAGTCTTCAGCATATCCTCAATCAGAAAGAGCTCAACATGCGACAGAGGAGATGGGTGGAGTTGCTGAATGACTACGAGTGCGAAATTCGTTATCATCCGGGCAAGGCCAATGTAGTGGCCGATGCTCTAAGCAGGAAGGAGTACTCGGGCCGCCGAGTAAAATCCTTAACAATGACAATCCATTCCCACCTGACCATACAAATCAAGGAAGCTCAACTGGAAGCTTTGAAACCAGAAAAGGTGGCAGGAGAGACATTAAGGGGAATGGATAAAAACTTAGAAGTCAAGGATAATGGAGCACGTTATATCATGAACCGGATTTGGACACCGAAGTTCGGTGGACTCCGAGATGTCGTCATGAATGAAGCACACAAGACTCGATACTCCATCCATCCCGTGTCGGATAAGATGTATCTGGACCTCAAGAAATTATACTGGTGGCCGAACATGAAAGCTGAGATTGCTACTTATGTGAGCAAGTGCTTGACTTGCGCTAAGGTCAAAACCGAATACCAGAAACCATCTGGGCTATTACAACAGCCGGATATACCTGAGTGGAAGTGGGAACGAATAACCATGGACTTCATAACCAAGCTGCCTAAGACATCGGGCGGGCTTGACACAATATGGGTAATTGTAGACAGATTGACCAAATCAGCACACTTCCTACCAATGAAAGAAACCGACAAGATGGAGAAGCTGACTAGAACGTACATCAGAGAGATTGTACGACTCCATGGTGTGCCGATATCCATTATCTCCGATAGAGATAGTAGATTTACCTCACGGTTTTGGCAGTCCCTACAAAAATCATTGGGAACTAGGCTTGACATGAGTACGGCCTACCACCCACAAACCGACGGACAGAGCGAACGAACCATTCAAACGTTGGAAGACATGTTAAGAGCTTGTGTGATAGACTTCGGTAAAGCATGGGATACCCATCTACCGCTTATTGAATTCTCCTACAATAACAGCTATCATACTAGCATCAAAGTCGCTCCATTCGAAGCTCTTTACGGTCGCAAATGCAGATGACCCCTGTGTTGGGCTGAGGTGGGGGATACACAGCTAGCTAGAGGGCAAGTCTCTAATAGCACCCTCACTGGCCCTGAAATCATAAGGGAAACCACAGAAAAGATCGTTCAAATTCGAGAGAGACTGAAAGCGTCTCGCGATCGGCAAAAGAGTTACGCAGACAAACGACGCAAACCCTTGGAATTCCAGGTGGGTGATCGAGTACTACTAAAAGTTTCCCCTTGGAAAGGAATGATACGATTCGGCAAACGCGGGAAACTAAATCCAAGGTACATCGGGCCATTTGAAATCCTTGCTAGGATTGGGCCAGTAGCATACAAGCTTCGATTACCTCAGGAACTTGACAAAGTACATCCCACGTTTCACGTGTCTAACCTAAAGAAGTGTTTGTCTGATGAGACACTCGTAATACCACTCGACGAAATCAAAGTTAACGAAAATCTCCACTTCGTGGAGGAACCAGTCGAAATCATGGATCAGGAAATCAAACGAATGAAACAAAGTCGTATTCCCATCGTGAAGGTACGTTGGAACGCTAAACGAGGACCCGAATTCACCTGGGAACGCGAGGATCAGATGAAACAAAAGTATCCACATCTCTTTCCAAACTCTTGAAATCCCAGTCAAAATGAAAATTTCGGGACGAAATTCCTTCTAACGGGGGGATGATGTGACAACCGTCAAATTTCGGTAAATTCAAAGTCAACAAGTCAAACCGGTCAACTCCAATAACCCTTGTATGCTAGGGTTTACGTTATGTAATCACTATACAATTCGCTATTTTAATGAGAAATCATCATTTGGAAAGTTCATGTGTTTGATTTTCCTTAGCCTTAACAGTGCTAAACAACGAACCAAAGCGATAAAACACTATTGCACAATCATCGGGATTGTGTACGACACTAAAACACGGTTTAATGGGGTTTACGAACCTTGCGTTGTGAAGCCGGACACTCAAATTAATCACAAACGAAACCTCTCTAAATCGTTTTCACTCTATCTCTTTCTAATTGAAATCTCTCCCAAATCTCTCTCAAAAGTTACTTTAACTTTTTGTAATCATTTGGGTCATATCGACCCTTAACCGGGTCCAAAATCGCTTGAAACAGGATAAAAACGAGTAAAATAGCTTTAAGGATCCGAAACCAAAGCTTCTGGTCCGAAGCTGTGTCCGAGGTCCGAGGTCCGAAGGCCGAGGTCCGAGGTCCGAAGGACCAGTGTCCGAAGTCCCGTCCGTCCGAAGCCGTGTCCGAAGTCGTGTCCGAAGTCCGAAGCCGTGTCCGAAGTCCGAAGGTCCGAAGCGAAGCCTCGCAGACAGGCCCTTTTTACCGGTTTTTCGACTACGACTTCGTTTTAACTCCGTTTTTCATTATTTTAACGTGGGATTTTCACCCAAAACTTTATTTTATAAACTAAGGCCCCAAAATATATAAATCTCCAGGGTTTTTATAAAATATATTAAAAGAATTGGTGATTGATCTAATTATTGAGGGAATATTTGCTTTTCCTTAATTTATGGCAAAAGCAACCCACTACCACCTCACTCTATGATCAGCCACTCTTTCCCACTACCCCTTGTCTCCTTAGTGGACCTTTACAGCCAATCTCCAGCTCTTCGCACGTTCTAAGAGCTGGTTGATTGATCCTCTCTCCTCATTCTCCATAAAAACTCTTTCATTCTACACTTAGCAACCAAGAACACTCTCCAAAATTCTCTCATCTTTTCTCTTAACTTCAAGAACTTCAAGGCTTTCTCCAGGGATTTCTTTCTTCAATTAGTAAGTATCTTCATCATTCACATAATTATTAAACTTCATTCTACTCAAATTATTGATATCTTACACAAGTTCCATCTTATTCGGTGTTAGATTTTCGAATCATCAAGACATCTTCTTAGTGTTCTTGAGTTGAACACTTCCTTTCTCTCACTTTCATCTACTGAAACCACATAAGGTGAGTTCATACCCATACATTTACATGTTTTTCTTAAGTTTTAAGGAGGGAATACAAGTAAAATCATCAAGAACACAATTAAACTTTTTCTAACAGATTGCATCAGAAAAGATGGACGTTAATCACAGACTGTTTTGGTCAGCTTAAATATTTTAGTTTTCAAATCTGTTTCAGGTGCAAGTAGTCCAAACTCTTAGCTTTAAAATGACTACTTGCACATCTCCAAATGATTTTTCTACAATTAATGGTGATTTTTACAAAACTGCCTGTCATTTCAGAGGCAAACCCGGACCAGTCTGTGATTATGAACATTTTCACCTCTGTTAGAGATCACTAAAAATCATGATAAAATTTACGAACAAACTAGACTCATATTCCAAACTCTCAAAATTTGCGGATTTGGATTTAGAGCTGTGATGATTTTTCTATAAATTTTCTAAGAACGGTAACAGAAACTGTTTTTAACGAAAAGTTGCTGTTAATTTCATTTCACCTTGTAACATGTTGAGCAAGGTGTATATCTTTATGTGACTATATGTTACTGCAATATATGACATTTTATCTTAATATTTAGACACACATCAGTTTACAACTGGATTTGGTCATATAAAATATAAAGAATAACAAGTGATTATAATCAAAGTACAATCGATACATTCAAACATTAAATAAACTATTTTGAATATAGTTTGCATACATTACCACGTACTACCCTTGGTTGATAAACTATAATAGGTATAGTTTATGATACATTACATAACACATACATTTAAAAAGGGTACATTTATACAAAGGATATTTTCATTAAGCAAGGTACGGCCATACGGTACCGAGTTTTCATAACACGTAATTCCGTTAATGACTTTGTGAGACATTTACTTCAAATTACCATTAAGTCCTGTATTGTAACCAGAGTCTCCTTGAGGGAGAGCGTGATACTTGTGTATAGATCTATATTGGGTTTGACAAACCCACACCTAAACTGCATGCAACAGTTAGACCGATAGGTCTGGGGTGACAAATGTCATAACATTTCCGACGCTTGAAGAACGTCGTTTTAGGCAACCTTGGTCATAGTATGGTTATAATAAACTCACATAAAGTATTAACAAACATTGGAATTTACGGGAACTTCATTAAAAATTTAACAAGTTTATGTCGATTTAAACTTGCATTGTTTTACTATAAATATGACAAATTACTTGTACATTTCGGTCTTTGGGTTTTAAGACTACATTTACACATTAAGGAAAATATTGGATTTTTCTAACACAAATACTACTTTTACAAACGAAAGGCTTTTAATAATACCAAACAGAAGCTTATGAACTCACCAACCTTTGTGTTGACACTTTTTCAAACAACTTGTATTCTCAGGAAATCATTAAACAGGTAATCAAGTGCATTTGAGGATGGGACGCTAAGGCGTCTACTATTTCATATTTTATCAACATATTGTGATTGATTCGTAAACATGTAATTCATACAATGATGTAATTTTTTTCAATTATATATATATGTTGGTTGTGTTTGCTTGAATTACTATTACAATTGCTGTTATGATACTATACATGAAGTCCTCCACCCCCGGGCGTTTCCGCCATCCTTGGTTTGGGGGTGTGACAACTAAGGCCTTACCAGAAGCAATCTTTAACAAAATACTCCAAGGCTTAGGAATTATGGAAGCTGAGTCAACACCGAAACCTTCTTCTAATCATTAAAAGTAAATAAGAGAAATAGAGCGCATGCTTGGTCTATTTCGGCTCCTGAATTTTCGGGAACCGAAATGAACCGAACGCTCGGTCTTTTTCGGTTCTTAAATATTGGGGAACTGAAATGAACCGAACGCTCGGTTTATTTCGGTTCTTAAATTTTTGGGAACCGAAATGAACCGAACGCTCGGTCTATTTCTGCTCTTAATTCTTTGGGAACCGAAATGAACCGAACGCTCGGTCTATTTCAGCTCTTAAATTTTTAGGAACCGAAATGAACCGAACGTTCGGTCTATTTCGCTTCATCTTTCCTAAGGATGGTTTCGGTTGTATAATATTGTAAAGTTTTCTTTCTCTTTCGAGTGTTTACATTTATTTTTCTGTTTTTATTTTTTTTCAGAATATCCAAAAATCCAAAAATATTTTCTTTTCTGTTTTTTTTTTTCAGATAAACCATAAATTCAAAATATTTCTATGTTTCTTTTTACTTTTATCTAAAGTTACTCTTCTAAACATCAATTGTCTAATATGACGTTCACAAACGCGAAACACGCTGATGATGGGGCAGGTATAATTTTCTTTTCTTTGTACTAGTTAAGCATGCCTAGAAGCATGCTGCTGTATGTAGACTGAAGCCTCCATGACTCTGGACGAAGCCTTATGTGATTCGATAAATACCAATCGTTTCTTCCAAATCAGGCTGCTTAAATCACTCAAGTCATGAGCTACCTAACTCTTCTCATAGCGAGTTAAGAGTTTTCTACTTTGTCCTTCTAATATAGCATAGGTACTTTCGGTTCCTTAGCCACCTCACATTTCTCCATTTCAGTTTCGCTTCCTAAAAGTAACCCTTGAGACTCTCAGCAATTACCAATGAGGTTTATGGTTACACAATCTCTGTGTTGATGATCTTCGTTTCGTTTACCACGTGCTAAGTGAAACCCAAAATCCAACACCCTGAATGCATTGACGGTGGACGCAATAATGTTCAAGCTATTACTTGTTACCTCACGAAATCTCTTTCTCTTTTTTTTTGCGTGATTTTTATGAAACCGTCTAACACCAAGACGTTTCTTCCCATAAGATCCAGTTTATTTTTTTTTGAGATTTCTTATTATTTTCCAGTTATTTATTATATTTTCAAACCTACTTGTTCAACAAACCACATCGGTTTCACAAGTACTTCACCCAACTTTCGGTCTTATTTCAAGTATCAAGGTTCGGTTGAAGGTAAGCCACCCTATCAAACCTATAATTGAAAAGATGCCTTTCAATGTTTCTTTACAAACATTTGATCGTATTTAACGGGAAACCACACAGACACTTCTCAGTCTCTCTTGACTTTGAAGGAAGAGATTCGTGCCCGGGATCATCAGTTCCATGTCTCAATAGACATCACTAAATCCTACTCATATTTTGCTTTATTTCTTTATCATTGGCACACTCATGCACGAAAGTCTTTAAGATTTTCAAAAATTCTTGTTCTTGGTTCTAACAACATTTTTCAGATGTGTGCTTTCGGTTCTACCAGATATGGTGATCTTCTTAATTATGGAGAAGCGACAGTTAATTTCCAAAAAGCGAACGGATGTAACGCTGATTTATTTTAATAATAAAAATCACATGAGGATGAGTCAGCATGAAGTTGAAATGGTTCGAAATTTGAATAAGAGATAAGATCGAGAAGGCGCGTGAATCTGAAACGGATTCCATACCCACGCCTGCTGACGCATTTCTAGGGATACCAAGCCGTCATATCGCGCTTTTTCAGGCGACGTTGCAGAGATCCAGTCATGATCACAACCGGATTTTTCTCTCTCCTACAGATGGTATAAAAGATTTTTCTCTCTCCTAAAGATGGTATGTCACACCCCCGAACCAGACGACGGAAACATCTGAGGGCTCGCGTGACTTAAATTGAAATATCATCACAATAAATATATATGAAACATAACACATGCATCACCAACCATTACATAGTAAAACTGGCATTGTTTACATCAAGTACAAGGTTTACATTACATGTTTCCAAAATATAAAGTGTTTGGTGATTAGCAACTACAAAAGAAACTTTCAACACACTAGATGCCTCCTTGTCTAACAATTACCTGAGAATACAAGTTATTTTGAAAATGGTCAACATATATAATGTTGGTGAGTTCATAAGTGTGTTTGATGTGAAAGAGTTTATGTCATTTGAAAAACCTATAAAATCCGATATTTTCTGTATTAAAACTTTTCTTGAAAATGAGGTGATGATCCTGTAAGTATCTGCGTGAGTGATTTCAATACGTGAATAAATGAGAAGTTTTGCATTATAGTTTTTGAAAGTACAAATGAGTAAGATTGGTTTCCCCAGAAAACCCAATGTTTTCCGATAAAAAGTTATGATTGTTTTGCTTTATTGAATCGTTACATCGAATGAATATGATTTCCCTTGATTAATGATGTCGGATTTCTACGTGAGTCGTTACAACCATGCATGATAATGACTAGTTCGTCTGTCTTGGCATTCGAATGAACACCGAAATTTGATCTTAAGACTTTGTCACCCTAGACCGGCCGAGTCTAACTGTAGCGAACAGCTTAGGTGTGGGGGAGTCACCCCCGTATAGATCTATACACAAACTCTCGTTCTCCCTCCATGAGACTTTGATTACAACTACAGACTACGACCGACACTTATTGGTGTTACCCGTTATTACTCACTCAAGCCACATGAATTTGATTAACCTTGATTAATGATCTAATTTTATTTTACTTGAAGAGAAGGTAAGCCTAACAGACGAGGAGAAGAGGACTACTAGGCCCTACTAATTTCGTATGTTATTTAAGGCTGTCGAGTACACGAAGAGTGCGTTGGCACATTTCACATATGATTTATTTGGACCTTACTAGTAATGCTAATGGGCCACTGAGGCCCAATAGCATGTAAAAACCATTGAGGGTCCCTTACGCATGTAATTGGGTCACAGGAGGCCCAATAACATGTATTATTTATGATGGGCCCAAAAGCCATGTTAATGAGTCACGAAGGCCCATTAAGCATGATTAGAATCTCTCAAGCCCAACCATTTGAACGTTTACTTGTTTTGCATAGTATTAATGTTGCGAGTTGTTTAATCGATGTGTCATATAAATCACGAATTTGTTTTATAACGATTTATAGATTTATAAAAAAATAGTTATTTTTCTATTTACAACCCATAAGTTATAAAATTTTGTATATTTTGACCCAATTATTATTATTATCAACATAATTGACCAAAAACATTAGTTTGACCTATTCAGCCCCTTATTTTGTAAAGTTGGCAATTTTTGCCCTTTTTATAAAAAAATGACATTTTAGGTCCTTGAACCATTTTTCTTGACATCTTTGACCCAAACACTTTTTTGCAATTTTTACACTTTTTACCCAAAATCCAGAATCTTTGCATTTTCAATCCTCTTTAACAAATATGATCATTTTAAACCCCAGAAATAGATTTATTTACCTTTCTACCCATTGTTTTGAGAAATTTACCATTTCAGCCCCCTTAAATCCATTTTTTCGCAACTTTGGGCCTATGGCCCGAAAAGCCCAAAATTTAGCCCAATAAGCTACAAATATCATTTTTAGTCCTTTGAAAAACATAATGTTCATAGAAATTTCCATTTTAACTGTTTTGGCATTTTGAACCTTGTAAAAACCGTAAATGACAACCTTTTCCCAAACTTTTGTTTATTTGACAAAAATAGTCCAATAATGAGTTTTATGTTGTATTGTGTTATTTTAAAGCTTGTAAATTAGTTTATCTTGACATGTTAAGTGAAATATGAACTAGGTCATATATTTTTCCTTCTTGAACTATAGATCTCGAAATATCTTTCCTTTTTAGCACATATATATCACAAAAACACAAGAAATCACACATATCATACAAATACACATAGATCTTCACATTTTACTTGCATTCTCCCCCATAAAACATATGAAAACCGAAAATAGAGGGGTATGAACTCACCTTGCTTTGATGTTCACGGTTTTGAAGAAGGAAAATGGGAGAGTTTGATCCTAGGAAGCCTTCTTGGGTGGATCTCGAACTTAGAGTTTTCTAGGATGATGATCATGGGTTTGTGTGAGTTTAGAAGAGATTCTTGATGAAATAAAGAGACTAGATTATGGATCCAAGAATCAACTTACCTAGGATGATGATTCTTGTGGAAGAACCTCCTTGAAATGTTCCAAGATCTCGAAAATTTGAATGGAGAAGAGGATGTGCTTGAGAGTGTTTGGGATGAGAGTTTGAAGATGTGTGTGTGTGTTTGGTGATCCTCGGCCGAGAGTAGAAGAAAGAGAAGAGAGAGGGTGAGGTGACCATTATAGATGCATGTTGGAACATGCATGGGTACATGGTGTGCAATAAGGAGGTGGCACCTCCCAAAGTCAACCCTCCTCATTTTTACATCTTTTTTTTACTTGGGCCGAGAAATAGAGGAAAGAAGAGAGTAGCTTGGGCCTTTTGTGGTTGAGTCCATAATATGAGGCCCAATTTGATGATTTTTCGGCCCATTGGGCCTTTAGAGTAGTTCACGGCCCAAGTTAGCAAAAAGGAATGGATTTGAGTCTATTAAAGTTTTTTTGGATTTGTTATGGCCCAATAAGGCCCATTAAGGTAAACCAATCCATTTTAGGCCCATTATGGCCCAAAAAGTTAAGTTTCATGATAGTGGGTTGAATTTCAAGCACAACATGAATTAGGGTTTACGAGTTTACAGTAGATAATGTTTACAAGAGTAGAGAATTTCCTAGCTAGAATGCTAGTTGTGACATCATCCCCCCGTTAGAGAGAATTTCGTCCCGAAATTCTTTTTGAAACTAGATTTGAGAATGCGAGAATAAGTGAGGGTACTTTTGCTTCATTTGGTCTTCGCGTTCCCAAGTGAATTCCAGTCCACGCTTTGCGTTCCACTGAACCTTCACTATTGGAATGCGGCTTTGCTTAGTACGCTTCACCTCCCTGTCCATGATCTCGACGGGTTCCTCGATGAATAGGAGATTCTCGTTGATTTCGATTTCTTCTAGCGGAATGATGAGAGTTTCGTCGGATAAGCACTTCTTCAAATTGGAAACATGAAACACGGGGTGTACACTACTGAGTTCGGCAGGTAGATGCAGTCTATAAGCCACCGGACCGATTCGGGCAAGAATCTCGAAGGGTCCAATGTACCGTGGGTTTAGTTTTCCCCATTTCCCAA
Source organism: Lactuca virosa (assembly GCF_052849685.1). Lineage (NCBI taxonomy): Eukaryota > Viridiplantae > Streptophyta > Magnoliopsida > Asterales > Asteraceae > Lactuca > Lactuca virosa. The sequence continues at coordinate 246,452,587 of NC_136426.1, forward strand.
AACAGATCACCCCTTTCCAGGGGGAGACCTTTAACAACACTCGATCCCCGACTTGAAATTCTAAGGGCTTTCGCCGCTTATCGGCGTAGCTCTTCTGTCGGTCGCGTGATGCTTGAAGTCGAGCTTTGATTTGAACTATTTTCTCTGTCGTCTCGCGTATGATTTCTGGTCCTGTTAATGCATTGTTTGGTGTGTGCCCTTTTGCCAGTTGAGTGTCGCCTACCTCTGTCCAACACAACGGTGATCTACATTTATGACCATATAATGCTTCGAAAGTAGCAACTTTTATGCTTGTGTAATAACTATTGTTGTATGAAAACTCAATTAAAGGTAAATGGCTATCCCACGACCTTCCAAAGTCTATCACACATGCTCGAAGCATATCCTCAAGCGTTTGAATGGTTCGCCCACTTTGACCATCCGTCTGGGGGTGGTAAGCAGTGCTCATGTCGAGTTGTGTCCCCATAGCCTTCTGTAGCGATTGCCAAAAGCGTGAAGTGAACCTACTATATCGATCTGAGATGATAGATATTGGTACTCCATGGAGTCTCACAATTTCCTTGATGTAGATTCTTGTTAGTCACTCCATCTTGTATGTCTCCTTTATTGGCAGGAAATGAGCAGATTTTGTCAACCTTTCGACTATCACCCATATGGTGTCCAATCCATCTGTTGTCTTCTGTAATTTGGTCACAAAGTCCATAGTAATCTTTTCCTATTTCCACTCGGGTATTACCGGCTATTGTAATAGTCCCGAGGGCTTTTGATACTCTACCTTCACTTTAGCACAAGTGAGGCATTTGCTAACCTAAGTGGCAATCTCTGCCTTCATGTTAGGCCACCAATAAGATTGCTTGACATCTAGGTACATTTTATCTGACCCTGGATGGATGGAGTATCGTGTCTTATGAGCTTCATTCATGACTACTTCTCTGAATCCTCCAAGTTTAGGGACCCAAATTTGGTTCATGAAATAATATGTTCCATCCTCCTTGACTTCGAAGTTCTTTTCCATTCCACGTAACGCTTCGATCGTTCTGTTTTATGTCTTCGTGGCGTCGAACTGGGCTGTTTTGATTTGTGAGGACATATGGGATTGGATGGTTATTGAAAGAGTCATCACACGATGATTGGAGTATTCTTTCCGACTCAAGGCATCAGCTACCACGTTAGCCTTTCCTGGGTGGTACTTGATTTCTCACTCATAATCGTTTAGCAGCTCAACCCATCTTCGCTGCCTCATATTTACCTCCTTTTGATTTAAAATGTGCTGGAGACTCTTGTGGTTGGTGAAAATGGTGCACTTGGTACCGTAAAGGTAGTGCCTCCAAATTTTCAAGGTGAAGACCATGGCTTCCAATTCGAGATCATAGGTGGTATAATTCACCTCATGTGTTTTTAGTTGTCGGGATGCATAGGCTATCACCATACCACGCTGCATGAGTACACAACCTAAACCCTGATTCGAAGCATCGCAGTAAACTACGAAGTCCTCTGTTCCCTCTGGTAGTGATAATACTGGTGCACTACAGAGAGCTCGCTTCAGAGTTCGGAAGGCAATCTCCTGCTTTTCTGTCCATTTAAATGGTACACCCTTCTGTGTAAGCATGGTAAGTGGCTTGGCTGTTTTGGAGAAGTTCTGAATGAATCTCCTGTAATAGCCTGTGAGACCTGAAAATTGACGAATTTATGTGGGTGTCGTTGGGACTTCCCATCCTTCAATGGCTTTGATCTTAGAAGGGTCCACATGTATCCCTTCTTGGCTGACAACATGACCTAAAAATTTTACGCTTCGGAGCCAGAACTCGCATTGAGAGAGTTTTGCGTATAACTTTTCAGTTCGTAGGGATTCCAAGATTTGCCGGAGATATCGGCCATGCTCCTCTTCGCTTCGAGAATAGACTAGAATATTGTCGATGAAACCGATGACAAAGTTGCCGAGGAATGGTCGGCAGACTCGATTCATCAGGTCCATGAATGCGGCAGGGGCATTCGTTAGACCGAAGGGCATTACAACGAATTCATAATGTCCAAGCGGGTTCGGAAAGCGGTTTTAGGAATATCCTCTTCCCGGACCTTGAGCTGGTGGTAGCCGGACCGTAGATCTATCTTAGAGAAGTAATTTGTTCCCTGGAGCTGGTCGAACAGGTCGTCGATTCGTGGAAGTGGGTAGCGATTCTTGATAGTGAGCTTATTCAACTCTCTATAATCGATACACATCCTAAAGGATCCATCCTTCTTGTTAACGAAAAGGACCGGAGCTCCCCAAGGTGAGAAGCTAGGTCGGATGAACCCTTTACTCAAGAGCTCGCTGAGTTGGCTTGACAGTTCTTGCATCTCCGTAGGAGCCAACCTATAGGGTGATTTGGCCATTGGCGTAGCTCCCGGTACCAGGTCAATTCGGAACTCGACTTGTCTTTCTAGGGATATCCCCGGAAGATCTTCGGGAAAGACGTCCGGGAAGTCGCAAGCCACTGGGATGTCTCGAATATTGACCTCTTCCTTGGACTTATCCACTATGTGTGCCAGAAACGCCAAGTCCTTCTTTTGTAGACACTTTTGTGCCTTAATGCAAGAGATAAGACGAAGGTTCGTACTGGGTTTGTCTCCGTATATAATTAGGGTTTCGTGATTAGGGAGATGAAGGCGAAGGGCCTTCTCGCGACACTAAATTTTGGCATGATGGGGGCTTAACCAGTCCATGCCGATAATCACATCAAAACTCCTAATAGTTACAGGCATCAAGTTTATTTGAAAGGTATGTTGATTTAAAGTTAGGGTACATCCTACATAGATTTCCCCGGCTGATTTTGTTTTCCCATTAGCCATTTCCATCGTAAAGGTTTCATTAAGCTTTTGGCGTTGTTGTTTTAGCAAGTGTTTGAATTTGTTACTCACAAAGATTCGCTCTGCTCCGGTATCAAACAGGATCCATGCATATGAGTGGTTAAGGAGAAATGTACCAGTGACGACAGCGGGATCCTGAACCGCTTCTCCTTACCCCATAGTCAGCACTCTTCCTGCTGCTCCTGTCGACTGGGCGTTCGCATTGGTACAATTTTGTCTGAAATGTCCAGTTTTCCCGCACCCATAACAGGTATAACTGGCTCAGTCCTTGGTTTTGTTGTTGTTGTTGTTGTTGTTGTTGTGCATCTGGTTTTGTGGAAACTGGGTCCTACAATATTTTGCTGTATGGCCCTTCCGGTTGCATCTTGTGCACATCATCTCTCTGCATTCCCCGAGGTGATGGTAGTTACATTTGTTACACTTGGGAAGATTCCCTGTGTACTGCTTCGGAGTATTTGGCGTGGATGAGGCTGGAGCATGTGGTGCTGGGGTAGCTTGGGTTGCTGCGTGGACAATCAATGTCTGTTGCTTCTTAGATGATTCTGAGTTATGTTTACCTCTTCTCTTGTTACTCTTTCCTTTCTTCTTCTCTTCTTCCTTCTTAACATCCGCTTCCACGATCTTAACACTCTTCTTGTTGCCATGATCATGCAGTCTCTTGGCCAATCTTTTGGCGCTATCAAACGTCTCAGGGTTTGCCGCAATGACATTCCCTTGGATAGGTGCAGTCAATCCCCAGATGAACCTCTCAATCTTTTTTCCCTTCTGAGGTGATCATACCCGGACACAGAAGGGATAAATCATTAAACCTGGATATGTATGCTTCAATGTTGGAGTTCTGAACTGTCAAGTTCCACAATTCTTGTTCCATCTTTTGTATCTCGCCTCTAGGAGAGTACTCTGCCAACATCATTTCCTTCAGTTCTTCCCAGGGCATCGTGTTTGCCACTGGAAGGGTCATGGCTTCAATGTGACCATTCCACCATGAAAGAGCTTGATCGACAAAGGTACATGCTGCGAACTTGACCTTGCACCCATCTGGACACCCGCAAATTTCAAAGATGGATTCGATTTTCTCAATCCACCTCCTTAGGGCTATGACGCCTTCCGTTCCATTAAAGGTTCGTGGCTTGACATTGGTGAAGTCTTTGTAAGAGAATGTTTTGGTAGGTCCTTGATTTATTCCGTTGTTTGAACTTCCAGCTCCCTGCCCGTTTCCTCCGCTATTGTTCCCTTGGTGGATTTGCGCCATGGCTGTTGTGACCGCAGCAGATACAGTGGCTTGAAACGCAGCTGAGTTGACTTCCGGTGGCGTCGGTGGTTGGTTATTTCCGTGGTTTGGTCTCTGAGGCATCTTGCTCTTACGGAACAGAAAGATGTTGAGTATGTATTGTTTTTAAGTTGAGAATTTCGTGAATCGATTTTTTTTTGTATGTAATGGTTCCCATATATTCACACCAAACAATAATAGTATAGAATCACATAGCAGGTCACAACATCACCATAAAACACATAATATTTTTCACTAATAATATTCGTACTTTGATACATGAAAATTTGCTCAAAAGAGCATACATAGAGGTACAAAGTTCGACAGCATAACGACTCTATGAGTAGTGTAATCGCTTAAACATTGCGTCGATAATACATAACATGGATCGTTTGGCATAATACCGACGAGGGATACGGCTTGTTCCTCATACGGTGAGACCTATATAGCAAATAGTAGAGCAAGTCCTATCAGAAGAGATGACGATGACACTCAATCGTCGAGCTGACGTATCAGGAGTTCAGCCAGTTCATCCGCCTCTTGGGTGATTACCTCTACCCTTTGCTCGGCTCGCACCGCCCTTGCTTCGGCCATAAAAAGTTGAAGCTTGAGGCTGATAATTGCTTTCTCGAGAGAGCGTAGATAGTCTGTATCACCCTTTTGAACCGTATGGGGATCTGATGGGCTTTCGATAGGTGGGGTTCACTACGTGCCTCCTCTACGTCCTTCTTTTCATCTAACTCTTGATCAGATTTGTCGTATTCGTAATTAGTTACCACATATTCTTCCTGTTTTACTTTGGATCCAACATTGTGTGCTGCCCCTTGTCCTTCCTCGGGGTCATCTTCAATCATTCCTTGGTTCACCAAGACTTGGTGAAACTGAATGCCCTGATGCTCATCTTCCATGGTGACTGTGAGGGGGAACACGTAATGAGGTGTATGAATAAGCTATTATTAATCCTAAAGTACTCTTAGTTGTTATAAAATTGGGTTAATGCATTCTTCTTGATTAACAATAGGGTATGCCTTGGGTTTACTGACCATCGCGGTCGTTCCAGGGCATGTGATAGTTGTATTACGATGAAATGTAGTTGATCAGGCTACATTTATCCCTAATACAACTGTGAACAATCCTGGCTTAACCGGGATGTCAGGTTCTCCCATTCGTTTTATTCGATTTGTTATTGTGTTCATTTTTATAAGTCGCACAAGTAAGAGTGTTTATTAGCACATTTTATTTGTTTTGTTCATAGTTATTTAGTCCCTTGCTGGGTTTATAGTTGCATATCAATGTGTGGTTAGATATGCTAGTTCACTATAAACAAAGCTCTGATACCAACCTGTCACACCCCCGAACCAGACGGCGGAAACGTCCGAGGGCTCGCGTGACTTAAATTGAAATATCATCACAATGAATATATATGAAACATAACACATGCATCACCAACCATTACATAGTACAACTGGCATTGTTTACATCAAGTACAAGGTTTAAATTACATGATTCAAAAATATAAAGTGTTTGGTGATTAGCAACTACAAAAGAAACTTTCAACACACTGGATGCCTCCTTGTCTAACGATTACCTGAGAATACAAGTTATTTTGAAAACGGTCAACATATATAATGTTGGTGAGTTCATAAGTGTGTTTGATGTGAAGCAGTTTATGTCATTTGAAAAACCCAGAAAATCCGATATTTTCTGTATTAAAACTTTTCTTGAAAATGAGGTGATGATCCTGTAAGTATGTGCGTGAGTGATTTCAATACGTGAATAAATTAGAAGTTTTGCATTATAGTTTTTGAAAGTACAAATGAGTAAGATTGGTTTCCCCGGAAAACCTGATGTTTTCCGATAAAAAGTTATGATTGTTTTGCTTTATTGAATCGTTACATCGAATGAATATGATTTCCCTTGATTAATGATGTCGGATTTCTACGTGAGTCGTTATAACCATGCATGATAATGATTAGTTCGTTTGTCTTGGCATTCTAATGAACAACGAAATTTGATCTTAAGACTTTGTCACCCTAGATTGGCCGAGTCTAACTGTAGCGAACAGCTTAGGTGTGGGGGAGTCACCCCCGTATAGATCTATATACAAACTCTCGCTCTCCCTCCAGGAGACTTTGATTACAACTACAGACTACGACCGACACTTATTGGTGTCACCCGTTATTACTCACTCAATCCACATGAATTTGATTAACCTTGATTAATGATCTAATTTTATTTTACTTGAAGAGAAGGTAAGCCTAACAGACGAGGAGAAGAGGACTACTAGGCCCTACTAATTTTGTATCTTATTTAAGGCTGTCGAGTACACGAGAAGCGCGTTGGCACATTTCGCATATGATTTATTTGGACCTTACTAGTAATGCTAATGGGCCACTGAGGCCCAATAGCATGTAAAAACCATTGAGGGTCCCTTGAGCATGTAATTGGGTCACATGAGGCCCAATAACATGTATTATTTATGTTGGTCCCAAAAGCCATGTTAATGAGTCACGAAGGCCCATTAATCATGATTAGAATCTCTCAAGCCCAACCATTTGAACGTTTACTTGTTTTGCATAGAATTAATGTTGCGAGTTGTTTAATCGATGTGTCGTATAAATCACGAATTTGTTTTATAACGATTTATAGATTTATAAAAAAATAGTTATTTTTCTATTTACAACCCATAAGTTATAAAGTTTTGTATATTTTGACCCAATTATTATTATTATCAACATAATTGACCAAAAACATTAGTTTGACCTATTCAGCCCCTTATTTTGTAAAGTTGGCAATTTTTGCCCTTTTCATAAAAAATGACATTTTAGGTCCTTGAACCATTTTTCTTGACATCTTTGACCCAAACACTTATTTTAAATAATGTTTTAAGCCCAAGAATAAATTTTAGAAAGTTTCAACCCTTTAGTTAAAAGATTTGCATTTTAGACCACCTTTTTCGCAATTTTTACACTTTTTACCCCAAATCCAAAATCTTTGCATTTTCAATCCTTTTTAACAAATATGATCATTTTAAACCCCAAAAATAGATTTATTTACCTTTCTACCCACTGTTTTAAGAAATTTACCATTTCAGCCCCCTTAAATCCATTTTTTCGCAACTTTGGGCCTATGGGCCGAAATGCCCAAAATTTAGCCCAATAAGCAACAAATGTCATTTTTAGTCCTTTGAAAAACATAATGTTCATAGAAATTTCCATTTTAACTGTTTTGGCATTTTGAACCTTGTAAAAACCGTAAATGACAACTTTTTCCCAAACTTTTGTTTATTTGACAAAAATAGTCCAATAATGAGTTTTATGTTGTAGTGTGTTATTTTAAAGTTTGTAGATTAGTTTATCTTGACATGTTAAGTGAAAATATGAACTAGGTCACATATTTTTCCTTCTTGAACTATAGATCTCGAAATATCTTTCCTTTTTAGCACATATATATCACAAAAACACAAGAAATCACACATATCATACAAATACACATAGATCTTCACATTTTACTTGCATTATCCCCCATAAAACATATGAAAACCGAAAATAGAGGGCTATGAACTCACCTTGCTTTGATGTTCACGGTTTTGAAGAAAGAAAATGGAAGAGTTTGATCCTAGGAAGCCTTCTTGGGTGGATCTCGAACTTAGAGTTTTCTAGGATGATGATCATGAGTTTGTGTGAGTTTAGAAGAGATTCTTGATGAAATAAAGAGACTAGATTATGGATCCAAGCATCAACTTACCTAGGATGATGATTCTTGTGGAAGAACCTCCTTGAAATGTTACAAGATCTCGAAAATTTGAATGGAGAAGAGGATGTGCTTGAGAATGTTTGGGAAGAGAGTTTGAAGATGTGTGTGTGTGTGTTTGGTGATCCTCGGCCAAGAGTAGAAGAAAAAGAAGAGAGAGAGGGTGAGGTGACCATTATAGATGCATGTTGGTCCATGCATGGGTACATGGTGTGCAATAAGGAGGTGACACCTCCCAAAGTCAACCCTCCCCATTTTTACATCTTTTTTTTTACTTGGGCCGAGAGAGAGAGGAAAGAAGAGAGTAGCTTGGGCCTTTTGTGCTCGAGTCCATAATATGAGGCCCAATTTGATGGTTTTTCGGACCATTGGGCCTTTAGAGTAGTTCACGGCCCAATTTAGCATAAAGGAATGGATTTGAGTCTATTAAAGTTTTTTGGATTTGTTATGGCCCAAAAAGGCCCATTAAGGTAAACCAATCCATTTTAGGCCCATTATGGCCCAAAAATTTAAGTTTCATGAACGTGGGTTGAATTTCAAGCACAACATGAATTAGGGTTTACGAGTTTACAGTAGATAATGTTTACAAGAGTACATAATTTCCTAGCTAGAATGCTAGTTGTGACATGGTATAAAAGATCCAGTCAAGAATTCTTTGGAGATTATACACTGTTCATCTTCTTCTTTCTCACTGCAACAATGGTGGAATCATCCTCAGTCCAAGATCAAACTGTGTCTTCCTCGTTGCTCACGGTTAAACCCAATCAGAACCTCATCATTCAACTGCATCCTTTTCTCTACGATTCCTACATGCTCCATGTTGTCGAGTGCCTCAAGTATTCTCCATTGGTGATCGCACTCACTTGGGTGGAATCCATTCCGATGTCCCTTTTATCCCAGGTGTATTTTACTGCTGCATACGACAAGCGCAAGGAACGGATCTTTTTCGATATCTTCAATCACAAGACAACTGTTTCCAAGGCAATATTTTGTCCGCTGCTAGGGCTTGCAGCTGATGGCTCTATTATCTCACCGGACTTCATCACTACGAACCAACTATTTCAAATGCTCTACGATATGGGTTACACATACATTCTAACAATGGTAAAGAAGTTCAAGAAGTCTTGTTTGCCACCACAGTGGAATGGTTTGCTTACCCTTCTCTACAAGGGTTTAGCAGAACGTGTGGCAGGGTCGGATGGGGCAAGCAAAGGGTTCCTGACAATTCTCTATGGTCTCTATAACGGGATCAATCTCGATTATGGAACACTTCTTTGGGCCCAACTGGTGCAGAGTCTCAGTTCCTCAACGAAACATTCAGAGATCTCCTGCGGCCGTTTCTGGACTTTGATCACTAATAGAGCTATTCAGTCTTTTCAAATTCCGGTAATGGAAGGTGCTCTGCGGTCTTCAATTGCGGCCTTTCACACAATCAAAATTATTGTGACTGATCCAACGAAGTTCATGTTTATCGGTTCAATTCCAGAATCGATGTACCGATGTGTCTCCGACGCAAGTAAAATCATGGCTGATTATAAGAAGTTGACCCTTACAGGACCACGCCCACTCACTCCGGAGATGCAGGGTTCATTGGATGCTGCAGACAAACCAACAAAACGAGGGAAGAAGGCTGATCCCAAAGGCGACAAAGAGGGTCAATCCTCCAAGGTTTCTACTCCTAAGAAACGCAAGGCAGAGCAAGCTGTGCCTACTGTTTCAAAGAAACGAAAGGTCAAGAAGCGAGCTCGACGACCGAAGTCTCCTTCCCCCTCTACAAGTGATCCTGAGTATGTTCCTTCTGATGGACTGCCAGATCCTCAGTCCACTGATGATGAATCCACTGAAACCGAAAGTCCATCTAGAGGTAATTCGCCTCCTCCCTCACCCACTAACGATAGCAACCGAACCTCGCCTCCACCCTCTATTCCAATTTCGGTTCATATTACTATCGCTCCTTGTCCTCCACCTATCACATCTACAACCGCTTCATCCATCCTTATTGAAACGCCTCTGTTCTCTACAGCTACTACCACCACAACCACTACTACACCCGAACCTACAGTTTATGTCAACGTATCTGATATGGGGACATCCACTGTCGGTTCTACTCCACCTGTTACCTCAACTTCTTTAACCCCACCTGCATCACCTGAACCTGTTCTTGGCGGCGAGGACATGGAATTTGATTCAACTTATTTCAGTCCTTATCGTGTACAAAGCGATGACGATGATGACGCCCCAATTACCAAAAAGCATCTCAAGGTTGTCACAGAAAAGCTTGATCAGTTGCCTTCGTCGTCTTCTACTGGTGCCTACTCAGAGGTTGCTCTTCAAGCTCTGTTCTCCTCTGTTGTTGTGACAACCCAAAATTTCTATTATGTACAACCATTCACTTCAATAGAAGTCAGAACTGTTTCTGCTAACTTTCAAACTTTTTGGAATAAGTTTGAGTGTTTTAAGATTAGTACTTCTGGAGATAACAGGAGAGAGGATGCCCTAGGGTTTATTGTGCAACAATAATGTCCCAAATCTCCAAGAGTTTGGAGTTTACGGCCTAAACAAAGGTGTTTACAGCCGTAAACCCTAAAAGGGGGTATAAATATGACACTTATTCATTATTTACCACTTTTCACATTTTCAAGATCCAAAACCCATTTCTCTCTCAAGTATCATCCGACTTTTCTTCAAGATCTTCAACTTTGTAAGTGTTTCTAGCCCTAAAAAGTTGATATCTTACTTAATCTAGTGATCTTACATGATTCCATCCGTGAAATCATTCCAAAAGTGTAGATCTTCAAGTTTCACCAAGAACACCAAGAACACACACTAGTGTTCTTAGACTTTTAGCACCTTTTCAAGCTTCTACCTAGTAAGTACTCTTACCCTAGTGTATTATAAGACTTGTTACACTTCTAATCATCAAGAAAACACCCAGGAAACACAAGATCAAAGGTGTTTACGGTCCAAGATGTTCTTGGACCGTAAACCCTAACAAAGGGGCCGAAGTGGCCCTAGTCCCTTACCAAGCCTTGGAAACAAGCCTAGACCCCTTCCTTGATGTGCTTAGTACTTGAAAAAATCAAAAGACCATAAACCATTTGGGTTTACAGCCGTAAACCCAAGGAGAAGTGGTCCAAGGACCGTAAACTCCCTAAAGGAGTGAAATGGTGCCCTAATCTCTTCCTAAGGCTTAGACATGAAGTAGGAATGCTTCTTATGATCTTTATGGCTTCAAAACATAAAATGGTCAAAGTACCATGAGTTTACGGCCGTAAACTCATGGGTTTACGACCGTAAACTCAATAAGAGTGGTCACAAAAGCGTAAACTCCAAAGGAGTTTACCCTTGAACCCTAAACTCAATAGCAAGGTCCTACCACCCTTAGATGCAATCCTTAGGACTTATAGCACTTAAATCATGTGTTTTACATGTCTTAGGATGTCTTAAATTTGGTTAATTAGTTGTTTTATGACTAATTGGATACATATATGTGTTATTATATGTTAACTAGGATCATTGTGTGTGTACAAGTCTTCACTTGAAACTTAGCATCCTACATCATCCGTTCATCCAAACCACTCACTACAGGTGAGTTCATACCCCCTTAATCAATCTTTTAAATGATTTTAAACGCTTTCATGGGGGGGGGAATACAAGTAGAAAACAGGAAGTTATAGAATCAATCACATGTGATTTATAACTCTGTTTTCAAACAACTGATTTCACATACTTCAAAATGTGATAAATACAATGCTTTTCAGTTATTTTTACTTTGTTATCAACAAATTACTTTTGAATTATTTTATAAACTGACATCAAGTCATTATTATTTATTGTTCAAAACTCTTAAATGTTTTACAAAACATCTTTCAATATACTTTTAAAAACCATATCTATACACTTATGTTTCATGTATATATGTATTGATATGAGAGCTTTCATTCTTTCTTCAGTTCCAACACTCTTGAGTAGTAAGGGTGTATAAGTCTACTTGGACATTCAATTTACATTCCAGTAAAATATTATAGGTATAGTTTAGGGGATACAAATTACTATTCCTATTACAAGGAATTACACAAGAGTCAGTTCATTCAGGAGTCTATACTACTATATAAAGAGATAATATTACTTGTAATACAGAGAGAAATACTATATACTATACAGAGAGAGATACTATATATATATACTATACGGGACTGACCATCGTACACCTGGCTGCTAGCTACAGCGGGACCTGTTCATCGACGGATGTTCTCGGTTGTACTGTTCGGCGAGTTTCCACGCCGTCATTATCCTAAGGCAAAAGGATACGATTTCAATGATTATATAATTTTCCCTATTACTTTTATTTTGTGACACATTCACATAAACGATGAGGTAGACTATATTTTTATAATAATAGTTGTACAGGGAAAAATCTTCATTGATACAGAAATGCAAACCTTCAAAGCATTCGGGTCTTGGTAGAAGACTACTTTTTATACTAGTAGGAAATATGGGATTTTCTAGGGTTTTCACACTTATACTAAATGTTTTATTAAACATTTACAAGTTTTTCACAACAGCTTTTCGAATCAATGACACCATAATACTTATGAATTCACCAGCTTTATGCTGATCTACGCTTTCAAAATAACTTGAATTCTCAGGTCACTAGTAGACAGGTACGATGACCAGGTTTTGAGAAGACGGAGCACAGACAAGACTCGTCTTTTATTTTGATTACATATTTTGGTGTCTTATTACTATGAAAGAACACTCATGTATTAAAACTTTACTTTTAATGCAATGGATAATGTTGTTGCTTGTTTACTACTTTGCACTGTTATGATACTTTACATGACGTCCTCCACCCGTGAACGTTTCCGCCGTTCTTGGTTTTGGGGTGTGACAGTTGTCAAAGATCATGAGGCCTCCATCTCCAATGCTGCCAAAGCCATTGAAGCCTCCACCTCTACTTGCCTGAAAGCTTCTCTTGCCGTTGAAGCTTCCACCAAAGATTGCAAGGAAGCGACCGCAAAAGATGAAAAACTTGTTTCAGAGGCACAAATCTTTCTGGATTCTCTAGAAGCGGCAGCTTAGAAAAATGCTGAAACAGGGAACGCCTCCGTTGATAATCTGACGTGTTCACTGGAGGCAAAGAATAAAATTTTTGAAGCAGCTCGTAAAGCAATTGAGGCTGCTAACCACGAGCTTCACACTTCAGTTGATGCTCGTTTGACTCAACTTGAAGCCGAGCTTGCTGTGGAAAACAAGGTGATGGATGAACTGGATAAGCGAACCTCACAGCTTAAGATTCAAAATCTCAAGCTTAAGAATGCCATCAAAGAGGTTGACGATTTGAAATCTGAGCGAGAGGTGATTAAAAGCTCAGTTGGGGATGTGCATTCCATTATCTTACATCTACTGGAAGCTCACGACTCCATTCTGACCATCTCCATCCGACGTCACTTGGCTGAAAAGCTTAGACCTGCATTGGATGTGTTGAGTCGTATTGAAGGTGTTTCGGCGATTGGTGTCCATCCGAAACAAGGGGGAGATAAAGCCACTCAGGGCAAAGGTCAATCTCATCCACCTTCCAAACCGAACGTCACTACTGAGCCGAAGGTTAATGAAGCTTCGGGCAGTATGAAGCAGAAGAAAAAGAAGAAGATTGGAGATGATGATGTGAATGATGATCATGATGATACTGGAGAAAATGTTTTGAAAAAGGAAAGTTTGAAAGTCAATCCTACTGAACAAGAAATTCGGGATAGACTTCAAAAGGAGAGGGAAATTCTTGCGAAAGAGTTGAAAGAGAACGAGCTTCTGGAGAAGAAGAAGTCCATGTTTCCTGAATGGACTATGGAATCGCTTCGCAGGGAAGTTATTGATGCACCGAGCACTCATTGGCTTGAACTCGTTTTTTTCGTTTGGCCATGAGAACTCGAAGGACTTACAGTTTGATATGTCAATCACTCGAAAGGCATTTATCTTCCACTGTTTTGAGTCAACGGCTGGCATTCCTTCTCCAGACCCGAAGGTCGATCGGGATTTGCTTGAGTATTATCTCGAGTTTGCTCAGCCACAATACCTGACCTGGAGCACTCAGAAAATCACAACGGTCAAGGTGTTGAAGCCCACTTCGGTAGGGAAATTCATCAACATTAAATTCAAAGTGACCCGAGGCTCTGATAGCTCGGTCCATATGATTTCCTTGGCTGATCTGCCGAACTTGAACCCTCACGACTGGATACTCCTTAATAATATTTTGCTGACCAATCCACTGGAGTATCAGCCCATCATTGATCACATCAAGCGTATGCTCGTTTGATATATTCAAGAGGTCGCGAAGATGGATCAGGAGATCGCTTATGCTATTCACAAGAAGACTACTATGAAGCCGATAGGGAGGGCAAGTGATGTGAATACAATGGTTAAGGGGAAGATTGATACAAAACTTCACACTGTTATGTTCATAAGAGGCGAAAGTCAGAAATGCTTATTCGCTCTGATTGACAAACACCTATTTGCCACTTCCTCTTTGGAGCAAATTTTGGAGATCATACATAGGTGCAATCAGAATAGTGAAGCTGACAAGAAGTTGTTCACTAATATCGATCGGTGGTATATTCAGTTTCGACAGACGCTTCTTGCGATCATCCCTCGGCTGTTCAAGGTTTTAAAGAAGACAAAGGTCACTCAGCCGAAGTAGTCTCTCGCCTCTATTGATGCAAAGGGGGAGATTGTTGGGTCTGGTGTTGCGTCATTGGGCTCGGTTATAAGTCCATATAGTTAACCCGGTTTGGGCCTATCCAACCGTGGATAAACATTAGGATTAGCATATAAATATTGCATTGCATGTATAGCTTACAGCATGGATCGTTCTCATTAATTACTTGCATTGTAACCCTAGCACACCTCTATAGTCGAAGTTCTTCATCGAGCTCTACTGAGGTGTGAGTTATTAATCATTCGACACCATTTATCCATTCTTGTGTTCTTTACTTGATTAAATATTGTTTTTCTGTTTGGAATCTATCGATCTATAACTCTAATATTCCAACAGATATCCCACCAATGGTTCCTCCATTGGTGCCACAATAAAACCGTCATTGGTGCGATAATGGATTCCACCAAGGTAAATACTTCCCCCATACGCTTCATCGACGTCGGGTCCATAACAATCAATAGGACAGTTCGTCACCCGCAGACCATTGGGTTTTAGCTAGCAACCACGGGTGGGGTCGTTAACCCACATAGATATATAGTCCACCGTAAAACCGATTCGGTTGTAGCCAACAACCACGGATGGGGCGTTAACCCACATAGATCCATACACAACTTCCTCGCTCACACGGGCTTAATGGTTACAGGTCAGAGGATTTCCACTAAGATTCTCAATCTTAGTTGATGAATGAGGTAGCTCATGGAGACTTTGTCGGCTTCCTATAACTCTAACAACAAAGCATATTCGTGTCTAAAACCCTAAGTTACTAGACAATGCTTGTAAACATTACTCCTAATTTCATAATATTTAGGCAGTATAACAGCTATAACTTGAGGTAAAACCAGGTTTTATCATAAACCCAACAATAACAACATATACAATACCAAGTTTTATCTTGACATAAAACCAATAATAGCAACATACTTTATAAATTAACATATAGAACCTCCTCATATAACTTCGGAACTATATCGCAAACAACATATATATAGAATCCTAAGTATAACTCAAGATCTACATTAGTATAATAACATGCTAACAAGTTGATAATAGTTGTATATATATTCAAAATATTATATTTAAACAACTATATCCCGATTAATATAACTATCTACGTTGATACTAATATATTATCATATAGACATAATATTAACGTATATACAATATTTAGCATGCGTTTTCCCCCGAAAATACTAAAAAGTGGGGCCGTGAAACTCATCCTAGTAGCATGATCTATAGAATCTAAATGGTCAGAGGCTTGTCGTTGTCAGCCTCGGGAAGGGAAACGGCCTTCGGAAATGAGAGAGAATGAAAGGAATTGGTGTAAGGATTGAATGAGCCGAACTTGATATTTATAGGGTGTTCTGGGGCCATTCACGTCGTGAACATGATAGGTTCACGTCGTGAACTTCCATGAGTCATCCTGTAGCCTTAACACATGTTTTATAGCTCCGATTAGTGTCTATTGACTCCTAGCGTCATGAGGTTTTATGCTCACGTCGTGAGTTCAATGAAATTAGGGTTTCTGACAGCTATATCTTCGGAAGGTCGTAACTTTTGCGTACGAAGTCCGTTTTTGACGTTCTTTATATCCACGCGTAGGTATTTACGAGTACTACAACTCTCTTTTACACTCCAATAGCTAATTATAAGTCTGTTTTAAATTCCTATTATTATAGAGATTTATGGTGTTCGCTTTATCATAACTTCTTCACGCGAAGTCAAATTTAGACGTTCTCTATATTTTTTGAATCGTATGGACGTATACTTTGAGCTGTATCATAAAATTTCATACTTGTATTAGAATTTATCACGAATTACATAGTAAGTTTGTCACATTACTAGTTTAACAAAATCACATTACATGATTGGTATAATCACATGTGATTGTTATTGACCTATTTTTAGTAGTGTTACATTCTCCCCCCGTTGATAAAATTTCGTCCCGAAATTTATCTTGTACCAGATACCACCGAAGGGTCCTGGATAGCTTCTCTGCTTTAGATTATGAATGCCCTATCGCGGCCTAAATCTCCATGACTTCTTAACTTTGGACATTCCCTCCTGAAGTGTCCAATTTCACCACACTCATAACACGTTCTTCCTCCACCATAACCAGTTCCAGTATTTGTTCCTTGGTTTATTGTTGCGCATGTTGTGTTACTGCAGTAGCTGACGATATGTCCCTGTTTGTTACACTGAGTGCACCATAAACAGTTACCTAGGTGATGGCGATTACACTGAGTGAACAATGGGAGTTTTCCAGCATACTTCCTTGGTTGTATGGGTATTGTTGTTGTTGCTGCATAATTAGTTGCCATATCTTGTCTCTCCTCAGATGATTGTCTAGGATTCTCCCCAATAAATTTGCGCTTGTTCGTTCCAGATTCGGGAGACTCAGTTATAAATCCCACTTGGATTTCTGTGCTAGTTAGTTGATGAGCTATTCGCTTGGTACTGTCATATGTTGATGGCTTCGATGCGATAACCATTACTTTGATTTGTCATGCTAGACCCCAGATATATCACTCGATCTTCTTGTATTCAGGGGTTACAAGTGCTGGATACATCACTGCAAGATCATTAAATCTAGCGGTATAAGCTTTTATCTCTGAACCCTTCATGGTTAGGGTCCACAATTCCTGTTCCAGCTTTTGTATTTCCTCCCTAGGACAGTACTCCTCTACTAGCATCATCTTTACCTCTTCCTATTTCATGGAATTGCAGCATCAATTCCCATTGTATTTATTTGGCTGTTCCACCATGTAAGTGCTGCATCAGTGAAAGTACATGCTGCAAATCCTACTTTACAATCATCTAGACAGAAGCTTATTTGAAAGACGGACTCTGTCTTTTCAATCCACATGGTCAAATTAACAACTCATTCAGTTCCATGAAAGCTCTTTGGTTTGCAATTCACAAAGTCTTTGTACGTACACATTCTGGCGGTCCCTACATTGCCTTTATTTCTAACTCCACCTCTTGTGACATTAGCTAGAGCTGCAGCGATTCTCTGAGCTATGATTTCTTCAAGTTCTGGTAAACTTATTGAGGGATTTATTTCTGGTGGTGGTTACGGTTGTTGTGGTGTTGATTGTTGGTTAAGGTTTAGTCGAGCACTACTCCTTCTAGGCATTTTGTTTAGTTCCTATTATAAATAATAAGAATTTTATGAGTTCTATGAAGTATTAGTCATTAAATTACGATTGTTAATAACTTAAATTTTTGTTCAAGGAATAAAGCATAGTGGACGACACTATTTCGCACATGTAATATATGCTTTATAATTATTACTAGTGGTTAAACCAGTTTATTATAGGTTTATATGAGAAAAGTTTCTAAAAACAAAATTTGCAAGCTTTACTACACCCTTGCTAGAAACTTTACTCTTTTTGCCTTAATTAGTTTGATTTTCTATTTTTACACAACCACTAGTTCTACTTTATATGCCAGTACTCTAGGTGATGACACAGCACGTTAGTGACATGAATCACTTGTTCCTCAAGTGCTTTGAGTTCTCGGCTCTCATGGTTTGATTGTAGAGCTCTAACTCTCCAATCCTTGCATCATGAGTTATAAGTGAAACTTATACAATGATGGACCTCCATCACTACCTCTTGATCTCGCGTAATCTGTCCTTCTAGTCTTCGCATCCTTCCTAAAAGATGTGTAGTCTTTGCTTTGAAAATTTCCCTCTTGTTTTCGATTCTCACACTTTCTCAAACATCTGAGACAAAGTGTCATCTTCAGAAGAAGGTGAGAGATATGGTCAGGATGACTGACCAATCTCATACTTGTTAGCATCTCTCTCTTCTGCTACCCACCTATCATTCGTTTATGCTATCCTCGCAGGTTCATCTTGAACTCTATGGGCTCCTGAATATGTCTCCTTTGGATTCTTCCTTATCCATTTTGGTATAGACTTACGGGCCGTTCGTTTCATCTTCGCTCCTCCTAGGAATTGACGATAAAAGGTATTTATTGGGGGAAAAGAAGATACAACTAATTCTATCTCTTCCACATGCTTGCTTTCTTCCATTGACTTGCTTTCTTCCCATTCGTTGGAAGGTAAAGGTGCTCCACCGTTAGAAGGTATTGGATGAAAGGTAGTTGGATTTATAGGGTAGTAAGGATCATCTACCATAAGAGGGGATGGAATCTCTTGTTCTTCATCCGTACCCTCTAAGATTATCCATTCTCGAGAATGAGCCCTATCGAATTCCTAGTTTGATTCACCAAATATTTAGTCTATCAAATATTACTTCCAATTTGAATAGTCCATATGATCTGATCATAATAAAATGTAGTTGTACACCTACACCTAGCTGTGATAGGATCTATGCACATATAAACCTTAATTGGAATATATAATCTAAATCCTTGAGATCAAAAGCATTCCGGGCATTTAGGTGTATTCTCATCATGGGTCTGAGTCTTCATATATGACTCTATATTTATTATTTTTTGTATTCATGCTCTATTAATTATTGTTTCTTACTTCAGGTCTAGCTGATAAGGAAACGGCGAGTCAGGACAGTCGAAAGGGCAGGATCATTTTAGCATATAACCGTTCTGGAATCCAACAACCCAAATCAACATGTCTATCCTGTCACCGCTCCCGTAAGTAGTCCTTCAGTAGAATAATTAATAATACTTTATATTGTAGGCTAAGGGATATACCTAAACCTAACAGAGTAAGCCCTAAACTATAGTCATGCTTTCCTAAGAAAGTACTAATTCACTATAGTTAATAGCTCTGATACCAATCTATCACACCCCAGCCGTCGGCCGAAACACCGGGCAGTGTAACGTCATTTCTTGTATCATAGTTATCAACTTCCTAAAAACACATGCATTTTAAAATACGTCAACATAAAGTTGGTGAGTTCACAGGTTTTGACTCCATATGAAAATAATATTTTATCTAAGTTCAAAAGTTTAGTTTTGAGAGTATCATTTTGACTCTCCAACATTTAGTATATATATTAGGTATAATGGTTTACTTATTAAATAAGTGATATACCTATAAGTTTCACATCTTATGACCAAATGAATGTAATCCCATACAAACTAAGGTTGCTACGTACAAATCTTATTTTAATTCTATACGAGTAAAACCGCTACATATAAATCTATTTCAATTCTATACGAGTAAAACCGCTACGTATAAATCTATTTCAATTCTATACGAGTAAAACCGCTATGTATAAATCTATTTCAATTCTATACGAGTAAAACCGCTACATATAAATCTATTTCAATTCTATACGAGTAAGTGTGCTAGGTATAATTGTCTACTTAATGAGCAAGTAGTATACCTACAAGTTCCTTGTACTTAGAGTATAAGTCTTTCGGAAACTTATACTTAACATTCATACTTGTATATCAACAAAGTATAATGCTTCTAAAGTTGTGCTACCATGATTTCGTAACAGCTGCTAGACATACAAACCTCTGATTAAAAGATATCCCACCAATGGTTCCTCCATTGGTTCCACAATAAAACCGCCATTGGTGTCGTAAAGGATTCCGCCAAGGTAAATACTTCCCCTGTACGCTTCATCGACGCCGAGTCCATAACAATCAATAGGACAGTTCGTCACCCGCAGACCATTGGGTTGTAGCTAGCAACCACGGGTGGGGTCGTCAACCCGCATAGATCTATAGTCCACCGTAAAACCGATTGGGTTGTAGCCAACAACCACGGATGGGGTGTTAACCCACATAGATCCATACACAACTTCCTCGCTCACACGGGATTAACGGTTACAGGTCAGAGGGTTTCCACTAAGATTCCCAATCTTAGTTGATGAATGAGGTAGCTCATGTAGACTTTGTCGGCTTCCTATAACTCTAACAACAAAGCATATACGTGTCTAAAACCCTAAGTTACTAGACAATGCTTTTAAACATTACTCCTAATTTCATAATATTTAGGCAGTATAACAGCTATAACTTGAGGTAAAACCAGGTTTTATCATAAACCCAACAATAACAACATATAGCATACCAAGTTTTATCTTGACATAAAACCAATAATAGCAACATACTTTATAAATTAACATATAGAACTTCCACATATAACTTCGGAACTATATCGCACACAACATATATATATAGAATCCTAAGAATAACTCAAGATCTACATTAGTATAATAACATGCTAACAAGTTGATAATAGTTGTATATATTCAAAATATTATATTTAAACAACTATATCCCGGTTAATATAACTATCTACGTTGATACTAATATACTATCATATAGACATAATATTAACGTATATACAATATTTAGCATGCGTTTTCCCCCGAAAATACAAAAAAGTGGGGCCGTGAAACTCACCCTAGTACCATGATCTATAGAATCTAAACGGTCAGAGGCTCGTCGTTGACAGACTCGGGAAGGGAAACGGCCTTTGGAAAGGAGAGAGAATGAAAGGAATTGGTGTAAGGATACAATGAGCCGAACTTGCTATTTTTAGGGTGTTCTGGGGCCATTCACGTCGTGAACATGATAGGTTTACGTCATGAACTTCCATGAGTCATCCCGCAACCTTAACGCATGTTTTCTAGCTCCGAATAGTGTCTGTTGACTCCTCACGTCGTGAGTTTTTATGCTCACATCGTGAGTTCAATCAAATTAGGGTTTCTGACAGCTATATCTTCAGAAGGTCGTAACTTTTGCATACGAACTCCGTTTTTGACGTTCTTTATATCCACGCGTAGGTATTTACAAGTACTACAACTATCTTTTAGACTCCAATATCTAATTATAAGTCTATTTTAAATTCCTCTTATTATAGAGATTTATAGTGTTCGGTTTATCATAACTTCTTCACACGAAGTCAGATTTAGACGTTCTCTATATTTTTGGAATCGTATGGACGTATGCTTTGAGTTGTATCATAAAATTTCATACTTGTATTTGAATTTATCA
Organism: Lactuca virosa; assembly: GCF_052849685.1. NCBI lineage: Eukaryota > Viridiplantae > Streptophyta > Magnoliopsida > Asterales > Asteraceae > Lactuca > Lactuca virosa. The sequence continues at coordinate 246,474,105 of NC_136426.1, forward strand.
TGAATTACATATAAGTTTGTCACATTACTAGTTTAAAAAAATCACATTACATGATTGGTATAATCACATGTGATTGTTATTGACCTATTTTGACTAGTGTTACAAATTCCATTCAGATAATCTTCCATCATATCCGCACATTGATCATAGTAATCCTGTATCAACATAGGGATTTTGGTTGAAGAACCAAGGAGATGTGAATAAGAAGTCATTGTGTTCATATTGTAATTCGCCATTGTTGTACGGATTAGTTTTTGGAAAAAGCTTCAGAAATTAAGATGTGGGGAATGAAATTTCAAGAAATCAAACACGGAACACTCGATTAACAAACTAAGAACAAAATCGAATCAATTTAGATGATCTGAATAGATTTTCAGAATCAAAAGTGCGGAGATTATGAATCCAGAACGAGATCCAAAAACTTTTGAAAACTAGAGAAAATCAGAGATCAACTATATGAATCCTGCTCTGATACTAAATGTAGTTGTTATGAATCAAATTTATGAAACGAAATCAGAGTATGAATCAACTAAGAACAGAGAATCGTAAATAATGTCTGCTTAGCTCAATATATCGCTTTTGAAGATACAAAGAGAATATAAAGTACAAGTTGCAATGACTTCGAAAGATACTCTAACTCTAGTATCAAACCCCTATTTATAGGGATGACAAAAGCATACAAAAAATACATAAGGGCTTATACATTCACGCTTCGACATTACAATATACCCTTATGCAAATAAACAATACTGACTTCGATACTAAGAAAAGACATAGGACGCTTCGACACCTTACAACTATTTCGAACCCAACATGGGCCCATCGCATGTTACTGAAAGATCTATACGAGTAGGGCCCAACGAATATCGGGCGAGGCCCGATGCCGGGCAGGGGCCTGATGAATTAAGGGCATGGGCCGATGTATGTTTGATATGTACACTATGTGGTATTTTGCGAACTTAATGAGCTTTCTGCTTATCGGTTTATGTTTATGATTTAAGGTATTTTCGGTTCGAAAGAAAAGGGCCCGACATGATCGCAATGCATTCACCCATGTTTCCGCAACTTTATGATTTTAGGATTGTACTCTGATAGCTACTTTTACTATGATATATTTTTGAATGATTGAAAAGAATAAATGGTGTTTATGGATGAGATAAAAATGAAATTTTTACCTTATAAAATTTGGGACGTTACAAGTTGGTATGAGAGCCTTGCTTTGAGGGATTCGGGCACACTCTCGGGTGTGATTGAAATCAAAATGAGGAATTGATAATGTTAAAAAAAATTCTAAAAAGATTTTTATAAAGAAAAAGGGGGTCTGTTGCGTGCAATCAGCCAAGCTTAAGTAAGTGATTCCTAGAATACCCATACATGTTTGTTATGTTATATGTTATGAGAATTGCATGCTAGATTAGGCTAAGAATCTGCTCAGGATTGCATGATAGTATGCTTGGAGAGATACAAATATATGCCTATTGATTGAGCTTCTAGAACTACATGCTAGTATGGATTCAGATAGTGGATAGAATGGCCTGATTAGGTTATGCTTTGGTTTGGATAACTCAATCCGCGAATGCTGCTTGCTTTGTGCTTCTAGAGACCTCCATTAATATTAGCTAACCATTAAGCGAATACGTAAGGTTACATGTTACATGGATTAGCTAAGTATAGAAATTTAGGTTTAAATCTATTTCGCAGATCTTTTGTAAGTACAACCGTTGTAGGGTGAGACCTTGTAGTCGAAGAATTACCTGGTGCATGTGGCATGTAATTGTATTCCTGAGGTATTTAGTAGGTACTAAAGGGAGTTTCTTCTGCAACTGATGGCGTAGAGAGGTGTGAAAGGAATCCTAGGAAAGCCTAGGGAGTATCTTCAACTTGATGCTTGTGTTGTTTAGCGATGTGTATTCGTTTGAGAATGGGTGTATGGGATTGGATAGGACGGATGTGGACAAGAGTAGTTACTTAGAGGACCCGAGATGATTCTTGATGAAAGTATGGATAGGTTTGGCACCATGATTAGTTGTAGTGTGTTTCTGCCCTTATAGGTTTATCAGTTATGGTTGTTTAGGCTGAGGATGGGTCTGATGATTGTTTGGACCTTAGCGGCCATGTCTGTTTGGGTTTCAATGGTGCAGACCCATGTGAGTTAGTTGATTTCGAGGTCTGGAGGGCCTTGCTCAAAGTAGTGACAGTTGAGTCGCGAGACTCAATAATGAAGTGATTGTGATGATTAGCTTGAGGATTACAGTCGGAGGCTAAGTGATTGGCAGATGGATTGGGATGTCACTATTTTCAACAGAGGTTGTGTTCTTCTAACTCTCTGTGTTTGGAGGAAAGAGAGAGTAGTCATGCGATTTTCAGAGTTGGGGTGTAGACCGAATATGGGGCTAGATATTACGGTTTTTGGAGGCAAGTGTGGAAGTGTGGGAATACAAGAGAGGATTATTGTGGTATTGTTGCCTTGAGATGAGATCAAGGGTTTGATTTATTCAGATATAGTGAGGCCAGGTGCTAGTTGATTGTTTCAGGAACAAGGGGAAGTGAATCGGTAACGACAACTTTCGTTGTCTTTGATGTATCCCGACTATGAGGATGATGCCTCTTGCATTTATGAAAGGTTCTCGCAATGAATTGACATATGGGGTTGGTAGGCGAGGTGTCCGGTATTCCATTCGTTTTCAAATCAAGAATCAATGCTATGAATGGATTGTCAGAATTATTTCTTGTGCACTTGCATGGGATTCTTGATGTTAGAAACAATTTTGGATCAGGAAGTTTCATAGATCTCCATCTGAGATTCAGAATACCTTTGAGTTTGCTTGGTCTTTATCTAGAAGACCATCTTGCGTTGTATACATTCCACGGGTCATGGATGCTACGCCTCTGGGTGAGCTGGTTTGAGTTTTAGTTTGTTTGCAACATCGGTTGGTGGTGGTTCGAACCCTAAGTATGGGAGAGTTGGATAATCTGCTTAGAGGATCATCGATCTGTTCAAGTTATGGTTTCAGAAGAATGGGTCATAGGGATATGTGGTTCGGGTATGCGAAACTTTGGTTCAGGATTTGGTCAAGACGGAGGTACAGAGCAAGTTGCCATCAGATGTATATGTTCAGAAATGCAAGATTCGTATTTGCTGCAAGAAGCTGTTGGATAAGGAGCTCGTCGTAGCCAGGGTTTCCTTTCGGGAACGTCAATAAATAGGTCAAAAGGCATTTGGGTCGCTTGGGTTGAGTATCTATTGTTGAAGGATTTGTCTGCTTGTTATATAGATTGATATCTATAGTCTAGATTGGGTAGTTGGTGATCAGCCAAATAGTTTCAGAGTTTGGTACGTTTTGTCCCTCATGGTCTTTTTCAAGTAGTGTATTTGATCAATGGATTAGTTGTTAATGCACTCTCGATCATTTGTATTTTCGTTCTTCGTCAATAGCATAGGTTCTTTGGAAGTTTAGAGTTGTATCAATAGAGTTCAATGGATACGTCAACCTATTGAAACTGTACATTGTACATTTCGGTTTCTGGGTATAGGAACCCTCAGTGGTTGGTTGTGAATATATTAATCGTAGCAAGATCGAGTTTGGCAGATGTTCTTGGTTATTGGAAGTTCGGATACTGGAGCAACGTTGTGGAGTGCTTCAGGTGTGGCTTGGGATCTGCGCAAAATCCAATTTCGGCTTGTCGGGTCAGTGAAGTTGATATCTGGATTGACTCGACCAGAATTTGACAGCATTTCTGATAGCTTTGGAAGCTTTATCGAGCTATTACGTATAGGTGGCATATGTTCAACTTCAATCGAGGTGTGGGATCTTGTATCGGTCGTTCATGAGGATGTTACTGTTAACAGTTGATGTTTGCCATTTCGTTGGATATGTTAGTACTTCACCCTTTGGGTAAGGTTGTGAGGAAGAAATAATGCAGTAGATCCAGGGTTAGTTATGTGTCTCCCCTTGGGAGTGTATATTATGGTAGTGTCGTGATTATGGTCAGGAGGGGTACAAGTAAACTGAGTAAGAGAATATGAGACCGCTTGGTTAGTATTATTGGCATGGTTATCATTTAGGTTATAGCCTTCGAATTAGAACAAGAATATGACCGTCTATCTCATTCTCTGGTTGTGTGCGACCATGCTTTCGTCTGGTTTTACGTTAGTATCAGCCTGTGATGTGAAAGGAATTATGAGTGATAGAAGGGTATGGCCCATGTTGTGTTCGGTTAGCGTTCATATAGATGTTGATTGGGTTCCTTCAAGTCGGTGGACTTATGGTTGGGTATCTTTAGACCACTGTGGTATTGGTCGTGAGTCTTCAGGCCAGTGATGTGATGACGATAAGATCATAATAGTACCGAGAGCTTATCGTTTAGTGGTTAGCAGGTGTCACGATGTATCGTAAACCAGTGGTTGTATGATTTATATGGGTGAGACCCGATAGTCTTTTGATTGAGACTCTTTGTTCTTTGATCGTTAGTTTTCTTGGCATATATGGGTGTTAGTGCATTGTGTGATTCAAGAGACTAAGTGACCAGCTGCTTTTGATCATGTGGGTAGTTAAAGGTTGTTGGGAATAATAGTTGTGGATCAGTAATCGCTTGTATATTGACTACATGATCATCTTTCAAGCCACCATGCGAAATCAATGGTTCCCATGTAATCAACTCGCCTTTCAACAATAACCTATAAAATTGTTTCTCATTGACTTTGTATTTGACATCTTTAATCATCACGATCCAAGAATCATAAGCCAAATACACCATGATCAAAAGAACTTGGATATTTATATAGAGAGAGTGAATTTGAAAGAAATCCCTAGAGAGACAAAGTGAATACGAACCAAGTTCTAGAGAGAGAAAGTGAAACTATCAAGTATTCTAGAGAGAGAAAATCGTATTTTGAATCAAATCAAAGAAAAAATTCGATTTCTAGAACAAAAACTTTCTCAAAAATAAACAACTCACAATAACGAAGATTCACTCAAATCATGTTATCATCATGGATCAATTCTGGAGAGCATCAAGAACACCCGCTCTGATACCAATTGTAGTGACCCTAATTATGATGACATGTGCGGAATTGTAATGATCTAGTGAATCATACAAACAGCCACAATACCAAGAAGTAAATAAACACGTTTAAGCTCCATTAGAATAGTAACAGTACAAGTAGGTTTTGAATATTCTCTCACTAAACTAACCCTCCAAATGGGTCTTAAAAGTTCTTCCATAAATGGGAGTCACTCACTTCCTATTTATAGGAAAGAATCAACCCATTACACCTCACAAGAAGGTAACCAACATCCAAGAAGAACTTTACACCCTAACAACAACCGATGGAAACCCTATTGACCTATGACCGAGGGGAGAAGAGTTTGTCGATAGAAATTGGGGAAGTTATAATCAATGAGAAAAATGGGGATCATAAGATCAAAGTTTGAAATGAGCTACAAAATCCTCTAAGAAAAAGTCTGATTGTGCAAATAAAAGAGTATATCGACATATTCGCATGGAATCCTGAGGATCTGGTTGGAATCCTTAGATCGTTGATAGAATATTGATTAAATATCAACCCCGGTTATGCCCCAAATAAGTAGAAAAACAAATAATGGCGAAGGAAAGGAATAAAATAGTTAACAAGGTAGTAATGAAATCAATGGCAGCAGGAGCCATGAGGGCCACCCAATTCCTAAAGTGGATTGGTAACCCAGGGTTGGTAAAGAAAGGTGACAACAATATGTGAATGTGCGTTGATTTCAATGACCTTAACAAGGCTTTCCCAAAGGACAGTTATCCTCTCCCATAGATCGAGAAAAAAATTAAATTCATTAGGAGGATACAAATGGAAGTCTTTCCTGGATGCATACAAAGCCTATCAACGTGTAATAATGGAAACGACAGATGAAGAAAATACAACCTTCCACGTACAAAAAGGAACATTATGTTTTACAAAGATGTCGTCTGGTTTACGAAATGCGGGGCAACATATCAAATATTGGTAGAAAAAGTATTTGATCGATAGACAGGAAGAAATATAGAAGTATATATGGAAGATATGGTGATAAAAAATAAAGAAGATAGCAGTTTCTTAGCAGACATGGAAGAAACCTTCAAGCAATTACGACAAACAAGCATGAAACTCAATCCAAAGAAATGTGTGTTCGGGGAACCATAAGGGAAGTTTCCTGGGCCACGTGGTGACTACTTAACGAATAGAAGCAAACCTAGAAAAAATCAAAGCATTGCTCGATGCAAGAACACCCAAAATAATGACGGATGTGTAAAGCTTGAATGGAAAGCTCGTGGAATTGGGATGGTTTCTAGCAAATTCGGAGGAGCAATCATTACCTTTTTTGAATGCGTTGAAAACTTATACATGTAAGACAAGTATTATATGGATGAATGAAGTAGAATAAGCCTTTCAGAAGCTGAAGCTGCACCTCAAACACCTACCGATGTTGGCAAGCCCTTTGATGGGCGAAACACTAATATTTTATTTATCATCTAGTCTCGAAGCAATTAGTGTCGTACTTATAGCCAAAAGGAAGAAGAAACAAGTACCGGTGTACTTTTTTAGAAGAATACTTCAGGTGGTCGAGTACAATTACTCGATCATTGAGAAATTAATTGTCACAACTAGCAAATTTAGGGTTGAGATTGTGATTCATGTACAAACAATTGCACAATGTAATCTTGTTGTATTAGATTATTGAAATTCAGAAATGCCAATGTTAGATGAGTACATAGATGCATAGACTAAGAATCAGGTTGTAATAACCTCTTATAGGATCTAATAGCTAAAAACCAATAAAGTTTTTGGGCTTGTGCTTAGGAGTTCTCGGGCCAACTAACCCTAGGCCGAAAACTCATTTTCTTTGGACCATATTGAGGCCGAAAACCCTCCTTAATGGGCCATAGTAAACCTGAGAGCCCACATCATCAAAACCGAAAACCTTGAGTAGGTGTTGGGTGTTTTCGGCCACCCTAGAACCAAGAACCCCACCCTTTGAGCTATTTGATCCGATTTTTGGGATAAGAAAAAAGGGTTTGACCAAGCATCGCCACCTCAATGCTTTACATCTCATTACCCAACAAACAACCACGCCATACACATGAATACCCTTCATGCTTCCATGCAAAACCCATTAGTAACCGACATGTATGAATAAAGGCCATCACCGTCTTTCCCTTAAGAACCCTTGGCCGAGAGTGAAGTTACTCCACTCTTTCCATACTTTTCAAACTTCACATTTCTTCTCCTCTCTAAATCAATGCCGATTTCTTGCAAGAACCACCATCTCAAGGTCGAATCCTAGTAAATATTGGTAAGCACTTCGTGTATCCCTTATGTTCTAAGCATTCTTATGTTAAAAACCACCATGTTTACACACATTTTTCGTGTGATTAGATCCTTAGAACACTTGCAATTTTCGAAAGGCCCTTCAAGCTTGTGCAAGGCTAGGCTCGACATCTTCTTCCTTTTCCTCCCTACCACACGAAAATACCAAGGTGGGCTTCATACCCCCAAAATTTTCTTGTTTTTCATGCTTTTCGGGTGAGGGGGGGGGGGGGGCGAATACAAGTGAAATTTCGTTTAACCAATGGATATTTGCATGCACCAACTTGTTTATGGAATGTTTTGGGCAAATGATGTCGAAAACCTCATGCATACACACATAGAAATCGTGATTTACAAGCTTGTTATAAGTTAAAATGAGTTTGTTTATTTGACACTTGCATGCACTATGATTATATGTTAAATATGGAACAATTTCTTGTATAATATGGTTGATATCATTTGTTAACATCATGAAAATCGTGACGTATTTTAAAATCATCATTTTTAAATCGTGGTTATAGATATTATATATATACAAGTATAACAAAAACATATGTTTATATTAGTCCAAAAAAGTTAAATCTTGGATATTTACATGTACAACTTTTATAAAGTAAAATTTATATAAGTACAAAATGTTGAAGTCACCATATAGTTTATTTTTATAAAAAGCGTGAACCATATGGTAAAGATGACAAAATTCAAGTATTTTATGTCACGAAAGTTCAACCGGAAAAATATGAGATATACAACACTACAAATTTTGATGATTTTTACTAAAAATAAACATTTCTAGTAAAAATAGTCGTAATCATTGTCGTCACTATTTGGATGGGGTTAAACACATGAAAATTATGCTATTTTTCCTACATATATTATTACTAGACATATTCACAATTGACCATTTATATAAAGTGTTATAATAGTTTACATAAAATGGTATACAAAACAGATTGATGACAGTCTCGTTCGCATGTGATAACACACATGTCATAAAACGTATGTCATGAAACTTATAAAACGTGTGTCATAAAACAACTGTCATAAAGTTTCAAATAGTGAAATCATTTCGTTATACAATAAAAAGGGAGTCGTAGTTCGCGTAAATCCATTAATGCTCTAGTGAGACGTTCACTTCACCGTACCTATCTAGCGTACATTTTAAGTCCTGCATTTTAACCCAAGTCTTCTGGAGGGAGAGCGAGATAGTTGTGTATAGATCTATATGGGGATTGACAACCCCACACCTGAGCTGTTCGCTATAGCTAGACGGGCCAGTCTAGGGTGACAAGCATCTTCCCGATTCCAATGCCTGAAGAACATCGTATATGCATAACAATCACATTAGCATCGTTATAATAACTTACTTAGGGATTAACAATACTATCTTGGTTTACGGGAAGCTTACACTTCACCGATTTTATTAAAATATAAAACTAAATATCATTTTCAGTATTCAATTGCTTACATTTCCAGTCTTAGGGTTAAGACTACAGTTTACTTATAAGAAAATATTAGATTTTCTTGGAAGATACATACACTATCATTTTACAAGGAAAGATACAAGAGTCATACATACATTTTCATTAGTTTTGGATATAAGACTCACAACACAATTTTTTTAGCTTAATATGGTCCCTTGTGTCATCCTTGTGAGTATGAGCTACTCTTGGAAGCTTAGAATGTTAGATCTTAGCATTTCTGATGCTGTTAGGGCAATAAAAATGTCATCTTGATGGATTTTGATGAACCATGCAAGAGTTGGTGTCCATATTATGGACTTAGATGGATAAAAATGGTTATTGGTTCCCAATAAGACATGCAAAGGAGTAAAGTTTCCAACTTTACGTATTAAGACTTTATTTAGCAGTATACTTGAGGTTCGGACATTATGGGCTTAATGGATTAAGTCATTTGGATTGACAAATGGGGACTGACCAATACACTAGGCATACTCCAGAGTACGTTGTGCGTACTGGGATAAGCATGCGTACGTCAGGCGTAAGTATTAGTACGTTGGGCGTACTCAGCAGCTGTTGACTTTCATTGGATTACGTGGACCTGTTGACATATGGTCAACTGTTGAGTGGCTTGGACTTATTGGGGGGCAAAATGGTCTTTTGCCTATTCTTGGAATTGTTGAGTTGTTGAGTCGTTCAATGGGTATTATGTTAATTACTAATTAGGATAATGGTTTTAGTTTGATTAGTGTGCATGGAGCTTACTTAGCATCAACTCGTGAACATAGTTGGTTATCGACTGATTGAGGCGAGTCTCCTCCCAGTGTTTGGCGGGTCAAAGGCACCAATGTCAGCCCATGATTTTGATGGGTTTTGAGTATTCTAACACTCATATGGTGTACATGCAACCCTATAAACCTTGGATCTATGTTTTCTCTAATATTCATGAAAATTTGATTTTTCCTAAGTTTTCATCCTAACTAGCATGGCATGGGGTACTTGTAATATAAAATCTAGTAGAATGACATACTTTTGTAGTTGCTTGGAATCCTTAAGACTTTGTGAGCCTAGCACCTCAAATTTGATGCCTCAAATGTTTCACACAACACCACAATTCTTGAATAACTTGAGAGAAGAACACTTTCACTCAAAATCGGCTAGCCCTCCTTGTCTTGTCATAGTGCCGATTTTGCTCCTTATGAGGTTGCTTATATAGTGTGCCACATGTAGGGTTATACCATGTAAACCCTAATGTGCATGGATTTTCATTCCCCCATGATCCATGGGTTTTAACCTCCATGGAGCTTCCATGGAGCATCCAATGGGTCCTAGCCCAATTTAGTGAATCATGGACCATTAGCCCACTATATAAGAATGAATTATTTACAAATCAATCCCCATATATTTAATTAGTCTCTTTTTGATCACATAATTAATTCCGAATTAATTCTTGATCAATACCTCATATGCTTGTTCTACTACTTGTTGAATTATACACAAAGGTACGTTTTATAACATCGAGTTACCGATGCGTTTTCGTACAATCAATGCACAACCAACTCATAATCAACAACTCATATCTCTAGGTTTGAAGACTTATATGATATTACCGTCTCACGATCACTCGAGATAAGTTCCATGAAGTGATACAAGTGAGCGTGGGTTGAATCCAATACTCAAAACTTATGAGTACTCATGAATGTTGTAGCAACTTTCGCTATGTCTAACATCTTAGACATCTACAAGCCCACTTCATGACAGTCTTGATTCACACCTACTTCCAAAATATGATTGACTGTGGAGAGTTTGAATAATCTAGTTATTCGGGAAGTCAAAACATGCAAAGTGAAACACAAGAATAATACTAATCCTATATGGCCCCAAGCACCTTTGAGAGTAAATAAAACATCATTTTATTTAAACACCACATTTATTACACATTATTCATTGTATAATGTTTCGATCAACCTGATACTTGAATTAAAACAATAGTCATGTCATGCTTCAAGCATCCACACTATGTTTGTCGAAACAATAGTTATGCCATACTCCAAGTATGCACACTATGTTTGTCTATGATCCTTACTTTGTGAAATATACCAATTGAACATGATTCCAATGATGCTCATTTCACAATCCAAATCCTTATCGTAAATGTAAGAATTCCAAATTCCTACCATTTACCGAAATCTGTTAGATTCTACACTATTATGCAATTTTGTTTTGTAATGTCTAGGTACCAAGAGTCACAAGGACTTGACCAACAATATTACAATACATTCCACCGGAAATTGTTACAAGACAATTCCAAGGTGACGAAGTCTCAAGTTCAAAGTACATTCATTTGAACATCCTTCTTGCATAAAAGTTTCTAACTTTCTCATAGATTCTTAATATCCAACTCCCAATATGGAAAAACATTTCCATATTCCCATTTTGACTATCACAAGAGTCGCCTCCTTTCAGAATATGTCAATATGGTTCCTCTCCAAAATGTAACACCATACTTCCAACTGTCCATGAGCGACCAATCTTCGGTAAACCTCAGATTGTCCTCAATAATTGCTTAATCATTGTAGTCATATCCAAATTCTAGCACTTTTCCCTCTTAATGCCCTAGACATTTGGAAAATTTAGAAAGGATAAATATTATAGCACATGTAATCGATCCTATATCCGAAGCATATGGGACACGATTCATGATGTCTCACATAAAGACATGATCCTAGACCAGTCTTTTGCTACAATATTTTTTATTTGCCATGTTTTAAAAATTTGACTATGAAGAGGGATGCCGTAATCATAATCGAATTTTGAGAATGCAATATATAGAGAATTTGCTTATGTTGACCCATTCCAACATAAAATTCAAATATATATATATATATAAATATATATATATATATATATATATATATATATATATATATATATATATATATATATGTATATATATATATATATATATATATATATATATATGTATATATCCTTGACTAAAGATGATTAAAATCTCAATCTAAGCTTTTAGAATTGAAATGAAGTATATGAAGTATAATTTTCTCTCCCTTAATTATAACAAAACAACTTTTCCCAATTGAAGCCTTTTATTTTCTATAATTGACATTGGTAACTTGCAACACCTATGATTATCATGCTCCCACTAACATGATAATTACTAGCATAACACTTATTCTCCCACTAGCTTTGACATGTATCCAGAAATCAGCTGGACTTCTAGAAATCAATACTTTATTGACTTTCTTACCAAAGTTTAGATTTCTGATACGAGATGCTTTGATAAGACTTTATCAAAATCATACACCTTTTCTTAGATAGCTCACATGTGTGTCTAAAAAACTTTAGAACTCTCTTTTCAAGAACTGTTCATTGACAAAAGAAATATTCAAGAGATAGTGCGGATTCTTATCAATACAAACACTTCACACAATTGGCTTTAGTGAGTTAGTTGGTCTTTGTTTTATCCAAAACACCACAACTTACCAATTTCAAATGTACAAGAGTAGAAAACATTTTACTCTACATTTGACAAGTGTTATCAACCTTCTTTAAGATATGTCACTCAAGTTACAATCTTGGAGTATGACTCCAAGAATTGTTTTGGAACGAAGTATGACTCATCTTCTTGATTTAACCATTTCAATAATTCATGACTCCTCTTCTTAGCCATAAGAATGCACTAAGATATCCTTAGAGGATCAATTGTGATATGGTTTCATTAAGATGATCATAAAACATGATACCAAAGTACTCTCCCATCTTTTCAGATTTGAGAAACTTTTATCTTTCTGCCTAATTTAATTCTTCTCATTCGTTATGATATACATCGAAACTTTTCCAACGTTTCAGAATTATACTTAAAATTGTAAGTATAACCATATTTACTAAACTTTAGTAAATCATGACGAATAGTCTTATCGTTATTTATGGTGGACTTGACCAGTGCACCAGAATGTGTATTCGATCCCTTAGTTCTTCACTTAACTCACATATACATGTGAACAAGGAATTAGTCTTGATTTTCCAAAGATGAAAATTCTCATGCATCATACAATACAACTTGCACGATTCCAAGTTTATGTCCAATTGAAACTTGGGTGATGAGAATATTTCCTTGGTAAGTTTAGACACTACCACAAACGAAAGAATCAAATCCATTTTACAATATTTCTATCAATGGAATCATATAAACAACAATTTTTCACAAATGAAATCGTAAGGATACTTAAAATAAATAAAAGTTTTCTTTTATTTTAAAACTTGCGGAAAAATTTATCCTTACAATGCGAATGCATATGAAAACAATGTTGTTATCTATTCCTAAGCAATCTATCATAACTTCTTAAGCAACAGCTCAAAATTCTGATCTTCATATCAGAATCAGCTTTTACTCTTCCTTTAAGCTTCCTCTCCTTTCTTTGGTTCTACAAAACATCAAAATGCGACCTAGTCACATCATGTATTAAGAATCTCCAAATAGGAACTTAATAGAGTTAGATAGTGGACTTTACCCGAAGTAGAGTCAAACTTTTTGACTTTACCATCCTCATGATCTTTCAGGTAAATAGGGCAGCTTCGCAACCAATGCCCCTTCCTTTGGCAATAGAAATATATGGACTCTTTGGGAATGGTACACGAGACTATCTCAGACTTAGCCTTTCTCTTTACCATTGGGTCAACCGAGTTGACTATGGCCGATCCCTTTCCATTGGGAAGAGAAAGCTTTTCTGGATTTCGAATGTTACCATTGTCAATGTCCATGGAAGTTTGGGAAGTCGATGTTCCAATCAAATTTACTTTACCAGTGCTCCAAATCATTGCTGATTCAGCAGCATCAAGCAAATAGGTAAGATCTTTAAGGGTCATGTCATGGCTTGTCATATAGTAGTCATAAAGGAACTCACTATGTGACTTAGGAAGTGATTGAAGAACCTAGTCAACAACCAACTTCCTAAAGACTTTGACACCCGACTCTCCCGACTTGTCAATATGTGACTTCATCTCCAAGATGTGAGCACACATAGACTTTTCTTGCCAATAGGGCTTGAGTGACCTTGAAGTTTTCAAGAACTTGTGGGTTAGGAGAAGAATTGGAGGAGGTGGAGGAAGAGAAGTATGATTTACATGATCCAACCACGGGACATCATCTTCATTAGGAAAACTTGTTTCAAGAGATTTGGGAAGATCATAGTTGTCTGAACCAGACATCTATAATGGGAGAAATTCAAGTTAGTTGATTTAAGTCCTTAATATAACACCCAATTTGAAATATTAAGGCTAGGACCCAACAGAATATTTTATAACTTGAAAGAGGGATGCCATAATCCAAGCTATAAAATATTTGAAGGTAGGCGAATGACGATTCACCAGTTCCACCATGAAAAACGAAATGGGAATTAGGTTTTAATTGGATTGAAACTCCTAGATCTTTTGAGATTCATTGAAATTTTCAATGGCATGTTTAAATCTTGATTGTGCCCTCTCAAGTTTGTGACTGGGATGCTGAGGATCACACACAAGGTGTGAATAACCATGCAAATTAACTTGGTACCCTTAATTTTATCACCTAATCGATGTGTCGATTACCCACACGCGCTCCACCGATCTATGATAAACATTAAGTCACCCTTTACCACTCTTACTAGTCCATGTTAGTGTGTCGGTTACCCACACACGCTCCACCAACGACTTGGTAAGGTACAAAGTGCAATTTCATGGGTTAGCACCATATTCACATTTTCCTAAGTAACTAAGATTGGGAATTTATAAGTTTTTAGTTACTTAGTATTTATCATTATACTTTTAATGAAGGGAGAATTATAGTCCTTTTCTTACCCGTTCGGCAAACGAACTTCCACCAGTCAAGGAAGCGGTGGGTGAGAGTGGACACCCATTAAGCTGCCATTTTATAGGAAACAACTTTATACCCCCTTTATAGACCGGCTTCGTGAATGAGGCCTACTAACTGTAAGACTGACTTGCTCTTATATATATATATATATATATATATATATATATATATATATATATATATATATATATATATATATATATATATTATGAACTTATAATATTATAAAGTATAAGAATTGAATTTTAACTTTTAAAACTCTAGGGCTTGGAATTAAAGTGTGTATGAGACTTTACAAATTCCAAAACTTGAAGGCAAGTTTTCAACAATTCAAAAAACTTTTGGATTTTCATAACTTATGAGTTTAATTAAGGTTTTAAAAACTTTAATGAAGAGACTCTTGAACATCCATAACTTGAGGACAAGTTATGGAGTCCATAAAACTATTTATGAGAAAACTCTTCAATTATGTAACCTATGACTCTTTAATGGATGTTTAAAAGAAATGAGTTTTGGTAATCCATAACTTGAGGACAAATTATGGACTCCATTAAAAAACATTTAGATCAAGAATTAGCTAACAAACAATTTGCAAATAATTCCTATGATCTTACTAAAACTCATAAGCATGAACATCCATATCAACTATTTCAAGAATAATATAAACATACATAAAACTTGAAAATTTGATAATAACCATTGAAAATGTATTAGTATAATCATTACCAAATCAAAAACAGGTTTTATAAGTCCAAAACAGTTTAGGGTAATGATTCTATTCCACTTCTAGCAGCAAAACTCGAAATTCTGCACACAGGGGCTCCTACTTGTCGAGTGCAAGAACCTACTCGACGAGTAGGATGCATTTTTTCATGGACTCGTCGAGTCCCCTGATGTGTGTGAAACGAACTAGTTTTAATCCTACTAACTTAGACACAAAATAAACACACGAAAGGCAGTGTACCTATCGATTAGTAATATAGTTCAAGCAAGTAGGGTATCGAACACAGGGAACGGTAAACAATTAAAATAAATGCTAATATTATCTAAATAAAACAAGTTGATAAAAGGTTTTCTCTAGTTTTACAAGACTAGAAACTTACTAACTAATACTTAGATTAATTAACTAAAAACTAGATAAGCAAAGATTCAACTAAATTCAATAATGAAAGGAACTTCTGTTTAGTTCAACTCAATTGATCCTATGGTTGATATTATGGTAATAGTGCAATGGATTAATTCTTCTATTGGCTACCGATTCAAGTGATTAGATTCACGTTCGCTGCACTAATCCTTAGAGAACAAACTAACTCAAACAGTGGCCAGTTGTCTAATTTAATTCAATTCACTAGGTTATTTATTCGGGTTAATTTAGACTTGTAATGGTTAACTAATTTGGTCCTTTAGTTAACCTCTTGTTGATGGTCATCAAACAAGCTCACACATGAATTTACCTAATTTTTCTTATTAATTCTAGTTTCACGTTCGTTAGTCCTAGACATATGATAAAGTGGTCACATAAACATATGGGGTTGATAATTAAAAGATGTTCATACTATTTAATTATCTTCCTATTAACAGAAAATTAGTTATCATTCACACATAAGGTTCTTTAACAAGCTAGAGTCAACAAAATCACCAATATTAAATCAATCCTACCATTAATCAAACCATAGTTTCAACATTGTCTCCCCAAACAGAAGCTAAAAGGTTTTAGCTCATGATTAAGGCAGTAAAACACTCAAAAACGAAATCAATTGGTAAAAACATAGTTCAAACAAGAGATTAGGTAAAGAGTAAACTTGATTTTGCCTTAATTCTCCTCAAAATCGAATGTAGGGTTGATTCTTCACTTTCCAGAGCTTCACCAGCGCTTTCAATCGTATCTTAGCCTCCAAGGGTTCCTCTATATGCTGGGTTATCGATCTGAAAGTCCCTTTATATAGATTTTCACAAAACAGAGGCTACTCGGCGAGTCCAGTGACCTACTCGGGGTCAAGCTGAAATTGTGTCTAGTTTTCAGACCAATTTGAATCAGCATTTTCTCGAAACACGAAAGGCGTCCGAAATTGTGTCTAGTTTTCAGAACAATTTGAATCTCGTCAATCGGAGTTACGGTTCATGAGTTATGGCCAAAACACTGACGAGGGGTCAAGCTGTCCAGCAACATCCTTCTTTCTTCAAAATCCAAGATCCAAGCTTCCAATCGCTAGTTTCGCTTCCTTTTCCATCCGAGCATGTAATTGTTGCTGAAAATGAAATATTTAAGCTAATTAAGCACCTTTGGTTCATTATTTGAGATAAAATTAACATAAAGTATTAAGATAATGCATGAATTATATGACTAAATATGCCCATATCAAAATACCCCACACTTGACTTTTGCTTGCCCCCAAGCAAAACCGAATTTTAGCACGCTAATATCACATAAGACAATCCCAATTGAACCCAACCATTATGCCAAGACCGCAACGCATGCATTTGTGTCTAAATTTTTTCCTAAGGACCCCCTAATTCTAAATACTCACAATCCTCATAAACACTCGCCCACTTCTTTTGAACAATGCTCATTTTATGCATCCCTCCGAATCCATCGGCATAAAACCTCCTAGCCTCAAGGTATTTTTGGTCAAGCAACCCAAGCATACATAATCTAGAAAATTACAACTTTTCGATACCACTATGGAGCTATTGGAATTCTTCACTTTCTTGATAATTTGAACTTTGATTTCTTCAAATTTGCCACCTTTTGATTTTTGGTATCTTCACTTTTGAATTTCTTCGGAATTTTGATCTTTTGATCTCACACTTTAACTTTGATGCTCCAAAAATTCTTTAAACTTTTCTTGTAATTCTCTCTCTTTTTTTTTTAACATGTAACTCACTTTTTTTTTTCACTCAGTACCTACATGCTTAAGCAGGGGCGCTCAACTTCAACCTTTATTGATTAATGATAACAATTTTCCTGGATACATTTCAAGTACACGATGCTAAACATATTGCATCCTTCAAACTAAGCGAGGTTGTGTTTTTGTCCCATGATTTCACTAGAATAAAGGGGGCCATAAATGCATTAGAACGTATATAGGCTCAACTAAACATTTGGGTCTTCATACAATCATCAAATATAATACTAGTATGATCCCTAATTGCTTTACCAAAATTTTCTAAATTAGCCCTAACAATTTTAACGCAAAAATTTCAAAAATTTCAAAATTTATCTAAAATTTTAACTAATGTAAAAATTTTAACTAATGTAACCAACCCCCTACCCCACTCTTAATTTATGCAATGTCCCCATTGCATATTATGCATGATAAAGAACAATAGAAATAAGGAGAGAATTGGAACAAACTCCCCTGGGATAGTAGTGGCGAGGTTGATATCTCTTCTCTTCAGCTCCATCTTCAATTGACTTTAGACATGGGAACAGCTCATCCATGTCTTGGGTGTCAAAATCTCGTGTGGTACAGTCTTTATAAAAGCTCCAAATATAAGAGAAAAACTCTTGGAAATGCTCGGAAAATGATCTTCAAAGAATAGAACCAATGCCCATATCAAATGTCATCAAATCTTCAGCTCAAAAGTAAGAAGAATGAGCGACTCGTCGAGTAAGTATGTAGACTTGCCTAGTTGAAGCGTAAATGGCAGAAGAATCGTGAATTTTCACATGGACTCGGCGAGTCCATAAGATGCACTCGGCGAGTAGACCGCTGTGTGACAAAATTTTTATTCTGCCCAAGTCCGTTTCTGATGTATGGGGGTTATATAAACTAATAATTTCCCTCATTTTTCTTCAGGGAATAAACACTCTTTAACCCTTCTATCTATTGGACTCATAGCTTGACTCAAAACTTCGTTTCCTCTCTCTCCTAGACTCGATTTCTCACTTCGTTAGCCTTGACTCTAGACCCTCACATGCAATCCTAAGCTTCAAACTGAAAAGATCAAAACAACACACAAGTAATAGAAAAACGAAAACAAACATCAAAATTAAAATCCTAAATTACCCTAATAAACTAGAAGTTTAAAAAGAAAAAGAAAAGCAAACTCTAATGACGGGTTGCCTCCCGCAAGCGCTTCTTTTTGTGCGAGTCTTGAGCTGGACTCCCAACTTAATAAACTTCTAATAAACTCAATGCCAATCCATCCGTTGCATTGAGTATTTTCTTTGGACCAATTTGTAAAATTCGACTCTTTGCTTCAAAAATTGGCCAAACGAGCTTGAATTCATAAAACCCAAGAATATTGACAAGGGTTGGAACCGGTTGGATACTAATCATAAATGGATCGTGATTTAGAACTTTCTCCAAAGTTGGAATCGTCACCCCATGCTTCAAAACACAAACCGGAAGAACAGGGGACCATGTCGTGGTAATGGTCAAACCACAACTTGGTTCCTGCAATTCAGCTTGTTCTTGTTCTTCGTCCGACCTCTCTGCTAACAACCTTTCCAGCTCCTCCAAATCTCTTTCTGGATTAAATTCTTCATCTTTTAACTCTAGCTCTTGTAACTCAAATTGCTCTTGTTTATTAGGCAAGATGCTATCTAACCATCTTCCAAATTCCTTCAAATCATCATCTGAGTCATACTCCTCATCTTCTTGCTCTTGTGACTCAGATGTCCCTTGTGTGTTGGGCAAGATGTTATCTAACCATCTTCCAAATTTCTTCAAATCTTCATCGGAGTCATACTCCTCATCTTCTTGCTCAATTTCCTGTACTACTTCCTCAAGAAAAGCATCAAGAGCATCGAGATTTGGAAAATACATAATAAATAAAAATAAAAATTAATCTAAATAAAAAAAATTAATAAAAAAAAAATGATAACAATTAGCAAATAAAATTAAACTAAATAAAAAAATGATAACAATTAGCAAATAAAATTAACTATTTAGAACCGTTTCCCGGCAACGGCGCCAAAAACTTGATGTGTGTGAAACGAACTAGTTTTAATCCTACTAACTTAGACACAAAATAAACACACGAAAGGCAGTGTACCTATCGATTAGTAATATAGTTCAAGCAAGTAGGGTATCGAACACAGGGAACGGTAAACAATTAAAATAAATGCTAATATTATCTAAATAAAACAAGTTGATAAAAGGTTTTCTCTAGTTTTACAAGACTAGAAACTTACTAACTAATACTTAGATTAATTAACTAAATACTAGATAAGCAAAGATTCAACTAAATTCAATAATGAAAGGAACTTCTGTTTAGTTCAACTCAATTGATCCTATGGTTGATATTATGGTAATAGTGCAATTGATTAATTCTTCTATTGGCTACCGATTCAAGTGATTAGATTCACGTTCGCTGCACTAATCCTTAGAGAACAAACTAACTCAAACAGTGGCCAGTTGTCTAATTTAATTCAATTCACTAGGTTATTTATTCGGGTTAATTTAGACTTGTAATGGTTAACTAATTTGGTCCTTTAGTTAACCTCTTGTTGATGGTCATCAAACAAGCTCACACATGAATTTACCTAATTTTTTTTATTAATTCTAGTTTCACGTTCGTTAGTCCTAGACATATGATAAAGTGGTCACATAAACATATGGGGTTGATAATTAAAAGATGTTCATACTATTTAATTATCTTCCTATTAACAGAAAATTAGTTATCATTCACACATAAGGTTCTTTAACAAGCTAGAGTCAACAAAATCACCAATATTAAATCAATCCTACCATTAATCAAACCATAGTTTCAACATTGTCTCCCCAAACAGAAGCTAAAAGGTTTTAGCTCATGATTAAGGCAGTAAAACACTCAAAAACGAAATCATT
The DNA here is from genome assembly GCF_052849685.1 of Lactuca virosa. Lineage (NCBI taxonomy): Eukaryota > Viridiplantae > Streptophyta > Magnoliopsida > Asterales > Asteraceae > Lactuca > Lactuca virosa. Next base: position 246,494,565 of record NC_136426.1, read on the forward strand.
TGGTAAAAACATAGTTCAAACAAGAGATTAGGTAAAGAGTAAACTTGATTTTGCCTTAATTCTCCTCAAAATCGAATGTAGGGTTGATTCTTCACTTTCCAGAGCTTCACCAGCGCTTTCAATCATATCTTAGCCTCCAAGGGTTCCTCTATATGCTAGGTTATCGATCTGAAAGTCCCTTTATATAGATTTTCACAAAACAGAGGCTACTCGGCGAGTCCAGTGACCTACTCGGGGTCAAGCTGAAATTGTGTCTAGTTTTCAGACCAATTTGAATCAGCATTTTCTCGAAACACGAAAGTCGTCCGAAATTGTGTCTAGTTTTCAGAACAATTTTGGATCTCGTCAATCGGAGTTACGGTTCATGAGATATGGCCAAAACACTGACGAGGGGTCAAGCTGTCCAGCAACATCCTTCTTTCTTCAAAATCCAAGATCCAAGCTTCCAATCGCTAGTTTCGCTTCCTTTTCCATCCGAGCATGTAATTGTTGCTGAAAATGAAATATTTAAGCTAATTAAGCACCTTTGGTTCATTATTTGAGATAAAATTAACATAAAGTATTAAGATAATGCATGAATTATATGACTAAATATGCCCATATCAAAATACCCCACACTTGACTTTTGCTTGCCCCCAAGCAAAACCGAATTTTAGCACGCTAATATCACATAAGACAATCCCAATTGAACCCAACCATTATGCCAAGACCGCAACGCATGCATTTGTGTCTAAATTTTTTCCTAAGGACCCCCTAATTCTAAATACTCACAATCCTCATAAACACTCGCCCACTTCTTTTGAACAATGCTCATTTTATGCATCCCTCCGAATCCATCGGCATAAAACCTCCTAGCCTCAAGGTATTTTTGGTCAAGCAACCCAAGCATACATAATCTAGAAAATTACAACTTTTCGATACCACTATGGAGCTATTGGAATTCTTCACTTTCTTGATAATTTGAACTTTGATTTCTTCAAATTTGCCACCTTTTGATTTTTGGTATCTTCACTTTTGAATTTCTTCGGAATTTTGATCTTTTGATCTCACACTTTAACTTTGATGCTCCAAAAATTCTTTAAACTTTTCTTGTAATTCTCTCTCTTTTTTTTTTAACATGTAACTCACTTTTTTTTTTCACTCAGTACCTACATGCTTAAGCAGGGGCGCTCAACTTCAACCTTTATTGATTAATGATAACAATTTTCCTGGATACATTTCAAGTACACGATGCTAAACATATTGCATCCTTCAAACTAAGCGAGGTTGTGTTTTTGTCCCATGATTTCACTAGAATAAAGGGGGCCACAAATGCATTAGAACGTATATAGGCTCAACTAAACATTTGGGTCTTCATACAATCATCAAATATAATACTAGCATGATCCCTAATTGCTTTACCAAAATTTTCTAAATTAGCCCTAACAATTTTAACGCAAAAATTTCAAAATTTTCAAAATTTAACTAAAATTTTAACTAATGTAAAAATTTTAACTAATGTAACCAACCCCCTACCCCACACTTAATTTATGCAATGTCCCCATTGCATATTATGCATGATAAAGAACAATAAAAATAAGGAGAGAATTGGAACAAACTCCCCTGGGATAGTAGTGGCGAGGTTGATATCTCTTCTCTTCACCTCCATCTTCAATTGACTTTAGACATGGGAACAGCTCATCCATGTCTTGGGTGTCAAAATCTCGTGTGGTACATTCTTTATAAAAGCTCCAAATATAAGAGAAAAACTCTTGGAAATGCTCGGAAAATGATCTTCAAAGAATAGAACCAATGCCCATATCAAATGTCATCAAATCTTCAGCTCAAAAGTAAGAAGAATGAGCGACTCGTCGAGTAAGTATGTAGACTTGCCGAGTTGAAGCGTAAATGGCAGAAGAATCGTGAATTTTCACATGGACTCGGCGAGTCCATAAGATGCACTCGGCGAGTAGACCGCTGTGTGACAAAATTTTTATTCTGCCCAAGTCCGTTTCTGATGTATGGGGGTTATATAAACTAATAATTTCCCTCATTTTTCTTCAGGGAATAAACACTCTTTAACCCTTCTATCTATTGGACTCATAGCTTGACTCAAAACTTCGTTTCCTCTCTCTCCTAGACTCGATTTCTCACTTCGTTAGCCTTGACTCTAGACCCTCACATGCAATCCTAAGCTTCAAACTGAAAATATCAAAACAACACACAAGTAATAGAAAAACGAAAACAAACATCAAAATTAAAATCCTAAATTACCCTAATAAACTAGAAGTTTAAAAGAAAAAGAAAAGCAAACTCTAATGACGGGTTGCCTCCCGCAAGCGCTTCTTTTTATGCGAGTCTTGAGCTGGACTCCCAACTTAATAAACTTCTAATAAACTCAATGCCAATCCATCCGTTGCATTGAGTATTTTCTTTGGGCCAATTTGTAAAATTCGACTCTTTGCTTCAAAAATTGGCCAAACGAGCTTGAATTCATAAAACCCAAGAATATTGACAAGGGTTGGAACCGGTTGGATACTAATCATAAATGGATCGTGATTTAGAACTTTCTCCAAAGTTGGAATCGTCACCCCATGCTTCAAAACACAAACCGGAAGAACAGGGGACCATGTCGTGGTAATGGTCAAACCACAACTTGGTTCCTGCAATTCAGCTTGTTCTTGTTCTTCGTCCGACCTCTCTGCTAACAACCTTTCCAGCTCCTCCAAATCTCTTTCTGGATTAAATTCTTCATCTTTTAACTCTAGCTCTTGTAACTCAAATTGCTCTTGTTTATTAGGCAAGATGCTATCTAACCATCTTCCAAATTCCTTCAAATCATCATCTGAGTCATACTCCTCATCTTCTTGCTCTTGTGACTCAGATGTCCCTTGTGTGTTGGGCAAGATGTTATCTAACCATCTTCCAAATTTCTTCAAATCTTCATCGGAGTCATACTCCTCATCTTCTTGCTCAATTTCCTGTACTACTTCCTCAAGAAAAGCATCAAGAGCATCGAGATTTGGAAAATACATAATAAATAAAAATAAAAATTAATCTAAATAAAAAAAATTAATCAAAAAAAAGAAATGATAACAATTAGCAAATAAAATTAAACTAAATAAAAAAAATGATAACAATTAGCAAATAAAATTAACTATTTAGAACCGTTTCCCGGCAACGGCGCCAAAAACTTGATGTGTGTGAAACGAACTAGTTTTAATCCTACTAACTTAGACACAAAATAAACACACGAAAGGCAGTGTACCTATCGATTAGTAATATAGTTCAAGCAAGTAGGGTATCGAACACAGGGAACGGTAAACAATTAAAATAAATGCTAATATTATCTAAATAAAACAAGTTGATAAAAGGTTTTCTCTAGTTTTACAAGACTAGAAACTTACTAACTAATACATAGATTAATTAACTAAAAACTAGATAAGCAAAGATTCAACTAAATTCAATAATGAAAGGAACTTCTGTTTAGTTCAACTCAATTGATCCTATGGTTGATATTATGGTAATAGTGCAATGGATTAATTCTTCTATTGGCTACCGATTCAAGTGATTAGATTCACGTTCGCTGCACTAATCCTTAGAGAACAAACTAACTCAAACAGTGGCCAGTTGTCTAATTTAATTCAATTCACTAGGTTATTTATTCGGGTTAATTTAGACTTGTAATGGTTAACTAATTTGGTCCTTTAGTTAACCTCTTGTTGATGGTCATCAAACAAGCTCACACATGAATTTACCTAATTTTTCTTATTAATTCTAGTTTCACGTTCGTTAGTCCTAGACATATGATAAAGTGGTCACATAAACATATGGGGTTGATAATTAAAAGATGTTCATACTATTTAATTATCTTCCTATTAACAGAAAATTAGTTATCATTCACACATAAGGTTCTTTAACAAGCTAGAATCAACAAAATCACCAATATTAAATCAATCCTACCATTAATCAAACCATAGTTTCAACATTGTCTCCCCAAACAGAAGCTGAAAGGTTTTAGCTCATGATTAAGGCAGTAAAACACTCAAAAACGAAATCAATTGGTAAAAACATAGTTCAAACAAGAGATTAGGTAAAGAGTAAACTTGATTTTGCCTTAATTCTCCACAAAATCGAATGTAGGGTTGATTCTTCACTTTCCAGAGCTTCACCAGCGCTTTCAATCGTATCTTAGCCTCCAAGGGTTCCTCTATATGCTAGGTTATCGATCTGAAAGTCCCTTTATATAGATTTTCACAAAACAGAGGCTACTCGGCGAGTCCGTCACTTAAAACCCGTGTACGGCAAGTCAGTGCGTCCAGAATCGCGAAAGTTCGATACGACTCGCCGAGTAGTCGACCCTACTCGCCGAGTCCGTTTAGAATCAGCATTTTCTCAAAACACGAAAGTCATCCGAAATTGTGTCTAGTTTTCAGAACAATTTGAATCTCGTCAATCGGAGTTACGGTTCATGAGATATGGCCAAAACACTGACGAGGGGTCAAGCTGTCCAGCAACATCCTTCTTTCTTCAAAATCCAAGATCCAAGCTTCCAATCGCTAGTTTCGCTTCCTTTTCCATCCGAGCATGTAATTGTTGCTGAAAATGAAATATTTAAGCTAATTAAGCACCTTTGGTTCATTATTTGAGATAAAATTAACATAAAGTATTAAGATAATGCATGAATTATATGACTAAATATGCCCATATCAAAATACCCCACACTTGACTTTTGCTTGCCCCCAAGCAAAACCGAATTTTAGCACGCTAATATCACATAAGACAATCCCAATTGAACCCAACCATTATGCCAAGACCGCAACGCATGCATTTGTGTCTAAATTTTTTCCTAAGGACCCCCTAATTCTAAATACTCACAATCCTCATAAACACTCGCCCACTTCTTTTGAACAATGCTCATTTTATGCATCCCTCCGAATCCATCCGCAGAAAACCTCCTAGCCTCAAGGTATTTTTGGTCAAGCAACCCAAGCATACATAATCTAGAAAATTACAACTTTTCGATACCACTATGGAGCTATTGGAATTCTTCACTTTCTTGATAATTTGAACTTTGATTTCTTCAAATTTGCCACCTTTTGATTTTTGGTATCTTCACTTTTGAATTTCTTCGGAATTTTGATCTTTTGATCTCACACTTTAACTTTGATGCTCCAAAAATTCTTTAAACTTTTCTTGTAATTCTCTCTCTTTTTTTTTAACATGTAACTCACTTTTTTTTTTCACTCAGTACCTACATGCTTAAGCAGGGGCGCTCAACTTCAACCTTTATTGATTAATGATAACAATTTTCCTGGATGCATTTCAAGTACACGATGCTAAACATATTGCATCCTTCAAACTAAGCGAGGTTGTGTTTTTGTCCCATGATTTCACTAGAATAAAGGGGGCCACAAATGCATTAGAACGTATATAGGCTCAACTAAACATTTGGGTCTTCATACAATCATCAAATATAATACTAGCATGATCCCTAATTGCTTTACCAAAATTTTCTAAATTAGCCCTAACAATTTTAACGCAAAAATTTCAAAAATTTCAAAATTTAACTAAAATTTTAACTAATGTAAAAATTTTAACTAATGTAACCAACCCCCTACCCCACACTTAATTTATGCAATGTCCCCATTGCATATTATGCATGATAAAGAACAATAAAAATAAGGAGAGAATTGGAACAAACTCCCCTGGGATAGTAGTGGCGAGGTTGATATCTCTTCTCTTCACCTCCATCTTCAATTGACTTTAGACATGGGAACAGCTCATCCATGTCTTGGGTGTCAAAATCTCGTGTGGTACATTCTTTATAAAAGCTCCAAATATAAGAGAAAAACTCTTGGAAATGCTCGGAAAATGATCTTCAAAGAATAGAACCAATGCCCATATCAAATGTCATCAAATCTTCAGCTCAAAAGTAAGAAGAATGAGCGACTCGTCGAGTAAGTATGTAGACTTGCCGAGTTGAAGCGTAAATGGCAGAAGAATCGTGAATTTTCACATGGACTCGGCGAGTCCATAAGATGCACTCGGCGAGTAGACCGCTGTGTGACAAAATTTTTATTCTGCCCAAGTCCGTTTCTGATGTATGGGGGTTATATAAACTAATAATTTCCCTCATTTTTCTTCAGGGAATAAACACTCTTTAACCCTTCTATCTATTGGACTCATAGCTTGACTCAAAACTTCGTTTCCTCTCTCTCCCAGACTCGATTTCTCACTTCGTTAGCCTTGACTCTAGACCCTCACATGCAATCCTAAGCTTCAAACTGAAAAGATCAAAACAACACACAAGTAATAGAAAAACGAAAACAAACATCAAAATTAAAATCCTAAATTACCCTAATAAACTAGAAGTTTAAAAAGAAAAAGAAAAGCAAACTCTAATGACGGGTTGCCTCCCGCAAGCGCTTCTTTTTGTGCGAGTCTTGAGCTGGACTCCCAACTTAATAAACTTCTAATAAACTCAATGCCAATCCATCCGTTGCATTGAGTATTTTCTTTGGGCCAATTTGTAAAATTCGACTCTTTGCTTCAAAAATTGGCCAAACGAGCTTGAATTCATAAAACCCAAGAATATTGACAAGGGTTGGAACCGGTTGGATACTAATCATAAATGGATCGTGATTTAGAACTTTCTCCAAAGTTGGAATCGTCACCCCATGCTTCAAAACACAAACCGGAAGAACAGGGGACCATGTCGTGGTAATGGTCAAACCACAACTTGGTTCCTGCAATTCAGCTTGTTCTTGTTCTTCGTCCGACCTCTCTGCTAACAACCTTTCCAGCTCCTCCAAATCTCTTTCTGGATTAAATTCTTCATCTTTTAACTCTAGCTCTTGTAACTCAAATTGCTCTTGTTTATTAGGCAAGATGCTATCTAACCATCTTCCAAATTCCTTCAAATCATCATCTGAGTCATACTCCTCATCTTCTTGCTCTTGTGACTCAGATGTCCCTTGTGTGTTGGGCAAGATGTTATCTAACCATCTTCCAAATTTCTTCAAATCTTCATCGGAGTCATACTCCTCATCTTCTTGCTCAATTTCCTGTACTACTTCCTCAAGAAAAGCATCAAGAGCATCGAGATTTGGAAAATACATAATAAATAAAAATAAAAATTAATCTAAATAAAAAAAATTAATCAAAAAAAAAAAAATGATAACAATTAGCAAATAAAATTAAACTAAATAAAAAAAATGATAACAATTAGCAAATAAAATTAACTATTTAGAAACGTTTCCCGGCAACGGCGCCAAAAACTTGATGTGTGTGAAACGAACTAGTTTTAATCCTACTAACTTAGACACAAAATAAACACACGAAAGGCAGTGTACCTATCGATTAGTAATATAGTTCAAGCAAGTAGGGTATCGAACACAGGGAACGGTAAACAATTAAAATAAATGCTAATATTATCTAAATAAAACAAGTTGATAAAAGGTTTTCTCTAGTTTTACAAGACTAGAAACTTACTAACTAATACTTAGATTAATTAACTAAAAACTAGATAAGCAAAGATTCAACTAAATTCAATAATGAAAGGAACTTCTGTTTAGTTCAACTCAATTGATCCTATGGTTGATATTATGGTAATAGTGCAATGGATTAATTCTTCTATTGGCTACCGATTCAAGTGATTAGATTCACGTTCGCTGCACTAATCCTTAGAGAACAAACTAACTCAAACAGTGGCCAGTTGTCTAATTTAATTCAATTCACTAGGTTATTTATTCGGGTTAATTTAGACTTGTAATGGTTAACTAATTTGGTCCTTTAGTTAACCTCTTGTTGATGGTCATCAAACAAGCTCACACATGAATTTACCTAATTTTTCTTATTAATTCTAGTTTCACGTTCGTTAGTCCTAGACATATGATAAAGTGGTCACATAAACATATGGGGTTGATAATTAAAAGATGTTCATACTATTTAATTATCTTCCTATTAACAGAAAATTAGTTATCATTCACACATAAGGTTCTTTAACAAGCTAGAATCAACAAAATCACCAATATTAAATCAATCCTACCATTAATCAAACCATAGTTTCAACATTGTCTCCCCAAACAGAAGCTGAAAGGTTTTAGCTCATGATTAAGGCAGTAAAACACTCAAAAACGAAATCAATTGGTAAAAACATAGTTCAAACAAGAGATTAGGTAAAGAGTAAACTTGATTTTGCCTTAATTCTCCTCAAAATCGAATGTAGGGTTGATTCTTCACTTTCCAGAGCTTCACCAGCGCTTTCAATCGTATCTTAGCCTCCAAGGGTTCCTCTATATGCTAGGTTATCGATCTGAAAGTCCCTTTATATAGATTTTCACAAAACAGAGGCTACTCGGCGAGTCCGTCACTTAAAACCCGTGTATGGCAAGTCAGCGCGTCCAGAATCGCGAAAGTTCGATACGACTCGCCGAGTAGTCGACCCTACTCGCCGAGTCCGTTTAGAATCCGCATTTTCTCAAAACACGAAAGTCGTCCGAAATTGTGTCTAGTTTTCAGAACAATTTGAATCGCGTCAATCGGAGTTACGGTTCATGAGATATGGCCAAAACACTGACGAGGGGTCAAGCTGTCCAGCAACATCCTTCTTTCTTCAAAATCCAAGATCCAAGCTTCCAATCGCTAGTTTCGCTTCCTTTTCCATCCGAGCATGTAATTGTTGCTGAAAATGAAATATTTAAGCTAATTAAGCACCTTTGGTTCATTATTTGAGATAAAATTAACATAAAGTATTAAGATAATGCATGAATTATATGACTAAATATGCCCATATCAAAATACCCCACACTTGACTTTTGCTTGCCCCCAAGCAAAACCGAATTTTAGCACGCTAATATCACATAAGACAATCCCAATTGAACCCAACCATTATGCCAAGACCGCAACACATGCATTTGTGTCTAAATTTTTTCCTAAGGACCCCCTAATTCTAAATACTCACAATCCTCATAAACACTCGCCCACTTCTTTTGAACAATGCTCATTTTATGCATCCCTCCGAATCCATCCGCAGAAAACCTCCTAGCCTCAAGGTATTTTTGGTCAAGCAACCCAAGCATACATAATCTAGAAAATTACAACTTTTCGATACCACTATGGAGCTATTGGAATTCTTCACTTTCTTGATAATTTGAACTTTGATTTCTTCAAATTTGCCACCGTTTGATTTTTGGTATCTTCACTTTTGAATTTCTTCGGAATTTTGATCTTTTGATCTCACACTTTAACTTTGATGCTCCAAAAATTCTTTAAACTTTTCTTGTAATTCTCTCTCTTTTTTTTTAACATGTAACTCACTTTTTTTTTTCACTCAGTACCTACATGCTTAAGCAGGGGCGCTCAACTTCAACCTTTATTGATTAATGATAACAATTTTCCTGGATACATTTCAAGTACACGATGCTAAACATATTGCATCCTTCAAACTAAGCGAGGTTGTGTTTTTGTCCCATGATTTCACTAGAATAAAGGGGGCCACAAATGCATTAGAACGTATATAGGCTCAACTAAACATTTGGGTCTTCATACAATCATCAAATATAATACTAGCATGATCCCTAATTGCTTTACCAAAATTTTCTATATTAGCCCTAACAATTATAACGCAAAAATTTCAAAAATTTCAAAATTTAACTAAAATTTTAACTAATGTAAAAATTTTAACTAATGTAACCAACCCCCTACCCCACACTTAATTTATGCAATGTCCCCATTGCATATTATGCATGATAAAGAACAATAAAAATAAGGAGAGAATTGGAACAAACTCCCTTGGGATAGTAGTGGCGAGGTTGATATCTCTTCTCTTCACCTCCATCTTCAATTGACTTTAGACATGGGAACAGCTCATCCATGTCTTGGGTGTCAAAATCTCGTGTGGTACATTCTTTATAAAAGCTCCAAATATAAGAGAAAAACTCTTGGAAATGCTCGGAAAATGATCTTCAAAGAATAGAACCAATGCCCATATCAAATGTCATCAAATCTTCAGCTCAAAAGTAAGAAGAATGAGCGACTCGTCGAGTAAGTATGTAGACTTGCCGAGTTGAAGCGTAAATGGCAGAAGAATCGTGAATTTTCACATGGACTCGACGAGTCCATAAGATGCACTCGGCGAGTAGACCGCTGTGTGACAAAATTTTTATTCTGCCCAAGTCCGTTTCTGATGTATGGGGGTTATATAAACTAATAATTTCCCTCATTTTTCTTCAGGGAATAAACACTCTTTAACCCTTCTATCTATTGGACTCATAGCTTGACTCAAAACTTCGTTTCCTCTCTCTCCTAGACTCGATTTCTCACTTCGTTAGCCTTGACTCTAGACCCTCACATGCAATCCTAAGCTTCAAACTGAAAAGATCAAAACAACACACAAGTAATAGAAAAACGAAAACAAACATCAAAATTAAAATCCTAAATTACCCTAATAAACTAGAAGTTTAAAAAGAAAAAGAAAAGCAAACTCTAATGACGGGTTGCCTCCCGCAAGCGCTTCTTTTTGTGCGAGTCTTGAGCTGGACTCCCAACTTAATAAACTTCTAATAAACTCAATGCCAATCCATCCGTTGCATTGAGTATTTTCTTTGGGCCAATTTGTAAAATTCGACTCTTTGCTTCAAAAATTGGCCAAACGAGCTTGAATTCATAAAACCCAAGAATATTGACAAGGGTTGGAACCGGTTGGATACTAATCATAAATGGATCGTGATTTAGAACTTTCTCCAAAGTTGGAATCGTCACCCCATGCTTCAAAACACAAACTGGAAGAACAGGGGACCATGTCGTGGTAATGGTCAAACCACAACTTGGTTCCTGCAATTCAGCTTGTTCTTGTTCTTCGTCCGACCTCTCTGCTAACAACCTTTCCAGCTCCTCCAAATCTCTTTCTGGATTAAATTCTTCATCTTTTAACTCTAGCTCTTGTAACTCAAATTGCTCTTGTTTATTAGGCAAGATGCTATCTAACCATCTTCCAAATTCCTTCAAATCATCATCTGAGTCATACTCCTCATCTTCTTGCTCTTGTGACTCAGATGTCCCTTGTGTGTTGGGCAAGATGTTATCTAACCATCTTCCAAATTTCTTCAAATCTTCATCTGAGTCATACTCCTAATCTTCTTGCTTAATTTCCTGTACTACTTCCTCAAGAAAAGCATCAAGAGCATCGAGATTTGGAAAATACATAATAAATAAAAATAAAAATAAAAATAAAAATTAATCTAAATAAAAAAAATTAATCAACAAAAAAAAATGATAACAATTAGCAAATAAAATTAAACTAAATAAAAAAAATGATAACAATTAGCAAATAAAATTAACTATTTAGAATCGTTTCCCGGCAACGGCGCCAAAAACTTGATGTGTGTGAAACGAACTAGTTTTAATCCTACTAACTTAGACACAAAATAAACACACGAAAGGCAGTGTACCTATCGATTAGTAATATAGTTCAAGCAAGTAGGGTATCGAACACAGGGAACGGTAAACAATTAAAATAAATGCTAATATTATCTAAATAAAACAAGTTGATAAAAGGTTTTCTCTAGTTTTACAAGACTAGAAACTTACTAACTAATACTTAGATTAATTAACTAAAAACTAGAAAAGTAAAGATTCAACTAAATTCAATAATGAAAGGAACTTCTGTTTAGTTCAACTCAATTGATCCTATGGTTGATATTATGGTAATAGTGCAATGGATTAATTCTTCTATTGGCTACCGATTCAAGTGATTAGATTCACGTTCGCTGCAATAATCCTTAGACAACAAACTAACTCAAACAGTGGCCAATTGTCTAATTTAATTCAATTCACTAGGTTATTTATTCGGGTTAATTTAGACTTGTAATGGTTAACTAATTTGGTCCTTTAGTTAACCTCTTGTTGATGGTCATCAAACAAGCTCACACATGAATTTACCTAATTTTTCTTATTAATTCTAGTTTCACGTTCGTTAGTGCTAGACATATGATAAAGTGGTCACATAAACATATGGGGTTGAAAATTAAAAGATGTTCATACTATTTAATTATCTTCCTATTAACAGGAAATTAGTTATCATTCACACATAAGGTTTTTTAACAAGCTAGAATCAACAAAATCACCAATATTAAATCAATCCTACCATTAATCAAACCATAGTTTCAACATTGTCTCTCCAAACAGAAGCTAAAAGGTTTTAGCTCATGATTAAGGCAGTAAAACACTCAAAAACGAAATCAATTGGTAAAAACATAGTTCAAACAAGAGATTAGGTAAAGAGTAAACTTGATTTTGCCTTAATTCTCCTCAAAATCGAATGTAGGGTTGATTCTTCACTTTCCAGAGCTTCACCAGCGCTTTCAATCGTATCTTAGCCTCCAAGGGTTCCTCTATATGCTAGGTTATCGATCTGAAAGTCCCTTTATATAGATTTTCACAAAACAGAGGCTACTCGGCGAGTCCAGTGACCTACTCGGCGAGTCTGTTACTTAAAAACCGTGTACGGCAAGTCAGCGCGTCCAGAATCGCGAAAGTTCGATACGACTCGCCGAGTAGTCGACCCTACTCGCCGAGTCCGTTTGGAATCAGCATTTTCTCAAAACACGAAAGTCGTCCGAAATTGTGTCTAGTTTTCAGAACAATTTGAATCTCGTCATTCGGAGTTACGGTTCATGAGATATGGCCAAAACACTGACGAGGGGTCAAGCTGTCCTACAACATCCTTCTTTCTTCAAAATCCAAGATCCAAGCTTCCAATCGCTAGTTTCGCTTCCTTTTCCGTCCGAGCATGTAATTGTTGCTGAAAATGAAATATTTATGCTAATTAAGCACCTTTGGTTCATTATTTGAGATAAAATTAACATAAAGTATTAAGATAATGCATGAATTATATGACTAAATATGCCCATATTATCCCCCCATGGACTCGGCGCGTTCACTGTTCAGATTGCTGAATTCTCGACTTTTTCAAGCAGTTTGCATCAAATATCAAGAAAACAAGCCTAGGCTCTGATACCACTGATGGGTTTTGAGCATTCTAACACTCCTATGGTGTACATGCAACCCTATAAACCTTGGATATATGTTTTCTCTAATATTCATGCAAATTTGATTTTTCCAAGGTTTCATCCTAACAAGCATGGCATGGAGTACTTGTAATATAAAATCTAGTGGAATGACATACCTTTGTAGTTGCTTGGATTCCTTAAGACTTTGTGAGCCTAGCACTTCAAATGTGATGCCTCAAATGTTTTACACAACACCACAACTCTTCGAATAACTTGAGAGAAGAACACTTTCACTCAAAATCGGCTAGCCCTCCTTGTCTTGTCATAGTTCGAATTTTTCTCCTTATGAGGTTGCTTAATTAGAGTGCCACATGTAGGGTTATACCATGTAAACCCTAATGTGCATCACTTTTCATTCCGCCATGATCCATGGGTTTTAACCTCCATGGAGCATCCATGGAGCACCCAATGGGTCCTAGCCCAATCTAGTGAATCATGGACCATAAGCCCACTATATAAGAATGAATGATTTACAAATCAATCCCCATATATTTAATTAGTCTCTTGTTGATCGCATAATTATTTTAATTAGTCTCTTGTTGATCGCATAATTAATTCCAAATTAATTCTTGATCAATACTAATTAAATAATATGATTCCATATTAATATATTAGAACTTATAATATATTAACAAACCATAAGTGTCCTTATTCTCATTTTGTCTATCCAACAGTTGAGATGAAGATGCAACCCAAATGGACCATGCCAAATCGGGTCAAGTACATACTAAATATAGTTATGGACTTAGACACCTTATCCAACAGGTTTATGGTAATTTGTATGTTAGATGTCTGTGTGACTCTTCCATGTGTTATATGTGTTTGTAAGTATACCGGGCGGTGCCCGATGCCAGGTGGGGCCTGATGAATGTGTTGGGCGGGGCCCATCGCATCTTACTAACAGATCTGTATCGGGTGGGGCCCGATGAATGCCGGGCGGGGGCCTGATGAATTTCGGGCATTGCAAGATGTATTTTTATATGTATGGTATGTGGTATTTTGGGGAACTCACTAAGCTTTGTGCTTATCGATTTATTTTTATGGTTTCAGGTATTTTCAGTTCGAAAGTGAAGGCCCCGACGTGATCGCAGGGCATCCACCCATGTTTCCGCAACTTTATGATTTTGGAATTGTACTCTGATAATTAATTTTAATCCGATATGTTTTTGAATGATTGAAAAGGATAAATGATGTTTATGGATGAATTAAAAATGAAATTTTTACCTTATAAATTTTGGGACGTTACATATGGTTGCTTAAATAGGACCCAAGGCCCGAGACCTAAGGGTTTGAACCCAACCGCCAACGCACTGTGGCAAATATATGACCACATCGTGCTCATAATACAATGTGTACGTCATTAAATGGCGTGGCCCCACCGTGGTGATTCTCCATCACTGCGCCACGTTCAACCAAAACCCTTAAAATTTTCGAACACTGAAAATAATTAATCTCAAGAGTGGCTTTCTCACCACGCTGTGGTGACAGGCTTTTTCTTACTCCTTTCCAACTTTAACCAATTATAGCTTCTTCGTTTCAAATCCGTTTTCGGTGATCTTTATATGCACGTGAATGTATTAACATGACCCATAATTCTGTCCAATTACTTTTGACTTAGTGTATACCAAACTTAGTTCATTGATTGACGCAAAGATTCTAAAATGCCACTTTTTCCCAATTTATCCTTTTGGCTCCAACGCACAATTCAAGGGCTTAAATCACATAATCAACATTATCAACATCTCATAAGGTCTAAAATTTATTTCCCCTTGAATCCCAAGAACTTTACTCGATCAGATTATGGTCCGCTATCTCGATAATATGGTATACAGCCTAAGATCATGCATATACCCTCACCATACAGATGAGTGAACCATGATAACGACCAAAAGGACACACTAGCGTACCTTCGGTCTACGAGGTCATTATTGCAATAAGACTTCACACCTACTCGATAGAGGAAGAAATCATTATTCCTGCATCTCAACTATAAATACGACATGCACCCGATTCATAAGGTACGCAACACATACACCATTTTAACATACAAATCTCATCATACTCCTCGATCGATATCTAACTCAAGCATCAGAGCGTTGGACCAGGAACGTTTCTCGGTCAACGTATGATGAAATGTTTGTGTTCTTAGGTTTCATAATCTTCATTAGTCCATCCCTGATACTCACTTACTTACAACAAAACACCAGGGCACAACATGTGGCGCCATCCATGGGACTTCGCGACATATGGCCAATGAAGACATCCCAGTTGTCGACGTGAGTCTGATCACAAGAATACAAAACTTGGAAATTCCCAGAGAAACACGACAGATTACTATAGTAGCAAAAGGAAAGAACATCACGCCTACTGATCATGAAGAAGGAAATACAGTTATCCAAAAAGAACGAGTGGCAGAAAAATTAGAAATGGAAGAGTTTGAAGCTTTAAGAGTTTCAGAGCTATGAAAAAATGACAACCAGAGAAGCAAGAGCAAGCGACCCAAAAAGAAACAAATGGGACCTAGTTTCCATTCACACTAGTTAAACGACAGACTCGGAAAAAACTAAAGTAAGGATCGATAATTCAAAGAAGAAGCCAGAAAATAAAGGGGAAACATCTGAAAAAACAAAAAACATCCCACTGACATTCAGGAAACACAAGCAAAAGTGGTCGATGCTGAGCAGTATAATGAAGCCTTTAAAGACCTCAATTCCCAATCACCCTTCACCGACAATATCAATGAAACATCGATCCCAAAGGGACTAGAGGGCCCACGATACAGCTATATGACAGAACGGGAGATCCTAGGGACCACGTCTCTAACTTCCAATGGGAAATAAAGATGATACTAATGAATCCAAAGTTGTGGATCTTATACTTCGTAGGAACCTTAAACGGATATGCTCGATATTGGCTGGCGAGCATGCCAGTCAAGAGTATAGGAAGCTTCAAAGAGATATGTGATAAGCTTTTTAACAGCTTCATCCAGTAAAGAAGGTTCCAACAACATGCGCATGCAATATTTGTTTGTTGACAATGAGATGGTGAGTTTAACAAGGCTTACTCCAAGCGATTCAACGAGATCAGTAGGAAAATGCCGACAAGAGATGATCCCATGATCATAACAACTTTCACCATTAGCCTCCTGGAAGGAGAGCTATTCATAAAACTAGTTGGAAGAGAATGGGTTAACACAGAGGATATGATACACAAATTTAAATGGTTTCTAAGACAGAAAGGGGAGAGTGTAGAGAAGGCAAGGATAGAAGGCAAAGCTAAATCAGGATGATTAAAAAGAAAAGAGAGAGCTAGACCGTACAATACACTCCCTGCGGGTGGCAACCATCGGTTTAATAAAAATAGAAGGTTCCATTATAGGGGAAGGGGAAGACAACATGATAGCTTCTGGCCGTACGAGGATATGCAACGTAGGATTGTGAAAGCTTAAAGGAGGAAAAGGATAAAAACCGACCACCCAAGATCAGGGATGCACCTGTTCCAAAGAAGGAAGAAGCGCGAGTGTATGATGCTGAAATTATGATGACACAGGGAGTGGAAAGCAATTTCAAACCCATTAAAAAGAGAAAATGGGCTAGCAGCAAATTTACCCATCATGACCCGGTGCCTTTTGATCATCAAAGTATCGATCCTTTTATTATTAAAGGAGTTGTAGGAAGAACATTGATTCAGAGGATATACGTGAACAACGAAAGCTCAATCAGTATCATCTATGAACACTTCCTACGCTGCCTTCCGGAGGAGATCCAAAATTATGTTCGGCCTCCTACCTCTTCAGTGGTAGGATTTGCATGGAAATCTGTATGGATGGTGGGGAAGATATCATTGCCATTCACATTAGAAGATTACATGGGAAGCAAAAGTGAGACTATTTTGACAAAATTCCTCATGATAAAAGATTCTTCCCCCTATAATATCTTATTGGGAAGAACTGGTCTGTGGCCATTACAAGCAGTTCCTTCTACTGTTCACAGACTGTTAAACTTCCCATCGGATGAAGGTGTCATAATAGTTCAAAGAACAAATTTAAATCCTCCTAAGCGAAGTCATATTGTACAACTGTAGTGACCCTAATTATGATGACATGTGCGGAGTTGTAATGATCTAGTGAATCATACAAACAACAACAACACCAAGAAGTAAATAAACATGTTTAATCTCCATTAGAATAGTAAGAGTACAAGTGGGTTTTGAATATTCTCTCACTAAACTAACTCTCCAAATGGGTCTTAAAAGTTCTTCCATAAATGGGAGTCACTCACTTCCTATTTATAGGAAAGAATCAACCCATTACACATCACAAGAGGGTAAGCCACATCCAAGGAGAACTTTGCACCCTAACATTCTCTCCCTCAAAGTTAGGATTGGATGTCCCGACTTTAATTTACAAATGAGCATGCGCGATCAAGACCAACTCCCTCTCGAAGTAACTCCGGTCTTCAAATCCGCAAATGAATACCTGAGAAGCTTCAGATACCAATATCTACATTCTCCCCCTTTTATAATAAACGAGTGATTATAAAACATACAAAGGATGACAAGCGCTCGAGGAATAAACTTGATGAATCTCCCCCTAGATGTGTGCCAAAAATGTAACCGCGAAAATTTTGCACAAAAAATAATCACGAAAAGCCGAGAAAAATTTCCAAATTTTGCGAAAATTTTCGACTTTTGGGTGAGAGTTGCAAGAATTTCAAAAAATGGGTAGTAAATATCAACATCATAATTCTGCAGGGACCCGTTGCGCCAAACTAGCCTCAAATGCGAAAATTTACCCAAATGTGAATCTGGGCATAAAGTGACAATTCGCATAAGCTTCAGGGACCAGATTCAAAAATTCTTCCCAGTTCACAGAATTTTACCCCAATATCGAAACTGGGCAAAATCTCTCACATTCCTTAAACTTCAGGGATTCAAAATAGAAAAGCTTCATTCTTTTTGCCAATTCGCTAAAAGTGTGAGCATTCGAAGCAAACATTTTCCTTTCTTCCCAAATTCACTTTCCAGATTGTGAATGAGGACCAACACATGTTAAATTCATGTTCGACTATAAGTCCAGACCATTCGACCTCAAGTTGTTTGATTTTGACACTCAAACCCAAAACGCAATCTTAGATGCGAATACAATTCATACTCGACTATCACATGTCGAAATTTCCGGGTGCACATCGAATGACTCCAAGCATACACTTGGAACTCAAATGTAATTTCGACCTGCCAATACCCAAAAATACTTTCGATGCGAACAATCAGAAGAAACCCATTCGTCCTCAAAATTCCTTCAGTCACTTTCGAAATCAATTATTTACCCAAATCAATTTCTATTTTGACTTCAACAAAGGGACTTTCGTTCCCAACAACAGTCATTCTTGATTTCCACATGTCGAAACAACCAGGCTTACATCGAACTACTCCAACCCATTCGATTTCCCATTCTTTCTACAATCATACACATCGAACTTCAATTCTACCTTCCTTGTAGATGCGAACTAACAAACATACACGATCGAAATCATCAAAAACTTGTTCGACTTCCAAGCGACTCCAACACAGGATCCATACGAAATCGAAATCATTTCTAGATTCTTCCAAACAGTCACATCTATCCTTCACTGTAATCTGCAAATCACTTGATCAATGAGGCAAACAATTTCTGAATATCATCGTTGAATTTTGACTTCGTTATCCAATTTTGACTTATAACTCATCGAGTTGCTTTCACAATTTGACCATTATTTTGAATACAGATCATTCTGAATAACAAATTCGAATTGATATTAGTTCAGATCGATCGAATTTCATTACTTCAACACTGATCAAAAACACCAAACAAATTCAAAATCGTTTCCAGACCCAAACAGCAACATGAGTCGATTATCAACAAACCCAAATTTGTTAGACTCAAAGCAATACCATCGAGGTGAATTGGACTAAACAACAACCATTATTGAAATCGAGTTTGACTTTAATGAATATCGACTCAAACTCAGATTGACTCCAGTTGCTTTCAATCGATTTGAAATCCAACATCAAATATATTCAACTCAAAATCACAAATTAATAGGAATTCATCTTTCTATTCGATTCACGGAAAGCAAAATCGAAAGAATCAAAGTCCAAATTAATTCCTTTATGTTAAAATAAAAGGTTCAATACATGTCGGTTGAAGGCAAACGGGCAACAATCTGCGCCGCTAGCCCTTTTTGGATGGCAAAACCAATTCTTTTGAAAACTACATTTGTGGATCTAGGAGATATGACATTAGAATGCATGACCCGTTGGACTCTATTGAGGAGCTCCACCGCCTTTGGTGCGAGAAAACCAAATGTATCGAATGCAAAAGGTACAAACACATGTTGATTTTCTATACATGCATTCTCGTGCTTTACCACTTTGCACGCAGCGGCTTTCAAAGCGGCATGCCCAGCTGTGAAACCCCCGCTCCCCAAACCAACGAGAGGAGAGACCCCAGTAAGATCCACACACGCATGCTTCCCTCCTATCCATCCAAAGACCAAAATGTCAGCCGGTCTAAGTGTGGACCTTCGATCCTACGGGTCTGTCAAAAAATTCACCGGCGCTTCTTTATTCACAGAAATACCAGCACGCCGACAAGCATCAAAGAGAACATCCCGAACCACATCATGTCTGTACTTGAAACCAGGGAGCTCTCTACAATGAACCACATGTTCCCCAAAGGTATCCAAACATGCCTTGCGGCAAACCGGACATATCTCGTCAATTGGGAATATGGGAATCATGAGGCGGTAACGAAGGATAGTTCGGTACTCCACAGGAGACATATGCTGGCCAAGACCATCAATAGGGATAGTTACCAAAAAATCCTGAGCATGAGGTGCCCACAGACACTCAAAGACTGCTTTCTGTCTGACAGTCATGTCGTAGTCGACTTCCATATCTTGGATGATTTTGCTAAAAAGGGCACACGCCAAAACTTTTTGGGATTTAGGGGGGGCGGTGTCCTTATTAGTGAAACCGCTACAGTCAAATCCCGGAATCGTATCGCGAAGACGAGTCATAGCACATAGGTAATCCGAGTCCATACCACATATGCCACTGTCACGTAAGATGTGGTCTTGTAATTCCCAAGATTGGGCCCTCGAGGCTACAAATGCATAGGAGGAAACCTCGTATGCCGAGTACAAACCCAAACCACCCAAAACGAATAGGTAAGGAAGCCAGGCGCCACTGAATGTCTCCAAAGAAGGGGCCTCCACATACCACCATATCCTCGATAGACCTGCGCAATCCTTTGTCAAAGAACAAAGCTACCTCTTCTATGTGTACCGACTGGCATGTCCTTAAACCAAAGAATAAGAAAGCGCGACAGAAAAATATACGATGAAATCGACATTCGGTATGGATACTAGATTTGAACAATAGTCGAATGATTGTTGGACTCAATCAAGTAAAATGATGAATATTAAATTGATCACAATGTTTGGGCTAAAAGAAATATAGATTGATGAACAATGAACAAACCAACAAATTCTGTTTTGATTTGGGCTCAAGGATTGGGTTTCGAATTGATGAACAATAATAAAATTTGATTTTAAATGGGTTTGATCTAAAAAAAATTATTGGATCATCAATGGGGTTAAAACAAAGTAGATCCAACGAGTCAAAATGACCAAAAATCAAAAACGAAAAGCACGATTTAAAAAAAAATGATTGAATTCGGGTTTTGAGAAAAACCTTGATCATTCATCTTCGATCTCAACATGAATTTTTCCGAATCCATTTTAGAACTTGAGAAACCTTCTTAATGATTCTTTTTCCATTTGTAACACATGAATCAATCATTAAGGATCTCGGTTCTTTTGTTGGAACAAGAAAATCTCCAATCTTCACATTGTACCACCCACGATGCATGTTGTATAATCTGTTCTTCTCATTTTTCAACGATCTAGCATCTTCTTCATTAGAATCTTAAAAAAATTTGGGTTTGGAATTCAAATTCATTGCAACACTTGATGATTGTTTCTTTGGAACCCAAATTTGTTTCATAGATTTCGGCTTCAAGACAACCTTTTAAAGATTTTTGTTTAGAAACCAGATTGTTCTTGCTTTTGATCTTCTTCTTTTTCTCTTTCTTCCTCATATTTTTGGATCTTGAATTTTTTAATTTAAGAACAATTTCATTCTTGACAACTTCAACTTTGCAAGTTTGAATTAAATCTTGTGGAGTTTGATACATTTGAACTTCTTAGATTGAAGGCTTTCGATATGGCACCATTCCTTCAAACGAATCACAAGAATTCAAGCATTCATCAGTTTGAACTCCAATTGAACGAAAAACTTTCACATCTTCCTCCAAATCACATTGAATTCCCATTTCTTGAACTTCAACAAATTTAAGAACATGAAGATCATTTGGGTCTTCAATAAGAGAAACATATTCCTTTTTGAATAATTCTCTTTCTTTTGCTTTCTTTTGATTTTCAAACCAAGATATTATATTCATGGTGATTTCAATCAAACTTCCAATATTCAAAAGAGGTTGAATTATCAATCTTCCATGATCATCGTTCAAGCCACCATGCGAAATCAAAGGTTCCCATGCAATCAACCCGCCTTTCAACAATAACCTATAAAATTGTTTCTCATTGACTTTGTATTTGACATCTTTAATCATCACGATCCAAGAATCATAAGCTAAATACACCATGATCACAAGAACTTGGATATTTATAGAGAGAGAAAGTGAATTTGAAAGAAATCCCTAGAGAGACAAAGTGAATATGAACCAAGTTCTAGAGAGAGAAAGTGAAACTATCAAGTATTCTAGAGAGAAAAATTCAAATTTTGAATCAAATCAAAGAATAAATTCGATTTCTAGAACAAAAACTTTCTCAAAAATAAACAACTCACAATAATGAAGATTCACTCAAATCATGTTGTCATCATGGATCAATTCTTGAGAGCTTCAAGAACATCCGCTCTGATACCAATTGTAGTGACCCTAATTATGATGACATGTGCGGAATTGTAATGATCTAGTGAATCATACAAACAACAACAACACCAAGAAGTAAATGAACACGTTTAAGCTCCATTAGAATAGTAAGAGTACAAGTGGGTTTTGAATATTCTCTCACTAAACTAACTCTCCAAATGGGTCTTAAAAGTCCTTCCATAAATGGCAGTCACTAACTTCCTATTTATAGGAAAGAATCATCCCATTACACATCACAAGAGGGTAAGCCACATCCAAGGAGAACTTTGCACCCTAACAACAACTGATGGAAACCCTATCGACCTATGACCGAGGGTAGAAGAGCTTGTCGATAGAAATTGGGGAAGTTATAATCAATGAGAAAAATGGGGATCATAAGATCAAAGTTTGAAATACGCTACCAAATCCTCTAAGAAAAAGTTTGATATTGCTAATAAAAGAGTATATCGACATATTCGCATGGAATCATGAGGATCTGGTTGGAATCCCTAGATCGTTGATAGAGCATTGATTAAAGTGGATCACCAAATTCCTAAAGGGGATCGCCAACCCAGTGTTGGTAAAGAAAGGTGACAACAATATGCGAATGTGTGTTGATTTCAATGACCTTAACAAGGCTTGCCCAAAGGATAGTTATCCTTTCCCATAGACCGAGAAAAAAATTAAAGTCATTAGGAGGATACAAATGGAAGTCTTTCCTGGATGCATACAAACCCTATCAACGTGTATTAATGGAAACGACGGATGAAGACAACATAACCTTTCACGTAGAAAAAGGAACATTATGTTTTACAAAGATGTCGTGATCGGGGAACCATAAGGGAAGTTTCCTGGGCCATGTGGTGACTACTTCAGGAATATAAGCAAACCTAGAAAAAATCAAAGCATTGCTCGATGCAAGAACACCCAAAATAATGACAGATGTGTAAAGCTTGAATGGAAAGCCTGTGGCATTGGGCAGGTTTCTAACAAATTCGGAGGAGCAATCGTTACCTTTTTTAAAGGCGTTGAAAACTTATACATGTTAGATAAATATTACATGGATGAATGAAGTAGAATAAGCCTTTCAGAAGCTGAAGCTGCACCTCAAACACCTACCGATGTTGGCAAGCCCTTTGATAGGCGAAACACTAATATTGTATTTATCATCTAGTCTCGAAGCAATTAGTGTCGTTCTTATAGCCAAAAGGAAGAAGAAACAAGTACCGGTGTACTTTTTTAGAAGAATACTTTAGGTGGTCGAGTACAATTACTCGATCATTGAGAAATTAATTGTCACAACTAGCAAATTTAGGGTTGAGATTGTGATTCATGTACAAACAATTGCACAATCTAATCTTGTTGTATTAGATTATTGAAATTCAAAAATGCCAATGTTATATGAGTACATAGATGCATACACTAAGAATCAAGTTGTAATAACCTCTTATAGGATCTAATAGCTAAAAACAAATCAAGTTTTTGGGCTTGTGCTAAGGAGTTCTCGGCCCAACTAACCCTAGGTCGAAAACTCATTTTCTTTGGACCATATTGAGGCCGAAAACCCCCTTAATGGGCCATGGTAAACCCGAGAGCCCACATCATCAAAACCGAAAACCTTGAGTGGGTGTTGGGTGTTTTCGGCCACCTTAGAACCGAGAACCCCACCCTTTGAGCTAGTAGATCCGATTTTTGGGATAAGAAAAAAGGGTTTGACCAAGCATTGCCACCTCAATGCTTTACAACTCATTAGCCAACAAACAACCACACCATACACATCAATACCCATCATGCTTCCATGCAAAACCCATTAGTAACCAACATGAATGAATAAAGGCCGTCACCGTCTTTCCCTTAAGAACCCTTGGGCGAGAGTGAAGTTACGCCACTCTTGCCATACTTTTCAAACTTCACATTTCTTCTCCTCTCTAAACCAATGCCGATTTCTTGCAAGAACCACCATCTCAAGGCCGAATCCTAGTAAATATTGGTAAGCACTTTGTGTATCCCTTATGTTCTGAGCATTCTTACGTTAAAAACCACCATGTTTACACACATTTTTCGTGTGATTAGATCCTTAGAACACTTGCAATTTTCGAAAGGCCCTTCAAGCTTGTGCAAGGCTAGGCTCGACATCTTCTTCGTTTTCCTCCCTACCACACGAAAATAGCAAGGTGAGCTTCATACCCCCATTTTTTTCGTGTTTTTCATGCTTTTCGGGGGGGGGGGGGGGGGAATACAAGTCAAGTTTCATTTAACCAATGGATATTTGCATGCACCACCTTGTTTATGGAATATTTTGGGCAAATGATGTCGAAAACCTCATGCATACACACATAAAAATCGTGATTTACAAGCATGTTATAAGTTACAATGAGTTTGTTTATTTGACACTTGCATGCACTATGATTATATGTTAAATATGGAACAATTTCTTGTATAATAGGGTTGATATCATTTGTTTACATCATGAAAATCGAGACGTATTTTAAAATCATCATTTTTAAATCGTGGTTATAGATATTATATATATACAAGTATAACAAAAAAATATGTTTATATTAGTCCAAAAAAGTTTGATCTTGGATATTTACATGTACAACTTTTATAAAGTAAAATTTATATAAGTACAAAATGTTGAAGTCACCATATAGTTTATTTTTATAAAAATCGTGAACCATATGGTAAAGATTACAAAATTCAACTATTTTATGTCACAAAAGTTCAACCGGAAAAATACGAGCTATACAACACTACAAATTTTGATGATTTTTACTAAAAATAAACCTTTCTAGTAAAAATGGTCGTAATCATTGTCGTCACTATTTGGATGGGGTTAAACACATGAAAATTATGCTATTTTTCCAACATATATTACTACTAGACATATTCACAACCGACCATTTATATAAAGTGTTATAAATAGTTTACACAAAATGGTATACAAAACAGATTGATGACCGTATCGTTCGCGTGTCATAAGACACATGTCATAAAACGTATGGCATGAAACTTATAAAATGCATGTTATAAAACAACTATCATAAAGTTTCAAATAGTGAAATCATTTCGTTATACAATAAAAAGGGAGTGGTAGTTCGCATAAATCCGTTAATGCTCTAGTGAGACGTTCACTTTACCGTACCTATCTAGCGTACATTTTAAGTCCTGCATTATAACCCAAGTCTTCTGGAGGGAGAGCGAGATAATTGGGTATAGATCTATATGGGGATTAACAACCCCACACCTGAGCTGTTCGCTATAGCTAGGCAGGCCAGTCTAGGGTGACAAACATCTTTTCGATTCCGACACCTGAAGAATGTCGTATATGCATAACAGTCACATTAGCATCATTATAATAACTCACTTAGGGATTAACAATACTATCTTGGTTTACGGGAAGCTTACACTTCACCGATTTTATTAAAATATAAAACTACATATCATTTTCAGTATTCAATTGCTTACATTTCCGGTCTTAGGGTTAAGACTACAGTTTACTTATAAGAAAATATTGGATTTTCTTGGAAGATACATACACTATCATTTTACAAGGAAAGATACAAGAGTCACATACATTTTCATTAGCTTTGGATATAAGACCCACAAAACAGTTTATAGAAAATATCGGATTTTCTGAAAGTCTACAAAAACCATTTTAAACAGTTACAAATCCATTTTTACACAAAAATGCTTATGAACTCACCAGCTTTTTAGTTGACGCTTTTCAAAATGACTTGTATTCTCAGGGAACCAGTAGCGGGTAATCAACTCTGTTTTGAGATCAAGTGATGCAACATTATGGTATTTTACTTTTTGTCACTTTTGTGTAACACCTGAACAAGTACAATATGTAAACTATGTAATTTTGTATTCTCAATGTATGTCGTGTGGGTTGCTATGTTTCAGTTATATTCAACTGTTATGATACTATACAATGATGTCATCTGCCCCCAGACATTTCCGCCGTCCTGGTTAGGGGGTGTGACAGATTGGTATCAGAGCATTGTTATAGTGAACTAGTATGTCTAACCATACAAGATATACAACTATAAATACAATGAGACTAAAACACTCTGACTGAGAGTATACTTTAAAAATATAAGTATTTTATAAAAGTGTACATACATACATGCATGGTAGAAAATAATGTTATAATAAGAAGTATTAAGAAGAGTTAGACAGCGCGATTGAACTTAGACGATTATGTAATCATATCTAGGGTATATATAGCCTGATCAACTATATTTATTCGAGATATGACCAACATGTGTTTAGGAGTGGTCAAGGTGGATAACAAATCTAAAACTTACCAACTTTAAACCAAAAGGATCTAAGAACAAAACATAAAGACATAAGATATTATAGGAGTATTTTAACATTTTATGAATTTTTCATATGTCCTCTTCTGCTTATATTCTCGTAGAGACGCCATGGCAGGTTTTCACCACCCTGGAGATCCTTACTTCCCCAACCAGGGGAACGCATGATGGATCGTGGAGGATCCTGAGGAGGATCCCGAGGAGATCCTGGAGGATGAGTCGGAGGAAGAAGTCGAAGTGGAAGTAGAGGAAAAAGAGGAGGAGGAGGAGGAGGAGGAGGGGATGAGTCGGACGTGGATTCCGAAGTCATCGATCCTCCCTACATGGCTAGGGTACCAGCACACCAATGGGGCTATAATGGCCGTGCACCTCCTGGGCCTATGATCGTGAGAGATGGAGCCGACATCAGGGGCAACGCCCACCTTTTAGGATGAAGCGAGGATTTTATGACCTTCGCCATGGAGGACCTGCAGACCGAGCCCTTCCCGTCATAGTCCGGAGGATTTCAGACGTCAGAGATCAGGCTCAGGCAACAGCCAACCGAGTCATGGAGATGAGGGCTGCTATGGAGGTCACAGTCGCACGCACTCGATACCTCGAGAGGGATTACTCACCTATGGACCGACTCGTCGAGGACCTTACTACTATGCGAGCGGAAGTAAGGGAATATCAGGAGAGACATGCTGCTGTTGAGGAGAGAGTACCGGTAGCCGAGCGCCGACTAGCCGAGCTGCAGGGTGCTTCTACTTCATCCCAGGATACAACCGAAGCAAGAACAATGAGACAACACTACCACCACCGCCGCCTCCATCACAAATGGATTCGGCCACATTCCAGGTGGCAGTTTCAGCCACAGTCACTGCTGCTCTTGCACATATCAACAACAATGGTGAAAATGGAGGCGGAAGGGGAAACAGAACGGGCAGTTCCAACCATGGGGTTAATCAAGGGCTTCAGCAAGCATGTACATATAAAGACTTCACAAACGGAAAGCGAAGGCCATTCAACGGAAGTGGAGGTGTTATAGCCCTAACTCGATGGTTTGAAAAGACGGAGTCAGTCTTTGAGATCTGTGGCTGCCCGGAGGAAAGCAAAGTCAAATTTGCATCCTGTACCTTTGTCGATAGATCCCTTACATGGTGGAATGGCCACATCAAGGCTCTAACACTCCTAGTGGCGAACTCAATGACTTGGGAGGACCTCAAAACCATGATGCTTGAAGAGTGCTGCCCTAGAGGTGAGGTATAGAAAATCGAACGGGAACTATGGAATCTCACTATGAAAGACTCCGACATTGAAGCTTACACTGCCAGATTCAGCGACCTGGCAATCATGTGTCCAGGGATGATCACTTCTGAAAGTAAGAAGGTCGAACGTTTCATTTGGGGACTAACTCCCCCGATTCAATGGAACATGATTGCTGCAAACCCAGCAAAGTTCGACAACGCCAAGCGCCTTGCGC
Source organism: Lactuca virosa (assembly GCF_052849685.1). Taxonomy (NCBI): domain Eukaryota; kingdom Viridiplantae; phylum Streptophyta; class Magnoliopsida; order Asterales; family Asteraceae; genus Lactuca; species Lactuca virosa. Next base: position 246,522,375 of record NC_136426.1, read on the forward strand.
AAAAGCTCTATGACCATGGGGTACAAAAGGGCATGATGACTTCCATCACTAAACCAAAGAAGGGAATGATAACAAGAAAAACTCGGGGAACAAGAGGAAGGGGCAACAAACTCAGGAGTCTGCAAAGAAGCAACAGATCGTGGCGGTTCATGACGCTACCACTCCTGCCACACCCACACCTACCAATCCATATGCGAGATATCTCCCAAAGTGTGATAAATGCAACTTTCACCACAACGGTGCATGCCGGGAGATGCACTGCACCAACTGCAATAGGAAGGGGCACACCGCCCGATATTGCAGAACGCCAACACAACAGACAAAACAATCTACCAATGCTGGTGTAGGTAAAGCCTGTTATGGATGTGGAGAAACATGCCACTACAAAAGAAACCACCCAAAGGCTAACAACAAGAACACATAGGGAACGGGAAGAGTCCTAGCAATAGGACATAAAGAGGCAGTGAAGGATCATGTGGTGGTGATTGGTAAGTTCCTCCTCAACAACATTTATGCATGCATTTTATTTGATAGTGGGGCAAAAAGAAGATTTGTGAGTCATATGTTTAAGCACCTACTCAACCAAAATCCTCAGGCATTAAACGAAACATTTACCGTTGAAATGGCTAATGGAAAAACAGAAAGAGAAAATGATGTATTCATAGGGTGCACACTAACTTTAATTAACCACTCCTTTTCAATCAACTTAATGTTGGTTACTATTAGGAGTTTTGATGTGATCATCGACATAGATTGGTTAAGCCCCCACCGTGCCGATATTATGTGCTACGAGAAGGTGGTTCGCCTTCACCTACCCGACAACGAAACCCTGGTTATATATCGTGATAAACCCGGTATGAACCTTCGTCTCATCTTGTGTATCAAGGCACAAAAGTGTTTACACAAGATGAACTACCCCTTTTTAGCTCATGTAGTCGATAAAAAGAAAGAAGAAAAAACATTAAGGACATCCTGGAGGTGTGGGATTTTCCCGACATGTTTCCCGAAGACCTTCCGGGAATACCTCCCGAACGACAAGTCGAATTTCGGATCGACTTGATACCCGGAGCCACACAAATCGCCAAGTCATCATATAGATTAGCTCCTGTGGAGATGCAAGAGCTTTCCAGTCAATTAAGAGAATTATTGGACAAGGTGTCACACCCCCAAACCAAGGATGGCAGAAACGTTCAGGGGTGGAGGACTTCATGTATAGTATCACAACAACGAGTATAATAGTGTGCATAGTAAATACAACCATCATAAATATAATTGAAAAAGTTACATCATAAAATGAGTTTACATGTTTCAAAATCAATTACATTATGATGACAAAAATATATAGTTTGACGTCTGGCGTCCCATCCTCAAAAGTAGTTGATTACCTGTTTCACGGGTTTCTTGAGAATACAAGTAGTTTTGGAAGAGTGTCAACAATTAAGTTGGTGAGTTCATAAGCTTTTGGTTGAAATGTTGGAAAAACTTTATTGGTAAAATGAAATGTATACACAAGAAAAATCCAATATTTTCCTTATAAAATATCATGTAGTCTTAAATCCCAAGACCGAATGCATGAGTGTGTGTTCGTAATTTAAACGAAGAGTGCAGTTTTAAATAGATAAAACCACTTTTTGTTTTCGTTTTTAAAGTAGAATTTCTCGTAAACTTTAAATGATGTTAACTCCCTATGTGAGTCGCTATAACCATACTACAACCGGATGACCTGTTACAACGTTTTTCAAATGTTAAAATTTGTTATGACTTTTGTCACCCGTAGACCTGCAGGTCCCGTTGTAGCTGGCAGCAAGGTGTGGGGTGTCAATCCCAATATAGATCTATAGACAATTATCACGCTCTCCCTACGAGCGATTCTAGTTATAACTTAAAGGAATTTCTAACCCGTACTCTAAGCGTACATTTGAAGAATTGTCTCACAACTTACGTTAACGAGTTTACGTGTAGTGTTTGAGTAAAAACCTTTTTTGTGGTGGGGGTGAAATCCCCCTTTGCGTACCGAATTAGTGATGTGAGTTTCTTAAACCATACCTATTATACTTTATAGTGTGGTAGTTGAAAATCTGATGGTATTATGGTGAGACCCTTCATGTGTATGTAATAGTTTCACCAATGCATAACCATACTTTTTATATTTCATCATGCATTGTTTGTAATTGCAAAGGACCCTTATACTTGATAGAGTATTTTCTATTATATAAACATATCACAACAGATAATCACATGCAAAATACAAAATCATTAAAGGTTACACTTTGCTCAACATGCTACAAAGTGTTATGAACATTGTAATCTGTTAACTCGTTTTTAACTTTTCTACACTGTTTTAGAAACGTCATAGAAAAATCATACGAAGTCAAAAACCAAATCCGTAAACTCTGAGAGTTTAAAACATGTGTCTATTTCATTCATAATTTTTATTATGATTTTTAGAAATCTCTAACTTGTGTGAAAATGCCCATATTTACAGAATGGTCTGAATTCGTTTCTGAAATGATAGGAAGTTTTGTAAAAATCACCATAAATTGTAGAATATTCGTATGGAGATGTGCAAGTAGTCATTTTAAAGGTGTGAACCTGAACTACTTGCATATTAAACAGGTTTGAAAGATATTGAGTTTAAGATGACCAAAGCAGTCCGTGAATAGGACTCAACTTTTCTGATGGAAGCTGTTGTTTGAATTTAGTTGAGTTTTTGGCATTTTAACTTGTATTCTCCCCCCTAAATCTTGAAGAAAACATAAAAATGTGGGGGTATGAACTCAACTTGAGTGATCCCTTAAGATGGATGATGAAAAGAAGAAGTTTCCAAGCCAAGAACACTTGGGAGATACTTGGAGATTCGAAGATCCTAAGCACAAATATGATGATATTTGTATAAGAGTTTCATGATTTGAGTGAAAGAGTGTAGAGTATTCAAATGTAGGATGAATTTTCTTACCAAGACTAAAGTGAAAAGCTCAAGAGCAACCTTGAAATCTCGAGTTCTAGAGAGGGAGAGAGAGAGAGGTGTTTGCTTTTTGGGTGAGAGTGAATGAGTAAAGTGGGGAGTGATTTAAGTGTTTCCAGCTTTTGATGAAGCTATGCAGCTGGAGGAGGGGTGTCAAAGGACAAATAGTACACTAGGTAGGGAGGAATAGTGACTGATGGTTGTCCTATGAGAGTATGGGTGTTAACTTGTGTCATACTCTAGATAAAGTCAACACTCTATCACAAAATCTAACTTAATATATTTTATTCTTGGACAAGGATTTTTCCCCAAAATATAATTAAAATATGAATATTTAGGGTTTCTTATGTTAAAATACGAGTTTGGGTGAAAATCCCGCGTTAAAATCACGAAAATCGGGCTTAAAACGAAGTTTGGGTCAAAAACCGGGAAGAAGCTGCGAGCAGCCGAAGCCATGAGGCGAGGTTCGGTCCATGGTGCTGAATAGCCGAAGGCAGGCTCGGTCCGAGATGGATTCGGTTGCAAGACTACGATCGAAGGTGGGGGGGGGGTTCGGTTCTAATAGGGAGTTCGGTTCTATGCAGGAGTGAAATGGACTGAGAGGCGTGCAAGGAGCCGAACTCGAAGGTGACTTCGGTTCTAATAGGGAGTTCGGTTCTAATAGCAGTTCGGTTCTTATAGCATTTCGGTTCTTATAGCATTTCGGTTCTAAGCAAGTTCGGTTCCTAAGAGGTTTCGGCTCTTAAGAGAGTTCGGTTCCTAAGAGGTTTCGACTCTTAATGATTGTCTTTCCGTTTATCTTCCTGTTTCGAGTTGTTTTCGACTAAATTAAGGGTCGGGATGCCCCGGGTGATTATAAAAAGTTGAGAGAGATTTCTCATACTTATAGAGATTTCACATACTTGGAGAGATTTCTCATACTTAGAGAGATTTCACATACTTGGAGATATTTCCCATACTTAGAGAGATTTTGGGAGAGATTTCACATACTTGGAGTGATTTGGGAGAGATTTCACATACTTGGAGAGATTTCTCATACTTAGAGAGATTTGGGAGAGATTTCACATACTTGGAGAGATTTGAGGTAGAGAGAGATAGAGCGAGAGAGATTTCGTTTGAGACCTTTTTGCATGTTTAGCTTCGCTACGCAAGGTGTGTAACCCTCGTTAAGAGTCTTTATGAATGTTATACGTCCCCGAGGGGTACGGGATAGTGTTTTACCAAGTAGTCTCATCACTTACCCTGATTCGGGTTTGAGAATTCGGTACGTATGAATTTTTCAAGTGATAACTTCTTATAAAAATAGCGAGTTGTACAGTAGTAACAATATGTAAACCCTAATATACAAGGTTAATTGAGTTGATCGGTTTGACTTGTTGACTTTATTTGACATTGACTTGACCAGATTTTGACGGTTGTCACATCATCCCCCCGTTAGAAGGAATTTCGTCCCAAAATTAGCGTTTTGATTGGGACTTCAAGAGTTGGGGAAAAGATGTGGGTATCTTTGTTTCATTTGATCCTCGCGTTCCCAGGTGAATTCAGGTCCTTGCTTTGCATTCCAACGGACCTTCACAATCGGAATACGACTTTGTTTCGTCCTCTTGATCTCTCGATCCATGATTTCTACCGGTTCTTCTATGAAGTGGAGACTCTCGTTGACCTCGATTTCCTCGAGTGGGATCACAAGAGTCTCGTCAGACAGACACTTCTTTAAATTTGACACGTGGAAAGTCGGGTGTACGTTGTTAAGTTCTTGGGGTAGCGGAAGTTTGTATGCTACCGGGCCAATCCTGGCAAGGATTTCAAACGGTCTGATATATCTTGGGTTTAGCTTACCACGTTTACCAAAACGTATCGTTCCTTTCCATGGTGAGACCTTCAATTGCACCCGGTCCCCAACCTGGAATTCCAAGGGTTTGCGTCGCTTATCGACGTAGCTCTTTTGTCTATCTCGAGATGCTTTCAATCTTTCTCGAATTTAAACAATCTTTTCCGTAGTTTCCCTTATGATTTCAGGGCCAGTGAGGGTGCTGTTAGGGACTTGCCCTTTTGCTAACTGTGTATCTCTCACTTCAGCCCAGCACAGTGGTGATCTGCACTTGTGGCCATAAAGAGCTTCAAACGGCGCGACCTTGATGCTGGTATGGTAGCTGTTGTTGTATGAGAATTCAATAAGTGGTAAATGGGTATCCCAAGCTTTACCGAAGTCTATCACACATGCTCTTAGCATATCTTCCAGGGTTTGAATAGTTCTTTCGCTCTGCCCGTCAGTTTGAGGATGGTAGGCCGTACTCATGTCTAGCCTGGTCCCTAGAGCTTTCTGTAGGGACTGCCAGAACCGTGAAGTGAATCTACTATCCATGTTATAGATAATGGATCTCGGTACACCATGTAGTCGTACAACCTCTTTGATGTACGTCCTAGTCAACTTTTCCATCTTGTCGGTCTCCTTTATTGGCAGGAAGTGCGCAGATTTGGTCGATCTATCGACGATTACCCAAATGGTATCCAGACCACCCGTTGTCTTAGGCAGTTTGGTTATGAAATCCATGGTTATTCGTTCCCACTTCCATTCGGGTATCACAGGTTGTTGTAGTAAACCCGAAGGCTTTTGGTACTCTACCTTAACCTTGGCACAAGTCAAACACTTGCTCACGTATGTAGCGATTTCGGCTTACATGTTCGGCCACCAGTAGAGTTTCTTCAGGTCCAGGTACATCTTGTCTGAGCTGGGATGTACGGAGTATCGCGTTTTGTGTGCTTCATTCAGGACGACGTCCCTGAACCCGCCAAATCTCGGTGTCCAAATTTGGTTCATGAGATAACGAGCTCCGTCGTCCTTGACTTTTAGATTCTTATCCATTCCTCTTAAAGCCTCACCTATTACATTCTCAGGCTTCAAAGCTTCCAGCTGGGCCTCTTTGATTTGCATGGACAGGTGCGAATGAATTGTCATTGTTAATGACTTTACTCGGCGACCCGAGTATTCTTTTCGACTTAAGGCGTCAGCTACCACGTTGGCCTTGCCTGGGTGATAACGAATCTCACACTCGTAATCATTCAGTAATTCTACCCACCGTCTCTGCCTCATGTTAAGCTCTTTTTGATTGAGGATGTGTTGAAGGCTTTTATGATCGGTAAAGATGGTACACTTCGTTCCGTAAAGGTAGTGCCTCCAGATCTTTAGGGTGAATACTACTGCTCCTAATTCGAGGTCATGCGTGGCATAGTTGACCTCGTGCGTTTTTACTTGCCTTGATGCGTAGGCAATGACCTTTCCTCGTTGCATTAATACACACCCCAAACCCTGGTTTGATGCGTCGCAATAAACCACAAAGTCTTCAGTTCCCTCGGGTAAGTACAAAATCGGGGCGCTGCACAGGGCTTGCTTTAATGTTTGGAAAACGGTTTCTTGTTTCTCACCCCAGTTGAAAGCCACACTCTTTCTGGTTAGGGTGGTAAGTGGTTTGGCAATTTTGGAGAAGTTCTGGATGAAACTTTGGTAGTAGCCAGCGAGGCCTAAGAATTGGCGAATTTCTGTAGGCGTCCTTGGGGCTGACCAGTTCTCGATCGCCTTGATTTTGGAGGGATGCACGTGTATCCCATTCTCACTAACCACATGACCAAGGAAGTCCACTTCTCGGATCCAAAATTCACACTTCGAAAATTTTGCATACAATTTCTCCACCCTTAGAGTCTCCAAAACCTGTCGTAGATGTTGGCTATGTTCTTCCTTACTACTAGAATAGATCAGGTGTCGTCTATGAAGACAATCACGAACTTGTCTAGATAAGGCCGACACACCCGGTTCATTAGATCCATGAACACTGCGAGTGTAACATCCCAAAAATCATGACCAAAAATTTCTTTTAAAAACATTACTAAACCATAGCATTAAATCATTTCAAACATACTAAAAAGGGTTATATGACAAATCAGAGTATTTTTCCCAAAACACTTATTCATTTTATCAGAGTAAACATCCCAGGCTAAACTTCTTGGTGTGTGCCATGCGATCATCCCGAGCTCTTCTTTCCGCTATCGGAAGTACCTGAAACCAAAACTGAAAACCGTAAGCACGACGCTTTGTGAGTTCCCCAACCTACCACATACCATATATATCTACTGATCCAAACATGCCATATACAACTGTGAGCACATAATCACATACTGGGCCCCCGCCCGCTGCATTGGGCCTCGCCCACCATCAGACCTCGTCCGTCATCAGGCCCCGCCTGGCATCAAGTCCCACCTGGCATCGAGCCCCGCTCGGTATACATATATGTTTCCTTTAGGCACCGCCTGTCTCTAGGCCTCGCCCGCCATACACATACATACGGTTAAATAACACACTGAACATACATAAGCATTTACTAACCATTCCCTGCTCTAAGGCCTCGCCTAACTTGGGCCCTGCCCCTGGTCTGCTTCTGAGGTAGTGGAACCCCGTCCACACCCGTACTGGTAGTGAGATACAGGCCCTCGCCCACACTCACATCCTTCCTATCACGGGGCTCACCCCTGCTCTGCTAATATCTAGATATGGAACCCCATCCATACTCAGCTTGTGATGAGATACGGGACCTTGCCCACACTCACCTCCCTACCAGGCACATACAAGTATCACGAAGACAACAAGTATAATCTAACGCACTACATAAGAATCTTCCTCGGGAATATCCCGGCATCGGACCCCCGGCCCGGAAACATACTATTATCTAACGTACTTCGGGCTTACCCAGACATCGGACCCTCGTTCCGGATCCTATCATTCCGACACATGCAAGAATCACAAAGACGTCTAGCATCCTAACATTCCTCAGGCCTCGCCCGACATCAGGTCGTAACCCGGAACGTATATCAATAAGTGCCTAGGGCTAACCCCCGGGTCTTCCTTCTATACATAAGCATAAACATGAACATGAACATAATGGGCCGGCATTGTGGTCGTAGACCCATGCACACAGTGAGGAGACTCACCTCGCACTGCTGAAAACTCGCTGAACACTTCTGACTGCTAACCGGCAACTTCTGAACCGCTGACCCTTCGGCTTCCCAAACTATCAATACCCAAAATAACATTTAGACCACAATAAACCAAAAGTCAACCCTGGTCAAACTTGGTCAAAGTTGATGGTCAAAGTCAACATCCAGTTGACTTGACTCGCCGAGTTGGTCTACCCACTCGTCGAGTCCATACTCTTCCAATCCCAAAACAACCCCGACTCTACTCGTCGAGCCTTGCGAGAACTCGACGGGTTCTCCTTCAACCATGCCACTGGGACCATCTTCAACTGACTCGTCGAGTTCACCATTGAACTCGTCTAGTTCATCATCCATATATGAATGTCTCTAGTCTGTGACTCGCCGAGTGTATGAACAACTCGTCGAGTCCATCTTCATAACTAAGAAGATTGCCTTAGACTCGCTGAGTTCTTCCTTGAACTCGTCGAGTACGATGAACTTCATAACCATTATGGACTCAGACTGGCTGAGTCCCTTTCTAATCTCAACTCATACCCTTAACAGAAGGGGTTTGGGGCAATAACTAGTCTGGCTCGCCGAGTGCCACAACTGACTCACCGATTCTCTCCATGTCCAACACTATTCAGACGATTTCAGACAAGCTCAAGGCATCCAAGACCCAGATCTGGCCTCCTAGGGTCGGGATATCACACAAAGCTGCTACCTTTGCACCCTTGCATGGCCCTTTTTGCTCAAAAGGCCATAATAACCACTTAAACTTTGCATGGGGAGTTCTATTGGCATAAAGCTTCCATCTTTACGCCTTTACCACTCAATACACTCCTAGATCTGAAAGTATCTGGCTTGGGGACGTCCAAATTCCACAAGAAATCACCCTTGGTCCACAAACTTCATAAAAAGGAACATAAGGAGATCTAACAAACTAGAAGTCAAGGAAGGAACTTGATTACCAAAATTAGCAGGAAATGGAGTGAATCTTCTGGATCTACTCCTTCCTTCTTGAACCTCCAACTTTCTTCTTGTTCCTCCAAGCTTCAAGAATGCTCCAAAACTCTCAAAATAACTCACAACTCAAGGGAGGCTCTAGGGTTTTCGTTCTGGACTTGAGAGAGTATCAAGGGGGCTGATGAAGGCTATAATGTTCCTTAAATAGGGTACAAGGCCCGCATTTAGGGTTTTCCCCAAACCTGGCCAACTCGCCGAGTCCGTCTTCTGACGCGCCGAGTCCGTCTTTTGACTCGTCGAGTAAGCCACTAAACCCGCATCCAAATCGCGCTTCTACTCGTCGAGTCACCCATCTACTCGACGAGTCACCTCCTCAAAAGAGGTTTCCTTCCCTTTCTAAGCCTTTCGAATTCAGGGTGTTAGAACTCTCCCCCACTTAAACTAGACTTCGTCCTCGAAGTCCGCGACGGTCAACTATCTTAAAATCCGCTTACAGCTTTACACACTACACCCATTAGGTCCAAACCCTGGAAATATCATCCTTAGAATAATCCGATCATTACTACCTTCGAGTACAACACCTTTACCCAACCGGTAACCCTGCCGGTACTCCCAGTACACTTATACTAATACACCAGGGGTTCACCCCCTTTACCCTGCACTGCCACTGGCCTTTCCATGGCAGCTCCCTATAAGCAACGATCTTTCCGATCTCCATCAAGAACAAATCTTCTACTGAAACCGCAATTCTGGCCACTCTCAGTGCCGACTATCATACCATCACTCACGAAATATCCCCTCATACGATGCTCCAATACTGAAAACTCCACCCAACGTGTGAATTCAGACCATCCTCCGAGATTATCTGACTCCGCAGTGAGCAACTTAGCATTACCTGATCAGCTCACTGCCTTCTGCACTAACACCTTATCATCATTCCTGCTTGAAGTCCTGTCGACTCCCATCCGCCTTCCGGACGAACCGAGACCACCCTGGTCCCAACCGATCTACTATTACGCGAGAACGTTCCCTCAGTCGCTCCCAGCGACTCATGAAGATACCGCGACTACCTGAACCGCTCTACCAACCCAGCCACTCTGGCTCTAGAAGATCTAGGATCCCCGATCCCCTACCTGACCCTAAGGTCTCTACCAGGTCCCACCTGTTGCTGAAAGATCACGGGCCTCGCCCACGGGTCCCACCCATCTATACTTCGGAGCGGCCTCTCCCACAGGTCTCACCTATCCAGGGCTATGCAGACCCACTCCCCTTCTGACCTCAACTAGCTAAACCTTCCTGATTCTTATCATGCTAACTCGGAGGTACGGGCCCCCCGCCCATACTCTGCGAACTAGGAGATACGGGCCTTCGCCCACACTCCGCTAACTAAGCTGCTAATGAATGATACGGCTTACCCGCAGTCTTACATCACTTCCCTCACTGACTCGCTGCTGGGGAATGCTGCAACTACCCCGCGGCCTTATATCCCGACTAAACTCGCATCTGCCGAAGGCTCCCTGATCTGGTTTCTCCGAACCAGCCATCAACTACTTGCGAAGACGCGAACTCAAGGTTGGGAAGTTTCTCCCAACTTCCAATCTAACTGCTCCTCAATCCAAACAGCCACTTGAGCTGCTTCCTTCCTTATCAAGACTGCGAAACCACTTCAGTCTTGCATTTACTTATGTCGCTGGCCCCAACACGAGTGGCTCTCCCCCACTTCTATTCGTCTAGCTCCTCACAGCTCACAGCTTGAGAGAATTACCAATTCTCCCTACCATCCTCTGTCCACTCCTGCTGAAAACCCGAGCTCACCACAGCTGGGAATCTAACCGATCTCCCCTAACGACACCTTCCCGAACTAGAGAGACACTACCGAGTCCCACACATGCATGCTACAGTTACTGAATCCAAAGTAACCTGCTCTAAAATAGGCGACCTCCTATTATCATTCTAAAATCCAAGGTATGCAGATGGCATATAACTCAATCACAAGCAGGCCATAAAATTCCGAAATATCATTATCAATACCGATGCAGAACCATAACAATAAGATAATAACATAAGATGATAGGGAAATGAAAGAAGATATGTACCTGACGCATCGGGCTGCTCACACCTAATCTGAAACCAACTGATACGCCCTGCTCCTTGCTGCAGGCGCCTCCGCCCGGCTCTGACGGCCGTCGGTAATCCACAAGGTTGTTGGGGCAGGTGCTATCACCTGTCCTGCTGAATGCAAAATTGGACATTGGGCCTTCTTGTGGCCCCTCTGACTACAATAAAAACATATCAGGTCTGATCCCTGAGTGATGGTAGCTGTACAATCCCTGCTGAAATGGCCAGTCCGGCTGCACTTGAAGCAGCCTGAATCACCACCACTACCGCTCCTGCACGTACCCTAATGCGTCCTGCCACACTTGCCACAGCGGCTGTGGCTGTGGAAATCCCTCGATCCCGAATCTGACCCCCTGCGTCTCTTGCCTGAACCTGTGGCTACCTAAATCTCATCCGGCCTCCTCTTCCTGATCTGCTCCAGATTAATCTCCCTCTCCCTGGCCCGAGCAATCATGTCCTCCAGCGTCATGCAGCTGGACCTGCTCACAAACTCCCTGATGTTAGCTCTCAGCCTCTAGTGATATCGGGCCTTCTTCATCTCCTCGTCTGCCACATACTGCGGAACCAGAAGGTCTCTCTCCCTGAACATGGCGGTGATCTCCGCCACTGTCTCTGTAGTCTGTCTCAGATCCTGGAACTCCCGGGCTAACTGCTTCACCTCAATCACCGGTGCAAACTCTGCCTTGAACCTGGCTGAGAAGTCGCTACATGTCATCGCGTCCAACGCGGCATCATCCCCGATAGCATGACCAACCTCCTCCCACCAATCCCGTGCTCTGTCCTTCAGAAGACAGGAGGTGAGTCGAACCTTGTCCCCCTCGGGACACCGGCTAGAACGAAAAGCGTTGGCGACATCAGCCAACCATCTGACACTAGCAATGGGGTCCCTAGCCCCATGGTAGTCTAGAGCTCCACAAGCTCTGAACTCCCGGAATGTCAAAGTACGTGCTCCCAGCATAGCTACCATCTCGGCGCGGAAGGCTCCCATCCTCTCATCCAATATCTCCAGTATGCCCTCCTTGACCGTGCCAAAGATCACAGGAGTCTGGTCTAGAATACTGCGTGTAACCTCCGCTGATACAAACTCCCTCATCCGCTCCTCGAGCTGCTCAGTCCCTGAACCCGAGCCTGATCCCTCTCTGACACCTGACCCAACCACTGGTCCATCTTGCAATGTCGCCATACTGAAAAACATGCCATAACAATCCTCAAAATACACATTACTGCCGAGGGATCACACACACTACAAGTTACCTGGTTTCATCTCGGCCCCTCTTGACTCGAGTACGAATCCTCTGCTTTCAGTAGTACGGGCCCATACTACCTTCCACATATATGCGTACTTTCCTCAAGAGTTACCTCAACTCCACCAAGTCCCTTTCACTACCACCGCTGCTCCCAGCACTAAACTCATCCTAGGCCTACCCTAGGGAAATCTCTGACCCAAACCAGTCCTCAGCTGCTGAAGGTCTCTTTGTAATGCCAATTAGCCATCACCTGAATACCATCACATATAACGAGGCTCATATAATCCTTCGAGTAAAGGACTCTTCCCTACAACGGTTAGACTCAAACGAGAGCTGCGCAGTAGGGCCAAATCCAGCACTCTGAGATTATTCAACCCTGATCATATGTGACTTGACGCATTCACCTAATGGCTAACTCTCATCACTCAGAGTCCCACAAAGCACAAAGCAGGCAACATTCAGACCAAAGGAAAATCCAACCATATCATAGTCAAGCAATTCAATCCAAATAACAAGAATCTGCACTAGCAGGCGATATAAGCTCATATAATCAGGCATAACCTAAACAGGCTATCCTACCACTGTCTAACCAATACTAGCATATAGCTCAATAAGCACATATAACAGGCACATAAGGCATCCTCCTCGATCCTTAGCCCTAAATCTAGCATGTTGATCACATATTCATAACATAACATAAACTTGTATGGGTAATTTGGGAGAACTTACTTGTGCTCGGCTGATTGCATGCACCACACCCTTTTCCCTTTTCAAAGTTCTTATTCCTTTTTTGAAATACTTTTTCTTTTCAAAGTTCTTTTTACAAAAATGATTCTATTTCAAAAATTCCCTTACCAAGCCCTCAGTTTGAGTTCATTCACACCTGAGGGTGTGCCCGAATCCTTCAAACCAAGGCTCTGATACCAACTTGTAACATCCCAAAAATCATGACCAAAAATTTCTTTTAAAAACATTACTAAACCATAGCATTAAATCATTTCAAACATACTAAAAAGGGTTATATGAAAAATCAGAGTATTTTTCCCAAAACACTTATTCATTTTATCAGAGTAAACATCCCAGGCTAAACTTCTTGGTGTGTGCCATGCGATCATCCTGAGCTCTTCTTTCCGCTATCGGAAGTACCTGAAACCAAAACTGAAAACCGTAAGCACGAAGCTTAGTGAGTTCCCCAACCTACCACATACCATACATATCTACTAATCTAAACATGCAATATACAACTGTGAGCACATAATCACATACAGGGCCCCCGCCCGCTGCATTAGGCCTCGCCCACCATCGGACCCCGTCCGTCATCAGGCCCCGCCTGGCATCAGGTCCCACCTGGCATCGAGCCCATCTCGGTATACAGATTTGTTTCCTTTAGGCCCCGCCTGTCTCTGGGCCTCGCCCGCCATACACATACATACGATTAAATAACATACTGAACATACATAAGCATTTCCTAACCATTCCCTGCTCTAAGGCCTCACCTAACTTGGACCCCGCCCCTGGTCTGCTACTGTGGTAGTCGAACCCCGTCCACACCCCTACTGGTAGTGAGACACGGGCCCTCGCCCACACTCACATCCTTCCTATCACGGGCCTCGCCCCTGCTCTGCTAATATCGACATATGGAACCCCATCCATACTCAGCTTGTGATGAGATACGAGACCTTGCCCACACTCACCTCCCTACCAGGCACATACAAGTATCACGAAGACAACAAGTATAATCTAACGCACTACATAAGAATCTTCCTCGGGAATATCCCGGCATCGGACCCCCGGCCCGGAAACATACTATTATCTAACGTACTTCGGGCTTATCCCAACATCGGACCCTCGGACCGGATCCTATCATTCCGACACATGCAAGAATCACAAAGACCTCTAGCATCCTAACATTCCTCGGGCCTCGCCCTACATCAGGTCGTAACCCGGAACATATATCAATAAGTGCCTAGGGCTAACCCCTGGGTCTTCCTTCTATATATAAGCATAAACATGAACATGAACGTAATAGGCCGACATTGTGGCCGTAGACCCATGCACACAGTGAGGAGACTCACCTCGCACTGCTGAAAACTCGCTGAACACTTCTGACTGCTAACCATTCTGAACCGCTGACCCTTCGACTTCCCAAACTATCAATACCCAAAATAACATTTAGACCACAATAAACCAAAAGTCAACCCTGGTCAAACTTGGTCAAAGTCAATGGTCAAAGTCAACATCCAGTTGACCTGACTCGCCGAGTTGGTCTACCTACTCGTCGAGTCCATACTCTTCCAATCCCAAAACAACCCCGACTCTACTCGTCGAGCGTTGCGAGAACTCGACGGGTTCTCCTTCAACCATGCCATTGGGACCATCTTCAACCGACTCGTCGAGTTCACCATTGAACTCGTCGAGTTCATCATCCACATATGAATGTCTCTAGTCTGTGACTCGCCGAGTGTATGAACTACTTGTCTGAGCTGGGATGTACGGAGTGTCGCGTTTTGTGTGCTTCATTCAGGACGACGTCACTGAACCCGCCAAATCTCGGTGTCCAAATTCGGTTCATGAGATAACGAGCTCCGTCGTCCTTGACTTTTAGATTCTTATCCATTCCTCTTAAAGCCTCACCTGCTACATTCTCAGGCTTCAAAGCTTCCAGCTGGGCCTCTTTGATTTGCATGGACAGGTGCGAATGAATTGTCATTGTTAATGACTTTACTCGGCGACCCGAGTATTGTTTTAGACTTAAGGCGTTAGCTACCACGTTGGCCTTGCCTGGGTGATAACGAATCTCACACTCGTAATCATTCAGTAATTCTACCCACCGTCTCTGCCTCATGTTAAGCTCTTTTTGATTGAGGATGTGTTGAAGGCTTTTGTGATCGGTAAAGATGGTATACTTCGTTCCGTAAAGGTAGTGCCTCCAGATCTTTAGGGCGAATACTACTGCTCCCAATTCGAGGTCATGCGTGGCATAGTTGACCTCGTGCATTTTTAATTTCCTTGATGCGTAGGCAATGACCTTTCCTCGTTGCATTAATACACACCCCAAACCCTGGTTTGATGCGTCGCAATAAACCACAAAGTCTTTAGTTCCCTCGAGTAAGTACAAAATCAGGGCGCTGCACAGGGCTTGCTTTAATGTTTGGAAAGCGGTTTCTTGTTTCTCACCCCAGTTGAAAGCCACACTCTTTTGGGTTAGGGTGGTAAGTGGTTTGGTAATTTTGGAGAAGTTCTGGATGAAACTTCGTTAGTAGCCAGCGAGGCCTAAGAATTGGCAAATTTCTGTAGGCGTCCTTGGTGCTGACCAGTTCTCGATCTCCTTGATTTTGGAGGGATCCACATGTATCCCTTTCTCGCTAACCACATGACCGAGGAAGTCCACTTCTCGGATCCAAAATTCACACTTCGAAAATTTTGCATACAATTCCTCCGCCCTTAGAGTCTCCAATACCTGTCATTGATGTTGGCTATGCTCTTCCTTACTACTGGAATAGATCAGGATGTCGTCTATGAAGACAATCACGAACTTGTCTAGATAAGGCCGGCACACCCGGTTCATTAGATCCATGAACACTGCAGGCGTAACATCCCAAAAATCATGACCAAAAATTTCTTTTAAAAACATTACTAAACCATAGCATTAAATCATTTCAAACATACTAAAAAGGGTTATATGACAAATCAGAGTATTTTTCCCAAAACACTTATTCATTTTATCAGAGTAAACATCCCAGGCTAAAATTCTTGGTGTGTCTCATGCGATCATCCCGAGCTCTTCTTTCCGCTATCGGAAGTACCTGAAACCAAAACTGAAAACCGTAAGCACGAAGCTTAGTGAGTTCCCCAACTACCACATACCATACATATCTACTGATCCAAACATGCCATATACAACTGTAAGCACATAATCACATATTGGGCCCCCGCCCGCTGCATTGGGCCTCGCCCACCATCAGACCCCGTCCGTCATCAGGCCCCGACTGGCATCAGGTCCCACCTGGCATCGAGCCCCGCTCGGTATACAGATCTGTTTCCTTTAGGCCCCGCCTGTCTCTGGGCCTCGCCCGCCATACACATACATACGATTAAATAACACACTGAACATACATAAGCATTTACTAACCATTACCTGCTCTAAGGCCTCGTCTAACTTGGGCCCCGCCCCTGGTCTGCTACTGAGGTAGTGGAACCCCATCCACACCCCTACTGGTAGTGAGATACGGGCCCTCGCCCACACTCACATCCTTCCTATCACGGACCTCGCCCCTGCTATGCTAATATCGAGATATGGAACCCCATCCATACTCAGCTTGTGATGAGATACGGGACCTTGCCCACACTCACCTCCCTACCGGGCACATACAAGTATCACGAAGACAACAAGTATAATCTAATGCACTACATAAGAATCTTCCTCGGGATTATCCCGGTATCGGACCCCCGGCCCGGAAACATACTATTATCTAACGTGCTTCGGGCTTACCCCGACATCGGACCCTCGATCCGGATCCTATCATTCTGACACATGCAAGAATCACAAAGACCTCTAGCATCCTAACATTCCTCGGGCCTCGCCCGACATCAGGTCGTAACCCGGAACATATATCAGTAAGTGCCTAGGGCTAACCCCTGGGTCTTCCTTCTATACATAAGCATAAACATGAACATGAACATAATGGGCCGGCATTGTGGCCGTAGACCCATGCACACAGTGAGGAGACTCACCTCGCACTACTGAAAACTCGCTGAACACTTCTGACTGCTAACCGGCAACTTCTGAACCGCTGACCCTTTGGCTTCCCAAACTATCAATACCCAAAATAACATTTAGACCACAATAAACCAAAAGTCAACCGTGGTCAAATTTGGTCAAAGTCAATGGTCAAAGTCAACATCTAGTTGACCTGACTCGCCGAGTTGGTCTACCCACTCGTCGAGTCCATACTCTTCCAATCCCAAAACAACCCCGACTCTACTCGTTGAGCCTTGCGAGAACTCGACGGGTTCTCCTTCAACCATGCCACTGGGACCATCTTCAACCGACTCGTCGAGTTCACCATTGAACTCGTCGAGTTCATCATCCACATATGAATGTCTCTAGTCTGTGACTAGCCGAGTGTATGAACAACTCGTCGAGTCCATCTTCATAACTAAGAAGATTGCCTTAGACTCGCCGAGTTCTTCCTTGAACTCATCGAGGACGATGAACTTCTTAACCATTATGGACTCAGACTGGCTGAGTCCCTTTCTAATCTCAACTCATACCCTTAATAGAAGGGTTTTGGGGCAATAACTGGCCTGACTCGCCGAGTGCCACAACTGAATCGCCGAGTCTCTCCATGTCATCCAAGACCCAGATCTGGCCTCCTAGGGTCGGGATATCACACAAAGCTGCTACCTTTGCACCCTTGCATGGCCCTTTCTGCTCAAAAGGCCATAATAACCACTTAAACTTTGCATGGGGAGTTCTATTGGCATAAAGCTTCCACCTTTATGCCTTTACTACTCAATACACTCCTAGATCTGAAAGGATCTGGCTTGGGGACGTCCAAATTCCACAAGAAATCACCCTTGGTCCATAAACTTCATAAAAAGTAACATAAGGAGATCTAACAATCTAGAAGTCAAGGAAGGAACTTGATTACCAAAATGAGCAGGAAATGGAGTGAATCTTCTGGATCTACTCCTTCCTCCTTGAACCTCCAACTTTCTTCTTGTTCCTCCAAGCTTCAAGAATGCTCCAAAACTCTCAAAGTGACTCACAACTCAAGGGAGGCTCTAGGGTTTTCGTTCTGGACTTGAGAGAGTATCAAGGGGGCTGATGAAGGCAATAATGTTCCTTAAATAGGGTACAAGGCCCGCATTTATGGTTTTCCCCAAACCTGGCCAACTCGCCGAGTCCGTCTTCTGACTCGTCGAGTAAGCCACTAAACCCGCGTCCAAATCGTGCTTCTACTCGTCGAGTCACCCATCTACTTGACGAGTCACCTCCTCAAAAGAGGTTTCCTTCCTTTTCTAATCCTTCCGAATTCAGGGTGTTACAACAGGTGCGTTTGTTAAACCGAAGGGCATGACTACAAACTCGTAGTGACCGTACCGAGTTCTGAACGCCGTTTTGGGAACATCCTCCTCCTGAACTCGTAGCTGATGGTACCCCGACCTCAGGTCGATCTGTGAGAAGTAAGATGCTCCTTGAAGTTGGTCGAATAGGTCGTCGATTCGGGGCAAAGGATATCGGTTTTTGATGGTAAGCTTATTTAGCTCGCGGTATTCGATACACATGCGTAACGATCCATCCTTCTTTTTCACAAACAGAACTGGTGCTCCCCAAGGCGAGAAGTTGGGTCTAATGAACCCTTTGCTCAGCAGTTCGTTTAGCTGGCTGGATAGTTCTTGCATCTCGGCTGGCGCTAGACGGTAGGGCGCTCTGGCTACAGGGGTAGCTCCGGGGATTAGGTCGATTCAGAATTCGACTTGTCGTGCGGGAGGGACTCCGGGAAGGTCTTCCGGGAATACGTCAGAGAAATTACAGACCTCCGGAATGTCCTTGATGTTTTTCACTTCTTATTTCTTATCCACAACGTGGGCTAAGAAGGCATGGTATTCCTTGCGGAGATACTTTTGGGCTTTGACTCAAGAGATGATTTGTAGGTTTGCACTGGGTTTATCGCCGTAGACGACAAGAGTTTTTCCACTCGGCAGATTAAGGCGTACAGCCCTTTCGTAACACAATAATGTCAGCACGATTTGAACTTAACCAATCCATGCCAATGATGACGTCAAAACTTTTTATTGCGACTGGCAATAGATCGATTTTGGATGAGTGGTTGTCTAGAGTGAGGGTACACCCTGAGTATATGTCATTAGTGTTTTCTGTTTTTTTCATTAGCGATTTCTACTACGTACGTATCTTTTAGTGATTGAGGATTTTGTTTTAATAATTGTTTGAATTTGTGGCTAACGAAACTCCTCTCCACTCCAATATCGAATAATATGCATGGATATGAGTTATTGAGGAGAAACGTACTGGTAACCACCGCTGGATCCTCCCTTGCTTCTCCTTTTCCTGTGGCCAAGATCTTCCCGACACCGCCGGTGTTTGCATTTCCAGCCTTTGGGCAATCCCTCTTGTAATGCCCAGTTTCCCCGCAACCGTAACAGGCTCGGCTTGCTCCGGCGTTGGCGGCGGGGTTGGCTTATTGGGAAGACGCCCTGCAGAAACGGGCCCATACTGTCTCGACAAGGACCGTTGTGGTGAAAGTTGCACTTGTTGCACTTGGGAAGGGTTCCAGCATATTGTCTGAGTGGTGCTGGAGTGGAAGGAGTGGTGGCAGCATGGATGGCAACAGTCTGCTGCTTCTTTACGGGGCCCTGTGCAGGTTTCTTCTTTTTATTATTCCAAAATTTCCTCTTGTTGTTCCCTCGTCGTGCTTGATCGGAGGTGGTTGTCACAGTGGCATGGCTGGCCCGATGATCAATGAGTTGTTGTGCCAACTCCTTGGCACTCTCGAAAGTAGTTGGTCGTGAGGCCAACACACTATCTTGAATCTTGGAAGATAATCCCCAGAGATATCGCTCCACCTTCTTGCTTTCCGGAATGACCATCGTCGGGCAGAGGAGTGCTAGATCATTGAATCGGGCGGTGTAAGCTTTGAGGTCAGAGCCCGTCAACTTGAGACTCCAAAGTTCATGTTCTAATTTCTGCACTTCACCCCTTGGGCAATACTCCTTCAGCATCATGGTTTTCAAATCTTCCCAGCTTATCGAATTAGCCACAACGAGTAAGGGCCCTGCTGGTGAAAGTGCGAGCAGTGAATTTGACTTTGTTTGCCTCGGGCACGCACAGATTTCGAAGACAGATTCGGTCCTCTCGAACCACTTCATCAAATCGATGACTCCCCCGCTTCCATTGAACGAATCGGGTTTGCCATTAGTAAAGTCCTTGAAGGAACACTCTCTCGAACGCCCTTGGCTATCTCCCTGAGTGGAGTTATTAGTACCGGTCCCGGTCCTTCTGGCACCGTCGGTGCTGATTTGGGACATAGCAGCTGCCACTGCAGTTGTGACCGCAACTTGGAACATTACCGGGTCATACTGGGGAGGCGGCGGTGGTGGATTTGTTTGCGTTTCGCCGGTGCGCCTAGCAGATCTATAAGGCGGCATTTTTCTGTTATAGAATTTCAAAGACGAAATGAGTATAAGTCTTTTAGAAATGGTTATCAGTCGGGAGACGCAAAACTAGGTTATTAGTTTTTAAGTATAGTATTTTCCCGATTTTTCGAATGCTGCAAACAATTCATAGCAGAAGTCTATATAAATAAACTTATGAATTTAATAGTAAATATTCAAATGAAATCTTGTAATCATTGTTCCATGCCTGGCCCACTCATAAGACCACCTAATGTATACTAGTTGTGTCTAACTAAGATCCAACAGACCGTCGAACTTAATGAGTCTGCCCTGAGCCCACAACCAAACAAGGAACATGATCCAAGGCGGACTCACCATTTCTAAGTCGATCGCCTCTTGATTACATATAACCTCGGGGTATATCTTAAATAATCTCAGAGTTACCATAAGCAAATCGTTTGTTAATGCCATGTTATGCAATTTGAGGTGAAATCCCAATAAAATAAAATGCATGCCAATTTTCATTGATATAATTTAGTACCTGATTTTAGGAAAATTTGACCTTATAGAAGGTCTACATTATATCAACGTAACAGAGAATTTTTGACAGCACATAGACCCTTTGACTAGTGTAATCACAGAGACGCAGGGTCAAACCTACTTACATGAAAGAGTAGTCCCAACACATACTCGTAAACCTAGTTTATAACAAAATGTGAGTAGTGCATGCACTACTCGAGGAGGGTGGTATCAGCTGGTCCATTGTGGCCTTGAGACGAGGTCTATCCTCCCTGTAGCTCCGCAATCCGACGTTCAGCCGCGATCACTCTCTCCTCGAGAGCTGCGTGCCTTATCTGGTATTCCCTTACCTCCGCCCGAGCAGTGGTAAGGTCCTCGATGAGTTGATCCATGGGGTAGAAGTTTCTTTCCAGGTCCCGGGTACGAGCATCGGATGCATCCACTACAACATTGAGATCCCGAACTTGATTTGCCATATCTCGATTCTGGTCCCCAAGATTCGTGATCTGCTGGATCACGACTGCGAGGGTTCTGTCAACTGGTCCCCCATGACTGAGGTCGTAGTAACCCCATTGATCGCCAAATGGTGATCGTTGTCGTAGTTGACGGCTCCATCTCTCAATCATGGTTGCCCAACGGGGCTCGGGCCCGTTGTAGCCAAAACGGTTTGCAGGCACCCTGGCGATGTAAGGAGGGTTGATGACTTCCTCCTCCGACTCCTCTTCTTCCTCTTCGTCCTCCAATTCTTCTTCTTCTTCGTCCTCTTCGGGGTCTTCTTCGGGTTCCTCCTCGAATACTTCCTCGGGATCCTCTTCTGGTTCTGCTTCCAACCAACCACCGTTCCACTGGTTTGGAAAGTAGGGGTCTCCGAGTACATGAAATCCTTCCATGTCGTCTGTATGAGAAAAGGAGGGTGTAAGAGGCACATAATGGATCTAGAAATATTGTGCTTAGATAACAAAAATACTCCTATAGTATTTTAACGGTTGTGTTTGATTCTTAACGTGTTTCTTGTATGGGCGTTGGTAAGTTGATAGACTTGTTGTCCACAATGACTATCCCCAGGCATATACTAGTCACTTCTGAGACGAATATAGTTGATCAGGCTATATTCCTCCTAGACTTGATATCATATTCCAAGGCATATTCACATTGCACAACTCCTCTATTTTTAACTTTTGCATTTTCCTTAGACGTGACACTATATTGGTATGCATGTATGCACTTATACTTTCTCATAAAAATAATGCTTTTATTATTTTAGAAGTATACTTGTAGGGGAAAACTTTTAAATCAGAGAGTCTTAGTCCCGTTGTGTTTATAGTTTGTATATATTATGTGGTTTAATATACTATGTTCACTATAAACAATGCTCTGGACCAATCTGTCACACCCCCAAGCCAAGGATGGCGGAAACGTTCAGGGGTGGAGGACTTCATTTATAGTATCACAACAACGAGTATAATAGTGTGCATATTAAATACAACCATCATAAATATAATTGAAAATTTTACATCATAGAATGAGTTTACATGTTTCAAAATCAATTACATTATGATGACAAAAATATATAGTTTGACGTCTGGCGTCCCATCCTCAAAAGTAGTTGATTACCTGTTTCACGGGTTTCTTGAGAATACAAGTAGTTTTGGAAGAGTGTCAACAATTAAGTTAGTGAGTTCATAAGCTTTTGGTTGAAATGTTGGAAAAACTTTATTGGTAAAATGAAATGTATACACAAGAAAAATCCAATATTTTCCTTATAAAATATCATGTAGTCTTAAATCCCAAGACCGAATGCATGAGTGTGTGTTCGTAATTTAAACGAAGAGTTCCGTTTTAAATAGATAGAACCTCTTTTTGTTTTCCTTTTTAAAGTAGAATTTCCCGTAAACTTTAAATGATGTTAACTCCCTATGTGAGTCGCTATAACCATACTACAACCGGATGAACTGTTACAACGTTTTTCAGACGTTAAAATTTGTTATGACTTTTGTCACCCGTAGACCTGCAGGTCCCGCTGTAGCTAGCAGCAAGGTGTGGGGTGTCAATACCAATATAGATCTATACACAATTATCACACTCTCCCTACGAGAGATTCTGGTTATAACTTACAGGAATTTCTAACCGTACTATAAGCGTACATTTGAAGAATTGTCTCACAACTTACGTTAACGAGTTTACGTGTAGTGTTTGAGTAAAAACATTTTCTGTGGTCGGGGTGAAATCCCCCTTTGCGTACCGAATTAGTGATGTGAGTTTCTTAAACCATACCTATTATAGTTTATAGTGTGGTAGTTGAAAATCCGATAAGATTATGGTAAGACCCTTCATGTGTATGTAATAGTTTAACCAATGCATAACCATACTTTTTATATTTCATCATGCATTGTTTGTAATTGCAAAGGACCCTTATACTTGATAGATTATTTTCTGTTATATAAACATATCACAACAGATAATCACATGCAAAATACAAAATCATTAAAGGTTACACTTTGTTCAACATGCTACAAAGTGTTATGAACATTGTAATCTGTTAACTTGTTTTTAACTTTTCTACACTGTTTTAGCAAAGTCATAGAAAAATCATATGATGTCAAAAACCAAATCCGTAAACTCTGAGAGTTTAGAAAATGTGTCTAGTTCATTCATAATTTTTATTATGATTTTTAGAAATCTCTAACTTGTGTTAAAATGTTCATATTCACAGACTGGTCTGAATTCATTTATGAAATGATAGGCAGATTTGTAAAAATCACCATAAATTGTAGAATATTCGTATGGAGATGTGAAAGTAGTCATTTTAAAGGTGTGAACCTGAACTACTTGCATATTAAACAGGTTGGAAATTTATTGAGTTTAAGATGACCAAAACAGTCCGTGAATAGGACTCAACTTTTCTGATGGAAGCTCTTGTTTGAATTTAGTTGAGTTTTTGGCATTTTAACTTGTATTCTCCCCCCTAAATCTTGAAGAAAACATGAAAATGTGGGGGTATGAACTCAACTTGAGTGATCCCTTAAGATGGATGATGAAAAGAAGAAGTTTCCAAGCCAAGAACACTTGGGAGATACTTGGAGATTCGAAGATCCTAAGCACAAATATGATGATATTTGTATAAGAGTTTCATGATTTGAGTGAAAGAGTGTAGATTATTCAAATGTAGGATGAATTTTCTTACCAAGACTGAAGTGAAAAGCTCAACAGCAACCTTGAAATCTCGAGTTCTAGAGAGAGAGAGAGAGAGAGAGAGAGAGAGAGAGAGAGAGAGGTGTTTGCTTTTTGGGTGAGAGTGAATGAGTAAAGTGGGGAGTGATTTGAGTGTTTCCAGCTTTTGATGAAGCTATGCAGCTGGAGGAGGGGTGTCAAAGGACAAATAGTACACTAGGTAGGGAGGAATAGTGACTGAGGGTTGTCCTATGAGAGTATAGGTGTTAACTTGTGTCATACTCTAGATAAAGTCAACACTGTATCACAAAATCTAACTTAATAGATTTTATTCTTGGACAAGGATTTTTCTCCAAAATATAATTAAAATATGAATATTTAGGGTTTCTTATGTTAAAATACGAGTTTGGGTGAAAATCTCGCGTTAAAATCATGAAAATCGGGCATAAAACGAAGTCTGGGTCAAAAACCGGGAAGAAGCTGCGAGCAGCCGAAGCCAGGAGGCGAGGTTCGGTCCATGGTGCTGAACAGCCGAAGGCAGGCTCGGTCCGAGATGGGTTCGGTTGCAAGACTAGGACCAAAGGTGGGGGGGGGGGGGGGAAGAAGCGAAATAGACCGAACTATGTAGGAGCGAAATGGACCGAGAGGCGTGCAAGGAGCCCAACCCGAAGGTGACTTCGGTTCTAATAGGGAGTTCGGTTCTAATAGCAGTTCGGTTCTTATAGCAGTTCGGTTCTAAGCAAGTTCGGTTCCTAAGAGGTTTCGGCTCTTAAGAGGGTTCGGTTCCTAAGAGGTTTCGGCTCTTAATGGCTGTTTTTCCGTTTATCTTCCCGTTTCGAGTTGTTTTCGACTAAATTAAGGGTCGGGATGCCCCGAGTGATTATAAAAAGTTGAGAGAGATTTCTCATACTTAGAGAGATTTGGGAGAGATTTCACATACTTGGAGAGATTTGGGAGAGATTTCACATACTTGGAGAGATTTCTCATACTTAGAGAGATTTGGGAGAGATTTCATATACTTGAAGAGATTTCTCATACTTAGAGAGATTTAGGAGAGATTTCACATACTTGGAGAGATTTGGGAGAGATTTCACATACTTGGAGAGATTTCTCATACTTAGAGAGATTTGGGAGAGATTTCACATACTTGGAGAGATTTCTCATACTTAGTGAGATTTGGGAGAGATTTCACATACTTGGAGAGATTTGGGAGAGATTTCACATACTTGGAGAGATTTCTCATACTTACAGAGATTTGGGAGAGATTTCACATACTTGGAGAGATTTATCATACTTAGAGAGATTTGGGAGAGATTTCACATACATGGAGAGATTTCTCATACTTAGAGAGATTTGGGAGAGATTTCACATACTTTGAGAGATTTAGGAGAGATTTCACATACTTGGAAAGATTTCTCATACTTAGAGAGATTTGGGAGAGCTTTCACATACTTGGAGAGATTTGGGAGATATTTGAGGTAGAGAGAGATAGAGCGAGAGAGATTTCGTTTGAGACCTTTTTGGATGTTTAGCTTCGCTACGCAAGGTGTGTAACCCTCGTTAACCCTCGTTATGAATGTTATACGTCCCCGAGGGGTACAGGATAATGTTTTACCAAGTTGACTCATCAGTTACCCTGATTAGGGTTTGAGAATTCGGTACATATGAATTTTTCAAGTGATAACTTCTTATAAAAATAGCGAGTTGAACAGTAGTAACAATATGTAAACCCTAATATACAAGGTTAATTGAGTTGATCGGTTTGACTTGTTGACTTTATTTGACTTTGAATTGACCAGAATTTGACGGTTTTCACACAAGGGGTTTATAAGGCCAAGCTTCTCACCCTGGGGAGCTCCGGTCTTATTCGTGAAGAAGAAGGATGAGTCGTTTCGTATGTGCATCGATTACCGCAAACTCAACAAACTCACCGTCAAGAATCGATACCCCCTTCCCCGGATTGATGATCTTTTCGATCAACTAGAAGGAGCAAGTTACTTTTCAAAGATAGATTTAGGGTCCGGGTACCACCAACTACGGTTCCGAGAAGAAGAGATCCCCAAGACTGCATTCTGAACACGCTATGGTCACTATGAACTCGTAGTGATGCCCTTCGGTCTAACAAATCCGCCTGCGGCATTTATGGACCTGATGAACCGAGTCTGCCGACCATACCTTGACAACTTCGTGATTATTTTTTATCATAGATATACTCGTCTATTCACGAAGTAAAGAAGAACACAGTCAAGAACTGCGGCAGGTTCTGGAAACATTGAGGGCGGAGAAGTTGTATGCAAAGTTCTCTAAATGCGAGTTTTGGATTCGAAAATTGGATTTTATGGGCCATGTGGTCAGTGAGGAGGGAATACACGTGGACTCCTCCAAGGTCAAAGAAATTGAAGGCTGGACAACCCCAAGAACCCCAACGGAGATTAGGCAATTCTTAGGCCTCGCTGGTTACTACATGAGGTTCATACAGAATTTCTCCAAGATCGCCAAGCTGTTCACCGCTTTAACTCAAAAGGGTGTACCGTTTATTTAGGAAAAGAAACAAGAGGATGCCTTCCAAACATTGAAACAAGCTCTATGTAGCGCGCCTGTATTGTCTCTCCCAGAAGGGACAGAAGATTTTGTGGTCTATTGTGACGCATCCAATCAAGGATTATGTTGTGTACTCATGCAGCGAGGAAAGGTCATAGCCTACGCGTCAAGGCAACTAAAGAACCATGAAGTGAACTACATCACACATGACTTGGAGTTGGGAGCAGTCGTGTTTGCGCTAAAGATTTGGAGACACTACCTCTAAGGTACAAACTGCACCATTTTCACGAATCACAAAAGCCTCCAACGTATCCTAAACCAGAAAGAGCTAAATATAAGACAATGGTGATGGGTCGAGTTGCTGAACGATTATGAGTGTGAGATCTGTTACCACCCGGGGAAAGCCATTGTGGAGGCTGATGCCTTAAGCCGGAAAGAATACTCGG
This sequence comes from Lactuca virosa, assembly GCF_052849685.1. Taxonomy (NCBI): domain Eukaryota; kingdom Viridiplantae; phylum Streptophyta; class Magnoliopsida; order Asterales; family Asteraceae; genus Lactuca; species Lactuca virosa. Next base: position 246,549,455 of record NC_136426.1, read on the forward strand.
GTCGCTGAGTAAGAACATTAACAATGACCATCCATTCCCACTTGTCTTCGCAAATCAAGGAGGCTCAATTGGAAGCCTTGAAACCAGAAAACATCTCAAACGAAGCATTGCTTGGGATGGACAAGAACCTCACAATCAAAGAGGACAAAGCCTACTACCTCATGGACCGGATCTGGACCCTAAAATTTGGTGGGTTCAGAGATGTGATCATGAATGAAGCCCACAAAACGAAGTACTCCGTCCATCCAGGTTCTGATACAATGTACCTAGATCTCAAGCAACATTATTGGTGGCCGAATATGAAAGCCGAAATTGCTACCTACGTAAGCAAGTTCCTGACTTGCGCCAAAGTTAAAGTAGAGTATCAGAAGCCCTCGGGTCTATTACAGCAGCCCGAAATACCCGACTGGAAGTGGGAACGGATAAGAATGGATTTCAAAACCAAGTTGCCCAAGCCAGAGGGCGGACTTGACACTATTTGGGTAATCGTCCACCGATTAACCAAATCCGCCCACTTCCTGCCGATAAAGGAAACTGATAAAATGGATAAGTTGACCATGACTTATATAAAAGAGATGGTGAGATTACACGGCGTGCCAATATCTATTATCTCTGATAGGGATAGTAGATTTACCTCTCAGTTTTGGCAGTCACTTCAAAAGTCCCTGGGAACCAATCTCGATATGAGTACAACTTACCATCCCCAAACAGACGGGCAAAGTGAGAGGACCATCCAAACATTGGAATATATGTTAAGGGCCTATGTGATAGACTTCGGCAAGGTGTGGGATATTAATTTGCCGCTGGTCGAATTCTCGTAAAACAATAGCTATCCCACAAGCATCAAGGTCGCTCCCTTTGAGGCTCTATATGGACGTAAATGCATATCACCTCTCTGTTGGGCCGAGGTGGGAGATACACAACTGGCAAAAGGGCAAGTACCAAACAACACAATCATCGGGCCTGAGATTATCAGGGAAACAACTTAGAAGATTGTTCAGATTAGGGAACGACTAAAGGCGTCCATAGACCGACAAAAGAGCTACGCCGACAGACGACGAAACCCCTTGGAATTTCAAGTCGGTGATCGTGTACTGCTAAAGGTCTCTTCCTGGAATGGGATGATACGCTTTGCAAGGCGGGGAAAATTAAATCCAAGATATATCGGACCCTTCGAGATCCTTGCCAGGATCGGACCGGTGGCTTACAAGTTGCGGTTACCACCAGAGCTCAGCAATGTACACCTTATCTTTCATGTGTCAAACCTAAAGAAATGCCTATATGATGAAACTCTTGTTGTCCTACTTGATGAGATTGAGGTGAATGAAAATCTTCATTTCGTGGAGGAACCCGTGGAAATAATGGATAGGGAGGTGAAAAGAACAAAGCAAAAGCCGCATTCCCATTGTAAAGGTCTGATGGAGTGCCAAACGAGGACCTGCGTTCACCTGGGAACGCGAATACCTGATGAAAAAGAAGTATCCACATCTTTTCCCTAGTTCTGGAAGTCTTCTCTAGAACTAATTTCGGGACGAAATTCCATCTAACGGGGGGATGATGTCACAACTAGAAAATTTAGGGTTGAGATTGTGATTCATGTACAAAAAATTCCTCTATGTAATCTTGTTGTATTAGATTATTGAAATTCAAAAATTCCAATGTTATATGAGTACATAGATGCATACACTAAGAATCAAGTTGTAATAACCTCTTATAAGATCTAAGAGCTAAAAACAAATCAAGATTTTGGGATTGTGCTTAGGAGTTCTCGGCCCAACTAACCCTAGGCCGAAAACTCATTTTCTTTGGACCATATTGAGGCCTAAAATCCTCCCTAATGGGCCATAGTAAACCCGAAAGCCCACATCGTCAAAACCGAAAACCTTGAGTGGGTGTTGGGTGTTTTCGGCCACCCTAGAACCGAGAACCCCACCCTTTGAGCTAGTAGATCTAATATTTGGGATAAGACAAAAGGGTTTGACCAACCATTGCCACCTCAATGTTTTACATCTCATTACCCAACAAACAACCACACCATGCACGTCAATACCCTTCATGCTTCCATGCAAAAGCCATTAGTAACCAACATGTATGAATAAAGGCCATCACCCTCTTTCCCTTAAGAACCCTTGGCCAAGAGTGGAGTTACTCCACTCTTGCCATAATTGTCAAACTTCATATTTCTTCTCCTCTCTAAACCAATGCCGATTTCTTGAAAGCACCACCATCTCAAGGCCGAATCCTAGTAAATATTGGTAAGCACTTCGTGTATCCCTTATGTTCTAAGCATTCTTATGTTAAAAACCACCATGTTTACACACATTTTTCGTGTGATTGGATCCTTAGAAAACTTGCAATTTTCGAAATGCCCTTCAAGCTTGTGCAAGGCTAGGCTTGACATCTTCTTCATTTTCCTCCCTACCACACGAAAATACCAAGGTGAGCTTCATACCCCCAAGTTTTTCGTGTTTTTCATGCTTTTCGGGGGGGGGGGGGGGGAGGGGAATACAAGTTAAGTTTCGTTTAACCAATGGATATCTGCATGCACCAACTTGTTTATGGAATGTTTTGGATAAATGATGTCGAAAACCTCATGCATACACACATAAAAATCGTGATATACAAGCTTGTTAGAAGTTAAAATGAGTTTGTTTATTTGACACTTGCATGCACTATGATTATATGTTAAATATGGAACAATTTCTTCTATAATATGGTTGATATCATTTGTTAACATCATGAAAATCGTGACGCGTTTTAAAATCATCATTTTTAAATCATGGTTATATATATATTATATATATACAAGTATAACAAACACTTATGTTTATATAAGTCCAAAAAATGTTGATCTTGGATATTTACATGTACAACTTTTATAAAGTAAAATTTATATAAGTACAAAATGTTGAAGTCACCATATAGTTTACTTTTATATAAATCGTGAACCATATGGTAAATATGACAAAATTCAACTATTTTATGTCACGAAAGTTACAACACTACAAATTTTGATGATTTTTACTAAAAATAAACCTTTGTAGTAAAAATGGTCGTAATCATTGTCGTCACTATTTGGATGGGGTTAAACACATAAAAATTATGCTATTTTTCCAACATATATTACTACTAGACATATTCACAATCGACCATTTATATAAAGTGCTATAAATAGTTTACACAAAATGGTATACAAAACAGATTGATGGCAATATAGTTCGCATGTCATAAGACACATCTCAGAACACGTATGTCATGAAACTTATAAAATGCGTGTTATAAAACAACTGTCATAAAGTTTCAAATAGTGAAATCATGTTGTTATACAATAAAAAGGGAGTCGTAGTTCGCGTAAATCCGTTAATGCTCAAGCGAGTCGTTCAATTCACCGAACCTATCTAGCGTACATTTTAAGTCCTGCATTATAACCATAGTCTCCTGCAGGGAGAGTGAGATAGTTGTGTATAGATCTATACGGGGATTGACAACCCCACACCTGAGTTGTTTGCTACAGCTAGATGGGCCAGTCTTGGGTGACAAACATCTTCCCGATTTCGACGCCTAAAGAACGTCGTACATGCATAACAGTCACATTAGCATGGTTATAATAACTCACTAAGGGATTAACAATACTATCTTGGTTACAAGAAGCTTACACTTCACCGGTTTTATTAAAATATAAAACTACATATAATTTTCAGTATTCAATTGCTTACATTTCCGGTCTTAGGGTGAAGACTACATCTTACTTATAAGAAAATATTGGATTTTCTTGGAGCATACATACACTATCATTTTATAAGGAAAGATACAAGAGTCATGCATACATTTTCATTAGTTTTGGATAAAAGATCCACAACACAGTTTATAGAAAATATAGGATTTTCTGAAAGACTACAAAAACCATTTTAAACAGTTACAAATCCATTTTTACACAAAAATGCTTATGAACTCACCAACTTTTTAGTTGACGCTTTTCAAAATGACTTGTATTCTCAGGGAACCAGTAACAGGTAATCAACTATGTGTTGAGATCAAGTGATGTAGCATTATGGGATTTTACTCTTTGTCACTTTTGTGTAACACATGAACAAGTACAATATTGTAAACTATGTAAGTTTGTATTCTCAATGTATGCCGCTTGGGTTGCTATGTTTCATTTATATTCAACTGTTATGATACTATACAATGACGTCATCTGCCCCCGGACGTTTCCGCCGTCCTGGTTCGGGGTGTGACATTAATCATATTTCTTTACTACGCAACCAGATGACTACGCAGATACTTTCAAGCACATCCAATCCTGGTATTAACAAACCAACCGATTAGACAGATCTTGATGCACCCCAAATAATTGGGACAAATGACCCAATGAGCAATCAAATTAAGGGAATATGACATCACCTATAAACCACGAGCTAGCAATAAAGGTCAAGCCTTTGGAGATTTCCTAAAAGAAATGCATGACGAGTAAACAAACTCAGCAGAATCTACCAACAAAGTCCCTAGAAAGCAACTAACACCAACCCAAAACCCCTAAGAATAAAAGATGTCAGATAGTTGGATATTATAAACGGACTGAGCATTAAGCAAAGACTGTTTGGGAGTAGGAATCATCCTTACCAATCCTCACAGAGACAAGTCAACTTATGCACTGAGATATGAATTCTTATGCTCAAACAACGAAGCAAAGTACGAAGGTTTACTCGTACGGTTACACTTATCATGAAGCATGAGTGTCTCAAAGCTGCAAGCATTTGGTGACTCGATGTTGGTGGTCAATCAAATCAATGGGACATGTGAATCAAAGGATGCACACATCAAAAAATACTTATTGCAAGCAAAAGAATTGATACAATGCTTTTAAAAGTTCGAGATCGTTCAAGTACCTCGATCAAAGACAAAGAAGCAGACGCGTTAAGCAAAGTAGCCTCCATAGTATTCAGTCATCTCTCAAAAAAGGTATTGGTAATGGTATTAATGAAGACTAGCATCGAATGATGAACCACATAAGTTATGGAGCTCTCTATAAGCAAGGGATCTTAGATGACCTCGTTCATTCACTTCCTCCAAAAGGAACTTTACCATAGGATGACAAAGAAGCCCGCAAAATAAGTTTAATGCGGAAATATACACTATATATGAAGAGCGGTTGTACAGAAAAGTTTAAAAGTATTCAACCCCATGACTGAAATGCCTAACTGAGAAGGAAGTCGAAGTCGTCATACAAGAAGTGCATATGGGAATATGTGGTGCACACGCAGGGTCAAGGGTAATTACGCAAAAGATACTTAGAACATGGTATTTTTGGCCCTCAATAACCATTGAGACAAACATATTTTTCCATAAATTTCGTGATTGTGAAATACATTCAAATGTCCCAGCATTTCCACCTACAGAATTGACAAGCATCATTAGTTCATGGCCCTTTTTCCATTAAGGAATCGATATCGTAGGGCCTTTCTCTGAGGTGCTAGGAAGACTGAAGTTTTTAATAGTGGCAGTTGATTATTTTAGTAAATGGGTCAAAGTGAAGGTAGTAGCAATAATCTCTGGTAAGAACATGACGAAGTTTGCATGGAAACACATAGTTTGTCAATTTAGGCTACCACACACCATTATCAATGATATTGGAAAAGAGTTCATTGATACTCCCTTCAAGAAACGGTGTTAGGAGAAAGGTATAAGACATAACTTCACCTCGGTAGCCTAGCCCCAAGCCAATGGGTAAGTAGAAGTTACTAATCGAACATTAGATTGTAGGCTCAAAAAAAGGTGGGGACATGCCAAAAGTAATTGGGTGGATGAACTTTAAAGCGTATTGTGGGCATATCGAACAACAGTGTGCACCCTGAGTAAGGAAACTCCTTTCAGTCTAGTATATGGATCAGAGGCAGTTATCCCAATAGAAATTATTGTGCGGAGCACTCGAACCTGGAATACGCAAGAAAGTACAAACAACGTTGATTTAAGGACGAACCTAGACCTTTTAAAAGAAAAGCGGAAGGATACTGTCATACGCCAAGCAGCTTATAAAGTAATGATTAAATGATATTATAACGAATGGGTCAGAGGTATTGCATGCAAAATCGGAGATTTGGTTCTAAGAAAGAATGAAGCGAGTCGCCAAGAGCACATCGAGAAACTAAGCCCAAACTGGGAAGGTCCATATCGAGTTATTGAAGCTAGGAAAAATGGCTCATATGTCTTAGAGAATGTGATCGGTGTTAGGCTTGCAAGGAAATGGAACATGTGAAACCTACACAAGTTTCATTTCTAAGTCAGTCATCAAAAGCCTACTTTTGGATAATCAAGGCATGTGATGATAGAAGATGAGATGATCGGTTTTTGTATGTAATATATGACTATGATCTTGAATGAATTATTATAGCCTTTGATTCCTCTTCGCACAGACAATTAATCACTGTGATCCGCCATATCATGGTTCGACATTATTACTTCGACAAACCATAACCTTAGACGTTTATGGTTTGCTATTTATGAATATAAAAACTCACCAAGATCTTCCATATCATGGTTCGATATTATTGTTTCGATGAACCATAAACTTAGACAGTTATGATTCAGTATTTACCAAAAACAAAAATCACCATGATCCGCCTTATCATGGTTCGATATTATTGTTTCGATGAACCATAAACTTAGAAACTTCTGGTTCAGTATTTATCAACATTAAAAATCACAATATGTGATACCTATTTTCATGACAAGTACTACTACGAGACATCTAATGACCTAAAAACCTAATACTGTGAGTTGCGATATGTATTTGGTATAACTATAATTTTGGGTGAACTTAAAATAGTGAACTGATGATAATTTGGTGATGCAATGTGTAGGTTTTTGTTCTTATTGTGTTGTACTGAAACACCGTAGATTGATATATATTTTGTAGTTATCATGAGCATTATAAAAGGAATATTGTAGTGAGTCATTTTAACGTAAAAGTTTGGATTATGCCTTTAATGAGAATCAGATGATAAGTTAAGAGGAGTGAGTAATCATAACTTGAAATTATGGATAACAGTAAGAGCAATACTATTAGTTAAGAATAACCAAATGCTATAGTCGATTGTGAATAGTAGTAAGAGGAATACTACCAGTTGAAAAGAGTTAAGAGTTGTGACTAGTAGTAAGTAAAATAATATCAGTAAGGATGGTTAGAGTCAGTGAGAGAACATATATTGAGAATGTCTGATGATAATAAAGATAAAATGCAAAACCCTCATATAGATGAGTAGAGTAAGAGTTGTTGTTATTTGTTAGTTGATTTAAATGTGTTATAGTGATATTTACTTTTGAGACTTGTATTGAGATCTCGACAATTGCTTTAGCAATCAATATACTTTTCAATCATAGAATGGTCTTTAAATGACCAAAGTTTAGAGATTTACAAATGTGTTTAACATACATGTAAGATTGTAGTAGGAGTATAGTAACTGACATGATAAGTCGAGGCATGGCTTAATTGGATTACTATTATGACAGAGATAAATGACTAAGTTATAAGCGAAAACTTATGAGAAAACAAATTTTAAAATACATATGAGTATTATATGGTATAAGAATAGAGTAAGAGTGTTTGAGAAACTTAAAGATTAAGTTTTGATGTGAGAAATTCTTGTAATAAAATGAGATTGTGACTTGAGAATCTAAAAAGAGACTTAAATTGAGATACCCTTATTTAATTAGCGATATTCCGAGGACGGAATCCTTTTAAGGATGGGAGAACTTGTGACACATGTTTTCATGACAGGTACTATTACGAGACATGTAATGACCTAAAAACCTCATATTCTGAGTTACAATATGTATTTGGTATAGCTATAATTTGGGGAGAACTTAAAAAGTGAACTGATGATAATTTGGTGATGCAGTGTGTAGGTTCTTGTACTTATTATGTTGTACTAGAATATGAGTAGAGTTAAACTAGGAAACTATGAAAGAAATTTATAGTTCACTCTGTGACAATTACGTGGATAAAAAGTTTGTCAAAAATGGACTTTGTTTGAGAAAGTTATGGCCATTCGAAGTTGAGATGAAAGTATATTGCTATTTCGAGAAAGTCAAAGAAAAAGTTAATGGTCAATGGCGGCTCCTCGCGGCGTGGCGTAGTCCTCACCACGACGCGGATATGAACTGAGTCACGAGGACAGATGCCAGTCAGAGAGCGACACGTAGCGAAGCAATGACACATGGCAAAACTGGAGAATTCTTAGGCACCACAATGTGGCGCGCATCTTGCCATGGCATGGCGAGTCCGAAGTATAAATACTTGTGCATTGGTTTCATTTGATAGGTTTTAGCACACATTGTCGGGGGAGCAGATCTGGAGGTGTTCCCGGAGACTTATAACCGTAGAGTTATTGTAGTGTATGAGAGTATGAAGATTGTGTTACGACTTACGAGATTTACAGAGGTATATTTTATCCTGTTTTTACATAAATACGTTTAAGTGATATGTTGTAGAGGTTTGTTATACCAGAGTATGTGTTACAGTATTTCGTAATATGATGCTTTTATGATCCCGAAGAATTGCATGATGTTAATCTGGTCATTACGGCTCAAATACTATAATTAATCGAGATTTTTCGATTGATTTAACGGCTTGCGGGGTTGAGTCGTTAGTAAATGGAATTTGAAAACGTGACTAGTTTGGTGACAAATAATTACCGAGTCTGGTTAGTAATCAAGTAATTGATCATTGTGGAAAATACAATGATGAGATTAGACAAAAGTTCTAATGAACTTGATATATTTTCCAAATAGGGTTGGATAAGTGATGAATTGGAAAGCAATGCTGAGGTGGAGGCCAAAATAATAATTACTCTTTACTAACTAACCAAGTGAGTAACCTTATATTTCTCGAGATAATTAATATATAAATATGTGATAATTATTGTGTATGTCCAAAGCAGAGTATAATATATGAATTATTATTTATTAATATCATATGAATTTAGTATTTGTGATAATTGAGAATGATAAATGTGACAACCCGTTATTTTCTACCTTGTAAAAGTCAAAATTATCAAACAAAAGTCAAAGCTATCAAATAAAAGTCAAACTTATTGATTTGTTAATTTAATATAAATTAAATTAATATTTTTGATACATATAAGCACTTAGAAGAAGTGTTGTAGGAATAAGAAGTTGAAGCACCGAAAATCCGAGAATTCTCGCCTTAACTGAAAACCCTCGGACAGCCTTCCTTCTTGGGACCGCAAACCGAAGGCAGTAAATGGTTCACGACCGCAAACACTTCAGACCGCAAACGAGAAAGGTAGTGGAAAAGTACCCCGGAGGGTTTCATCTTGGACCGCAAACCCTCACATCTTAACTCCTCGGTAGATGTTCTCGGTTGCAAACCCTCGCATCTTATCACCTCGGTTTGTGTTCTCGGCCGAGAACTATTTACAGCCAAAAAACCCTCGCATATATATACATACTACCAGGAAGATTTGCCTCATTCATACATCTTTCAACCGCAAACATCACTTTTTCACTCAACTTCAGCCGAAAACTCCCTCCTCTCTCCTCAGGAACATGCGAAGCCTCCCCTCTCCTCTCAAGAACACACGAAAATCATTTGATTCTTCTTAGAATCTTGCAAGTATCATTCCTTGATCTTGTTTTCATTTCAAAAACACCTTCCAATCTTCTTATTTTGGGCCGAAAACACCAAAATATATTAGATTTCTTAAAGAACACGAAGAACACGAAGAACATGAAGAACATGAAAAACTATTCTAAGGATTATTGTAAGTCTCTTTACAATAATTAAATGTTGTTTAACACTTTAAACTTCATTAGCTTGTCTAATTTATTATTAATTTTATATTAATATAAATTAGGATTCGGTCTTTATCACGAGTTTTAAACTTGTGGGTTTAGCTCTACTACACCGTATCTTCTACCGGAAACTCACAAAATGTGATTTCTAAATATTCCTAAAACGATTTTAATTTACTGAAACTTTTTTAGATATTGTCAAACTCTTTTAAATATTTTAAAGACTCTTTTAAACTTATATTTTGCCAAAATCATATATATATATATATATATATATATATATATATATATATATATATATAAATAAGATTTAAGGGACTTAAGACTAATAATTCGCTTTATTTCCCTTTTCCTTGTTTGGATGTGGGCGCAGGGTAAAATTATATGTCTGAATGTCCTTTATATTTTAATTATATATATATATATATATATATATATATATATATATATATATATATATATATATATATATATATATAGTTTTCCTAAATTTGACTATCATTAACCAAAAATATAGTTTTTACATTATTGTTTATTGTGTGAATATCACAAAGTAAATGTAAAGGGAAAATGAAATAGTACTGTAGTGTTGTATTAAGTAACTACTGCTGTACTAATTACTTTAAACCAATTGTTATTTTAAAGTACCATGTGATCGGCCTGTATCCTGCTACCGACTCAATAGAAAAACGACGATGTAAGACGTCGTAAGAAATGACGTTTGGCACCCGTAGACTTGCAAGTCCCACTGTAGCGAGCAACAAGGTGTAGGATAGTCAATCCAGTATAGATCTATACACAAACTCATACGCTCCCCATTTAAGGAGATTCTGGATACAAAACGGGTCATGACAGGTAGTGCCATGCCCCCGTTAAGTGGCTCACATAACTGTAAGTAATGTATATGTATATGTATATGTATGTGCTAGCTGTATTGTTTTGTTTCTCATCACTGTGTATTATGTTTGTTTCTCATCACTATGTATTATGTTTGTTTTGTTGGATATAGTGTCTAAGTCCATAACTTTATTTGGTATGTACTTGACCCGACCCAGCATGGTCCATTTGGGTTGCATGGCATTGCAATACTTGGATAGACTAAATGAGAGAATAAGGCACTTATGATTATTAATATACTATAAGTTCTAATATATTAATAATAGTATTATTTAATTAGTATTGATCAAGTATTAATCTAGTATTAATTTGGTGATCAAAGTGAGACTAATTAAATATATAGGGTTGATTATGACAATCATCAATTCTTTTATGGTGGATTAATGATCCATGGTTTATGGGTTTGGTTATAACCATATGGAGCTCCATGGATAGTCCATGGGAGTTACAAATCCATGGGTCATGGGAAATCAAGAGTCATGACAATTAAGGGCATTCATGTGTAAACCTTAATTGTGACAACACTATAAAAAGGAACCCTATGGCTAGCAAAATCATGACCTAGTGGACCTAGTGTTACTATAGAGGGCATAACCGATTTTGAGGCTAAGTGACATTCTCTCAAGTTATTCAAAGTCTTGTAGTGTTGTGTGAAGCATTTGAGGCACAACATTTGGGGTGCTAGGCTCACAAAGTCTTGAAGGAATCCAAGCAACAACAAGGTATGTATTTCTACTAGTTTTGTGTTTTATGTAATCCCCATGCCATGCTAGTTAGGAAATAACCTTGAAAAAGAAAATTGCATGTATATAGAGAAAACATAGATTCAAGGTTATTAGGGTTGCATGTACACTTAGGAAGTGTTAGAATGCTCAAAACCCAACAGTGGTGTCAGAGCCTAGGATTGTTTTCTGTATACTTGATGCAAAACTGCTTAAAAATCGAAAATTCTGCATTCTGACGACTGGACTCGCCGAGTCCATGGGGAGGACTCGCCGAGTCCATGAACAAATTCATCCTACTCGACGAGTAGAATAATGCACTCGGCGAGTAGGAGCGTGCTGGGCAGTTTTTTCGAGTTTTGTTGCTGGAAATGGATTAAGATCATTATCCCAATATGTTTTGGACTTGTAAAATCTGTTTCTCAAAATGATAATGATTATGTTAACCCATTTTACATGACTTTTATCAATTTTCAAGTATTGTATATGTTTATATGATTTCTTGAAATTGCTTGACATGAATTTGTGTTCTTATGAGTTTTTAGAAGATCATAGGAATTATGTGTAACCACCATGTGTGTTTAATTGATGATCTTAATGGCTATGATGGTGTCCATAACTTGTCCTCAAGTTATGAATAACCAAAAGTCACTTCTTTTAATTATGATTAAAGAACTAAAGAGGTTTCATAAAATGAAGAGTCTTCATTTTTATGAACCATTAAAACTCATAAGTTACAAATTGAAGAGACTTGGAATAGTTTCAAATCTTGCCCTCAAGTTTTGGAATTTGAAAAGTCTTACACTCTAATACTTTAATTCCAAATTAAACCTTAGATTTTTAAAAAGTTTAAAAATCAACACTTATACTATTATTATAATTTTATTATATAGATATGTATAAGAATATGTCATTCTTACTGTTAGTAGGCCTCATTCACGAAGCCGGTCTATAAGGGGAGTATAAGGTTGTTGCCTATAAAATGGTGACTTAATGGGTGTCCACTCTCACCCACCGCTTCCTTGATCGGTGGAGGGTCGTTAGCCGAACGGGTAGGATACGACTTTAAATACTCGTTAAAAGTATAATGAATTATAAAGTAACTATACATTATAAATTCCCAATCTTAGTTACTTTAGGAAAATGTGAAATTGGTGCTAGCCCATAAAATTACACTTTGTACCTTACCAAGTCGTTAGTGGAGCGTGTGTGGTTAACCGGCACACTAACATGGACTAGTAAGAGTGGCAAAGGGTAACTTGACCTTATTATAGATCGGTGGAGCGTGTGTGGTTAACCGGCACATCGATTAGGTAATATTGTTGAGGGTACCAAGTCAATTTGTATGGTTATTCACACCTTGTTTGTGATCCTCGGCATCCCAGTCACAAACTTGAGAGGGCACAATCGAGATTCAAACATGCCATTGAAAAGTTCAATGTATCTCAAAAGATCTAGGAGTTTCAAAACCAATAAAACCTAATAATAAAATATTTCGTTCTTATGGTGGAAATTGGTAAATCGTCATTTACCTACCTTCAAATATTTTATAGTATGGATTACGGCATCCCTCTTCCAACTATAAATAGTTTGTTGGATCCTAGCCTTAGTATTTCATTTGGGTGAATTATTAAGGATTCCTAATCTAATGAAACTTGTCTTTCTTTCCTTTCAGATGTCTTCCAACAATGCTTCTGGCTCAAACCCAACAGGCTCCTTTTCCCTTATGAACTTGTGTGGTAAGGTCATCTTTGATGGATCCAATTTCATTGAGTGGATCAGAAACATTAGAATGATTACCCGCTATGAGGACAAAGAATATGTCCTCGATAGGGAGCTTAAGGTTGTGAATGAAGCCACTGCTACTCCTGAAGAGTTTGCGGAGTTTGTTGCACATGAAAAGGATGCTACTAAAGTAGCATGCATCATGATGGCCACCATGACTCCTGAACTTCAAAAATCCTATGAAGATTTCTACCCCTATGAGATGCACCTGGATCTGATGGAAAGGTACCATCAGAGCGCGCGTCAGGAGAGGTATGAAATCATCTCCTCCATGATAACCGCAAGGATGAAGGATGGTGAACCCATCACCGGTCACTTGCAGAAGATGCAAAGGTTCGTTGACAGGTTGCTGAATCTAAATGTTGACTTTCATGAGGAAATGGCGATTGACATCATTCTCCATTCCTTACCTCCAAGTTATGATCAGTTTCGTATGACTTATCATATGAACAAGGAGGAAGTCACACTTAGCAAACTTCAAGGACTCTTAAGGACAGCTGAGAATGGCCTTAAGGGTAAAGCGGTTGCTACTTCTACTCCTTCAACAACCCCTGTTCTGGCTATTGGGCAGGGAAAGGGTAAGAAGAGGAAAAGCCCTTCGAAGGGTACCAAGGGTAAGACTCTTGATGGTTCCTCTTCAAGTGGGACAAAGAAAGGTCCCATTACTCCTTCTTCAAACCCAAAGGAAGCACAGTGCTTCTATTGCCAGGATAAGGGACACTTCAAGCGAAGCTGCCCTAAATATCTGCAAGATCTAAAGGATGGGAAGGTTAAACCCACCCATGCAGGTATTTACACAATATTGTCTAACAACTCATCTAATGCTAATTCTTGGGTGCTTGATACAGGGTGTGGTATTCACATCTGTACTGATTTGCAGGCACTAAGAAGAAGTGAGCAAGTGGAGCACGGGAAGATAAACTTAGTCATGGGCAACAGGAAAGCATCACATGTTACCAAGATAGGAGTTTATTCTTTATTGCTTAATAATGGGTTAATGTTAGATTTGAATAAGTGTTGTTACTCGCCCGAAATGGCGAGAAATATTATTTCCTTTCATGGCTTGTACAAACAAGGTTTTACATTTTCATTTGATAATAAAAATGGTGCTATTAATGTTTATTACAATGATGTATTTTACTTTAAAGCATTACCTTGTGATGGTGTATATGAAGCCGTGAATGTTGTAGACAATCTAGGAAATAATGTGTTGTATATTGATTCTTCAAATAGCTTGGATAAAGCATCCTTGTGGCATTGTTGTCTTGGACATGTTAACAAGAAGCGCATAGGCCAACTCCAAAAGGCTGGAGTCTTGGAATCATTTGACCTCAAGTCAGATGATAGTTGCGAGTCTTGTTTACTTGGAAAAATGACAACGTCACCCTTCACAGGTACTTGTGATAGGGGTGAAGGTTTGTTGGACCTTGTACACACGGATGTGTGTGGGCCCTTCAGAGTTGCTACAAGGGATGCTAATCGCTATTATGTGACTTTTACTGATGATTACAGTAGATATGGATATATTTACTTAATCAAGCATAAGTCAGAAACCTTTGAAAAGTTCAAAGAGTTTAAGCAGGAAGTGGAGAATCAATTGGGCAGGAACATCAAGATGCTCCGATCCGATCGGGGAGGAGAGTATCTTAGCATTGAGTTCCTTGACTATCTTAAGGAATGTGGGATTGTCTCACAATTGACACCTCCCAGAACACCACAGTTGAATGGTGTAGCTGAGAGGCGCAATCGAACCTTGTTGGATATGGTTCGTTCCATGATGAGTCGAGCTTCGTTACCAATCTCTTTCTGGGGGTATGCCTTAGAGACTGCCGCCCATATCCTTAATCTAGTCCCTACTAAAAAGGTTGCCAAAACACCTCACGAGATGTGGACTGGGAAAGTTCCCAATTTGGACCACATCAAGATTTGGGGTTGTGAAGCTTTCGTGAGGCGTGAGACTCATGATAAGCTTGAACCTCGAAGTGAGAGGTGTATTTTCATCGGCTACCCACAGAGATCCTTTGGTTACCTCTTCTACAGACCCAGTGATAATGTGGTCTTTGTAGCAAGAAGAGGAGTCTTTCGTGAGAGAGAATTCATAAGCCAAGGGGACAGTGGGAGGCAAATTGACCTTGAAGAGCTTCAAGAGTCAAGTGGTGAAGGAACCTCAAATGCTATCGACCAACCTGAGGAGGAAACTCCTGTTGATCCGATAGATGAGTCTGTACCTCCAAGACGTTCCACTAGGGTGAGGAACACACCTGATTTTTATTATGGTTATCACATCACCACTGAAGGTGATACATTTATTAGTGATAGTACACTAATAGATTTGGATGAACCTAATAATTACAGGGAAGCCATGGCAGGCCCTGAGTCTGCTAAATGGAAGGAGGCTATGGACAGCGAGATTCAGTCCATGTATGACAATCAAGTTTGGAACTTGGTTGACAATGTACCAGGTCGTAAGACAGTTGGGTGCAAATGGATCTTCAAGAAGAAGACCGACATGGATGGGAAGGTACACACTTATAAAGCGCGACTGGTTGCGAAGGGCTTTACTCAAACTCCGGGAGTTGACTATGATGAGACCTTCTCACCAGTAGCTAAGATTAAGTCTATTAGAGTATTGTTAGCCATAGCTGCATTTCATGATTATGAAATATGGCAAATGGATGTCAAAACCGCTTTCCTTAATGGAAAGTTGGCTGAGGATGTTTACATGGCTCAACCAGAGGGTTTTGTCGATACAAGATACCCTAATAGAGTGTGTAAGCTTGATAAATCCATTTATGGATTGAAACAAGCATCTCGCAGATGGAATCTTTGCTTTGATGAGAAAGTAAAAGAGTTTGGCTTTTATAGGAGTGAGGATGAGTCTCGTGTGTATGTCAGGGCTAGTGGGAGCATAGTTAGCTTCTTGGTGTTATATGTGGATGACATACTTCTCATAGGAAACGACGTCCCAACCTTGCAGGAGGTTAAGTCCTGGCTTGGGAAGTGTTTCGCTATGAAGGACCTTGGGGAAGCTGCCTATATCCTAGGGATAAGGATATTGAGAGATAGGAGTAAGAGACTAATTAGACTTAGTCAAAGTACTTATGTGGATAAGGTACTGAAGAGGTTCAGTATGCAAGATTCCAAGAAAGGAGAATTACCAATCCAGAGTAATGCCAAGCTAAGTAAGACTCAGAGTCCGAGTATAGAGGCTGAGATAGCTGAGATGAGTCATATACCATATGCTTCCGCTGTGGGCTCGATCATGTATGCTATGACTTGTACTCGCCCTGATGTGGCCTTTGCTTTGAGCATGGTCAGTAGATATCAAAGGAACCCTGGCAAGGCACACTGGACAGCGGTAAAGAACATTCTCAAGTATCTGCGGAGGACTAAGGATTGGGTCCTTACCCTCGGAGGCAGTGATGACTTGAGAGTGGAAGGATATAGCGATGCTAGCTTCCAGACTGATAGGGATAATTTCCGCTCTCAGTCAGGCTGGGTCTTTATCCTAAATGGAGGGGCAATTACTTGGAAAAGTTCCAAGCAGGAGACAGTAGCTGATTCTACTTGTGAATCAGAGTACATAGCAGCAAGTGAAGCAGCTAAGGAGGCGATATGGCTAAAGAACTTCATCGGAGACCTTGGAGTTGTACCAGCTATAAAGGAGCCAATGGAAATTTTATGTGACAATGAAAGTGCGGTTGCTTTGGCTAAGGAACTGAGAGATCACGAGAGATCTAGGCACATTGACAGAAAATACCATTTCATCAGACATCGAATAGAAGAAGGACTCCTCATGGCTAAGAGGGTATCATCAGATGAGAACCCGGCAGATCCCCTCACGAAGGGACTGAGTAGGGTTAAGCATTTACAGCATGCGAGGCGCATTGGGCTGAAGGATGATATTAGTTTCAATAATTAGATTCCTGAAACTTGTAAAATGTAATTGACATTTGATGATAAATAAAAGTTGTTATTTATTTATGAGTAAGGTGTTACTATCTTGTGTTGATTGTTTACTATGTTTCAATTTTGCATGTTTTTACTTCCAGAATAATTATGTTATTATTCAAACCATCCACAGTCAGTCAAACTTTGGAAGTAAGTATTGATTTAAGACTGTTATGAATTTGGCTTGTATGATTTGTCTAAAAGTGCTTTGGACAATGCAATGGTTGCTACAACATTCATGAGTACTCATAAGGGCTGAGTATTGGATCCAACCCATGCTCACTTGCATCACTTCATGGAATTTATCTCGAGTGATCGTGAGACGGTAATATCATATAAATCTTCAAACCTAGAGATATGAGTTGTTGACTATGAGTTGGTTATTCATTGATTGTACGAAAACGCATTGGTAACTCGATGTTATAAAACGTGCCTTTGTGAATAATTCAACAAGCAGTTAGTACAAGCATATCAGTCGAAGTTTATCTGTTCCTTCTAGAAATAGAAGCGATATCTGGGCCCCTCGATGATTTGGTTTTGACTTATGTACCGGGCCCGGTCAGAACCTAATTGATGTGTTCAATTTAGTTCTATGTCGAAACAAATCAGAGATCGAGAAACAAATGCTGGACAATAAGTAAGACCATGTTCCATGTGTTTGTCCGGCTGATATCATGAGAACAGAGGATTATATGATCACTTATCTTAAATGGCGTATCATCATCATCTTAGTTCCGAGAGACTTTGAAAGAGCTACGATTGCTAGTCGGATTTTGAAGTCATATTTGCAAATATAGTTATTAGACTTATCCAAGTAGGAGACTGTTGGATATAGTGTCTAAGTCCATAACTTTATTTGGTATGTACTTGACCCGACCCGACATGGTCCATTTGGGTTGCATGGCATTGCAATACTTGGATAGACTAAATGAGAGAATAAGGCACTTATGATTATTAATATAATATAAGTTCTAATATATTAATAATAGTATTATTTAATTAGTATTGATCAAGTATTAATCTAGTATTAATTTGGTGATCAAAGTGAGACTAATTAAATATATAGGGTTGATTATGACAATCATCAATTCTTTTATGGTGGATTAATGATCCATGGTTTATGGGTTTGGTTATAACCATATGGAGCTCCATGGATAGTCCATGGGAGTTACAAATCCATGGGTCATGGGAAATCAAGAGTCATGACAATTAAGGGCATTCATGTGTAAACCCTAATTGTGACAACACTATAAAAGGAACCCTATGGCTAGCAAAATCATGACCTAGTGGACCTACTGTTACTAGAGAGGGCATAACCGATTTTGAGGCTAAGTGACATTCTCTCAAGTTATTCCAAGTCTTGTAGTGTTGTGTGAAGCATTTGAGGCACAACATTTGGGGTGCTAGGCTCACAAAGTCTTGAAGGAATCCAAGCAACAACAAGGTATGTATTTCTACTAGTTTTGTGTTTTATGTAATCCCCATGCCATGCTAGTTAGGAAATAACCTTGAAAAAGAAAATTGCATGTATATAGAGAAAACATAGATTCAAGGTTATTAGGGTTGCATGTACACTTAGGAAGTGTTAGAATGCTCAAAACCCAACATGTTTCTCATCACTATGTATTATGTTTGTTTCTCATCACTATGTATTATGTTTGTTTCTCATCACTATGTATTACTCATGAATGAACTAACTCATTGTATGTTTCATTGTTCTAGTAATAGTATCTTCCTAAACTATACCTATTATAGTTTACTAGTAATGTTGTTTGTGTATATGAACATGTTTGTATACCTTTGCTACCCAAAGGCATTGAACTGAATGAAAGAAGTAACCTTTTATATCTATACACATATTCATGATATATAACTAGGATTCAAACGACCTTTGGACAAATAACCCGAATACCCTAAGTCCACAACCAAACAAGGAACAGGAAGTAAGTTGAGCTATCAGTCCTAAGTCCTTCCAATCCTACTTATATAATTATATCCATATAGATACATGGAATATAAGTTAAAGGAGTTTAATAAAAGTATTTGATAAGTAAAAGAGTTTGTAAAACAATTTGAAGTAAAACAGTTTGATAACACAGTTTGAAAAGTAAGAAATCCACTTGTTTGGTAGTTATTAATCACATGTGATTGATATAATAACTATAATAGTTCAACTTGTATTCCCCCCCCCCCCATAAAAGCATTTAAAAACATTTAAAATGTTAATTAAGGCTATGAACTCACCTGTAGTGAGTGGTTTGGATGAACTGATGTATAGGATTGCTAGGTGTCAAGTGAAGACTTGTACACATACAATGATCCTAATTAACGTATAATAACACATATATGTATCCAATTAGTCTTTAAACAACTAATTAATAAAGTTAAGACATCCTAGGACATCAAAAACACCTTATTTAAGTGTTATAAGTCCTAAGGATTGTATCTAGGTGTTGTAGGACATTGCTATTGAGTTTAGGGTTCAAGGGAACCCTTTATTTGAGTTTACGGTTTTGTGACCATAACTATTGAGTTTACGGTCGTAAACCCATTAGTTTACGGCCATAGACTCATGTTTCTTGACCATTTTGTGTTTTGAAGCCTTAAAGATCGCAAGAAGCATTCCTATTTCATGTTTAAGCCTTAGAAAGAGATTAGGGCACCATTTGACTCCTTTTAGGAGTTTACGGTCCCTGGACCATTTCCGTTTGGGTTTACGGCCGTAAACCCAAATGGTTTGTGGTCTTTTGATGTTTTCAAGTAATAAACACATCAAGGAATGGATCTAGGCTAGTTCCCAAGGCTTAGAAGGGACTAGGGCACACTTTGGCACCCTTTTTGGGGTTTATGGTCCAAGAACATCTTGGACCGTAAACACCCTTGATCCTTGGTTTCTTGGGTGTTTTCTTGATATTTAGAAGTGTAACAAGCTCTATAATACTCTAGGATAGAAGTACTTACTAGGTAGAAGCTTGAAAAGGTGCTAAAAGTCCAAGAACACTAGTGTGTGTTCTTGGTGTTCTTGCTGAAACTTGAAGATCTACACTTTTGGAATGATTTCACGGATGGAATCATGTTAGATCACTAGATTAAGGTATATATCAACTTATTAGGGTAAGAAACACTTACAAGTTGAAGATCTTGAAGAAATGTTGGATGATACTTGAGAGAGAATTGAGATTTGGATCTTGAAAATGTGAAAAATGGTAAAATATGACTAAGTGTCATATTTATACCCCCTTTTAGGGTTTACTGCCGTAAAAACCTTTGTTTAGGCTGTAAACTCCAAATTCTTGGAGTTTTGGAATAATATTGTTGCACAATAAACCCTAGGGCATCCTCTCTCCTGTTATCTCCTGAAGTACTAATCTTAAAATACTCAAACTTATTCCAAAAAGCTTGAAAATTAGCAGAAACAGTTTTGACTCCTATTGAAGTGAATGGTTGTATAGAATAGAAATTTCGGGTTGTCACAAAGGATATCGCAAAGTCACGAATGGGAAGTTTACTGTTAAGAGAGTCGCATATGTTGAAGGTCTTCAACATAACTTGATAAGTGTTTCACAACTTGTTGTGGGCACTAGCAATCAAGTGGTGTTTAACGAAGCAGGAAGCATCATTTCAAAACGTCATGGAGACATGTTTACTCTCGATATCAAACCAATAATCGGCAAACCCTCAGTGTGTTTACTCTCGAAAGCCTCAGCTGATGTTAGTTGGCTTTGGCATCGACGCCTTTCTCACTTGAATTTTTGAAATATTAACAAATTGGTTGTTGATGATCTTGTCCGAGCTTTTCCTGTGTTAAAATTTGATAATGATACTTTATGTGCAGCTTGCGAACAAGGAAAACAACATCGCAAAGGTCATCCTGTGATTATTGATTCAAAGATTGTTGAACCGTTGGAATTGCTTCACATTGACTTATGTGGACCATCGATTGTTGAAACACTCAACAAGAAACGGTACATTTTAGTTATTGTTGATGATTTTTCACGGTTTACTTAGGTTTACTTTCTCAGGTTAAAATATAAGGTTGCTCAAGTAATGATCGATTTTATCAAAAAGATACAGATCAGCTTAAAGAAGAAAGTCCGAAAAGTCAAAAGTGACAATGGTTTTGCATTTAAGAATAACTTTCTTGATTCATTTTTAGTTGATCAAGGGGTTTCGCATAATTTCTCTTCCCCATATAAACCTCAGCATAATGGTGTGGTTGAGAGAAGAAATCATTCTCTTTGTGAAGCAGCACGAACAATGCTTACATATGCGAATCTTCCTCAATATCTTTGGGCTGAAGCTGTTTCTACTGCGTGTTTTACTCAAAACAGATCGTTTATTCATCGTCTTTTCACATTACTCCTTATGAAATTCTCAATAACCGAAAACGTAATGTCAAATTCTTTCATGTTTTTGGTTGTAGGTGTTTTATCATGAATCTCAAGGATAATCTTTCGAAATTTCAGTCCAAAGTTGACGAAGGAATTTTCTTGGGATATTCTCATAATTCGGTTGCATATCGAGTTTTGAATAAAAGAACACGCAAAGTGGATGTCACACCCCGCTAAAGCGGAAACGCAAGGTATGACAGCGACAAAGGTTTCATTGCAAAAGATAAAGATACATCACCATAGCAATATTTAAAAGTTTACAACCCATAGCTTAAACAAAACAAAGTACAAGTTTTTCCAAAATGACATTGTTCAAAATATAACTTCATAAAATAACTTCCACACGATGCAGCATGCTCTATGATGATGAATCTCTATATCCACTTACTAATTATTTCCTGAAAAAGCATGTAAAACGAGCGTCAACTATGAAAATAGTTGGTGAGTTCACAGGTTTATAAAATCAAGATTTGGTATAAGACTTTTCATAAATACAAGTACATTGCTTTAATGAGAACAAAGTTCATTGCTATAATGAGAAACAAAGTTGATTGCTAAAATTGATAAACGAGTTTATTGCCATAATAAATAACAAGATTATTGCTATAATGAGTAACGAGTTTATTGCCATAATAAATCATGTTTGATACAAATCAATTTAAATACAACATTCAAATAATAGTTTTTCGGGACATGCTTTTCCACCCCAAAACATAAAAGTTGAAAATATGGGAGTGCGTGAATACTCACAATGTTTCGAGTAGGTACAAGTGGTGCCTCGGAATACACCAACGCCTTAATACCGGGATCCTACGACATCAAACACACACTAGTGAGTTTCCATGTCGAAATCTAATGCTAATATACTAAACTCTACATATAGAGAAATGCCAAATTTATGTTCTAATATTGGTTTTATATTAATTGGTTACAATTTTTCTGAAATGGTGAAATTCTATAACTCATGTGATTAAGACAATTTTGGATATTAATTTTCCAGATTTAGTAATATTAATTTAGGGTATTTCAACACATTTAAAGGTGTTTTAAACTCCTAAAAATGTAAAATATTATCAAACAGTTTCCAAAAATTGTCAAACCTTGTATTTTTATTCTAAATACAATAGAGGTTTTCCAGAAAATTTTCCTTGAATTTTTTTGATATGGTTAACTACTTTTCCAAGTTTTTAAGCCTTCATAACAAAATAAATTCACTAAAAATAGCATTCAAAGGATGAAAATTCTCAAACTTTTTATTTTACTGTTATTACACATTACTAAGCTAGGAAAAATATAAAAATGGATTTCCAAGCTATTGAATTATATTTTATGATTTTTGAGCATTTATTCTAATAAAAATTGGAATAAATAGAAAACAGTTTCCAAAATTACTCAAACTTTTTATTTAACTGTTATTATACATAACTAAGCTAGGAAAAATATAAAAGATATTTTTCAGTGGTTATTTCTATTTTTCCTTGTTTTATCCCCTTAAATAATCATTAATTGAAGAATAAATAACAAACAGTTAAAATAAATTACCAAAAATTTTTGTAACATCATTTACAGTGTAAGTAATCTGGGAAAAATACCAAAAGAGGTTTTCATATTGTATAATCCGGTTTTGGGTATTTATGTGTATTTAAGTGTATTTAAGTGTATTTAACCTTAGAAAATAGGAGAAAAATAGTATACAGTAGATGAAAATTATCAAAATTTTTATGTATCCTCCTAATGTACAACATAATGTTCTGGTAAATTTTCATTAATTTTGGATAATCAGAACTATTTTTCCTATTTTTAGGCCATTATAACTACCAAAAACGAGCGTCAACTATGAAAATAGTTGGTGGTTTTGTGATTTATTGCACCCAAACAAAAAGAAAATCGAAAATCATACTAAACAGCAACATAAATCGATGAAATTTAATGAGAGGTCATTATTCACCATAGGGGTCATCGACGAATTTATTCCGGATTTATAGACCTCTGGAAGTATTTTATGTGATTTATGCCCTTGTTTTCTTGTAACAATTTTAATAAATCAAGGAAACGATAAAAACTCTTGGGATTTTCCAGATATTCATATTACCTTAATGGGAATCTGGAAAAATTTTGATTTGAACAGAAAAGAACTTTTAGATATTTTTCTAGACAAAATCATTTACATGCACTATTAACAATGTACTTTGATCATCAAGCTCTTTAGCTTGGTGTTCTTCACATGCATCACGGTTTGAAGACCATGCATGGACATATGTTTGTTATAGTGATGTTTTTAAAGGAAATACTTGAATGCATAAGGTGTATGAGCCTTTAAAACTTGTAAAAATCCGAACCTTAGTGTTTGACATAGGTTTTGGTCCTTGGATTTCACCATTAAACAACATGCATGTTGTTCTTGGGTGAAACCCTACCACCATCATCATCAAACACGACATTCATGAACATGTTCATGAATGTTCATAAAGAATGGTGTAGAAGGAGGAGAAGTACAAGAAAATCCTTTAAAAACAAGAAGGAAAAGTAAGGAAAATGAAGGATTTTCGTGAATACCTTGAAGAACAACCTTAGAAGATGAAGATTTGAGTGTGGAGAGGTGTTCTTGGCTGATGATTTTCGTGGGTTTGGAGAGAGAGGAGGAGAGTTTGAGAGTTGAAAGGGTGGAGTGTGAGAGAGAGTGAAGATAGAAGTGGAAGAGTGGGGATTGTGTTTTAATGATTGAAGTTTTGGGAAGAGAGAGGGCATGGGGGAGAGGATGCACGAATTTTATGAGTGAGAGAGGCTCCCTCTCTCCTAAAAATTCAAATTATATAATTCTCCCTTCAATTTTTATAAAACCTAAATTTTTATAAAAATGTTTCTTTAAGCAATTTTTGATTTATTTAATAATCTTGTTTTTAACTAATAAATTATGATTAATGTATGATAATTTAAATTTCTATTTCATTGATTATAATCTATAATTTGATTAATAAAAATTTTATATTAGGAAGTTTATAGAAATTTTATAAAGTTTTTAAGCTTTAAAGTTTATAAATTTGGATTTTTGGGCTCTTTAGAGTTTTTGGAACATTGTTTGATATTCACCATCATATTGGGATGAAATTAGAATATTTTAATTTATTTTTGTAGGGTTTTATACCCTTTTTCAATTGTAACAAAGTTTGAAGTTTTATTCTAATTCGGGTATTGGCATTTCCTATTGTAGTTAAACAACTTACTAGAATCGTAAGAGTCAAGTATATTAGTCCTAGATTTTAGTTGGATCCTAGTCCATGCAAGATTTTGACCTAATTTATACTAATAGGCCATGGCATGTTGTGCATGTATGGTTTTTATAAAAAGATGCATGAGTCCGAGAATGACCTGAATTGACAGTTGTCATAGTGGAAGAAACATTTAATCTAACCTTTGATGATTATTATGTTAAACAAGTCGAAAAATGTTTTGATCAAACACCAATTCTTAATGAATCAAATGTTGAGTCTGAAATTTCAAATTCGACAGATTTTGATTATGATTTAATTTTTGGTACTCCAGATATGGCTATTGAGGCTGAAGTTAATGCACCTAATAATCACATACCAGAAGCTTCAAAGCATTCTGAACATTCAACATTAATCCACGAAGCAATAGATTTGAATTCAACATCGAATTCTCCAAGAAAAGGCGAAAGCATGCTAAATGATCAAGTGGAGGGGGAGCACTTGCATTCGACAACTCAGGTTGAGGGGGAGCATCCTTTCGAGGGGGAGTATATGAGATTGGATAATGATGTTGAGGAGGAGAATCCTATTGAGGGGGAGCGAAATGATTCAGTTATGTCGAATAGTGATAATAATGACAATTTTCATGATTCAAATGATAATGGTTCTGTTGCAGGATCTGAAAATGACGAAATGTTTAAAGATACACCATTGGATTTTGATCCAACATATCCACCTTAGAAAAATGGACTAGAAATCATCCAAATGAACAAGTTCTTGGAAATCCTCAAGACGGTGTGTTAACGAGAGCTCAACCTCGTGCAAAGAATGAGGTACTTAACGTTCATCAAGAATTTTGCATGTTTAACGTCTTTATTTCGAAAATTGAACCAAAAAAATTTAAGGTTGCAATGAAACACTCAGATTGGGTTGTTGCAATGCAATCTGAATTGGCTGAATTCGATAGAAACAAGGTTTGGAGATTAATTCCTAAGCCAAAAAATGTTTCGATAGTTGGGTTAAAATGGATTTTCAAAAATAAAACAGACAAAGATGGTAATATTGTTCGAAATAAAGCTAGGCTTGTAGTAAAAGGTTATTCGGGACAAGAAGGAATAGACTATGAGGAAACCTTCGCCCATGTCGCAAGACTCGAGGCAATTCGAATATTTTTGGCCTATGCAGCTCATAAAGATTTTGATGTTTATAAAATGGATGTGAAGTGTGCATTTTGAATGGAGAACTCGAAGAGACAGTGTATGTGGAACAACCTCCATGTTTTGTTATTGAAGAATATCCTAATCATTGCTATATTTTAGATAAAGCTGTTTATGGGTTAAAACAAGCACCAAGAGCATGGTATGGAACTTGAACTTCGTTCTTAAAACAATGGAAATTTAAACAAGGATCAGTTGATCCCACTCTCTTTCGAAAGAAAGTTGGGGATCACCTCATGCTTGTTCAAATTTATGTTGATGATATTATTTTTCGCTCTACTGACCCTGCTTTGTCTAATGAATTTGAAAATCTGATGAAAAGAAAATTTGAGATGAGTATGATGGGAAAAATCAACAATTTTCTTGGTTGAAATATTCGTCAAAACAGAGAAGGAATTTTTATCAATCAAGAAAAATATACCAAGAATCTGCTTAAAAAGTTTGGATTGACGAATAGCACGAAATTACGAGTACCGATGGCAACTGGAACAAGGCTTACACCTTCGTTAGATAAACCAGTTGTTGATTTAACTCTATACAGAAGCATGATATGTTCGTTACTTTATCTCACTGCAAGTCGACCTGATATTATGTTTTATGTATGTAATTATGCTAGGTATCAGTCAAATCATCGAGAACGACATCTCACTGCAGTCAAGAATATTTTTCGTTATCTCAAAGGCTCAATTTCGTTAGGATTGTGGTATCCTTCGAAAACTGGATTCTTCATACAAGCTTTTTCAGATACTGACTTAGGAGGTTGTAATCTCGATAGAAAAAGCACAAGTGGCGGATGCCAACTTTTGGATGGGAAGTTCGTAAGCTGGCAGTCGAAAAAGCAAACATGCGTTTCGATTTCCACAGCAGAACCTGAATATGTTGCTGCTACAGCTTGCACTTCACAAATCATATGGATTCAAAGTCAACTGCTTGATTATGCGATCAACATGAAGAAAATTTCGTTGTATTGTGATTCACAAAGTGCCATACGAATTTGCCACAACCCTGTGCAACATTCGAAGGCCAAGCACATTGTTCTTCGATATCATTTTATAAAAGATCATGTGGAAGATGGAAACATTGAAGTGCATTTTGTAAAAGCAATTGATCAGCTTGCTGATATTTTACAAAACCATTGGACGAAAAATCATTTGTTAGAATTTTGCAAGGTTTGGGAATGATTGAAGCAAGTTCTGTTCCAGGATTAATTTCGAAAGAATGACAACGTGATGATAAACAAAAGTGTCGAATAAGAGACAATGATGAACAATTCAGAAACATCTCGTATTAACCATTCAGAGGTTACTGTTCATATTCAGCGCTTCGATACGCTTCGTTTTCGACATATAGGAAAAGAAAATTTCCGGTAGTTTGGTACATACTTAAAATTTTCGTTTATTGTTTTTAATTTCGAAAAATCAAAAATACTAAAAATATTTTCGTTAATTTGTGTTTGTTTTCGAAAAATAAAAAATACCAAAAATATTTTCGTTAATTTGTGTTTGTTTTCGAAAAATCAAAAATACCAAAAATATTTTTCTCTTTTCAAAAATATAAAATCCAAAAAGATTTTTGTTATTTTGTACTTTGGTTTTCTTCGATTGTGCAGAATCCAAGGATGTTTTACAAGGTTCATGCTTGCAATTCTAGGGTCAGGTTTTCTTTCGAAACTTTGTACTAGTTAGTATGTCCCTAGAAGCATGCTACATCATGTTGTCCTAAGCCTCCATTGACTCAATGTGTGATTTCGAAAGCCTTAATGAAATGTTTCATCACGAAAATTTCTTCAACTCAAAAAGCTCAAGTAGGTAAAACTTTTAAGGTTTTGAATGAAGGCAAAGACAAGTCCACAACAGTCGAAAAAGTGATACCTACTCAAGTTTCAACAATGGTAGTATCAACTCAAATCATCACTCCAATTGTTTCGAATGTCAATACAACACACGCCATCAAAACCACAACCAAACCAATAATGGAAGGAATTATGATTGTTTCAACAACTGAAGTAGGGAGTTCAAGTTCTTCAAAGCCAAAGAATTCTGAAGCTGTAAAAGATAAAGGGAAAGTAATCGTGATTGAAAAATCAAAAGAAGAGAAGTAGACTGAGGTAGAAGCTGAAATAGAGAAACAGAGGCAAATTCAAAGCATAATGAGGCTTCGTGAGAATGATCCACCACACATGGATAAGGGAGATCCTAAGAAGTTGCATAGTTATGAAAACATCGAAGCCAGAGTGTCATACAATCAAATGTATGCATTCGAGAAAAAACCACGAAAGAGTTATTCTATCGAAAATTCTGATATGAATCAACTCGACTTTCCTGTTAACGAAATGATGTTCATTACTGCTCAGTATAAGGTGATAGAGAACTTCAAGAACGAAGATGACTTTCTTCATATGAAACTTAGGTTTCATGATGTTGTTGGAAAGGAACAAGATGATGTTTGGTCACTCATCAAGATTACAAGGGTGCTGAGTATTACAAAATATGTAATGTTTGAGAACATGATACAGAACTTTCGTTATCATGTTGTTAGAGAAAACAAGGTTGCATGTGATTTCTCGATAGCAGGTTTCCCTCTCATGAACTTGAATGATCTTATTCAAGTTTCTTTAATTCTGAAAGACATGGATGCTTCTCAACTTCAAGGAACTGATAAGGAAATTTTGAGACTAGTTCTTGGTCATATCAAAATTTTCATAGACAATTATTATGATTGTCTAGCCTTGACTGATGTTGAATTGTCAACGACACTTGGGAAGGAAGTAAAAGTGGCTATGGAAGTGTCGAAGTCACAAGCTGAACTGAAGAAATATGATGATGGAGAGATTTGTTTGAAGCCGTTTGGATTGGTATTTGTTGGAAAAGACAAGAATGGGAAAGCTAAAATATTTCTGTTTCAAGCAAGTGAAGTGGAAAGATATACTATAGCTCAATATACGAACTTTATTGTTCGTAGGAATAACTTCAAAAAGAACAATGATGGAGATAAAGCATAGCTGAAGAAGGTTATGAGCTGGTATACTGATAATCGCAGAATGATGCATTTTGCTGCACAGATTTTCACCAATTGAGAAGTTCGACATTATTACAAAGGGGGAGTTTGTAAGGTCGAAATTATATTGTAATATGTCGAAGTCTGTGTAATAGTAGAATTCAATAGTTTTGTTATGTATTTACTAAGGTTCCTTTATGTCGAAGATTAATGCAAGCCTTAGTATTTTTTGTATGCTTCTTTGTCATCCTATAAATAAGAGAGTTACTTAGAGATAGATAAGAGTTTTGGGGAGTCTGTCTTATCTTTTATCTCTGTGTAAACTTAAAGCATAAATGGCTGAAACCATATATTATTTACTCTCGGTGTTAATCTTTCTCATAACTCTGATTCTAAATTCATTACTTGATTCAATACATCATCATCTTTCACGTCTCTAACCAGAATAAATGCTTATCCGAAGAGACTCTTGTTATCCCACTCGATGTAATCGAGATAAAGGAGAGCCTAAACATCATGGAAGAACTAGTAGAAATCCTAGATAGGGAAGTAAAGAGAACAAAACAAAGCCGTATCCCAATAGTGAAGGTTCGCTGGAACGCAAAACGGGGACCTGAATTCACTTGGGAGCGGGAGGATCAAATGAAACAAAAGTATATGCATCTCTTTCCGTAGTCTTATTGTATCTCTATAGTCTTAATTTCGGGAAGAAATTCCCTTTAACGGGGGAATAATGTGACAACCCGTTATTTTCTACCTTGTAAAAGTCAAACTTATCAAACCAAACTCAAACCTATGAAATAAAAGTCAAACTTATTGATTTGTTAATTTAATATAAATTAAATTAATATTTTTGATACATACAAGCACTTAGAAGAAGTGTTGTAGGAATAAGAAGTTGAAGCACCCAAAATCCGAGAATTCTCGCCTTAACCGAAAACCCTCGGACAGCCTTCCTTCTTCGGACCGCAAACCGAAAGCAGCAAACGGTTCACGGCGGCAAACACATCGGACCGCAAATGAGAGAGGTAGTGGAAAACTACCCCGGAGGGTTTCCTCTTGGACCGCAAACCCTCGCATCTTATCTCCTCGGTATGTGTTCTCGGCTGCAAACCCTCACATCTTATCACCTCGGTTTGTGTTCTCGGCTGAGAACTATTTACAGCCGAAAACCCTCGCATATATATACACATTACCCGAAGATTTACCTCATTCATACATCTTTCAACCGCAAACATCACTTTTTCTCTCAACTTCAACCGAAAACTCCATCCTCTCTCCTCAGGAACATGTGAAGCCTCCCCTCTCCTCTCAAGAACACACGAAAATCACTTGATTCTTCTTAGAATCTTGCAAGTATCATTCCTTGATCTTGTTTTCATTTCAAAAACACCTTCCAATCTTCTAATTTTGGGTCGAAAACACCAAAATATATTAGATTTCTTGAAGAACACGAAGAACATGAAAAACTATTCTAAGGATTTTTGTAAGTCTTTTTACAATAATTAAGTGTTGTTTAACACTTTAAACTTCATTAGATTATCTAATTTATACTTAATTTTATATTAATATAAATTAGGATTCGGTCTTTATCACGAGTTTTATAGTTGTGGATTTAGCTCTACTACACCGTATCTTCTACCGGAAACTCACAAAAGGTGAGTTCACACCCCTGCATTTTTACTATTTTCACTGTTTTAGGGGGGGGGGGAATACAAGTCTAAAACAATAATGATGTGTTTACAATCAAATGATTTCTAAATACTTCTAAAACGATTTTAATTTACTGAAACTTTTTCAGATATTGTCAAACTCTTTTAATTATTTTAAAGACTCTTTTCAACTTATATTTTGAAAAAATCATATATATATATATATATATATATATATATATATATATATATATATATATATATATATATATATATATATATATATATATATATAGGACTTATGACTAATAATTCGCTTTATTTCCCTTTTCCTTGTTTGGATGTGGGCTCAGGGTAAAATTATTTGTCTGAATGTCGTTTATATTTTAATTATATTATATATATATGTATATATATATATATATATATATATATATATATATATATATATATAAGTTATTTCAATCAGATTCAAATGCCCTTTGTAACATGTCGAGCAAAGGGAATAGTTTCATGAATATTACATATCAAGTAGAAGACACATATAAATTATAATAGGTATAATTTATGGAACTCTCAAACTATCTTCACGAATCAGTTATACAAAGTTTAACAGATTACTCTCGTACAAATATTTTACAATCAAGCAAACTAGAGAAAGATCATACTATCAGTTCCTTTACTTCAAAATGACTTTTGATCATTTATTATACATGTAATCGTCAATATGCTTTTTGTGAGACAATGTTCAGTTGCTTCTTTATTTAGGCAATACAGTTACAGTCCTGATATTATAACCAAAATCTCCGGACAGAGAGCGAGACAAATGTGTATTGATCTATACGGGATTGACAATCCCGCACTCAGACTATTAGCTACAGTTGGGGTCGTATGCCTATGAGTGACAAATGTCGTTAACAGTTCTGATGCCTACAAAGCGTCGTATCAGGCCATCTAGTCATAGTATGGTTATAATAACCCACCAAAACTATATGAACAAATACGATTAGTGTATAATTAATTAAACCATAGAGTACGAATACAAAGTACTGGTTTTACAATAATACGATTTACAATATTATATTACAATTTACAACTTCAACTGATAGAGCCAGGCATACTCACTTTTACTGGGTTTTCATAGAGTACAATTACAGAACTTGGAGAAACATAAATAATACAGAAAACATTCTTTTTATAGTTTTTTTGAATTAAAATTATATTATACTACTTTTAGTACAATAACACTTATACAGAACGGTTTTATGGGATTAAAACTACTTTTCAGTTATTTTAGAAAATATTGGATTTTCTGGAAACAATAAACATGATTAATATTTCAAGAAACAAAGAACAAACTTCTAAACATAAATACTTATGCACTCACTGAACTTAAATGTTGATACTCTCTTTTTCAAATACTTGTATTCTCAGGGAACCAGTAAACAGGTATATGCCAAGCTTTTGAGAAGACGGAGCAGTATAGAGTCATGTCTTCTATATTTGGTTATATAACTTTTGATGTCATATATACAATGACTTGAAAACATATGTAAAACTTATACATTATTAATGCAATGTTTGTTGTACTTTGATTACTATGATGCATAGGTTGCGATACTTAACATGAAGTCATCCACCCCCGGACGTTTCCGCCGCTCCGGTTTGGGGGTGTGACAATAAATGTCAATATCTATACATGTTATTAAATAGAATAATTGGAAATTAGAGTATTTTATTAATATTTAAGCAAACAAACGAGTATAAATTAAGATGCATAGCAAAGTATTACATTTTTAGCGTATGCCGTCGAGATATGAAATAGAGTATTAAATGATCGTTATGACTAAGATATATAATTTTATATTATCGTAGTAGTTAAGGAGTGAGTATTACCAAGACTTATAATAGAGTATTGTTATATGTGTTAAAGAGATAGCATAATTGAGATTTATAGAGATAGAGCGAGTATGAGTAAAATGAGATGTAGAGAGAGAGATGTAGAGACAAAAATAGAGATACAAGATATATATATATATATTAGGGAAGGATCTATGTAGGTGTCTGGCGTAGCCCGTGGTTCCCGTCCAATTTTCAGACGCAATGAAAATTTTTTGAGAATATTTTTGGTGTAGTTGAATTTTTTCGATGTGCTACCTCGAAAATTTACGTGTGCTACCCATGACATTTCGTTCTGGCTTCACCACTGATAAATATATATATATATATATATATATATATATATATATATATATATATATATATATATATACATATATATATATATAAAGGTGCAGAGAGAGAGAAATAGAGATACAAGAGAGAGAGAGAGAGAGTGTGTGTGTGTACATGTCAAATCAATTTTACTCCATATATATACAAACCGAAATCCTCTCCTCATTCTCACATTTTCACTACGAAAACTCCCCACTTTTCTCTCAAAACTCATCAGCAAATCTTCATATCTTCACACAGTTTCCCATATTATCTTCAAATCTTCATATTTCATTCAAGAACACTTCGTATCTTCATCCAATTTCCCAGGAAAAACAAACCTCTCAATTAATTCTTAGGAATTAATTTGGTAAGTCTACTTATATCATTTAATGTTAATACAACACTTTATTAATAGATTATCTAATTTATACCCGGTATTATGTATTAATATAAATTAGGATACGGTTATTTTAACATGTTCTAACCCGAGGATCATCGCCATCACATAGTATTGAACCAAGAACACACACCCAAGGTGATTTCATACCCCTACGTTCTCACGATTTTTCATTGTTTTAGGGGGGGGGGGGGAATACAAGTAAAACACAAGGAATCTTGTGTGAATATCTAAACTATTTCAAATTATTTCAATTGTCGTTTTTATCATATATATATATATATATATATATATATATATATATATATATATATATATATATATATATATATATATATATATATAAAATTAAGATTCTACAAGCTTAGAATTTGTGATTTCGCCTTAACACTTGTTCCTTGTTTGGTTATGGGCTTAGGGTAGAATCATTTATTCGAGTGTCTTTTCAATCGTAATTATATACGTCATATATATATATATATATATATATATATATATATATATATATATACATATATATATATATACATATATATATATATAAATTATTTCAACACGTTAAACAAAAAGAATATTTTCGCAACGTATTTTATTACCGTTTGTACAAAAATGTTATATTTCACGGGATACTTTTGTTGGGTTTTGAGCATTCTAACACTCCTAAGTGTACATGCAACCCTAGAAAACCTTGGATCTATGTTTGTCTAAAATACATGCAAAATACTTTTTCCAAGGTTCATAAACCTATCTAGCATACGCGAGAAACTTTAAACATAATAGATGGCTAGAATTACATACCTTGTAGTTGATAGGATTCCTTGAAAACCTTGAGAGCCTAGCACCCCAAGTGTGATGCCTCAAATGTCTTACACAACACCAAATGCACTTGGAATAAACTTTGAGAGAAATGTCACACACCTAGAAATCGGCTATGCCCTCTCACTCTTGCTTTAGTGGCCGATTTTGGTAAACATGTTGATCCTTATATAGTGTGTTACAATTAGGGATACACCATGTAAACCCTAATGTAACATGGCTCTTCATTTTCATGACCCATGGGTTTGAACTCCCATGGAGCATCCATGGAGCATCCTATGGACCTTAGCCCAACTTGATAATCCATGGAGCCTTTAGCCCACTATACAGGTTATGGATGATTTACATACTTAACCCGTATATTTAATTAGTCTCCTTTTGATCACTTAATTAATTCTAGATTAATTCTTGATCAATACTAATTAAATAATATTATTAATATATTAGAACTTATAATATATTAATAAACCATAAGTGTTATTTCTCTCATTTTAGTTTATCCAAATGCATGATGCCGTCCAACCCAAATGGACCATGCCGGGTCGGGTCAAGTACAACCCATAAATAGTTATGAACTTAGACACCTAATCCAACAGTCTCCCACTTGGATAAGTCTAATAACTATAACTGCAAGTATGACTTCAGGAACCGACCAGCAATCGTAGCTCCTTTCAAGGTCTCGCGGAACTGAGATGATGATGGTACTCCATTTAAGATAAGTGATCATATAGTCCTCTGTTCTAGATATCAGCCGGAAAAATACATGGAACAAATGTCTTACTTATTGTCCATCAGTTTGTTTCCCGATTTCCGATTTGTTTGACATAGAACTTAAGTGAACAGATCTACTTAGTTCTGACCGGGCCCGGTACATGGGTCAACACAAAATCATCGAGGGGCCCAGATATCGCTTCTAATCGAAGAAGGAACAGATAAACTTCGACTTATATGCTTGTTCTACTATTTGTTGAATCATACACAAAGGCACGTTTTATAACATCGAGTTACCAATGTGGTTTCGTACGATCAATGTATAACCAATTCATAGGCAACAAGTCATATCTCTAGGTTTGAAGACTTATATGATATTACCGTCTCACGATCACTCGAGATAAAATTCCATGAAGTGATACTAGTGAGCGTGTGTTGAATCCAATACTCAGAACTTATGAGCACTCATGAGTGTTGTAGCACCACTTTGTCCAACATCTTAGACCTCTACAATCCAACCCATGACAGTCTTGATTGATATCTACTTCCAACATATGACTGACTGTGGATGGTTTGAATAACTTAGTCATTCAGGAAGAGCGACTTAGTTACTCTGGAAGTCAAAACATGCAAAGTGAAACACAAGAATAATTGAATCAACTATGGTCTCAGAACTTATCAATATAAATAAATAAACCTTTTATTTATCACCATATTGATTGCACATTATTCATTGTATACTGTTTCAAACTATCAAGTTTATACTTGAATTAAAACAATAGCTGTCCCATGCTCCGAGCATGTACACTATGTTTTCTAAACACTAGTCATGTCATACACCAAGTATGCACACTATGTTTGTCTAAACATTAGTCATGCCATACACCAAGTATGCATACTAAGTTTGTCTATGATCTTTACTTTGTGAAATAGATCGACTGAACATTAATTCCAATGATACTCATTTCACAATCCCAAATCCTTACCACAAATGCACGAATCCCAGATTCCTGCCATTTACGTAAATCTGCTAGATTCTAAACTTATATGCATTGGAACTCTTGTAATGATTATGCACAAAGTCACAAAGACTTATCAACAGACATTACAGAGTATTCCAATGGAGATCAACTCCATGGAAACGAAGTCTCATATTCAAAGTTCATTGCTTTGAACATTCTTCTTGCATTAAGTTTCCTAATCTTACACAGATTTAATGAATAACTTCCACCTATGGGAATATTTCCACATTCCCCTTTTGACTATTACTCCTGAACAAGAGTTGCCTCTTTTTAGAATATGTCAATATGGTCCTTCCAAAATTAACACTATACTTACAACTGTCCCTGAGCAACCAATCTTTGGTAAACCTTAGATTGTCCTCGACAATTGCTTAATCAAATTAGTCATATCTAGTTCTAGTACTTTTTCCCTCTTAGTGCTCAAGGCATTTTTGGAAAAATTTAGAACAGATGAATATTATAGCACATGCAATCGATCCTATATCCGAAGCATATGGGACACGATTCATAAAGACATGATACTAGACCAGTCTTTTGCCATAATTTTCCTATTTCTATTTGCCAAGTTCTCATAATTCAGATTATGAAAAGGGATGTCGTAATCATAATCGAATTTTAGAACGCAAATAATAGACCCATATATAGAATTTCCTTATGTTGAGCCATTCCAACATGAAATTCATATATATTTCTTCGACTAAATATGATTAAAACCTCAATCTAAGCTTTTTAGAATTGAAATGAAGTTTAGAATTTCCTTATGTTGAGCCATTCCAACATGAAATTCATATATATTTCTTCGCCTAAATATGATTAAAACCTCAATCTAAACTTTTTAGAATTGAAATGAAGTATATTTTCCTCTCCCTTAATTAAAGCAAAACAAGTTTTCCCAATTGAAACCTTTTGTTTTCTATAATTAACATTGCTAACTTGCAACACTTATTATAATTATCATGCTCCCACTTGCATGATGATTATTAGCATAAAACTTATGCTCCCACTAGCTTTGACATGTACTCAGAAATCAGTTGGACTTCTAGAAATCAATACTTAATTGACTTTCATACCAAAGTTCATATTTCTGATACGAGATGCTTTGATAAAACTTTATCAAAAAACATACACCTTTCCTTAGATAGCACACATGTGTCTAACCCATTTCAGTACTATGAAAAGGGATGCCGTAGTCATAGTCTCAATTGTTTAGACCTTTGTCATTTCTCACAAGTCCATGTTAGTATGCCGGTTAAGCACACATGCTTCACTAACGACTTTGAGAATGAAAATATCACAATTGCTATCTAGTTAAAATCTACTTAGTGAAAGCATTTCCTCACCATCATATTTATGAATCGGAGAGAAACCTTATGACACTTAGATTTTTTTCGTTCTGGTGTATGTGTTCCTATCCATGTGAATTTGTCAAAACCATAATCACAAGACAAGGTTAGTGACAAATTCAAACTCTTATGGATTGAACTTGTGCAGTCTTAACTTCTTGCCACCTGGCAACACAAGGGCCTGCCATTGCTTCCAAGTTGTTATGCAACCAATTGAGAACTCTCAGAACTCATATGCACAACTAACTTTAACTGGAATGGGCATGGATACAGGAATATGCCAACACGATAGGTTATAAACCTCAAGTAGTGTGCTAGTGATAAACTATAGATTTTTCTTCTTGATTAGATCTGGAAGCCTTTTTCAAGATCTTTAAGACTCCCACTATCCTCTTGACATATAAGACTATCTTGACAAATATTCAAGAGATTGTAACATCCCAAAAATACCAGCTAAAAATTTCAATTTTAAATTAGGTTAATACATAAAAACATCGTTACAAAACATTCATAATATTAGTTCATGTCTGAAAACCGGTAACATCATAGTAAAATATTCAGAGTACATCCCAGAAAATCCATAGTGCGGAAACAAGAGTGTGTGTGATATGCCGCTACCGCGCCGACTCCTTTCCCCTAGCTGAAGAGGTACCTGAAAACAAAACTATAAAACGTAAGTACGAAGCTTAGTGAGTTCCCCCAACGAACCTCATATCATACAATCACATAGCATACATGTCTGCCGGGCATTTCTGGGTGCCCGACCTTCCCCTTCGGTCCTGTCGACCGGATACTGCCTAGCATATCTGGGTGCTGGCCTACCCCTTCGGTCCTGTCGACCGGATCGGGGACTGTTTCACCCCCTACTACTACTACCACATAATAACATATCACATAACCCATACATCATAATCTGCTAGCACATAAAGCATATTAGGTAGTAACAACCTAGATGATAATCACACAGACAGTCATCTATCATACGACTCCTACTAGTACGCCGGCATTGTGGCCTTAGACCCACTTTTACTGGAAGGTGACTCACCTCGAGGGTAGCTGCTGAAAACCCGCTCAACCTACGCCTGGCTGCCGCACCGGTAACCCTCCGGCTATAAATCTGTAATCATGGATTAGGTACTCATAAATACCCCTTAGGTCAAATGACTGGTCAAAGTCAACTTCTTGGTCAAAGTCAACTCTCTGATTGACTGGACTCGCCGAGTCCATATAGCGACTCGCCGAGTCCTTCTACGTCTAGCCCGACTCTGACTCATCGGGTCCCTGTTCCCACTCACTGTGTCAGCCTGACTCGCTAAACGGGGACAACTAACAAACCCGCGACTGGACTCGCCGAGTCCAAGGGGGGACTCGCCGAGTCCAAGGGGGGACTCGCCGAGTCCGACGAACAGATCTCACAATTCGCTCCAATTTTCCATCAGAACATCAACCTTGGAGATTTGGAGATTCAGGGACTATAGCTACACGTTAAATTGCTAATTCCACGTGCGACTACGAAGGGTTGGACCTCCTACACTTAAACCCTTCTTATCCTAGTGACAGTTCATATGACTCGCCGAGTTTGAAGAACAACTCGCCGAGTTCAAGGCTATATTCAAAGGACTCGCCGAGTTTGAAGAACGACTCGCCGAGTACCAGGCAATCTTCATAGGACTCGCCGAGTTGTTCATCCAACTCGTCGAGTCTAAGGCCATCTTC
The DNA here is from genome assembly GCF_052849685.1 of Lactuca virosa. Classification (NCBI taxonomy): domain Eukaryota; kingdom Viridiplantae; phylum Streptophyta; class Magnoliopsida; order Asterales; family Asteraceae; genus Lactuca; species Lactuca virosa. Next base: position 246,588,311 of record NC_136426.1, read on the forward strand.
ATGGAACTCGCCGAGTGCACTTTGGCACTCGCCGAGTTCCCTTCGACTCTTCACCCAATCTGGCCAAATCTGAGACATGCAACTGATCCAACTCATGGGTCTCAGTTCCTAGGGTCTGGTTATCACATATACACACGAAATCTGGGGGTTTTAAGGCTTGAAGATCAACCATTGGGGACAAAAAGGAGCCTAAGAGCTAATGAGCAAAGTGAGGGTTTTATTACCTGATTTGATGCCTTCCCCAGAGTAGATTTTGGATCTACCTTCACTTCTGGAACACTCCAACTTCCTCCTTCTTCTTCTAAGCTCCAAAACCTTCTTTGGAAGATCAAAATCACTCAAGAACACTAAAGGAGCTAGGGTTGTTCTCTACTGCTCTCTGGGAGGAAAATGGGACGAAATGGGTGTTTTAGAATGGGTAAAATAGGGTGCAATGTCTGAAAATAGAGTTTCATCCAGACAGGTGGACTCGCCGAGTCCATATGTCGACTCGCCGAGTTCCCAGCTTAAATCCCGTGTCCACCTCGCTGCTACTCGGCGAGTCGGGACGCAGACTCGCCGAGTTCATGGCAAAAATTTATGAAAATACTTAAATAAAATCGTACCAGGAATCCGGTGTTACAAATCTCCCCCACTTATTTTAGACTTCGTCCTCGAAGTCTGCCGCTCCCTCCCGGAACAGCTCCGGATAATGCTCCACCATCTCATCCGCGGGCTCCCAAGTCCATTCCGAGCCCTTCCGGTGCTGCCATTGCACCTTCACCAGCTCCACCCTCTTGTTCCTCAGTTCCATCGACTTCCGGTCTAGGATAGCCATAGGCCGCTCGATATAATTCAGGCTGTCATCAACCTAGATGTCCTCCAAAAGTACCACCGCTGAGTCGTCCACCAGGCACTTCCGCAGCTGGGAGACGTGGAAAGTGCTGTGGATCTGACTGAGTTCGGCTGGCAGATCCAGCCGGTATGCCACCTTGCCCACTTGGGCTGCAACCCTAAACGGTCCAATATACCTGGGACCCAACTTGCCCCGCTTCCTGAATCGGATGAAGCCCTTCCAAGGCGACACTTTCAGGAGAACCATATCCCCAACCTGGAACTCCAAGTCTGATCGGCGCCTATCGGCATAACTCTTCTGCCGACTCTGAGCAGTCTGAAGCCTGCTCCGGACCTGCTGAATCTTCTCTGTCGTCTTGAGCACTACTTCGGTGCTCCCCATGACTCTCTGTCCAACCTCGCCCCAATATATCGGGGTCCTGCACTTCCTCCCGTACAACATCTCGAAGGGAGGACAGTCAATACTCGCGTGATAGCTGTTATTGTATGAAAACTCGGCTAAAGGAAGATAGGTATCCCAGCTACCACCGAAGTCTAAAACACACGCCCGCAGCATGTTCTCCAGAGTCCGGATGGTCCGCTCGCTCTGGCCATCCGTCTGCGGGTGGAAGGCTGTACTAAAATGCAGACGAGTACCCAGCTCGTCATGAAACTTCTTCCAGAACCTGGAAGTGAACCGCACATCCCTATCCGAAATCAATAAAACTGGCACCCCATGCCGTGCCACTACCTCTCTAATGTAGATATCGGCCAATTTCTCGGCCGAGATGCTCTCCTGAATCGGGATAAAGTGGGTGCTCTTGGTCAACCGATCGACGATGACCCATATCGAATCCACTCCCCGCGCGGTCCTGGGAAGCTTGGTGATGAAATCCATCGTGATGTCTTCCCATTTCCACAGCGGGATATCCAACGGCTGTATCTTGTCGTGCGGTCTCTGGTGTTTGGCCTTGACCTTCCTGCAGGTCAGGCACCGCTCAACGTACCATGCTACATCCCGCTTCATGCAGGGCCACCAATAGTCCAGACGAAGATCCCTATACATCTTCGTTGCCCCTGGATGAATGGAGAATCGGGATTTGTGTGCCTCCTCCATCAGAACCTGGCGCACGCCTCCGAGGTATGGAACCCACACCCTGCGGTGTAATGTCAATAATCCCCTGCTGTCATGGTCGAAGGAGGAAACCTGTACCACAATCCGCTCACTCTTCCGATGTTCCTCCTTCATAGCCTCCTGCTGAGCCTCCCGGATCCGCTCCAGAAGCGGAGTCACCACCGTCATCCTCAAACAGATATCCCTGATCGGTGCTGCCTTGCGGCTAAGCGCATCGGCCACGACATTGGCCTTCCCTGGGTGGTAGAGGATCTCACAATCATAATCCTTTACCACATCAAGCCACCGACGCTGCCTCATATTCAGATTTGGCTGGTCCATGAGGTACCTCAAACTCTTGTGGTCCGTGTAAATCGTACAGCAAACCCCATAGAGGTAATGACGCCAAATCTTGAGGGCGAACACAACGGCCCCCAACTCCAAATCATGCGTCGGGTAGTTCGCCTCGTGAGGCTTCAGCTGCCTCGACGCGTAGGCGATGACATGCCCTCTCTGCATCAATACTGCGCCCAAACCTGAGGTGGACACATCGCAGTATACAACAAAATCCTCCATGCCCTCTGGCAAGGCTAAGATTGGCGCCTCGCATAATCTCTGTCTCAGTGTCTCGAATGCTGCCTGCTGCTCAGGCCCCCAACGAAAGACCACGGCCTTCCTCGTTAACCTGGTCAGGGGTAATGCTATCTTGGAGAAATCCTGGATGAATCTCCGATAGTAGCCAGCCAATCCCAGGAAACTCCGAATCTCAGATGGAGATTTCGGAACCTCCCATCTCATCACTGCCTCCACCTTGGCCGGATCCACCGAAATCCCGTTCTGGTTGACAAGGTGCCCAAGGAACTGCACCTCGCGCAACCAGAACTCACACTTGGAGAACTTGGCATACAAGTTCTCCCTCCTCAAGGTCTCTAGAACCTCTCGCAAATGCTCTTCATGCTGCTCTCGCGTCTTGGAGTAAACCAAGATATCATCAATAAATACTATCACCGACCGGTCTAACAATGGTCTACACGCGCGGTTCATGAGGTTCATGAACGCGGCAGGAGCATTGGTGAGCCCGAAAGGCATCACCACGAACTCATAGTGGCCATAACGTGTCCGAAATGCCGTCTTCTGCACATCCTCCTCTCTGACCCTCACCTGGTGATACCCTGAACGCAAATCTATCTTGGAGAACCAAGATGCTCCCTGAAGCTGGTCAAAGAGGTCGTCAATCCTCGGGAGTGGGTAGCGGTTCTTCACCGTTACCTTATTCAGCTCCCTATAATCGATACACATCCGATGCGACCCGTCCTTCTTCTTCACAAACAGAATCGGGGCTCCCCAGGGTGAACTGCTCGGTCGAATGAAACCCCTGTCTAACAGCTCCTGAAGCTGTGTAGACAACTCCTGCATCTCAGGAGGAGCCAACCGATACGGTGCCTTGGCTATCGGAGCCGCACCAGGGACTAGGTCGATCCTGAACTCCACCTGTCGCTCCAGAGGTATCCCAGGCAGCTCCTCGGGGAATACATTCGCGAACTCTCGTACTACGGGCACATCGCCCACCGTCGCCTTACCCGCCTCCCGGGTGTCCATGACATATGCGACATATCCTGCGCAACCATGCTGAAGGTAACGCCTTGCCCTCGCTGCCGAATAGAAGGCTGGCCCTCGCTGTGATCTCTCACCCTGAATTACTAACTCTCCCCCACTTGGGGCTCTGACTCGTACTAACTCCTGCGCGCAATCTATCACTGCCCCATTGGGACTCAGCCAATCCATACCAATAATGACCTTGTTTCCCCGCAATGGAATGGGAACTAGGTCAACCAAATACCGCTCTTCGAACAACCTCAATACACAATCTCGGAAGACCTCTGATGCTCGCACCGACCGGTCGTCCGCAATCTCGACCTCTAAAGGGCAATCCAACATGCCCGAGGACTCGGGAAACTTCTTGCTAAGTGCAAGAGAAACAAAGGATCGGGTAGCCCCCGAATCAAACAACACCTGGACTGGAATACCGTTCACATGGAACGATCCTAAACATATATACACAGAGCACATATCAATATCATAAATCTCATATAAATAGGTCAGAGGGAAAGAATCATACCCGTCACCACATCGGGTGCAGCACGTGCCTCCTCGGCTGTCTGCTGAAATGCCAGGCTCCTCACCACCGGAGCCTCTGCCTTGCCTTGCCGGCCATCCGTAATCCGCAGGGTCGCTGGAGCTGGCCCCTGTACTGGCGCTGCTGCTGTCAACTGAGGGCAATTGGCCCTCTTGTGGCCCCTCTGGTTGCAGTGGAAACACAGCAACTCGGACGTCTGAAATACCGGAGTAGGAGCAGTACAATCCCTGCTAAAGTGCCCCGTCTTGCCGCACTTGTAGCAGCCTGACGATCCTAACCTACATGGTCCCTCACGCGACTTGCCGCATTTCCTGCAGCGGCTACGACTCGGTGGGCCTCTTGGGCCCGGATCTGATCCCTTAGGCTTCTTCCCCGAAGCCCCAGTCATCTGTCCCTCCTCAGCCTTTCTCTTCAGAATGTGACCCAGATCAATCTCCCTCTCCCTTGCCCTGGCAATCATGGACTCCAGGGTAGGGCAAGCTGAAAAACTGACATGCTCCCGGATGTCGGCTCGGAGCATGTCGTGGTAGCGGGTCCTCCTCATGTCCTCATCACCCGCGTACTGAGCTACCAGTAACGCCCTCTCCCGGAACTTGACGGTGATCTCCGCCACTGTCTCTGTCGTCTGCCTCATATCCAAGAACTCCCGTGCCAACTGCTGGAGCTCCACCGCAGGCGCGAACTCCGTCCTAAATCGTGTCACAAAGTCCGGCCATGTCATAGCCTCAATGGCCGCGGCTCCCAAAGAGTCACAAACCGACTCCCACCAATCTCTAGCTCTGTCACGTAGACACCCTGCTGCAAATCGTACCTTCGACCCCTCGGGGCAGAAGCTGATCAGCTGTGCAGACTCAAGGTCTGCAATCCATCGTCTGGCAGCAATGGGGTCCTTCGCCCCATGGAAATCTGATGCACCACTGCCCCTGAAGTCCTTAAAGGACAGTGTGCATGGTCCTGACTGGCTAGCCGCCATATCACTCCTGAACGCCCTGAGACGATCCTCCATCAACTCTACAATACCCTCCTTGATCGACCCGAAGATGATGGGAGTCGACTCAAGGATGCCGATGGTAATCTCTGACGCGATGAACTCGCGTAGACCCTCATCAACTGGTTCGGACCCTGAACCCGAACCCGATCCTGATCCTGAGCCTCCCGCTCCCTGTCGTGTGGTCACCATACTGCAAAACATAGCATAACCACCATCAAACTATATTCCACTAACGAGGCTCACATACATATCACAAGTCCCCGGTCTCGTCTCGGCCCTTTTTGAATCGAGTACGGATCCTCCGCTTTCAGTAGTACGGGCCCATACTACCTTCCACGTCTATCCGTACTTTCCTCAAGAATTGCCTCAACTCAACTAAGTCCTTTCTACTAATACTGCGGTTCTCGTGCTACTCTCGCCCAAGGCTTGCCCTAAGTAATCGCCATCCCACTCTCTGCCATCAGCTGCACAAGAAGTACCTGCTTTCTTTCCCTAACTAGCTCGCGAATACATTACATATTACTCAGACTAGATAATTCTTCGAATGAGAGGTCCTACCCTACAACGGTTGGACTCAGACAAGAGCTGCGAAGCAGGGTGTCACACCCCGCTAAAGCGGAAACACGAGGCGTGGCAGTATAAAGGGTTTCATAGCAAAAGTTGAAAGACAACAACAACCATAGTATTAAAAATCATTACAATTTTACAATGGGTTTGAACACTTTTAAAAGAAATTACAATGTAAATTGAAATACAACACATGCGAATGCTCCTAAAAGTGAAGTGTCCCTAAGTGCCACTTACTCGATGATTCCTGAAAAAGCATGTAAAACGAGCGTCAACTATAAAAATAGTTGGTGAGTACTCACAGATAAACAAAATAATACTGGTTCCATGAATTGAAATCAAAGTTTTGATAAAAGTTTCCAATAATAAAAGTATATTGTTAAAATGAGTAAATAAGTTTGTAAAAACAAAGTTCTTTGTCATCATGAGAGATAAGGTATGTTGCCCAAATAAGATGCAACATTCATATTCTCATGGAAGATAAAGTTCGTTACTCAAACGAGTAAACAAGTTTCATTGCTAAAATGAGCAATCAATTTCGTTGCTACAAGGAGCAAACAATTTCATTGCTAAAACATGTATATAAGTTTTCAGTAATAAAAGTTCGTTGTTGTAATGAGAAACAAAGTTCATTGCTATAATTAATAAAAAGTTTATTGCTATAACGAGAAACGAGTTTGTATGTGTATGAGCAAACAATGAGTCTCAACCAAACCTATGACTGAAGCCCTATCAAGATCTATGCTTATCGTTCCATAGATGAATATGGTATCATGCACTCCAGCAATAGGGCGAGTGAGGAGTTGTCAATTCCTAATAGCGCTATCCATAATGACCATTGGCTCAAAGAGTTAATGGTTAGAGATAAGGGAAGGGCCTTAGTACGATAAGTTCTCATGTTCCGTGTTGCATAGACATACATAGAGAGATATAGCAATAAAATAGCAATCATGTTTGATACAAATCAATTTAAATACAACATTCAAATAATAGTTTTTCGGGACATGCTTTTCCACCCCAAAACATAAAAACCGAAAATAGGGGAGTCGTGAATACTCACAATATGCAAAATATAGTAATCAAGTTTATACGAGTCAACTGAATATAACGAACATAAATAGTTTAGGACATGCTTTTCCACCCCCAAAACATAAAAACCGAAAATAGGGGAGTGCGTGAATACTCACAATATGCAAAATATAGTAATCAAGTTTATACGAGTCAACTAAATATAACGAACATAAATAGTTTAGGACATGCTTTTCCACCCCAAAACATAAAAACCGAAAATAGGGGAGTGCGTGAATACTCACAATGCATTTAGATGATGCAAATGGTGCCTTGAACTACGTTCCACGTGTACCACTACCGATTCCTACAATAATGGTATTCGCTAGTGAGTCTCTAATCGAAATCTAACACTAGTATACTTACTACTACAATAGAATTATGCCAATAATGTGTCAAAATTTAATATTGATAAGTTACAAACATTTTTCTGTGGATATTAAGTTTCAAAGAATCAATTGTTATATAACAATTTAAGTGGAAAATTTACATTATTGAAATGTTAATATTTAACATTTTAGAGGTGTTCCAATGATTAAATATTCAAAACTAAATCAATTTAGTTCTAAACTTTCCCAAACTTTGCATTTAAGTTTTAATTGAAGTCAAAGACCTTAAGAAAAATTTTCTTGAATTTTTGATTTGTCTGACTATTTTTCACGATTTTAATTTCTTGAATAACCATAAAATCATGAAAAATACTAAACAGTTAATAAAAATTACCAAACTTCAGATTTTGGTTCTAAATGTACTAAAAGACTTCTAGATAAATTTTCATGGATTATGAATATGTATAACCATGTTTCACATATTTAATTCTCTAAATAGATACAAATTCATGAAAAATAGAAATCTGTTACGAAAATACCCCAAACTTTTTATATCAATGTCATGACACATACTTAAGCTGGGAAAAATATAAAAAGGGGTTTCTAAACTGTTTAACCCAATTTTATGATTTTTATGCATTTATTCTAATAAAAATGGGGATAAATAGAAAACAGTTTCCAAAATTACCCAAACTTTTTGTGATATTGTTATTAAACATTCTTAAGTTGGGAAAAATATACAAATTGATTTCTAAACTGTTTAACCCAATTTTACGATTTTTGAGCATTTATTCTAATAAAAAATGAAATAAATTGAAAACAGTTTCCAAAACTGCCCAAAATTTTTGTAACACTTTTATTATACATGTAGAAGCTGTGAAAAATATAAAAGATATTTTTCAATTAGTCTTTCTATTTTTCTTTGTTTTATCCTCTTAAATAATCATTAATTGGAGAATAATTATTAAACAGTTAAAGTAAATTACCAACATTTTTGTACACTTCATTTACAGAGTAAATAATCTGGGAAAAATACCAAATGTGGTTTTTATATACTGAAATCCAATTTTGTGTATTTAAGTGTATTTAATCTTAGAAAATAGGAGAAAAATAGTATACAGAAGCGAAAAATCATCAAAACTTTTATGTAGCATCCTAATGTACTACAATGTGTTCTGGTAAATTTTTATGAAGTTTGGATAAGCATAACTATTTTTCCTGTTTTTAGTCCATAATATACACAAAATCGGGGAAAAATAGGAATACATTATGAAAAATTCTGAAAATATTTTTCTAAGTCTTCAACAGAGAGTGTAAGCTGCGAAAATTATTATATAACCTTTTCAAATTATCTAAAGTGGTTTTATGATTTATTGGGGCTAAACAAAAAGAAAATTCAAAACCATATTAAACAGTAACAAAAACCGATGAAATTTAATGTGGGATCATTATTTAGCATAGGGGTCGTCCACGAATTTAACTAGGATTTATAGACCACAGAAAGTATTTTATATGATTTATTGTCCCATTTTATTGCATTAACTATAATAATTCTAGACAAATGAATTATTTTCTGGAAATTTACAGATCATCTTATTTTGTTGATGGGAATCTAGGAAAAATCGGATTTGGTCAGAAAAGGAGTTTTAGATATTTATTTGGAAATAAATCCTTTATGAACATATTTGAAAGCTTTTAACAACATACTTTGATGATCTAGCATATAAGCTTGAAGATCATCACATGCATGTTGGTTTGAAGATCATTCATGAGTTTGAAATGTTCAAATATCATTTTTGATAGAAAACATAGGGTGCATGTGGTGTTTTTCCACCAAAACATATAGAAAAGTGCATTTCCATGGTTTTGACTTAGGTTTAGGTCATGGATCTTCACCATTTTGTAACGTGCAAGATGTTTTTGGTGAAAATCTACCACCATCATCATCAAAACTGAAGTGAATGAATATTCACACAAATTTTCTAAGAGAAAGGTGTAGAAGAAGAAGGAAATGCAAGAAAAACCTTGAAAACATGGAGGAAAATGAAAGGAAATCGTGTTCTACCTTAATGAACACCACTAGATGATGAAGATTTCGAGTTTGAGGTGTGTTCTTGGACTTATTCTCTGGAAAATTTCGTGGGTATAGAGAAATGAAGAGAGAAATGGAGTGGTGGTGATGAAGAGTGTGTGAGAGAATGAGGGGTAGAGTGAGAGAGAAGATGGAGTGGTAGAGTGAATAAGTGAGTGAATTGATTGAGTTTTGGGGAAGAGTGGTCTTGGGAGAGGGGAGGCCGAGATTTTGAGTGAGAGAGGCTCCCTCTCTCTTGTTTCTTTTATAAAAATTTAAATCTTTTATAAAAATATCAACTTTTTATAAAATATACACTAAAATCAAGTTTTTATTCATAAAACCTTTATTTTTGATTTATAAATTAAGGGTAATGTTAATGAGTTAAATTTTATTTGCCTTGAATATATTATACTAATTTTTAATTATTATAAGATAATATTACAAGGTTTATAATTATTTTTATAGAATTTTTAAGGTTAAAGTTTGTAAATATGAGTTTTTAGGGCATTTAGGGTTTTTGAGATTTTGTAAATCTTTGGATATCAAAATTACTTGAATTTTGAGACTTCAAACTATTTTAGAGTTTCATAACTCTTATTCAAATTAGAAATATTGTTTGTAATTTATTTTTATTGATTTATTGGCATTCTATGTAGTGATTCCGAGATTCAAATGAAATTGAGGAATCAAGTATACTAGTCCTAGTTTTTAACTTTGACTTAAGTTTCTATGAGGCTCCAACCTAATTTCTACTACTAGGTCAAGTGCATAATGTGTGTATATGATTCATGAAAAGGTGTTCGAGTCAAAGAGTGACCTAAATATGGATATTCACTACAGTTACGTAGTTGTAGAATTCACATATCAATGTGAAATCTAAGTACACTATCCATTGATTCTAATTGTTTCCAAGTTTCTAGTTACTAAGTCTAGTATGTGTCGTGCCTATACGTGCAACTAAGTTTATTCAAATCTAGAACTAACTCGAATTTTGAAGGTTGTCACAGTCTCCCCCGGTTTAAAGAATTTCGTCCCGAAATTCAATTCGTGACGTATTCTATTAGAACTCAGCCGAATACAATTGTATAATTGGAGAGGTGGTGACTTGAAGAGCTCTTTGATTATTTTGGGGTAATTCCTCAAGGGAAGAGCCCAACTCTTTAGCTATAATCAAATTAATGTTTCCCTAATTCGAGTTCTACAGTCTAGATTGCGAGAAATTAGGATCATGGAAATCATGATCCAACCATGGCGACCTAGTCGAAAAGGATCATCTAGTTAGATATTATCTGAATTAAGAGAGCGGTATAAGTTTTGCTGAAGCACCAACTGCACTGAGCGTTAAATTCGCATTGATCCTTAAGTCGCATTCTAAATTAGCACTAAGTGTAAATTTGCCGCCTAATAAAGAAGAGATTAGGAACAATTTGTTCACTTCCGGGTTAGCTATTACCTCTGGAAAAGATATATTTCGAAATAAGAAGGGGTAGCATGAATGAAAGGGAAGCGATCAAGGGTAAGTTCCTAAAAATACGTACTAAGGGTAGGCAACGAAGTTTTGGTACATCTCAAATGTAAAGGCTATTTAAGTGTCGTCTACGAAATAAATTACGAAATGATTGAGGATCTCCAAGGCTATAATTACTACTACGGTTACTCTTACAATAATAGAACTATATTCGAAGAGTATATATAATTAGAGAGTCATTGTTTCTAATGAAGGCGGTGAAAGTTTATGATAAATTAAATCACATTGTGTAGATATCATTTTAAGTGTTTTAGAAGTGATAAAAATCTCACTATTATCAAAATATGTAATAATTCCAAGATAATGAAAATACATGTTTGGCAATCCAACGAAGTAGTAAAATAGTATAAAGATTAATTAAGGTTAAAGGTTTAAGTCGTCATTAAAGGAATTTGTATAGAAATATTTGTATTAAACTTTTGAGAAATTGTCCAATTGTCAAAGTCAGGACAAATTCAAGTTTACAAGGAGTCGGAATACTTATGAAAACAAGTTTGAGAGTTTAGGAACTCACTGAAAATTGCAAAGTAAAATACTATTTTAAGAAAGGTGTAAAAATGTCAATCTTTGAAAATAGTGCATTCATAGTTTAGTGTTTCTACAAAAACAATCATTTAGAGAATATATAATCGTAAAATTCAAAACTTTTGATGTATTTAAAGAAAAGAAGAAGCATAAGAAAATGTATTCTTTCACATATATTTTATGGATTTAGAAAAATGATAAGAACAATGGTATTCATCTTGTCTATTAATTATAAGGAAAAATACAATGAAAATTGCATTTTATATCAAGTTTCTGAATTTAGAACGAAAGAGCAAATGTAAATAAGGATCACTTGTTTATAGAGATTTCAAAATAAAAACAAGATGTATATGATAAAAGGTGTAATTGAATATATCACAGTTGACTAAATAAAAATTATTCCTCACGGCTATACATGTATTAATCGCTCAAAACGAAAGGATAGACTTCTAGTATGTATGTGTACAAACATGATACCAGGAGAAGCAAAATAGACAGAAACAAAGTTAGACAATGTATTATGTTACTATTATGGGTGTGCGAGATCTAAAATCATAAGGAGAGCAAGAAATCAAGTGCGGGGGAAAGAAAAAAGAAGGTAACGGCGGCAATGATTGTTATTGTTAAAATTATAAGAACAATACCTATAGGTAGATTAAAACCAGGTTGAGATATATTTCAAACTTTAATATTTGATGTATATTGATGATTAAATAGACATGTGGGAGTTTTAAAGTGTTTTCTAAAAATTTAGGAGTTATCTATTAAGTTAAACTCCATTTGTGAAAAAGAAGAAACACTAAAACTTGTAATTGAAATTCCGACAGCTTTGACATTTTTGACTGGAGTCCAACAATGGTTAAAACGGATAAGGTAAAGGCTTAACATATTTAGATGAATAATTGTGCATTATCGAAAGTGCGCCACTGGAAATTTAAAAGTGAACACTAAGTTTTGCAATGCTTTATATTTTAGAATCTTTATAGATTATAAAACTATATTGAAGCAAAGTACACAAATAAGGTATGTTTTGAATTACAAGCGTTAGATATGTCTTATAAACATGTTTGAAGTAGACATTTGCATAAATATCATGTTGTGTTTTCGAGAAAACACATTAAAATAAATTACAATTCCTAAATGAGAAAGCGGTTAAATGTGTCAAAGCAAAAGTGGTTTGGAAAATCCGAGGACGCCTTTACATATAATAGGACTTGAATGTTATATGTTTAAGTTTTATAGAATAGAGTTTAAACACTTTTATAAAAGAAAATGTTTCTAAGTTTTTCGAAAACGTGTCAAAATGGTAAGCAAGGTTTAAAATGGTTTATATGCCCTTAAAAACACATCTATCCATTGAAATGGATTTGAAATAAAATTAAAATAGCAAGGTTAAAACCAATAATGGTTAAATTGAATTTTGAAGAAAAGTGTTAAGTTAAAGCAAGTTGTCAAAAGATTTTTAGCGAGAATATTGCTTACATTGTTAAGAAATGTCTACTAAGTTGATTGAAGTTGTTATAAAATATTTTATTGATGATAAATAAAACCGATGAAGCGAAATAATTTTTCGATGGAAGATTAAGAAGTAAGGAATAAGTATATTAGTGTAGCTGATCGTACCTAAATACTAAGGCGAGTATAAGATGAGTACCGATGTCTTTTTCCCTAAGATAAAGGGCAAGAAAATTGTTTGAAAAACGTTTTATGGTGTCAATGCAGTTTACGACCTTTTATATAGGTCAAAGGGACATCCTATGTTAAGTTTTAAGCTCAAGGTGGAAACAACGTAGAGCTAAATCGTAGCGTAGTAATAAGGTCTCACGTATGCGTTAAACCTCCGTGTCTCCTTGTGAGTTGAATCCGGAATGCCCACCAATGGTATCCAAGTGATTACTTAGAAACGACTCATCTACCTCCTTACGTGATGCTCTAATTTTCATCCGTGTCAGTATCGGAACGCTTTCCTAGTTGTAACTCTAGTACGAAGACGATGAAGAGGTATTGAGGAATAATTGGTATAGGTTTCGGCTTAAGATTATTACTAGTGTATATCTAGCTACTAACCTTACATCTAAAGTCAATAGCTACCGAGGAATACCCATTATCAGTACTAAGTGCATTGCTCCTAGAGTGGCTAGTGATACAACCTAAGTGGTTAACCTATCACTTGATAAGGGATAATAGTATTTCTAAATAAAGGCATTGTTATAAAAGTGCACTTAGTTTCTAAGTGTATCTAGATGAATGCCTATAATATGCAATGCCCGTACGCACACCGAAAAAATTTGTTTTTCAAAAGTTTTAGTTGAAAATTGTTTTGAACATAATTCTACTATAACCGTTTCCAGCATCGCATTAATTTTCCTTAATTAAGCATAGTTGGCCAGGCTATACTTAATTAAAGTCTAATAATGTGTACTCGAATTAGTTATACTAGTAGTATGTTCAGTATTTTAAAAACATTTTGAAATTTTTTGGCTATAGTTGTGGTTCTCCAAAGGAAAACCTGTATTCTCTATAACCTTCAGCTCTGATACCATTTTCTGTCACACCCCGCTAAAGCGGAAACACGAGGCATGACAGTATAAAGGGTTTCATAGCAAAAGTTGAAAGACAACACCAACCATAGTATTAAAAATCATTACAATTTTACAATGGGTTTGAACACTTTTAAAATAAATTACAATGTAAATTGAAATACAACACATGCGAATGCTCCTAAAAGTGAAGTGTCCCTAAGTGCCACTTACTCGATGATTCCTGAAAAAGCATGTAAAACGAGCGTCAACTATAAAAATAGTTGGTGAGTACTCATAGATAAACAAAATAATACTGGTTCCATGAATTGAAATCAAAGTTTTGATAAAAGTTTCCAATAATAAAAGTATATTGTTAAAATGAGTAAATAAGTTTGTAAAAACAAAGTTCTTTGTCATCATGAGAGATAAGGTATGTTGCCCAAATAAGATGCAACATTCATATTCTCATGGAAGATAAAGTTCGTTACTCAAATGAGTAAACAAGTTTCATTGCTAAAATGAGCAATCAATTTCGTTGCTACAAGGAGCAAACAATTTCATTGCTAAAACATGTATATAAGTTTTCAGTAATAAAAGTTCGTTGTTGTAATGAGAAACAAAGTTCATTGCTATAATTAATAACAAGTTTATTGCTATAATGAGAAACGAGTTTGTATGTGTATGAGCAAACAATGAGTCTCAACCAAACCTATGACTGAAGCCCTATCAAGATCTATGCTTATCGTTCCATAGATGAATATGGTATCATGCACTCCAACAATAGGGCGAGTGAGGAGTTGTCAATTCCTAATAGCGCTATCCATAATGACCATTGGCTCAAAGAGTTAATGGTTAGAGATAAGGGAAGGGCCTTAGTACGATAAGTTCTCATGTTCCGTGTTGCATAGACATACATAGAGAGACATAGCAATAAAATAGCAATCATGTTTGATACAAATCAATTTAAATACAACATTCAAATAATAGTTTTTCGGGACATGCTTTTCCACCCCAAAACATAAAAACCAAAAATAGGGGAGTCGTGAATACTCACAATATGCAAAATATAGTAATCAAGTTTATACGAGTCAACTAAATATAACGAACATAAATAGTTTAGGACATGCTTTTCCACCCCAAAACATAAAAACCGAAAATAGGGGAGTGCGTGAATACTCACAATATGCAAAATATAGTAATCAAGTTTATACGAGTCAACTAAATATAACAAACATAAATAGTTTAGGACATGCTTTTCCACCCCAAAACATAAAAACCGAAAAAAAGGGAGTGCGTGAATACTCACAATATGCAAAATATAGTAATCAAGTTTATACGAGTCAACTAAATATAACGAACATAAATAGTTTAGGACATGCTTTTCCACCCCAAAACATAAAAACTGAAAATAGGGGAGTGCGTGAATACTCACAATGCATTTAGATGATGCAAATGGTGCCTTGAACTACGTTCCACGTGTACCACTACCGATTCCTACAATAATGGTATTCGCTAGTGAGTCTCTAATCGAAATCTAACACTAGTATACTTACTAGTACAATAGAATTATGCCAATAATGTGTCAAAATTTAATATTGATAAGTTACAAACATTTTTCTGTGGAAATTAAGTTTCAAAGAATCAATTGTTATATAACAATTTACGTGGAAAATTTCCATTATTGAAATGTTAATATTTAACATTTAAGAGGTGTTCCAATGATTAAATATTCAAAACTAAACAAATTTAGTTCTAAACTTTCCCAAACTTTGCATTTAAGTTTTAATTGAAGTCAAAGACCTTAAGATAAGTTTTCTTGAATTTTTGATTTGTCTGACTATTTTTCACGATTTTAGTTTCTTGAATAACCATAAAATCATGAAAAATACTAAACAGTTAATAAAAATTACCAAACTTCAGATTTTGGTTCTAAATGTACTAAAAGACTTCTAGATAAATTTTCATGGATTATGAATATGTATAACCATGTTTCACATATTTAATTCTCTAAATAGATACAAATTCATGAAAAATAGAAATCTGTTACGAAAATACCCCAAACTTTTTATATCAATGTCATGACACATACTTAAGCTGGGAAAAATATAAAAAGGGGTTTCTAAACTGTTTAACCCAATTTTATGATTTTTATGCATTTATTCTAATAAAAATGGGGATAAATAGAAAACAGTTTCCAAAATTACCCAAACTTTTTGTGATATTGTTATTAAACATTCTTAAGTTGGGAAAAATATACAAATTGATTTCTAAACTGTTTAACCCAATTTTACGATTTTTGAGCATTTATTCTAATAAAAAATGAAATAAATTGAAAACAGTTTCCAAAACTGCCCAAAATTTTTGTAACACTTTTATTATACATGTAGAAGCTGTGAAAAATATAAAAGATATTTTTCAATTAGTCTTTCTATTTTTCTTTGTTTTATCCTCTTAAATAATCATTAATTGGAGAATAATTATTAAACAGTTAAAGTAAATTACCAACATTTTTGTACACTTCATTTACAGAGTAAATAATCTGGGAAAAATACCAAATGTGGTTTTTATATACTGAAATCCAATTTTGTGTATTTAAGTGTATTTAATCTTAGAAAATAGGAGAAAAATAGTATACAGAAGCGAAAAATCATCAAAACTTTTATGTAGCATCCTAATGTACTACAATGTGTTCTGGTAAATTTTTATGAAGTTTGGATAAGCATAACTATTTTTCCTGTTTTTAGTCCATAATATACACAAAATCGGGGAAAAATAGGAATACATTATGAAAAATTCTGAAAATATTTTTCTAAGTCTTCAACAGAGAGTGTAAGCTGCGAAAATTATTATATAACCTTTTCAAATTATCTAAAGTAGTTTTATGATTTATTGGGGCTAAACAAAAAGAAAATTCAAAACCATATTAAACAGTAACAAAAACCGATGAAATTTAATGTGGGATCATTATTTAGCATAGGGGTCGTCCACGAATTTAACTAGGATTTATAGACCACAGAAAGTAGTTTATATGATTTATTGTCCCATTTTATTGCATTAACTATAATAATTCTAGACAAATGAATTATTTTCTGGAAATTTACAGATCATCTTATTTTGTTGATGGGAATCTAGGAAAAATCGGATTTGGTCAGAAAAGGAGTTTTAGATATTTATTTGGAAATAAATCCTTTATGAACATATTTGAAAGCTTTTAACAACATACTTTGATGATCTAGCATATAAGCTTGAAGATCATCACATGCATGTTGGTTTGAAGATCATTCATGAGTTTGAAATGTTCAAATATCATTTTTGATAGAAAACATAGGGTGCATGTGGTGTTTTTCCACCAAAACATATAGAAAAGTGCATTTCCATGGTTTTGACTTAGGTTTAGGTCATGGATCTTCACCATTTTGTAACATGCAAGATGTTTTTGGTGAAAATCTACCACCATCATCATCAAAACTGAAGTGAATGAATATTCACACAAATTTTCTAAGAGAAAGGTGTAGAAGAAGAAGGAAATGCAAGAAAAACCTTGAAAACATGGAGGAAAATGAAAGGAAATCGTGTTCTACCTTAATGAACACCACTAGATGATGAAGATTTCGAGTTTGAGGTGTGTTCTTGGACTTATTCTCTGGAAAATTTCGTGGGTATAGAGAAATGAAGAGAGAAATGGAGTGGTGGTGATGAAGAGTGTGTGAGAGAATGAGGGGTAGAGTGAGAGAGAAGATGGAGTGGTAGAGTGAATAAGTGAGTGAATTGATTGAGTTTTGGGGAAGAGTGGTCTTGGGAGAGGGGAGGCCGAGATTTTGAGTGAGAGAGGCTCCCTCTCTCTTGTTTCTTTTATAAAAATTTAAATCTTTTATAAAAATATCAACTTTTTATAAAATATACACTAAAATCAAGTTTTTATTCATAAAACCTTTATTTTTGATTTATAAATTAAGGGTAATGTTAATGAGTTAAATTTTATTTGCCTTGAATATATTATACTAATTTTTAATTATTATAAGATAATATTACAAGGTTTATAATTATTTTTATAGAATTTTTAAGGTTAAAGTTTGTAAATATGAGTTTTTAGGGCATTTAGGGTTTTTGAGAGTTTGTAAATCTTTGGATATCAAAATTACTTGAATTTTGAGACTTCAAACTATTTTAGAGTTTCATAACTCTTATTCAAATTAGAAATATTGTTTGTAATTTATTTTTATTGATTTATTGGCATTCTATGTAGTGATTCCGAGATTCAAACGAAATTGAGGAATCAAGTATACTAGTCCTAGTTTTTAACATTGACTTAAGTTTCTATGAGGCTCCAACCTAATTTCTACTACTAGGTCAAGTGCATAATGTGTGTATATGATTCATGAAAAGGTGTTCGAGTCAAAGAGTGACCTAAATATGGATATTCACTACAGTTACGTAGTTGTAGAATTCACATATCAATGTGAAATCTAAGTACACTATCCATTGATTCTAATTGTTTCCAAGTTTCTAGTTACTAAGTCTAGTATGTGTCGTGCCTATACGTGCAACTAAGTTTATTCAAATCTAGAACTAACTCGAATTTTGACGGTTGTCACACATGGCTAGACCCAACCTTCTGAAATTATTTAGTCCTTGCAATATGTAACGTAACATATTCGTTTACTAGTTAGTGAGAGACAACTAGAACTCCTAAAAGCACATAGCAAGCAGCATTCGTGCATTGAGTACACATAATCAAGTATATACTATTCTGGCTATCATACTGACTGATCTGTACTAGCATGCAATTCTCATAAAGCTGGAACACATAAAGCAGGCACATAAGGCATCATTCCTAGATCCTTAGTCCTATTCTAGCATGATGTTCTACTGAAACTAGAACTGATAATCATAACAATAACTTGTATGGGTACTTTGGGGAAAACTTACTTGAGCTCGGCCGGTCGCGCACATCACACACCTTGTTCTTTCTTTCTCGAAACTCTTTTACTTAGTCTTTAGAAAATCATTTCTTTATAAAAATCTTTTAATCCCTCGATTTGAGTCCAGACACCCCCGAAGGTGTGTCCGAATCCCTCAAACCAGGGCTCTGATACCAACTTGTAACATCCCAAAAATACCAGCTAAAAATTTCATTTTTAAATTAGGTTAATACATAAAAACATCGTTACAAAACATTCATAATATTAATTCATGTCTGAAAACCGGTAACATCATAGTAAAATATTCAGAGTACATCCCAGAAAATCCATAGTGCGGAAACAAGAGTGTGTGTGATATGTCGCTACCGCGCCGGCTCCTTTCCCCTAGCTGAAGAGTTACCTGAAAACAAAACTATAAAACGTAAGCACGAAGCTTAGTGAGTTCCCCCAACGAACCTCATACCATACAATCACATAGCATACATGTCTGCCGGGCATTTCTGGGTGCCCGACCTTCCCCTTCGGTCCTGTCGACCGGATACTGCCTAGCATATCTGGGTGCTGGCCTACCCCTTCGGTCCTGTCGACTGGATCGGGGACTGTTTCACCCCCTACTACTACTACCACATAATAACATATCACATAACCCATACATCATAATCTGCTAGCACATAAAGCATATCAGGTAGTAACAACCTAGATGATAATCACACAGACAGTCATCTATCATACGACTCCTACTAGTGGGCCGACATTGTGGCCTTAGACCCACTTTTACTGGAAGGTGACTCACCTCGAGGGTAGCTGCTGAAAACCCGCTCAACCTACGCCTGGCTGCCGCACCGGTAACCCTCCGGCTATAAATCTGTAATCATGGATTAGGTACTCATAAATACCCCTTAGGTCAAATGACTGGTCAAAGTCAACTTCTTGGTCAAAGTCAACTCTCTGATTGACTGGACTCGCCGAGTCCATATAGCGACTCGCCGAGTCCTTCTACGTCTAGCCCGACTCTGACTCATCGGGTCCCAGTTCCCACTCACTGAGTCAGCCTGACTCGCTAAACGGGGACAACTAACAAACCCGCGACTGGACTCGCCGAGTCCAAGGGGGGACTCGCCGAGTCCGACGAACAGATCTCACAATTCGCTCCAATCTTCCATCAGAACATCAACCTTGGAGATTTGGAGATTCAGGGACTATAGCTACACGTTAAATTGCTAATTCCACGTGCGACTACGAAGGGTTGGACCTCCTACACTTAAACCCTTCTTATCCTAGTGACAGTTCATATGACTCGCCGAGTTTGAAGAACAACTCGCCGAGTTCAAGGCTATATTCAAGGGACTCGCCGAGTTTGAAGAACGACTCGCCGAGTACCAGGCAATCTTCATAGGACTCGCCGAGTTGTTCATCCAACTCGTCGAGTCTAAGGCCATCTTCATGGAACTCGCCGAGTGCACTTTGGCACTCGCCGAGTTCCCTTCGACTCTTCACCCAATCTGGCCAAATCTGAGACATGCAACTGATCCAACTCATGGGTCTCAGTTCCTAGGGTCTGGTTATCACATATACACACGAAATCTGGGGGTTCTAAGGCTTGAAGATCAACCATTGGGGACAAAAAGGAACCTAAGAGCTAATGAGCAAAGTGAGGGTTTTATTACCTGATTTGATGCCTTCCCCAGAGTAGATTTCGGATCTACCTTCACTTCTGGAACACTCCAACTTCCTCCTTCTTCTTCTAAGCTCGAAAACCTTCTTTGGAAGAGCAAAATCACTCAAGAACACTAAAGGAGCTAGGGTCGTTCTCTACTGCTCTCTAGGAGGAAAATGGGACGAAATGGGTGTTTTAGAATGGGTAAAATAGGGTGCAATGTCTGAAAATAGAGTTTCATCCAGACAGATGGACTCGCGGAGTCCATATGTCGACTCGCCGAGTTCCCAGCTTAAATCCCGTGTCCACCTCGCTGCTACTCGGCGAGTCGGGACGCAGACTCGCCGAGTTCATGGCAAAATTTTAAGAAAATACTTAAATAAAATCGTACCAGGAATCCGGTGTTACAGAGATAGTGTGGTTTCTTTATCAAGACAAACACCTCTCATAATTTGTCACACCCCCAAACCAGACGGCGGAAACGTCTGGGGGTGGAGGACTTGAATTGTAGTATCACAACACATGCATCATAGTAATCAAAGTACAAACAACCATTGTATTTAAAAACTATAAGTATTTACATGTGTTCAATCATTGTATATTGAACCAAAATATAGTTATACAAAAGAAGATATGACTCAACAAAGCTCCATCTTCTCAAAAGCTCGGGGAGTACCTATGTATTATTTCCCTGAGAATACAAGTAATTTGAAAAGAGAGTATCAACATAAAGTTGAGTGAGTGCATAAGTGTTTATGTTTTAAAGAGTATATCTGTATCTTGTATATGTGAACTGTTCCAGAAAATCCTATCTTTTCTGTTGTATATGAAAAGTAATTTTATTCTCATAAAACCGTTCTCTTTGTATCAACGTTTTGTATTTGTATTCCTTTATGAAAACTTGTAAATGAGAGTGTGCCTGGCTCCGCCAGCTGTTATTGAAAACTGTATTGAACCATTGTAGTTTGTATTCTGAAAACTGGTACTTTGAAGGTGTACTTTTGTTTACTTGTTTATACACTAACGTATTGTTAATATCTTTTTAATGAGTTCTTATAACCATACTATGACGGATGGCCTGAAACAAACGCTTTGTGGGCGTTTAAATTGTTGATAACAATTACCACTCATCGGCGTGTATGCCTGACTATAGCTAGCAGCCTGACTGCGGGGTTGTCAATCTCGATATAGATCTACACACAACTTGTTTCGATCCCTGAGGCTGGAGATTCTGGTTATAATGTCAGGGCTTTACCTTGGTTGTCTAAAATGAATTAAACAACCTGAATGTCTCATAAAAAGCATATAAACGTTACATGTATATTAGTTAAGAAAACCCAATCATTCTGAAATAAATGATTGACAGTATGTTCTTGATTTAGTATTTCAAACATGTATTTGATAAGTGTAAACCTTGATTTGTTCTGTATCAAAACCCTAGTTTCTTGTAAGACCGTGTATTCTTGTAGTATGAATTATTGTTCTATGTATAAATTATACCTATTATAATTTATATGTACTTTCTGAATATGTATATAACTGTATTTAGCATGTAACCCCATGCTCAACGTGTTACAAAGGTGTTTGAATTGATGAAATAACTTTTATATTTATATACATACACAATTTCATATACAAGGAAAATTTAAACGAAACTCGGACAAATAACCGGAACTATAAGCCCACATCCAAACAAGGAAAAGGACCCAGAATGAGTTATCAGTCCTAAGCCTTTTAAATCTTATTTATATACATATATATATATATATATATACAAATATGAATTTTGGAGAAAAATATAAGATTATAAAAGAGTTTGATGTTTTGAGTATTTTTAGATAATTTAATGTTATTTTATCATGATTTGAATCATGATTTTATAACACAAAGTTCTTGTGTTATGCTTTTATTCCCCCCCTTAAAACAGTAGAAATTATGAAAATACGGGGGTATGTACTCACTTGATAGATGGTGAACCAGACAGAGTTTCGTTTCACGAAAAGGAGTTTATTTGTCGGGAAACCGGCTCAAATTGGGCAGAGTTTTGACAGGAGAGAGGTTACTTCTCTGGAATCTCGGGGCTTCGAGGCTTGCTTAGGGTTCGAGACTTGATACCGGGGCTTTAGGGGTTGTATATGAGCTTATGAGAGTGGAAAATGTGAAAGAGAATGAAAATTGGGGTGAAAAAGTGTAAAATTTCGGAAGCCCTCGCATGCTATATATAGTCCGAAGGTTCGGACCCAAGCCTATGCGAGGCTGCCACGCATCAGACAGATGGCGAAGGGAGGGGACTTCTTCGGACCGGAGGCTCGCTGCTGGCTGGCTCGGATTGGACCAAACCTCGGTCAAATGGGAAGAGGCCACGTGCGAAGGAGGGTGTCCGCGGTGTGTGCGAGGGGTGTCTCCGGGGTGTCTTCACAGCGAAGCTGTTCGCTTCTAAGTGGACCTCGGTTGCGGTCCAATCAGGAGGTGCCACGCATGGGTTCGGTCCACTCAGCAGCTGCCACGTGCGAGGGTGACGTGGCATGCGAAATTGCCCGATTTTACCCATTTTTTCTTTATTTTTGTGCCAAACTTGCGAAAATCATAACTTTCGCATACGAGCTCCGTTTTTGGCGTTCTTTATATGCACGCGTAGGTAAAATCATACTCTACGACTTATATACATATATATATAAGTCGTAGAGTATGATTTTACCTACGCGTGCATATAAAGAACGCCAAAAACGGAGCTCGTATGCGAAAGTTATGATTTTCGCAAGTTTGGCACAAAAATAAAGAAAAAATGGGTAAAATCGGGCAATTTCGCATGCCACGTCACTCGGACAAATAACCGGAACTATAAGCCCACATCCAAACAAGGAAAAGGACCCAGAATGAGTTATCAGTCCTAAGCCTTTTAAATCTTATTTATATACATATATATATATATATATATATATATATATATATATATATATATATATATATATATATATATATATATATATATATATATATATATACAAATATGAATATTGGGGAAAAATATAAGATTATAAAAGAGTTTGATGTTTTGAGTATTTTTAGATAATTTAATGTTATTTTATCATGATTTGAATCATGATTTTATAACACAAAGTTCTTGTGTTATGCTTTTATTCCCCCCTTTAAAACAGTAGAAATTATGAAAATACGGGGGTATGTACTCACTTGATAGATGGTGAACCGGACAAAGTTTCGTTTCACGAAAAGGAGTTTATTTGTCGGGAAACCGGCTCAAATTGGGCAGAGTTTTGACAGGAGAGAGGTTACTTCTCTGGAATCTCGGGGCTTCGAGGCTTGCTTAGGGTTCGAGACTTGATACCGGGGCTTTAGGGGTTGTATATGAGCTTATGAGAGTGGAAAATGTGAAAGAGAATGAAAATTGGGGTGAAAAAGTGTAAAATTTCGGAAGCCCTCGCATGCTATATATAGTCCGAAGGTTCGGACCCAAGCCTATGCGAGGCTGCCACGCATCAGACAGATGGCGAAGGGAGGGGACTTCTTCGGACCGGAGGCTCGCTGCTGGCTGGCTCGGATTGGACCAAACCTCGGTCAAATGGGAAGAGGCCACGTGCGAAGGAGGGTGTCCGCGGTGTGTGCGAGGGGTGTCTCCGGGGTGTCTTCATGCGAAGCTGTTCGCTTCTAAGTGGACCTCGGTTGCGGTCCAATCAGGAGGTGCCACGCATGGGTTCGGTCCACTCAGCAGCTGCCACGTGCGAGGGTGACGTGGCATGCGAAATTGCCCGATTTTACCCATTTTTTCTTTATTTTTGTGCCAAACTTGCGAAAATCATAACTTTCGCATACGAGCTCCGTTTTTGGCGTTCTTTATATGCACGCGTAGGTAAAATCATACTCTACGACTTTCGTTTAGACTTCGGCTGATAATTTTGACTTTATTTTTTTATATTATTATTTTAAACAGACCGGGACGGGAATCCGTTAAAAATTCATAACTTCTTCATACGACGTCCGTTTTTGTCTGTCTTTTTACCGTTATACTACTACCGACGAGACCTTCAATTCTCGTTTAGGTTGTGTTGGCTAAAAACCGCTCGATCTTTATTTCGAGTTTTTAGCTGTACACTGCTATATTGAAACTTAGAAAAATCATAACTTCCTCATACGAGTCAGATTTTTCCGTTCTTTTTATGAAAGTTCTCGGTTTAACATAAACTACAACTTTCATTTAGATTGTTAAAGCTAAAAAGCCTTTTATCGAAAATTCAGTTTTTACACTGAATAGTGTTTTGCCGGTTTTGTCGCGGATTTTCGATTGGTCATAACTTCTTCGTTATAACTCGGATTTTAGTGCTCTTTATGTTTTTGGAAACATTGTTAAAATCTCTATCACTTGGTTCATCCCAATCGAGATTGCTAAATAATTTATTTTTGAGGGTCAATTATGTAAATATGCACATTATGCTAAAATTTCTCTTTATTATTATAAAAAGAACTACACATTGACCTATACTATTACATAGGTTTGAAATAACGATTTGTTACATAATTGGCCTTAGTTGGTCTCTGTTTTTTCCAAAACATCACAACTTACCAATTTCAAATGTACAAGAATAGGACACTTTTACTCTTACATTTGACAAGTGTTATAAACCTCTCTTTAACATATGTCACTCAAGTTACAATCTTGGAGTATGACTCTAAGACTTGTTTTGGAACGAAGTGTGACTCATCTTCTTGATTTAACCACTTCAACACTTCTTGATTCCTCTTCTTAGCCATAGGAATGCACTAAGATGTCCTTAGAGGATCAATTGTGACATTGTTTTTCTTAATCATAAAGATGATCACAACACATGATACTAAAGTACTCTCCCATCTTTCCAGATTTGAGAAACTTTTATCCTTCTGCCTAATTTGATTCTTCTCATTCGTTCTGCCATACATCGAAATCTTTCCAATGTTTCAGAATTATACTTATCTTGTCAGTATAACCATATTTACTAAGCCTTTGTAAATCATGACGAATAGTCTTATCAATCTTTTGTGGTGGACTTGACTAGTGCACAAGAATGTGTACTTGAACCCTTAGTCCCTCACTTGACTCACATACACATGTGAACAAGAAATTAGTCATAATTTTCCAAAGCTAAAAGTTCTCATTCATCATAATACACAACTTGCATGATTCCAAGTTTCGGTCCAATTGAAACTTGGTTGATGAGAATCTTTCCTTATTTGTTAAATTTAGACACTACCACAAATGAAGGAATCAAATTCATATTTCCATTATTGCTAGAACCATACAAACATCAATTTTCCATAAATACCATTGCAAGGAGATATAAAATAAAGTAAAACAAAATTTTATTTATTTAATAAATACGGAAAAACTTTCCTTACAATGCAACTTTAAATGAAAAACTATGCTATTACATATTTTTCCTAGCAATCTATCATAACTCTCTAAGTAGTAGCTCAAGAATCTGATCTTCAAACCATGCGATTGAAATCCATCTTCACGATCAGATTCAGCATACCTTTCCTTTAAGTTTCCTTCCCTTTGCTTGATCCTGAAGTAGAGTGAAATCTTCTTGATTTTTTCTTTTCAGGTAATTAGGGCAGTTTCTCAACCAATGCCCCTTCTCTTGACAATGAAAACATATGGACTCTTTGGGAATGGTACATGGGACTATCACAGACTTAGCTTTTCCCTTTACCTTTTGGTCAACCGGGTTGACCAAGGCCTATCCCTTTCCATTGGGAAGAGAAAGCTTTTCTGGACTTCCAATGTTACCATTGTCAATGTCCATGGAAGTTTGAGAAATGGACCTTCCACCCATATTTGCTTGACTTTTGTGCCAAATCATTGCTGATTCAGCAGCAACAAGCAAATAAGAAAGATCTATTTGGGTCATGTCGTGATCTGTCATATAGTAGTCTTTGATAAACTCACTATACGACTCAGGAAGTAACTGAAGAACCCAGTCAATAGCAAACTTCCTTGAAATAACAACACCCAACATTCTCAACCTGTCAATGTGTGACTTCATTCTTAAGACATGAGTGCACACAGGTCTTCCATCTTTATGTTTCATTTCTAGTAGGGCTTGAGTGACCTTGAACCTCTCAAGTCTTTAGGCTTGTGGATCAGGGAGAATAAATGGAGGGGGTGGAGGTAGAGAAATATGATTTCCATGAGATTTGGGAATATCACAGTTGTCAAACCCAGACATCTGCAATGGGAGATATTCAAGTTAGTTGATTTTAAGTCCGTAATATAACACCCAATATGAAATATTACGGCTAGGACCCAACACAATATTTTATAACTTGGAAGAGGGATGCCGTAATCCAAGGTATAGAATATTTGAAGGTAGGTGAATGACGATTCACCAATTTCCACCATGAAAAATGAAATAAATTATTAGGTTTTAATTGGATTTGAAACTCCTAGATCTTTTGAGATTCATTGAACTTTCAATGGCATGTTTCAATCTCGAGTGTGCCCTTCATGTTATGTGACTGGGATACCGAGGATCACAAAACAAGGTGTGAAGTAACCATGCAAATTACTTGGTACCCTTAATGTTTTTCACTTAATTGATGTGTCGGTAAGCCACACACGCTCCACCGATCTTATGAAAAACCTTAAGTCACCCTTTGCCTACCTTGTTAAGTCCAAGTTAGTGTGCCGGTAAACCACACACGCTCCACCAACGACTTAAACAAAGTGCAAAGTGTAATTTCATGGATTAGTACCTTATTCACATTTTCCTAAAGTAACTAAGATTGGGAATTTATAAAAACATTTACTTACTTTATCTTTATCATGAATACTTTTAATGAGGGGATAATTTTAGTCATTGTCCTACCCGTTCGGCTAACGACCCTCCACCGATCCAGGAAGCGGTGGGTGAGACTGGACACTCATTAAGCTGCCATTTTATAGGCAACAACCTTATACCCCCCTTATAGACCGGCTTCATGAATAAGGCCTACTTGCGGTAAAACAACTTAATCTTATACATATATAATTATTATTAAACTTGTAATATTATAAAGTATAAGGGTTGAATTTTAACTTTTAAAATTCTAGGGGTTAGAACTAAAGTTTTTAATGTGACTTTACATGTTCCAAAACTTGAGGGCAAGTTTTGTAACTTTCAAAACTTTTCATCTTTCATAACTTATGAGTTAATGGTTTAATAAAATGAGTGACTTTTCATTTTTTGTAACCTATGTGTTTCTTTAATGGACTTTAAGAGATAAAACTTTTGGTAATCCATAACTTGAGGACAAATTATGGATTCCATTAAAACACATAATGATCAAGAATTAAAACTAGCAAGAAGTTACAAATAATTCCTATAATCATCTAAACTCATAAGAACATGAATACGAATATCAAATTTTCAAGAACATATGAACACATATAATCATGTAATTTTGATATTACCCATTGTAAATGGATTAGAACAACCATTACCCTTTCCAAAACAAGTTTTAAAACACCAAAACAGTGTAGGGTAATGTTTCTAGTCCATTTCCAGCAGCAAAAGTCGAAAATCTGCACCCTTGGCCTCCTACTTGTCGAGTGCAAGAACCTACTCGACGAGTAGGATGAGTTTATGCTTGGACTCGTCGAGTCCCCCCATGGACTCGGCGAGTTCCCTGTGCAGACAGCAAGAAATTCGACTTTTTCACTATTTTGCATCAAGTATCAACAAACAAGCCTAGGCTCTGATACCACTATTGGGTTTTGAGCATTCTAACACTCCTAAGTGTACATGCAACCCTAGAAAACCTTGGATCTATGTATGTCTAAAATACATGCAAAATACTTTTTCCAAGGTTCATAAACCTATCTAGCATACATGGGAAACTTTAAACATAAAAGATGGCTAGAATTACATACCTTGTAGTTGATATGATTCCTTGAAAACCTTGAGAGCCTAGCACTCCAAGTGTGATGCCTCAAATGTCTCACACAACACCAAATGCACTTGGAATAAACTTTGAGAGAAATGTCACACACTTAGAAATCGGCTATGCCCTCTCACTCTTGCTTTAGTGGCCGATTTTGGTGAACATGTTGATCCTTATATAGTGTGTTACAATTAGGGTTACACCATGTAAACCCTAATGTAACATGGCTCTTCATTTCCATGACCCATGGGTTTGAACTCCCATGGAGCATCCTATGGACCTTATCCCAACTTGATAATCCATGGATCCTTTAGCCCACTATACAAGTTATGGATGATTTACATAATCAACCCATATAATTAATTAGTCTCCTTTTGATCACTTAATTAATTCTAGATTAATTCTTAATCAATACTAATTAAATAATATTATTAATATATTAGAACTTATAATATTTTAATAAACCATAAGTGTTATTTCTCTCATTTTAGTTTATCCAAATGCATGATGCCATGCAACCCAAATGGACCGTGCCGGGTCGGGTCAAGTACAAACCAGAAATAGTTATGAACTTAGACACCTAATCCAACAACTTTTATCACAGATTTACAATTTTAAACATACAAAGTTGTTAAAAATACGAATGTTTTCATTTAAATAGATCATACACTTTAAACTATAATAGGTATAGTTTATGGAACATACATATCATTTTACTAGTCAGGGATACAATACAAAAATAATTATATAAAAGTATAATTATTTACACTACGATTACACTAAGAAAGGAGACATACACAGAGTTTATTCATTACAAAATGGCTTTTCATTATTCTACATGTAATCGTCAATATAGCTTTGTGAGACACACTTCAAGTACTTATCTAAGTGCCAACGAAAGTCCTAAATTATAACCAGAGTCTCTTGGAGGGAGAGCGTGACACTTGTGTATAGATCTATACGGGACTGACAATCTCGCACCTACATTGTTAGCTACAGTTAGGCCGGTAGGCATGGGGTGACAAATGTCGTACCAGTTCCGACGCATGAGGAACGTCGTATCAGGCCATCTTAGGTTATCAAGCATGGTTATAATAACTCACAATTTGGTATTAACAATACGATTAGTGTACGAATACATAAACAGCTTCAAATAGTTTTATTTACTAATAAATCTACAATACAATATTTTACAGTACCGCTGGTAGATCTAGGCACATACATTCAAAGAGTTTTCATACAAGTACAATTACAAAATACTATTTTCCAATACAACGAAACTTACATTTCAAGGAACATTCATTTTTATATGGTTTTATTCAATAATAAAACTACGTTATACTATTTCAGAGTACAACAACACTTACACATTTTGGTCTTAAGGTATTAAGACTACAATTCCTTTACAACAGAAAATATTGGATTTTCTAGGAGAAAACACGTACATTTTCAAGGAACAAATGACAGGCTTCTAATAGAAAAATGCTTATGAACTCACCAACTTAATTGTTGAAACTCTTTTCAAAACTACTTGTATTCTCAGGTAATCAGTAAACAGGTATCCACACAGGTTTTGAGAAGACGGAGCTTCAAAGAGTCACGTCTTTCAGTTTTTGCTATATATTTTTGGTGTCAAGTATACAATGATTTGAACACAGATGTAAAAACTATACTTTATCATTATGATGGTTGTTGTACTTTGGTTACTGTTATTCAATTGTTGCGATACAGTACATGACGTCATCCGCCCCCGAACGTTTCCGCCGTTCTGGTTTGGGGGTGTGACAGATTGGTATCAGAGCATTGTTTATAATGAACTAAGTATATCAAGCCACACAAGATATACAACTATAAATACAATGGGGCTGAAACGCTCTGACTAAAAGTATACTTCTAAAATATAAGTATTTTATAATAAGTATACGAACATGCATACATACTAGAAACAATATCACAGTAAGAACTACATAAAAGTATTTAGATAAGTTGGACACTGCCGTTAAGCCTAGACAGTTATGTAATCATATCTGAGATAAATATAGCCTGATCAACTATATTTATTTGAGATACGAACAACATGTGTTTGGGAATGATCGTGGTGTTGCAACAAGTCTAAAACTTACCAGCTCTATATATAAAAGGAAACTCTAGAACCAAACATGAAGTTAAAATACTATAATAGTATTTTATGGCACTATAGGACTAGAACAACGATATTTAGGCCTCAATAGTTATATGAACTAATAGTCGAGAAGGGCCTTCTTACCAGAATCAATAATTGCTAAGTGTATACGTTAGTGTTATATATAATTAAGATTTTATAGACTTAAAATTTGTGATTTCGCTTTACTTCCTCTTCCTTGTTTTGTTGTGGTCTTAGAGTAGGATCACTTCTTCGAAGGTCTATTCGATCTTGGTTATATACAACTTGCATACACTATGTGATTATAGGAGGACCCAGTATGAGTCACACTATACAAATTCACTAGAAGTGTTGCTATAAATCTCATAAATTGAAATTGCGATTGTTTACTTATTTTACTAGACTTTAATTGTAAATCGCTGATAGAAGACTATAAAAGTCAGGATATGATGTGTTTAGAACTAAGATATATCTTGTTCAATATCACCTGACTTATGACCACTATAGAAGACTTATCATTATTCCACTCTTAAACCCTATAGAGAAAGATGTTGCCACGTAAATCAATCAGGCGTTTCAACAACACACCACCAACTCCACCAACGCCACCACCTCCACAGTTTGACTCTGCTGTTTTCCAAGCAGCAGTAACAACCGCCGTGGTAGCCGTCATGACTCAAATCAACGCAAGTGGTGCTAGTGGGGCGGGTAGTGGTGCCAACGATTCTAACCACAGAGACAGTTAGGGACATCCGAAACAATGTTCCTACAAAGACTTCACGAATGCCAAACCAAAGTCTTTTGATGACATCAGAGGTGTCATTACTCTAACACGCTGGTTCGAAAAGACACAATCAGTGTTTGAAATTTGTGCGTGCCCCAAAGCTAGCAATGTCAAATTTACGGCATGCACATTCATGGATAGAGCTCTCTCTTGGTGGAAAGGTTATGTCAAATCGTTGACTCTCCTAGTAGCCAACGCCATGAACTGGGAAGACCTAAAAATTCTGATGCTAGCACAATACTGCCCGAGGGGCGAGGTGCAAAAACTAGAGCAACAACTCTGGGGTCTGACGATGAAGGACTCGGATATTACAGCTTACACTGCCAGATTTAGTGACCTGACTATATTATGTCTCGGGATGGTCACCCCCTAAAGTAAGAAAGTGGAAAGGCACATCTGAGGACTATCTCCCCAGATCCAAGGAAACGTGATAGCTGCAAACCAACTTACTTTTGACAGTGCCAAGTGTCTGGCACAAACACTCGTGGATCATGGGAGTTCACCAAGGCTTCATGACAGCCATTCTCGAACAACCCAAAGAAGGTGGCAACAAAAAGAAATTTTGGAACAAAAGGAATGGCAAGTCGTCTCAGGAGCCCGCAAATAAGCAACAAACTGTGGCAGTCCACGCTGCTACTGTTCCGGCTACTATTCCTACTGTTGTTCCTGCTACTCCAGCACCCCCAATCGATATGCTGGAACCCTTCCAAAGTGTAATAAGTGTAACTTCCATCACACGGGAGTTTATCGAGAAATGTATTGGAAAAACTGCAACAGGAAGGGGCACACCGCCCGATTCTGTAAGGTACCGGCACAACCAATCACCTAAGTCCCCGTCGTTGGAGTAAGTCACGCTTGTTATGGGTGTGGTGAAACGGGACACTTCAAAAGAGATTGTCCAAAAGCAAAGAATGTTGGCGGTGTGGAAAGAGTATTGGCAATAGGTCACGAAGAAGCAATAGCAGATCCTACCGTGGTTACCGGTACGTTTTTCCTCAACAATTCCTATGCATGCATTCTTTTCGATAGTGGTGCGGAGAAAAGTTTCGTGAGCCATAAATTTAAACACTTTCTTAAACAAAATCCCCAATCACTAAAAGACACATTTACTGTAGAAATGGAAAACGGAAAGACAGAGAGCACTAACGACATATACATAGGATGTACCCTCACTCTAAACAACCATTTCTTCCAAATCGACCTTATGTCGGTCTCAATAAAGAGCTTCGATGTTATCATCTGCATGGATTGGTTAAGCCCTCACCGTACTGATATTCTATGTTACGAAAAAGCCATTCGTCTTAATCTGCCAAGTAGCGAAACCCTCTTCATTTATGGCGACAAACCCGTCATGAACCTCCAAATCATTTCTTGTGTCAAGGCTCAAAAGCATCGTCGCAAAGAATACTGCACCTTCTTAGCTCACGTTGTAACTTCCCCGACATATTCCCCGAATATCTCCCAAGAGTTCCTCCTGAACGCCAAATCGAGTTCTGAATCGACTTGATTCCTGGAGCTACCCCTGTAGCCAAATCCCCGTACCGTTTAGCACCGACAGAAATGCAGGAACTATCCAGTCAACTAAACGAACTGCAAAGCAAAGGCTTCATAGGACCAAGCTTCTCGCCTTGGGGAGCACCGGTCTTGTTCGTGAAGAAGAAGGATGGATAGTTTCGCATGTGCATAGACTACCGAGAATTAAATAAACTCACTATAAAAAACTGATACCCTTTACCTCGAATCGATGATCTCTTCGATCAACTTCAAGGAGGAAGTTTATTCTCAAAGATCGACCTAAGATCAGGATACCATCAGTTACGAGTCTAGGAGGAGAATATTCCTAAGACTGCATTCAAAACTAGCTACAGTCACTATGAATTCGTAGTAATGCCCTTCGGTTTAACAAATGCACCCGCAGTGTTCATGGACGTAATCAACCGTGTGTGTCGACCTTACTTAGACAAATTTGTAATAGTTTTCATCGACGACATACTAGTCTACTCCCGAAGTAAGGAAGAACACTGCCAACACTTATCACAACTCTTGGAAACATTAAGGGCAGAAAAGTTATATGCGAAGTTCTGGAATGCGAATTATGGATTCGAAAGGTGGAATTCCTAGGTCACGTGGTCAGCAAGGAAGGAATTCACGTAGATCCTTCCAAAATCAAAGCAATCGAAAACTGGGCGACACCAAGAACTCTGACTGAAATTTGTCAATTTCTAGGCCTCGCTGGCTACTACAGAAGGTTCATTCAAAACATCTCTAGGATCGCAAAGCTACTCACCACCCTGACTCAGAAGGGTGTAACCTTTAGCTGGGGAGAGAAACAAGAGACTGATTTCCAAACACTAAAGCGAGCCCTATGCAGCGCCCCGATCTTGTCCCTCCTAGAAGGGACGGAAGATTTTGTAGTTAACTGTGATGCGTCCAAGCAAGGGCTAGGCTGCGTTCTTATGCAGTGAGGAAAGGTTATTTCCTATGGCTCGAGACAACTTAACAACCACGAAGTTAACTATACTACAGATGACCTCGAACTGGGTGCAGTAGTATTTTCTCTGAAGATCTAGAGGCATTACCTTTATGGTATGAAGTGCACAGTCTTCACGGATCACAAAAGCCTCCAGCACATCTTCAATCAAAAAGAACTCAACTTGAGGCAACGACGATGGGTAGAACTACTCAATGATTACGAATGCGAGGTTCACTATCATCAAGGCAAAGCCAATGTAGTAGCAGATGCCCTTAGTCGAAAAGAGTACTCGGGCCGCCGAGTAAAGTCATTAACCATGACTATCCATTCACACCTGTCTACGCAGATCAAAGAGGCTCGGTTGGAAGCCTTGAAACCCGAGAATGTAATAGGTGAAGTCTTAAGAGGAATGGATAGAAACCTAGAAGTTAAGGGTTACGAAGTTCATTATCTCATGAATCGGATCTGGACACCAAAGTTCGATGGGTACAGAGACGTTGTCATGAACGAAGTACACAAGACTTGATACTCCGTTCATCCCGGTTCAAACAAGATGTACCTGGACCTTAAGAAACTTTATTGGTGGCCAAACATGAAAGCTGAAATTGCTACCTATGTGGGCAAGTGCCTGACTTGTGCCAAAGTCAAGGTAGATTACCAAAAGCCTTCGGGTTTAATACAACAACCAGAAATACCCGAATGGAAGTGGGAGCGGATAACTATGGATTTCATAACCAAGTTGCCCAAGACAACGGGTGGTCATGAAACCATTTGGGTAATCGTCGACAGATTAACCAAATCCGCACACTTCCTGTCAATAAAAGAAACCGACAAGATGGAGAAGTTAACTAGGACGTACATTAAAGAGATCGTACGATTTTATGGTGTGCCAATATCCATTATCTCTGACAGAGATAGTAGATTTACCTCGTGGTTTTGGCAATCACTACAAAAGTCCTTGGGAACCAAAATCGACATGAGTACAACGTACCATCCCCAGACAGATGGGCAAAGCGAGAGAACCATTGAAATGCTGGAAGACATGTTGAGAGCTTGTGTGATACATTTTGGTAAATCTTGGGATATCCATTTACCACTCATCGAATTCTCGTACAATAACAGCTATCACACTAGCATCAAAGTTGCTCCATTTGAAACTCTATATGGCCTTAAGTGCATATCCCCTCTGTGTAGGGGTGAAGTGGGTGATACACAACTAGCAAAGAAACAATTACCTGACAGCACTCTCACTGGTCCCGAGATCATTCGAGAAACAACAGAGAATGTTGTCCAAATTCGGGAACGACTAAGGGACCGACAAAAGAGTTATGCGGATAAACGACGAAAAACCTTGGAGGTTTAGGTTAGTGACCGCGTCCTGTTAAAGGTCTCACCCTAGAAAGGAATGATACGTTTTGGCAAACATGGAAAACTAAATCCAAGGTACATCGGCCCATTCGATACTAGAATCGGTCTAGTAGCTTATAAACTCAAACTACCGCATGAACTCAGTAACATACATCCCACTTTTCAGGTATCCAATCTAAAGAAGTGCCTGTCTGACGAAACTCCTGTAATGTCACTTGATGAAATCGAGATAAACGAGAGTCCATACATCGTAGAGGAACCGGTGGAAATCATAGACAGGGAAATAAAGAGAACAAAACAAAGTCGTATACCAATAGTGAAGGTTCGTTGGAATGCCATGCGGGGACCTGAATTCACTTGGGAACGGGAAGATCAGATGAAACAAAAGTACCCAGATCTTTTCCCTAGTTTATGAGTACCACATTAGAAATAATTTCGGGACAAAATTCCCTCTAACGGGGGGATAATGTAACAACCAATTATTTCAAGTCAATGTGTGACAACCCGAATTTTTTTTTGCTTTGAAAGCTCAATCAGTCAACTTAACTAAGTGTCAGACTCATTGGTAATGAATTCTAGCCTGGTTAAAGGTCATTCTAAGGAGTTTTAAGCCTAGTACACTTAAGGAATGAGTGTTAGAATGTACCTGCTAGAGACACTGTACAACAATTCCAGCCTTAACCTCATCATAAGGAGTTCACGACCACAATGTCAATGAGTTTACGGCCGTAAACTCATGTGGCCGTAAACTCAAGTCCATATATTTGGCCCTTGATCATTTCTAGCCATTTCTTACATTCCAACCTCAAGAACACTCCATTTCTCTCTCAACTATCATCGAGTTCATCATCTTAGATCATAAAAAACATAAGTGTTCTTTCCTTGATTTGTTGTTACACTTCATCTCCTAGTTACACTCTTTGATTTCATTCATGAAAACATCCATTTTAACTAGATCGTCAAATCTTCAAGTTTCACCAAGAACACCAAGAACACACACTAGTGTTCTTGGCTAAAATCGACCATTTTAAGCCTCTATATCGTAAGTACTCTTCCCTATACTTGATATCTAGTTAAGACTCATGCTTAGAACCTTGAAAACATCAAGAATGCAGGACCAAAAGGAGTTTACGTCCAAGCCATCTCCCATGGCCGTAAACCCCTATAAGTATGCCATTTTGGCCATAAACTCTTCCTAAGGCTTGGATTTGAGGCTAGAACACTCCCTTGTGCTTTGTAAGACCTTGAATCATCACCAAACTCCAATTATGGTCAAGTCTTGGACCTTAAACACATCTAGGCCTTTGCTAACCTTTAGGACATTTAAGTCTTTGAAACTCCTTACCTTTAAGACCCGAAATGTGACCATTTAGAGAGTTTACGGCCATGAGTAAACTCCCTCAGCCGTAAACACCTCAACACTCTCCATTGAGTTGGTCTTTCTCATCCTTGTGTAGAGCAAAAGTCCCTCAAGCTTCCCTAGCCTTCAAACACCCTCTCATGCATGTTTGACCATGAGTTTACGGCCGTAAACTCCCTTGGCCGTAAACCCATGGCAGTAAACTCATGGTAGCGCCATTCCAATTTCCTTTGATGAATCACATGTGATTCCAACACTTGGTCAAAGTGTTTCCTAGTCCCGAAAGGTGTTTCCTTTCATATAGTTGCTTATAAACACTATATTCATGCCAATATATGTCATTTAGGACTTGTTGTGTATCGGGACTTCATTCATGGAACTTCTCGTCCTTACACGCGTATTCGTTGAATCACCCACATCAGGTGAGTTCATACCCCGTAATGAATCTTTTAACTGTTTTCAATGCTTTAGGGGGGGGGGAATACAAGTTGAACATAATTATAATTGTGTAAATGTTTGCTATAAACATCTATCAAAAGATTACTTATGTCTTTTATAAGTGATCAAAACATTTCAAAAACTCTTTTAAAGTTATGTTACTTCATAGTTTTACAAAACTCCGTTTTTAAAGTACAAGCATAACTTAGTAGATAAATGAGTCTTTTCAATAACAGTTCAAGTAAAACATTAGTAAACTATAATAGGTATAGTTTAGGAAGACACTACTCATTACTTCTAGTACAATGAAGCATACAAATAGTCAATTCATACATGAGTCAGAAGACACTATTATGAGAAACATTACTACACTATGACTTACTATACAAACACTAAAGTATAAAAATTATTTCAACACGTTAAACAAAAAGAATATTTTCGCAACGTATTTTATTACTGTTTGTACAAAAATGTTAAATTTCACGGGATACTTTTATCACAGATTTACAATTTTAAACATACAAATTTGTTAAAAATACAAAGGATTTCATTTCAATATAAAATACACTTTAAACTATAATAGGTATAGTTTATGGAACATACATATCATTTTACTAGTCAGGGATACAATACAAAAATAGTTATATAAAAGTGTAATTATTTACACTACGATTACACTAAGAAAGGAGACATAAACACAGTTTATTCATTAAAAAATGGCTTTTCGTTATTCTACACGTAACTGTCAATATGGAGAATTCCAAGAAAGGAGAATTGCTTATCCAGAGCAATACCAAACTGAGTAAGACTCAGAGTCCGAGTACCGATGCCGAGATAGCAGAAATGAGTCGAGTACCATATGTTTCCGTCGTTGGCTCGATCATGTATGTTATGAGATGTACTCGCCCTGATGTGGCTTTTGCTTTGAGCATGGTCAGTCAATATCAAGGGAATCCTGGTAGAGCTCATTGGATAGCAGTAAAGAACATTCTTAAGTACCTACAAAGGACTATGGACTGGGTCCTTACCCTCGGTGGGAGTGATAACTTGAGAGTGACATGGTATAGTGACGCTAGTTTTCAGACCGACAGAGATAATTTTTGCGCTCAGTCGGGCTGGGTATTTACCCTGAATGGAGGAGCAGTAACATGGAAAAGTTCCAAGCAGGAGACTATGGTTGATTCAACGTGCGAATCAGAGTACATAGCAGCGAGCGAAGCGTCGAAGGAGGTAATATGGCTAAGGAACTTCATTAGAGACCTTGTAGTTGTACCAGCTATAAAGGAGCCTATAGAGATTTTCTGTGATAACGAATGTGCGGTCGCCTTGACCAAGGAACCATGGGATCATGGCAGATCCAGGAACATCGACAGAAAATATCACTTCATACGACATCGAGTAGAAGAGGGACTCGTCGTAGTGAAGAGGGTATCGTCAGAGGATACACTCGATTCACTATAAACAATGCTCTGATATTGATCTGTCACACCCCAAAACCGGATTGGCGGAAACGTTCGGGGGTGGAGGACGTCATGTACAGTATCACAACAATGCAAAGTAGTAAACAAGCAACAACATCATCCATTGCATTAATAATATAATTTCATACAAGTGTGTTCTGTCAAGTTAAATAGACACCAAAAATATGTATCAAAATAAAAGATGAGTCTTGAACGAGCTCCATCTTCTCAAAACCTGGCACCGGTACCTGTCTACTGGTGACCTGAGAATACAAGTTATTTTGAAAGAGTTTATCAGCTTTAAAGCTGGTGAGATCATAAGTATATTAGTGTCTGTATTTGTATGAAAGCATTTGTAAGATGTTTGTAAGATGTTTGTATGAGTTTGTAAAAGTTTGAATTCTCCTAGAAAACCCTATGTTTCCTACTAAAAGTAGCCTTCTAGCAAGGCATCTAGTGTGTGTGTGTGTGTGTCTCTTATAAGAGTATGTATTTTCCCAAATCTAACTATCATTAACCAAAAATATAGTTTTTACATTACTATTGATTGTGTGAATGTTCACAAAGTGAATGTATGGGAAAATGAAATAGTACTGTAGTGTTGTATTAAGTAACTACTGCTGTACTAACTACCTTCAACCAATTGTTATTTAAAGTACCATGTGATCGGCCTGTACCCTGCTACCGACTCATAGAAAAACGACGATGTAAGACGTCGTAAGAAATGATGTTTGGCACCCGTAGACTTGCAAGTCCCACTGTAGCGAGCAGCAAGGTGTAGGATAGTCAATCCAGTATAGATCTATACACAAACTCATATGCTCCCCAATTAAGGAGATTCTGGATACAAAACGGTCATGGCAGGTGGTTCCATGCCCCGTTATGTGGCTAACATAACTGTAATAATGTATATGTAATGTATGTGCTAGCTGTATTGTGTGTTCTTCCTCTGTCTAGCCTGTATGTATGTTCTCTCTGTATGGTATTGTTTGTTTCTCTTCACTATGTATTATGTTTGTTTCTCATCACTATAAGTTATGTTTGTTTCTCATCACTATAAGTTATGTTTGTTTCTCATCACTATAAGTTATGTTTGTTTCTCATCACTATAAGTTATGACACATGTATGAACTGACTCATTGTATGTTTTATTGGTCTAGTAATAGATTTGTAACTTCCTAAACTATACCTATTATAGTTTACTAGTAATGTTGTTTGTATGTATGAACATGTTTGTATACCCTTGCTACCCAAAGGTACTGAACTGGAAAGAAGTAACCTTTTATATCTATATACATATACATAATATATAACTAGGATTCAAACGACCTTCAGACAAATAACCCTGATACCCTAAGTCCACAACCAAACAAGGAACAGGAAGTAAGGTGAGCTATCAGTCCTAAGCCCTTTCAATCCTACTTATATAACTATATCTATATAGATACACTTTTAACAGGATATAATTTTAAAAGAGTTTAAGTAACAATATTTGACATGTAAAGGAGTTTGACAAAAGCATTTGGTATGAAAAAGAATTTGTAAAACAGTTTGAAGTAAAATAGTTTGGTAACACAGTTTGAAAAGTAAGAAATCCACTTGTTTGGTAGTTATTAGTCACATGTGATTGATATAATAACTATAACTGTTCAACTTGTATTCCCCCCGATAAAAGCATTTAAAACATTTAAAAGGTTAATTAAGGGGTATGAACTCACCTGTAGTGAGTGGTTTGGATGAACGGAATGTATAGGATGCTAAGTGTCAAGTGAAGATTTGAACACACACAAGGATCCTAGTTAACATATAATTACACATATATGTATCCAATTAGTCATTAAACAACTAATTAACCAAGTTAAGACATCCTAAGACATGTAAAACACTTGATTTAAGTGCTTATAAGTGCTAAGGATTGCATCTAAGGGTTGTAGGATTTGGTTATTAAGTTTGGGGTCCAAGGGTAAACTCTTTTGGAGTTTACGGCTTTGGGACCAACTCATATTGAGTTTACGGTCGTAAACCCATGAGTTTACAGCCTTAAACTCATGGTACTTTGACCATTTTGTGTTTTGAAGCCTTAAAGGTCATAAGAAGCATTCCTACTTCATGTTTAAGCCTTAGGAAGTGATTAGGGCACCATTTCACTCCTTTATGGAGTTTACGGTCCCTGGACCACTTCTCTTCGGGTTTACGACCGTAAACCCAAATGATTTATGGTCTTTTTGTTGTTTTGAGTTCCTAGCACATCAAGGAAGGGGTCTAGACTAGTTGCCAAGGCTTGGTAAGGGACTAGGGCCACTTTGGCCCCTTTGTTAGGGTTTACGGTCCAAGGTGTTCTTGGACCGTAAACACCTTTGATCCTTTGATTCTTGGCTGTTTTCTTGATGATTAGAAGTGTAATACACTAGGATAGAAGTACTTACTAGGTAGAAGCTTGAAAAGGTGCTAAAAGTCCAAGAACACTAGTGTGTGTTCTTGGTGTTCTTGGTGAAACTTAAAGATCTACACTTTTGGAATGATTTCATGGATGGAATCATGTAAGATCACTAGATTAAGTAAGATATCAACTTTTTAGGGATAGAAACACTTACAAAGTTGAAGATCTTGAAGAAAAGTCGGATGATACTTGAGAGAGAAATGGGTTTTGGATCTTGAAAATGTGAAAAGTGGTAAATAATGACTAAGTGGCATATTTATACCCCCTTTTAGGGTTTGCGGCCGTAAACACCTTTGTTTAGGCCGTAAACTCCAAACTCTTGGAGTTTTGGGATATTATTGTTGCACAATAAAGCCTAGGGCATCCTCTCTCCTGTTATCTCCTGAAGTACTAACTTTAAAACACTCAAACTTATTCCAAAAAGCTTGAAAGTTAGCAGAAACAGTTCTGACTTCTATTGAATGGAATGGTTGTACAGAATAGAAATTTCGGGTTGTCACATCATCCCCCCGTTAGAAGGAATTTCGTCCCGAAATTAGAGTTTAAGCAAATAAGTAGTTACTAATAACTAAGTAAACAGACGAGGATATTTATGTTTCATCTGATCCTCTCGCTCCCAAGTGAATTCAGGTCCTCGCTTGGCGTTCCAGCGAACCTTCACTATCGGAATACGGCTTTGTTTTGTTTGCTTGACCTCCCGGTCCATGATCTCTACCGGTTCTTCCACGAAGTTGAGGCTCTCGTTGATCTCGATCTAGTCGAGTGGGATTACAAGAGTCTTGTCGGACAGACACTTTTTCAAGTTCTAGACGTGGAAAGTAGAATGTACGTTACTGAGTTCGCGCGGTAAGTTAAGCTTGTAAGCAACAGGGCCGATTCTAGCGAGAATCTCGAAAGTCCCTATGTATCTTGGATTTAGCTTTCCACGCTTTCCAAAGCGTATCAAGCCTTTCCAGGGTGAGACCTTCAATAGAACACGGTCGCCCACCTGGAATTCCAATGGTTTCCTTCGTTTATCAGCGTAGCTTTTCTGTCGGTCTCTAGAGGCTTTCAATCGTTCACGAATCTGAACGATATTCTCTGTCGTTTCCCGTATGATTTCCGGACCTGTGAGAGTGCTGTCAGGAACTCGTCCTTTAGCTAACTGGGTATCACCCACCTCAGCCCAGCACATAGTGGATCTGCACTTTCGGCCATAGAGGGCCTCGAATGGAGCAGCTTTTATGCTCGTGTGATAACTGTTGTTGTAGGAAAATTCGACAAGGGGTAAATGAGTATCCCATGCTTTCCCAAAGTCGATCACACATGCTCGCAACATATCTTCCAAGGTTTGGATAGTCCTCTCACTTTGCCCGTCGGTCTGTGGATGGTAGGTTGTACTCATGTCCAGCCTAGTTCCTAAGGAACTTTGTAGCGACTGCCAGAACCTCGAAGTGAACCTACTATCTCTGTCCGAGATAATGGATATGGGAACACCGTGCAGTCGTACAATCTCCCTAATGTAAGTTCTTGTAAGCTTCTCCATCTTGTCTGATTCCTTGATAGGCAGGAAGTGTACGGACTTGGTCAATCTATCGACGATGACCCATATGGTATCAAGTCCACCCGTTTTCTTGGGCAACATGGTTATGAAATCCATAGTGATCCGCTCCCACTTCCATTCCGGTATCTCCGGTTATTGTAGAAGACCGGAGGGTTTCTGGTATTCGACCTTGACCTTGGCGCAAGTAAGGCATTTACTCACGAAGGTAGCAATCTCTGCTTTCATGTTAGGCCACCAGTATAACTTTTTAAGATCCAGATACATCTTATCTGAACCCGGGTGGACGGAATAACGAGTGTTGTGCGCCTCGTTCATGACCAAGTCTCTGAAACCACTGTGTTTCGGGGTCCAGATCCGATCGAAGAGATAATAGGCTCCGCCACCCTTAACCTCCAAGTTCTTATCCATCCCTCTCATGGATTCGCCCGCCTCATTTTCAGGTTTCAAAGCGTCGAGTTGAGCCTCCTTAATTTGTGTGGACAAGTGCGAATGGATAGTCATAGTCAATGATTTGACTCTACGACCAGAATATTCTTTCCGACTTAGGGCGTCAGCTACTACATTGGCTTTACCCGGATGATAACGAATTTCGCATTCGTAATTACTGAGTAGCTCGACCCACCGTCGTTGTCTCATGTTGAGCTCCTTCTGGTCGAATATATGTTGTAGGCTTTTGTGGTCTGTAAATATAGTGCTTTTTGTACCGTACAGGTAGTGTCTCCAGATCTTCAGAGTAAACACAACTGCTCCTACTTCAGGATCGTGGGTAGTGTAGTTGACCTCATGTGTCTTCAGCTGTCTCGAGGCATAGGCGATGACCTTACCTCGCTGCATCAGAACACATCCGAGTCCTTGATTTGATGCATCGCAATAGACAACGAAGTCTTCTATCCCTTCGGGGAGGGATAGTATTGGTGCGGTGCACAAGGCTCTTTTGAGCGTTTGGAACGCTCTCTACTGCTTCTCTTCCCAGTCAAAGGCCACGCCCTTCTGGGTCAGTGTTGTAAGAGGTTTCGCAATGCGGGAGAAGTTCTGAATGAACCTGCGATAGTAGCCAGCGAGGCCTAGAAATTGACGAATTTCTGTAGGCGTCTTCGGTGCTGACCAGCTCTCAATGGCTTTAATTTTGGAAGGGTCCACGTGTATTCCATCTGCGCTAACCACGTGCCCTAAGAATTCGACTCGTCAGATCCAAAATTCGCATTTCGAGAACTTCGCATAGACCTTCTCCGAACAAAGTTTTTCTAAGATCTGTCGAAGATGTTGACTATGTTCCTCCTTACTTCGAGAGTAGATAAGTATGTCGTCGATGAAGATGATGACGAACTGATCCAAGTAAGGACGGCACACCCTATTCATTAAATCCATGAACACTGCGAGTGTGTTTG
This sequence comes from Lactuca virosa, assembly GCF_052849685.1. Classification (NCBI taxonomy): domain Eukaryota; kingdom Viridiplantae; phylum Streptophyta; class Magnoliopsida; order Asterales; family Asteraceae; genus Lactuca; species Lactuca virosa. The sequence continues at coordinate 246,631,869 of NC_136426.1, forward strand.
TTAATCCGAACGGCATCACTACGAATTCGTAGTGCCCATAACGAGTTCGGAAGGCTGTCTTCGGAACATCCTCCCCTAGCACTCGCAGTTGGTGATATCCGGATCTTAAGTCGATTTTGGAAAAGAAATTCGCCCCCTCAAGTTGGTCAAATAAATCGTCAATACGAGGCAAAGGATAACGATTCTTGACGGTCAGTTTGTTGAGCTCCTTGTAGTCGATGCACATACGAAACGATCCCTCTTTCTTCTTGACGAACAAGACTGGAGCTCCCCAAGGTGAGAAGCTTGGTCTTATAAAGCCCTTGCTGAGCAGTTCGTTAAGTTGACAGGACAATTCTTGCATCTCTGCAGGTGCTAGACGATAGGGCGATTTGGCTACAGGGGTAGCCCCTGGAACTAAGTCGATTCGGAACTCGACTTGACGTTGCGGAGGTAATCCTGGGAGTTCTTCTGGAAAGATGTCGGGAAAGTCGCGTACTATTGGAATGTTCTGAATGTCTTTCGTTTCTTGGCTCACATCGACCACATGAGCAAGGAATGTGTGACATTCCTTTCACAATAATTTCTGAGCTTGAATGCTCTAGATGATACGAAGGTTCGTGTCGGGTTTGTCGCTATAAACTACTAGGGTTTCGCCAGACGGCAGATTAAGGCGTACAACCTTTTCGTAACACATGATGTCGGCACGATGAAGACTCAACCAATCCATGCCGATAATGACGTCGAAACTTTTAAATGAGACCGGCATGAGATCGATCGAAAATGAATGGCTATCTAAAGTTAGGGTACACCCTATGTATATACTGCTAGTGCTCTCTGTCTTTCCATTAGCCATTTCTATAGTGAACGGTTCTTTAAGTGCTCGTGATTTTTGCTTAAGTAAATGAGGAAATTTTTGGTTCACGAAACTCCTCTCCGCTCCACTATCAAACAGAATGCATGCATAAGAGTTATCGAGGAGAAACGTACCAGTGAGCACTGTGGGGTCGGCAACCACTTCCTCGTAGCCTATGGCCAGAACTCTTGCCACTCCTCCGGCATTCCCTGCCTTCAGGCAGTTTCTTTTGTAGTGGCCTACCTCACCACAACCGTAGCAAGCTTGGCCCACTCTTGTGCCGGGGACTTGGTTGATTGGCCTCGCCGGAGCTTTACAGAAACGGGCTGTGTGCCCCTTCCTGTTGCAGTTCAAACACTACATTTCCTGGCAGGCACCGACGTGGTGGAAGTTGCATTTATTGCACTTAGGCAAACTTCCAGCATACTGCTTTACCGGAGCAGCAGCGGTAGGTGCTATCACAGCATGAACTGCCACGACCTGCTGCTTTTTGGCAGCCTTTGTCTTTCTCTTGTCATCCCAAAACTTCCGCTTGGAATCAGCGGTTATCGCTGGTTCTGAGATGGCCAGCGTTGTTGTCGCGGCCGGGGTATGAATCCCATGGTCTATAAGCCGCTGTGCCAATCGCTTGGCACTATCAAATGTAGTGGGGTTTGAAGCCAAAACATTTCCATGGAATGGAGGCACCAGCCCCCATATATATCTTTCAATCTTCTTCCCCTCTATAGGAACCATGTTGGGACAGAGGGCCACCAGTTCACAGAACCTGGCGGTGTAGGAAACTATGTTGGAGCCCTTCATGGTTAGGCTCCACAGTTCTTCCTCTACTTTTTTGATTTCGCCCCTCGGGCAGTACTCTTCAACCATTATCTCTCTCAGAGCTTCCCATCCCATAGAATTTGACATGGCTATTCCACCATGTTAGGGCTTTTGACTCAAAGGTGCAAGCAGCAAACTTGACCTTGCTCCCTTCTGGACAGGAGCAGATTTCGAAAACCGATTCGGTCTTCTCGAACCATTGCGAGAGCGCAATGACTCCGCCTGTCCCTTTGAAGGACAATGGCTTGCAGTTAGTGATGTCCTTGTAGGAGCACTCTTTCAAGCGCACATGGATTTCACCATGAGTAGGTAGGACAGGGGTTCCTCCTCCAGTGGAACCAGAAGAATGATATTGTGCCATGGCTGTAGCCACAGCCGCAGCTACATCAGCATTTAGAGCTGCCGTATCGAATTGAGGAGCAGGTGGTGTTGCAGTTATCGGAGGATCGTGTCTTGTTGATCGACGTGGAGGCATATTTTAACTATAAGTTTAGAAAGACGAAGATATTGATAAGAATTTAACGGGACAATTGATGAAAATGACTCATGGACTAACTCTCCATAGCCCAACATCACAATTGAATAGCACGTTTGAACGAAGATCTTGTACTAGCAGATGATAGCAATTGGATATTGATTTCCATAAGATTAGGTATCTGTCAATAATTCTGGTATTACAGATGTAACAAGTTTGGGAAAAATGACCTAGAAGTAGGCCTTACATCAACCAAGATGGGAAAATTTTGACAGAACTACGACCAAATCAAGACCTAACAGGTCTAAGATTTACAAAGATAGGAAATTATACTAGAGTTTTTACACAAACTAGGTTATATCCAAAAGAGAAGTCGATGAGACTCTATCGGCGACGAGAACTACTAGAGTGAGTTCTTGACTCCGACAGAAGACGTTCTATGTCCCTCACGCGCCTATCGGACCTTACTTGCTTAGCTCGAAGTTCCCTGACTTCAGCTTGGGTCTCAGCAAGTTCCCTTTGCCGAACTGCATTGCGGACCTGAGTCCTTTCATGAGCAGACTCAAGATGGCGAATGCGGACGGTGTTAACGCTAGAGTTGGCGTCAATCTCTATGACTCGGTCGATAGTTGCTCGACCCTGTACTGTGTTTCCGGAAATCCTACGAATCATGATGTGTAGGACCCTGTCAGCTGAACCTCCCTCGGTGAGGTTGTGGAAGCTTATGTCTCCATTGTAGGGAATGGGTTGACCTTGTTCTTGACTCCATCTATTCAAGTTTGTGGCCCACAGAGGTGTGGGTCCTTGAAATGCTGGACGATGGTTTAGGTTTAGGTCTAGAGTAGCTGGGGGTTGGTTGTTGACTTTCGGCTCCGATTCAGAATCATCAGAAAAGCCTTCAGCTTCCTGCTCATCCAATGGGATTGGGTGATCATCGTTTGGCTCCTCTCCCATCCATCCTGCATTGTCGTTGTTGGGGTAGTACGGGTCTCCGGGGATATGGAATCCGGCCATGATATCTACGCGAGAAAAGGGATAAAGAAATAACTAAATAGACGTACTAATTAGATAATTATAAGATGATTTTATCAGTTACTTCAACATTTGCATAGTGCATACCAATGATATGTAACCAAGATAGGATAGACCTTCGAATAAGTGACCCTAACTCTAAGCCCACAACCAAACAAGGAACAAGAAGTAAAGCAAAGATCACAGATTCTAAGTCTATGATATCCTAGATATATATAACCTTAGCGTATCCACTCAGCAACTATTGATATACTAATAAAGGCCTTTAGTTCTCAGATAAGTAATTAAAGTAACACAAAATACTCCTATAGTATTTTAAGTTTATGTTCTGTTCTACTGTTCTCATTGTAGTAGTGTTGGTAAGTTTTTAGACTTGTTGCAACCTCACAACCACACTTAGGCACATTCTAATCACTCCTCGGATAATGTAGTTGATCAGGCTACATCTTCCCAGGGTTTGACCATATGTCTCTAAGTCGACTTGTGCTGCCCAACAATCGTTATACTTTTGTTCTGTCCTAGTGACACTGATTTTAGTATGAATGCAGGTATGTATACTTGGTTAAATATTTTATTATTTAAAAGTATAAACTCTTTATCAGAGTATTTTAATCCCGCTGTGTTTATAGTTCATATGTCTTTTATGGGTTGATACACTCGATTCACTATAAACAATGCTCTGATACCAATCTGTCACACCCCAAAACCGGATCGGCGGAAACGTTCGGGGGTGGAGGACGTCATGTACAGTATCACAACAATGCAAAGTAGTAAACAAGCAACAACATCATCCATTGCATTAATAATATAATTTCATACAAGTGTGTTCTGTCAAGTTAAATAGACACCAAAAATATGTATCAAAATAAAAGATGAGTCTTGAACGAGCTCCATCTTCTCAAAACCTGGCACCGGTACCTGTCTACTGGTGACCTGAGAATACAAGTTATTTTGAAAGAGTTTATCAGCTTTAAAGCTGGTGAGATCATAAGTATATTAGTGTCTGTATTTGTATGAAAGCATTTGTAAGATGTTTGTAAAATGTTTGTAAGATGTTTGTATGAGTTTGTAAAAGTTTGAATTCTCCTAGAAAACCCTATGTTTCCTACTAAAAGTATCCTTCTACCAAGGCATCTAGTGTCTGTGTGTGTGTATCTTGTAAGAGTATGTATTTTCCCAAATCTGACTATCATTAACCAAAAATATAGCTTTTACATTCTTGTTCATTGTGTGAATTTTCACAAAGTGAATGTAATGGGAAAATGAAATAGTACTGTAGTGTTGTATTAAGTAACTACTGCTGTACTAACTACCTTAAACCAATTGTTATTTAAAGTACCATGTGATCGGCCTGTACCCTGCTACCGACTCATAGAAAAACGACGATGTAAGACGTCGTAAGAAATGATGTTTGGCACCCGTAGACTTGCAAGTCCCACTGTAGCGAGCAGCAAGGTGTAGGATAGTCAATCCAGTATAGATCTATACACAAACTCATATGCTCCCCAATTAAGGAGATTATGGATACTAAACGGTCATGGCAGGTGGTGCCATGACCCGTTACGTGGCTCACATAACTGTAATAATGTATATGTAATGTATGTGCTAGCTGTATTGTGTGTTCTTCCTCTGTCTAGCCTGTATGTATGTTCTCTCTGTATGGTATTGTTTGTTTCTCTTCACTATGTATTATGTTTGTTTCTCATCACTATAAGTTATGTTTGTTTCTCATCACTATAAGTTATGTTTGTTTTGTCATCACTATAAGTTATGTTTGTTTCTCATCACTATAAGTTATGACACATGTATGAACTGACTCATTGTATGTTTCATTGGTCTAGTAATAGATTTTTAACTTCCTAAACTATACCTATTATAGTTTACTAGTAATGTTGTTTGTATGTATGAACATGTTTGTATACCCTTGCTACCCAAAGGTACTGAACTGGAAAGAAGTAACCTTTTATATCTATATACATATACATAATATATAACTAGGATTCAAACGACCTTCGGACAAATAACCCTGATACCCTAAGTCCACAACCAAACAAGGAACAGGAAGTAAGGTGAGCTATCAGTCCTAAGTCATTTCAATCCTACTTATATAACTATATCTATATAGATACACTTTTAACAACATATAATTTTAAAAGAGTTTAAGTAACAGTATTTGACATGTAAAAGAGTTTGACAAAAGCATTTGGTATGAAAAAGAGTTTGTAAAACAGTATGAAGTAAAACAGTTTGGTAACATAGTTTGAAAAGTAAGAAATCCACTTGTTTGGTAGTTATTAATCACATGTGATTGACATAATAACTATAATTGTTCAACTTGTATTCCCCCCCATAAAAGCATTTAAAACATTTAAAAGGTTAATTAAGGGGTATGAACTCACATGTAGTGAGTGGTTTGGATGAACAGAATGTATAGGATGCTAAGTGTCAAGTGAAGATTTGAACACACACAAGGATCCTAGTTAACATATAATTACACATATATGTATCCAATTAGTCATTAAACAACTAATTAACCAAGTTAAGACATCCTAAGACATGTAAAACACTTGATTTAAGTGCTTATAAGTGCTAAGGATTGCATCTAAGGGTTGTAGGACTTGGTTATTGAGTTTGGGGTCCAACGGTAAACTCTTTTGGAGTTTACGACTTTGGGACCAACTCACATTGAGTTTACGGTCGTAAACCCATGAGTTTACGGCCGTAAACTCATGGTACTTTGACCATTTTGTGTTTTGAAGCCTTAAAGGTCATAAGAAGCATTCCTACTTCATGTTTAAGCCTTAGGAAGTGATTAGGGCACCATTTCACTCCTTTATGGAGTTTACGGTCCCTAGACCACTTCTCTTCGGGTTTACGGCCGTAAACCCAAATGATTTATGGTATTTTTGTTGTTTTGAGTTCCTAGCACATCAAGGAAGGGGTTTAGACTAGTTTGCAAGGCTTGGTAAAGGACTAGGGCCACTTTGGCCCCTTTGTTAGGCTTTACGGTCCAAGGTGTTCTTGGACCGTAAACACCTTTGATCCTTTGATTCTCGGGTGTTTTCTTGATGATTAGAAGTGTAACAAGTCTTATAATACACTAGGATAGAAGTACATACTAGGTAGAAGTTTGAAAAGGTGCTAAAAGTCCAAGAACACTAGTGTATGTTCTTAGTGTTCTTCGTGAAACTTGAAGATCTACACTTTTGGAATGATTTCACGGATGGAATCATGTAAGATCACTAGATTAAGTAAGATATCATCTTTTTAGGTATAGAAACACTTACAAAGTTGAATATCTTGAAGAAAAGTCGGATGATACTTGAGAGAGAAATGGGTTTTGGATCTTCAAAATGTGAAAAGTGGTAAATAATGACTAAGTGTCATATTTATACCCCCTTTTAGGGTTTACGGCCGTAAACACCTTTGTTTAGGCCGTAAACTCCAAACTCTTGGAGTTTTGGGATATTATTGTTGCACAATAAACCCTAGGGCATTCTCTCTCCTGTTATCTCCTGAAGTACTAACTTTAAAACACTCAAACTTATTCCAAAAAGCTTGAAAGTTAGCAGAAATAGTTCTGAATTCTATTGAATTGAATGGTTGTACAGAATAGAAATTTCAGGTTGTCACAATGTCTTTGTCCACACTATATCTTGAAGAACAGAGGATTATATGATCCCTTATCTAAAGGACACGTCAATGACTAGGTTAGAGTTTGACAGCGGCTTTTGAGAGCTACGATTGCTAATCAGATTTTGAAGTTTTATTGGAAGTTATAGTTATTACACTTATCCAAGTGGGAGACTGTCAGATTAGGTGTCTAAGCCCATAACTATAATTGGTATGTACTTAACCGATAGTATCATGGTCATTTTGGGTTGCCTTCACCAAAGCAATTTGACTGGACGAATTATGGGAAAAGAGGTTAATTGTGATTTATTAATATATTATAGGAATAATATATTAATTGACAAATCATATTGTTTAATTAGTATTGATCAAGAATTAATTTGAATCTAATTTAGTGATCAAAAGAGACTGATTAAATATACGTGGACTGATATTGTAATTAATTCTTAATTGCAAGATGGGTTATGGAGTCCTAATAGAAGGGATGGACGAATTCTATGGAAGCCCATAGAAGAATTCGTCCATAGGGGCCTTTTGGAAGGATCTACTGGACTGCTTAAGGCTTAAGCAATCATATTAGGGTTTTGGATAAAACCCTAGCAGCTCAGCTATATAAGGACCCCCTAGCACTCCCAAAATCGGCCCTATGCTTCCAAGAAGAAACCATATCCAATTTTTGTGCCTCCCAACCTCTCACTCATGATCCTCCATGGAATTTGGTGTTTGTGACACATTAGAGGTACCACACTTGAGGTACTAAGTTCTTGAAGGTATAGATCTACAAGCTACAACAAAGAGGTATTCTTATAACCTATTTTTATGTTGCTGGTTAGGGTTCATGCTTTGGATGATTTAATATTGCATGATAACATGAGAAAAACCTAGATCCAAAGTATCAGGGTTGCATGTGCACCATAGGAATGATGTAATGTTCAAAACCCATCAGTGGTATCAGAGCTTAGGATAGTTTTTATGTTATTTGATGCAAAAGTAAAGTTTTCAAAGCTGGAAAGTTTTCGATTTTTGGTTCTGCATCATCTTCACGACGTGGCAAAAGCTTGCCACGACGTGAAGTCGGTTATGTCAGCAAAATTTCATTTTTTTGCCCTAATTTGATTTGGATTATTACCATAAATTGTTTTGAAAATTAAAATCTATTTTTTCTATTATGGTAATGGATATCCTAATCAAATTAAAGGATAATGGTCAAATTTTAAGATAATTACAAGATTAGAAGATAAATTAATTATTTGTAAAATTTGATTTGTGTTTATCTTGTCCAATTAATTGGATTAGGTCAAATTATGTGATAAGGATAAATTATATGATTAATTTAAATGTTCTTCAAATTTGATCTAAACATTTTGAAAGTTTCAAAATTTGCCCTCAAGTTTTGGAATTTAAATTTTTGATTAAAAAAGTCTTAATTTTGAAATATTTAAATTATACACCCTCGAGTTTTAAAAGTTTAAAATTTAACCCTTATACTATTATAATATTAAAATATTAATACTTATATATATGTATAAGACAAGTCAGTCTTACCGTTAGTAGGAAATTGCCTATAAAATGGCGATTGAATGGGTGTTCACTCTCACCCACCGCTTCCTTGACTAGTGGAGGGTCGTTAGCCGAACGGGTAGGATAGGAAATTAATTCTCATTAATAAGTATAATGATAATTATGAAAGTAACTAAATATTTTCAAAAATTCCCAATCTTAGTTACTTTAGGATAAATGTCAAAATGGTGCTATTCCATGAAATTGCACTTTGCACCTTGCCAAGTCGTTAGTGGAGCGTCTGTGGTTAACCGGCACACTAATTTGGACTAACAAGGATGGCAAAGGGTAGCTCGAGAATTATCATAGATCAATGGAGCGTGTGTGGTTAACCAGCACATTGATTAGATGGTAAATGACATTGAGAGTACCACATGTATTTGCATGGTTAGTCACACATTATTTGTGATCCTCGGTATCCGAGTCACAAACTTGAAGGGAATAATCGAGATTAAAACATGACATTGAAAAGTTCAATGAATCTCAAAGAACTAGGAATTTCATAAAACTTAATTCTTTCAAATTTTGTTTTTGGTGGTGAATTTGGTAAATCGTCAGTTACCTCCCTTCAAATAATTTGAAATTGGATTAACCCTTTTCTGAATTGTGAATTATTGCGTTTGGGTCCTAACATTAATATTTTTGGATTAGGTGTCTAAGCCCATAACTATAATTGGTATGTACTTGAACCGATAGTAGCATGGTCCTTTTGGGTTGCCTTCACCATAGCAATTTGATAGGAAGGATTTTTTAGAAAGAGGTTATTTATGATTTATTAATATATTATATGAATAATATATTAATTTAGAAATCATATTATTTAATTAGTATTGATTAGGAATTAATTTGGTGATAAAATGAAACAGATTATATTTACAAGGAGTGATTAGGTAAATCAGTAATACTTATAGTTTGGGCTAATGATCCATGTTGATTACGGATGGACTAGACCTATATGAGAGTCCATGAAGGTTTAGTCCAAAAGGCCTATCAAATGTGAAGGGTCATGGTGAATTAGGGTTACATGTAAGAAACCCTAGAAATTCCACACTATAAATACTAACCCTTGCACTCCCAAAATCGGCACTTGTATTCTAAGAAGAAACCCTAGCCGTTTTGGTGCCTCCTAGCCTCACTCTCATATTCCTCCACTTGCTTTTGGTGTTTGTGACTTATTAGAGGTATCACATTTGAGGTACTAAGCTCTTGAAAGGCCAATAACTACAAGCTACAACTAAGAGGTATTCATCAAACTAGTTTTTATGTTGTAAATCTCCAATTGTCTGCTAGTTAGGGTTTATGCTTTGGATGAAATGAAATTGCATGTATAAATTGAGAAAACTTAGATCCAAAGCATTAGGTTTGTACGCACACCATATGATTGTTATATTGCTCAAAACCCATCAGTGGTATCAGAGCCTAGGGTGTTTTCTGTTGTATTTATGCAATTGTGTTGTTTTCAAAGATGAAAATTTTCAATTTTTGGCCTCTGACTTCTGGACTCGACGAGTCCCATGAGGGAACTCGACGAGTTGGATCATCTGGTGATGAACTCGACGAGTCCATGCCATGAACTCGACGAGTCGGATCATCTGTTTGCAGATTTTCGAGTTTTTTGGCCAGTTTTGGATTAGGATCATTACCACAAACTGTTTTGACTGCTAAAATTCGATTTTTCTTATAAGGTAATGATTATCCTCATCCAATTCAATGATGATTGTCAAATTTTAAGATAATTACTTGATTTTGTGAAAAACTAATCATTTGTAGAATTTGATTTGAATCATCTTGCTATATGAAATAAGATTAGGTCAATTTTGTGATATAGTTAATTATTGATTAATTTAATTGTTTTCAAATTGATCCAAGAGTTTTAAATGTTTAAAACACATCCTTTTGGTTCATAATTTAAATTTAGAATTAAAGGTTTTAATTTTGGAAATGTAAATGGACACCACTAGAAGGAATAATTATGGCCTTGTTGATAAGTAATTAAAAGATTAATTAAGAGAGTATTAATAAATCCATAATAGAATGGTTTAAAGTTTTAATTGAATTAAAAGTCTAATTTATTCAAAAAATTAAACCTCCTAGTATTTGAAAGGTTTAAAATACACCCTTATAATATATAAAATTAAAAGTCTAGTATATTATATATGTATAAGTTAAAAGTCAGTCTTACCGTTAGTAGGCCTCATTCATGAAGCTGGTCTATAAGGGGGTATAAGGAAATTGCCTATAAAATGACGATTGAATGGGTGTCCACTCTCACCCACCGCTTCCTTGACTAGCGGAGGGTCGTTAGCCGAACGGGTAGGATAGGACATTAATTCTCATTAAAAAGTATAATGATAATTATAAAAAGTAACTAAATGTTTTAGTAAATTCCCAATCTTAATTACTTTAGGAAAATATGAATTTGATGCTAACCTATGGAATCGCACAATGCACCTTATTGGGCGTTAGTGGAGCATGTGTGGTTAACCGACACACTAATATGGGCACACTAATATGGGACTAATGAAGGATGGTTATGGGTTTCTCGTAAATTATCGTTGATCAATGGAGCGTGTGTGGCTAACCGGCACATTGATTAGGTGATAAATGACGTCGAGAGTACTAAGGTAATTTGCATGGTTATTCAGACCTTGTTTGTGATCCTCGGTATCCCAATCACAAACTAGAAAGGCATACTCGATATTAAACATGCCATTGAAAAGTTCAATGAATCTCAAAAGGTCTAGGAATTTCATTTAAAACCTAATTCATTTAAAAAATTTTGTTTTCAAGGTGGAATTGGTAAATCGTCATTTACCTACCTTCAAATAATTTGCAATTGGATTACAGAATCCCTCTTCCGAATTGTGAATTATTGTGTTGGGTCATGGCCTTAATATTTCATTTGGGTGTTATATTAAGGATTAAATCAAGTAACTTGGATTTCTCCCCTTGTAGATGTCTAGTTCTGACAACTGTGGTCTTCCTTATCCATTTGGAAAAAGCTTTCCTCATGAAGATGATATTCCACATGTCGATCAAGGTGAAAGATCAATCCCTTCTTCGTGCAAAGGTGGAACTGGAAATCATACTTCTCTTCCTCCACCTCCTCCAGTAAATCTCCCTGATCCACGTTTTCGTCAACTTGAAAAGTTCAAAGTTACTCAAACCCTATTGGCATGCAAACATAAAGATGCAAACTCTGTATATGTACATGTTCTAAACATGAAGAAGCACCTTGACATACTAGGAATGTTGGGTGTCGTTTACCCAAGGGAGCTGGCTGTTGACTTGGTTCTTCGGTTACTTCCCGAGTCATATTGTCAGTTTGTTAAAGACTACTATATGACAGATCACGACGTGACCCTCATTGATCTAAATATTTGCTAATTGCTGTTGAATCAACAATGATTTGGAGTACTGGTGAAGCAAATTTGACTGAAAGATTAATCTCCCATGCTTCCATGGACATTGCAAATGGCAACATTGAAAGTCCAGAAACGTTTTCTCTTCCCAGTGGAAAGGGATCGGCCAAGGTCAATCCGTTTGACCAAATGGTAAAGAGAATAGCTGAGTCTGAGATTGTCCCATGTACCATTCCGAAAGAGTCTGTTTGTTTCTATTGCCAAGAGAATGGACATTGGAAGCGAAGCTGCCTTGACTACTTGAGAGATCTAAGAGATGGTAGAATCAAATTGTACGGTTCTACTTCAGGTAAGTTCACTATCTAACTCTAATAATTTCCTATTTATAGATTCTTAATACGTGATGTGATAAGATTTCATTTTTGATGTTTTGCAGAATCCAAAAGAAAGAAGGAAGATTAGAAGATGAAGTTAGCTAAGTCTGATCGTGAAGAGATGAATTTCATCGCATGGTTCAATGATCAGATTCTTGAAGATACTACTTAGGAGTTATGATAGAATGCTTAGGAATATTTAGAAACATAGTTTTCATATGTATTTGCGTTGTAAGGACAAGTTTTTCCGCAATTTAATAAATAAAGAAAATTTTGATTTTATCTTACTTTATGTTTCCTTGCAATGACATTTGTTAAAATTGTTGTTTGTATGTTTCTATTAATATCAATGTTGAAAAAATGTTTGATTCTTAGTGATATCGATTGTGGTAGTGTTATGATTTTCTAAGTAAGGAAAAATTATCATCGCCCAAATTTCAATTGGAAAGAAACTTTGAATCATATGATTTGAATCATGTGATGTATGAAAATCTTGGTACTTGGTAAATTGAGAGTAATTCCTTGTTTACATATGTATGTAAGTCAAGTGAAAGATGAAAGGATCTAGTACGCATTGAGGTGAACTGGTCAGGTCCACTGCAAAGTACGATAAAGTTTATTCATCATGATTTACTGAAAGCTTAGTAAATATGATTATGCTTACAAGATTAAGTATAATTCTAATACCTTGAATAGTTTCAAAGTATAAGCAGAACAAATAAGAAGAATCAAATTAGGCAGAAAGATAAAAGTTTTTCCAATCTGAAAGGAAAGGGGAGTACTTTAGTAGCATGTTTTATGATCATCCTACTGGTTATGTTACATGTCACAATTGATCCTCTAAGGACCACTTAGTGCACTTGTATGGCTAAGAAGATGAATCAGGAATTATTGAAATGGATAAATCAATAAGATGAATCATACTTCGTTCCAAAATCAAGTCTTAGACTCATACTCTAAGTTACTCCAAGTTGTACCTTGAGTGACATATCCTAAGTAGGTTTACAAATACATCATGAAATGTAGAGTGGAAAAGTTTTCTTACTCATGTACATTTGAGATTGGAAGTTGTGATGCTTTGGATAAAACAAAGACCAAAAACCAATCGTATGAAGTGTTGTTCTTGTTGAGAACCCATACAAATTCTTGAATATTAGTTTGTCGAGGAATGTTCCTTAATAAGAGAATCTTACATGTCAAGAGGTCAGTGGGAGTCTTAAAAGATATTGAAAAGGTTCAAGAACTAATCAAGAATAAACATATTGTTAATCACTAGCACACGACTTGAGTTTTGCAACCTATCGTGTTGGCATATTCTTGTTTCCGTACCCGTTCTAATTAAGTTAACTATGCATATGAGTTCTATGAGTTCTCATTTGATCGCATAAGGCAAAGCACCATGGTCAGTGAAAGTACATTGATCGATAGAGGTGAGCTGCACAACAACATGGAAGCAATGGTAGGCCCTTGTGCTACTAGATGGCAAGAAATTAAGATTGAACAAGTTCGGTCGATATGAGTTTGGATTTGTCACCAACCTTGTATTGTGATTATGGTTATGACAAATTCACATGGATAGGAACACATACAGAATAAAATCTAAGTGGCAAAAGGATTCTCTTCTTTATGAAAATGATTGTGAGCAAATGCATTCACTGATAGATTTTAAGGAGATAGCATTTGTGTTAATTGTGTTCTCAAATTCGATCATGATTACGACATCCCTCTTCATAGTTCGAATTGTGAGAAAATGGCAAATAGTTTCAACATTCAGGACTTATTGTTCTAAGTTCTGAAATAGTTTAAAAACACATATGAGCTTTCTAATAAAAGGTGAATGAGCTTAGATAAAGACTTATCGAAGCATCTTGTATCAGAAATCTGAGCTTGGTAAGAAAGTTAACAAGTATTGATTTCTAGAAGTCCAGCTAATTTCTAAATACATGTCAAAGCTAGTGGGAGCATAAGTGTTATGCTTATAACTATGTAATTATTATGCTAGTGGGAGCACAATTATTACATTAAGTCTTGTGAGTTAGCAATATTATTAATAGGAAACAAAGTTTTAACTTGCAAAGTTGCATAGTTTGAAAAGTTGTTTCGCTATAGAAAGTTTTAATGGAGAGGAGCTCATACTTCATTTCGAATCTAAAAGATTAGATTGAAATTATTAAAGGGACTTAGTCATAGATATATATGAATGTAATTTTGAAATGTTTTCAACATTAAATACTATATAGGATCGATTAAAAATGCCTAGGGTATTAAGAGCGAAAAAGGGCTACAAATGACATTATGAATCGTATCCCATGTGCTTCGGATATAGGATCGATTACATATGCTATAGTATTCAATTGTTCTAATTTCCAAATGCCTAGGGTATTAAGAGGGAAAAAGGGCTACAAATGACTGAAAGTTTTAAGCAACTGTCAAGGACAATCTGAAGTTCGCTGAAGATTGGTTGCTTATGGACAGTTGGAAGTACAGTAATGGATGGACCATATTGACGTGATTCTAAATAGATAAGATTCTGTTAAGAATGGATAGTCATATGAGAATTATGGAAATGTTTCCATAATGGGAGTTGGATATTAAGAATCTATGTGTAGAAACTTTTATGCAAGAAGGATGTTCAAAGGAATCTGCTTTGAATGAGAGACTTCGTATCTATGGAATTGTCTTGTAACAATCTCCAATGGAATGTTTTGTAATTGGCAAAGTCTCTGTGACTTTGGTGCCTAGTTATTACAAAATGATCATTGCATAATAGCTTCGAATCTAACACATTCTAATAGTGGAAGAATTTGGTATTCTTACACTTATGATAAGGATTTGGAATTGTGAAATAAGCATCATTGGAAATGTTTCCAATTGATCTGTTTCACAAAGAAATGACCATAGGTAAACATAGTATGCATGCTTAGAGCATGGGATGACTATTTTTTTAATTCAAGTATTAAGTTGATTTGTCGAAACAATTATACAATGAATAATGTGTAATCGATATGGTGATTAAATAATAAGTGTTTTTTTTATATTCAAAAGTTTTGAGACCATATTGGATTAAATTATTCTTGTGTTTCACTTCGCATGTTTTACTTCCCAAATAACTAGGTTATTCAAATATCCACAGTCGATCATACTTTGGAAGTAAGTAATGAGGAAAGACTGTCATGAATCCGTCTGTACATTGTCTAAAAGCTTAGACATAGCAAATGTTTGCTGCAGTGTTCATGAGTACTCCTAAAAAAGGAATTTGAGTATTGGATTAAACCTGCACTCACATGAATCACTTAATGGATTTTATCACGAGTGATTGTGAGACGATAATATCTTATATTCTTGAAACAGAGACATATGATTTGTAGTTTACATGTCGGTTTCACATTGATGATACGTAAGCGCACCAGTAACTTGGTATTATAAAACATATTGTTGTGTGTGATTTGATGAGTAAATTAAGCAAGCATAAGAGTCGAAGTTTATCCATTCCTTTTACCCTAAGAGGGATAAAAGCGATATATGTAGGTCCCTCGATTATTTAGTGATGACACCCTAAGCGCTTGGCCAAGCCTGGACTGATTTGATTTGTTCAATTAGTCAGTCATCATAAATCGAAAATCGAGAAACAGAACTTAGACAGAGAGAATGATTATAATCCATGTATCATGTCTATAGGATATCTTTTAGAACGGAGGAATATATGATCCCTTATCTAAAGGACGCGGTACTGATAATATCATAGTTTGGCAGCCGCTTTTGAGAGCTACGATTTCTAATCGGATTTTTAAGTCGTACTTGCAATTATAGTTATTAGACTTATCCAAGTGGGAGACTGTTGGATTAGGTGTCCAAGCTCATAACTATAATTGGTATGTACTTGACCCGATAGTAGCATGGTCTTTTTGGGTTGCCTTCACCATAGAAATTTGATAGGATGGATTTTTGAGAAAGAGGTTATTTATGATTTATTAATATATTATATGAATAATATATTAATTGAGAAATAATATTATTTAATTAGTATTGATAAGGATTAATTTGGAATTAGAGACATATGAGTTGTAGTTTACAAGTCGGTTGCACATTGATGATACGTAAACGCACCAGTAACTTGGTATTATAAAACATATTGTTGTGTGTGATTTGATGAGTAAATTAAGCAAGCATAAGAGTCGACGTTTATCCGTTCCTTTTACCCTAAGAGGGATAAAAGCGATATATGTAGGTGTTGGATTAATGTCTAAGTCCATAACTATATTTGGTATGTACTTGACCCGACCCGGCATGGTCCATTTGGGTTGCACTTCACCGACACAATTTATATGGATAGTCTTTTGAGAATAGTATATTTATGATTTATACTAATATATTGTAAGTTCTAATATATTAATATGGAATCATATTATTTAATTAGTATTGATCAAGAATTAATTTAGAATTAATTAAGTGATCAAAAAGAACTAATTAAATATGGACTCTTATATATATGGAATGGGCCAAGTTCATTTAGGTTGGGCTAAGCTTTCATGGATGGTCCATGGAGCTTTTAACCCATGGATCCTATGTAAATGAAAGGTCATGGGTATTAGGGTTTACATGGATGTAACCCTAATCCTCCATAATATATAAAGGGGTCCTTGACTCACAAAATTGGCACAAGTGTGTGAAAATAAGATTGGGCCGATTTTAGTGTGCATACATATTCTCTCAAGTTCTTCCAAGGTGTTTTGGTGATTTGTGATTCCATTTGAAGCTTCCGCACTATTGGGGCTAAGCTCTTAAAGCTTGAAGACATCAAGCTACATCAAAAGGTATGTCATCTAACTAGAACTTTGTAGTATAGGTGCTTCATAATATGCTAGTTAGGATGAAACCTTGGAATAGTTAATATTTGCATGTATAATAGAGAAATCATAGATCCAAGGTTTATAGGGTTGCATGTACACCATAGGAGTGTTAGAATGCTCAAAATCCAACAGTAGGCCCCTCAATGATTTAGTGATGACACCCTAAGCGCTTGGCCAAGCCTGGACTGATTTGATTTGTTCAATTAATCAGTCATCATAAATCGGAAATCGGGAAACAGAACTTGGACAGAGAGAATGATTATAATCCATGTATCATGTCTATATGATATCTTGTAGAACGGAGGAATATATGATCCCTTATCTAAAGGACGCGGTACTGATAAGATCAGAGTTTGACAGCCGCTTTTGCATGTATAATAGAGAAAACATAGATCCAAGGTTTATAGGGTTGCATGTACACCATAAGAGTGTTAGAATGCTCAAAACCCAACAGTGGTATCAGAGTCAGGTTGTTTTCTGTTATATTGATGCAAATGTTTTATTTTCAAGTTGAAAAAAAAGGAAAAAAAAACACGACGTTTGTCAAATTTTAAGATAATTACTTGTTTTGTGAAAAACGAATTATTTGTAAAATTTGAATCATTTGTTATATGAGTTGAATTAGGTCAAATTTAGTAAAAGATAAAATGATATGATTATTTTATTAGTTTTAAAAGTTTGATCTAAATGTTTTAAGGAGTTACATATTTTGTCATAAAATTTTGGAGCTCAAAAGTTTTTTTAAAGTTGTGATCTTAAGGGTTTTTGAAACTTCCATAAGTTATGGATATGAAAGTTTTTTTTAAAAAAAATTTGATTCAAAGTTTTTATGGAGTGACAAAATTTGGTGTTAATGTTTTAAAGAATTCCATAACTTGTTCTTAAGTTATGGAACATGGAAAGTTTCATCATAAAACACCATTAATTCCATAAGTTATGGAATCCAAAGGTTTTCAAGAATTACAAAACTTGCCCTCAAGTTTTGGAATTTGAGAAAAGTTTTTTATGAAAAAAAGAATTGAATTCTAAAACTCTTGGGTTCATAAATTAAACAATTAATTAAATGGTTTTAATTTTGAGTTTAATAATTGGAATTATGATGTTTTGATTAGTTCAAATTAACTCTTATGGACTTTATTAACTGTTAATTAAAACGTTTAATTAAAATAGTATTATTAATCCATAAATGTATGGTTTGAGTTTAATTAAATTAAAAGTCTAGTTTAATTAATAGATTAAACCACCAAGTATTTTAAATGTCTAAAATACACCCTTATACTATTATAATATTAAAAGTTTAATATATTATATGTATAAGAGCAAGTCGTCTTACCATTAGTAAGCCTCATTCACGAAGCCGGTCTATAAGGGGGGTATAAGGTTACTGCCTATAAAATGACAGTTTAATGGGTGTCCACTCTCATTCACCGCTTCCTTGACCGGTGGAGGGTCGTTAGCCAAACAGGTAGGACAAGGATTATAATTCTCCCTTCATTATAAGTATAATGATAAATACTAAGTAACTAAACACTTATAAATTCTCAATCTTAGTTACTTAGGAAAATGTGAATAAGGTGCTAATCCATGAAATTACACTTTGCGCTTTGTTTAAGCTGTTAGTGGAGCGTGTGTGGTTAACCGGCACACTAACCTGGACTTAACAAGGTAGGCAAAGGGTAACTTAATGTTTATCATAGTATCGTTGGAGCGTGTGTGGTTAACCGGCACATCGATTGAGGGGTAAATATTAAGGGTACCAAGTATATTTGCATGGTTACTTCACACCTTGTTTTGTGATCCTCGGCATCCCAGTCACAAAACCTGAAGGGCACACTCGAGATTGAAACATGCCATTGAAAAGTTCTATAAAGTTGATAAAACCGAAACAATGAATAATGAGTAATCAGTATGGTGATAAATAAAAGTGTTTATTTATATTCATAGGGTTTAATACCATATTTGATTCATTTATTCTTGTGTTTCACTTTGCATGTTTTGACTTCCAGAATAACTAAGTCGCTCTTCCTGAATGATTAAGTTATTCAAACCATCCACAGTCGGTCATATGTTGGAAGTAGATATGAATCAAGACTGTCATGAGTTGGTTTGTAGAGGTCCAAGTTGGTGGACAAAGTGGTGCTACAACACTCATGAGTGCTCATAAGTTCTGAGTATTGGATTCAACCCGCGCTCATTTGAATCACTTCATGGATTTTATCACAAGTGATCATGAGACGATAATATCTTATATTCTTCAAACCTAGAGATATGAGTTACTATGAGTTGGTTATACATTGATTGCACGAAAACGCATTTGGTAACTCGATGTTATAAAACGTGCCTTTGTGTATGATTCAGCAAGTAGTA
The DNA here is from genome assembly GCF_052849685.1 of Lactuca virosa. Classification (NCBI taxonomy): domain Eukaryota; kingdom Viridiplantae; phylum Streptophyta; class Magnoliopsida; order Asterales; family Asteraceae; genus Lactuca; species Lactuca virosa. The sequence goes on from NC_136426.1 coordinate 246,651,176, forward strand.
GAACAAGCCATATGAGTCGAAGTTTATCCATTCCTTTTACCTTCGGGATAAAAGCGATATCTGTGGGCCCCTCGATGATTTAGCTATGACACATGTGAGTGCTTGGCCAAGCCAGAACTGATTTGATTTGTTCAATCAGTCAGTCATCATAAATGGAAAATCGGGAAACAACAAATGGACAGAGAGAATGATTATAATCCATGTCTCAGTCCATATGATATCTAGAATGGAGGAATATATGATCCCTTATCTAATGGACAAAGAATGCTCAAAACCCAACAGTGGTATCAGAGCCATGGGTTGTTTTATGTTATATTGATGCGAATGTTTTAATTTCAAGTTGGAAAAAAAAAGGAAAAAAAAAACATGATGTTTGTCAAATTTTAAGATAATTACTTGTTTTTGTGAAAAACTAATTATTTGTAAAATTTGAATCATTTGCTATATGAGTTGAATTAGGTCAAATTTAGTAAAAGATAAAATGATATGATTATTTTATTAGTTTTAAAAGTTTTATATAAAGAGTTTTTTGAATCCTCCATAAGTTATGGATATGAAAAGGTTTTTAAAAAAATTGATTCAAAGTTTTTTATGGAGTTAGAAAACTTGGTCTTAATGTTTTAAAGAATTCCATAACTTGTTCTTAAGTTATGGAACATGAAAAGATTCATCATAAAACAAGTATTTAACTCCATAAGTTATGGAATCCAAAAGTTTTCAAGAGTTACAAAACTTGCCGTCAAGTTTTGGAATTTGGAAAAAGTTTTTTTATGATAAAAAAAAAGAATTGAATTCTAAAACTCTTGGGTTCATAACTTAAACAATTAATTAAATGGTTTTAATTTTGAATTTAATAATTAGAATTATGATGTTTTTATTGAATAATTCAATTAACTCTTATGGACTTTATTAATAGATAATTAAAGTGTTTAATTAAAAGGGAATTAATAATTCCATAATGACATGGTTTAAATTTAATTAAATTAAGAGTATAGTTTAATTAATAGATTAAACCACCAAGTATTTTAAATGTCTAAAATACACCCTTATACTATTTTAATATTAAAAGTTTAATATCTTATATGTATAAGAGCAAGTCGTCTTACCATTAGTAGGCCTCATTCACGAAGCCGGTCTATAAGGGGGGTATAAGGTTACTGCCTATAAAATGGCAGTTTAATGGGTGTCCACTCTCACCCACCGCTTCCTTGACTGGTGGAGGGTCGTTAGCCGAACAGGTAGGTCAAGGACTATAATTCTCCCTTCATTATAAGTATAATGATAAATACTAAGTAACTAAACACTTATAAATTCCCAATCTTAGTAACTTAGGAAAATGTGAATAAGGTGCTAATCCATGAAATTACACTTTGCACTTTGTTTAAGCTGTTAGTGGAGCGTGTGTGGTTAACCGGCACACTAACCTGGACTTAACAAGGTAGGCAAAGGGTAACTTAATGTTTATCATAGTATTGTTGGAGCGTGTGTGGTTAACCGGCACATCGATTGAGGGGTAAATATTAAGGGTACGAAGTATATTTGCATGGTTACTTCACACCTTGTTTTGTGATCCTCGGCATGCCAGTCACAAAACCTGAAGGGCACACTCGAGATTGAAACATGCCATTGAAAAGTTCAATGAATCTCAAAATAATCTAGGAGTTTCAAAACCAATTAAAACCTAATAATACATTTCGTTTATCTTGGTGGAAATTGGTGAATCGTCATTCACCTACCTTCAAATATTTTATAGCTTGGATTACGGCATCCCTCTTCCAAGTTATAAAATAGTTTGTTGGGTCCTAGCCTTAATATATCATATTGGGTGTTATATTAAGGACTTAAATCAACTTTACGTAAATTTCTCCCATTGTTGATGTCTGGTTTAGACAACAATGATCTTCCCAAACCAAGCTTTCCTAATGAATATGACTTCCCGAGTTTGGCTCATGGAAGTCATACTTCTCTTCCTCCACCTCCTCCAATTATTCTCCCTAACCCACAAGTTCAAGGTCACTCAAGCCCTAATGGCAAGCAAGGTCTATGTGTGATCACATCTTAGTGATGAAGTCACATATTGACAAGCCCGGAGAGTTGGGTGTCAAAGTCTTAAGAATGTTGGATGTTCAATCACTTTCTAAGTCACATAGTGAGTTCCTTTGGGACTAATTAGTATTGATCAAGAATTAATTTATAATTAATTAAGTGATCAAAAGGAACTAATTAAATATGGACTCTTAGATATATATGTGTAGTGGGTCAAGTTTATTTAGGTTGGGCTAAGTCTTCATGGATAGTCCATGGATCTTTAACCCATGGATCCTAGGAAATGAAAGGTCATGGGTATTAGGGTTTAACCCTAATCCTCCACACTATATAAAGGGTCTTATGGTTCATGAAATTAGGCTAGTGGCTAGTGTGGATACACTAAAGAGGGCAATAACCGATTTCATAAGTGTGAGCCAAGTATCCATATTCTCTAAAGGTTTTCCAAGGTGTTTTGGTGATTTGTGATTCCACTTGAGGCTTCCACACTATTGGGGCTAAGCTCTTAAAGTTCAAGACTTCAAGCTTCATTAAAAGATATGTATTCTAACTTGTTATATTACCCAAGTATCAGGGATTGTATGCTAGATAGGGTAATATCTTAGAATATTCATATTTGCATGTATAATAGAAAAAACATAGATCCAAGGTATTTAGGGTTGCATGTACACTTAGGAGTGTTAGAATGCTCAAAAACCCAACAGTGGTATCAGAGCCATGGGTTGTTTTCTGTTATATTGATGCAAATATTTTATTTTCAAGTTGAAAAAAAAAAGGAAAAAAAAAACATGATGTTTGTCAAATTTTAAGATAATTACTTGTTTTGTGAAAAAAGAATTATTTGTAAAATTTGAATCATTTATTAATGAGTTGAATTAGGTCAAATTTAGTAAAAGATAAAATGATATGATTATTTTATTAGTGTTAAAAGTTTTATCTAAATGTTTTAAGGAGTTACATATTTTGTCATAAAATTTTGGAGCTCAAATTTTTTTTTTTAAGTTGTGATCTTAAGGGTTTTTGAAACTTCAATAAGTTATGGATATGAATGTTTTTTTAAAAAAAAAAAAAAATTGATTCAAAGTTTTTATGGAGTAACAAAATTTGGTGTTAATGTTTTAAAGAATTCCATAACTTGTTCTTAAGTTATGGAACATGGAAAGTTTCATCATAAAACACCATTAATTCCATAAGTTATGGAATCCAAAGGTTTTCAAGAATTACAAAACTTGCCCTTAAGTTTTGGAATTTGAGAAAAGTTTTTTATGAAAAAAAGAATTGAATTCTAAAACTCTTGGGTTCATAACTTAAACAATTCATTAAATGGTTTTAATTTTGAGTTTAATAATTGGAATTATGATGTTTTGTTGAATAGTTCAAATTAACTCTTATGAACTTTATTAATAGTTAATTAAAGCGTTTAATTTAAAGAGTATTATTAATCCATAAATATATGGTTTGAGTTTAATTAAATTAAAAGTCTAGTTTAATTAATAGATTAAACCACCAAGTATTTTAAATGTCTAAAATACACCATTATACTATTATAATATTAAAAGTTTAATATATTATATGTATAAGAGCAAGTCGTCTTACCATTAGTATGCCTCATTCACGAAGCCGGTCTATAAGGGGGGTATAAGGTTACTGCCTATAAAATGGCAGTTTAATGGGTGTCCACTCTCACTTACCGCTTCCTTGACCGGTGGAGGGTCGTTAGCCGAACAGGTAGGACAAGGACTATAATTCTCCCTTCATTATAAGTATAATGATAAATACTAAGTAACTAAACACTTATAAATTCCCAATCTTAGTTACTTAGGAAAATGTGAATAAGGTGCTAATCCATGAAATTACACTTTGCACTTTGTTTAAGCTGTTAGTGGAGCGTGTGTGGTTAACCGACACACTAACCTGGACTTAACAAGGTAGGCAAAGGGGAACTTAATGTTTATCATAGTATCGTTAGAGCGTGTGTGGTTAACCGGCACATCGATTGAGGGGTAAATATTAAGGGTACCAAGTATATTTGCATGGTTACTTCACACCTTGTTTTGTGATCCTCGGCATCCCAGTCACAAAACCTGAAGGGCACACTCGAGATTGAAAAATGCCATTGAAAAGTTCAATGAATCTCAAAAGAATCTAGGAGTTTCAAAACCAATTAAAACCTAATAATACATTTCGTTTATCTTGGTGGAAATTGGTGAATCGTCATTCACCTACCTTCAAATGGAAATTGGTGAATCTAGGAGTTTCAAAACCAATTAAAACCAAGCTTTCCTAATGAATATGACTTCACGAGTTTGGCTCATGGAAGTCATACTTCTCTTCCTCCACCTCCTCCAATTATTCTCCCTAACCCACAAGTTCAAGGTCACTCAAGCCCTAATGGCAAGCAAGGTCTATGTGTGATCACATCTTAGTGATGAAGTCACATATTGACAAGTCGGGAGTGTTGGGTGTCAAAGTCTTGAGAAAGTTGGATGTTCAATCACTTTCTAAGTCACATAGTGAGTTCCTTTGGGACTACCATGAAACAGACTATGACATGAACCTTAATGATCATATCTATTTGCTTGGTGCTGCTGAATCAACAATGATTTGGAACGATAGTAAAGCAAATTTGATTAGAAGATCAACTTCCCAAAAACTTTATGGACAGTGACAATGGTGACACTGGAAATCAAGAAAAAGCATTCTCTTCCCAATGGAAAGGGATTGGCCATAGTCAACCCGGTTGACCAAATGGTAAAGAGAAAGGCTAAGTCTGAGATAGTCCCATTACCAAAGGGTCCATATGTTTATTTGCCAAAGGAAGGGGCGTTGATTGCAAAGCTGCCAAATTTACCTAAGGATGTTAAAGTTAATAAGTTTGACTCTACATCAGGTAGAGCCCATTATCTAACTCTGTTAAGTTCTATTCTGAGATCCTCATTACATGATGTGACTGGGTCACATGTTGATGTTTTAAGAATCAAAGAATAGAGAGAAATCTTAAAGGAAGTATATGCTGATTTTGATCGTGAAGGTGGATTTCGATCGCATCAGAATTTTGAGCAGTTGCTTAAGAAGTTGTGATATATTGCTAAGGATTAGATAACAACAATTTTCCATGTGGATTGTAAGGATAAGTTTTTCCGCAAAGTTTTAAAATAAAAGAAAATTGTTTAATTTTATTTATTTGAAGTATCCTTACAATGGCATTTGTGGAAAATTGTTGCTGATATGATTCCACTGACAGCAATATTGGAAAATGGATTTGATTCTTTCATTTGTGGTAGTTTCTAAATTTACCAAATCAGGAAGGTTCCTCATCACCCAAGTTTCAATTGGACCGAAACTTGGAATCATGCAAGTTGAATAGTATGATGAATGAGAACTTTCAAGCATTGGAAAATCAAGACTAATTACTTGTTTACATGGATGTGTGAGTCAAGTGAAGGACTAAAGGGATCGAGTACACATTCTTGTGCACTGGTCATGTCCACCACAAAGCTCGTTAAGACTATTTGATTTAATAAAGTTTAGTAAATATGGTTATACTTACAAGTTTAAGTATAATTCTGAAACATTGGAAAAGTCTCAATGTATGGCAGAACGAATGGGAAGAATCAAATTAGGCAGAAAGATAAAAGTTTATCAAATCTGAAAAGATGGGAGAGTACTTTAGTATCATGTTTGTGATCATCTTAATGATTTAGAAATCATATCACAATTAGTCCTCTAAAGGTCATCTTAGTGCATTCTTATGACTTAGAAGAGGAGTCATGAATTGTTGAAATGGTTAGATCAGGAAGATGAGTCATACTTCGTTCCAAAACAATTCTTAGAGTCATACTCCAAGATTGTAACTTGAGTGACATATCTTACAGAAAGGTTTAAAACACTTGTCAAATGTAAGAGTAAAAGTGTCCTACTCTTGTACATTTGAAATTGGTAAGTTGTGATGTTTTGGATATAATAAAGACCAACTAAGGCCAATTGTGTGAAGTGTTTGTCTTGATAAAGAATCTACACTATCTCTTGAATATTTGGCAAGATAGTCTTATATGTCAAGAGGATAGTGGGAGTCTTAAAGATCCTAAAAAGAATTTCAAGAACTAATCAAGAATAAAACCTGAGGTTCTTCACTAGCACACGACTTGAGGTTTATAACCTATCGTGTTGACATATTCTGTGCCCATTCCAGTTAAAGTTGGCCTTGCATAGGAGTTCTGAAAGTTCTCAATTAGTTGCATAACAACTTGGAAGCAATGTCAGACCCTGTACTACCAGGTGGCAAGAAGTTAAGATTGCATAAGTTCAGTCCATATGAGTTTGGATTTGTCATTATCCTTGTCTTGTGACTATGGTTTTGACGATTCACATGGATAAGAACACATACACCATAAAATCTAAGGGTCATAAGGTTTCTCTCCGATTCATGAAAATGATGGTGAGGAAACACTTCCACCAAGTAGATTTGAAGCAGATGGCAAAAGGTCTAAACAATTGAGACTATGATTACGGCATCCCTTTTCATAGTTCTGAAATTGTTTAGACACACATGCATGCTATCTAAGGAAAGGTGTATGATTTTGATAAAGTTTTATCAAAACATCTCGTATCAGAAATCTGAACTTTGGTAAGAAAGTCAATAAAGTATTGATTTCTAGAAGTCCAGCTGATTTCTGAGTACATGTCAAAGCTAGTGGGAGCATAAGTGTTATGCTAATAATCATCATGTTAGTAGGAGCATGATAATTATTATTAGTGTTGAAAGTTAGCAATGTTAGTTATAGAAAACAAAAGTTTCAATTCGTGAGGCTGCAGGGATTGAAAAAGTTGTTTTGCTATAATTAAGGGAGAGGATATACTTCATTTCAGTTCTAAAGGCTTAGATTGAGACCTTAATCATCTTTAGTCAAGAATATATATATGAATTTCATGTTGGATTGGTTCAACTTAAGGAAATTCTATATATTGTGTTCTCAAAATTCGATTATGATTACGGCATCCCTCTTCATAGTCAAATTTTGAAAACATGGCAAATAAAAATATTGTAGCAAAAGACTGGTCTAGAATCATGTCTTTATGTGAGACATCATGAATCGTGTACCATTTGCTTTGGGTACAGGATCGATTGCATGACCTATAATATTTGTCATTTCTAAATTTTTCCAAATGCCCAGAGGCATTAAGAAGGGAAAAGGTCTAGAATTGGATATGACTAAAATGATTAAGCAATTGTCGAGGACAATCTGAGGTTTACCAAAGATTGGTTGCTCAGGGACAGTTGGAAGTATAGTGCTAATTTTGGAAGGACCATATTGATATATTCTGAAAAGAGGCATCTCTTATTCAGAAGTGATAGTCAAAATGAGAATATGGAGTTGTCTCCATAGGTGGAAGTTATCTGTGTAAGATTAGAAAACTTAATGCAAGAAGCATGTCCAAAGCAATGTACTTTGAATATGAGACTTAGTTTCCATGGAGTTGATCTCCATTGGAATACCTTATAACGACTGTTGACAAGTCTTTGTGACTTTGTACATATTCATTACAGGAGGGTCAGTGCATATAAGTTTAAAATCTAAACAGATTTCGATAAATGATAGGAATTTGAAATTCTCACATTTTTCGATAAGGATTTGGGAGTGTGAAATTAGAATCATTCAAATTATGTTCAATTGGTTTATTTCACAAAGTAAGGATCATAGACAAACATAGAGTGCATACTTGGTGTATGGCAAAGCTATTGTTTAAGAAAAACATAGTGTACATGCTTGGAGCATGGGACAACTAGCGTTTTTAATTCAAGTATAAAGTTGATAAAACCGAAACAATGAATAATGAGTAATCAGTATGGTGATAAATAAAACTGTTTATTTATATTCATAGGGTTTGATACCATATTTGATTCATTTATTCTTGTGTTTCACTTTGCATGTTTTGACTTCCAGAATAACTAAGTCGCTCTTCCTAAATGATTAAGTTATTCAAACCATCCACAGTCGGTCATATGTTGGAAGTAGATATGAATCAAGACTGTCATGGGTTGGTTTGTAGAGGTCCAAGTTGGTGGACAAAGTGGTGCTACAACACTCATGAGTGCTCATAAGTTCTGAGTATTGGATTCAACCCGCGCTCATTTGAATCACTTCATGGATTTTATCACGAGTGATCATGAGACGATAATATCTTATATTCTTCAAACCTAGAGATATGAGTTGTTACTATGAGTTGGTTATACATTGATTGCACGAAAACGCATTTGGTAACTCGATGTTATAAAACGTGCCTTTGTGTATGATTCAACAAGTAGTAGAACAAGCCATATGAGTCGAAGTTTATCCATTCCTTTTACCTTCGGGATAAAAGCAATATCTGTGGGCCCCTCGATGATTTAGCTATGACACATGTGAGTGCTTGGCCAAGCCAGGACTGATTTGATTTGTTCAATCAGTCAGCCATCATAAATTGAAAATTGGGAAACAACAAATGGACAAAGAGAATGATTATAATCCATGTCTCAGTCCATATGATATCTAGAATGGAGGAATATATGATCCCTTATCTAATGGACAAGTCATTGACAAGGTCAGAGTTCGACAGCGGCTTTAAGAGCTACGATTGCCAGTTAGGTTTTGAAGTCATACTCAATAATAGTTTTAGACTTATCCAAGTGGGAGACTGTTGGATTAATGTCTAAGTCCATAACTATATTTGGTATGTACTTGACCCGACCCGGCATGGTCCATTTGGGTTGCACTTCACCGGCACAATTTATATGGATAGTCTTTTGAGAATAGTATATTTATGATTTATATTAATATATTATAAGTTCTAATATATTAATATGGAATCATATTATTTAATTAGTATTGATCAAGAATTAATTTAGAATTAATTAAGTGATAAAAAAGAACTAATTAAATATGGACTCTTATATATATGGAATGGGCCAAGTTCATTTAGGTTGGGCTAATCTTTCATGGATGGTCCATGGAGCTTTTAACCCATGGATCCTATGTAAATGAAAGGTCATGGGTATTAGGGTTTACATGGATGTAACCCTAATCCTCCATAATATATAAAGGGGTCCTTGGCTCACAAAATTGGCAAAAGTGTGTGAAAATAAGAGTGGGCCGATTTTAGTGTGCATACATATTCTCTCAAGTTCTTCCAAGGTGTTTTGGTGATTTGTGATTCCATTTGAGGCTTGCACACTATTGGGGCTAAGCTCTTAAAGCTTGAAGACATCAAGCTACATCAAAAGGTATGTCATCTAACTAGAACTTTCTAGTATAGGTGCTTCATCATATGCTAGTTAGGATGAAACCTTGGAATAGTTAATATTTGCATTTATAATAGAGAAAACATAGATCCAAGGTTTATAGGGTTGCATGTACACCATAGGAGTGTTAGAATGCTCAAAACCCAATAGTAGGCCCCTCAATGATTTAGTGATGACACCCTAAGCGCTTGGCCAAGCCTGGACTGATTTGATTTGTTCAATTAGTCAGTCATCATAAATCGGAAATCGGGAAACAGAACTTGGACAGAGAGAATGATTATAATCCATGTATCATGTGTATAGGATATCTTGTAGAACGGAGGAATATATGATCCCTTATCTAAAGGACGCGGCACTGATAAGATCAGAGTTTGACAGCCGCTTTTGAGAGCTCCGATTGCTAATCGGATTTTTAAGTCGTACTTGCAATTATAGTTATTAGAATTATCCAAGTGGGAGACTGTTGGATTAGGTGTCCAAGCTCATAACTATAATTGGTATGTACTTGATCCGATAGTAGCATGGTCCTTTTGGGTTACCTTCACCATAGAAATTTGATAGAATGGAGTTTTGAGAAAGAGGTTATTTATGATTTATTAATATATTATATGAATAATATATTAATTGAGAAATCATATTATTTAATTATTATTGATAAGGATTAATTTGGAATTAATGTTGTGATCAAAAGAAACTGATTAAATTTACGGGGACTGATTAGGTAAATCAGTAATACTTATAGTTTGGGCTAATGATCCATTTTGATTAGGGATGGACTAAACCTATTTGAGTTTCCGTGAAGGTTTAGTCCAAAGGGCCTATAAAATGTGAAGAATCATGTTGAATTAGGGTTTACATGTAAGAAACCCTAGGAATTCCACACTATAAATACTAACCCTTGCACTCCCAAAATTCGCACTTTTGTTCCAAGAAGAAACCCTAGTCGTTTTGGAGCCTCCTAGCCTCATTCTCATATTCCTCCATTTACTTTTGGTGTTTGTTACTTATTAGAGGTATCACATTTGAGGTACTAAGCTCTTGAAAGGCCAAGAACTACAAGCTACAACTAAGAGATATTCATCAAACTAGTTTTTATGTTGTAAAACTCCAATTGTATGCTAGTTAGGGTTTATGCTTTGGATGAAATGAAATTGCATGTATAACTTGAGAAAACTTAGATCCAAAGCATTAGGGTTGTATGTGCACCATAGGATTATTAAAGTGCTCGAAACCCATCAAATATTTCATTTGGGTGTTATATTAAGGAATTTCTATCTAATAAAAGTTGTTCTTCTTTTTCAGATGTCTACTTCAAACAACGCTTCAAACTCAAATGCTTCTGGCGCTTTCTCCCTCATGAAATTATGTGGGAGTATCATTATCGATGGGTCGAATTTGAACGATTGGATTCTAAACATTCGCATGACCATTCGATATGAGGAAAATGAATATGTCCTCGACAAAGAGCTAAAGGAGATTAATGAAGAAACTACAAATGCTGAGGAACTGGCTAAGTATAGGGCTCTTGAGAAGGACGCGACAAAGGTGTCGTGCATCATGCTATCCACTATGACTTCTGATCTTCAGAAGTCCTACGAGGACTTCCGGCCTTACGAGATGCACCAAGACTTGATGGAAAGGTACCATCAAAGTGCTCGACAAGAAAGGTACGAGATCATTGCCTCCATGATAACAACAAAGATGAAGGACAGAGAGTCCATCACGACCCACTTGCAAAAGATGCAAAGATATGTGTACCGCTTGCTAAAGTTGAATGTCAACTTTGACGAAGAGTTGGCTATTGACATTATCCTACACTCTTTTCCTCTTTGTTATGATCAGTTCAGGATGACTTATCATATTAACAAGGAGGAAGTCACTCTAAGCAAGCTTCAAGGCCTACTGAGAACTGTTGCAAGTAGTTTAAAAGGCAAATTTGTTGCACCCACTCCTACTACTGTTGCCCCAGTCCTGGAAATTGGACATGGGAAAGGGAAGAAAAGGAAAGCTCCTTCAAAGAATCACAAGGGAAAGTCTCATGATGGATCCTCTTCTAGTGGATCCAAAGGTGGTTCTGCTACTCCCTCATCCAATCCAAAGGAAGTAGAGTGCTTCCATTGTCATGAAAAAGGGCATTGGAAATGAAGCTGCCCTAAATACTTGGAGGACATTAAGGATAGGAAGATAAAGCTCACCTTCGCAGGTATTTACACTATTCAATCTAAAAACTCATCACATTCTAGTTCTTGGGTCCTTGATACAGGGTGTTTTTTTCACATTTTTTCTGATTTGAAGGGTCTAAGAAGAAGTAGGGATGTGGAGCATGGGAAGATGAACCTGATCATGGGAAATAGGAAATCGTTGCATGTCACCAAGATTGGAGTTTACTCTTTAGTGCTTAGTAGTGGGTTAGGATTAGATTTGAAAAATTGTTGCTACTCGTCAGAAATGACGAGGAATATTATTTCCTTTCATGGTTTGTACAGAGAAGGTTTTAGATTTTCGTTTAATAATGAAATTGGTTCTATAAATGCTTTTTATAATGGTACCCTTTATTTTGAAGCATTACCTTGTAATGGAGTGTATGAAACTGTGATGGTTGTTGATAACTTAGGAAATGATGTGTTACATATTGATTAGTCAAATGGTTTAGACAAATTATGCTTGTGGCATTGTCGTCTTGGACATGTCAACAAGAAGCGTATAGCCCAGCTCCAAAAAAATGGAGTGTTGGAGTCTTGTAACCTTAGGTCAGATGACACGTGAGAGTCTTGTTTGCTTGGAAAGATAACCAAGTCACCTTTCACTGGTTCTTGTGAAAGAGGTGAGGGTTTGTTGGATCTCATACATACAGATGTATGTGGACCCTTCAGATCCACCACAAGTATCTTAGTATCTTAGTATCGAGGTGGTAAGTATCTTAGTATCGAGTTCCACGAGTATCTCAAGGAATGTGAAATTATTTGACAATTGATGCCACCTAGGACACCACAACTTAATGGTGTAGCTGAGAGGCGCAATCAAACCTTGTTGGACATGGTTCGTTCCATTATGAATTGAGCTTCGTTACCTATCTCATTTTGGGGGTATGCCTTAGAGACTGCCACCCATATCGTTAATCTAGTCCCAACTAAGAAGGTTGCCAAAACACCTCACGAGATGTGGACAAGGAAGGTTCCCTCGTTAGCACACATCAAGGTTTGGGGTTGCAAGGCTTTCGTAAGACGAGAGACTCACGACAAGCTCGAACCTCGTAGTGAGCGTTGTATTTTCAGTGGCTACCCACACAAATCCTTTGGATATTTATTCTATAGACCTAGTGAGAATGTGGTCTTCGTAGCATGAAGGGGTGTCTTTCGTGAAAGAAAACTCATATGCCAAGAGGATAGTGGGAGGAAAATTGACCTTGAAGAGCTTCAAGAGTCAAGCGATGAAGGAACCTCTAACACTAGCACTCAACCTGAGGATGAGACTCTTGTTGAACCAGTTGACGAGTCCTTACCCCTGAGACGTTCCAGTAGAGTTAGTGTTCCACATGTGTTGTATGGGTTTCATATAACAAGTGAAGGTGATACGTTTATCAGTGATAGTACACTGGTAAATTTGGATGAACCTAATAACTACAAGGAAGCCATGGTGGGCCAAGAGTCTGCGAAGTGGAAAGAGGCAATGGACAGCGATATTCAGTCCATGTGTGACAATCAAGTTTGGAACTTGGTTGATAATGTACCAGGTCGTAAGATGTTCGGGTGCAAATAGATCTTCGAGAAGAAGACCGAAATGGATGGAAAAACACACACATATAAGGCACGATTGGTTGCGAAGGGCTTTACTCAAACTCCTGGAGTTGACTATGACGAGACCTTCTCACCAGTAGCGAAGATCAAATCTATAGGGGTTATGCTGGCCATAGCTGCGTTTCATAATTATGAAATATGGCAGATGGATGTCAAAACCACTTTCCTTAATGGAAAGTTGGTTGAGGATGTTTACATGAGTCAGCCATAGGGTTTTGTAGATGTGAAGTACCCTAATAGAGTGTGTAAGCTTGAGAAATTCATATATGGATTAAAGCAAGCATCTCTTAGATGGAATCTTTGTTTCGATGAGAAAGTCAAAGAGTTTGGTTTTTCGAGAAGCGAGGATGAGTCCTACGCATATGTCAAGGCTAGTGGGAGTATAATTAGTTTTCTGGTATTGTATGTGGGTGACATACTTCTCATAGGAAACGACGTTCCAACCTTGCAGGAGATTAAGTCCTCGCTTGGGAAATGTTTCGCTATCAAGGACCTCGGGGAAGCTGCTTATATCCTAGGGATAAGGATATTGAAGAATAGGAGTAAAATACTAATAGGACTTAGTTAAAGTACCTACTTGGACAAGGTGTTGAAACGTTTCAACATGGAGAATTCCAAGAAAGGAGAATTGCCTATCCAGAGCAGTACCAAACTGAGTAAGAATCAGAGTTCGAGTACCGATGCCGAGATAGCATAAATGAGTCGAGTACCATATGGTTCTGCCATTGGCTCGATCATGTATGCAATGACATGTACTCGCCCTGATGTGGCTTTTGCTTCCAGCATGGTTAGTCGATATCAAGGGAATCCTGGTAAAGCTCATTGGATAGCAGTAAAGAACATTCTTAAGTAACTACGAAGCACTAAGGATTGGGCCCTTACCCTTAGTGGGAGTGATGACTTGAGAGTAACAGGGTATAGTGACGCCAATTTTCAGACCGACATAGATAATTTCTGCTCTCACTCGGGCTGGGTATTTACCCTGAATGGAGGAGCAGTAACATGGAAAAGTTCCAAGCAGGAGACTGTGGCTGACTCAACGTACATATCAGAGTACATAGCAGCGAGCGAAGCGTCGAAGGAGGCAATATGGCTAAAGAACTTCATTGGAGACGTTGGAGTTGTACCAGCTATAAAAGAGCCTATGGAGATTTTCTGTGATAACGAAGGTGCTGTCGCCTTGACTAAGGAACCAAGGGATCATGGCAGATCCAAGCACATCAACAGAAAATATCACTTCATAAGATATCGAGTAGAAGAGGGACCCCTCGTAGTGAAGAGGATATTGTTAGAGGATAACCCAGCAGATCCCCTTACGAAGGGACTGAGTAGGGTTAAGCATTTGCAGCATGCTAGGAGCATTGGCCTAAGGGACAATATTAGTTTTAGAGATTAGATAGACATTTAGAAACTTATAATAAATAAATGTAATTGACATTTGATGATTAAGTAATAAGAGTTTTATTTATAAGTAAAGTTTACAGTCTTTTGTCAATTGTTTATTTTGTGTTTCACTTTTGCATGTTTTGACTTCCAGAATAACAAGATTATTCGAACTATCCACAGTCAATCATACTTTGGAAGTAGGATATTAGGTTAAACTGTCACGAATTGGCTTGTAGATTGTCTAAGGTGTTTAGACATATCAAAAGTTTGCTACAACGTTCATGAGTGCTCTTGAAATAAGGATTTAAGTATTGGATTAAACCCACGCTCACATGAATCACTTCATTGAATTTATCACGAGTGATTGTCAGACGATAATATCATATAGTCTTCAAACCAAGATATATTAGTTGTTGATTATGAGTTGGTTGTGCATTGATAGTACGAAAACGCATCAGTAACTTGATGTTATAAAACGTATTATTGTGTATAATTTAACAAGTAATTAGTACAAGCATATAAATCGAAGTTTATATGTTCCTTTTATCCTAAGAGGATTAAAAGCGATATCTTGGGCCCCTCGATGATTTTGTTTTGAATTATGTAACGGGCCCGGTCATGACTCAATTGATGTGTTCAATTAAGTTGTATGTCAAACAAATCAAAAATCGGGAAACAAACAGCTGGACAATGAGTATGACTTTGTAACATCCCAAAGTTTCCTTGGTATCCTATTTGAGAAATTCATATTCCTTAGCAGAGTGTAACGTCCCAAAAACACAATCCAAAAATTTCATTTTCAAAACATTATTAGAGTCATCAACCATCCAAAATCATAAGTAAAATCATAATCGTGTATCATAAACATCATAGTATCTGTCTCAAATCAAATCTCATATCCAAATATCAGAGTCTAGCTCCCAGGCTGAAGACTGTGGTGTGTGCCATGCGATCATCTCGAGCCCTTCCCAGTGCTAGTGGAAGTACCTGAAACCAAAACTGAAAACCGTAAGCACGAAGCTTAGTGAGTCTCCCCAATCTACCACATACCATCTACACATAGCATGAAACTAGGAGATACGGGCCACGCCCACACTCGTGGAGATACGGGCCTCGCCCACACTCCGCTATCTAGGAGATACGAGCCTCGCCCACACTCCACTGTCTAGGAGCCACGGGCCTCACCCACACTCCACTGTCTAGGAGATACGGGCCTCGCCCACACTCCACTATCTCTGAGGTACGGGCCTCGCCCATGCTCAGCTACTTCGAGATACGGGCCTCGCCCACACTTGACTATGATGAGGTACGGGCCTCGCCCACACTCAACTACTAAACCGAACATACAAGTATCACACAGACAACATGTAAAGCTAATCTACTGCTCATACATCATATTTAACTACTACTATGAGATAAGGGCCTCGCCCACGCTCTGCTAGGATAGGATACGGGCCCCGCCCACAATCAGCTACTATCATATCACACTACGGGCCGGCCTTGGTGCCGTAGACCCGTTCCTACTGAAGGAGAACTCACCTCGTATAACTGGCTGCTGATATCCCAAGTGAGAAATCCCTGTCCGCAACGCCGGCGACTCCCCGGCTACAATCACATAACATTCTGAATCAACTGATGATTCTTCATGGAGTAAATGACCAATTTACCCCCTGGTCAAAGTCAAATTCCTGGTCAGAGTCAACTTCCAGGTTGACTCTACTCGCCGAGTCCTACTATGGACTCGCCGAGCTCCCTAACTCACAATTCTCTAACTCGCGACTCGACTCGCCGAGTTGGGGCGTAGACTCGTCGAGTCCTTCTACTTTTAGATCCTTGTTCTAACTCACTGAGTCCTCTTCCACTCACAGATTCAACTCGCAACTCTCAAATCGGAGAAATCGGGAGTTTGCACTCATACTCGCCGAGTCCAATGAAGGACTCGTCGAGTCCTACGCATGTCTTCATTAAACAGTTGATTCTAATCGATTCCAGTGCATCAAATTCATAGATCTGAGCTTCTATGGACTCGTCGAGTCGCCACGCCTACTCCATGTGCTAATTCGCTGCTACTCGACGAGTTAGGGCCACTGACTCGTCAAGTAGCTTCTAAAATAAAAGAAAAATATTGTTTTAAATGCATACCAGGAATGGGGCGTTACAATTCTCCCCCACTTATCTTAGACTTCGTCCTCGAAGTCTGCTGACTCTGGAAACAACTCTGGGTAGTGCTCCCTCATCTCTTCCTCGGGCTCCCATGTCCACTCCGAACCCTTGCGGTGCTACCACTGCACCTTCACCAACTCTACTCTCTTGTTCCTCAGCTCTTTCACCTTGCGATCTAGAATCGCCACTGGTCTCTTGATATAGTTCAGGCTGTCATCAACCTGAATGTCCTCCAGGGGTACCACTGCTGAATCATCCACTAAGAACTTCCGCAACTGAGAAACATGAAACGTGCTGTGGATCTGGCTGAGCTCTGCTGGAAGGTCTAACCGATAAGCAACCCGACCCACCCGGCCAAAACCCTAAACGGACCAATGAATCTGGGGCCCAGCTTGCCCCGCTTCCGAAATCTGATAACACCCTTCCAGGGTGACACTTTCAGGAGGACCATATCGCCCACCTGAAACTCCAAGTCCGAACGCCGCTTGTCGGCGTAACTCTTCTGCCGGCTCTGAGCAGTTTGGAGTCTACTCCGGACTTTATGAATCTGCTCTGTAGTCTTGAGTACCACCTCTGTACTCCCCATCACTCGCTGACCAACCTCACCCCAACAGATTGGGGTCCTACATTTCCTCCCGTAGAGCATCTCGAAGGGAGGCTGGTCTATACTGGAGTGATAGCTGTTGTTATACGAAAATTCCGCTAACGGAAGATACGTATCCAAACTGCCACCAAAATCTAACACACATGCCCTAAGCATGTCCTCGTCCTCTCGCTCTGTCTGTCCGTGTGAGGGTGGAAAGCGGCGCTGAAATGGAGACGAGTACCCATCTCGTCGTGAAACCGCTTCCAAAACCTGGAAGTAAAACGGACTTCTCTGTCTGATACCACTGAGACAGACACTCCATGACGTGCCACCACCTCTCGCACATAAATCTCAGCCAGTTTTTTGGGTGAAATGCTCTCCTGGATCGGTATGAAATGCGCACTCTTGGTCAACCGATCCACGATGACCCAAATCGAATCTACCCCACGTGCGGTACTGGGAAGCTTAGAAATGAAATCCATGGTGATTTCCTCCCATTTCCACACGGGAATGTCCAGCAGCTGCATCTTGCCGTGGGGCCTCTGGTGCTCTGCCTTGACCTTCCTGCAGGTCAGGCATCTCTCCACATACCAAGCTATGTCCCGCTTCATGCAGGGCCATCAGTAATCGGGTCGAAGATCTCTGTACATCTTCGTCGCCCCTGGGTAAATCGAGAACCGAGACTTGTGGGCCTCATCCATCAATACCTGCCGTACTCCGCCCCAGTACGGTACCCAGACCCTCTGGTGTAGGGTCAACAGTCCTCGGCTATCATAATCAAAAGAAGTCACCCCGCCCACGATCCTCTCACACTTCTGCCTCTCCTCCTTCAGGCCCTCAACCTGTGCCTCTCTAATCTGCTCCAGCAACGGATTCGTCACTGTCATCCTCAAACAGATGTCTCGTATCGGGGCCGCCACCACCTTGCGGCTCAGGGCATCGGCCACTACGTTGGCCTTGCCCGGGTGGTAAAGGATCTCACAATCGTAATCCTTAACCACATCTAACCATCGACGCTGCCTCATGTTTAGATTCGGCTGATCCATGAGGTACCTCAGACTCTTGTTATCCGTGTAAATAGTACATCAGACCCCATAGAGGTAATGCCGCCAAATCTTGAGGGCGAACACAACGGCCCCCAACTCTAAGTGATGCGTCGGATAGTTAGCCTCGTGAGGCTTCAACTGTCTAGAGGCATAAGCTATCACATGGCCTCGCTGCATCAACACTGATCCCATGCCTGTGATCGAAACGTCACAATAGACCACAAAATCATCTACTCCCTCTGGCAGGGGTGAGAACCGGTGCCTCACACAATCGCTGCCTGAGCATCTCGAAGGCTGGTTGCTGCTCAGGACCCCAGCGATACGCAACCGACTTCTTGGTCAGTCGAGTGAGCGGTACTGTTATCTTGGAGAAATCCTGGATGAATCTCCTATAGTACCCTGCCAAGCCCAGGAAGCTCCAAATCTCAGATGGAGACTTTGGGACCTCCCACTGCATCACGGCCTCTATCTTGGCCGGATCGACTAATATACCCTTCTGGTTGACGAGGTGTCCTAGAGACTGCACCTCGCGCAACCAGAACTCGCACTTGGAGAACTTTGCGAAAAGTCTCTCCCTCCTAAGTTTCTCTAGCACCTCTCTCAGGTGCTCCTCGTGCTGCTCCTGAGTCTTGGAGCAAACCAATATGTCGTCAATAAACACTATCACAGACCGATCCAGCATCGGCCTGCATACGCGGTTCATGAGATCCATGAACGCGGCTGGAGCATTGGTGAGCCCAAACGGCATCACCACAAACTCATAATGACCATAGCGGGTCCTAAAAGCAGTCTTCTACACATCATCATCTCTGACCCGCATCTGGTGATATCCGGACCGTAGATCAATCTTGGAAAACCAAGATGCCCCCTGCAGCTGATCGAACAAATCATCTATCCTCGGGAGTGGGTAACGGTTCTTCACCGTTACCTTATTCAGCTCCCGGTAATCAATACACATACGGTGCGACCCGTCCTTCTTCTTCGCATACAGGATCGGGGCTCCCCATGGCGAATTGCTCGGTCTGATAAAACCCTTGTCTAGTAGCTCCTGCAGCTGCGTAGACAATTCCTACATCTCAGGAGGAGCCAACCGATATGGTTGTTGGGTTTTGAGCATTCTAACACTCCTAAGTGTACAGGCAACCCTAAATACCTTGGATCTATGTTTTCTCTATTATACATACAAATATGAACTTTCCAAGGTATTCATCCTAACTAGCATAATAACATTGATTCATATGAATATATCAAGTTAGAATTACATACCTCTTTGATGTAGAATGACTTCATGAAGCTTGAGTGCCTAGTGCCCCAAGTGTGACACCTCAAATGGTTCACACAACACCAAATACACTTGGAATAACTTGAGAGAACATACACAATTCATGAAAATCGGCTAGCCCTTATCATCATACTCTAGTGGCCGATTTTGTCAACAATAAGATGCTTATATAGTTAGTGACAATTAGGGTAAACCCTAATTGTCATGGCTTTCCATTTCCTTCGATCCATGGGTTCAAATATACCATGGAGCATCCATGGAGCATCTTATGGGTTTTAGCCCAACTTGACAATCCATGGAGCATTAGCCCACTATACAAGTATGGGTGATTTACACAATCAACCCATATATTTAATTAGTCTTCTTTTGATCACTTAATTAATTCTAGATTAATTCTTGATCAATACTAATTAAATAATCTTATTAATATATTATAACTTATAATATATTAACAAACCTTAAGTGTTATTTCTCTCATTATAGTCTATCCAAATGCATGATGCCATGCAACCCAAATGGACCATGCCGGGTCGGGTCAAGTCTTACCAATTATAGTTATGGACTTAGACATTAATCCAACAGGCTCCTACTTGGATAAGTCTACAACTATTATTGTGTATGACTTCAAGAACCGACTGGCAATCGTAGCTCTCAAAAGCTTCCGTCGAACTCTGACCTTACCGATGATCTCTGACCTTTGTCAATGACTTTTCTATTAGATAAGTGATCATATATTCCTCCATTCTAGATATCATATGGACTGAGACATGGATTATAAATCATTCTCTCTGTCCATTTGTTGTTTCCCGATTTCCGATTTATGACGACTGACTGATTGAACAAATCAAATCAGTCCTGGCTTGGCCAAGCACTCACATGTGTCATCGCTAAATCATCGAGGGGCCCACATATATCGCTTTTATCCTGAAGGTAAAAGGAATGGATAAACTTCGACTCAAATGGCTTGTTCTACTACTTGTTGAATCATACACAAATGCACGTTTTATAACATCGAGTTACCAATGCGGTTTCGTGCAATCAATGTATAACCAACTCATAGTAACAACTCATATCTCTAGGTTTTAAGAATATAAGATATTATCGTCTCATGATCACTCGTGATAAAATCCATGAAGTGATTCAAATGAGCGTGGGTTGAATCCAATACTCAGAACTTATGAGCACTCATGAGTGTTGTAGCACCGCTTTGTCCAACATCTTAGACCTCTACAAGCCAACCCATGACAGTCTCGATTCATATCTACTTCCAACATATGACCGACTGTGGATAGTTTGAATAACTTAGTCATTCAGGAAGAATGACCTAGTTTATTCTGTAAGTCAAAACATGCAAAGTGAAACACAAGAATAATTGAATCTAATATGGTATCAAAACCTATGAATATAAATAAGACACTTTTATTTATCACCATACTGATTACTCATTATTCATTGTTTCGGTTTCATCAACTTTATACTTGAATTAAAAACACTAGTTGTCCCATGCTCCAAGCAAGTACACTATGTTTTTCAAAACAATAGCTTTGCCATACACCAAGTATGCACTCTATGTTTGTCTATGATCCTTACTTTGTGAAATAAACCAATTGAACATAATTTCAATGATTATAATTTCACACTCCCAAATCCTTATCGAAAAATGTGAGAATTTCAAATTCCTATCATTTATCGAAATATGTTTAGATTTTAAACTTATATGCACTGACCCTCTTGTAATGAATCTGTACAAAGTCACAAAGACTTGTCAACAGTCATTATAAGGTATTCCAATGGAGATCAACTCCATGGAAACTAAGTCTCATATTCAAAGTACATTTCTTTGAACATGCTTCTTGCATTAAGTTTTCTAATCTTACACAGATAACTTCCACCTATGGAGACAACTCCATATTCTCATTTTGACTATCACTTCTGAACAAGAGATTCCTCTTTTCAGAATATGTCAATGTGGTCCTTCCAAAATTAGCACTATACTTCAAACTGTCCCTGAGGAACCAATCTTTGGTAAACCTTAGATTGTCCTCGACAATTGCTTAATCATTTTAGTCATATCCAATTCTATACCTTTTCTCTTCTTAATGAATCTGGGCATTTGGAAAATTTAGAAAGGACAAATATTACAGCACATGCAACCGATCCTGTACCCAAAGGAAATGGGACACGATTCATGATGTCTCACATAAAGACATGATTCTAGACCAGTCTTTTGCTACAATATTTTTATTTGCCATGTTTTTCAAAATTTGACTATGAGGAGGGATGCCGTAATCATAATCGAATTTTGAGAACGCAATATATAGAATTTCCTTAAGTTGAACCAATCCAACATGAAATTCATATATATATATATATATATATATATATATATATATATATATATATTCTTGACTAAAGATGATTAAGGTCTCAATCTAAGCCTTTAGAACTGAAATGAAGTATATCCTCTCCCTTAATTATAGCAAAACAACTCTTTCAACCCCTGCAGCCTCACGAATTGAAACTTTTGTTTTCTATAATTAACATTGCTAACTTGCAACGCTAACAATAATTATCATGCTCCCACTAACATGATGATTATTAGCATTACACTTATGCTCCCACTAGCTTTGACACGTAGTCAGAAATCAGCTGGACTTCTAGAAGTCAATACTTTACTGACTTTCTTACCAAAATTCAGATTTCTGAGACGAGATTGCCTTGATAAGACTTTATCAAAATCATACACCTTTCCTTAGATAGCATGCATGTGTGTCTAAACAGTTTTAGAACTATGAAAAGGGATGCGGTAATCATAGTCTCAATTGTTTAGACCTTTTGCCATCTGCTTCAAATCTACTTGGTGGAAGTGTTTCCTCACCATCATTTTCATGAATCGGAGAGAAACCTTATGACCCTTAGATTTTATAGTGTATGTGTTCTTATCCATGTGAATCGTCAAAACCATAGTCACAAGACAAGGATAATGACAAATCCAAACACATATGGACTGAACTCAATCTTAATTTCTTACCACCTGGCAGCTCAAGGGCCTGCCATTGCTTCCAAGTTGTTATGCAACCAACTGAGAACTCTAAGAACTCATATGCAAAGCCAACTTTAACTGGAATGGGCACAGAAATAGAAATACGTCAACACGATAGGTTATAAACCTCACGTCGTGTTCTAGTGTTAAACTACAGGTTTTTTTTTATTATTATTCTTGATTAGATCTTGAAATTTTTTTCAGGATCTTTAAGACTCCCACTGTCCTCTTGACATATAAGACTCACTTGCCAAATATTCAAGAGATAGTGCAGATTCTTTATCAAGACAAACACTTCACACAATTGGCCTTAGTTGGTCTTTGTTTTATCCAAAACATCACAACTTACCAATTTCAAATGTACAAGACTAGGACACTTTTACTCTTACATTTGACAAGTGTTAATAATCCTTGCTTTAAGATATGTCACTCGAGTTACAATCTTGGAGTATGACTCTAAGACTTGTTTTGGAACGAAGTATGACTCATCATCTTGATTTAACCATTTCAACAATTCATGACTCCTCTTCTTGGCCATAAGAATGTACTAAGATGTCCTTAGAAGACCAATTGTGATATGGTTCTTTAATCATTAAGATGATCACAAAACATGATACTAAAGTACTCTCCCATCTTTTCAGATTTGAGAAACTTTTAGCTTTCTGCCTAATTTGATTCTTCTCATTCGTTCTGCCATATATCGAGACTTTTCCAATGCATCCGAATTATACTTAAACTTATAAGTATAACCATATTTACTAAACTTTAGTAAATCATGACGAATAGTTTTATCGATCTTTGTGGTGGACTTGACCAGTTCACAAGAATGTGTACTCGATTCCTTTAGTACTTTACTTGACTCACATATACATGTGAACAAGGAATTAGTCTTAATTTTCCAAAGCTGAAAGTTCTCATTCATCATACTATACAACTTGTATGATCCCAAGTTTCTATCCAACTGAAAACTTGGGTGATGAGAATCTTTCCTTATTTGGTAAATTTAGACACTACCACAAATGAAAGAATCAATTTCATATTCCGATGTTGCTATCAATGGAATTATATAAACAACAATTTTCCACAAATGCCACTGTAACGATATATATAAAAATAAATAAAACAAAATTTTCTTTTATTTAAAACTTGTGGAAAAACTTATCCTTACAATGCGAATGCATATGAAAACTATGTTGTTATCTATTCCTAAGCAATCTATCACAACTCTTAAGCAGTAACTCAAAAATTCTGATCACCGAACCATGCGATCGAAATCTATCTTCACGATTAGAATCAGCTTACTTCTTCTTTAAGCTTCCTCTCTTTTCTTTGATTCTTAAAACTTCACCATGTGACCTAGTCACATGATGTAATAAGAATCTCGGAATCGAAACTTAACAGAGTTAGATAGTGGACTTCATCTGAAGTAGAATCAAACATCTTGACTTGATCAACCCTATGATCCTTCAGGTAAATAGGCAGTTTTGTAACCAATGCCCCTACCTTTGGCAATATAAACATATGGAGTCTATGGTACACAGGACTATCGCAGACTTGCCTTACCACTTGGTCAACCGAGTTGACTATGGTCAATCCCTTTCCTTGGGAAGAGAAGGCTTTTCTAGATATCTAATGTTTCCATTGTCAATGTCCATTGGGAAGTTGATCTCCTAATCGAATTTGCTTTACTAAAGCTCCAAATCATTGTTGATTCAGCAGTACCAAGCAAATAGATAAGATCATTAAGGGTCATGTCATAGTCTATTTCATAGTAGTCCCAAATGTAACTTACTATGTGACTTAGAAAGTGATTGAACATCCAACTTTCTTAAGACTTTGACACCCAACTCTACCGGCTTGTCAATATGTGACTTCATATCGAAGATGTGACCACACATAGTCTTTTCTTGCCAATAGGGCTTGAGTGACCTTGAACTTGTGGGTTAGGGAGAATAATTGGAGGAGGTGGAGGAAGTAAAGTTCCAAGAGATTTGGGAGGATCATAGATGTCTGAGCTAGACATCTTTTGGGAGATATTCAAGGTAGTAGATTTAAAGTCCTTAATATAACACCCAATATGAAATATTAAGGCTAGGACCCAAGACAATATTTTATAACTTGGAAGAGGGATGCCGTAATACAGGCTATAAAATATTTGAAGGTAGGTGAATGACGATTCACCAATTTTGCACCAAGATAAACGAAATGTATTATTAGGTCTTAATTGGTTTTGAAACTCCTAGATTCTTTTGAGATTCATTGAACTGTTCAATGGCGTGTTTCAATCTCGAGTGTGCCCTTCAGGTTTTGTGACTGGGATGTCGAGGATCACAAAACAAGGTGTGAAGTAACCATGCAAATTACTTGGTACTCTTAAATGTCTATCACCCAACCGATGTGCCGGTAAACCACACACGCTCCACCGGCCTATGATAAACTTTAAGAAACCCTTTGCCTACCTTGTTAAGTCCATGTTAGTGTGCCGGTAAACCACACACGCTCCACCAATGACTTAAACAAAGTGCAAAGTGTAATTTCATGGGTTAGCACCTTATTCACATTTTCCTAAGTAACTAAGATTGGGAATTTTAAGTGTTTAGTTACTTAGTATTTATCATTAAAACTTTTAATGAAGGGAGAATTATAGTCCTTATCCTACCTGTTCGGCTAACGACCCTCCACCAGTCAAGGAAGCGGTGGGTGAGAGTGGACACCCATTAAGCTGCCATTTTATAGGCAACAACCTTATACCCCCTTTATAGACCGGCTTTGTGAATGAGGCCTACTAATGGTAAGACTGACTTGCTCTTGTACATATATATATATATATATATATATATATATATATATATATATATATATATATATATACATATATATATATATATATATATATATATATATATATATATTAACTTATAATATTATAAAGTATAAGGGTTGAATTTTAACTTTTAAAATTCTAAGGGCTTAACTTGGAATTAAAGTATTCATGAGAGAAACTTTACAAATTCCAAGACTTGAGGGCAAGTTTTGAAAATATTCAAAACCATTTAATTCCATAACTTATGTGTTTAAAGTAGTTTTAATTAAAACTCTTCAAGTTCCATAACTTGAGGACAAGTTATGGAAGACTTTAAACTATTAAAGAATGTAACTCTTCTTCTTTTGTAACTTATGGAACTAATTAAGGTTACACATTTTTATTATTTAATGAAGTGACTCTTGAACCTCCATAACTTGAGGACAAGTTATGGAGTCATAAAACCATTTAATGAGGACAAGACTCTTCATTTTGTAACCTTTGCCAACATTTATGAGTTTTAAGAAACTTAAATGTGACCTTTCATGTAACTTGAGGACAAGTTACACAAACACATTTTAGAATCCACTCTTAGATTAAAATGGATCGAAGACACATAATCAATCAACCTTTTCTATTAATCTAAGCAACTCATATGACCAAGATAATTGGAATCAAACTTTTTCATGTAATTAGCATAACACTTAAACTAATACAAAACATGAATCTATTGACAATTATCTTTGAAATTGGATTAGTATGAACATTACCACATCAAAAATAAGTTTATAAGTCCAAAAACAGCTTAGGGTAATGTTCCTAGTCCAATTCCAGCCAAAACAGTCGAATATATGCTGTCAGGGGTCCAACTCGTCGAGTGCATGAACCAACTCAGCGAGTTGGATGCATTTTGCCTTGGACTCGTCGAGTCCCTTCATGGACACGGCGAGTCTGTTGTTCAGACAGCAACGAAATTCGATTTTTTCAGCCATTTTGCAAGTATAACAAGAAAACAAACCTGGCTCTGATACCACTGTTGGGTTTTGAGAATTCTAACACTCCTAAGTGTACATGCAACCCTAAATACCTTGGATCTATGTTTTCTCTATTATACATACAAATATGAACTTTCCAAGGTATTCATCCTAACTAGCCTAATAACATTGATTCATATGAATATATCAAGTTAGAATTACATACCTCTTTGATGTAGAATGACTTCATGAAGCTTGAGTGCCTAGTGCCCCAAGTGTGAGACCTCAAATGGTTCACACAACACCAAATACACTTGGAATAACTTGAGAGAATATACACACTTCATGAAAATCGGCTAGCCCTTATCATCATACTCTAGTTAGTGACAATTAGGGTAAACCCTAATTGTCATGGCTTTCCATTTCCTTGGATCCATGGGTTCAAATATACCATGGAGCATCCATGGAGCATCTTATGGGTTTTAGCCCAACTTGACAATCCATGGACCATTAGCCCACTATACAAGTATGGGTGATTTACACAATCAACCCATATATTTAATTAGTCTTCTTTTGATCACTTAATTAATTCTAGATTAATTCTTGATCAATACTAATTAAATAATCTTATTAATATATTATAACTTATAATATATTAACAAACCTTAAGTGTTATTTCTCTCATTATAGTATATCCAAATGCATGATGCCATGCAACCCAAATGGACCATGCCGGGTCGGGTCAAGTCTTACCAATTATAGTTATGGACTTAGACATTAATCCAACAATGGTGCCTTGGCTATCGGAGCCGCACCCGGAACCAGGTCAATCCAAAACTCGACCTGTCTTTCCGGAGGTATCCCAGGTAAGTCCTGCGGGAATACGTCCGGGTACTCTCGCACTACTGGTACATCATCAACTGTCGCCTTACTCTTTTCCCGGGTATCCATAACATAGGCGATGTACCCTACGCAACCCTGCTGAACGTAGTGCCTCGCTCTCGCTGCTGAACAAAGAACTGGTCCGCATTGTGGCCTCTCGCCCTGAATCACTAACTCTCCCCCACTAGGAGTGTGAACCCTCACCAACTGACCCTCACAGTCAATCACTGCCCTGTTCGGGCTCAACCAATCCATACCTACTATAACTTAATTCCCTCGTAAGGGAATGCGAACCAACTCCACCATGAACTGCTCGTCATACAGTCGTAATGTACATCCCCTATGGACTCTCGCGACCCTGACGGTCCTGTCATCAGCTATCTCAACATCAAGTGGACAATTCAGCTCCCGTGGAGCTCTGCTAAATCGCTTGCTAAATGCGAGCGAAACGAATGATCGGGTAGCCCCCGAATCAAACAATACCGTAGCTGAAATGTCGTTTACTAAGAATTACCCTATACACAAACACATAATCATGAGAAAAAAACATAATAAAAAACAGAGATAAGAGGAAAATGCATACCCATCACCACATCAGGTGTCGCTCGCGCCTCCTCTGCTGTCAGCTGAAAGGCTCTACTCTTCGCCACTGGCGCCTTGGACCGACTCTGACGGCCGTCTGTAATCCTCAATGTAGCAGGGGCAGGTGCCGCCACCTTCCCTGCTGCTGCTAAGCTCGGACACTGGGACCTCTTATGGCCCCTCTGATTGCACTGAAAGCAAATCAGGTCAGAAAGTGACGTGGTAGTAACGGTAAAAGTAGCAGTACAATCCCTGCTCATATGACTTGTTCGGCCGCATTTGAAGCAGCCCGAACTCCCTGCCCTACACGCTCCATCGTGCGACCTACCACACTTGTCGCAGCGGCCTCGACCCTGCTGGCCCTTCCCTCGGGAATCTGTCTTGGGCCTTGTGCCCGAACTATCTGAACCAGACACTACCTATGGTTTCCTCTTTCTCTTCATCTCAAGATCAATCTCCCTCTCACGAGCTCTCACAATCATGTCATCCAGCGTTTTACAGCTGGACCGGCTCACAAACCGTCTGATATCACTCCTCAACATCTCATGGTACCGGGCCTTCTTCATCTCCTCATCTGCCGCGTACTGAGGAACGAGAAGAGCCCTCTCCCTGAACTTAGTGGTAATCTTCGCCACTGTCTCCGTCGTCTGCTGGAGATACTGGAACTCCCTAGCAAGCTGTTGCACCTCTATGACAGGTGCAAACTCGGCCCTGAACCGGGCCACAAAATCCATCCAGGTCATAGCATCAAGCGCTGCATCATCCCCAAAGCCATGTCCGACCTCCTCCCACCAGTCACGTGCCCTGCCCTTCAGAAGACAGGATGCAAGTCGGACCTTGTCCCCCTCGGGACATCTGCTAGTGCGGAAGGCGTTGGCCACATCAGCCAACCATCTGGTACTCGCAATGGGGTCTCGAGCCCCCTGGTAATCTGGAGCTCCACAAGCCCGGAACTCCCTGAAGGTCAAAGTACGTGACCCCATCATAGTCACCATCTCGGTACGGAACGCACTCAACCTCTCATCCAACAGCTCATGAATACCCTCCTTGACCGATCCAAAGATCACAGGAGTCTGCTCAAGTACGCTACGCGTGACTTCAGAAGAGATGAACTCTCTGGTCTACTCATCCAAATGCTCGGCTCCCGAGCCTGAACCTGATCCCTCTCCGGCACCTGAACTGCCGACTGCTGGTCTAGGGCGTAAAACCACCATTCTGAATCACATAATGACAATCGTCAGAAACACTGATACAACTTGAGGGATCACATCTACCACAAGTTTCCTGCTTTTTCCTCAGCCTTCCTCGATTCGAGTACGGATCCTCTGCTTTCAGTAGTACGGGCCCATACTACCTTCTACATCTATCCATACTTTCCTCAAGAACTGCCTTGACTCCACCAAGTCCCTTCTACTGCTACTGATCTCTGCTACGCTCTTCCTAGGCTTGCCCTAGGGAAATCTCCAAGCCACTCTCCGCCATCAGCTGCGTAAGAAGTCCCTTCTTTCTTCCCCTAACTAGCTCGCAATTACTATTACATATCACTCAGACTAAATAATTCTTCGAATGAGAGATCCTACCCTACAACGGTTGGACTCAAACAAGAGCTGCAAAATAGGGCTAGACCTAACCTTCTGGAATTATTTAGTCCTTGCAATATGTAACTTAACTTATTTGTTTACTAGCAAGTGAAAGACAACTAGAACTCCTAGAAGTACAAAGCAAGCAGCATTCGGACATCGAGTGCACATAATCAAGCATATACTACTCAGGCTATCCTCCTGTCTAATCTTTACTAGCATGCAGTTCTCATAAAGCTGAAACACATATAGCAGGCACATAAGGCATCCTCCTAGATCCTTAGCCCTAATCTAGCATGTTGTTCTACTAAAACTGATAATCATAACATAAACATGTATTGGTAAATTGGGAGTACTTACTTGAGCTCGGCTGATTGCATGCACCACACCCTTTTCTCTTTTTCAAAACTCTTTTCTCTTTTTAAGTTTCTTTTTCGAAAATTCTTTTCGAAAATGATTTCCTTTTGAAAACCTTATACCATTTCCTTAGTTTGTGTTCAGACACACCCGAAAGCGTGCCCAAATCCCTCAAACCAAGGCTTTGATACCAACTTGTAACGTCCTAAAAACACAATCCAAAAATTTCGTTTTCAAAACATTATTAGAGTCATCAACCATCCAAAATCATAAGTAAAATCATAATCGTGTATCATAAACATCATAGTATCGGTCTCAAATCAAATCTCATATCCTAATATCAGAGTCTAGCTCCCAGGCTCAAGAGTGTGGTGTGTGCCATGCGATCATCCGGAGCCCTTCCCAGTGCTAGTGGAAGTACCTGAAACCAAAACTGAAAACCGTAAGCACGAAGCTTAGTGAGTCTCCCCAATCTACCACATATCATCTACACATAGCATGCAACTAGGAGATACAGGCCACGCCTACACTCGTAGAGATACGGGCCTCGCCCACACTCCGCTATCTAGGAGATACGGGCCTCGCCCACACTCCACTGTCTAGAAGATATGAGCCTCGCCCACACTCCACTGTCTAGGAGATATGGGCCTCGCCCACACTCCACTATCTCTGAGGTACGGGCCTCGCCCATGCTCAGCTACTTAGAGATATGGGCCTCGCCCACACTTGACTATGATGAGGTACGGTCCTCGCCCACACTCAACTACTAAACCGAACATACAAGTATCACACAGACAACATGTAAAGCTAATCTACTGCTCATACATCATATTTAACTACTACTATGAGATAAGGGCCTCGCCCACGCTCTGCTAGGATAGGATACGGGCCCCGCCCACAATCAACTACTATCATATCACACTACGGGCCGGCCTTGGTGCCGTAGACCCGTTCCTACTGAAGGAGAACTCACCTCGTATAACTGGCTGCTGATATCCCGAGTGAGAAATCCCTGTCCGCAGTGCCGGCGACTCCCCGGCTACAATCACATAACATTCTGAATCAACTGATGATTCTTCATGGAGTAAATGACCAATTTACCCCCTGGTCAAAGTCAAATTCCTGGTCAGAGTCAACTTCCAGGTTGACTCTACTCGCCGAGTCCTACTATGGACTCGCCGAGCTCCCTAACTCACAATTCTCTAACTCGCGACTCGACTCGCCGAGTTGGGGCGTAGACTCGTCGAGTCCTTCTACTTTCAGATCCTTGTTCTAACTCACTGAGTCCTCTTCCACTCACAGATTCAACTCGCAACTCTCAAATCGGAGAAATCGGGAGTTTGCACTCATACTCGCCGAGTCCAATGAAGGACTCGTCGAGTCCTACGCATGTCTTCACTAAACAGTTGATTCTAATCGATTCCAGTGCATCAAATTCATAGATCTGAGCTTCTAGGGCCGATATAACATGTAAAGTTGCCAACTTTACATATATACATAGAGGTATGAAGCTAAAACACCTAAATAAGCTAGAAATGGGAACCTAGGGTTTGGAATAAGGCCTTGCTTTGCATAAAGGTAGCTACTTTGAGCTCCTGTAGCTCAATGATGTCCAGATCTATAGTTCACTACCCTAAGGGAGCTCCAATCTCGAGTTTGGACCTTGAAATGTCCCAAAAGTGGCAAAACAAGCATATATGAAGATCTACTAGGAAAATAAACAAGGTAGAGGCTTTATTACCAGATGAAGTAGCAAATGGAAGCTAGTTTATGGATCTTCTTCTTCTCCTTTGCACCTTCTATCCTTCCTTCTCTTCTACACTTCCAAGAATACACCAATACACTCAAAATCAAGAAGGAATCACTCAACTCACCAATGGAGGGCTAGGTTTTTGAGGGGGAACGCTCTAGAGGTGCTGGAGGCTGGGATGGGGGCTATAAGGACGTTTAAATAGGGTACAAACCCTAAGAATTAGGGTTTCATCCAGACTGGCAGACTCACCGAGTCGGGAACTATGGACTCGTCGAGTCGCCACGCGTACTCCACGTGCTAATTCGCTGCTACTCGACGAGTTAAAGCCACTGACTCATCAAGTAGCTTCTAAAATAAAAGAAAAATAATGTTTTAAATGCATACCAGGAATGGGGCGTTACAATTCTCCCCCACTTATCTTAGACTTCGTCCTCGAAGTCTGCGGACTCTGGAAACAACTCTGGGTAGTGTTCCCTCATCTCTTCCTCGGGCTCCGATGTCCACTCCGAACCCTTGCGGTCCTGCCACTACACCTGCACCAACTCTACTCTCTTGTTCCTCAGCTCTTTCACCTTGCGATCTAGAATCGCCACTGGTCTCTCGATATAGTTCAGGCTGTCATCAACCTGAATGTCTTCCAGGGGTACCACTGGTGAATCATCCACTAAGCACTTCCGCAATTGAGAAACATGGAACGTGCGGTGGATCTGGCTGAGCTCTGCTGGAAGGTCTAACCGATAAGCAACCCGACCCACCCGGCCAAAACCCTAAACAGACCAATGAATCTGGGGCCCATCTTGCCCCGATTCCGAAATCTGATAACACCCTTCCAGGGTGACACTTTCAGGAGGACCATATCGCCCACCTGAAACTCCAAGTCCGAACGCCGCTTGTCGGCGTAACCCTTCTGCCGGCTCTGAGCAGTTTGGAGTCTGCTCTGGACTTGTTGAATCTGCTCCGTAGTCTTGAGTACCACCTCTGTACTCCCCATGACCCGATGACCAACCTCACCCCAACAGATTGGGGTCCTACATTTCCTCCCGTAGAGCATCTCGAAGGGAGGTCGGTCTATACTGGAGTGATAGCTGTTGTTATACGAAAATTCCGCTAACGGAAGATACATATCTCAACTGCCACCGAAACCTAACACACATGCCCGAAGCATGTCCTCGAGAGTCTGGATCATCCTCTTGCTATGTCCGTCCGTCTGAGTGTGGAAAGCGGTGATGAAATGGAGACGAGTACCCATCTCGTCGTGAAACCGATTCCAAAACCTGGAAGTAAAACGGACATCTCTGTCTGATACCACTGAGACAGGCACTCCATGACGTGCCACCACCTCTCGCACATAAATCTCAGCCAGTTTTTCGGTTGAAATGCTCTCCTGGATCGGTATGAACTGCGCACTCTTGGTCAAGCGATCCATGATGACCCAAATCGAATCTACCCCACGTGCGGTCCTGGGAAGCTTAGAAATGAAGTCCATGGTGATATCCTCCCAATTCCACACGGGAATGTCCAGCGGCTGCATGTTGCCGTGGGGCCTCTGGTGCTCTGCCTTGACCTTCCTGCAGGTCAGGCATCTCTCCACATACCAAGCTACGTCCCGCTTCATGCAGGGCCACCAGTAATCGGGTCGAAGATCTCTGTACATCTTCGTCGCCCCTGTGTGAATCGAGAACCGAGACTTGTGGGCCTCATCCATCAATACATTCCGTACTCCGCCCCAGTACGGTACCAGACCCTCTCGTGTAGGGTCAACCGTCCTCGACTATCATAATCAAAAGAAGTCACCCGGCCCACGATCCTCTCACACTTCTGCCTCTCCTCCTTCAGTCCCTCAACTTGTGCCTCTCTAATATGCTCCAGCAATGGCGTCGTCACTGGCAGACTCGCCGAGTTGGGAACTATGGACTCGTCGAGTCTCCACGCCTACTCCACGTGCTAATTCGCTGCTACTCGACGAGTTAGGGCCAGTGACTCGTCGAGTAGCTTCTAAAATAAAAGAAAAATAATGTTTTAAATGCATACCAGGAATGGGGCGTTATAAAAGCAAATCAACGAGTTGGTGCCTCAACTCGTCGAGTAGAGTCGAGTACCCGCGTGAATTTAATGAATGGACTCAACGAGTCAGAGAGCCGACTCGCCGAGTAGGTGATGTATAATGAAACCCTAAATCCCCGGGTTTGGGGCCTATATAAGGGAACTTATAGCCTCATTTGCGGCTACCCTTCCTTGATAGCAAACCCTAAACGTGTATTGAGAGCCATGAGAGTCTTAGAAGCTAAATCTTTGAGTAGACTAGTGCATCTCTTGAGGAGAAGAGGAGATCATCCATCCAGGGAGCTAGAGAATCAGTGGATCTGGTGTAACTTCATGCAAGGGCTTGAGTAAGAGGTAAAAGCTTGCACCTTTCTTGTTATTTTGCTTAGATCTTGTAAATGTGGAAGATTAGGGTTTCTTCCACCATTGTTGGGACTTTGAATGCATAAGGTCCCTTTTGAGGACTAGACTTCAGATATGGACCTTGTGAGGTCCAGAGAGTCTAAAGATTATAGCTTTATTTAGCCATAAAAGAGTTATTGTGGTTAATCATCCTTGTTAGATTTATATTGGCATTATGAGCCTTATATGTCATGTTTAAATGTAAAGCTTGCAACTTTACGTGACAATCGACCCTTAGGATGGTAGATCTAGTGTTTGGGGTGATGGATCTGCCTTAAATCGTCTCTATGAGAAATCAGAACGAAGGGACTCGCCGAGTCCATGGCCTGACTCGACGAGTCGGTAAGGGTTTCTCCCAATGGGTCAACTGAGTGATAACTCGGCGAGTTAGGGGTTAACTCGACGGGTTGAGCTAGACTTTTGAGACTTCTGAGGATACGACGGGACTCGACGAGTCGCAAGAGTGCACTCGATGAGTCGGGTCAGACATGGACTGTTGACTCGAGTTTGACTTTTGTTGACCTTGGGGCTTTGGTCAACATGAGTAATAGAGACCATTGAGGGGTAAAATCGTCTTTTATCCACTTCAAAGAGTTGGAGAGAGGAAGAATAGTCTTCGGTTATTTGAGTTGTGAAAAGAGTATTAATTAGAGTTATCCATCCCTTGTGTTAGGCAGAGGCTAGTTCGAGATTCGGGTGCGAGGTTATTTACTTGCTGCTTGCCAGGTGAGTCTTCTCACTATACGTTACCTAGAGTGGTATTTATGTGTGACCGGAAGGTCTTATGTGCTTGCTTGTGCATCTTGTCTATGTGATATTATGATATGAGTTATTTAGACCGGACCGGAAGGTCCAACGACTTGCGAGGCCGGAAGGCTCAACCAGACCGGACCGGGAGGTCCAACGATTTATGAGGTCGAAAGGCTCAGCCAGACCGGACCAGAGGGTCCAATGGGCTAGACCGGACCTAAGGGTCCAACGAGCTACAGGACTGGAGGGTTCTGCTGAGACACAGTGACCAGAGGGTCTTACAGAGTATAGCCTCGAGTGGCGAATTTGTTGTATGTGGTATTGTAGGGAACTCACTAAGCTTTGTGCTTACCGTGTTATGTGTTATGTGTTTCAGGTTTCTCGGGATCGCGGGACGGCATCGACTTGATTGTACACACCAGAGAAAGAGTTATGTTTTGAGGATCCTGGATTATTAATGGAGTTGTGTTTTGTAATTTAAATAAACGAGATTTTAAACAATATGTTATGAAAAGTATGCGATTTTAAAATGAAAAATTTGTTTGAAAATTTACGGTGTTACAAGTTGGTATCAGAGCCTTGGTTTGAGGAATTCGGATGCACCTTCGGGTGTGTTTGAACTCAAACTGAGGATTTGAGAATGATTTTCAAAAGAGATAAACTTTTCTAAAAATGAGAAAGAATTTAAGAGAAAACGAGTTGGAGCAGTGTGTACATTCAGCCAGAGCCTGAACGGTGATTTCCCAAAATACCTTTACTGTCGTGTTAAGAGATATTTATGAGATATTTTATGAGATATCATGCATGCTAGAGATAGGCTAGGTAATTCATAATTTAGGACTAGAGTGGCCTGTTTTGTGATGCCTTAGCCTAAAAATTGCTGCTATCTGTGATTTGCTTTTGAGTATGTGTGGAGTAAGAGTACCCAACAGGAATCCTTTTTAGGATGGGGTTGGAGTAGAGGAGTAATCTAGGAGAGATATATGGATGAACATTTGAGGAGTCTACTGAGAGAGTAGTCAGATGCCCGCGTGGGGTAAAGTTGCTTGAGTTCGGTGATATCCTTTGAGTATGAGGAGAGCAAGTGGTTAATAACCTAGAGTGGTTTTACATGTTGGTAGAGATTATTCGATGCCCAAATGTTGCTTGCTTCGTGCTTTGTGGAACTCTTGATGATGGGAGTCATCTACTAAGTGAATATGACGATATTCAGGAGGTAGATGGCTGACATCATAAGGAATTCTTCAGCAACTGATGGCGGAGAAGTGTGAGAACCTAGGAGTGGGTGACCCTAGTCAGATGAGTACGCTGACAGAGTAGAGTATTTCGCAGAGGAGCGAACACGCGTGACGGGATTAGTGATCAAGAAGGTTGAGTAGCTACTTAGGAACTCGGGGATGGTCCGTGTAGAAAGTATGGGTAGATGTGGCAGGTAGTATGGGCCCGTACTACTAAAAGCAGAGGACCCATACTCGATACAGGGAACATTCCGGAAGTATTAAGTAGCAGATCAAGAGGTGATGTCATGGTTCTGTTGGGTTTTGAGCATTCTAACACTCCTAAGTGTACATGCAACCCTAAATACCTTGGATCTATGTTTTCTCTTTTATACATGCAAATATGATTATCCAAGGTATTATCCTAACTAGCATACCAAAACATTGATACTAGGATAATAAAATAGATAGAATACATACCTTGTTGTTGTTGCTTGACTCCATGAGGCTTGAGAGCCTAGTGCCCCAAGTGTGACACCTCAAATGGTTCACACAACATCATGAACTCTTGGAATAACCATGAGAAGGAGACATACATGTTCAAATTGGCTAGCCCTCAAAGTATGTATCACTAGTGCCAATTTCTTGAACTAAAGGGGTTCTTATATAGTGTGGCTATTAGGGTTACACCATGTAACTCATGACTTTACCCATTCCTTATGCTCCATGGGTTTTAACCTCCATGGAGTATCCATGGATCACCACATGGGTTAAACCCAACATAAAGGAATCTTGGATCATAAGCCCACATATATAAGAATGAATGATTTACACAATCAATCCCCATATATTTAATTAGTCTCTTTTTGATCACTAAATTAAGTCCAAATTAATTCTTGATCAATACTAATTAAATGACATGATTTCATATTAATATATTAGAACTTATAATATATTAATATGTCACAAAATGTCTTTTCCTCTTAAACGGTCTATCCAAATGTTCCGATGCCATGCAACCCAAATGGACCATGCCGAGTCGGGTCAAGTACATACCAATTATAGTTATGGACATAGACACCAATCCAACAGTCTCCCACTTGGATAAGTCTAAAACTATTATTGCGTATGACTTCAGGAACCAACTGGCAATCGTAGCTCTCAAAAGCCGCTGTCGAACTCTGACCTTGTAGATAAACTCTGACCTTTGTCAATGACTTGTCCATTAGATAAGGGATCATATATTCCTCCATTCTAGATATCATATGGACTGAGACATGGATTATAATCATTCTCTCTGTCCATTTGTTGTTTCCCGATTTCCGATTTATGATGACTGACTAATTGAACAAATCAAATCAGTCATGGCTCGGCCGAGCACTTCCATTTGTCATCATCAAATCATCGAGGGGCCCACAGATATCGCTTTTATCCCGAAGGTAAAAGGAATGGATAAACTTCGACTCATATGGCTTGTTCTACTACTTGTTGAATTATACACAAAGGCACGTTTTATAACACCGAGTTACCGAATGCGTTTTCGTGCAATCAATGTACAACCAACTCATAGTAACAACTCATATCTCTAGGTTTGAAGAATATATAAGATATTATCGTCTCATGATCACTCGTGATAAAATCCATGAAGTGATTCCAATGAGCGCGGGTTGAATCCAATACTCAGAACTTATGAGCACTCATGAGTGTTGTAGCACCGCTTTGTCCAACATCTTAGACCTCTACCAGCCAACCCATGACAGTCTTGATTCATATCTACTTCCAACATATGACCGACTGTGGATAGTTTGAATAACTTAGTCAATCAGGAAGAACGACCTAGTTATTCTGGAAGTCAAAACATGCAAAATGAAACACAATAATAATAAAATCTAATATGGTGAGATGTCAGATGAAGTCGCAAGACTCAAGGATGAGTAGAGATGGTGTTTATGGAGGATTGCGACATGAGTTGAGCAATCAGCCGATAGTGGAGATGTCACCTTCTGTGACATGGGTGCTATTATTTCTGTTTCCTGTGGGAAACATAAGAGGTGTTGATATTTCGGTTTCGGAGCTTGGGGGTAGAACCCTGCGGGTTAGCATTGATGGCGACCTTCCATCAGAGTATTTGGGGAGTATGCCTACCGAGAGGTAATAATAGGGCATGAGCAGGTTGTCAGTGGGGACTGAGGTGGTTAAGGACAAGGATACACCCTATTTGAGCATAGTAGGGCATGTATAAGCTGCAGCGGCAGACGATCAAGAAGAGGATATTGGGGCGATGGCTCTTATTGTCTATGATGAGTATCAAGTGTGGTAATGAGATCTCCGCTCTTATTACAACTCACGTGATGGAATGTTGGTTGAGGAGTCGAGGATGAGGAGTATGATAGTTCATTGTTTTTCAGATTAAGAGTCAGAGTTACTACTGGACAGTTGAGATGTCCGGTAATGGGATGGTATGAGATTCTGTATGATTAGAGGCAATCATGATGAGAAATTTCTGAGGATTTCATCTGAGATTCGGGATATTTGGAGTTGCGGGGTCTTTATCGGGGAGACCACCGAGCATTGCGTAGTACCTTCCAAGAGTAAGTGTGATGTTCCTGGTGGAAACAGTCTGTGGAATAGATTATTGGTGCGCCAATTGGTGATGGTTCGAACCCTGAGTGGGGGAGAACCGGGTATTTTATTGAGAGGATCAGAGATTTGTTCAAGAGCGGTTAGGGAGCTGGATAGAGACATGCACTATGGATTCATGAGACAAGGGTTATTGGTGGTCGAGGTGAGTTGCAGAGGGAGTTAATGCATGTTGTACGCGTTCAAGAAAGGATGAGTGTCTGCACGGCAGGTGGCCGTTGGTCAGAGGCCTTGTGGTAGATAATAATTTTTCGAGATGGTTGGTTCGTAGGGATACTTCGGCAGTTAGGAAATTTTGGTTCGATGAATGGATTATTCTATGCTCTTTGGAAAGGGTAAGAGGTGATCGGGCAGCCAATTTCTGGGTTGGCATGCGTAATCTCGCTTGGTTTTGAGCAATAGAGGAAAGAGTTTCGGAGGGTCATCTTCGTGTTCTGAGCCGTTGGCGATTTCTCCGTGTTTCAATTTGGGAGATGGAGTATTCCGGGATTACAAGTGGCACGAGAGAAAGATCGGTTGCGAGATTCCGAGGAAGCAATGCAGTATCTGAGTATGATGCCATGAGTATGAGATCAGTGGTAGAGTCCAGACACTGCAAGGCGCTGTGATGGTGTACCAGGGTATCCGAGATTAATGTCCTAAATCCAAGATTATTTTGAGTTTTGAGTTGAGATGGCAAGTGGTGTATCAAGTATCTACGGTTCCATTGGGAGCCCTTCAGCCAATTGACATCAAGCGAGATTATTCGAGAATGTGGATTACAGCAGGGAAAGGTGTTCTGTTATGGCGGATGTCGTCAGAAATAGCAATGCATAATTTGGGTAAGTGTGTACACCTATATATGGTTGGTCCGCAGGGCACGAGTTAATGATCGTAGTGTGGCGTCGACCTGAGGATGAGATTGTGAAGTGGTAAGAGCAAGTGCGGTAAGACTGCGGGGAGCTGCAGTTTCAATGAGTTAGTGCAAAGGGGTGTGGTGATGCTACGGGGAGCCGTAGTACTCACTATTTACTGAGAGGTTGTGGTGATGCTACGGGGAGCCGTAGTACTCACTATTCAGTGAGAGGTTGTGGTGATGCTACGGGGAGCCGTACTACTCACTATTCAGTGAGAGGTTGTGGTGATGCTACGGGGAGCCGTAGTACTCACTATTCAGTGATAGGTTGTGGTGATATTGCGGGGAGCCGCAGTACCCACTAGTCAGCGAAAGAATGCCGTGATGAAGTACTCTCTAATCATAGCGTGACCCAGAATAGTTTTAGACTTGGGTAGCCCTAATACTTGAGTTTGTGGGAGCCTGGTGGTCGAACGAGGGGTGAGACTGGGGTCTCCATATTTGTCGGGAGTCGTTATATTCTGAATTGTTTTACATGTCTGGTATGAGTGATTGGTAGTCAATTTTTGGGCATTGACTTGTTTTATCAGTCGTAACGAGGGAATCAGTGGGGCAGTGAGTTGTCAGGGTTTGTTATTCGAGGAGCGATTAGCATGGTGATATCTTGAGAGGGCGGTCTGGCAGTGAGACAGGCCACTAGAGTTTCTAGATTCTGGAGAGTCAGAAGGGTTATCGTAGCAGCAGAAGGGTCCGTCGTTT
This sequence comes from Lactuca virosa, assembly GCF_052849685.1. Lineage (NCBI taxonomy): Eukaryota > Viridiplantae > Streptophyta > Magnoliopsida > Asterales > Asteraceae > Lactuca > Lactuca virosa. The sequence continues at coordinate 246,691,381 of NC_136426.1, forward strand.
TCCGGATTGGGAGTTCATGTTTGGGTTTAGGTGTCTTCGGAGGGAAATTGTTGTATGATATGAGATTCTTTCGGTGGTGCTTCTCGGGTCATTGGGTTCGATCTATGTGTTGTTGCGGAGCGATTTCGAGGGCGAAATCTAATTCAAGTGAGGGAGAATTGTAACATCCCAAAGTTTCCTTGGTATCATATTTGAGAAATTCATATTCCTTAGCAGAGCAACTCGACGAGTTGGTGCCTCAACTCGTCGAGTAGAGTCGAGTACCTGTGTGAATTTAATGAATGGACTCGCCAAGTCAGAAAGCCGACTCACTGAGTAGGTGTTGTATAATGAAACCCTAAATCCCCGAGTTTGGGGCCTATATAAGGGAACTTATAGCCTCATTTGCGGCTACCCTTCCATGATAGCAAACCCTAAACGTGTATTGAGAGCCATGAGAGTCTTAGAAGCTAAAACTTGGAGTAGACTAGTGCATCTCTTGAGGAGAAGAGGAGATCATCCATCCAGGGAGCTAGAGAATCAGTGGATCTGGTGTAACTTCGTGCAAGGGCTTGAGTAAGAGGTAAACGCTTGCACCTTTCTTGTTATTTTGCTTAGATCTTGTAAATGTGGAAGATTAGGGTTTCTTCCACCATTGTTGGGACTTTGAATGCATAAGGTTCCTTTTGAGGCCTAGACTTCAGATCTAGACCTTGTAACGTCCAGAGAGTCCAAAGATTATAGCTTTATTTAGCCATAAAAGAGTTATTCTGGTTAATCATCCTTGTTAGATTTATATTGGCATTATGAGCCTTATATGCCATGTTTAAACGTAAAGCTTGCAGCTTTACGTAACAATCTACCCTTAGGATGGTAGATCTAGTGTTTGGGGTGATGGATCTGCCTTAAATCGTCTGTATGAGAAATCAGATCGAAGGGACTCGCCGAGTCCATGGCCTGACTCGACGAGTCGGTAAGGGTTTGTCCTAATAGTTTAACTGAGTGATAACTCGGTGAGTTAGGGGTCAACTCGATGAGTTAAGCTAGACTTTTGAGACTTCTGAGGATACGAGGGGACTCAACGAGACGCAAGAGTGCACTCGACGAGTCGGGTCAGACATGGACTGTTGACTCGAGTTTGACTTTTGCTGACCTTGGGGCTTTGGTCAACATGAGTAATAGAGACCAAGGAGGGGTAAAATTGTCTCTTATCCACTTCAAAGAGTTGGAGAGAGGAAGAATAGCCTTCAGTTATTTGAGTTGTGAAAAGAGTATTAATTAGAGATATTCATCCCTTGTGTTAGGCGGAGGCTAGTTCGAGATTCGGGTGCGAGGTTATTTAGTTGCTGCTTGCCAGGTGAGTCTTCTCACTATACGTTACCTAGAGTGGTATTTATGTGTGACCAAAAGGTCTTGTGTGCTTGCTTGTGCATCTTGTCTATGTGATATTATGCTATGAGTTATTTAGACTTGACCGGAAGGTCCAACAACTTGCAAGGCCGGAAGGCTCAACCAGACCGGACCGGGAGGTCCAGCGATTTATGAGGATGGAAGGCTCAGCCAGACCGGACCAGAGGGTCCAACGGGCTAGACCGGACCTAAGGGTCCAACGAGCTACGGGACTGGAGGGTTCCGCTGAGACACAGTGACCAGAGGGTCTTACAGAGTATAGCCTCGAGTGGCGAATTTGTTGTATGTGATATTGTGGGGAACTCACTAAGCTTTGTGCTTAGCGTGTTATGTGTTATGTGTTTCATGTTTCTCGGGATCGCGGGACTGCATCGGCTTGATTGTACACACTAGAGAAAGAGTTATGTTTTGAGGATCCTGGATTATTAATGGAGTTGTGTTTTGTAATTTGAATAAACGAGATTTTATACAATATGTTATGAAAAGTATGCGATTTTAAAATGAAAATTTTGTTTGGAAATTTACGGTGTTACAGACTTAATTCCATGTCTTTGTCCACACTATATCTTGAAGAAAAGAGGATTATATGATCCCTTATCTAAAGGACGCGTCATTGACTAGGTTAGAGTTCGACAACGGCTTTTGAGAGCTACGATTGCTAATCGGATTTTGAAGTTGTACTGGCAGTTATAGTTATTATACTTATCCAAATGGGATACTGTCGGATTAGGTGTCTAAGCCCATAACTATAATTGGTATGTACTTGACCCGATAGTAGCATGGTCCTTTTGGGTTGCCTTCACCAAAGCAATTTGACTGGATGAATTATGGGAAAAGAGGTTAATTGTGATTTATTAATATATTATAGGAATAATATATTGATTGAGAAATCATATTGTTTAATTAGTATTGATCAAGAATTAATTTGGAATTAATTTAGTGATCAAAAGAGGCTGATTAAATATATAGGCACTGATATTGTAATTAACTGTTAATTGCAAGATGGGCTATGGACTCCTAATAGAAGGGATGGACGAATTCTATGGAAGCCCATAGAAGAATTCGTCCATAGGGGCCTTTTGGAAGGATCCACTGGACTGCTTAAGGCTTAAGCAATCATATTAGGGTTTTGACCGAAACCCTAGCAGCTCAGCTATATAATGACCCCCTACCACTCCCAAAATCGGCCCTATGCTTCCAAGAAGAAACCCTATCCAATTTTAGTGCCTCCCAACCTCTCTCTCATATTCCTCCATTGCTTTTGGTGTTTGTGACTCATTAGAGGTACCACACTTGAGGTACTAAGTTCTTGAAGGCGTAGATCTACAAGCTACAACGAAGAGGTATTCTTATAACTTGTTTTTATGTTGTAAATCTCGAAATTGTATGCTAGTTTGGGTTCATGCTTTGGATGATTTAATATTGCATGATAGCATGAGAAAAAGCTAGTTCCAAAGCATCAGGGTTGCATGTGAACCATAGGAATGATGTAATGATCAAAACCCATCACTATACGGGACTGGCAATCTCACACCGAAACTGTTAGCTACAGTTAGGCCGGCAGGCCTGGGGTGACAAATGTTGTACCAATTCAGACGCCTGAAGAACGTCGTATCAGGCCATCTTAAGTTATCAAGCATGGTTATAATAGCTCACAATTTGGTATTAACAATAAGATTAGTGTACGAATACATAAACAACTTCAAATAGTTTTATTTAATATTAAAACTACAATACAATATTTTACAGTACAGCTGGTGGATCCAGGCACATACATTCAAAGAGTGTCTATACAAGTACAATTACAGAATACTATTTTCCAGTACAGTGAAACTTACATTTCAAGGAACATTCATTTTCATATGGTTTTATTCAATAATAAAACTACGTTATACTATTTCAGAGTACAACAACACTTACACATTTTGGTCTTAAGGTATTAAGACCACAATTCATGTACAATAGAAAATATTGGATTTTTTGGGAGAAAACACGTACATTTTCAAGGAACAAATGACAGACTTCTAATACAAAAATGCTTATGAACTCACCAAATTAATTGTTGACACTCTTTTCAAAAGTACTTGTATTATCAGGGAATCAGTAGACATGTATCCACACAGGTTTTGAGAAGACGGAGCTTCATTGAGTCACGTCTTTCAGTTTTTGCTATATATTTTTTGTGTCAAGTATACAATGATTTGAACATAGATGTAAAAACTATACTTTATCATTATGATGGTTGTTGTACTTTGATTACTATTATTCAATTGTTGTGATATTGTACATGACGTTATCCGCCCCTGAACGTTTCTGTGGTTCTGGTTTGGGGGTGTGACAGAGAGAGAGAAAGATGCAAATATATATATATATATATATATATATATACATATATATATATATATATATATATATATATATATATATAGAGAGAGAGAGAGAGAGAGAGAGAGAAATAGAGATACAAGAGAGAGAGAGAGAAAGAGATACAGAGAGAGCTATAGAGACACAAGAGAGTGAGAGAGATATAGATAGAGATGCAGAACAAGATATAGAGATATGAGAGAGAGAGAGAGATACATAGAGAGAATTATCTATATATATATATATATATATATATATATATATATATATGAAAATAGGTAGACATAAAATATATAGAGAGATAGAATATGAGTATGGAGATAGAGATAGATAGAGTATGATTATAGATATTAAGATAGAGAGAGTAGAAAGAAAGAAGGAGAATTAGTATGTAAAATGGGTAGAGAGAATAAGTGAATAAAAGAAAAGGAGAATGTGCATATAGAGAGATTAGAGAGAGAAAATGTGAATAAGTACAAGGAAAGTAAAGAACGAGAATGAGTATCTTCTGGAAATCTAATTGCAACTTAAGTAGTTGTAAGTCGATTACTATTGTTATTAGAGAAAATGGTTTAGTTTTGAATCCTTAATTGATAAATGAGTCTTGAAAAACTATACACTTGACGATTGGTGTATTTATGAGTTATGATTATTATGTGCTTGTAATAAGGATTACTCACTAAGCTCTTTGTATCTTAACCTTTGGTGATGTGTGTTTTGTAGGTAAAACTTATTTAGCGGTAAGGATGAAAGAAGAAAGATAGTGATACCCGGCTCGGATCATTGTATTTTAATTTCAATGAACCGATGCTAATGATAACTACTTGTGTTGGATTATTAATGTAAGTGTACACCAATGTGTTTTCATAAATAATAAGTAGAAATTTTTCGGTGACCTTATGTTAAAACTTGGGTGTTACACCATGACCTGCCATGTCATGCTTCAATATTATTGTTTCGATGAGCCATAACCTTATAAAGTTTTGGTTCGGTATTTATTCCAATTAAAAATCTAAATGATCCGCCATATCATAGTTTGATATTATTACTTCGGGGAACCATAACCTTAGACAGTTATGGTTCGGTAGTTACCCTATTCTTAAAAATCACCATGATCCGCCATATCATGGTTCGATATTATTGTTTCGATGAACCATAACCTTAGAAAGTTCTTGTTCAGTATATAGTCCCTTCAAAAATCACCATGATCCGCCATATCATGGTTGTATATTATTGTGTCGATGAGTCATAACCTTAGAAAAATTTCTTGTTTCGTATTTATTCCAATTAAAATTCACCATGATCTGCCATATCATGGTTCGATATTATTTCTTCGATGAACCATAACTTTGACAGCTATGGTTGGGTAGTTTTTCTAATCTAAAAATCATCATGATCCGTCATGTCTCGATTTAATGTAGTTATTCCGAATAAACATTAATAAGAGATAGTGCAAAAGTGAACAATCATTGCTACCTATCATACCAATGGTTCAACATCATAATCTTCCCCAATGTGTAACTAGAGATATATCTTAAAGTCATCAAATCATTCGATAAAACAAACAACTTACAAAACGTTTTCCAATATTGGATGGTATGAGGAAAAGACACAAGTCAAGAAAAAGCATTACGGACAAAGACAACCAATATCATCCCAAGGGCTATCACAACAAACCTACTAAATACCAAAACACATAAGCCACAATCTACTACATCACAATAACCTAACCATTGACATTCACATCACTAGACAAGTGAGTTGGATCGCCTTCAATCTCCCGTTCACACCAATGGCTACCCCATTCCTTTCAAGAAGATTAAGTAGCGAATACTTGAAATTGATCATTTAAAAAAAATGATCCAATATGTGATTTTGTGCATCGGGGTAAGATTAAACGACATTATTCTTAGCTAACTCCTTGGAATACCTCTCCTTCATTTGAACACATGTCTGATGCAACCCCAATTGGATGGTCGTGGTCTAAAGGGTAGTATTCACATCGCCAAAATCTTATGAGTTTAGTAAAGACCGGAAGAAGGAAAGAACCCTTTTGCAGAACCCATCAAAGTTCAGTAGAATTTTGTTCAGGTAGTGTTTGGTGGAAGATCACATCCTTCTTAGCCATCACATGTAGCTCACTCAGCGCCTGGAGTTGGGCATCTTTCTTAGTCATAACAGCTTTGTAAGAATCAAGTTCTTCCTCCAAGAGTTTGATACGCACATCCTTGTCCTAACAGGTGATTTCCAATTGGGACACCTTATCAGTAAAGCGTGATTTTAATGCCTCCAATTGTTGTGTTCTCTCTTCCAATCTTTTGCTCGGCTCTAAGCGACGACCGATACAATCGTCAGCCTTCATCTACAAATCCTGATTAAGATTATTCAATTCTTCATGGCAGCGAACACACTTGATCATATCATCCACTAAATGCTTATTCCTCTTAGAAAAACCTACCACTTCTTCCTGCAGCTCCATCGATTCTTTTTCCAAGTGCTCATAACTAGTATGGGCACCTTTCATACCTTGCAGAGCCGCTTCAAACTTTAGTTCTTTACTTGCAAGAAGACTGGCATAGTTTCGAGTACGACAAGCGACTTCATTAAATAGATGAATACCCTTCATTAAGAGGGAGCGGGCCATATGAAGACTTTCTTCTTCGGTGGCATTTGCAAGCTCAAGCCTCCTTAGAAAAGCGGTTGTGGCAAAAGGACGTTGAAATTGAGGCAGAGAAGCTGCCAGAGTAACCAAAGTAGGAATAGGGGCTTCCGTCCCAATAGATGGAATAATTGTAGATTGGAAAAAACTTATAGCACTCAATATTATCAGGAAGCCAAATCAAGAAACAACAAAAAAAGAGCAAAAGAGAAAACTCACCAATTGCCACAGAAGATGTCCTAGCCGCATTTGACATGGGTCGACGATGGTATCATCACCAAATAAAGTGGTATCAATCGTCTCCAAGGGTGTAGCATTGGAGCTACCTAGAGCGTCAGAACCGATTGACAAAGGATTTATGGTAATAATTGTCGATTTTGTGGTTACCGCTCGGAATTATCTAATCCCAGAGCCAAAGATCTTCTACCGAAAAACAGCAGTGGTAGAAGGAACAACCACCGGATGCTCTTTCGTAGATATAAGAGCAGGGTCCACAATAGGTTGGTTTTCAAGATCAACATTGTTCGTTTCTTTTCCCTTTGAGGTTTCAACGTAACAAATAGGGAGTGTATGTCACACCCCCAGCCGTCAGCAGAAACACCGGGTGGTGTAACGTCATTCTTCGTATCACATTTATATAACATACATTGAACAGTACTAAAGAAAATACATACCTTTATTGATAATTGAAAGTTACATAACAGTTTTTCTAGAACCTATTACATAATATCCGACTATGGCATACTTCTTAATGACCAGAAATGTAATAGTAAAACTTCTCCTGTTCGAATACATACCGGCTTTTCAATTTCCTGAAAACACATGCATTTAAACATACGTCAACATAAAGTTGGTGAGTACACATGTTTTGACTCCATATAAAAATAATACCTTTTCCAAATTCAAAAGTATAGTTTTGAAAGTATCATTTTGACTCTCCAACGTTTAGAATATATATATTCTAGGTATAAAAGTTTACTTATCAAATAAGTATTATACCTAAACGTTCCTTGAACCTAGGGTATAAGTAGGGGAAAACTTATACTTAACATTAATACTTCTATACGACAAAGTATAATGTTTCTAACAATTTGCTACCATGAGCCTGTAACCGCTGTTATGTCATTATACCTCTGATAAAACCCACTCATGATTTCCATGAGGACAACCCACTCATGATTTCCATGAGGACAACCCACTCGTGATTTCCATGACGACAACACCGTACGCTTCATCGACACCGGAACAATAACAAGTAAAAGGATAGTTCGTCACTTGCTTATTGTTGACTGTAGCTAACAATCACAAGTGGGGTGGTCAACCCATACACTAATTATACACGACTTCATCGCCAACACGGGATTAACGGTTATAGTTCAGAGGATTTCTGCTAAGATCCCCAATCTTAGTTGATGAATACAATTACTCATGTAGACTTCGACGGCTTCCTATAGCTCTAACAACAAAAGCATTTTCCTGTCTAAAACCCTAAGTTACTAGACTATGCTTTTAAACATTACTCCTAACTTCATAACATTTAGGCAGTATAACAACTATAACTTGAAGTAAAACCAGGTTTTATCGTGACATAAAACCAACAATAACAATATATAACATACCAAGTTTTATCTTGACGTAAAACTAACAATAACAACATATAGCATACCAAGTATTATCTTGACATAAAACCAGTAATAGCAACATACTTTATAAATTAACATATAGAACTTCGGAATATAACTTCGGAACTATATCGCACACAACATATATATCGAATCCTAAGTATAACTCAAGATCTACATTAGTATAATAACATGCTGACAAGTTGATAATAGTTGTATATATTCAAAATATTATATTTAGAACAACTATATCCCGGTTAATATAACTTTATACGTTGATACTAATATACTATCATATACACATAATAGTAACGTATATACAATATTTAGCATGCGTTTTCCCTCGAAAATATTAGAATGTGGGGATGTGAAACTCACCCTAGTAGCGTGATTTTATGTAATCTAAGCAGAAACGGTCAGCGTACGAGGTCGTCGGGGCTCGGGATGCAAGAGGGCTTCAGAAAAGGAGAGAGGAAAAAGGGAATTAGTGTAAGGATGTGTCAAGGTCGGACCTGCTATTTATAGGAAGGATTTTGGACCCTCACGTCGTGAGTTTTATAAGGCTCATGTCGTGATTCATGGCTGGTCACCTCGTAGACTTGCCATTTACGTCCCTAGCTTCGGATGGTGTCCCTTTGACTCCTCACGATGTGAATCAATCCTTGCTCACGTCGTGAGTTTGGATCTTATCCCCTCGTAGTCTCGTCACACCTTCTAGATTCTGAGATGTGGCAAAATGACTCCTCACCTCGTGAACATCTATGCTCACCTCGTGAGTTCAGTCAGATTAGGGTTTCTGACAGCTGTATCTTTGGAAGGTCGTAAATTTTGCATACAAACTCCATTTTTGACGTTCTTTATATCCACGCGTAGGTATTTACGAGTACTACAACTCTCTGTTAGACTCCAATAGCTAATTTACCTTATTGATGGGGTTTTGTCAAACAGTTGGGGGTATTTTCCTTTCATCTGATCTTCACGTTCCCATGTAAATTCAGGTCCTCGTAAAGAGTTCCATTGCACTTTCACTATGGGAATACGACTTTGCTTTAATCATTTGACTTCTCGATCCATGATCTCAACAGGTGCTTCTACAAAGTTGAGTTTTGTATTGACTTGTATCTCGTCGAGAGGTATAACAAGAGTGTCATCGGATAGACATCTTTTCTGATTTGATACGTGAAAAACATCGTGCACATTACTTAGTTCTTTAGGCAACTTGAGTTGGTATGCGACAGAACCAATTCTTGCTAGAATTTCAAAAGGTCCTATATACCGTGGGTTTAATTTGCCTCGTTTCCCGAATCGAACTACGCCTTTCCAAGGAGAGCCTTTCAACATTATTTATCTCCAACTTGGAATTCTAAAGGCTTACGTCTTACGTCAGCATAGCTCTTTTGACGATCACGTGCAACCTTTAATCGATCCTTAATTTTCATGATCGTTTCAGTTGTCTCGTGGATTATTTCTAGTCCAATACGTAAAGTATCACTTGTACGTTCTCTGGCCATCTGCGTATCTCCAACTTCTGCCCAACATATTGGGGAACGACATTTTCGTACATAAAGAGCCTTAAACGGTGCAGCCTTGATGCTGGTGTGATGACTATTGTTGTAGGAAAACTCAATTAATGGTAAATGAGTATCACATGCATTTCCAAAGTCTATTACATAGGCTCGGAGCATATCTTCTAAAGTTTGAATGGTTCTCTCACTCTGGCCATCAGTTTGTGGATGGTAAGCTGTACTAATATCTAGACGTGTTCCTAAGGATTTTTGTAAAGATTGCCAAAACCGTGAAGTAAATCTACTATATCGGTCAGAAATAATAGAATTTGGAACTCCATGCAATCTGACAATTTCCTTAAGATAAACTCTAGTCAGCTTCTCCATCTTGTCGTTCTCCTGAATTGGTAAGAAATGGGTGGACTTAGTCAACCTATCGACTATTACCCAAATAGTGTCGAACCCACTAGGAGTTTTAGGTAACTTAGTGATGAAGTCCATTGATATCTGCTCCCATTTTCATTCATGTATTTCTGGTTGTTGAAGTAAACCTGAAGGCTTTTGATGTTCTGCCTTTACTCTAGAACAAGTCAAACATTTGCTCACATAAGTAGCAATTTCATCCTTCATGTTTGGCCACCAATAATGTACTTTTAAATCTAAGTACATTTTATCAGAGCCTGGATGCACGAAATATTTGGACTTGTGGGCTTCTTCTAAGACCAAGCCCCTGACTCCACCGAACTTAGGCGTCTAAATTCTCTTCATAAAGTGTCGCGTTCCGTCATCTTTTTGTACAAGTTGCTTTTCCATTCCTCGCAAAGCTTCGTTCTTGATGTTTTCTTCTTTTAGAGCCTCAAGTTGAGCTTCTCTAATTTGTGTGGTAAAGTTAGAATGGATAGTTATAGTTAATGCTCGTACCCGACGGGGTTTAATATATTCTTTCCGGCTCAAGGCATCTGCTACCACGTTTGCCTTTCCGGGAAGATAACGAATTTCACATTCGTAATCATTCAACAATTCGACCCATCTTCGTTGTCTCATATTAAGATCTTTTTGGTTGAAGATGTGTTGTAGACTCTTATGGTCGGTAGAAATAGTACACTTAGTACCATATAAGTAATGTCTCCAGATTTTTAGTGCAAAAACTACAGCTCCCAATTCAAGATCATGGGTAGTGTAATTATTCTCATGCACCTTAAGTTGTCGTGATGCCTAGGCGATAACTTTTCCTCTTTTCATCAACACACATCCCAATCCTTGATTTGATGCGTCGCAGTATACGACGAAATCTTCTGTCCCATCTGGAAGGGATAAGATTGGTGCACTACACAACATTTGCTTTAGTTTCTGAAAAGCAGCTTCTTGTTTGTCTTCCCAGTTGAACTTCGTATCCTTCTAGGTTAGTGTTGTAAGCGGCTTGGGTATTTTGGAGAAATTCACTATGAATCAGCGGTAATAGCCAGCAAGTCCTAGGAATTGACGCACTTCTGTTGGCGTCTTTGGTGCTTCCCAATTCCCGATTGCTTCAACTTTGGATGGGTCAACATGAATTCCTTCGTTGCTAACTACATGACCTAAAAATTGTACTTCTCTAATCCAAAACTCACATTTGGAGAATTTGGCGTACAACTTTTCTTTTCTTAGTAGCTCCAAGATTATTTGCAGGTGTTGACCATGTTCTTCCTTGGTTCGTGAATATATCAATATATCATCGATAAATACGATCACGAATTTATCCAAGTATGGTTTGCAAACACGATTCATGAGATCCATAAACACTGTTGTGGCATTGATCAATCCAAAAGACAAAACTAAGAACTCATAATGACCATAACGAGTTCTAAATGCTATTTTTGGAATGTCGTCTTCTTGTACTCTGAGTTGATGGTATCCTGATCTAAGATCTATCTTTGAGTAGTAGCTGGATCCTTGCAGTTGATCGAATAGATCATCAATTCTTGGAAGCGGGTAACGATTCTTAATCGTTAGCTTATTCAGTTCCCGATAATCAATACACATTCGAAAGGATCCGTCCTTCTTCTTGACAAACAAGATTGGTGCTCCCCAAGGTGAAAAACTTGGTCGGATAAAGCCTTTGTCAAGAAGTTCGTGTAGTTGGCTAGACAATTCTTGCATTTCGGATGGAGCCAATTTATAAGGGGATTTCGCTACTGGTGCTGCTCCTGGAATTAAGTCGATTCAAAACTCGACTTGTCGGACGAGAGGTATTTCAGGTAGATCTTCAGGAAACACGTCAGGGAAATCACATACTTTAGGTATGTCCTTGATTTCTTTTGTCTTTCTCTTCTTATCTACAATGTGGGCAAAGAATGCGCTACATTTCTTATGTAGATATTTTTGGGTCTTAGTACACGAGATGACTTTGAGGTTCTTCCCAGATTTATCACCATAGATAATCAGGGCTTCGCCGTTTGGTAAGGGTAGTCGTATAGCGTTCTCATAACATAAAATTTCGGCGTGGTGTGAAGATAACCAATCCATGCCAATTATGACATGAAAACTACCGATAGGCATTGGCATGAGGTTGACATGAAAAAGGTAATTATTAAGAGTTAACAGACAGTTTTCTAGGATTTCATGTGTTTTGTCGGTTTGACTGTTAGCGATTTCTACTTCATAGATTTCTTTTAATTTGCTAGACTCATGACTTAACAATTTTCTAAACGTCGGAGTTATAAAACTTCTATCTGCTCCAGAGTCAAAGAGTATGGTAGCATATAAATTATCTATGAGAAACCTACCAGATACGACCGAAGGGTCCTGGATAGCTTCTCTTCTTCCGATGACGAATGCCCTGCCACGCCCTATGCCTCCTTGATTCCTTAACTTTGGACATTCTTTCTTGATGTGTCGAACCTCTCCACACTCATAGCACTTTCTTCCTTCACCACGGCCTGTTCCAGTATTTGTTTGTTGATTGACTGTTGTAGGTGTTGTGCTCCTGCAGTGACTAGCAGTATGTCCCTTCTTCTTGCACTTCGTGCAGACAAAGCAGTCACCTAGATGATGACGGTTGCACTGATTGCACCATGCAGACTTTGGTTGAGTGGTTACTGCCGTCGTGGCTGCATAATTGTTTGCCACTTCTTGTCTTTTCTCAGATGATTGTCTGGGATTCTTCCCCTTAAACTTGCGCTTGTTTGTTCTAGATTTGGGAGACTCAGCCTTTGAGACCACTACTGATCCTTGGATCTCTGTGAGGGTTAGCTGATGAGCTATCCTCTTAGTGCTGTCATAGTTGTAGGCTTTGATGCAATCACCATGCCTTTGATTTACGATGCTAAACCCCAGATATATCACTCAATTTTCTTGTATTCAGGGGTTACAAGTGCTGGACACATTACTGCAAGATCATTAAATCTAGTGGTATAAGCTTTTATATCTGAACCCTTCATGGTTAGGGTCCATAATTCTTGTTCCAGCTTATGTATCTCCTCCCTTGGACAATACTCCTCTACTAGCATCATTTTTATCTCCTCCTATTTCATGGAATTTGCAGTATTAATTCACATTGTATTCGCATGGCTGTTCCACCATGTAAGTGTTGCATCAGCGAAAGTACATGCTGCAAATCGTACTTTACAATCGTCTGGACATAACCTTATTTGAAAGACGGACTCTGTCTTTTCTATCCACCTAGTCAAATTAACAACCCCTTCATTTCCATGAAAGCTCTTTGGCCTACAATTCATAAAATCTTTGTAGGTACACGTTCTAGCAATCCATACATGGCCTTCATTTCTAACTCCACCTCTTGTGACTTTAGATAGAGCCGCAACAATTCTTTGAGCTTTGATTTCTTCAAGTTCTGCTGTACTCATTGGGGGGTTTGGTTCTGGTAGTTGTTGTTGTGGTGCTGATCGTTGGTTAGGGTTTAGCCGAGCACTACTCCTTCTAGGCATTTTGTTTTAGTTCCTATTATAAATAATAAGTTTAATGAAGAATTAGTCATTTATTACACGAGTACTAAATACTTCAATTATTCTTCAAAGTGTAAAACATAATGGACAACACAATGATTACTGTAATATATGCTTCATATTATTACCAGCGGTTACATCAGTTTATTTAGGCTTATAAGAGAAAAGTTTCTATAAACATTGCTAAATTTGCAAGGTTTTCTACATCCTTGCTATAAACTTTACTCTTCTTGCCTTAACTAGTCTGATTTCTCTATTTACACAACCACTAGTTTTAGCTTATCTACCAGTAACCTAGGTGATGACCTAGCACGTCAGTGACATTAACCACTTGCTCCTCAAGTGCTTGAGTTCTCTGCTCAAGACACCCCATGCGTTTTTCATTTCTTGAGGTTTGATTATAGAGCTCTAACTCTGCAATCCTTGCATCATGAGTAATCATGTCGTTATAAGCGAAATTTATACGATGATGGACATCCACCAACGATTCCTGATCTCGCGTCCTTTGTCCTTCTAGCCTTCGTACTCTTCCAGAAAGATGAGTAGCCTTTTCTTCGACAATTTCCATCTTATCTTCAATCTTCACACTTTTCTCAAACAATTGAGATAAAGTGTTAACTTCGGAAGAATGTGGGAGATGTGGTCGAGATGATTGTCCAGACTCATACATCTTAGCAGCTCTTTCTTCTGCCACCCACCTATCAACGGTTTGTGTGATCCGTGCAGGTTCATTGTGAACTCTATGACTTCCTAAAGATGTCGCCTTATGATTCTTCTTAATCTTGGGCGATATTGGTATGGATTTACGTGTTGTGCGTTTCATTTTTGCTCTTCCTGGAACTTGACGATAATGAGTGTTCAGTAGTGGTAAAGATGATGCCACCGATTCGCTTTCTTCCATTGGTTCCTATTCTTCATCCGTATCCTCGGTGATTATCCACTCTCGTGAATGTGCCATGTCGAATTCCAATACATTTTGGATCACCAATAGTTTAGTCTATCAAATATTACTCCCAAATTAAATAGTTCATATGATTTGATCATAATAAAATGTATTTGCGCACCTACACCTAGTTGTGATAGGATCTACGCACATATAAACTTTAGTTGGAATATTTGATCTAAATCCTTGAGATAAAAAACATTCTGGGTATTAAGGTGTATTCTCATCGCGGGTCTGAGTCTTTATATATGACTCTATATTCTTATTTATTGTATTCATGCTTTAACTATTGTTTGTTACTTCAGGTCTATCTGATAAGGCTCCGGCCAGTCAGGACAGTCGAAAGGGCAGGATCATTTTAGCATATAGCCGTTATGGAATCCAGCAACCCAAATCGACATGTCTATCCTTGTCACCGCTCCCGTAAGTAGTCCTTCAGTAGAATAATTAATAATACATTTTGATGTAGGCTAAGGGATATACCTAAACTTAATAGAGTAAGCCCTAAACTATAGACGTGCTTTCCTAAGAAAGTACTAGTTCACTATAGTTAATAACTCTGATACCAATTTCTGTCACACCCCCAGCCGTCGGCGGAAACACCGGGTGGTGTAACGTCATTCTTCGTATCACAGTTATATAACATACATTGAACAGTACTAAAGAAAATACATACCTTTATTGATAATTGAAAGTTACATAACTGTTTTTCTAGAACCTATTACATAATATCCGACTATGGCATACTTCTTAATGAACAGAAATGTAATAGTAAAACTTCTCCTGTTCGAATACATACCGGCTTTTCAATTTCCTGAAAACACATGCATTTAAAAATACGTCAACATAAAGTTGGTGAGTCCACAGGTTTTGACTCCATATAAAAATAATACATTTTCCAAATTCAAAAGTATAGTTTTGAAAGTATCATTTTGACTCTCCAACGTTTAGAATATATATATTCTAGGTATAAAAGTTTACTTATCAAATAAGTATTATACCTAAACGTTCCTTGAACCTAGGGTATAAGTAGGGGAAAACTTATACTTAACATTAATACTTGTATACGACAAAGTATAGTGTTTCTAACAATTTGCTACCGTGAGCCTGTAACCGCTGCTATGACATAATACCTCTGATAAAACCCACTCATGATTTCCATGAGGACAACCCACTCATGATTTCCATGAGGAAAACCCACTCGTGATTTCCATGAGGACAACACCGTACGCTTCATCGACGCTGGAACAATAACAAGTAAAAGGATAGTTCGTCACTTGCTTATGGTTGACTGTAGCTAACGATCACAAGTGGGATGGTCAACCCGTACACTAATTATACACGACTTCCTCGCTCACACGGGATTAACGGTTACAGTTAAGAGGATTTCCTCTAAGATCCCCAATCTTAGTTGATGAATACAATTACTCATGTATACTTCGACGGCTTCCTATAGTTCTAACAACAAAAGTATTTTCATGTCTAAAACCCTAAGTTACTAGACTATGCTTTTAAACATTACTCCTAACCTCATAACATTTAGGCAGTATAACAGCTATAACTTGAAGTAAAACCAGGTTTTATATTGACATAAAACCAACAATAACAATATATAACATACCAAGTTTTATCTTGACATTAAACTAACAATAACAACATATAGCATACCAAGTTTTATCTTGACATAAAACCAATAATAGCAACATACTTTATAAATTAACATATAGAACTTCCGAATATAACTTCGGAACTATATCGCACACAACATATATATATATATATATATATATATATAGAATCCTAAGTATAACTCAAGATCTACATTAGTATAATAACATGCTGACAAGTTGATAATAGTTGTATATATTCAAAATATTATATTTAGAACAACTATATCCCGGTTAATATAACTTTCTACGTTGATACTAATGTACTATCATATAGACATAATAGTAACGTATATACAATATTTAGCATGCGTTTTCCCTCGAAAATATTAGAAAGCGGGGCCGTGAAACTCACCCTAGTAGCGTGATTTTATGTAATCTAAGCAGAAACGGTCAGCGTACGAGGTCGTCGGGGCTCGGGATGCAAGAGGGCTTCAGAAAAGGAGAGAGGAAAAAGGGAATTAGTGTAAGGATGTGTCAAGGTCGGACCTGCTATTTATAGGAAGGATTTTGGACCCTCACGTCATGAGTTTTATAAGGCTCACGTCGTGAGTCATGGCTGGTCACCTCGTAGACTTGCCATTTGCGTCCCTAGCTTCGGAGGGCCTCCCTTTGACTCCTCACGACGTGAATCAATCCTTGCTCACATCGTGAGTTTGGATCTTATCCCCTCGTAGCCTCGTCACACCTTCTAGATTCCGAGATGTGGAAAAATGACTCCTCACCTCGTGAACATCTATGCTCACCTCGTGAGTTCAATCAGATTAGGGTTTCTGACAGCTGTATCTTCGGAAGGACGTAACTTTTGCATACGAACTCTGTTTTTGACGTTCTTTATATCCACGTGTAAGTATTTACGAGTACTACAACTTTATTTTAGACTCCAATATCTAATTCTAATTCTATTTTAAATTGCTCTTAATATAGAGATTTATAGTGTTCGGTTTATCATAACTTCTTCATGCGAAGCCAGATTCAGACGTTCTCTATACTTTTGGAATCGTATTGACGTATACTTTAAGTTGCATCATAAAGAAAGTTCATATTTGTATTAGAATTTATCATGAAATACATAGCAATCTTATCATATTACTAGTTTAACAAAATCACATTACATGATTGGCATAATCACATGTGATTGTCTATTGACCTATTTTGACTGATGTTACATTCTCCCCCAGTTAGAATAATTTTGTCCCGAAATTTACCTTTGTTGGGTTATGAGCATTCTAACACTCCTAAGTGTACATGCAACCCTAAATACCTTGGATCTATGTTTTCTCTATTATACATACAATTATGAACATCCAAGGTATTATCCTAATCTAGCATACACAATAATAAATATAACAAGATAGAATACATACCTCTTTGATGTAGAATGTCTTCATGAAGCTTGAGTGCCTAGTGCCCCAAGTGTGACACCTCAAATGGTTCACACAACACCAAATACACTTGGAATAACTTGAGAGAAACTTGAACACTCCTTGAAATCGTCTAGCCCTCACACTCACACATTAGTGCACGATTTCTTGAGCCATGGGATTCTTTTATATGGTGGCTATTAGGGTTACACCATGTAACTCATAACTTTACCCATTCCTTATGCTCCATGGATTTTAACCTCCATGGAGTATCCATGGGTCACCCCATGGACTTAGTCCAACATAAGGAATCTTGGATCACAAGCCCACATATATAAGAATGAATGATTTACACAATCAACCCATATATTTAATTAGTCTCCTTTTGATCACTTAATTAATTCCAAATTAATTCTTGATCAATACTAATTAAATAACCTTATTAATATATTAGAACTTATAATATATTAACCAACCTTAAGTGTTATTTCTCTCATTATAGTCTATCCAAATGCATGATGCCATGCAACCCAAATGGACCATGCCGGGTCGGGTCAAGTCTTACCAATTATAGTTATGGACTTAGACATTAATCCAACAGTCTCCCACTTGGATAAGTCTAAAACTATTATTGCGTATGACTTCAGGAACCGATCAGCAATCGTAGCTCTCAAAAGCTTCTGTCGAACTCTGACCTTGTCGATGAACTCTGACCTTTGTCAATGACTTGTCCATTAGATAAGGGATCATATATTCCTCCATTCTAGATATCATATGGACTGAGACATGGATTATCAATCATTCTCTCTGTCCATTTGTTGTTTCCTGATTTCCGATTCATGATGACTGACTGATTGAACAAATCAAATCAGTCCTGGCTTGGCCAAGCACTCACATGTATCATCTTTAAATCATCGATGGGCCCACAGATATCGCTTTTATCCCGAAGGTAAAAGGAATGGATAAACTTCGACTCATATGGCTTGTTCTACTACTTGTTGAATCATACACAAAGGCACGTTTTATAACATCGAGTTACCAATGCGTTTTCGTGCAATCAATGTATAACCAACTCATAGTAACAACTCATATCTCTAGGCTTGAAGAATATAATATATTATCATCTCATGATCACTCGTGATAAAATCCATGAAGTGATTCAAATGAGCGCGGGTTGAATCCAATACTCAGAACTTATGAGCACTCATGAGTGTTGTTGCACCACTTTGTCCACCAACTTGGACCTCTACAAACCAACCCATGACAGTCTTGATTCATATCTACTTCCATCATATGACCGACTGTGGATGGTTTGAATAACTTAATCATTCAGGAAGAGCGACTTAGTTATTCTGGAAGTCAAAACATGCAAAGTGAAACACAAGAATAAATGAATCAAATATGGTATCAAACCCTATGAATATAAATAAACACTTTTATTTATCACCATACTGATTACTCATTATTCATTGTTTCGGTTTTATCAACTTTATAATTGAATTTAAAACAATAGGTGTCCCATGCTCCAAGCATGTACACTATGTTTTCTAAACACTAGTCATGCCATACACCAAGTATGCATACTATGTTTGTCTATGATCTTTACTTTGTAAAATAGATCAATTGAACATCACTCCAATGATCCTCTTTTCACAGTCCCAAATCCTTACTGCAAATGCAAGAATTCCAAATTCATGCCATTTACTGAAATCTGTTAGATTCTAAACTTATATGCATTGATCCTCTTAATGATTATGCACAAAGTCAGAAAGACTTGACAACAATCATTACAGAGCATTCCAAAGGAGATCAGCTCCTTGGAAACATCCTTCTTTCATTAAGTTTCCTAATCTTACACAGATTGAATAATTTCTAACTTTGAAACATTTCCATATTCCATTTTGACTATCACTTCTGAACAAGAGTTGCCTCCTTACAGATTATGTCAATATGGTCCTTCCAGAATTAACATTATACTTCCAACTGTCCTTGAGCAACCAATCTTTGGTAAACCTTAGATTGTCCTCGACAATTCCTTAATCATTTTAGTCATATCCAATTCTAGACCTTTTCCCTTCATAATGCCCCAGGCATTTGGAAAATTTTAGAAAGGATGAATATAGCACATGTAATCAATCCTATATCCGAAGCATATAGGACACGATTCATGATGTCTCACATAAAGACTAAACCAGTCTTTTGCTATAATATTTCCATTTCAATTTCCCAAGTTCTCAAAATTCAGATTATGAAAAGGGATGCCGTAATCATAATCGAATTTTAGAACGCAAATAATGGACCCATATATAGAATTTCCTTATGTTGAGCCATTCCAACATGAAATTCATATATATATCCTTGATTAAATACGATAAAAATCTCAATCTAAGCTTTTTAGAATTAAAATGAAGTATAATTTCCTCTCCCTTAATTATAGCAAAACAACTTTTCCAACCCCTGCAACCTCACGAATTGAAACTTTTGTTTTCTATAATTAACATTGCTAACTTGCAACCTTTGTCATAATTATCATGCTCCCACTAACATGATGATTATTAGCATAACACTTATGCTCCCACTAGCTTTGACATGTACTCAGAAATCAGCTGACTTTCTTACCAAAGTTCAGATTTCTGATACTAGATTGTTTTGATAAAACTTTATCAAAATCATACACCTCTCTTAGATAGCTCACATGTGTGTCTAAACAGTTTTAGAACTATGAAAAGGGATGTCGTAATCATAGTCTCAATTGTTTAGACCTTTGCCACTTCTCACAAGTCCATGTTAGTGTGCCGGTAAACCACACACGCTCCACTAACGACTTTGAGAATGCAAATATCACAATTGCTATCTAGCTAAAATCTACTTAGTGAAAGTGTTTCCTCACCATCATTTTCATGAATCGGAGAGAAACCTTATGACACCTAGATTTAATAGTGTATGTGTTCTTATCCATGTGAATTTGTCAAAACCATAATCACAAGACAAGGTTAGTGACAAATCCAAACTCATATTGATTAAACTTGTGCAATCTTAAATTCTTGCCATTTGGCAGCTCAGGTGCCTGCCATTGCTTCCAAGTAGTTGTGCAACCAATTTAGAACTCTCAGAACTCCTATGCAAAGCCAACTTGAATAGGCACAAAAATTTCAACACGATAGGTTATAAACCTCAAGTCGTGTGCTAGTGAAGGACTTTAGGTTTTATTCTTGATTAAGTCCTGAAACTTTCAAGAGCTTTAAGACTCCCACTGTCCTCTTGACATATAAGACTCCCTTGTCAAATATTCAAGAGATAGTGCGGATTCTTTATCAAGACTAACACTTTACACAATTGGCCTAAGTTGGTCTCTGTTTTATCCAAAACATCACAACTTACCAATTTCAAATGTACAAGAGTAGATAACCTTTTACTCTTACATTTGACTAGTGTTAACAAACCCTCTTTAAGATATGTCACTCAAGTTACAATCTTGGAGTATGACTCTAAGAATTGTTTTGGAACGAAGTATGACTCATCTTTTTGATTTAACCATTTCAACAATTCATGACTCCTCTTCTTGACTTTAGAGGACCAATTGTGATATGGTATCTTAATCATTAAGATGATCATAAACATGATACTAAAGTACTCTCCCATCTTTTCAGATTTGAGAAACTTTTATCTTTCTGCCATACTTTGATTCTTCTTATTCGTTCTGTCTCACATTGAAACTTCTCCAATGCTACAGACTTATATTTAAACTTATAAGTATAACCATATTTACTGAACTTAAGTAAATCATGACGAATAGTCTTCTTGATCTTTTGTGGTGGACTTGACCAGTGCACAAGAATGTGTACTCGATCCCTTAGTCTTTTCCTTATTCACATAAGGAATTAGTCTTAATTTTCCAAGCTGAAAGTTCTCATTGATCATACTATACAACTTGCATGATTCCAAGTTTCGGTCCAATTGAACCTTGGGTGATGAGAATCTTTCCTTATTTGGTAATATTAGACACTACCACAACCGAAAGAATCAAATCCAATTTTCCAATATTGCTATCAATGGAATCTTATAAGCAACAACTTTTCACAAATGCCATTGTAAGGATACTTAAAATAAATAAAATCAAAACCTTTTTCTTTTATTTTAAAACTTTGCGGAAAAACTTATCCTTACAATCCATATGAAAACCTTGTTGTTATCTATTCCTAAGAAATATAAATATCATAACTCTTAAGTAATAGCCCAAAATTCTGATCACCGAACCATGCGATTGAAATCCATCTTCGCGATCAGAATCAGCATGTACTTAATAGAGTTAGACAATGGACTTTACCTGAAGTAGAGCCAAACTTATTGACTTTAACATCCTTAGGTAAATTTCGCAGCTTCGTAACCAATGCCCCTTCCTTTGGCAATAGTTACCTATGGATCCTTGATAATGGGACTATCTCAGACTTCGCCTCTCTCTTTACCATTGGGTCAACATAGTTGACTATGGCTGATCCCTTTCCATTAGGAAGAGAGAGCTTTACTGGATATCGAATGTCATCATTGTCAATGTCCATAGCGTTTTAGGAAGTTGATCTTAGCAAATAGATAAGATCATTAAGGGTCTTGTCTTAGTCCGTTTCATAGGATTCCCAAAAGAACTCACTATGTGACTTAGAAAGTAGTTGAGCCACCAACTTTCTCAAGACTTTGACACCCAACTCTCCCGGCTTGTCAATATGTGACTACATCTCCAAGATGTGATCACACCTAGACCTTGCCTTGCCAATAGGGCTTGAGTGACCTTAAACTTTTTAGGAACTTGTGGGTTAGGGAGAATAATTGGAGGAGGTGAAAGAAGTATGATATCCATGGGACATCATCTTCATTTAGGAAAGCTTGTTTCAAGAGATTTGGGAAGATCATAAATGTCTAGACCAGACATCTTTTTGGGAGATATTTAAGATAGTTGATTTAAAGTCCTGAATATGACACCCAATATGAAATATTAAGGCTAGGACCCAACAAACTATTTTTATAACTTAGAAGAGGGATGCCGTAATCCAAGCTATAAAATATTTGAAGGTAGGTGAATGACGATTCACCAATTGCCACCATGAAAAACGAAATAATTTATTAGGTTTTAATTGGATTTGAAAGTCCTAGATCTTTGAGATTCATTGAACTGTTCAAAGGCATGTTTCAATCTCGAGTGTGCCCTTCAGGTTTTGTGACTGGGATGCCGAGGATCACAAAACAAGGTGTGAATAACCATGCAAATATACTTGGTACCCTTAATATTTACCCCTTAATCAGTGTGCCGGTTAACCACACACGCTCCACCGATACTATGATAAATATTAAGTTACCATTTGCCTACCTTGTTAAGTCCAGGTTAGTGTGCCGGTTAACCACACACGCTCCACTAACGACTTTAGCAAACTGCAAAGTGTAATTTCATGGGTTAGCACCAAATTCACATTTTCCTAAGTAACTAAGATTGGGTATTAATAAGAGTTTAGTTACTTAGTATTTATCATTAATACTTTTAATGAAAGGAGAATTATCGTCCTTGTCCTACCCGTTCGGCTAACGACCCTCCACCAGTCAAGGAAGCGGTGGGTGAGAGTGGAAACCCATTAAACTGCCATTTTATAGGCAGTAACCTTATACCCCCCTTATAGACCGGCTTCCTGAATGAGTCCTACTAACGGTAAGACTGACTTTACTCTTATACATATATATAAATATTATTAACTTATAATATTATAAAGTACAAGGGTTGAATTTTAACTTTTAAAATTCTAAGGGCTAACTTGGAATTAAAGTATTCATAAGTGAAAACTTTTCAAATTCCAAAACTTGAGGGCAAGTTTTGAAACTATTCAAAACTAATTAATTCCATAACTTATGAGTTTAAAGTAGTTTTAATTATAAAAAAAAAAAAAAAAAAAAAAAAAAAAAAAAAAAACGCTTCAAGTTCCATAACTTGAGGACAAGTTATGGAAGACTTTAAACTAATTAATAAAAAAAATACCTTTTTTTTATTGTAACTTATGGAACTAATTAAGGTTACACTTTTTTTTTTAATTTAATGAAGAGACTCTTGAACCTCCATAACTTGAGGACAAGTTATGGAGTCATAAAACCATTTAATTAGAACTAGACTCTTCATTTTGTAACCTTTGCCAACTTTTATGAGTTTTATGATTCTTAAATGTGAATTTTCATATAACTTGAGGACAAGTTACAAAAACACACTTTGGAATCAACTCTTAGATTAAAATGGATTGAAAACAACTATTTCACACACCTTTTCTATTAATCTAAGAACCTCATAAGAACAAGATAATTCAAATCATCAATCTTCAAGAAATTAGCATGAACATACAAACTAATACAAATCTTGAAATTATGACAATTATCTTAGAAATTGGATTAGCATGAACATTACCACATCAAAACAAGTTTATAAGTCCAAAAACATCTTAGGGTAATGTTCCTAGTCCAATTCCAGCCAAAACAATCGAATATATATGCATCCAACTCGATTTTTCAGCTACTTTTGCAAGTATAACAAGAAAACAAACCTAGGCTCTGATACCACTGTTGGGTTATGAGCATTCTAACACTCCTAAGTGTACATGGAACCCTAAATACCTTGGATCTATGTTTTCTCTATTATACATACAATTATGAACATCCAAGGTATTATCCTAATCTAGCATACAAAATAATAAATATAACAAGATAGAATACATACCTCTTTGATGTAGAATGTCTTTATGAAGCTTGAGTGCCTAGTGCCCCAAGTGTGACACCTCAAATGGTTCACACAACACCAAATACACTTGGAATAACTTGAGAGAAACTTGAACACTCCTTGAAATCGTCTAGCCCTCACACTCACACATTAGTGCACGATTTCTTGAGCCATGGGATTCTTTTATATGGTGGCTATTAGGGTTACACCATGTAACTCATAACTTTACCCATTCCTTATGCTCCATTGATTTTAACCTCCATGAAGTATCCATGGGTCACCCCATGGACTTAGTCCAACATAAGGAATCTTGGATCACAAGCCCACATATATAAGAATGAATGATTTACACAATCAACCCATATATTTAATTAGTCTCCTTTTGATCACTTAATTAATTCCAAATTAATTCTTGATCAATACTAATTAAATAACCTTATTAATATATTAGAACTTATAATATATTAACCAACCTTAAGTGTTATTTCTCTCATTATAGTCTATCCAAATGCATGATGCCATGCAACCCAAATGGACCATGTCGGGTCGGGTCAAGTCTTACCATTTATAGTTATGGACTTAGACATTAATCCAACAACCTTATGGATGGGGTTTTGTCAAACAGTTGGGGGTATTTTTCTTTCATCTGATCTTCACGTTCCCATGTAAATTCTGGTCCTCGTAAAGAGTTCCATCGAACTTTCACTATGGGAATACGACTTTGCTTTAATCGTTTGACTTCTCGATCCATGATCTCAACAGGTTCTTCTACAAAGTTGAGTTTTGTATTGACTTGTATCTCGTCGAGACGTATAACAAGAGTGTCATCGGATAGACATCTTTTGTGATTTGATACGTGAAAAACATAGTGCACATTATATTTAGAACAACTATATCTCGGTTAACATAACTTTCTACGTTGATACTAATATACTCTCATATAGACATAATAGTAACGTATATACAATATTTAGCATGCGTTTTCCCTCGAAAATATTAGAAATTATATTATTAATGCAATGGATGATGTTGTTGCTTGTTTACTACTTTGCATTGTTGTGATAGTGAACCTGACGTCCTCCACCCCCGAACGTTTCCGCCGTTCCGGTTTTGGGGTGTGACAGATTGGTATCAGAGCATTGTTTATAGTGAATCGAGTGTATCAACCCATAAAAGATATACGAACTATAAACACAACGGGATTAAAATACTCTGATAAAGAGTTTATACTTTTAAATAATAAGATATTTAACCAAGTATACATACCTGCATTCGTACTAAAATCAGTGTCACTAGGACAAAACAAAAGTATTACGATTGTTGGACAGCACAAGTAGACTTAGAGACATATAGTCAAAACTGGGAAGATATAGCCTGATCAACTATATTATTCGAGGGTTGACTAGCATGTGCCTAAGTGTGGTTGTGAGGTTGCAACAAGTCTAAAAACTTACCAACACTACTACAATGAGAACCGTAGAACAGATCATAAACTTAAAATACTATAGGAGTATTTTGTGTTACTATTAATTACTTATCTGAGAATTAAAGGTCTTTATTAGTATGTCAATACTTGTTGAGTGGATACACTAAGGTTATATGCATCTAGGATATCATAGACTTAGAATCTGTGATCTTTGCTTCACTTCTTGTTGCTTGTTTGGTTGTGGGCTTAGAGTTAGGGTCACTTATTCGAATGTCTATCCTGTCTTGGTTACATATGACTTTTATGCACTACGTAAATGTTGAAGTAACTGATAAAGATCATCTTATAATTATCTAATTAGTGCGTATATTTAGTTATTTCTTTATCCCTTTTCTCGCGTAGATATCATGGCCGGATTCCATATCCCCGGAGATCCGTACTACCCCAACAACGGCAATGCAGGATGGCTGGGGGAGGAGCCAGAAGATGATCACCCAATCTCATTGGATGATCACGAATCTGAAGGCTTTTCTGTGGATTCTGACTCAGAGACAGAAGTCAACAACCTACCCCCAACTGCTCAGGACCCAAATGTTGGATTAATGTCTAATTCCATAATTGTATTTGGTATGTACTTGACCCGACCCGGCATGGTCCATTTGGGTTGCACTTCACCGGCACAATTTATATGGATAGTCTTTTGAGAATAGTATATTTATGATTTATATTAATATATTATAAGTTCTAATATATTAATATCGAATCATATTATTTAGTTAGTATTGATCAAGAATTAATTTAGAATTAATTAAGTGATCAAAAAGAACTAATTAAATATGGACTCTTATATATATGCAATGGGCCAAGTTCATTTAGGTTGGGTTAAGCTTTCATGGATGGTCCATGGAGCTTTTAACCCATGGATCCTATGTAAATGAAAGGTCATGGGTATTAGGGTTTACATGGATGTAACCGTAATCCTCCATAATATATAAAGGGGTCCTTGGCTCACAAAATTGGAACAAGTGTGTGAAAATAAGAGTGGGCCGATTTTAGTGTGCATATATATTCTCTCAAGTTCTTCCAAGGTGTTTTGGTGATTTGTGATTCCATTTGAGGCTTCCACGCTATTGGGGCTAAGCTCTTAAAGCTTGAAGACATCAAGCTACATCAAAAGGTATGTCATCTAACTAGAACTTTGTAGTATAGGTGCTTCATAATATGCTAGTTAGGATGAAACCTTAGAATAGTTAATATTTGCATGTATAATAGAGAAAACATAGATCCAAGGTTTATAGGGTTGCATGTACACCATAGGAGTGTTAGAATGCTCAAAACCCAACAGTGGTATCAGAGCCACAGGTTGTTTTCTGTTATATTGATGCAAATGTTTTATTTTCAAAGTTGGAAAAAAAAGAAAAAAAACATGACGTTTGTCAAATTTTAAGATAATTACTTGTTTTTGTGAAAAACTAATTATTTGTAAAATTTGAATCATTTGCTATATGAGTTGAATTAGGTCAAATTTAGTAAAAGATAAAATGATATGATTATTTTATTAGTTTTAAAAGTTTCATCAAAAGAGTTTTTTGAAACCTCCACAAGTTATGGATATGGAAAGGTTTTTAAAAAAAATTGATTCAAAGTTTTTATGGAGTTACAAAACTTGGTCTTAATGTTTTAAAGAATTCCATAACTTGTTCTTAAGTTATAGAACATGAAAAGTTTCATCATAAAACAAGTATTTAACTCCATAAGTTATGGAATCCAAAAGTTTTCAAGAGTTACAAAACTTACCCTCAAGTTTTGCAATTTGGAAAAAGTTTTTTTATGATAAAAAAAAGAATTGAATTCTAAAACTCTTGGGTTCATAACTTAAACAATTAATTAAATGGTTTTAATTTTGAATTTAATAACTGGAATTATGATGTTTTTATTGAATAATTCAATTAACTCTTATGGACTTTATTAATAGATAATTAAAGTGTTTAATTAAAAGAGAATTAATAATTCCATAATGACATTGTTTAAATTTAATTAAATTAAGAGTATAGTTTCATTAATAGATTAAACCACCAAGTATTTTAAATGTCTAAAATACACCCTTATACTATTATAATATTAAAAGTTTAATATATTATATTTATAAGAGCAAGTCGTCTTACCATTAGTAGGCCTCATTCACGAAGCCGGTCTATAAGGGGGGTATAAGGTTATTGCCTATAAAATGGCAGTTTAATGGGTGTCCACTCTCACCCACCGGTTCTTTGACTGGTGGAGGGTCGTTAGCCGAACAGGTAGGACAAGGACTATAATTCTCCCTTCATTAAAAGTATTAATGATAAATACTAAGTAACTAAACTTTTTATAAATTCTCAATCTTAGTTACTTAGGAAAATGTGAATAAGGTGTTAATCCATGAAATTACACTTTGCACTTTGTTTAAGCTGTTAGTGGAGCGTGTGTGGTTAACCGGCACACTAACCTGGACTTAACAAGGTAGGAAAAGGCTAACTTAATGTTTATCATAGTATCGTTGGAGCTTGTGTGGTTAACCGGCACATCGATTGAGGGGTAAATATTAAGGGTACCAAGTATATTTGCATGGTTACTTCACACCTTGTTTTGTGATCCTCGGCATCCCAGTCACAAAACCAGAAGTGCACACTCGAGATTGAAACATGCCATTGAAAAGTTCAATGAATCTCAAAAGAATCTAGGAGTTTCAAAACTAATTAAAACCTAATAATACATTTCGTTTATCTTGGTGGAAATTGGTGAATCGTCATTCACCTACCTTCAAATATTTTATAGCTTGGATTACGGCATCCCTCTTCCAAGTTATAAAATAGTTTGTTGGGTCCTAGCCTTAATATATCATATTGGGTGTTATATTAAGGACTTAAATCAACTTTACGTGAATTTCTCCTATTGTTGATGTCTGATTTAGACAACAATGATCTTCCCAAACCAAGCTTTCCAAATGAATATGACTTCCCGAGTTTGGCTCATGGAAGTCATACTTTTCTTCCTCCACCTCCTCCAATTATTCTCCCTAACCCACAAGTTCAAGGTCACTCAAGCCCTAATGGCAAGCAAGGTCTATGTGTGATCACATCTTAGAGATGAAGTCACATATTGACAAGCCGGGAGAGTTGGGTGTCAAAGTCTTGAGAAAGTTGGATGTTCAATCACTTTCTAAGTCACATAGTGAGTTCCTTTGGGACTACTATGAAACAGACTATGACATGAACCTTAATGATCATATCTATTTGCTTGGTGCTGCTGAATCAGCAATGATTTGGAACGATAGTAAAGCAAATTTGATTAGAAGATCAACTTCCCAAAAACTTTATGGACAGTGACAAAGGTGACACTAGAAATCCATAAAAAGCATTCTCTTCCCAATGGAAAGGGATTGGCCATAGTCAACCCGGTTGACCAAATGGTAAAGAGAAAGGCTAAGTCTGAGATAGTCCCATTACCAAAGGGTCCATATGTTTATTTTGCCAATGGAAGGGGCGTTGATTGCAAAGCTGCCAAATTTACCTAAGGATGTTAAAGTCAATAAGTTTGACTCTACATCAGGTAGAGCCCATTATCTAACTCTGTTAAGTTCTATTCTGAGATCCTCATTACATGATGTACCTGGGTCACATGTTGATGTTTGAAGAATAAAAGAATAGAGAGAAATCTTAAAAGAAGTATATGCTGATTCTGATCGCGAAGGTGGATTTCGATCGCATCAGAATTTTGAGCAGTTGCTTAAGATGTTATGATATATTGCTAAGGAATAGATAACAACAATTTTCCATGTGGATTGTAAGGATAAGTTTTTCCGCAAAGTTTTAAAATAAAAGAAAATTGTTTAATTTTATTTATTTGAAGTATCCTTACAATGGCATTTGTGGAAAATTGTTGCTTATATGATTCCACTGACAGCAATATTGGAAAATGGATTTGATTCTTTCATTTGTGGTAGTGTCTAAATTTTCCAAATTAGGAAAGTTGCTCATCACCCAAGATTCAATTGGACCGAAACTTGGAATCATGCAAGTTGAATAGTATGATGAATGAGAACTTTCAAGCATTGGAAAATCAAGACTAATTACTTGTTCATATGGATGTGTAAGTCAAGTGAAGGACTAAAGGGATCGAGTACACATTCTTGTGCACTGGTCATGTCCACCACAAAGCTCGTTAAGACTATTTGATTTACTAAAGTTTAGTAAATATGGTTATACTTACAAGTTTAAGTATAATTCTGAAACATTGGAAAAGTCTCAATGTATGGCAGAACAAATGGGAAGAATCAAATTAGGCAGAAAGATAAAAGTTTCTCAAATCTGAAAAGATGGGAGAGTACTTTAGTATCATGTTTGTGATCATCTTAATGATTTAGAAATCATATCACAATTAGTCCTCCAAAGGTCATCTTAGTGCATTCTTATGAATAAGAAGAGGAGTCATGGATTGTTGAAATGGTCAGATCAGGAAGATGAGTCATACTTCGTTCCAAAACAATTCTTAGAGTCATACTCCAAGATTGTAACTTGAGTGACATATCTTAAAGAAAGGTTTAAAACACTTATCAAATGTAAGTGTAAAAGTGTCCTGCTCTTGTACATTTGAAATTGGTAAGTTGTGATGTTTTGGATAAAACAAAGACCAACTAAGGCCAATTGTGTGAAGTGTTTGTCTTGATAAAGAATCCGCACTATCTCTTGAATATTTGGCAAGATAGTCTTATATGTCAAGAGGATAGTGGGAGTCTTAAAGATCCTAAAAAGAATTTCAAGAACTAATCAAGAATAAAACCTGAGGTTCTTCACTAGCACACGACTTGAGGTTTATAACCTATCGTGTTGACATATTCTGTGCCCATTCCAGTTAAAGTTGGCTTTGCATAGGAGTTCTGAAAGTTCTCAATTGGTTGCATAACAACTTGGAAGCAATGGCAGGCCCTGTACTGCCAGGTGACAAGAAGTTAAGATTGCATAAGTTCAGTCCATATGAGTTTGGATTTGTCATTATCCTTGTCTTGTGACTATGGTTTTGACGATTCACATGGATAAGAACACATAAACCATAAAATCTAAGGGTCATAAGGTTTCTCTCCGATTCATGAAAATGATGGTGAGGAAACACTTCCACCAAGTAGATTTGAAGCAGATGGCAAAAGGTCTAAACAATTGAGACTATGATTACGGCATCCCTTTTCATAGTTTTGAAATTGTTTAGACACACATGCATGCTATCTAAGGAAAGGTGTATGATTTTGATAAAGTTTTATCAAAGCATCTCGTATCAGAAATCTGAACTTTGGTAAGAAAGTCAATAAAGTATTGATTTCTAGAAGTCCAGCTGATTTCTGAGTACATGTCAAAGCTAGGGGGAGCATAAGTGTTATGCTAATAATCATCATGTTAGTGGGAGCATGATAATTATTGTTAGTGTTGCAAGTTAGCAATGTTAATTATATAAAACAAAAGTTTCAATTCGTGAGGCTGAAGGGATTGAAAAAGTTGTTTTGCTATAATTAAGGGAGAGGATATACTTCATTTCAGTTCTAAAGGCTTAGATTGAGACCTTAATCATCTTTAGACAAGAATATATATATATATATGAATTTCATGTTGGATTGGTTCAACTTAAGGAAATTCTATATATTGCGTTCTCAACATTCGATTATGATTACGGCATCCCTCTTCATAATCAAATTTTGAAAACATGGCAAATAAAAATATTCGAGCAGAAGACTGGTCTAGAATTATGTCTTTATGTGAGACATCATGAATTGTGTACCATTTGCTTTGGGTACAGGATCGATTGCATGTGCTATAATATTTGTCATTTCTAAATTTTTCCAAATGCCCAGAGGCATTAAGAAGGGAAAAGGTCTACAATTGGATATGACTAAAATGATTAAGCAATTGTCGAGGACAATCTGAGGTTTACCAAAGATTGGTTGCTCAGGGACAGTTGGAAGTATAGTGCTAATTTTGGAAGGACCATATTGACATATTCTGAAAAGAGGCATCTCTTATTCAGAAGTGATAGTCAAAATGAGAATATGGAGTTGTCTCCATAGGTGGAAGTTATCTGTGTAAGATTAGAAAACTTAATGCAAGAAGCATGTCCAAAGCAATGTACTTTGAATATGAGACTTAGTTTCCATGGAGTTGATCTCCATTGGAATACCTTATAAGGACTGTTGACAAGTCTTTGTGACTTTGTACATATTCATTACAGGAGGGTCAGTGCATATAAGTTTAAAATCTAAACAGATTTCGATAAATGATAGGAATTTGAAATTCTCACATTTTTCGATAAGGATTTGGGAGTGTGAAATTAGAATCATTGAAATTATGTTCAATTGGTTTATTTCACAAAGTAAGGATCATAGACAAACATAGAGTACATACTTGGTGTATGGCAAAGCTATTGTTTAAGAAAAACATAGTGTACATGCTTGAAGCATGGGACAACTAGTGTTTTTAATTCAAGTATATAGTTGATAAAACCGAAACAATGAATAATGAGTAATCAGTATGGTGATAAATAAAAGTGTTTATTTATATTCATAGGGTTTGATACCATATTTGATTCATTTATTCTTGTGTTTCACTTTGCATGTTTTGACTTCCAGAATAACTAAGTATTGGATTCAACCCGCGCTCATTTGAATCACTTCATGGATTTTATCACGAGTGATCATGAGACGATAATATCTTGTATTCTTGAAACCTAGAGATATGAGTTGTTACTATGAGTTGGTTATACATTGATTGCACGAAAACGCATTTGGTAACTCGATGTTATAAAATGTGCCTTTGTGTATGATTCAACAAGTAGTAGAACAAGCCATATGAGTCGAAGTTTATCCATTCCTTTTACCTTCGGGATAAAAGCGATATATGTGGGCCCCTCGATGATTTAGCGATGACACATGTGAGTGCTTGGCCAAGCCAGGACTGATTTGATTTGTTCAATCAGTCAGTCATCATAAATCGAAAATCGAGAAACAACAAATGGACAGAGAGAATGATTATAATCCATGTCTCAGTCCATATGATATCTAGAATGGAGGAATATATGATCCCTTATCTAATGGACAAGTCATTGACAAGGTCAGAGTTCGACAGCGGCTTTAAGAGCTACGATTGCCAGTTAGGTTTTGAAGTCATACTCAATAATAGTTTTAGACTTATCCAAGTGGGAGACTGTTGGATTAATGTCTAAGTCCATAACTATATTTGGTATGTACTTGACCCGACCCGGCATGGTCCATTTGGGTTGCACTTCACCGGCACAATTTATATGGATAGTCTTTTGAGAATAGTATATTTATGATTTATATTAATATATTATAAGTTCTAATATATTAATATGGAATCATATTATTTAATTAGTATTGATCAAGAATTAATTTAGAAATAATTAAGTGATCAAAAAGAACTAATTAAATATGGACTCTTATATATATGGAATGGGCCAAGTTCATTTAGGTTGGGCTAAGCTTTCATGGATGGTCCATGGAGCTTTTAACCCATGGATCCTATGTAAATGAAAGGTCATGGGTATTAGGGTTTACATGGATGTAACCATAATCCTCCATAATATATAAAGGGGTCCTTGGCTCACAAAATTGGAACAAGTGTGTGAAAATAAGAGTGGGCCGATTTTAGTGTGCATACATATTCTCTCAAGTTCTTCCAAGGTATTTTGGTGATTTGTGATTCCATTTGAGGCTTCCACACTATTGGAGCTAAGCTCTTAAAGCTTGAAGACATCAAGCTACATCAAAAGGTATGTCATCTAATTAGAACTTTGTAGTATAGGTGCTTCATAATATGCTAGTTAGGATGAAACCTTGGAATAGTTAATATTTGCATGTATAATAGAGAAAACATAGATCCAAGGTTTATAGGGTTGCATGTACACCATAGGAGTGTTAGAATACTCAAAACCCAACACCAAACCTGAATCCTCGTCCAGCATTTCAAGGACCCACACCCATGTGGGCCACAAACTTGAATCGATGGAGTCAGGAACAGGGTCAACCCATTCCCTACAATGGACATAGAAGCTTCTACAACCTCACTGAGGAAGGTTCAGCTGACAGGGTCTTACCCATCATGGTTCGTAGGATTGCTCGGAACACCGAGCAAGGTCGAGCGACTATCGACCGAGTCGTGGAGATTGACGCCAACTCTAGCGTTAAGACAGTCCGCATTCTCCAACTTGAGTCTGCTCATGAAAGGACTCAGGTCCGCAATGCAGTTATGCAAAGAGAACTTGCTGAAACCCAAGCTGAAGTCAGGGAACTTCGAGCTCAGCAAGCAAGATCTGATAGGCGCGTGAGGGACATAGAACGTCTTCTGTCGGAGGCAAGAACTCACTCTAGTAGTTCTCGTCGCCGTTAGAGTCTCATCGACTTCTCTTTAGGATATAACCTAGCTTGTGTAAAAACTCTAGTCTAATTTCCTATCTTCGTAAATCTTAGACCCGTTAGGTCTCTATTAGGTTGTACTCTGTCAAAATTTTCCCATATTGGTTGATGTAAGACCTACTTCTAGGTCATTTTCCCCGAACTCATTACATCTGTAATTCCAGTGTTATTGACAGATATCTAATCTCATGGAAATTTGTATCCCAATGCTATCATCTGTTAGTTCTAGATCTACATTCAATCGTGCTATTCATTTGTGCTGTTGGACTATGGAGAGTTAGTCCATGAGTCATTCTCATCAATTTTCCTATTAAATTCTTATCAATGTCTTCATCTTTCTAAACTTATAGTTGAAAGATGCCTCCTCGTAAATCGACAAGACGCGATCCTCCGATAACTACAACACCGCCTGCTCCTCAATTCGATACGGCAGCTCTAAATGCTACTGTAGCTGCGGCTGTGGCTACAGCCATGGCACAATATCATTCTTCTGGTTCCATTGGAGGAGGAACCCCCGTTCAATCTAATCATGGTGAAATCCCTGTGCGCTTGAGAGAGTCCTTCGACAAGGACTTCTCCAACTGCAAGCCAATGTCCTTTAAAGGGACTGGCAGAGTCATTGCCCTCTCGCAATGGTTCGAAAAGACGGAGTCGGTCTTCGAGATTTGCTCCTGCTCTGCAGCGAGTAAAGTCAAGTTTGTCGCTTGCACTTTCGAAGGGAAAGCCCTGACATGGTGGAATAGCCATGTCAAGTCACTAACTCTTGTAGTAGCAAACGACATGGGCTGGGAAACTTTGAAAGACCTCATGATTGAGGAATACTGCCCGAGTTGCGAAATCCAAAAGCTAGAGGAGGAACTGTGGAGCCTAACCATAAGGGCTCCGACATAGTCTCCTACACCGCCAGGTTCTGCGAACTGGTGGCCCCCTGTCCCAACATGGTTCACACAGAGGGAAAGAAGATTGAAAGGTACATATGGGGGTTGGTGCCTCCATTCTAGGGCAATGTTTTGGCTTCAAACCCCACTACATTTGATAGTGCCAAACGATTGGCACAGCGGCTCATAGACCATGGGGTTCGTACCCCGGCCGCAACAACGACCCTGGCCATCTCAGAACCCGCCAAAACCGCTGATTCCAAGCGGAAGTTCTGGGATGACAAAAAGAAGAAGAAGGCTGCCAAAAAGCAGCAGGTCGTGGCAGTTCATGGTGCGATAGCACCTGCCGCTGCTGCTCCGGTAAAGTAGTACGCTGGAAGTTTGCCTAAGTGCAACAAATGAAACTTGCACCACGTCGGTGCCTGCCGGGAAATGCAGTGTATGAACTGCAACAGGAAGGGGCACACAGCCCATTTCTGTAAAGCTCCGGCGAGGCTAATCAACCAAGTCCCCGACACAGGAGTGGGCCAAGCTTGCTACGGTTGTGGCGAGGTAGGCCACTACAAAAGAAACTGCCCGAAGGCAGGGAATGTCGGTGGAGTGGCAAGAGTTCTGGCCATTGGCCATGAGGAAGCGGTTGCCGACCCCACAGTGGTCATTGGTACGTTTCTCCTCGATAACTCTTATGCATGCATACTATTTGATAGTGAAGCGGAGAGGAGCTTCGTGAACCAAAAATTTGCTCATTTACTTAAGCAAAAATCACAAGCACTTAAAGAACCGTTCACCGTAGAAATGGCTAACGGAAAGACAGAGAGCACTAGCAGTATATTCATAGGGTGTACCCTAACACTAGATAGCCATTCATTTTCAATCGACCTCATGCCGGTCTCAATTAAAAGTTTTGACGTCATTATCGGCATGGATTGGTTGAGTCTTCATCGTGTTGACATCATGTGTTATGAAAAGGTTGTTCGCCTTAATCTACCGCTTGACGAAAATCTAGTAGTTTGTGGCGACAAACCCGGCACGAACCTTCGTATCATCTCGAGCATTCAAGCTCAAAAATTCTTGCTAAAGGAATGTCGCGCATTCCTTGCTCATGTGGTCGATGTGAGCCAAGAAACGAAAGACATTCAGAACATTCCAGTAGTACGCGACTTTCCCGACATCTTTCCGGAAGAACTCCCAGGATTACCTCCGCAACGTCAAGTCGAGTTCAGAATCGACTTAGTTCCAGGGGCTACCCCCGTAGCCAAATCGCCTTATCGTCTAGCACCTGCAGAGATGCAAGAACTGTCCTGTCAACTTAACGAGCTGCTCAGCAAGGGCTTTATCAGACCAAGCTTCTCACCCTGGGGAGCTCCAGTCTTGTTCGTCAAGATGAAAGACGGATCGTTTCGTATGTGCATCGACTACAGGGAGCTCAACAAACTGACCGTCAAAAATCGTTATCCTTTGCCTCGTATCGACGATTTATTTGACCAACTTCAAGGGGCGAAATTCTTTTCAAAAATCGACTTAATATCCAGATATCACCAACTACGAGTGCTAGGGGAGGATGTTCCTAAGACAGCCTTCCGAACTCGTTATGGGCACTACGAATTCGTAGTGATGCCGTTCGGATTAACAAACGCGCCTGCTATATTCATGGACTTAATGAATAGGGTGTGTCATCCTTACTTGGATCAGTTCGTCATCGTCTTCATCGATGACATACTTATCTACTCTCGTAGTAAGGAGGAACATAGTCAACATCTGCGACAGGTCTTAGAAACACTTCGTTCAGACAAGCTCTATGCGAAGTTCTCGAAATGCGAATTTTGGATCCGACGAGTCGAATTCTTAGGGCACGTGGTTAGCGAAGAGGGAATACACGTGGACCCATCCAAAATTAAAGCCAGTGAGAGTGGTCAGCACCGAAGACGCCTACATAAATTCGTCAATTTCTAGGCCTCGCTGGCTACTATCGCAGGTTCATTCAGAACTTCTCCCGCATTGCGAAACCTCTTACATCACTGACCCAGAAGGGCGTGGCCTTTGACTGGGAAGAGAAGCAGGAGAGAGCGTTCCAAACGCTCAAAAGAGCCTTGTGCACCGCACCAATACTATCCCTCCCCGAAGGGATAGAAGACTTTGTTGTCTATTGTGATGCGTCAAATCAAGGACTCGGATGTGTTCTGATGCAGCGAGGTAAGGTCATCGCCTATGCCTCGAGACAGCTGAAGACACATGAGCTCAACTACACTACCCACGATCTTGAACTAGGAGCAGTTGTGTTTGCTCTGAACATCTGGAGACACTACCTGTACGGCACAAAAAGCACTATCTT
Source organism: Lactuca virosa (assembly GCF_052849685.1). Taxonomy (NCBI): domain Eukaryota; kingdom Viridiplantae; phylum Streptophyta; class Magnoliopsida; order Asterales; family Asteraceae; genus Lactuca; species Lactuca virosa. The sequence goes on from NC_136426.1 coordinate 246,728,671, forward strand.
TATAGACCACAAAAGCCTACAACATATATTCGACCAGAAGGAGCTCAACATGAGACAACGACGATGGGTCGAGCTACTCAGTGATTACGAATGCGAAATTCTTTATCATCCGGGTAAAGCCAATGTAGTAGCTGACGCCCTAAGTCGGAAAGAATATTCTGGTCGTAGAGTCAAATCTTTGACTATGACTATCCATTCACACTTGTCCACACAAATTAAGGAGGCTCAGCTCGACGCTTTGAAACCTGAAAATGTGGCGGTTGAATCCCTGAGAGGGATGGATAAGAACTTGGAAGTCAAGGGTGGCGGAGCTTATTATTTCATGGATCGGATCTGGACCCCGAAACTCGGTGGTTTCAGAGACTTGGTCATGAACGAGGCGCACAACACTCGTTATTCCGTCCACCCAGGTTCAGATAAGATGTATCTGGATCTTAAAAAGCTTTACTGGTGGCCTAACATGAAAGCAGAGATTACTACCTTCGTGAGTAAATGCCTTACTTGCGCCAAGGTCAAGGTCGAATACCAGAAACCGTCAGGATTACTCCAGCAACCGGAGATACCTGAATGGAATTGGGAGCGGATCACTATGGACTTCATAAGCAAGTTGCCCAAGACAACGGGTGGACTTGATACCATATGGGTCATCGTCGACAGATTGACCAAGTCCGCACACTTCCTACCTATCAAAGAAACAGACAAGATGGAGAAGCTTACGAGAACCTACATACGGGAGATTGTACGACTTCACGGTGTTCCCATATCCGATTACAAAGTTCCCTAGGAACTAGGTTGGACATGAGTACAGCCTACCATCCACAGACCGACGGACAAAGTGAGAGGACTATCCAAACCTTGGAAGATATGTTGCGAGCCTGTGTGATCGAATTTGGGAAAGCATGGGATACTCATTTACCCCTTGTCGAATTTTCCTACAACAACAGTTACCACACGAGCATAAAGGCTGCTCCATTCGAGGCCCTCTATGGCCAAAAGTGCAGATCCCCTCTGTGTTGGGCTGAGGTGGGTGATACCCAGTTAGCTAAAGGACGAGTTCCATACAGCACTCTCACAGGTCCGGAAATCATACGGGAAACGACAGAGAAGATCGTTCAGATTCGTGAACGATTGAAAGCCTCTAGAGACCGACAGAAAAGCTACGCTGATAAACGAAGGAAACCATTGGAATTCCAGGTGGGCGACCGTGTTCTATTGAAGGTCTCACCCTGGAAAGGCTTGATACACTTTGGAAAGCGTGGAAAGCTAAATCAAAGATACATAGGGCCTTTCGAGATTCTCGCTAGAATCGGCCCTGTAGCTTACAAGCTTAACTTACCGCCCGAACTCTGTAACGTACATTCTACTTTCCACGTCTCGAACTTGAAAAAGTGTCTGTCCGACGAGACTCTTGTAATCCCACTCGACGAGATCGAGATCAACGAGAGCCTCAACTTCGTGGAAGAACGTGTAGAGATCATGGACCGAGAGGTCAAGCAAACGAAACAAAGCCATATCCCGATAGTGAAGGTTCGTTGGAACGCCAAGCGAGGACCTGAATTCACTTGGGAACGAGAGGATCAGATGAAACTGAAATATCCTCGTCTTTTTACTTAGTTATTTGTAACTACTTATTGCTTAAACTCTAATTTCAGGACGAAATTCCCTCTAACGGGGGGATGATGTGACAATCCGAAATTTTTACCTTAAACACTTATTCAAATAAATGAAGGTTAGACTCGTTTTGCTATCTTCTTGCACTTTTAGAGTCTATTTAAGTGTTCTAAACCTAGTACAATCAAGGTAGGAACCTAGAAATGGGATAAATCGATGCGTATCAAGCAAAATCGTGCCAAACACACCAACACAAGGTGTGTGCGGCCGCACACCCGAGTGTGCGGCCAACCAGCCGCACACAGCCGACCGCACACCCATCCCAGCCGCACACTCCCACCTATATATAGAACACTTAGTCATTTTTGAACACTTTTCCACTTCTTCAAAGCTAGAACTCGAAATCCTCTCAAGTATCATCCCAATCTTCATCTTGATTTTCATAAAAAGGGAGTAATCCTTCCTTTTATTTGTTGATATACGACCTTAACTAGCAAAAGACTTTGGTTTGATCCATCAAAACATCCTTTTTTAGTCAAGAACACCAAGAACACGCACTAGTTTTGGACCATAAACACCCTTTCAAGCCTCTATAACGTGTATACACTTATCATAACTTGTTATATGCTAAGAACACTTGATGATATGCTAGAAAAACATGATTTTATCATGTTCATGAAGGGTGTGTGGCCGCACACATCATGGTGGCCGCACACACCCTTTTTAGGTCCAAAAATGGCAATGAACTCCATATAAGGCTAAAGCATGAAGTAAGAAACCTTCCTAGATGATTTCTAAAGCCTTAAAATACGTTTTGGCACATTCCATAGGGAATGTGCGGCCGCACCCACACCCTGGCCGCACACCCTGGCAGCACACACACAAATAGTGTGCATTTTGACCATACACTCCCTTGTATAGCCATATACCCCTTATATACAATCATATATGGTTGTAACACTTCAAAATAAGTGTTTACTAGTCCCTTAGGTGGTCTCAATTCAATAAATTAGTTGTTTTAAGCACTAATTATGTTCATATATGTATCATTATATGTTAAATAGGATCCGCCTGTGTGTTCAAGTCTTCACTTGACACTTAGCATCCTATACCATCCGTGCATCCAAACCACTCACTACAGGTGAGTTCATACCCCTTAATTAACCTTTTAAATGTTTTAAATGTTTTTATGGGGGGGGGGGATACAAGTTGAACAATTATAGTTATTATATCAATCACATGTGATTAATAACTACCAAACAAGTGGATTTCTTACTTTTCAAACTGTGTTACCAAACTGTTTTACTTCAAACTGTTTTACAAACTCTTTTTCATACCAAATGCTTTTGTCAAACTCTTTTACATGTCAAATACGGTTACTTAAACTCTTTTAAACTTATATTCTATTAAAAGTGTATCTATATAGATATAGTTATATAAGTAGGATTGAAAGGACTTAGGACTGATAGCTCACCTTACTTCCTGTTCCTTGTTTGGTTGTGGACTTAGGGTATTAGGGTTATTTGTCCGAAGGTCGTTTGAATCCTAGTTATATATTATGTATATGTATATAGATATAAAAGGTTATTTCTTTCCAGTTCAATACCTTTGGGTAGCAAGGGTATACAAACATGTTCGTACGTACAAACAACATTACTAGTAAACTATAATAGGTATAGTTTAGGAAGTTACAAATCTATTACTAGACCAATGAAACATACAATGAGTCAGTTCATACATGTGTCATAACTTATAGTGATGAGAAACAAACATAACTTATAGTGATGAGAAACAAACATAACTTATAGTGATGAGAAACAAGCATAATACATAGTGAAGAGAAACAAACAATACCATACAGAGAGAACATACATACAGGCTAGACAGAGGAAGAACACACAATACAGCTAGCACATACATTACATATACATTATTACAGTTATGTGAGCCACGTAACGGGGCATGGCACCACCTGCCATGACCGTTTTGTATCCAGAATCTCCTAAATTGGGGAGCGTATGAGCTTGTGTATAGATCTATACTGGTTGACTATCCTACACCTTGCTGCTCACTACAGTGGGACTTGCAAGTCTACGGGTGCTAAACGTCATTTCTTACGATGTCTTACATCATCGTTTTTCTATGAGTCGGTAGCAGGGTACAGGCCGATCACATGGTACTTTAAATAACAATTGGTTTAAGGTAGTTAGTACAACAGTAGTTACTTAATACAACACTACAGTACTATTTCATTTTCCCATTACATTCACTTTGTGAACATTCACACAATGAACAGTAATGTAAAAACTATATTTTTGGTTAATGATAGTCAGATTTGGGAAAATACATACTCTTACAAGAGACACACACGCAGACACTAGATGTCTTGGTAGAAGGCTACTTTTAGTAGGAAACATAGGGTTTTCTAGGAGAATTCAAACTTTTACAAGCTTATACAAACATCTTACAAACATCTTATAAACATCTTACAAACATCTTACAAATGCTTTCATACAAATACAGACACTAATATACCTATGATCTCACCAGCTTTAAAGCTGATAAACTCTTTCAAAATAACTTGTATTCTCAGGTCACCAGTAGACAGGTACCGGTGCCAGGTTTTGAGAAGATGGAGCTCGTTCAATACTCATCTTTTATTTTGATACATATTCTTGGTCTCTATTTTACTTGATAGAACACACTTGTAGGAAATTATATTATTAATGCATGGGATGATGTTGTTGCTTGTTTACTACTCTGCATTTTTGTGATACTGAACCTGACGTCCTCCACCCCCGAACGTTTCCATCGTTCCGGTTTTGGGGTGTGACAGCAACCTCCATGGAAGATTCCGAATTCGAAACCGTAGGAACTCGACTCCTTACATCAGTAGCTCCCATGGTTATTTTTTGCTTAGGTGGGGAAAGATCAATCATGACATCAGTTCGACTCATCACACCTTCCAAAGAAAGAGTCTTTTCACCGCCTAACCCTAATTTTCTTTTAGGAGGCAAACTTTTCAAAGAAACTTTAACAGAAGAAGAAGGGGGTTTTTCGCTAGCACATTCCGCTTTCGCAACTTTCTTAGCCGAAGAAGGAAGAGCATTAATAGTGGGGTCAGAACCAGAAGCATTTATAGAAGAATCGATACTAGATTCATATCGGACATGGGAGTTCGGGATAGAAGTATCCTCACTACTTGCTTGGAACCAACAAGATGTTTTTATGTAAACGCTCTAGAAGGGTAACAATTTTACCCCTTAGGTTCTTCATCGACCGCTTCCCAATTCGAGTCCAATAAGAACTCAAACCAGCCATACCCAGCATGGTTTCATCAAGATCTGCCCATTTTATGAAAATTCAGAGAGAATATCAACAATCTTTTGTTCCTCAGTAGTCAGAATTGGGGTAGGATCAACAAGCCCATCGACCGAAATACCATAAGCCATGGCCTCTGGAAATACAGACATACAAACGAAGAAAAATTGCTCCTTCCACCTCTTGATTGAAGTTGGAAGCCCAATGCGAACATCTATCAATCCATAACATAAGGAAAAGGATAGAGAATTGCACTAGACATCGTCATGTAAAAATGACGAAACAGGGTAAGCATGGGTACGAAGTTCAAGGCAGAGTAAAGCATGACAATGCATATAACTTTCCAAAACCCATTCAGAGTAATGGATGCAACGTGAAGCCCATATTAGACCAAAACAACCCTTAAAAAATCAAATGCTGGTTGCCGGAGACCAGACTTAAAAAATACGCGATACACTCAAACAAATCCATCCGAAGCATCGACAATAGACACGCTGGACTCAAGGAGACGAGGATGGAACTTTGGATCGATATCATATTTCATCATGATATCAGCCAAAGTTTTTGAGGTAAGAAATGGTATCACAGTGTGAATGTTTAAAATATTTTCGCTAGCCATACTTGAGTTTGTTCGAACATGCAGTTAGTGAAGAATGGCGGACGAAAAACGATACTTATAGAGAAGAAGTGGAGCATTTATAGAAGAGACAACAAGGTGGTTACAAACTACAAACGCCTTTAAATGAAAAAGAATATGAATAGATATTTATCGTTATGATGATAAATGCTATGGCCACCAAACCATCATGTCAACTTTAAATCCTGATGGTCATACTTATCCGATTCCAATGGATACATCGTCGAAATATGAAGTTTGAATCATTACTTTCGAAAAAAGTAATAATCCAAACCGGGGGGAGGCTTAATATGGTATATAGCCTAAGAGCATGCATATACCCTCACCATAAAGATGGCCAAACCATGATGACGACCAAACCATAAAGATGATTGAACCATAAAGATGGTCTAACCATACGTAACATCCCAAATTTCGAGTCCAAAAATTTCATTTTAATTAACGGTTTATAAAACATTCATAAGAAAACTGCGTAACAATATATCATTTTGTGAATCAATGTATCATGTCTGAAAACCCAAAACATATAATAGCAACATGCCAGAGTACAATCCCAGAATATCTCAAGTGCGGAAAATCAATGCGTGTGTGTATGATGTGCCGCTACCGCGCCAGCTCTTTCCCCTTCGCTGAAGAGGTACCTGAAACCAAAACTGTAAACTGTAAGCACGAAGCTTAGTGAGTTCCCCCATCCTACCACATACCATACAAACATATAGCATTCATACTGCCGAGCAATTTTGGGGTGCCCGACCTACCCAGTACGACCATTCTGGGGTGCCGACCAACCCGTGTCAAGCCATTCTGGGGTGCTGACCTACCCATGTCAAGCCATTCTTGGGTGCTGACGTACCCTTCGGTCCTACCAATCGAGTATCGGGGACTATTCCACCTCCTACTGCTACTATCACATATATCATAACGTAAACATATTGTCAGACGTTTATGGGGTGTCCGACCTACCCTTCGGTCCTAACAACCAACCTTGGGGACTATTCCCTCCCTGGTACCACTATCACATATAACATATCATGCCAGCCTTTAAACATACCATCACATACTGTCAAACATATCCGGGGTGTCTGACCTACCCTTCGGTCCTAACAACCGAATTCTACTACTATCACATATAACATATCATGCCAGCATATAACATATCAGGTAGTAGCAACCAAGATGAATATCACAAAGACAATCATCCAACATACAACTCCTACTAGTAGGCCGGCATTGTGGCCGTAGACCCACCGCTACTGGAAGGTAACTCACCTCGAACGAGTAGCTGCTGATAATCTGTGCGGGATACCTCTGTCTGCTGCTGCTCCGGAAATCCTCCGGCTATAATCCCCACAAAACACTTAATTAGAGTCTGATATCCATTATTAGGGTAAAATGACCATTTTACCCCTAACCAAGTCCAAGTCAAGGTCAAAGTCAACTTCCAGTTGACCCGACTCGCCGAGTTGGGCCGCCAACTCGTCGAGTCCCTATCTTTTCAACTGTCCTCATCCACGACTCTACTCGTCGAGTTTAGTAACGACTCGACAAGTTCTCCTTCTACACAACCCCTAATGAACCTTCATCCGACTCGCCGAGTTGTATGAACAACTTGTCGAGTCCATCTTCATCCTATGAACACGTCATGTCCTCTACTCGGCGAGTTGTATGAACAACTCGTCGAGTTCATCTTCAAAAGTTGGGAGATTTCCTTGGACTCGCCGAGTCTGTTCATGGACTCACATAGTCCCATGAACTCCAGGTTGAAGGCTAAGTCTAGTACGTTGGGTCACTCCTTTGGACCTTCAACAACCCTTCTAACACCCAAATGTGCTCTTTTGACCCTTAACAGATATGGGGACTTTATGCCTTGGACTCGTCGACTCCTAAGAACGGACTCGCCGAGTCCATAACGTTCAAGTCCTATTTTCTCGATTTCTGATGTACAACTTTTGTCCACATGATAGATCCAAGCCCCTAAGCTCGATCTAGCACATAAAGTCATGAACTTTACGTGCATGCATGGGACTTTTGAGCCTAAAAGGCGCTAAAATGGCTCTTATGTTGCTTGGGACCTTCCTTGAGTGCAAAAGCAACCCCTAACTGCCTTGTGACCCTTCCATGGACCTAGATCCGAAGCTTCAACCCCCAACCATGCTTGCAATCATGGTTGGTTACCAAGAATGGCTTATAAAAGCCCTAAATCTCCCCAAAAAGGGATCTAACAAAGGAACAAGCAAGGTATAGACTTTATACCTTCTGAGAACAGCAAATGATGCACCAAACTCGAATCCTTCAGTCTCCTCTTGATCCTTCTATGCTCTTCCTTCTTCCTTGTGATCAAAATCCACAAAATCACAAAAAAGCCTTGAATATTGCACCAAAACACTTAGGGTTTGCTAGGGAGGGTTTCTGGGAGCAATAGGGACGAGTGGGGGCTGAATGAAATGATTAAACAGGGTGCAAACCCTCAGATTACGGTTTTTGTCCAGACAGAGCCTACTCGTCGAGTCCAGGATCCGACTCGATGAGTCCCATACTTAAACCCCGTGTTCTATCCCGCTTCGACTCGGCGAGTTGGGCCATCAACTCGCCGAGTCCCAGGCCAAAAATGTAAAATTACATAAATGAAATACATACCAGGAACCAGGTGCTACAAATCTCGCCCACTTATTTCAGACTTCATCCTCGAAGTCTGCTGCTCGCTCCGGATAATGCTCCATCATCTCATCTACCGGCTCCCAAGTCCATTCTGAGCCCTTCTGGTGCTGCCATTGCACCTTCACGAGCTCCACCCTCTTGTTTCTCAGATCCTTCGACTTCCGGTTGAGGATTGCTACAGGTCGCTCGATGTAGTTCAGGTTGTCATCGACCTGAATATCCTCTAAGGGTACCACTGCTGAGTCGTCCACGAGGCACTTCCGCAGCTGGGAGATGTGGAAAGTGTTGTGGATCTGGCTGAGTTCGGCTGGCAGATCCAACCTGTACGCCACCTTGCCCACCCGGGCTAAAACCCTGAAGGGTCCGATATATTTGGGGCCCAACTTGCCCCGCTTCCTGAATCGGATGACGCCCTTCCATGGCGACACCTTCAGAAGGACCATATCCCCGAACTGAAACCCCAGGTCTGATCGGCACTTTTCTGCCGACTCTGAGCAGTCTGAGGCCTGCTCCGGACCTGTTGAATCCTCTCCGTCGTCTTGAGCACCACTTCGGTGCTCCCCAGGACCCTCTGGCCAACCTCACCCCAACATATCGGGGTCTTGCACTTCCTCCCGTACAACATCTCGAAGGGAGGACGATCGATACTCACGTGATAGCTGTTGTTATACGAGAACTCAGCCAATAGGAGGTAAGTATCCCAGCTACCACCGAAGTCTAGCACACATGCCCTTAGCATATCCTCCAAAGTCTGGATGGTCCACTCGCTCTGACCATCCGTCTGCGGGTGAAATGCAGTGCTAAAGTGCAGACGAGTACCCAACTCGTTATGAAACTTCTTCCAAAACTTGGAAGTGAACCGCACATCCCTGTCTGAAATCACCGAAACTGGCACCCCGTGCCGCGCCACCACCTCCCTGATGTAGATGTCGGCCAACTTCTCGGCCGAGATGCTCTCCTGAATTGGAATAAAATGGGCGCTCTTGGTCAATCGATCGACGATGACCTAAATCGAATCCACTCCCCGCGCGGTCCTGGGAAGCTTTGTGATAAAATCCATTGTGATGTCTTCCCACTTCTACAGCGGGATATCCAACGGCTGCATCTTGCCGTGTGGTCTCTGATGCTCGGCCTTGACCTTCCTGCAGGTCAAGCACCGCTCCACGTACCATGCCACATCCCGCTTCATGCAGGGCCACCAATAGTCCACACGAAGATCCCTATACATCTTCGTCGCCCCAGGATGAATGGAGAATCGAGATTTGTGCGCCTCCTCCATCAGAACCTGGCGCACACCCTCGTGGTACGGCACCCACACCCTACGGTGGAGGGTCAACAGTCCTCGATTATCATAATCGAAGGAGGAAACCTGGCCTACAATCTGCTCACTCTTCCGATGTTCCTCCTTCATGGCCTCCTGCTGGGCCTTTCGAATCTGCTCCAACAGTGGAGTAACCACGGTCATCCTTATGCAGGTATCCCTAATCGGCGCTGCCTTGCGGCTAAGCGCGTCAGCCACAACGTTGGCCTTTCCCGGGTGGTGGAGGATCTCAAAATCATAATCCTTTACCACATCAAGCCACCGACGCTGCCTCATAATTAGATTTGGCTGGTCCATGAGATACCTCAGGCTCTTATGGTCAGTGTAAATGGTACAACGGACCCCATAGAGGTAATGACGCCAAATCTTGAGGGCGAATACAATAGCCCCCAGCTCCAAATCAAGCGTTGGGTAGTTTGCCTCGTGAGGCTTCAGCTGCCTCGAAGCGTAGGCGATGACATGCCCTCTCTGCATCAATACCATGTCCAAACCTGAAATAGACGCGTCGCAGTACACAACAAAATCCTCTACACCCTCTGGCAAGGCTAAGATCGACGCCTCGCACAACCTCTGCCTCAGGGTCTCAAACGCTGCCTGCTGCTCAGGCCCCCAACGAAAGACTACGACCTTCTTCGTCAGCCGCGTCAAGGGTACGACTACCTTGGTGAAATCCAGGATGAATCTCCGATAGTAGCCGGCTAATCCTAGGAAACTCCGAATCTCAGATGGAGACTTCGGAACCTCCCATCTCATCACGGCCTCCACCTTGGCCGGGTCGACCAAAATACCGTTCTGGTTGACAAGGTGTTGAAGAAACTACACCTCGCGCAACCAAAACTCACACTTGGACAACTTGGCGTACAAGCTCTCTCTCCTCAGAGTATCCAAAACTTGTCGCAGATGCTCCTCATGCTGCTCCTGCGTCTTGGAATAGACCAAGATGTCGTCAATGAAAACTATCACGGACCGATCCAGCATCGGTCTACACAGGCGGTTCATGAGGTCAATGAACGCGGCAAGAGAATTGGTGAGCCCGAAAGGCATCACCACGAACTCATAGTGGCCATAGCGCGTCCGGAACGCAGTCTTCTGTACATCCTCCTCTCTGACCCTCATCTGATGATATCCTGATTGCAGATCAATATTGGAGAACCAAGATGCTCCCTATAGCTGGTCAAAGAGGTCATCAATCCTCGAGAGTGGGTAACGGTTCTTCACCGTCACCTTGTTCAGCTCCCTATAATCTATACACATCCGATGCAACCCGTCCTTCTTCTTCACAAACAGAATCGGGGCTCCATAGGGGTGAACTGCTCGGTCTAATGAATCCCTTGTCTAACAGCTCCTGCAGCTGTGTAGACAACTCCTGCATCTCAGGAAGAGCCAACCAATACGGTGCCTTGGCTATCGGAGCCGCACCAGGGACTAGGTCGCTCTGGAGGTATCCCAGGGAGCTCCTCTGGGAACACATCTGCGTAGTCTCGCACCACCGGAACGTCACTCATCGTCGCCTTTCCCGCCTCCCGGGTATCCATGACATAGGCGACATCTCCTGCGCAACCCTGCTGAAGGTAACGCCTAGCCCTTGCTGCCGAACATAAAGCCGGTCCTCGCTGTGGCCTCTCGCCCTGAATCACCATCTTTCCCCCACTTGGGGTCCTGATCCGCACCAACTGCTGCGCGTAGTAGATCACCACCCGATTGGGGCTTAGCCAATCCATGCCGATAATAACCTTGTTCCCCCGCAAAGGTATGGGAACCAAGTCTACCAGGTAGCGCTCCTCGAATAATCTCAACACACAATCTCGGAATACCGCCGATGCTCGCACCGATCGATCATCGGCAATCTCTACCTCTAAAGGGCAATCCAACATGCCTGAAGAGTCGGGAAACCTCTTGTTGAGCGCAAGAGAAACAAATGATCGGGTAGCACCCGAATCAAACAATACCTGAACTGGGATACCGTTCACATGGAACGACCCTAAACATAGCACATAGCACATATCAATATCATAAACATCATATAAATAAATCAGAGGGAAAGAATCATACCCGTCACCACATCGGGTGAGGCGCGTGCCTCCTCGGTCGTCAACTGGAAAGCCTGGCTCCTCACCACTGGAGCCTCTGCCTTGCCCTGCCGGCCATCGGTAATCCGCAGGGTCGCCGGAGCTGGCGCCTTCACTGGCGCTGCTGCTGTCAACTGGGGGCAATTGGCCTTCTTGTGGCCCCTCTGGTTGCATTGGAAACACAGCAACTCAGATGTCCGAATAGTGGGTGCAGGGGCGGTACAATCCCTGCTGAAGTGCCCCGTCTTGCCGCACTTGTAGCAGCCGGACTATCCCAACCTACACGCCCCTCATGCGGCCTGCCGCATTTCCTGCAGCGCCCTGTCCTGACTGGCCTTTCGGCCTACCATCTGATCCCTTGGGCTTCTTCCGCGAAGCCCCAGTCACCTGCCCCTCGTCTACCTTCCTCTTCCGGATGTGCTCCAGATCAATCTCCCTTTCCCTTGACCTGACAATCATGGGATCCAGGGTAGGGCAAGCTGAAAAACTGACATGCTCCCGAATGTCGGCTCGCAACATGTCATGGTAGCGGGTCCTCCTCATATCCTCATCTCCCGCATACTGGGGCACTAGCAACGCCCTCTCCCGGGACGTGGCGTTGATCTCCGCCACAGTCTCCGTAGTCTGTCATGGACTCGCCGAGTCCCATGAACTCCAGGTTGAAGGCTAAGTCCAGTACGTTGGGTCACTCCTTTGGACCTTCTACAACCATTCTAACACCCAATTGTGCTCTTTTGACCCTCAACAGTTATGGGGACCTTATGCCTTGGACTCGTCGAGTCCCAAGAACGGACTCGCCGAGTCGATAACGTTCAAGTCCTATTTTCTCGATTTCTGATGTACAACTTTTGTCCAAATGATAGATCCAAGCCCATAAGCTCGATCTAGCACATAAAGTCACGAACTTTACGTGTATGCATGGGACTTTTGAGTCTAAAAAGCCCTAAAATGGCTCTTATGTTGCATGGGACCTTCCTTGAGTGCAAAAGCAACCCCTAACTACCTTGTGACCCTTCCATGGACCTAGATCCGAAGCTTGAACCCCCAACCATGCTTGCAATCATGGTTGGTTACCAAGAATGGCTTATAAAAGTCCTAAATCTCCCCAAAAAGGGATCTAACAAAGGAACAAGCAAGGTATAGACTTTATACCTTCTGAGAACAGCAAATGATGCACCAAACTCGAATCCTTCAGTCTCCTCTTGATCCTTCTATGCTCTTCCTTCTTCCTTGTGATCAAAATCCACAAAATCACTCAAAAGCCTTGAATCTTGCACCAAAACACTTAGGGTTTGCTAGGGAGGGTTTCTGGGAGCAATAGGGATGAGTGGGGGTTGAATGAGATGATTAAATAGGGTGCAAACCCTCAGATTAGGGTTTTTGTCCAGACAGAGCCTACTCGTCGAGTCTAGGATCCGACTCGACAAGTCCCATACTTAAACCCCGCGTTCTATCCCACTTCTACTCAGCGAGTTGGGCCATCAACTCGCCGAGTCCCAGGCCAAAAATGTAAAATTACATAAATAAAATACATACCAGGAAGCAGGTGCTACACCATAAGCTGCCAATCGACAATGACCGAACCAAGGTGGCATACCTCAATTAAGAGCAATCTGACACTCAAAGATAACAATTAAATACGGAAAATTGCCATTAAGTACCAAAGAACAATGGAACAAACAAAAATATAGGTTGTATCACGAGTGACGTTTGACAAATCCTTTGGATCTCAAAGAACAGTTATTAAATGGCTAAAAAGGACACACTGGCATACCTTTGGTCTACGAGGCCATTAACGCGATAAGACTTCACACCTGCTCGGTAGAGGAATATGTTATTTTTACCGCATCTCGACTACAAATATCATATCCACCCGATGTATAAGGTACGCAACACATACAACATTTTAACAAATGAATCTCATCATACTCCTCGATCGATCTCTGAATTAGGCATCAGAGCGTTGGCTCGGGAATGTTTTCGGTCAACGTTTGACGAATTGTTTGTGTTCTTAGGTTTCATAATCTTCATTAGTCCATCTGTGATACTCACTTACTGAAGACAGAACCCCGTGGCGCAATACCCGAAATTAGAAACTTCTCAAAACTGGATGTTACAATTCTCCCCCACTTAAATCGGATTTCCTCTTCGTCCTTGAAATCCATCTTTGCTAAATTTATAGAAAACAATTTCTTAGGCACCCCTCATGACCTTTTTTGAACCACTCATAAAATAAATGTATCCATAAAGGAGGGGATCACGAGACCATTCGGAAATGGAAACTCCCAATACTGCAAACACAACTCAAGTTCAACGGTAGACTTCCCAAGACCGGAAATCCATCAGTCTGAAACCCTAAAAATCATACTCTAAGATTGTCGTCCAATCTCCTGACAACCCATCCCCTAGTCCCTATAACTAGAAACACCTTCATACCATGTTGAAACGAGCACACTAAATGTTATGACCATAACAACCTAACCAATAACCGCCCTAGAAATTCATGAATGAGAGACCTTTGATGTACATTTGTCTTCCTGAAAAATAATCATTATCCCGTCGCTCCCACAAGCATAACCATGGTCAATACAAAAATATTGTGTGGCATCCAAACTCCCAAAAAATAGCTCACGTACATAACCATCTGAAAAATCATCCAAGAGATCTATATGAATTCTGTAACTGGTAACTTAACTCACACGAAACCATTCATATAATAAATAAGGATTTACTAATAAGAAACTCAGCAAGGAACTATTTAGACATAACCATGACCTTTCTAGTAAGTCAACATTCTACCATTACCCTATCAAAACCTACCAGCTATTGAGCCACCAATAGTATTACCATACGGCTTAAACACTCTACTATGCCAAAAGACTAACGAACCATGACCCGAAGGTCTCACTCACCTAAGTCATATCCACACTAGTTCACGATACGTCATGACACCATCTAATCGTCGGAATGAGAAGATAACATTACTACATTGTTCTTGTCGTCATTAAAACACGGGCCTGAAGACTGATGAACAACACTTAGTGGGCCTATAGTCACACAACCATTATCCCACTGACCTGTAGGAACCTATTCAACACCCCACTCAACACTTAACAAACACAACACGAGCCATACAATTCTATAAAACGCAAACCCTTCCACGGTGTAGACTACTAGCGTGGCAACAACAAACAAAAACATGGTCGTACGTGGCTAGAAATTAAGATAGCCAGTTGAATGATTGTCCCAACTCAAAAGAAATAAATAAAACAAGAACCATGACATAAATTCGAACCTTGTGTTCTCATGCTATCTTACACAATCCACACATATGCCTCACGACGACCTTGATGAACTGTCAAGATTACACACTCCTCAAGAGAACACACCGCACGCCTCAAGAAGAATGTGTTCCTTCTTCATCACAACCTTACAAAAAGGGTGCAATACCAATGGATCGAACTAAATGACAAACCTCAAACTCTAATAAAAACAAGATCCCAGACCTTAAATAAAGTGTACAGATCCTAAATCAATGGCTACTAACCAGTTAAACTCCAAAATTCAGTGGTAAAAATTCCAAGATCACTCATAAATGCTATCAGAACCCAGATCGGATCAAACTAAGTATACCAATTCTATCGACGTGACATCCCAAAACTGAACTCTGTGTAAACCCGAGGTCACACCTGGAAATCTGAACAAGGTCGCTCCGAAATCCGCACTTCCAATATATAAGGACAGCTACCAAAATTGAACCTGCTAGAAACAATAAGTTCTCGACCAAACAATCAGGGGTACATATACCCCAAAACCGATATATACACCTGACATAACTTGATGAAAGGTTGACGAACCAACCATACCTCCAACTGATATGGCTTGACACTTTCAAACTATTGGGTTTTATGTACTATAACACTCTTATGGTGCACATACAACCCTAATGCTTTGGATCTAAGTTTTCTCTAGTTATACATGCAACAAAAATTCATCCAAAGCGTGGAACCTATAACTAGCATACAACTTTGATACTTCAAACATAAAAACTAGTTAGAAGAATACGTCTTAGTTGTAGCTTGTATTACTTGGCCTTTAAAGAGCTTAGTGCCTCAAATTTTGCACCTCTAATGGAATCACAACACACCATGAACAAGTGCAGGACTTTGAGAGAGTGGTTAGGCACACCAAAAATTGGCCATATTCTTCATGGAATACACCAGTCACGATTTTAGGGTTTAGGGAATACATATATAGTGTAGAATTCCAAGAGTCATATGTAAACCCTAATTCTTACACTTAGGCTTATGATCCAATAACTCATATGGACTAACTCTTCATGGACTCTCACATAAACTTAGTCCCTCATGGATCAATAGCCCAAACCATATGTATCACTGATTTACATAATCAGTCCCCGTTAATTTAATTAGTCTCTTTTGATCACTAATTAAATCCAAACTAATTCTTGATCAATACTAATCGAATAATATGATTTCTCAATTTAATATATTATACTTATAATATATTAATAAATCACAAATAACCTCTTTCTCAAATATCCATCCTATCAAATTGCCCTGGTGAATGCAACCCAAAAGGACCATGCTACTCTCGGTTCAAATACATACCAGTTATAGTTATGGACTTAGACACCTAATCCAACAATATCCCACTTGGATAAGTCTAATAACTATAACTGCAAGTACGACTTCAAAACCCGACTAGCAATCGTAGCTCTTAAAACCCGTTGTCGAACTCTGACGCGTCCTTTAGATAAGGGATCATATATTCCTCCATTCTACAAGATATTGTATGAACTAAGACATGGATTATAATCATTCTCTTTGTTCATGTGTTGTTTCCCGATTTTTGATTTATGACGACTGACTAATTCAACAAATCAAATCAGTACAGGCTTGGCCAAGCGCTTAGGGTTGTCATCACTAAATCATCGAGGGGCCCACAGATATCTCTTTTATCCCTTTTAGGGTAAAAGGAACGGATAAACTTCGACTCATATGTGTGCTCTATTTACTCATCAAATCAAATACAACAATACGTTTTATAACACCAAGTTACTGGCGCGTTTACATATCATCAATGTGTAACCGACTTGTAAACTGCAACTATATGTATCCGTTTCAAGAATATAAGATATTATCATGTCACTAATCACTCATGATAATCCAATACTCATGAAGTCCATGAAGTGATTCAGATGAGCGTGGGTTTCATCCAATAGTCAAATCTTATTACAGGAGTACTCATGAACACTGCAGCAAACTTGTGATATGTCTTAACACTTTAGACAATCTATAGACGGATTCATGACAGTCTTACCTCAATACCTACTTCGAAAGTATGATCGACTGTGGATAGTTTGAATAATCTTATTATTCGGGAAGTCAAAACATGCAAAGGGAAACACAAGAGTAATCAAATTCAATATGGTCTCAAAACTTTTGAATATAAATCAAACACCTTTTATTTAATCACCATATTGATTACACATTATTCACTGTGTAATGTTTCGATTAATCAACTTAATACTTGAATTAAAACAATAGTTAGCCCATGCTCCAAGCATGCACACTATGTTTATATATGGTCCTTACTTTGTGAAATAGATCAATTGAAAACATTTCAAGTATTATCATTTCACAATTCCAAATCCTTGTTACTTAGTGTAAGAATACCTAATTCTTGCCACTATAAGAATGTGTTAGATTCTAAACTATCATGCAATGTATCTTTTGTAATGTCGAGGTACCAAATTCACAGAGACTTTACCAACGATGTTACAAAACTTTCCACGTGATATTGATACAAATCAATTCCAAGGAAGCAAAGTCTCATATTCAAAGTACATTCCTTTGAACATCCTTCTTGCATTACGGTTACTAATCTACACATAGATTCTTTATATCCATCTCCCATTATGGAAACATTTCAATGTATACCATGTGACAACTCATTAATAATAAAATCCTGCCTATTCATAATAATGTCAATACAGTCCATCCATTACTATACTTCCAACTACAAGCGATCAATCCTTAGCAAATCTTAGATCGTCCTTGACAGTTGTTTAATAACTTTAGTCATATTTGGTTCTAGTCCTCTTAATGCCCTAGGAATTAGGAAAATTAGAACACGTGAATATTATAGCATATGCAATCGATCCTATATCCGAAGCATATGGGACACGATTCATAACGGCTTACATAAAGACATGATACTTGACCATTCTTTTGCTATACTATTTCAATATATAGAATTTCCAATGTTAAACCACTTCAGCATGGTATTCATATATGCTCGTGACTAAGCTTGATTAATACTTCAATCGAAACTTTTAGATTCGAAATAAAGTATAAGTATCCTCTCCCTTACTATAGCGAAACAACTTTTCAACCTTTGCAACTTTGCAAATTAGAACTTTGTTTCCTATAAATAGTATTGCTAACTCGCAACACCTACCATAATAATTATGCTCCCACTAGCATAACAATTATTTTGTTACTAGCATAACATTTATGCTCCCACTAGCTTTGACATGTATCCAAAATCAGTTGGACTTCTAGAAATCAATTCTTTCCTGACTTTCTTACCAAAGTTCAGATTTCTGATACGAGATGCTTCAATAAGCCTTTATCTAAGCTCATACACCTTTTATTAGGAAGAACATATGTGTGTCTAAACTATTTCAGAACTTACGGCAGTAATTCTCTAATGTTCAAACTATTTGCCATTTTCTCACAATTCGAACTATGAAGAGGGTTGTCCTAATCATAATCGAATTTGAGAACGCAATTAACACAACTTCTATCTCCTTAAAATCTACTTAGTGAAAGTGTTTCCTCACAATTATTTTCATGAATTGGAGAGAAACCTTTGTCACTTAGATTTTATGGTGTATGTGTTCCTATCCATGTGAATCTGTCAATCCTAACCATTATCATAAAACAAGGTCTATGACAAATTCAAACTCATACGGACTGAACTTGTTCAATCTTAATTTCTTGCCATTTAGTAGCCCAAGAGCCTACCATTTCTTCCAGGTTATTCAGCAACTCGCCCTTACTGATCAATGAACTTTCACTGATTAAGATGCTTTTCCTTATGCAAACGGATGAGAACTCATAGAACTAACATGCATAGTCAACTTTAAGTGGAATGGGCACAGAAACAAGAATATGTCAACACGATAGGTTATAAACCTCAAGTCGTGTGCTAGTGATAAACAATAGTTTATTCTTAATCAGTTCCTCAACTTCTTCAAGATCTTTAAGACTCCCACTGACCTCTTGACATATAAGATTCTCTTATCAAGAAACATTCCTCGACAAAACAAATATTCAAGAGTTAGCGCGGATTCTCCTCAAGGAAAAACACTTCATACAATTGGTCTTAGTTGGTCTTTGTTTTATTAAAACATCACAACTACCAATTTCAAATGTGCAAGAGCAGGAAACATTTCTACTTAAGATATGTCACTCAAGGAACAATCTTGGAGTATGACTCTACGACATGATTTTGGAACGAAGTATGAATCTCCGTAATTGATTTAACCATTTGAACAATTCTCAATTCCTCTTCTTAGCCATACAAATGCACTAAGGTGTCCTTAGAGCATCAATTGTGATGGTTTTCATAATCATTAAGATAATCATAAAACATGATACTAAAGTACTCTCCTTTCCTTTCAGATTGGAGAAACTTTTATCTTTCTACCTAATTGACTATTCTTATTCGTTCTGTTATACATTGAAACTTTTTCAGTGATTCAGAATTACACTTAATCTTGCAAGCATAACCATGTTTACTAAACTTTTAGTAAATCATGATGAATAGTCTTATCGTTCTTTGTGGTGGACCTGACCACTGAACAACCAATTGTACCCGATCCCCTAGTCCTTCACTTGACTCGCATATACAACTAAACAAAGAACTAGTCTTAATTTCCCAAAGACAGAGGTTCTCATTCATCACACAATCCAAGTCGCATGATTCCAAGTTTTTATCTAATTGAAACTTGGGTGATGAGAATCTTTCCTTATTTGGTAAATTTTTGACACTACAACATGATGGGTTTTGAGCATTCTAACACTTCCTAAGTGTACATGCAACCCTAATAACCTTGAATCTATGTTTTCTCTATATACATGCAAATTTCTTTTTCAAGGTTATTTCCTAACTAGCATGGCATGGGGATTACATAAAACATAAAAACTAGTAGAAATACATACCTTGTTGTTGCTTGGATTCCTTCAAGACTTTGTGAGCCTAGCACCCCAAATGTTGTGCCTCAAATGCTTCACACAACACCACAAGACTTGGAATAACTTGAGAGAATACTTCTAGCACTCAAAATTGGTTATGCCCTCTCTAGTAACACTAGGTCCACTAGCTCTCCTAGGTCACCATTTTGCTAGCCATAGGGTTCCTTTTATAGTGTTGTCACAATTAGGGTTTACACATGAATGCCCTTAATTGTCATGACTCTTGATTTCCCATGACCCATGGATTTGTAACTCCCATGGACTATCCATGGAGCTCCATTTGGTTACATCCATAACCCATAAACCATGGATCATTAATCCACCATAAAAGAATTGATGATTGTCATAATCAACCCTATATATTTAATTAGTCTCACTTTGATCACCAAATTAATCCTAGATTAATACTTGATCAATACTAATTAAATAATACTATTATTAATATATTAGAACTTATAATATATTAATAATCATAAGTGCCTTATTCTCTCATTTAGTCTATCCAAGTATTGCAATGCCATGCAACCCAAATGGACCATGTCGGGTCGGGTCAAGTACATACCAAATAAAGTTATGGACTTAGACACTATATCCAACACAACAAACAAAAGAATCAAATCCATTTTCCAATATTGCCAACAATATATAAACACCAATTTTCATAAATGCCATTGCAAGGAAATATGAAACAAGATCAAATCAAAATTTATTTATTTATAAAATTGCGGAAAATCTTGTCCTTACAATGCAATTACAAATGAAAACTATGTCACTACATATATCTAAGCAATCTATCATAACTCCTAGCCAGCAGCTCAAAACTCTGATCATCGAATCATGCGATCAAAATCCATCTCTTCGCGATCAGGCTCAGCCTGCTCTTTCTTTAAGCTTCCTTTCTCTTCTTCGATCCTACGAAACATCAAAATGTGATCTCATCACATCATGTATTAAGAATACTCAAATAGGAACTTAATAGAGTTAGATAGTGGCCTTACCTGAAGTAGAGTCATACATTTTGACTTTACCATCCTTATGGTCCTTCAGGTAGATACGACAGCTTCACATCCAATGCCTCTTGTCTCGGCAATAGAAGCAAACAAACTCTTTCGGGACAATCTCAGACTTAGCCTTTCCCTTTCCCTTGGGAAGAGAAATCTTTTCTGTACTTCCAGTCTTTCCATTGTCAATGTCCATGGAAGTTTGGGAAGTAGATCTTCAAATCAAATTTGCATTACCAGTGCGCCAAATCATTGCTGATTCGGAAGCAATTAGCAAATAGGTAAGATAGATAAGGGTCACGTCGCGGTCTGTCATATAGTAATCTCTAATGAACTCACTATATGACTTAGGAAGTGATTGAAGAACCAAGTCAATAGCCAACTTCCTCGAGACATCGACTCCCAACATTCCTAACCTGTCAATGTATAACTTCATCTCTAAGACGTGTGCACACACAGACCTTCCATCTTTGTGTTTGCTTGCAAATAGGGCTTGAGTGATCTTGAACTTTTCAAGTCGATGAACATGTGGGTCAGGGAGAATAATTGGAGGAGGTGGAGGAAGTGAAGTATGATTTCCATTTTCATGATTGAAGCATGGAACATCATCTTCATGAGGGAAGCTATTTTTCAAAAATTCGGGAAGACCATAGTTGTCAAAATTAGACATCTACAAGGGAGAAATTCAATTTAATTGATTTAAGTCCTTAATATAACACCCAAATGAAATATTAAGGCTAGGACCCAACACAATATTTGACCATTCGGAAGAGGGATGCCGTAATCCAATTGCAAAATATTTGAAGGTAGGTAAATGACGATTTACCAACTTCGACCATGAAAAACGAAAGTGAACATTAGGTTTTAAATGAATTGAAATTACCAGATTTTGTGAGATTCATTGAACTTTTCAATGGCATGTTTAATCTTGATTATGCCCTTCAAGATTGTGACTGGGATACCGAGGATCACAAACAAGGTGTGAATAACCATGCAAATTAGCTTGGTACTCTCGATATCATTAACCACCTAATCAATGTGACGGTTAACCACACACGCTCAATTGAGCAATGATAATTCACGAGAAACCCATTGCCATCATTCATTAGTCCACATTAGCGTGTCGGTTAACCACACACGCTCCACTAACTGACCAATAAGGTGCAATGTGCAATTTCATGGGTTAGCATCAAATTCACATTTTTCCTAAAGTAACTAAGGTTAGGAATTTATAAAGTGTTTAGTTACTTTGTATTTCATTATACTTTTAATGAGGATTTAAGTGTCCTATCAAACCTGTTCGGCTAACGACCATCCACTGGTCAAGTGTGCGGTGGGTAAGAGTGGATACCCAATGGCGGTCATTTTACAGGATGCTTCCTTAAACACCCCTTATAGACCAGTTTCGTGAATGAGGCCTACTAACGGTAAGAATGACTTTTACTTATACATATATAATATATTAAACTTTTAATTGTATATAGTATAAGGGTGCATTTTACACTTTTAAAATACTAGGTGGTTTAATCTATTAATAAGTTAAACTATTAATTTAATTAACTTTAAACCATATGATTATGGATTTATTAACTTTCTCTTTTAATTAAACATTTAATCAATTTAATAAAGTCCATAAGAATGTAATTTGAACTATTCAAAGGAAACATCGAGCTTCTAAAGACAAAATTCAAAATTAAAACTATTTAATTAATTTTTTAAGTTATGAACCCAAGTGTTGCACCTTTTCAAATTACTAGGTTTTTTTTATAGAATTCAATGTTTCATAAATGAGACTTTTCAATTTCCAAAACTTGAGGGCAAGTTTTGTAACTCTTGAAAACCTTTTGAATTCCAAACTAGATGACAAGTTTTGTAACTCCAAAAAAAACTTTTTGAGTTCCAAAACGTGATGGCAAGTTTTGTAACTCCTCAAAAACAATTAGATCAAAATATAACCAATTAAATAATCATATTATATTTTACCAATATGACCTCTTAGTTACAATTCATGTAGATAAATCAAATAATAGAAATAGTTAAGTCATCATATAACTTGTAATTATATTAATATTTGACATTTATCTTTTAATTGGATGAGATTGATCACTACCATTTCAGAAAAAACAGATTTTATGATATAGAACAGCTCATGGTAATGATCCTAATCCAATTCTGGCCAAAAAAACTCGAAAAACTTCAACCATCCTATCCAACTATTCGAGTCAGATACGGGACTCGTCGATTTGGCTTGATTTGTGCTTGACTCGACGAGTCAGATCATAGGACTCATCAAGTCCACTGTCCAGAGAGCAGTTTTTCAAATTTTCCAGCTTTGAACAAATAACCAATGCATCTATATAACAGAAAACAACTCATGGTTTTGATACCATTGTTGGGTTTTATGTACTATAACACTCCTATGGTGCACATACAACCCTAATGCTTTGGATCTAAGTTTTCTATAGTTATACATGAAACAAAAAATCATCCAAAGCATGAAACCTATAACTAGCATACAACATTGATACTTGAAACATAAAAACTAGTTAGAAGAATACATCTTAGTTGTAGCTTGTATTACTTGGCCTTTCAAGAGCTTAGTGCCTTAAATCTTGCACCTCTAATGGAATCACAATACACCATGAACAAATTGAGGACTTTGAGAGAGAGGTTAGGCACACAAAAATTCAGCTATATTCTTCATGGAATACACCAGTAACGATTTTAGGGTTTAGTGAATACATATATAGCGTAGAATTCCAAGAGTCATATCTAAACCCTAATTCTTACACTTAGGCTTATGATCCAATAACTCATATGGACTAACTCTTCATGGACTCTCACATAAACTTAGTCCATCATGGATCAATAGCCCAAACCATATGTATCACTGATTTACATAATCAATCCCCGTTAATTTAATTAGTCTCTTTTGATCACTAAATTAATTCCAAACTAATTCTTGATCAATACTAATTAAATAATATTATTTCTCAATTTAATATATTATACTTATAATATATTAATAAATCACAAAAACCTCTTTCTCAAATATCCATCCTATCAAATTGCCCTGGTGAATGCAACCCAAAAGGACCATGCTACTCTCAGGTCAAATACATACCAATTATAGTTATGGACTTAGACACCTAATCCAACACAAACAACCTCAGCTGTTGACGATGAACGAAAAAGACAAACAATCGAAAATGGACTGTCAAACTCAACCGAATAATCTGACGTATGGTTGAACCAAACCCACATGAACATACACACGCCAAACTTTGAAGCTAATCGGTACATCAGACTGCCCATCCTTGACCATAGATAGCGGTCCATACTATGAGCTAACCAATCTATCAATACTTGATGCACAGCCTGAGCAAACCAAATGCTTCTTGGCCTAATGCTTGGCATTCCAGAGAGGAACTACTAGTCACAACGAGTTCCTTTCCCGATAGCTTGCTGCTATGAGGACATCGCATGTATTCCTGAAAACATAATTTTGATAGCAACTTGATCTACATTCATGATCTGACCAGTTCTTGAATTATTATGATCATGAAAAACTCGGACGGATCCTTGAGAAACATTATGAGAAAACTTCTTGAGCACTTCAATGGTAACTTACTTTCCTTCCTATGTAGAAATAAACCTGAACCAAAACCTCGCATACTTGAACCACAGATTCATTGAATTGTTTTATTGAAACCACAGGGTCAAACAGTATGGCGACCCCCTAATTAGAATAATTTGTTCTCCCCTACTTGGGTTTAAACTATCACCGATTCGCATGTGCAAACAACAGAGCCTCAGACTGGCTCAAACATATACATACTAACCTAGATTCTCATTAAACAGAATCAGATGAACCTCCAGATGATGACCAATCACTCATTCTCAAGGAAACTCTAACTCTCAGACGGAGACATCAGAACCTCCCATTGTGTAACCTAAAGAGACTCAACCCCCAAGACTTGCCCAACCAACAATCAACTTAAATGATAAAGGATTCACTAGAAAACATAGCAGTACACATGTAGAGAATAATGAAAGGGAAGAACAGAATAGATAGGTAAAATAAGTTCGGTAGACTACATACCATCCTTCTTTAAAGAACGTCACTCCCGAATCATGTGGCATCAGACCTTCCCTATCGTTTGCCAATATTGCGCTCATTGCATGCAAGGTACAATGGGCCTTGATGTAGCCCATCCGATCACAATGGTAGCATATCAACATATTCTACCTACAATCTCTACTTTAGTGCCCCTCCGTGCGACATCTATAGCATCTTGATCCTTGACACACTCCATCATGGGCTTTCCCACAGTTATCACACTTTGGAAAACCCCAGCTTCTTGATCATGGGTTGGAAACTTTGAGTCGCTTAACTGCCGGTTGAGTAGGGACCTGGACTTGAACATGCTTCCTTGTATCTTTCTTAATTCATGATCCCCCTTCTACAGTCACACTCTTGGTCTCCACAAAAAACGTTTGCTCCTCCTAAAATTGGATCGTAACTCATCCCATGTCATGGTCTCTATTTTGGCAACCGAAATAGACTGTGCAATCAAATCCTAACAACTCTTTGTTGCATGATGCAAAAAGTCTAAAGCAAACCTAATTGTAACGTCCCAAAAATACAGATAAATATTATGTTTAAAATTCATTCAAAACATACGATAATCATATCAAAACAGTCAAAGTGTATCATAGCAACATATTATCATAGTAAAAGTTCCCAAAATCTCAAAATGCATAAACCGTAGGGTGATGTGGTGCGATCAGGTCGGGCCCTTACCCTTCAAACTGGAAGTACGTGAAACATAAACTGAAAATTGTAAGCACAAAGCTTAGTGAGTTCCCCCAAAATACCTTATATCATACAAATATACAAGTAAGCATATATGGCTGCTTGCAGTCCCCTTCGGTCTATTTCAACTATATTTCAACCGGATATTGTCAAGCATATCTGGGTGCTTGCAGTCCACTTCTGTCTATTTCAACCGGATACTATCAAGCATATATGGGTGCTTGCAATCCCCTTTGGTCTATTTCAACTAGATACCGGGTCTATTTCTCCCTTACCACTGCCATATAATATCATACAAAGAATCACAGAGTTATCAAGCAAACACAAGCATAACTGACAGTTATCACGATGTCAACCATCATACTACAACATAAACTAGTGGCTCACATTGGAGCCTTCGACCTATAGATACAGTGAAGGAAACTCACCTCAGACTGAAGGTATCAAATCACACTCAGCTGATGACTTGTAAAATCCTCTCCCTAAGGCACAAGTATAAAACCTAATTACAAATTAGGCCAATATTCTAACCTGAAAGTCCAACCCTAATTATTGACTTAAGACAAAAAGGGTTTCTTCACCCTTGCCTCACTGGGCCTCCCTCCCACCAAGGCCCAAATCCATGCAAGCCCAAAAAGGCATTCCAAGCCCAGCTACAAGGACCATAAGGCCCAAAAATGTCTTGTTACAATAGGTGGTCCTAAGGCTCAATCCTAAACAAGTCGAAAGCCCAACAAGTCTCGATCCAAAAAAATATCCCAAGTCCACAGACTACGTACGCACGGCGTACATGGCTCGTACGTCCGACATATGCTGATGATCTGGAATCGGGGCACTGGCCCAATACGCGCAGCGTACTCTAGAGTACGCCCGACATACTAGTCAGTCAGCCCATTTTTGCATCCATGTCTTAATCCATTAAGCTTTAACGTCTAAAACTTAGATCCAAGCTCATAATAGTGTCTTAAGCCTTAAAGTTGCAAACTTTATGCTCTTGCATGCCTCATTGGGACTCGAACCATGAATTAAGCCATCTAACTCTCTTAAGTGGTCACCAACTCATGCATGGTTGAGTCTTAACCTTAAAGATATGATTTTTATGACTTCTTGCACTCCCAAGAGTCCAAAAGGACAGCTCAAATATCCTGGAGTAGCCCATACTCCAAAAGACCAAGTTATGGGACCAAAAGATGCTAAAATCCTCCTTAAACCAAGATCTAAGCTTAGAATGAACAAGTTTCAGACTTTATACCTTCAATGGGCTAGAAATGATGTACCAACTCAGGATCTACAAACTTCTTCTTCTCCTTTGCTTCACCTCAAGCTTCCTTCTTCTTCAAAACCCTAAAAGAACACCCAAGCACTCTATGTAAGCTTAAAATGCACTCAAGATGGCTAGGGTTTTGAGGTTAGCACTAAAATGCAATGGATACTGAAATGGTGATGGAATTGAGGGACTTAAGGACCTTAAATAGGGTGCAAACCCTAAAAATTAGGTTTTTCCCCTGACTTGAGTACGCCCCAGCATACGCCGGGATCACCTCGATGATGCGAATGCAAGGAGTACGTCGTGCGTACCTAATGTAGGCCCATCATACTCGTGAACCCTTTCACCACCTTTTAAGTGAATTAAATTGAATAATAGATTAATTTTATACCTGGCAACGCGCGCACTGCACGAACCTTTTCTTATATAGGATAGAGATTGGTGTGGAAGGCAACTTGCATTTCTCAATCCAACGCATGCTAAGAACCCTAACACTACTCCCATCAAATTTGGAGCGTTGATACACAACCATGTCTAGGAAAATAGCATCACCAACCGTTGACTTCCCCGATACACTGAAAGATGTCAATCTCTTATTAATCGTCTCATTTACTTCTTTCTTGATACTCCTAACTACAGTTGATAACCCCTCGAACAATGCCCTCGAGACTTTAGAACTAATGAACTCATGCAAGTCTGAATCGCTTGAACTCGATCCACCATTATCGTAAGGCCCTAAACCACTCCCCACTTGCCCTATCATCACCATTATGTAGATAAAAAGGAACATATTTAAACAATCCATCAATTTCAAAACACACTCACCAGCTTCGTAGTAGCCTTGTGACTTTTCCTGATCCTTATATGGATCTTGTGCTTCCGGTAGTCCGAGCCCATACTACCTTCCACACACTTATCCGTATTCGTCTTAGGAATCATCCCAAGTAGGGGAGAACTAACACACACCTACACACTCCGAAGAGCCATAACTAAAACTTCGTAGATTCTCATCCTAGGATTTTCCCCGACCACGCTCCTATACCGCTAGAAGTATCTACGAACATCGTTGGTCGCCTCGTGGATGCAACTCGTACATAATACATGATCGAATATACGGTCAAATCATAACTCTACCCTAATCCCACAACCAAACAAGGAACATAAAATAAGGATAAATCAAACATTATAAGGCTATCCAATCCTAATCATGTACAACTATAGATCATACACTTCGCAATTACTAGTATCAGTCTAAACTTCAAGTAGCACATAACAAGAAACTTCTACAAGGCATCATAGATATCAGGAAATTCTAACATCTAATTCCTAAAGAGATCCTTAGCCTATCCACTAACATGAATTTCTAATAGTCCACATATCAGCAGATCTATACAATAAATATGGATACTTTGGGAGTCACTTTACAGTTCGAGCTCTGGCTGACTGTACACATCACAACTTATTTCTTTCCTTTTCAAAAAGGTTTGTAAAAATTCTCAGATCCCTAGTTTGATTTTGGAATCACAAGATTGTTCATCCAATCCCTCAAACCAGGGCTCTAATACCAACTTGTAATGTCCTAATTTTTAGAATAAATTTTTCATTTTTAAACTAGAACTAATACGCATTTTCATAAAGATGTGTTCAAGGCAAAACCCTTTGTTCAGAAATTGTAGTTCGGAATTAGAGTTATAAGGACAAGTATCATGGAATCTCAAATCGTTAACCGCTTATGTATCTTGGCCATCAGCACAAAGCTGGACCGCCCTCCACCCACACGTAATATGTCGACATATACCAATAACATACAATAACCAAACAAACCGTCACATGAAATTATTAATAATCTACCTATCTAACATATCACTACATCATATTAGCTTCTTAACATACAGAGGATCTATATTGTAGTATAAAGTATAGTGAGAAATTCACCTCACAGATGAAAAAAGAAATCTCTTCAGCTCGTCACATGCAAATGCTGGTACAACACCCTCCTGAACATTAAATAAGGGTCAAACCTCAATTTATGACCTAAAACCCTAAAGTTTGACCTAAAATCAAACTTAGTCAAAAGTCAACCGTCGATTCACCATGTCATGGCCAACCCATGATCACGTCGTGGAAACACTAGACAAAATAGTCGCAGGACTCAACATGCAGCACGTCATGGCAAGGCCTCTATCGTATCGTGTTAACGTCCATTTCGGCTTAACTCATTAAGCTCTTAACCCTTATTTCTAGAGCTATAAAGCTTATATCTGGATCGATTAAGAACATGTACATAGGTTTAGAAGTGATTTTGTGATACTTTGAGGGCCTAGATTGTAACTTGTGGGGTATTTAATCAAGCATAACCCTAGAATATGGGAATCAAACCCTAATTGCAGCCACCAAGCTTTCTTGAGAGGGGTTCCAATTGATTTTAACTATTGGGAAATGTGGGAGTGATCAAGGTGAAGAATGAAGGAACTCTTGAAGCACACATGACGGAAATGGTTTTGTCTTCCCTCACTATCCTCTCTATTGTATTGCTCATAATTTTTCTAGAGGTTAGTATCGAAATCCCTAATGTCATTCTCTGTTTTGAATCATTAGAAACATGAATCATTCGGTTTGTTCATGAATTTGGTAACTTCTTATGAATGTCGAAATTTTGCACAACAACATTTCCCCAACTTGCAAGGGGTGTATCGACTAACCTGTGTAGAATTGGACTATACACTAGAGAGAGACAGTATTGGAGGAAATCGAGTCTAGTTTCCATAGACTCCGATATTAATCAGTGGTCGGGCTGGTAAATGATAGTTATCTTGTACTAAAGTGGTGTTTGTAGAATCTTGCCTTGTTCTTGGGGTTGTTCAAGACTTCCAGGAGGTTTGTACTCAATCCATAACTTATTTTTTGTATTTAGGTCATGGGAATTGGTAGAAATGAGTATGGGTTGATTAAATCAAAAACTAGAATGTTATATGAATTATATGGTGAGGTTTAACAATGTTAGAAATCCATACAGTTTCGTTGGCCTGTCTTGCAAGGGTTGCAGAGGCCATTCTGTTCTGAACTGGACAAAATCACCACAACATCAAAGTTGTAGGAAATCGAGTCTAGTTCCCATAAATTATAATTTCATTCCGTTTAAAGTTTGGGATTCTGTTTTATGCTCAAAACATTGAACAAGGGTCATGCTATGAAACTAAAAAAATACGAAACTTAGATTTTGTATTATGTTTTGTAATATGTTTTTGATGGAACCTTTGTGTAGTATTTTAGAGTAGTTAGTGCTTGTTAGAAGTGCTTCTCCTCTGTTCATAACCCCCACACATATCAGACAAGAGGTTAGTCAATCCATATGGAAATCTAAGTACCTTCTTAGGAAATTCCATATCTTAGATTGATTGGAATGAACCTAGAATGTTGTAGGATGCATGTACCCTAGTTTTAATTGGTATGTTTGTTGGAAATGATGATTCATTTCTGTTATTGTGAGTTTATGATGTATTGCATGCTAGACTTTTTATTTGGTATTGCGGAGTGAAAGGTGTGATAGGTCCATGATAGTGAGAGTTATATGTTGATTGTTTGTGAAGTTTGAATGCTATGATTTTCTGGAAATAGTTATCTATGATAATTAGATCAATGCATGCTAGTAAAATGATATGCCATAATGATGAAATTATGATATGTGCATGGTTTTATATGATTTTGTAAAATTCTTGAACTTGTATGACTAGTTGCATGTTTACATAATGAGTAACTTAAAATGTAGCGTGCCATTAATAATAATATTAAATAAGCATGATTACTTACGGAGGTTTAATATAAAATATCCTTGTGTAATGAAATAATAACTTGTTAATTAAAAAGGGGAATGCACTTAGTGGGGCAAGGGTAGCAACCTAGACATATGTGTGTACCCTACCTAGATTGTATGATGGCCTAGTAAGTTAGAAAACACCTATAAATTAAGCAACACTGACGTCAAGAGTGGTTTTTCTAAACAATCACTCGGGGCATTGTACAGGTTTTCCAGGACTGGAGTAGTGTTGATGATTGATGGAACATCGGCACAAACATCGCATGGGATTTGGGAGGTGTAACCTGATGAAATTGGCACCGCTTGTACCGATCCTTAACGACAACACACATACTACCATATGCATTGTGGGAGTAGCTAACACAATCATTCGGGGGCAATGTTACGGGTAGAGTCACATTTCACTTAGCACATTGGGTCGTACGAGTCACGTCAGTAGTGAATGGGATACTTACCTTGGGTTAGAGACGAATACATAGACTCGTAATAAAGAAGTAAAATGATGAATAATTAGAAAGACAATTAGAGGAGAGTGATTATTAATGATGAAAATGAAGAATAATATTATCTTATAATATTTTTGTAATGAATGAAGTGATAACTAGTTACAAAGATGAATAATGAAGTGTAACTAAATGTAAAGGCTCTAAAGAAGAATAATATTTAAGCATTATTGTGTTAGTTATATGATGTATCTGATGTCATGCTATGTGAGTGTTTGAATGAATGTTTATATGATGTATCTGATGTCATGCTATGTGAGTGTTTGAATGCATGTTTATATGATGTTTCATTTGACCCTATTTGGTATACGTACATTCCATAACATCATACTTATGATTTACTTACTTAGCGTATACTTACACTTGTTTCTCTTGCCTATCATTGGTATAGGTAGCATGATTTGATGGCTTGGTGAGGATGGGGACTTTTGGGTGGTTATATTTAGTATTACTTAGTGATGATACCATTTTGGACATGTCGTTCAGTTTTCATTTACATTCGGTTTCAAGAATCTGTTTTGGTGTTGGTTTTGTGAACTTTAATTTTGATGGAGGTTGTTATTAGTAATAAAGTAACATTGGTGATGTTTTCTTAATAATTAAAATAAGACTTCTGCTAACGTTTTCTGGTTAAAAAGTTTTTAAAATATAAAGATAAAATTGGGTGGAAAATCACGATGTTACACACGGAGCACATACAAAAACTCTCTCATTTAGCTTGCATGGAATTAGGAACTTTTGACAATTTTCAAATCACTCTTGTCTTGCCTTTTGGTGAAACATTTCACTCAATTGCAAATTCATTTCATATGTTCTCATGTTCACAAAAGATCCTTTTGGAACATTAAGGACATAGAGACAATGATGCAAGAGACCTGATTTGACAAACCTACATGTTTATGGGAATAACAACTTATTTAAAGTTGACGCATTATAGATTATAAGGGATATGCTTGTCGAGGACATCTTTCCCATTTTTTCAATCGAGGAAGATTCCATAGCAAATGAGCTATTACCGATAGTGAGAAGCTAGAATACACGAGGTGGTGAGACAGGGTTTCCATTTAACTTGTGGGAGAATGTTTAAAAAAGTCGATTTAATTCTTAATTATTAACCTAATTTAAATTAAGGCTAGGGTCCATATTTTCGATTCGTAATATGAAAAAAGATGTCGTAATCACATCACGAATCTATTTTAGGTAGGTAAAGCACTTTACCAATTTCAATTACAATGAAACTCCTATATCTCTTGAGATTCATTGAACTATCAATGGCGTGTTAATCTCGAATTATGCTCTTACATTGTGACTGGGATGCTGAGGATCACAAACAAGATGTGAATATGCATGAAAACCCATGTGACACCCTCATTTATGATCTCACATTGATATGTCGGTTAACCACACACGCTCCATTAATAATCACAAACTCGATTTGTCTCATCATTTCTACTTTTTTGTCCCAAATTAGTGTGTCGGTTTACCACGTACACTCCACTAATGACTCACAAAGAAACGATGTGCATTTTCATGGATTAACATACAAGTTCACATTTTTCCTAAGTAACTAGAGTGTGATTTTATGTTATACTTTTAACGAGATTTACGTCCTATCAGAACCCTTTCGGCTAACGACGATCCACCATACAAAAAAAGCGGTGGGTGAAAATGACACTTATTCAACAGTCATTTTATAGGCCGTTTCCTTATACTAATCTTATAGCATGGCTTCATGAATGAGGCATAGTCTTGATTCGACTGACGAATTGTTATTCTTTTACATATAGTATTATATACTCTTATAAATATATGTAAGGGTGTATTTTAAACGTTTTAAGAATACAATGTTTAAATGTTATTAACTTAATCAACTTTTAGTTAACTAATATTTAAACCATTTAAGATTTAATAATTATCTTTTAATTTAAAATTTAATTAATTATATTAAATCTTTTACGAATTAAACAATTATCTTAATTAAACTTTTAATTAAATAATAATAATTCTTTTTCACTTTCCTCAATTTTTGAAATTAGGATTTATCTAATTACCTAGTTTAAATGTTCAGTTTTTAAGAAATTAAAATAACCTTAACTAACTAGTATTTATACTAGAATTCAAAAAAGGCAACAAAATATGAGAGCTGTTGGAGGGTAGGGCGCGACGGTCCAGGGAGAGCGGCGCGACATGCCTGCGGTTCAACAGGTTTCTTCTTGGTTTTTAATTTTTTCAGTTTTTCACCAATACACGTATAAGAAAATCATAAGCTCTTATACCATTGATGGGTTTTCTAGGCTACAATAAGTATAAATACAATGTGGCAAAATTCATAAAATATTTTATGGGCAGCCGCAACCTAGAGACCTATGATTCAGATTAAATCTAATTATAAGAAACTATAATTCAGATTAGTAAACATACCTTTAAGTATAATCGCATGTACTTTTTCCTTTTATCTTCAATGGCTCATGGAAATCTAGCGCCAATAGTGTGAACGCCTATAAGGACTCACACCCAAAACCCTAGAACACTAGAAATCAAAAGGATAGAGGATGAAAGAAGTGAAATTACGATTTCACCTTCCATGTATGATTAGCCATGAAATTGGTAGCCAAAGGGGGTATTTATATTTGGTGGAAAACCCGGATTTAAATAATTAAATATTAGATTTAATCTATTCAAGACAGTTATCCTTATCAGTTACCAGGAGGCTTCCAGAAAACCTAAAAGAGCTCCATAGAATCGTCCCCTCTATAGAACCATCTAGAATTGTTCCTTTGCTTAATTAAGAACAATTACATTTCAACACTTGCACCTTTAATCAATTCTAATTAGTTACAAATTAATTATGATTAATAATTAATTAATTCGAATCATTTTCAATTAATTTATTAATCATATAATAATTAACAAATCATTTTATATTTCTCCTAATGTCATTTCTAGCTATTTGTGGTTATTAAGGGCAACCCAAAAAGAAATTTATTTTTATTTCATAAAGTTACACTAATTTAGTTATGACCTTTGTTGGGGTATGAAGTCTTGTCCAACATGGAGCACTTCGAATCAAGTGGAGCACTTGGATGGAGAATTTTGAGTTCATTTGGAGCACTTAGAACTCAATGGAGCACTTGAGGTTCATGGAGCATGTGACAAAGGAATAGATCATTTGAGAAGAAAATGGATCATCTGACAAAGGAACGTATCAGGTACCAAAGTAACGGATCATATAAAAGGGGGTTTGGAGCACCTGGAAGAGGCTTGGAGCACTAGGGAGTGATATGGAGAAACAAGCGAACCTTGTTGCGCCATATGATAAAGGGATGTGCCAAGAAGGATGTTGTTGCGCCATAAGCATTCCTTCTTGTGACATCCTTCTCCCTCTTGCACCATGAGGTATCCCTCTTGGGCCATGAGGTATCCCTCTTGCACCATGCGGTTTCCTCTTTCGCCATGAAGTATATTGTTGCGCCAATCATGTTCTTTTTGTGCCAAGGTGATGATGTTGCTCCAACCTAGAAGTTCTTGCTGATGGGTTTTTGTGACAACCCGAAATTTCTATTTTGTACAACATTTCAATTCAATAGAAGTGAGAATAGTTTCTGCTAACTTTCAAGCTTTTTGGAATAAGTTCTAGTCTTTTTAAGTTAGTACTTCAGGAGATACCAGGAGAGAGGATGCTCTAGGGTTTATTGTGAAACAATAAAGTCCCAAAGCTCCAAGAGTTTGGAGTTTACGGCCTAAACAAAGGTGTTTACGGCCGTAAACCCTAAATTGGGGGTATATATATGACACTTAGTCATTATTTACCATTTTTCACAAATTCAAGATCCAAACTCAATTCTCTCTCAAGTATCATCCAACAATTCTTCAAGATCTTCAACTTGTAAGTGTTTCTAGCCCTATTAAGTTGATATATTGCTTAATCTAGTGATTTAACACACTTCCATCCGTGAAATCATTCCAAAAGGTTAGATCTTCAAGTTTCACCAAGAACACCAAGAACACACACTAGTGTTCTTGGACTTTTAGCACCTTTTCAAGCCTCTATCTTGTAAGTACTTCTATCCTAGAGTATAATAAGGCTTGTTACACTTCTATACATCAAGAAAAAACCAAGGAAACCAAGGATCAAAGGTGTTTACGGTCCAAGAACACCTTGGACCGTAAACCATAAAAAGGGTGCCAAAGTGTGCCCTAGTCCCTTCTAAACCTTGGAAACTTGCATAGATCCCTTCCCTAATGAGTTAAGTACATGAAAACATCATAAGACCATAAACCATTTGGGTTTACGGCCGTAAACCCAAAGGCAAACGGTCCAGGGACCGTAAACTCCATTTAGGAGTGAAATGGTGCCCTAATCACTTCCATAGGCTTATACTTCAAGTGGAAATGCTTCTAAGGACTTGTAGAGCTTCAAAACAACACATAGTCAAAGAAGCATGAGTTTACAGCCGTAAACTCATGGGTTTACGACCGTAAACTCAAAGAGTTATGGTCACAAAACCGTAAACTCATAAAAAGGGTTCCCTTGAACCCTAAACTCAATAGCAATGTCCTACAACATTTAGATGCAATCCTTAGCACTTATAACACTTATATAAGATGTTTTTCATGCCCTAGGATGTCTTAACCTTGTTAATTAGTTGTTTAAAGACTAATTGGATACATATATGTGTTATTATATGTTAACTAGGATCATTGTGTGTGTACAAGTCTTCACTTGACACCTAGCAATCCTATATCATCAGTTCATCCAAACCACTCACTACAGGTGATTTTATACCCCTTAATTAACCTTTTAAATGTTTTTAAATGCTTTTATGGGGGGGGGGGAATACAAGTTGAATTATTATAGTTATTATATCAATCACATGTGATTAATAACTACCAAACAAGTGGATTTCTTACTTTTCAAACTGTGTTACCAAACTGTTTTACTTCAAAATGTTTTACAAACTCCTTTTCATGTCAAATACTTTTACTTAAACTCTTTTAAACTTATATTCTGTTAAATGTGTATCTATATAGATATAGTTATATAAGTAGGATTGAAAGGACTTAGGACTGATAGCTCACCTTACTTCATGTTCCTTGTTTGGTTGTGGACTTAGGGTATTAGGGTTATCTGTCTGAAGGTCGTTTGAATCCTAGTTATATATTATGTATATGTATATAGATACAAAGGTTCCTTCTTTCATTCAGCTCCATACCTTTGGGTAGCAAGGGTATACATACATGTTCATACATTACTAGTAAGCTACTATAGGAGTAGTTTAGGAAGATACTAATACTATTAGTAGAACAATGAAACATACAAAGTGTCAGTTCATACATGAAACAATACCATACAGAGAAAGAGATAACAAACAATACCATATAGAGTAGATAACAAACAATACCATACAGAGAAAGAGATAACAAACAATACCATACAGAGAAAGAGATAACAAACAATACCATACAGAGAAAGAGATAACAAACAATACCATACAAAGTAGATAACAAACAATACCATACAGAGAAAGAAATAACAAACAATGCCATACAGAGAAAGAGATAACAAACAATACCATGCAGAGAAAGAGACAACAAACAATACCATACAGAGAGAACATACAGGCTAGACAGAGGTAGAACATACAATACAGCTAGCACATTCATTACATATACATTATTACAGTTATGTGAGCCACCTAACGGGGCATGGCACTACCTGCCATGACCGTTTTTGTATCCAGAATCTCCTTAAATGGGGAGCGTATGAGTTTGTGTATAGATCTATACTAGATTGACTATCCTACACCTTGCTGCTCGCTACAGTGGGACTTGCAAGTCTACGGGTGCCAAACGTCATTTCTTACGACGTCTTACATCGTCGTTTTTCTATTGAGTCGGTAGCAGGATACAGGCCGATCACATGGTACTTTAAATAACAATTGGTTTAAAGTAGTTAGTACAGCAGTAGTTACTTAATACAACACTACAGTACTATATCATTTTCCCATTACATTTACTTTGTGATATTTACACAATAAACAATAATGTAAAAAATATATTTTTGGTTAATGATAGTCGGATTTGGGAAAATACACACTCTTACAAGAGACACACACACAGATACTAGATGCCTTGGTAGAAGGCTACTTTTAGTAGGAAACATAGGGTTTTCTAGGAGAGTTCAAACAATTACAAACTTTTACAAACATATACAATTACAAACTTACAAAACACTTTCATACAACTACAGATACTAATATACTTATGATCTCACCAGCTTTAAAGCTGATACTCGCTTTCAAAATAACTTGTATTCTCAGGTCGCCAGTAGACAGGTACCGGAGCCAGGTGTTTGCGAAGATGGAGCTCGTTCAAGACTCATCTTTATTTTGTATATTATTTTTGGTGTCTATATAACTTGACAGAACACACTTGTATGACAATATATTATTAATGTAATGGATGATGTTGTTGCTTGTTTACTACTTTGCATTGTTGTGATACTGTACATGACGTCCTCCACCCCCGAACGATTCCGCCGTTCCGGTTTTGGGGTGTGACAGTTTTGAGCACTATAACATCCCTAAGGTGCACATACAACCCTAATGCTTTGGATCTAAGTTTTCTCAAGTTATACATGCAATAAAATTATCCAAAGCATGAAACCTACAACTA
Organism: Lactuca virosa; assembly: GCF_052849685.1. Taxonomy (NCBI): domain Eukaryota; kingdom Viridiplantae; phylum Streptophyta; class Magnoliopsida; order Asterales; family Asteraceae; genus Lactuca; species Lactuca virosa. The sequence goes on from NC_136426.1 coordinate 246,766,652, forward strand.
GCATACAACTTTGATATTTGAAACATAAAATTAAGTAAGATGATTACCTCTTTGTTGTAACTTGAAGAACTTGTCCTTTCAAGAGCTTATCACCTCAAGTGTGATGCCTCAAATGTGTCACAAGCACCAAGAACAATGGAGGATAATGAGAGAGAGCTTGGAGGCACCAAAAAACGGCTAGCTTCTTCTTAGAATGCACATCTGTCGATTTTAGGGCTTATGGGTTACGTATGTAGTGTAGAATTCTAAAGGTCATTTGTAAACCCTAATACATTCACTTAGCCTTTTGATCCAACAACTCATTTGGACTAACACTTCATGGACTCTCACATAATCTTAGTTCATTACTAATCAATCATGGATCATTAGCCCAAACTGTATGTGTCACTGATTTACATAATCAGTCCCCGTTAATTTAATTAGTCTCTTTTGATCACTAAATTAATTCCAAATTAATTCTTGATCAATACCAATTAAATACTATGATTTCTCAATTAATATATTATATTGATAATACATTAATAAATCACAAATAACCTCTTTCTCAAATATCCATCCTATCAAATTGCTTCGGCGAAGGCAACCCAAAATGGACCATGCTACTATCGGGTCAAGTACATACCAATTATAGTTATGGGCTTAGACGCCTAATCCAACAGTCTCCCACTTGGATAAGTTTAATAACTATAACTGCAAGTACGACTTCAAAACTCGACTAGCAATCGTAGCTCTCAAAAGCCGCTGTCAATTCTGATCAATAACGTGTCCTTTAGATAAGGGATCATATATTCCTCCATTCCACAAGATATCGTATAGACTGAGACATGGATTATAATCATTCTCTCTGTCCATGTGTTGTTTCCCGACTCCGATTTATGACGACTGACAACAGACTACATTGAACACATCAACTTAGTCCAGACTTGGCCAAGCGCTTAGGTGTCATCACTAAATCATCGAGGGGCCCACAGATATCGCTTGTATCCCTCTTAGGGTAAAAGGAACGGATAAAGTTTGACTCATATGATTTCTCTATTTACTCATCATATCACACACAACAATACGTTTTATAACACCAAGTTACTGGTGTGTTTATGTATCATCAATGTGAAATCGACTTGTAAACTACAACTATATGTCTTTGTTTGAAGAATATAAGATATTATCATCTCACAATCACTCGTGATAAAATCCATGAAGTGATTCATGTTAGCGTGGGTTTAATCCAATACTCAAATTCTTATTTTAGAAGTACTCATGAACACTGTGTCAAACTTGTGCCATGTCTAAGCACTTAGACAATCTTCAGTCAGATTCATGACAATCTTGCCTCATTACTTACTTCCAAAGTATGATCAACTGTGGATGTTTGAATAACCTAGTTATTCGGGAAGTAAAACATGCGAAGTGAAACACAAGAATAATTTAATCCAATATGGTCTCAAAACTTTTAAATATAAATAAAACACGTATTATTTAATCACCATATCGATTAGACATTATTCATTGTATAATTTTTTCGACTAATCAACTTAATACTGGAATTAAAACAATAGTTATCCCATGCTATAAAAACATGCACACTATGTTTACCTATGGTCCTTTCTTTGTGGAATAGATCAATTGGAAACATTTCCAATGATGCTCATTTCACAATTCCAAATCCTTATCATAAGTGTAAGAATACCCAATTCTTCCACTATTAGCATGTGTTAGATTCTAAGCTATTATGCAATGATCATTTTGTAACTACTATGCACCAAAGTCACAGAGACTTTGCCAATTACAAAACATTCCATTGGAGATTGTTACAAGAGAATTCCATAGATACGAAGTCTCATATTTAAATTACATTCCTTTGAACATCCTTCTTGCATTAAAGTTTATAACTCACAAAAAGATTCTTAATATCCTATACCCGAAGCATATGGGATACGATTCATAATAAAGATATGATACTTTACCAATCTCTTGTTATAATATTTCCATACACAGAATTTTCTTATGTTAAAACATTTCAACATAACATTCATGCATGTATATGACTAGATTCTATTAAAATCTCAATCTAAGCTTTTAGATTTGAAATGAAGTATAAGTTCCTCTCCCTTAAATCCTACTATAGCGAAACAATTTTTTCAAACTCTACAACTTTGCAAATTAAAACTTTGTTTCCTATACATACCATTGCTAACTCGCAACACCTATCATAATGATTATGCTCCCACTCGCACAATATTTACATACTTATAAGCATATCACTTATGCTCCCACTAGCTTTGACACGTACCCAGAAATCAGCTGGACCTCTAGAAATCAATACTTATTGACTTTCTTACCAAAGTTCAGATTTCTGATACAAGATGCTTCGATAAGACTTTTTTGAGGCCTCTCAAACTCATACACCTTTTATTAGAAAGCTCATATGTGTGTCTAAACTATTTCAGAACTTACAACAACAAGTCCTGAATGTTCAAACTTTTCTGTCATTTCTCACAATTCGAACTATGAAGAGGGATGCCGTAATCATAATCAAATTTGAGATCGCAATTAACACAACTGCTATCTCCTCCAAATCTTCTTAGTGAAAGTGTTTCCTCACAATCATTTTCATGAAGTGGAGAGAAACCTTATGTCACTTAGATTTTATGGTGTATATGTTCCTATCCATGTGAATTTGTCATAACCATAATCACAAGACAAGGTTTGTGACAAATCCAAACTCATATGGATCGAACTTGTTGAATCATAATTTATTTCCATCTAGTAGCACAAGGGTCCTACCATTGCTTCCAAGTTATTGTGCTACTCACCCTTACTGATCAATGTACTTTCACTGATCCAGGTGCTTTACCTTATGCAAACAATTGAGAACTCACAAATCTCACATGCATAGTTAACACGATAGGTTGCGATCCTCAAGTCGTGTGCTAGTGATAAACAATAGGTTTACTCTTGATTAGTTCTTGAAACTTTTCAATATCTTTAAGACTCCCACTGACCTCTTGACATATAAGATTCTCTTTTCAAGAAACATTTCTTGACAAACAAATATTCAAGAGTTAGTGCAGATTCTTATCAAGAATGACACTTCATATAATTGGTCTCAGTTGGTCTTTGTCTTCTCCAAGGCATCACAACTACCAAATATAAATGTGCATGACTAAGAAAACTTTTCTACTCCACATTTCATGATGTGTTTATAAACCTACTTAGAATATGTCACTCAAGACACAATCTTGGAGTATGACTGTAAAACTTGATTTTGGAACAAAGTATGACTCATCTTCTTGATTTAACCATTTCAACAATTCTCGATTCCTCTTCTTACCCCTATAAATGCACTAAGGTGTAATTTGAGGATAAATTGTGACATGGATCCATAATCATAAGGATGATCATAAAACATGATACTAAAGTATTCTCCTTTCCTTTCAGATTGGAGAAAACTTTTATCTTTCTGCCTAATTTATTCTTCTTATTCGTTCTGCTACACATTGAAACTTTTTAAATGATTCAGAATTACACTTAATCTTGTGAGCATAACCATATTTACTGGACTTCCAGTAAATCATGACGAATAGACTTTATCGTCCTTTGTGGTGGATCTGACCAGTGCACATCAATGTGTACTAGATCCTTTATTCCTTCACTCGACTCACATACATATGTGAACAAGGAATTAGTCCCAATTTTCTCAAGTACCAAGACTTTCATACTTCACATTATTCAAATCATATGATTCCAAGTTTCTGTCCAATTGAAACTTGGGTGATGAGAATCTTTTTTACTTAGAAAATTACGACACTACCACAATAGATATGACTAAGAATCAAATCATTTTCAACATTGCTATTAATAGAAACACATAAACAACAATTTTCACAAATGCCATTGCAAGGAAATATAAAATAAGACAAAATCAAAAATTTTCTTTTATTTATAAAATGCGGAAAAACTTGTCCTTACAACGCAAATTCATATGAAAACTATGTTCCTATACATTCCTAAGCAATCTATCATAACTCCTAAGCAGTAGCTCAAATATCTGATCATCGAACCATGCGATCGAAATCCATTTCTTCACGATCAAATTCAGCTTGCTTCTTCTTTACGCTTCCTTCTTTTTCTTCGATCCTACAAAACATCAAAATGCAATCTTATCACATTATGTATTAAGAATCTACAAATAAGAACTTAATAGAGTTAGATAGTGGACTTACCTAAAGCAGAGTCATACATTTTGACTTTTACCATCCTTGTGATCCTTCAGGTAGATACGGCAGCTTCGCATCCAATGCCCCTTCTCTTGGCAATAGTAACAAACAAACTCTTTCGGAATGGTACACGGGACAATCTCAGACTTGGCCTTTCTCTTTACCATTTGGTCAAACGGTTTGACCTTGGTCGATCCCTTTCAATTGGGAAGAGAAACCTTTTCTGGACATCCAATGTTGCAATTGTCAATGTCCACGGAAGTTTGGGTAATTGATCTTCCAATCAAATTTGCTTTACCAGTGCGCCAAATCATTGCTGATTAAACATCAATTAGCAAATATGTTAGATTAATATGGGTCACGTCGTGATCTGTCATATAGTAGTCTTTAAGAAACTGACCATACGACTCAGGAAGTGATTGAAGAACCAAGTCAACGGCTAACTTCCTCGGGAAAATGACACCCAACATTCCCAGCCTGTCAATATGCAACTTCATCTTTAAGACGTCAGCACATACAGACTTTCCATCTTCGTGTTTGCTTGCCAATAGGGCTTAAGTGATCTTGAACTTTTCAATTCGACGAACACATGGGTTAGGGGAAATAATTGGAGGAGGTGGAGGAAGTGAAGTATGATTTCCATTTTCACGATCGAAACGTGGAACATCATCTTCATGAGGAAAGCTTTTTCCGAAAGATTGGGGAAGACCATAGTTGTCAGAACTAGACATCTACGAGGGGAGAGAAATTCAAGTGAGTTGAGTTAATCCTTAATATAACACCCAAATGAAATATTAAGGCTAGGACCCAACACAATAATTTACAATTCGGAAGAGGGATGTCGTAATCCAATTGCAAACTATTTGTCGGTAGGTAAATGATGATTTACCAATTCCACCATGAAAACAAAATTTAAATGAATTAGGTTTTTAAATGAAACTCCTAAATCTTTTGAGATTCATTGAACTTTTTAATGGGATACCTAGGATCACAAACAACCTTGTGATTGGGATACCTAGGATCACAAACAAGGTGTGAATAACCATACAAATTAGCTTGGTACTCTCGATGTCATTAATCATCTAATCAATGTGTCGGTTAACCACACACGCTCCATTGATCAACGATAATTTACGAGAAACCTATTGCCATCCTTCATTAGTCCACATTAGTGTGTCGGTTAACCACACACGCTCCACTAACTGACCAATATGGTACAATGTGTAATTTCATGGGTTAGCATCTAATTTACATTTTCCTAAAGTAACTAAGATTGGGAATTTATAAAATATTTAGTTACTTTATATTTCATTATACTTTTAATGAGGATTTAAATGCCCTATCAAACCCGTTCGGCTAACGACCCTCCACTGGTCAAGGGTATGGTGGGTAAGAGTGTATACCCAATGGCGGTCATTTTACAGGCCGCTTCCTTAAACACCCCCTTATAGACCAGCTTCGTGAAAGAGGCCTACTAACGGTAACGCTGACTTTTAACTTATACATATATAATATATTATACTTTTAATTTTATATAGTATAAGGGTGTATTTTAAACATTTAAAATATTAGGAGGTTTAATCTTTTAAATAAATTAGACCTTTAATTCAATTAAACATAAAACATTTCTATTATGGATTTATTAATACTCTTTTAATTAATTATCAACAAGGCCATAATTAAAAACTTTTAATTCTAAATTTAAGTTATGAAACCAAAGGGTTGTATTTAAAACATTTAAAATACTAGGGTTTTGATACTTAATATTTCATAATTAAGACTTTTCAAGTTCCAAAACTTGAGGGCAAGTTTTGAAACTCTTCATATCCTCTTGAATTCCATAACTTAAGGAGTTAATGTTTCATGAATGAGACTTTTCATATTTCCATAACTTAAGGACAAGTTATGAAACTCTTCAAGAAACATTAAGATCAAATTTAACTAATAAAATTATCATATAATTAATTATTTACCATGTTGACCTAATTTAACTCATAAAGCAAGACAATTCAAATCAAATAATACAAATAATCCACTTATTATCTTAAAATTTGATAATTTTCTTTTAATTGGATGAGGATAATCATTACCTTACCATAAAAAACGATTTTTATAAGTCAAAACAATTTGTGGTAATGATCCTAATCCAAAAACTGGCCAAAAACTCGAAAACATTGTCACTAGACTATCCAACTCGTCGATCCAGTGTACGGAATCGTCGAGTTCATCACCATATGATCCAACTCGTTGAGTCCCCCCATGGGACTCGTCGAGTCCAACAGTCAGACAGCAGTTTTTCAATTTTTTCAACTTTAAACAATTAACCAATGCATCAATATAATAGAAAACACCCATGGCTCTGATACCACTGATGGGTTTTGAGCACTACAACATCCATATGGTGCACATACAACCCTAATGATTCGGATCTAAGATTTCTCAAGTTATACATGCAATAAAATTATCCAAAGCATGAAACCTACAATTAGCATACAACTTTGATATTTGAAACATAAATATAAGTAAGATGATTACCTCTTTGTTGTAGCTTGAAGAACTTGGCCTTTCAAGAGCTTAGCACCTCAAGTGTGATGCCTCAAATGTGTCACAAACACCAAGAACAATGGAGGACAATGAGAGAGAGCTTGGAGGCACCAAAAATCGGCTAGCTTCTTCTTAGAATGCACATCTGTCGATTTTAGGGCTTAGGGGTTACATATATATTGTAAAAATCCAAAGGTCATTTATAAACCCTATGCCATTCACTTAGCCTTTTGATCCAACAATTCATTTGGACTGACACTTCATGGACTCTCACATAAGCTTAGTTCATTACTAATCAATCATGGATCATTAGCCCAAACTATATGTATCACTGATTTACATAATCAGTCCGCGTTAATTTAATTAGTCTCTTTTGATCACTAAACTAATTCCAAATTAATTCTTGATCAATACCAATTAAATACTATGATTTATCAATTAATATATTATCCTTATAATATATTAATAAATCACAAATAACCTCTTTCTCAAATATCCATCCTATCAAATTGCTTCGGTGAAGGCAACGCAAAATGGACCATGCTACTATTGGGTCAAGTACATACCAATTATAGTTATGGGCTTAAACACCTAATCCAACACTTGCGCCACACTTGATGCCTGTTGCGCCACCCTTGCACATGTTGCGCCATCATGGTGCAAGATTGGTCATTTTGGTTCCTTGATGAGCCATGGTATCCTTGATGAGCCAAGTTGCTATGAAGTCCTCTATGATGCTCAAGATCATTCAAAGATGCTCAGGAGTTAGTGTTGCTCAGGATTGCACCATTTTGTGCCACCATGATGGATGTTGGATCATTAGTGTTCGTGATGCGCCACCTGTGCATCATGATGCTCCGCTATGGTCAAGGTGGTCCATCATGTGTGTTGCTAATGCTCATGGGTTGTATAACATGGAATAATGTTCCAGAAAATGTTGCATGGCGTAATATTATTGGTTGTCACCATAAATGGCCCTATGGGCCAATGGGCTTGGCCCATTAGGGTTTTATGTCTAATCCCTCAAGTATAAATAGGCTCATACCCCCATCATTGTAAATTTCTAGATTTTTGTGAGAGCTCAAAGTGAGATACAATTTTGAGTGCATGTAATAGTTCCAAAAAGTTAATAAAATCCACTATCTCTCGTTCGCCCATGGACGGTGTTGCAAAACTCGGTCGAATACTCGGCCGGTTACTCGGAATCGGCCCTCCACCGAGGCGAGTTATGTGAAATCGGCAAAAAACTCAGATTAAGTCAAAATCAGTCAAAACTCGGTCAACATCTCTATAACTCGGGCCTACTCAGTATTACTCAGTCTTACTCGGGCCTACTCGGTCAACAAAGTCAAACTTCGCCAACTCGATCAAAATCGGTCAAACTAGGTCAAAGGGTCAAAATTATCATAAAACGAGAAAAAAATCAAGAATTTCAAAATTAATATGTATAATACACTTAATGATTTATTATTTAACACACACATGTGATTATTAATACATATATATATATATATATATATATATATATATATATATATATATATATATATATATATATATATATATATATATATATATATATGTAACATCCCGAGATTTTGCAGGTATTTCCAAATCCTCTTTTTTATTATTATTTTGTAATATGTAGTCCCTGGGGCTGGAAGAGTCAAGCCATGAGAAGCCTAAGGGCTAAAGTTGCAACTTTGAGGTCAATAAGAGTGCGCTAAGCGTACGTACGATACGCTGAGCGTACTAGGCGCGCCCTAGTATGCTGGGTGTACACTTGTGTACGCTGAGCGTACTCACGTCAGATGGAAACCCTAATATTTAGGGTTTGGGTGCTATATAAACGTCCTTATGAGCTCAAAATCCTCCATCACCTCAGCCTCCATAGATTTGAGCCATTTTCCCCAAACCCTAACCCCTTTCTTGAGTGTGTGAGCTAAAAGTATGTGTTTTGAGTAGTTGGAGAAGAAGGTGTTGCATCAAGGAGTTGGAGAAGGAGGACAAGCTTGTAGATCTGAGGTTTCCTTGTGCTCTAGAAGCTCCAGGACATAAAAAGCTCCAACCTTTATGCTTGTATGACGTAGATCTTGCCATATTAGCTTTATGAAAACATTTCTTGTCCCAAAAGTCCCAAGTTGGTGCATGTTATGTTTTGCACGAGATAAATTGTCCTTTCAGACCCTAGAAAGGGTCATAAGTGATAAAAATGATGTCCCAATGGCTTAAAGTATCCCATGCATGTAAAAGAAAGGTCTTAATGGGTTAAGAAAATGTATTAAGAGCTTTTTGGACGTCCAAAGTCTTAAAGTTCAAGACTTTATGGTTCTAAGACACATTTGGTCGATGGATCTGGAATTTGGGCTTAAGTGCGTAAGCCATTAAGCACTTATTAGAGTTTTGGTAAAGTTTACGTACGCCCCGCGTAATTTCTGTACGCCCAGCATACTAAGTCCACCACCCCTATGGTGGTCAACGCAAGGGGGAAGTACGCCCAGCGTACCAGAGGAGTACGCCCCGTGTACACCCTCTATTGGGCTTTTGACGATTTGGGCTTCGGGGTTGGGCCACTTTGGGCCAAGTTTGACATGGGCCTTGCTAGACTTTCTGAATATTTGTGTTTTGGGCCAGTTTGGATTTGGATCTTAAAATAAGGCCCAATTAGTGAGTTGGGCCAAATTGGGAAAATTCGGCCATTAATGGGCTTTGGATATATAGACTTTTAAATCATGGAATTGGGATTGGGCCTTGGCCCAAATTAGAGAAAAGGAAATAATGGATAATTACCCTACGTGGGACCCTTGGTCAAGATTGATATGCCAATTGTTGACTTAGTATTCATTATTTTGGATAGTTCGGGATTTTCGGTGAGACAGCGGTCGGAGACTTTCAGTCCAGTTCTGCACTACTTGTGACGTGGGTTCTTCTCACTATATCAAAAGGCTCTAAGGCACCAAGATCGGCCCTTTATGGTTTATATCATGGTTATAGGACTATGCTATGTTAGTGATTTGTTAGATCTGTATCCTAGTTATAGGATGATGCTATTGTTGGATTAGTGTCTAAGTCCATAACTATAATTGGTATGTACTTGACCCGACTCGGCATGGTCCATTTGGGTTGCATGGCATCGGAACATTTGGATAGACCGTTTATGAGGAAAAGACATTTTGTGACATATTAATATATTATAAGTTCTAATATATTAATATGAAATCATGTTATTTAATTAGTATTGATCAAGAATTAATTTGGACTTAATTTAGTGATCAAAAGGAGACTATTTAAATATATGGGGATTGATTGTGTAAATCATTCATTCTTATATATGTGGGCTTATGATCCAAGATTCCTTTATGTTGGGTTTAACCCATGTGGTGATCCATGGATACTCCATGGAGGTTAAAACCCATGGAGCATAAGGAATGGGTAAAGTCATGAGTTACATGGTGTAACCCTAATAGCCACATTATATAAGAACCCCTTTAGTTCAAGAAATTGGCACTAGTGATACATATTTTGAGGGCTAGCCAATTTGAACATGTATGTCTTCTTCTCATGGTTATTCCAAGAGTTCATGATGTTGTGTGAACCATTTGAGGTGTCACACTTGGGGCACTAGGCTCTCAAGCTTCATGGAGTCAAGCAACAACAACAAGGTATGTATTCTATCTATTTTATTATCCTAGTATCAATGTTTTGGTATGCTAGTTAGGATAATACCTTGGATAATCATATTTGCATGTATAATAGAGAAAACATAGATCCAAGGTATTTAGGGTTGCATGTACACTTAGGAGTGTTAGAATGCTCAAAACCCAACAGTGGTATCAGAGCCAGGTTTTTTTTCAATTATACTTGATGCAAATTGCTGAAAAATGCTGAAAAAGTCGAATTTCGGGCATTCTGGGCACTGGACTCGCCAAGTCCACTGATGAACTCATCGAGTTCATGAAGAAAATCATCCTACTCGGCGAGTAGGTTGATACACTCGACGAGTAGGAGCCCCAGACAGCATATGTTCGAGTTTTTTGGCTAGAAATGGACTAGAAACATTACCCTAAGATGTTTTTGAACTTATAAACTTGTTTTTGATGTGGTAATGTTCATTCTAATCCAATTTCAAAGATAATTGTCAATAGATTCATGTTTTGTATTAGTTTAGTGATTAGGCTAATTACATGAAAAAGTTTGATTTGAATTATCTTGTTCTTATGAGTTGCTTAGATTAATAGAAAAGTTACTTGATTATGTGTTTTCAATCCATTTTAATCTAAGATTTGATTCTAAAATGTGTTTTTGTGAATTGTCCTCAAGTTATATGAAAAGTCACATTTAAGTTTCATAAAACTCATAAAAGTTGGCAATGGTTACAAAAATGAAGAGTCTTGTCCTCAAGTTATGGAGGTTCAAGAGTCACTTCATTAAGTAATAAAATGTGTAACCTTAATTAATTCCATAAATTACAAAATAAAGAAAAGTTACATTCTTTTATTAGTTTAAAGTCTTCCATAACTTGTCCTCAAGTTATGGAACTTGAAGAGTTTTTTTTTAATTAAAACTACTTTAAACACATAAGTTATGGAATTAATTAGTTTTGAATAGTTTCAAAACTTGCCCTCAAGTTTTGGAATTTGAAAAGTTTTCTCTTATGAATACTTTAATTCCAAGTTAGCCCTTAGAATTTTAAAAGTTAAAATTCAAACCCTTATACTATTATTATAATTTTAATTATATAGATGTGTATAAGATAAAGTCAATCTTACCGTTAGTAGGCCTCATTCACGAAGCCGGTCTATAAGGGGGGTATAAGGTTACTGCCTATAAAATGGCAGTTTAATGGGTGTCCACTCTCACCCACCGCTTCCTTGACTGGTGGAGGGTCGTTAGCCGAACGGGTAGGAAAGGACTATAATTCTCCCTTCATTAAAAGTATTAATGATAAATACTAAGTAACTAAACACTTGTACATTCCCAATCTTAGTTACTTAGGAAAATGTGAAAAGGTGCTAACCCATGAAATTACACTTTATACCTTACCAAGTCATTAGTGGAGCGTGTGTGGTTAACCGGCACACTAATAAGGACTAGTAAGAGTGGCAAAGGGTAACTTGACTCTATTATAGATCGGTGGAGCGTGTGTGGTTAACCGACACATCGATTAGGTGATAAAGTTAAGGGTACCAAGTCAATTTGCATGGTTATTCACACCTTGTTTGTGATCCTCGGCATCCCAGTCACAAACTTGAGAGGGCACAATCGAGATTCAAACATGCCATTGAAAGTTCAATGTATCTCAAAAGATCTAGGAGTTTCAAATCCAATTAAAACTTAATTATATTTCGTTTTTCATGGTGGAAATTGGTAAATCGTCATTTACATACCTTCAACTATTTTATAACTTGGATTACAGCATCCCTCTTCCAGTTATAAATAGGTTGTTGGGTCCTAGCCTTAATATGTCATATTGGGTGTTATATTAAGGACTTTAAATCAACTCTCTTGAATATCTCCCAAAAGATGATCTTCCCAAATCTCTTGAAACAAGCTTTCCTAAATGAAGATGATATCCCATGGAAATCATACTTCTTTCACCTCCTCCAATTATTCTCCCTAACCCACAAGTTCCTGAAAATTTTAAGGTCACTCAAGCCCTATTGGCAAGCAAAGGTCTATGTGTGATCACATCTTGGAGATGTAGTCACATATTGACAAGCGGGGAGAGTTGGGTGTCAAAGTCTAGAGGAAGCTGATGATCAATCACTTTCTAAGTCACATAGTGAGTTCCTTTGGGACTCCTATGAAACAGACTATGACAAGACCCTTAATGATCTTATCTATTTGCTAAGATCAACTTCCTAAAACTTTATGGACATTGACAATGATGACATTGGATATCCAGTAAAGCTCTCTCTTCCCAATGGAAAGGGATCAGCCATAGTCAACTCGGTTGACCAAATGGTAAAGAGAATGGCTAAGTCTGAGATAGTCTCATTATCAAGGGTCTATTGCCAAAGAAAGGGGCATTGGTTGCGAAGCTGTCAAATTTACCTAAGGATATTAAAGTCAATAAGTTTGACTCTACTTCGGGTAAAGTCCACTATCTAACTCTGCTAAGTTTCTATTCTGAGATTCTTGATACATGATGTGACTGGGTCACATGTTGATGTTTTTAGAATCAAAGAAAAAGTGAAGAAACTTAAAGAAAGAATATGCTAAATCTGATGGCATAGATGGATTTATATCGTATAGTTTGAAGATCGGATTCTTGAGCTACTTCTTAAGAGTTATAATATATTGCTTAGGAATAAATAACAACAAAGTTTTCATGTGCTTTTGCATTGTAAGGATAGTTTTTCCGCAACGTTTTACAATAAAAGAAATTTTTTTTTTTGATTTTATTTATTTTAAAATATCCTTACAATGGCATTTGTGAAAACTTATGTTGCTTATAAGATTCCATTAAGAGCAAGAGTGAAAATATGAATTTGATTCTTTCATTTGTGGTAGTGTCTAAATTTACCAAATAAGGAAAGATTCTCATCACCTAAGTTTCAGTTGGATAGAAACTTGGAATCATGCAAGTTGTATAGCATGATGAATAAGAACTTTCAAGCATTGGAAAAATTAAGACTAACTACTTGTTCACATGGATGTGTGAGTCAAGTAAAGGATCGAGTACACATTCTTGTGCACTGATCAAGCCCACCACAAATAATCGTTAAGACTATTCGTCATTATTTACTAAAATTCAGTAAATATGGTTATACTTACAAGCTTAAGTGTAATTCTGAGACACTGGAAAGGTTTCAATGTATGGCAGAGCGAATAAGAAGAATCAACTTAGGAAGAAAGATAAAAGTTTCTCAAATCTGAAAAGATGGGAGAGTACTTTAGTATCATGTTATATAATCATCTTAATGATTAAGAGACCTTATCACAATTCATCCTCTAAGTGCATTCTGGTAGCTAAGAAGAGGAGCTATGAATTGATAAAGTGGTTAAATCAAGAAGATGATTTATACTACGTTCCAAAAACAATTCTTAGAGTTATACTCTAAGATTGTAACTTGAGTGACATGTCTTAAAGAAGGTTTAAAACACTTGTCAAATGTAAGAGTAAAATTTTTCTACTCTTGTACATTTGAAATTGGTAAGTTGTGATGTTTTGGATAAAACAAAGACCAACTAAGGCCAATTGTGTGAAGTGTTTGTCCTGATTAGAATCCACACTATCTCTTGAATATCTGACAAGAAAGTGTTATATGTCAAGAGGACAGTGGGAGTCTTAAAGGTCTTGAAAGTCTCAAGAACTAATCAAGAATAAAACCTGAAGTTCTTCACTAGCACACGACTTGAGGTTTATAACCTATCGTGTCGACATGTCTGTGCCTATTCAAGTTGGCTTTGCATAGGAGTTCTGAGAGTTCTCAATTGGTTGCACAGCTACTTGGAAGCAATGGCAGGCCCTTGAGCTGCCAAATGGCAAGAATTTAAGATTGCACAAGTTTAATCCATATAAGTGTGGATTTGTCAGTAACCTTGTCTTGTGATTATGGTTTTGACAAAATTCATATGGATAGGAACTCATACACCATAAAATCTAAGTGTCATATGGTTTCTCTCCGATTCATGAAAATGATGGTGAGGAAACACTTTCACTAAGTAGATTTTAGCTAGATAGCAATTGTGATATTTGCATTCTCAAAGTCGTTAGTGGAGCGTGTGTGGTTAACCAGCACACTAACATGGACTTGTGAGAAGTGGTAAAGGTCTAAACAATCGAGGCTATGATTACGGCATCCATTTTCATAGTTCTTAAAATTGTTTAGACACACCTGTGAGCTATCTAAGATAAGGTGTATGATATTGATAAAGTTTTATCAAAGCAATCTAGTATCAGAAATCTGAACTTTGGTAAGAAAGTCAATAAAGTATTGATTTCTAGAAGTCCAGCTGATTTCTGATTACATGTCAAAGCTAGTGGGAGCATAAGTGTTATGCTAATAATCATCATGTTAGTGGGAGCATGATAATTATGATAAAGGTTGCAAGTTAGCAATGTTAATTATAGAAAACAAAAGTTTCAATTCGTGAGGCTGCAGGGGTTGAAAAAGTTGTTTTGCTATAATTAAGGGAGAGAAAATTATACTTCATTTCAATTCTAAAAGCTTAGATTGAGGTTTTAAGTCGTATTTAGTCAAGGATATATATATGAATTTCATGTTGGAATGACTCAACATAAGGAAATTCTATATATGGGTCCATTATTTGCGTTCTAAAATTCGATTATGATTACGGCATCCCTTTTCATAATCTGAATTATGAGAACTTGGCAAATAGAAATGGAAATGTTATAGCAAAAGACTGGTTTAGTCTTTATGTGAGACATCATGACTCGAGTCCCATATGCTTCGGATATAGGATCGATTACATGTGCTATATTTATCCTTTCTAAAATTTTCCAAATGCCTGGGGCACTAAGAAGGGAAAAGGTCTAGAACTGGATATGACTAAAAGGATTAAGCAATTGTCGAGGACAATCTAAGGTTTACCAAAGATTGGTTGCTCAAGGACAGTTGGAAGTATAGTGATAATTCTGGAAGGACCATATTGACATAATCTGTAAGGAGGCAACTCTTGTTCAGAAGTGATAGTCAAAATGGAATATGGAAATGTTTCAAAGTTGGAAATTATTCAATCTGTGTAAGATTAGGAAACTTAATGCAAGAAGGATATTTCCAAGGAGTTGATCTCCTTTGGAATGCTCTGTAATGGTTGTTGTCAAGTCTTTCTGACTCTGTGCATAATCATTACAGGAGGATCAATGCATATAAGTTTAGAATCTAACAGATTTCAGTAAATGGTATGAATTTGGAATTCTTGCATTTGCAGTAAGGATTTGGGACTGTGAAAGAGGATCATTGGAGTTATGTTCAATTGATCTAATTCACAAAGTGAAGTTCATAGACAAACATAGTATGCATACTTGGTGTATGGCATGACTAGTGTTTAGAAAACATAGTGTACATGCTTGGAGCATGGGACAACTATTGTTTTAAATTCAAGAATAAAGTTGATAGCTGAAACAGTATACAATGAATAATGTGTAATCATATGGTGATAAATAAAAGGTGTTTTATTTATGTTCATAGGTTTTGATACCATATTAGATTCTATTATTATTGTGTTTCATTTTGCATGTTTTGACTTCCAGAATAACTAGGTCGTTCTTCCTGATTGACTAAGTTATTCAAACTATCCACAGTCGGTCATATGTTGGAAGTAGATATGAATCAAGACTGTCATGGGTTGGCTTGTAGAGGTCTAAGATGTTGGACAAGGGGCTACAACACTCATGAGTGCTCATAAGTTCTGAGTATTGGATTCAACCCGCGCTCATTGGAATCACTTCATGGATTTTATCACGAGTGATCATGAGACGATAATATCTTATATTCTTCAAACCTAGAGATATGAGTTGTTACTATGAGTTGGTTGTACATTGATTGCACGAAAACGCATTCGGTAACTCGGTGTTATAAAACGTGCCTTTGTGTATGATTCAACAAGTAGTAGAACAAGCCATATGAGTCGAAGTTTATCCATTCCTTTTACCTTCGGGATAAAAGCGATATCTGTGGGCCCGTCGATGATTTGGTGATGACAAATGTAAGTGCTCGGCCGGGCCTGGACTGATTTGATTTGTTCAATTAGTCAATCGTCATAAATCGGAAATCGAGAAACAACAAATGGACAGAGAGAATGATTATAATCCATGTCTCAGTCCATATGATATCTAGAATGGAGGAATATATGATCCCTTATCTAATGGACAAGTCATTGACAAAGGTCAGAGTTCATCTACAAGGTCAGAGTTCGACAGCGGCTTTTGAGAGCTACGATTGCCAGTTGGTTCCTGAAGTCATACGCAATAATCGTTCTAGACTTATCCAAGTGGGAGACTGTTGGATTAGTGTCTAAGTCCATAACTATAATTGGTATGTACTTGACCTGACTCGGCATGGTCCATTTGGGTTGCATGGCATTGGAACATTTGGATAGACCGTTTATGAGGAAAAGACATTTTGTGACATATTAATATATTATAAGTTCTAATATATTAATATGAAATCATGTTATTTAATTAGTATTGATCAAGAATTAATTTGGACTTAATTTAGTGATCAAAAGGAGACTATTTAAATATATGGGGATTGATTGTGTAAATCATTCATTCTTATATATGTGGGCTTATGATCCAAGATTCCTTTATGTTGGGTTTAACCCATGTGGTGATCCATGGATACTCCATGGAGGTTAAAACCCATGGAGCATAAGGAATGGGTAAAGTCATGAGTTACATGGTGTAACCCTAATAGCCACACTATATAAGAACCCCTTTAGTTCAAGAAATTGGCACTAGTGATACATATTTTGAGGGCTAGCCAATTTGAACATGTATGTCTTCTTCTCATGGTTATTCCAAGAGTTCATGATGTTGTGTGAACCATTTGAGGTGTCACACTTGGGGCACTAGGCTCTCAAGCTTCATGGAGTCAAGCAACAACAACAAGGTATGTATTCTATCTATTTTATTATCCTAGTATCAATGTTTTGGTATGCTAGTTAGGATAATACCTTGGATAATCATATTTGCATGTATAATAGAGAAAACATAGATCCAAGGTATTTAGGGTTGCATGTACACTTAGGAGTGTTAGAATGCTCAAAACCCAACAACTATGTTAGTAATCTGTTAGATCGGTATCCTGGTTAGAGGATGATGCTATGTTAGTGATCTATTAGATCTGTATCCTGGTATATATAGGATGATGCTATGATTAGTGATTTGTTAGATCTGTCTGACTATATGTACATGCTAGCTAGTGTATGGTATTTATGTGCACATGATTGTTTGATTGGGGGTTGGGTTGAGGCGGTCTTGCTTTGTGCAATATGCCATCATACCAAGGGCGGCCCGGATAGACTGCAGACCCGGTAAGGTCGTACTAGTCAGGCCGAAGGCCCGGCGAGCGGTCTAGATAGGCTGAAGGCCGTACGAGGCGGTCCAGGTGTGTCGATGGCTCAGAGAGCGGTCCAGATAGACTGATGGCCCTGCGAGGCGGACCAGTCAGGCTGATGGCTCATTATGCATGTTGTTTGTATGATATTGTTATGGTTTGCATGGCATTGGTATTTTGGGGGAACTCATTAAGCTTTGGGCTTATAGTTGTTGATTTTGTCTTAGGTACTTCTTGTCACAACCCCAAACCGGATGGGTATCCCAGCACAGAGAGCTTCAAAGGGTGCAACATTAATGCTAGTTGTGTATCGCCCACTTCATCCTAGCACAGAGGGGATCAGCACTTACGGCCATAGAGAGCTTCAAAGGGTGAAACTTTAATGCTAGTATGATAGCTGTTGTTGTAGGAGAATTCAACAAGTGATAAATGGGTATCCCAAGCTTTACCAAAATCTATCACACAGGCTCTTAACATGTCTTCTAGTGTTTGAATTGTTCTCTCGCTTTGCCCATCAGTCTGAGGATGGTACACTGTACTCATGTCAAGATTTGTTCCCAATGATTTTTGCAATGTTTGCCAACACCGCGAGATAAATCTACAATCTCGGTCAGAGATAATAGATATTGGCACACCATGAAATCGTACTATCTCTTTAATGTACGTCCTTGTTGCTGGATAATGTGTCTAGTCCGTAACTATATTTGGTATGACTTGACCCGACCTGGCATGGTCCATTTGGTTTGCACTTCATCTAACAATTTGTATGGATATATTTTGATAATAAGATGTTTATGATCCATTAATATATTATAAGTTATAATATATTAATATGATTTAATTAGTGTTGATCAAGAATTCATTTTTGGAATTAGTTTAATGGTCAAATGAAACTAATTAAATATAGACTCTTGCATATATATAGAATGGGCTAAGATTTATTTAGGATGGGCTAAGAGTATATGGAAGTCCATGGATAGTCCATGGAGCTCTTAGCCCATGCATCCTAGGTAAATGAAGAGTCATGGGTATTAGGATGTAACCCTAATCCTCCATAGTATATAAAGAGGTCCTTGGTTCTAGAATTGGCACTAGTGTGTGTGAGAAACAAGGGTGGACCGATTTTAGCAAGCATCATATTCTCTCAAGTATTTCCAAGTTGTTTTGAGTGATTTGTGACACCACTTTAGGCATCCACACTATTGGTGCTAGGCTCTAAAACACCAAGCAATCAACCACAAAAGAAAGGTATTTTATTCTACTTAAAATTTTGTATTACAAGTACCCCATAACATGCTAGTTAGGTTGTAAACCTTGGAAATCAAATTTTCATGTATTTTAGAGAAAACATAGATCCATGGTTTCTAGGGTTGCATGTACACGATAGGAGTGTTAGTATGCTCAAAACCCAACAGTGGTATCAGAGCCTAGGCTTGTTTTCTTGATACTTGATGCAAACTTGTTGAAAAAGCTCAAATAATCTGCACTCTGCAGCATGAACTCACCGAGTCCATGGGGGGACTCGACGATGTGAAAATTCATCCTACTCGTCGCGTAGGTTCTTGCACTCGACGAGTAGGAGCCCCTGAATGCAGATTTTCGAGTTTTGCTGCTGGAAATGGACTAGAAACATTACCCTAAACTATTTTGGTGTTTTAAAACTTGTTTTAGATGGTGTAATGCTTATGCTAATGCATTTACAATGGCTAATATCAAAATTCCATGTTTTATATATGTTAATATGATTCTTGAAATTTTGATATGAATGTTCATGTTCTTATGAGTTATGGTTAGATCATAGGAATTATTTGTTGAATTGTTTCATAATTGATTCTTGATCTTAATGCCTAATGATGGAGTCCATAACTTGTCCTCAAGTTATGGATAACCAAAAGTCACTTCTTTAAAAGTGTCATTAAAGAATAGGAGGTTACATAAAATGAAGAATCTTCATTTTAATGGACCATTAAACTCATAAGTTATGAAATGAAAAGTCTTGAATAGTTTCAATACTTGCCCTCAAGTTTTGGAATTTGTAAAGTCTCACACATTAATACTTTAAATTCCAAATTGAACCTTAGAATTTTAAAAGTTTAAAATTCAACCTTTATACTTCTCTAATATTAAAAGTTTAATTATTATTATTATTATTATTATTATATATATATATATATATATATATATATATATATATATGTGTGTGTGTGTGTGTGTGTGTGTATAAGAATAAGTCAGTCTTACTGTATAAGAATAAGTCAGTCTATAAGGGGGGTATAAGGTTGTTGCCTATAAAATGGAAGCTTAATGGGTGTCCACTCTCACCCACCGCTTCCTTGACTGGTGGAGGGTCGTTAGCCGAACGGGTAGGATAAGACCTTAATCCTCATTAAAAGTATAATGAAATTATAAAGTAACTAAACCTTTATTAATTCCCAATCTTAGTTACTTTTAGGAAAAATGTGAAATAGGTGCTAACCCATGAAATTACACATTGTACCTTACTAAGTCGTTAGTGGAGCGTGTGTGGTTAACCGACACACTAACAAGGACTAGTAAGAGTGGCAAAGGGTGACTTAAGTTTTATCCTAGATCGGTGGAGCGCGTGTGGTTAACCGGCACATCGATTAGGTGATAAAATTAAGGGTACCAAGTCAATTTCCATGGTTATTCACACCTTGTGTGTGATCCTCGGCATCCCAGTCACAAACTTGAGAGGGCACAATCGAGATTTAAACATGCCATTGAAAGTTCAATGTATCTCAAAAGACCTAGGAGTTTCAAATCCAATTAAAACTTAATAATTTATTTTGTTTATAATGGTGGAAATTGGTAAATCGTCATTTACCTACCTTCAAATATTTTATAGCTTGGATTACGGCATCCCTCTTCCAAGTTATGAAATAGTTTGTAGGATCCTAGCCTTAATATTTCATTTGGGTGATTTATTAAGGACTCTTTATCTAATTAAAACTTGTCTTTCTTTTCTTTCAGATGTCTTCCAACACTGATGCTGGCTCAAACCCTACAGGCTCTTTTTCCCTCATGAACTTGTGTGGGAAAGTCACTTTTGATGGTTCTAATTTCAATGAATGGATTAGGAACATCAGGATGATTACCCACTATGAGGACAAGGAATATGTCCTTGACAAGGAGCTTAAGGTTATCAATGAGTCCACTGCTGCTCCTGAGGAGATTGCGGAGTATGATGCACATGAGAGGGATGCTACTAAAGTGTCCTGCATTATGTTGGCTACTATGACTCCCGAACTCCAGAAATCCTATGAAGATTTCTACCCCTATGAGATGCATCTGAATCTGATGGAAAGGTACCATCAGAGCGCGCATCAAGAGAGGTATGAAATCATCTCCTCCATGATAACAGTCAGGATGAAGGATGGTGAACCCATCACCGGTCACTTGCAGAAAATGAAGAGGTTCGTGGACCGGTTGCTAAAGCTTAATGTGGACTTCCCTGAGGATATGGCGATTGATATCATTCTCTATTCCTTACCTCCAAGTTATGATCAGTTTCGTATGACTTATCATATGAACAAGGAGGAAGTCACACTTAGCAAACTTCAAGGACTTTTAAGGACCGCTGAAAGTGGTCTTAAAGGTAAATCGGTTGTTACTTCTACTCCTACTCCTACAACAACCCCTGTTCTGGCAATTGGGCAGGGAAAGGGGAAGAAGAGGAAGACCCCTTCGAAGGATACCAAGGGAAAGTCCCTTGATGGCTCCTCTTCAAGTGGGACCAAGAAAGGTCTCATTCCTCCTTCTTCAAACCCAAAGGAAGCATAGTGCTTCTACTGCCATGAAAAGGGGCACTGGAAGCGAAGCTGCCCTAAGTACTTGCAGGATGTAAAGGATGGGAAAGTTAAACCCACCCATGCAGGTATTTATACAATATTGTTTAATAACTCATTGCATACTAACTCTTGGGTACTTGATACAGGTTGTGGTATTCACATTTGTATTGATTTGCAGGGCCTAAGAAGTAGTGAAGAAGTGGAGCACGGGAAGATAAACTTAATCATGGGCAATAGGAAAGCATCACCTGTGACCCAGATTGGAGTTTATTCTTTATTGCTTAATAATGGGTTAACTTTAGATTTCAATAAATGTTGTTACTCAACAGAAATGGCGAGAAATATTATTTCCTTTCATAGTTTGTACAAGCAAGGATTCACATTTTATTTTGATAATAAAATTGGTACTATTTATGCTTTTTATAATGATGTGTTTTATTTTAAAGCGTTACCTTGTGATGGTGTATATGAAACTGTGTCGATTGTAGACAACTTAGGAAATAATGTATTTCATATTGATTCTTCTATTACTTTGGATAAAGCATCCTGGTGGCATTGTCGTCTTGGACATGTCAACAAGAAGCGCATAGGCCAACTCCAAAAGGCTGAAGTTTTGGAATCATTTGACCTTAAATCAGATGATAGTTGCGAATCTTGTTTACTTGGAAAAATGACAAAGTCACCCTTCACTGGTTCTTGTGAGAGGGGTGAAAGTTTGTTGGACCTCATACACACATATGTGTGTGGACCCTTCAAAACCGCCACTAGAGATGCTAATCGCTGTTGGGTTTTGAGCATTCTAACACTTCCTAAGTGTACATGCAACCCTAATAAACCTTGGATCTATGTTTGTCTAAGGTACATGCAAAATATTAATTTCCAAGGTTTATAACTTATCTAGCATGGCATGGGGTACTTTTTAAACATAAAAGGACTAGATGAATTACATACCTTTTGTTGATTGTTGATTCCTTGGATTTTGAGAGCCAAGCACCAATAATGTGAATGCCTCAAATGGAAATCACAAATCACCACAAACTTGGAAAATGTATGAGAGAGTATACTAACACTTAGAAATCGGCCACCACTATTACACACACACTAGGGTGTTTTTCATGCAACATAAGCTTGTTTATATAGTGTGCATGGTTAGGGTGAAACCCTAATAACCCATGTCTTTTCCTCTTCCAAGGATCCATGGGTTAAAAGCTCCATGGATCATCCATGGACTTCCATATAAGCTTAGCCCATTAACAAATGAGCATTAGCCCACACCATATAAATACAATAGCCCATGATTTAATTAGTCTTCCTTTTAATCACTAAATCAATTCATAATTAATTCAAGATTAAAACTAATTAAATAATATGACTTTATATTAATATATTATAACTTATAATATATTAATAAATCGTAAGTATACAATTCTCATAAAATTATCCATAAACAGTTTGGCTGAAGTGCAACTCAAATGGACCATGCCGGGTCGGGTCAAGTATATACCAAATAAGTTATGGACTTAGACACCTTATCCAACAGTCTCCCACTTGGATAAGTCTAATAATTGTATTTGCGTATGTTACTTCAGGAACCAACCAGCAATCGTAGCTCTCGAAAACTCTGTTGAACTATGAAGCGCCATTTTAGATAAGTGATCATATAATCCTCTGTTCTCATGATATCAGCCGGACAAATACATGGAACAACGTCGTACTTATTGTCCAGCAGTTTGTTTCTCGATTTCCGATTTGTTTGACAAAGAACTAAATTGAACACATCAATTAGGTTCTGACCGGGCCCGGTACATAGGTCAAAACAAAATCATCGAGGGGCCCAGATATCGCTTCTAATCCTCCAAGGACTAGAAGGAACAGATAAACTTCGACTCATATACTTGTTTCTACTACTTGTTGAATTATACACAAAGGCACGTTTTATAACATCAAGTTACTGATGCGTTTACGTGCAATCAATGCACAACCAACTCATAGGTAACAACTCATATCTCTAGGTTTGAAGACTTATATCATATTACCGTCTCACGATCACTCGAGATAAATTCCATGAAGTGATACAAGTGAGCGTGGGTTAATTCCAATACTCATAACTTATGAGTACTCATGAATATTGTAGCAACCATTGCTATGTCTAAACACGTTTAGCCATCTACAAACTCGATTCATGACAGTCTTAATTCATACCTACTTCCAACATATGAACGACTGTGGAGTGTTTAATTAACTTAGTCATTCGGAAAGAATAACCTAGCTATTCTGGAAGTCAAAACATGCAAAGTGAAACACAATAATAATCGAATCCAATATGGTCTCAGAACCCTTTTGAATATAAATAAAACCACCTTTTATTTATCACCATATTGATTACACATTATTCATTGTATAATGTTTCAAATAATCAACTTAATACTTGAACAAAAACAACAGTCGTCCCATGCTCCTAGCATGTACACTTTGTTTTTCTAAACAATAGTTATGTCATACTCCAAGTATGCACACTATGTTTGTCTATGATCTTTACTTTGTGAAATAGATCAATTGAACATGATTCCAATGATGCTCATTTCACAATTCCAAATCCTTATTGTAAATGTAAGAATTCCTAATTCCTACCATTTACCAAAAAAAAAACTGTTAGATTTTAAACTTATATGCACTGATCCTCTCGTAATGGTTATGCACAAGGTCACCAAAACCTTGTCATCAGTCATTACAGAGGATTCCAAAGGAGATCAACTCTGTGGAAACGAACTCTCATATTCAAAGTACATTGCTTTGAACATCCTTCTTGCATAAAAGTTTCTAACTTTCTCATAGATTCTTAATATCCAACTCCCAATATGGAAAATTTCCATATTCCTATTTTGATTATCATATCTGAACAAGAGCTACCTCTTTTCAGAATATATCCATATGGTCCTTCCAAAATTTAACACTATACTTCCAACTGTCCCTGAGCAACCAATCTTTGGTGAGCCTTAGATAGTCCTCGACAATTGCTTAATCATTTTAGTCTTATCCAATTCTAGACTTTCCCCTTCTTAATGCTCTGAGCATTTGGAAAATTTAGAAAGGATGAATATTATAGCACATGTGACCGATCCTATACCCGAAGCATATGGGACACAATTCACGATGTCTCACATAAAGACCTGATACTGGATCAGTCTTCTGCTACAATATTTTTTTATTTTCCATGTTTTCAAAAATCGACTATGAAGAGGGATTTCGTGATCATAATCGAATTTGAGAACGCAATATATATAGAATTTCCTTATGTTGAACCATTCCAACATAAAATTCATATATATATATATATCCTTGACTAAAGATGATTAAAACTCAATCTAAGCTTTTAGAATTGAAATGAAGTATAATTTCCTCTCCCTTAATTATAGCGAAACAACTTTTTCAACCCCTACAACTTTACGAATTGAAACTTTTGTTTTTCTATAATTAACATTGCTAACTTGCAACACTAAACATAATAATCATGTTCCCACTAACATGATGATTATCAGCATAACACTTATGCTCCCACTAGCTCTGACATATTTCCAGAAATCAGCTGGACTTCTGAAATTTAGATTCGTACACCCTTTTTTAGATAGCTCACATGTGTGTCTAAACAATTTCCAGAACTATGAAAAGGGATGCCGTAATCATAGTCTTAATTGTTTAGACTTTTGCCATTTCTCACAAGTCCATGTTAGTGTGCCGGTTAACCACACACGCTCCACTAACGACTTTGAGAATGCAAACATCACGATTGCTATCTACTTAAAATCTTCTTAGTGAAAGCATTTCCTCACCATCATTTTCATGAATCGGAGAGAAACCTTATGACACTTAGATTTTATGGTGTATGAGTTCCTATCCATGTGAATTTGTCAAAACCATAATCACAAGACAAGGTTAGTAAAAAATTCAGCCTTACATGGATTGAACTTGTTCAATCTTAATTTCTTGTCATCTGGTAGCACAAGGCCCACCAATGCCTCCAAGCTGTTATGCACACAGTTTAGAACTAACAGAACTCATATGCATAGTCGACTTAATAGGAACAGACACAGAAACAAGAATTATGTCAACTTAATAGGTTTCAAACCATAAGTCATGTGCTAGTGATAAAACTCAGGTTTTACTCCTGATTAAATCTTGAAATCCTTTCAGGATCTTTAAGACTCCCACTGTCCTCTTGACATATAAGTTTCCCTAGTCAAGAACCATTCCTTGACAAAACAAATATTCAAGGGATAGTGCAAATTCTTATTAAGATAAACACTTCACACAATTGGTCTTAGTTGGTCTTTGTCTTATCCAAGACATCACAACTTACCAATTTCAAATGTACAGGAGTAGAAAACATTTTACACTACATTTGATAAGTGTTTTAAACCTTACTTTATGTCACTCAATGTTACAATCTTGGATTATGACTCTAAGAGTTGTTTTGGAACGAAGTATGATCCATCTTCTTGATTTTAACCATTCCAACAATTCATGACCCCTCATCTTAGTCATAACAATGCACTAAGATGTCCTTAGAGTATGAATTTGTGATATGTTTTCATAATCATTAAGATGATCATAAAACCATGTATGATCCATCTTCTTGATTTTAACCATTCCAACAATTCATGACCCCTCATCTTAGTCATAACAATGCACTAAGATGTCCTTAGAGTATGAATTTGTGATATGGTTTCATAATCATTAAGATGATCATAAAAACATGATACTAAAGTACTCTCCCATCTTTTTAGATTTGAGAAACTTTTATCTTTCTGCCAAATTTGATTCTTCTCATCCGTTCTGCCATACATTGAAACTTTTCCAATGTTACAGAATTATACTTAACCTTATAAGTATAACCATATTTACTAATCTTTAGTAAATCATGACGAATTGATCTTTGTGGTGGACCTTGACCAGCACACACCCAGTGTACATAATTCCTTAGTCCTTCAATTGACTCACATATGCATGTGATCAATGAATTAGTCTCAATTTTGCAAAGATGAAAATTCTCATTCATCATACAATACAACTTGTATGATTCCAAGTTTCTGTCTAACTGAAGCTTGGGTGATGAGAACCTTTCCTCATTTGGTAAATTCATACACTACCACAAATGAGAGAATCAAACTCATATTTCCAATATTGCTAGAAACATACAAACATCAATTTTCCATAAATGCCATTGTAAGGGGATATAATATAAAATAAACTAAACAAAACTTTTATTTCTTTATAAAATGAGGAAAAATATTCCTTACAATGCAACTTTAAATGAAAACTATGCTATTACATATTTCTTAGCAATCTATCATAAATTTTAAGTAGTGGCTCAAAAATCCGATCCTCAAACCATGCGATAGAAATCCATCTTCGTGATCAGATTCAACACACTCTTCTTTTAACCTTCCTTTTGCTCGATCCTGCTAAACATCAAGATGCAACCTAGTCACATCATGTAATAAGAATCAACAATTAGGAACTTTAACAAAGTTAGATAGTGGACTTACCTGAAGCCGAGTCAAACATTTTGTCTCTACTTGCTTTCAAATATTTCAGGTATTCAGGGCAGCTTCGCTTCCAATGTCCCTTCTCATGACAATAAAAACATATAGACTCTTTGGGAATGGTACACGAGACAATCACAGACTTAGCCTTTCCCTTTCCCTTTACCTTTTGGTCAACCGGGTTGACCAAGGCCGATCCCTTTCCATTGGGACGAGAAAGCTTTTCTGGACTTCCAATGTTACCATTGTCCATGTCCATGGAAGTTTGAGAATTAGACCTTCCATCAATATTTGCTTGACCATTGCGCCAAATCATTGCTGATTCAGCAGCAACAAGCAAATAAGAAAGATCTATTAGGGTTATGTCAGGATCTGTCATATGGTAGTCTTTAATAAACTCACCATACGACTCAGGAAGTGACTGAAGAACCCAGTCAACAGCGAACTTCCTTGAAATAACAGTATCCAACATTCTCAACCTGTCAATGTGTGACTTCATTCCTAAGACATGAGTGCACACAGGTCTTCCATCTTTATGTTTCGTTTCTAGTAGAGCTTGAGTGACCTTGAACCTTTCAAGTCTTCGGGCTTGTGGGTCAGGGAGAATAAATGGAGGAGGTGGAGGGAGTGAAGCATGATGTTGAGGGACATCATCTTCAAGAGGAAAGCTTGTTCCAAGCGATTTGGGAAGATCATAGTTGTCTGAACCAGACATTTACAATGGGAGAAAATCAAGTTAGTTGATTCAAGTCCTTAATATAACACCCAATATGAAATATTAAGGCTAGGACCCAACACAATATTTTATAACTTGGAAGAGGGATGCCGTAATCCAAGCTATAAAATATTTGAAGGTAGGTGAATGACGATTCACCAAATTCCACCATGAAAAATGAAATAATTTATTAGGTTTTAATTGGATTTGAAACTCCTAGATCTTTTGAGATTCATTGAACTTTTCAATGGCATGTTTCAATCTCGATTGTGCCCTTCAGGTTTTGTGACTGGGATGCCGAGGATCACAAAACAAGGTGTGAATAACCATGCAAACTCACTTGGTACCCTTAATATTATCACCTAATCGATTTGCCGGTTAACCACACACGCTCCACCGATCTATGATAAACATTAAGTCACCCTTCGTGATCCTTACTAGTCCAAGTTAGTGTGCTGGTTAACCACACACGCTCCACCAACGAGGCTAGGACCCAACACAATATTTTATAACTTGGAAGAGGGATGTCGTAATCCAAGCTATAAAATATTTGAAGGTAGGTGAATGACGATTCACCAAATTCCACCATGAAAAATGAAATAATTTATTAGGTTTTAATTGGATTTGAAACTCCTAGATCTTTTGAGATTCATTGAACTTTTCAATGGCATGTTTCAATCTCGATTGTGCCCTTCAGGTTTTGTGACTGGGATGCCGAGGATCACAAAACAAGGTGTGAATAACCATGCAAACTCACTTGGTACCCTTAATATTATCACCTAATCGATGTGCCGGTTAACCACACACGCTCCACCGATCTATGATAAACATTAAGTCACCCTTCGTGATCCTTACTAGTCCAAGTTAGTGTGCTGGTTAACCACACACGCTCCACCAACGAGGCTAGGACCCAACACAATATTTTATAACTTGGAAGAGGGATGTCGTAATCCAAGCTATAAAATATTTGAAGGTAGGTGAATGACGATTCACCAAATTCCACCATGAAAAATGAAATAATTTATTAGGTTTTAATTGGATTTGAAACTCCTAGATCTTTTGAGATTCATTGAACTTTTCAATGGCATGTTTCAATCTCGATTGTGCCCTTCAGGTTTTGTGACTGGGATGCCGAGGATCACAAAACAAGGTGTGAATAACCATGCAAACTCACTTGGTACCCTTAATATTATCACCTAATCGATGTGCCGGTTAACCACACACGCTCCACCGATCTATGATAAACATTAAGTCACCCTTCGTGATCCTTACTAGTCCAAGTTAGTGTGCTGGTTAACCACACACGCTCCACCAACGACTTGGTAAGGTACAAAGTGTGAATTTCATGGGTTAGCACCATATTCACATTTTCCTAAGGTAACTAAGATTGGGAATTTATAAAAGGTTTAGTTACTTTATAATATTCATTATACTTCTAATGAGAATTTAAAGTCATTGTCCTACCCGTTCGGCTAACGACCCTCCACCGATCAAGGAAGCGGTGGGTGAGAATGGACACCCATTAAGTTGCCATTTTATAGGCAACAACCTTATACCCCCCTTATAGACCGGCTTCGTGAATGAGGCCTACTAACTGTAAAACGACTTGATCTTATACATATATATAATAATTAACCATTAATGTTATAAATAGTATAAGGGTTGAATTTTAACTTTTAAAACTCTAAGGGTTTGGAATTAAAGTTTATTAAAGTGTGTGAAACTTTACAAATTCCAAAACTTGAGGGCAAGTTTTGTAACTATCCAAAACTTTTCATTTCATAACTTATGAATTAAAGGTTCATAAAAATGAAGACTCTTCATTTTATGTAA
Source organism: Lactuca virosa (assembly GCF_052849685.1). Lineage (NCBI taxonomy): Eukaryota > Viridiplantae > Streptophyta > Magnoliopsida > Asterales > Asteraceae > Lactuca > Lactuca virosa. Next base: position 246,796,340 of record NC_136426.1, read on the forward strand.
CTTATGTGTTTTAAGTGTGTGTTTAAAAGAAGTGACCTTTGGATATCCATAACTTGAGGACAAATTATGGACTACATTAAAACACATAAATGATCAAGAATTAATCCTAAACAATTCAGCAAAGAATTCCTATCATCTTCTAAATTCATAAGAACATGAACATGATCATCAAAGTTTCAAGAATTATATGAACACATACAAAGCATGAAATTTTGATATAAGCTATTGTAAATGGATTAGAACTACCATTACACCAACTAAAACAAGTTTTAAAACACCAAAACAGTTTAGGGTAATGTTTCTAATCCATTTCCAGCAGCAAAAGTCGAAAATCTGCATTTTGAGGCTCCTACTCGTCGAGTGCACGAACCTACTCGGCGAGTAAGATGAGTTTACACATGAACTCGGCGAGTCCCCCCATGGACTCGACGAGTTCATCAGTCAGACATCAAAAAATCGACTTTTTATCACCATTTTGCATCAAGTATCAAACAAACAAGCCTAGGCTCTGATACCACTGTTGGGTTTTGAGCATTCTAACACTTCCTAAGTGTACATGCAACCCTAATAAACCTTGGATCTATGTTTGTCTAAGGTACATGCAAAATATTAATTTCCAAGGTTTATAACTTATCTAGCATGGCCTGGGGTACTTTTAAACATAAAAGGACTAGACGAATTACATACCTTTTGTTGATTGTTGATTCCTTGGAGTTTGAGAGCCAAGCACCAATAATGTGAATGCCTCAAATGGAAATCACAAATCACCACAAACTTGGAAAATGTATGAGAGAGTATACTAACACTTAGAAATCGGCCACCACTACTACACACACACTAGGGTGTTTTTCATGCAACATAAGCTTGTTTATATAGTGTGCATGGTTAGGGTGAAACCCTAATAACCCATGTCTTTTCCTCTTCCAAGGATCCATGGGTTAAAAGCTCCATGGATCATCCATGGACTTCCATATAAGCTTAGCCCATTAACAAATGAGCATTAGCCCACACCATATAAATACAATAGCCCATGATTTAATTAGTCTTCCTTTTAATCACTAAATCAATTCATAATTAATTCAAGATTAAAACTAATTAAATAACATGACTTTATATTAATATATTATAACTTATAATATATTAATAAATCGTAAGTATACAATTCTTATAAAATTATCCATAAACAGTTTGGCTGAAGTGCAACCCAAATGGACCATGCCGGGTCGGGTCAAGTATATACCAAATAAGTTATGGACTTAGACACCTTATCCAACAATCGCTACTATGTGACTTTTATTCATGATTATAGTAGATATGGATATATCTACTTAATCAAGCATAAGTCAGAAACCTTTGAAAAGTTCAAAGAGTTCAAGCAGGAAGTGGGGAATCAACTGGGCAGGAATATCAAGATGCTCTGATCCGATCGGGGAGGAGAGTATCTTAGTATTGAGTTCCTTGACTATCTTAAGGAATGTGGGATTGTCTCACAATTGACACCTCCTAGGACACCAGAGCTGAATGGTGTGGCTGAGAGGCGAAATCGAACCTTGTTGGACATGGTTCGTTCCACGATGAGTCGAGTTTCGTTACCAATCTCATTCTGGGGGTATGCCTTAGAGACTGCCGCCCATATCCTTAATCTAGTCCCTACCAAAAAGGTTGCCAAAACACCTCATGAGATGTGGACTGGGAAAGTTCCTAACTTAGACCACATCAAGATTTGGGGTGGCGAGGCTTTCATAAGGCGCGAGTCTCACGACAAGCTCGAACCTCGAAGTGAGAGGTGTATTTTTATCGGCTACCCACAGAGATCCTTTGGTTACCTCTTCTATAGACACAGTGATAACGTGGTCTTTGTAGCAAGGAGTGGAGTCTTTCGTGAGAGAGAATTTATAAGCCAAGGAGACAGTGGGAGGCAAATAGACCTTGAAGAGCTTCAAGAGTCAAGCGGTGAAGGAACTGTTGGATATAGTGTCTAAGTCCATAACTTTATTTGGTATGTACTTGACCCGACCCGACATGGTCCATTTGGGTTGCATGGCATTGCAATACTTGGATAGACTAAATGAGAGAATAAGGCACTTATAATTATTAATATATTATAAGTTCTAATATATTAATAATAGTATTATTTAATTAGTATTGATCAAGTATTAATCTAGGATTAATTTGGTGATCAAAGTGAGACTAATTAAATATATAGGGTTGATTATGACAATCATCGATTCTTTTATGGTGGATTAATGATCCATGGTTTATGGGTTATGGATGTAACCAAATGGAGCTCCATGGATAGTCCATGGGAGTTACAAATCCATGGGTCATGGGAAATCAAGAGTCATGACAATTAAGGGCATTCATGTGTAAACCCTAATTGTGACAACACTATAAAAGGAACCCTCTGGCTAGCAAAATGGAGAGCTAGTGGACCTAGTGTTACTAGAGAGGGCATAACAGATTTTGAGTGCTAGAAGTATTCTCTCAAGTTATTCCAAGTCTTGTGGTGTTGTGTGAAGCATTTGAGGCACAACATTTGGGGTGCTAGGCTCACAAAGTCTTGAAGGAATCCAAGCAACAACAAGGTATGTATTTCTACTAGTTTTTATGTTTTATGTAATCCCCATGCCATGCTAGTTAGGAAATAACCTTGAAAAAGAAATTTGCATGTATATAGAGAAAACATAGATTCAAGGTTATTAGGGTTGTATGTACACTTAGGAAGTGTTAGAATGCTCAAAACCCATCAGTGGTATCAGAGCCTAGGATTGTTTTCTGTATACTTGATGCAAAACTGCTTAAAAATCGAAAATTATGCATTCTGACGACTGGACTCGCCGAGTCCATGGGGAGGACTCGCCGAGTCCATGAACAAATTCATTCTACTCGCCGAGTAGAATAGTGCACTCGGCGAGTAGGAGCGTGCTGGGCAGTTTTTTCGAGTTTTGTTGCTGGAAATGGATTAAGATCATTATCCCAATCTGTTTTGGACTTGTAAAATCTGTTTTTCAAAATGATAATGATTATGTTAACCCATTTTACATGACTTTTATCAATTTTCAAGTATTGTATATGTTTATATGATTTCTTGAAATTGCTTGCCATGAATTTGTGTTCTTATGAGTTTTTAGAAGATCATAGGAATTATGTGTAACCACCATGTGTGTTTAATTCATGATCTTAATGGCTATGATGGTGTCCATAACTTGTCCTCAAGTTATGGATAACCAAGAGTCACTTCTTTTAATTATGATTAAAGAACTAAAGAGGTTTCATAAAATGAAGAGTCTTCATTTTTATGAACCATTAAAACTCATAAGTTACAAATTGAAGAGACTTGGAATAGTTTCAAATCTTGCCCTCAAGTTTTGGAATTTGAAAAGTCTTACACTCTAATACTTTAATTCCAAATTAAACCTTAGATTTTTAAAAAGTTTAAAAATCAACACTTATACTATTATTATAATTTTATTATATAGATATGTATAAGAATATGTCATTCTTACCGTTAGTAGGCCTCATTCACGAAGCCGGTCTATAAGGGGGGTATAAGGTTGTTGCCTACAAAATGGTGACTTAATGGGTGTCCACTCTCACCCACCGCTTCCGTGATCGGTGGAGGGTCGTTAGCCGAACGGGTAGGATACGACTTTTAATACTCGTTAAAAGTATAATAAATTATAAAGTAACTATACATTATAAATTCCTAATCTTAGTTACTTTAGGAAAATGTGAAATTGGTGCTAGCCCATAAAATTAAACTTTGTACCTTACCAAGTCGTTGGTGGAGCGTGTGTGGTTAACCGGCACACTAACATGGACTAGTAAGAGTGGCAAAGGGTAACTTGACCTTATTATAGATCGATGGAGCGTGTGTGGTTAACCGGCACATCGATTAGGTAATATTGTTGAGGGTACCAAGTCAATCTGTATGGTTATTCACACCTTGTTTGTGATCCTCGGCATCCCAGTCACAAACTTGAGAGGGCACAATCGAGATTCAAACATGCCATTGAAAAGTTCAATGTATCTCAAAAGATCTAGGAGTTTCAAAACCAATAAAACCTAATAATAAAATATTTCATTCTTATGGTGGAAATTGGTAAATCGTCATTTACCTACCTTCAAATATTTTATAGTATGGATTACGGCATCCCTCTTCCAACTATAAATAGTTTGTTGGATCCTAGCCTTAATATTTCATTTGGGTGAATTATTAAGGATTCCTAATCTAATGAAACTTGTATTTCTTTCCTATCAGATGTCTTCCAACAATGCTTCTGGCTCAAACCCAACAGGCTCCTTTTCCCTTATGAACTTGTGTGGTAAGGTCATCTTTGATGGATCCAATTTCAATGAGTGGATCAGAAACATCAGAATGATTACCCGCTATGAGGACAAAGAATATGTCCTCGATAGGGAGCTTAAGGTTGTGAATGAAGCCACTGCTACTCCTGAAGAGTTTGCGGAGTTTGTTGCACATGAAAAGGATGCTACTAAAGTAGCATGCATCATGATGGCCACCATGACTCCTGAACTTCAAAAATCCTATGAAGATTTCTACCCCTATGAGATGCACCTGGATCTGATGGAACGGTACCATCAGAGCGCGCGTCAGGAGAGGTATGAAATCATCTCCTCCATGATAACCGCAAGGATGAAGGATGGTGAACCCATCACCGGTCACTTGCAGAAGATGCAAAGGTTCGTTGACCGGTTGCTGAAGCTAAATGTTGACTTTCCTGAGCAAATGGCGATTGACATCATTCTCCATTCCTTACCTCCAAGTTATGATCAGTTTCGTATGACTTATCATATGAACAAGGAGGAAGTCACACTTAGCAAACTTCAAGGACTCTTAAGGACAGCTGAGAGTGGCCTTAAGGGTAAAGCGGTTGCTACTTCTACTCCTTCAACAACCCCTGTTCTGGCTATTGGGCAGGGAAAGGGTAAGAAGAGGAAAAGCCCTTCGAAGGGTACCAAGGGTAAGACTCTTGATGGTTCCTCTTCAAGTGGGACAAAGAAAGGTCCCATTACTCCTTCTTCAAACCCAAAGGAAGCACAGTGCTTCTATTGCCAGGATAAGGGACACTTCAAGCGAAGCTGCCCTAAATATCTGCAAGATCTAAAGGATGGGAAGGTTAAACCCACCCATGCAGGTATTTACACAATATTGTCTAACAACTCATCTAATGCTAATTCTTGGGTGCTTGATACAGGGTGTGGTATTCACATCTGTACTGATTTGCAGGCACTAAGAAGAAGTGAGCAAGTGGAGCACGGGAAGATAAACTTAGTCATGGGCAACAGGAAAGCATCACCTGTTACCAAGATAGGAGTTTATTCTTTATTGCTTAATAATGGGTTAATGTTAGATTTGAATAAGTGTTGTTACTCGCCCGAAATGGCGAGAAATATTATTTCCTTTCATGGCTTGTACAAACAAGGTTTTACATTTTCATTTGATAATAAAAGTGGTGCTATTAATGTTTATTACAATGATGTATTTTACTTTAAAGCATTACCTTGTGATGGTGTATATGAAGCCGTGAATGTTGTAGACAATCTAGGAAATAATGTGTTGTATATTGATTCTTCAAATAGCTTGGATAAAGCATCCTTGTGGCATTGTCGTCTTGGACATGTTAACAAGAAGCGCATAGGCCAACTCCAAAAGGCTGGAGTCTTGGAATCATTTGACCTCAAGTCAGATGATAGTTGCGAGTCTTGTTTACTTGGAAAAATGACAAAGTCACCCTTCACAGGTACTTGTGATAGGGGTGAAGGTTTGTTGGACCTTGTACACACGGATGTGTGTGGGCCCTTCAGAGTTGCTACAAGGGATGCTAATCGCTATTATGTGACTTTTACTGATGATTACAGTAGATATGGATATATTTACTTAATCAAGCATAAGTCAGAAACTTTTGAAAAGTTCAAAGAGTTTAAGCAGGAAGTGGAGAATCAATTGGGCAGGAACATCAAGATGCTCCGATCCGATCGAGAAGGAGAGTATCTTAGCATTGAGTTCCTTGACTATCTTAAGGAATGTGGGATTGTCTCACAATTGACACCTCCCAGAACACCACAGTTGAATGGTGTAGCTGAGAGGCGCAATCGAACCTTGTTGGATATGGTTCGTTCCATGATGAGTCGAGCTTCGTTACCAATCTCTTTCTGGGGGTATGCCTTAGAGACTGCCGCCCATATCCTTAATCTAGTCCCTACTAAAAAGGTTGCCAAAACACCTCACGAGATGTGGACTGGGAAAGTTCCCAATTTGGACCACATCAAGATTTAGGGTTGTGAAGCTTTCGTGAGGCGTGAGACTCATGATAAGCTTGAACCTTGAAGTGAGAGGTGTATTTTCATCGGCTACCCACAGAGATCCTTTGGTTACCTCTTCTACAGACCCAGTGATAATGTGGTCTTTGTAGCAAGAAGAGGAGTCTTTCGTGAGAGAGAATTCATAAGCCAAGGGGACAGTGGGAGGCAAATTGACCTTGAAGAGCTTCAAGAGTCAAGTGGTGAAGGAACCTCAAATGCTATCGACCAACCTGAGGAGGAAACTCCTGTTGATCCGATAGATAAGTCTGTACCTCCAAGACGTTCCACTAGGGTGAAGAACACACCTGATTTTTATTATGGTTATCACATCACCACTGAAGGTGATACATTTATTAGTGATAGTACACTAATAGATTTGGATGAACCTAATAATTACAGGGAAGCCATGACAGGCCCTGAGTCTGCTAAATGGAAGGAGGCTATGGACAGCGAGATTCAATCCATGTATGACAATCAAGTTTGGAACTTGGTTGACAATGTACCAGGTCGTAAGACAGTTGGGTGCAAATGGATCTTCAAGAAGAAGACCGACATGGATGGGAAGGTACACACTTATAAAGCGCGACTGGTTGCGAAGGGCTTTACTCAAACTCCGGGAGTTGACTATGATGAGACCTTCTCACCAGTAGCTAAGATTAAGTCTATTAGAGTATTGTTAGCCATAGCTGCATTTCATGATTATGAAATATGGCAAATGGATGTCAAAACCGCTTTCCTTAAGGGAAAGTTGGCTGAGGATGTTTACATGGCTCAACCAGAGGGTTTTGTCGATACAAGATACCCTAATAGAGTGTGTAAGCTTGATAAATCCATTTATGGATTGAAACAAGCATCTCGCAGATGGAATCTTTGCTTTGATGAGAAAGTCAAAGAGTTTGGCTTTTCTAGGAGTGAGGATGAGTCTTGTGTGTATGTCCGGGCTAGTGGGAGCATAGTTAGCTTCTTGGTGTTGTATGTGGATGACATACTTCTCATAGGAAACGACATCCCAACCTTGCCGGAGGTTAAGTCCTGGCTTGGGAAGTGTTTCGCTATGAAGGACCTTGAGGAAGCTGCCTATATCCTAGGGATAAGGATATTGAGAGATAGGAGTAAGAGACTAATTGGACTTAGTCAAAGTACTTATGTGGATAAGGTACTGAAGAGGTTCAGTATGCAAGATTCCAAGAAAGGAGAATTACCAATCCAGAGTAATGCCAAGCTGAGTAAAACTCAGAGTCCGAGTACAGAGGCTAAGATAGCTGAAATGAGTCATATACCATATGCTTCCGCTGTGGGCTCGATCATGTATGCTATGACTTGTACTCGCCCTGATGTGGCCTTTGCTTTGAGCATGGTCAGTAGATATCAAGGGAACCCTGGCAAGGCACACTGGACAGCGGTAAAGAACATTCTTAAGTATCTGCGGAGGACTAAGGATTGGGTCCTTACCCTCGGAGGCAGTGATGACTTGAGAGTGGAAGGATATAGTAATGCTAGCTTCCAGACTGATAGGGATAATTTCCGCTCTCAGTCGGGCTGGGTCTTTATCCTAAATGGAGGGGCAATTACTTGGAAAAGTTCCAAGCAGGAGACAGTAGCTGATTCTACTTGTGAATCAGAGTACATAGCAGCAAGTGAAGCAGCTAAGGAGGCGATATGGCTAAAGAACTTCATCGGAGACCTTGGAGTTGTACCAGCTATAAAAGAGCCAATGGAAATTTTCTGTGACAGCGAAAGTGCGGTTGCTTTGGCTAAGGAATAGGAGGTTACATAAAATGAAGTTATGGATAACCAAAAGTCACTTCTTTAAAAGTGTCATTAAAGAATAGGAGGTTACATAAAATGAAGAATCTTCATTTTAATGGACCATTAAACTCATAAGTTATGAAATGAAAAGTCTTGAATAGTTTCAATACTTGCCCTCAAGTTTTGGAATTTGTAAAGTCTCACACATTAATACTTTAAATTCCAAATTGAACCTTAGAATTTTAAAAGTTTAAAATTCAACCTTTATACTTCTCTAATATTAAAAGTTTAATTATTATTATTATTATTATTATTATTATATATATATATATATATATATATATATATATATATATATATATATATATGTGTGTGTGTGTGTGTGTGTGTATAAGAATAAGTCAGTCTTACTGTTAGTAGGCCTCATTCACGAAGTTGGTCTATAAGGGGGGTATAAGGTTGTTGCCTATAAAATGGAAGCTTAATGGGTGTCCACTCTCACCCACCGCTTCCTTGACTGGTGGAGGGTCGTTAGCCGAACGGGTAGGATAGGACCTTAATCCTCATTAAAAGTATAATGAAATTATAAAGTAACTAAACCTTTATTAATTCCCAATCTTAGTTACTTTTAGGAAAAATGTGAAATAGGTGCTAACCCATGAAATTACACATTGTACCTTACTAAGTCGTTAGTGGAGCGTGTGTGGTTAACCGACACACTAACAAGGACTAGTAAGAGTGGCAAAGGGTGACTTAAGTTTTATCCTAGATCGGTGGAGCGCGTGTGGTTAACCGGCACATCGATTAGGTGATAAAATTAAGGGTACCAAGTCAATTTCCATGGTTATTCACACCTTGTGTGTGATCCTCGGCATCCCAGTCACAAACTTGAGAGGGCACAATCGAGATTTAAACATGCCATTGAAAGTTCAATGTATCTCAAAAGACCTAGGAGTTTCAAATCCAATTAAAACTTAATAATTTATTTTGTTTATAATGGTGGAAATTAGTAAATCGTCATTTACCTACCTTCAAATATTTTATAGCTTGGATTACGGCATCCCTCTTCCAAGTTATGAAATAGTTTGTAGGATCCTAGCCTTAATATTTCATTTCGGTGACTTATTAAGGACTCTTTATCTAATTAAAACTTGTCTTTCTTTTCTTTCAGATGTCTTCCAACACTGATGCTGGCTCAAACCCTACAGGCTCTTTTTCCCTCATGAACTTGTGTGGGAAAGTCACTTTTGATGGTTCTAATTTCAATGAATGGATTAGGAACATCAGGATGATTACCCACTATGAGGACAAGGAATATGTCCTTGACAAGGAGCTTAAGGTTATCAATGAGTCCACTGCTGCTCCTGAGGAGATTGCGGAGTATGATGCACATGAGAGGGATGCTACTAAAGTGTCCTGCATTATGTTGGCTACTATGACTCCCGAACTCCAGAAATCCTATGAAGATTTCTACCCCTATGAGATGCATCTGAATCTGATGGAAAGGTACCATCAGAGCGCGCATCAAGAGAGGTATGAAATCATCTCCTCCATGATAACAGTCAGGATGAAGGATGGTGAACCCATCACCGGTCACTTGCAGAAAATGAAGAGGTTCGTGGACCGGTTGCTAAAGCTTAATGTGGACTTCCCTGAGGATATGGCGATTGATATCATTCTCTATTCCTTACCTCCAAGTTATGATCAGTTTCGTATGACTTATCATATGAACAAGGAGGAAGTCACACTTAGCAAACTTCAAGGACTTTTAAGGACCGCTGAAAGTGGTCTTAAAGGTAAATCGGTTGTTACTTCTACTCCTACTCCTACAACAACCCCTGTTCTGGCAATTGGGCAGGGAAAGGGGAAGAAGAGGAAGACCCCTTCGAAGGATACCAAGGGAAAGTCCCTTGATGGCTCCTCTTCAAGTGGGACCAAGAAAGGTCTCATTCCTCCTTCTTCAAACCCAAAGGAAGCATAGTGCTTCTACTGCCATGAAAAGGGGCACTGGAAGCGAAGCTGCCCTAAGTACTTGCAGGATGTAAAGGATGGGAAAGTTAAACCCACCCATGCAGGTATTTATACCATATTGTTTAATAACTCATTCATACTAACTCTTGGGTACTTGATACAGGTTGTGGTATTCACATTTGTACTGATTTGCAGGGCCTAAGAAGTAGTGAAGAAGTGGAGCACGGGAAGATAAACTTAATCATGGGCAATAGGAAAGCATCACCTGTGACCCAGATTGGAGTTTATTCTTTATTGCTTAATAATGGGTTAACTTTAGATTTCAATAAATGTTGTTACTCAACAGAAATGGCGAGAAATATTATTTCCTTTCATAGTTTGTACAAGCAAGGATTCACATTTTATTTTGATAATAAAATTGGTACTATTGATGCTTTTTATAATGATGTGTTTTATTTTAAAGCGTTACCTTGTGATGGTGTATATGAAACTGTGTCGATTGTAGACAACTTAGGAAATAATGTATTTCATATTGATTCTTCTATTACTTTGGATAAAGCATCCTGGTGGCATTGTCGTCTTGGACATGTCAACAAGAAGCGCATAGGCCAACTCCAAAAGGCTGGAGTTTTGGAATCATTTGACCTTAAATCAGATGATAGTTGCGAATCTTGTTTACTTGGAAAAATGACAAAGTCACCCTTCACTGGTTCTTGTGAGAGGGGTGAAAGTTTGTTGGACCTCATACACACATATGTGTGTGGACCCTTCAAAACCGCCACTAGAGATGCTAATCGCTGTTGGGTTTTGAGCATTCTAACACTTCCTAAGTGTACATGCAACCCTAATAAACCTTGGATCTATGTTTGTCTAAGGTACATGCAAAATATTAATTTCCAAGGTTTATAACTTATCTAGCATGGCATGGGGTACTTTTTAAACATAAAAGGACTAGATGAATTACATACCTTTTGTTGATTGTTGATTCCTTGGAGTTTGAGAGCCAAGCACCAATAATGTGAATGCCTCAAATGGAAATCACAAATCACCACAAACTTGGAAAATGTATGAGAGAGTATACTAACACTTAGAAATCGGCCACCACTATTACACACACACTAGGGTGTTTTTCATGCAACATAAGCTTGTTTATATAGTGTGCATGGTTAGGGTGAAACCCTAATAACCCATGTCTTTTCCTCTTCCAAGGATCCATGGGTTAAAAGCTCCATGGATCATCCATGGACTTCCATATAAGCTTAGCCCATTAACAAATGAGCATTAGCCCACACCATATAAATACAATAGCCCATGATTTAATTAGTCTTCCTTTTAATCACTAAATCAATTCATAATTAATTCAAGATTAAAACTAATTAAATAATATGACTTTATATTAATATATTATAACTTATAATATATTAATAAATCGTAAGTATACAATTCTCCTAAAATTATCCATAAACAGTTTGGCTGAAGTGCAACTCAAATGGACCATGCCGGGTCGGGTCAAGTATATACCAAATAAGTTATGGACTTAGACACCTTATCCAACAGTCTCCCACTTGGATAAGTCTAATAATTGTATTTGCGTATGTTACTTCAGGAACCAACCAACAATCGTAGCTCTCGAAAACTCTGTTGAACTATGAAGCGCCATTTTAGATAAGTGATCATATAATCCTCTGTTCTCATGATATCAGCCGGACAAATACATGGAACAACGTCGTACTTATTGTCCAGCAGTTTGTTTCTCGATTTCCGATTTGTTTGACAAAGAACTAAATTGAACACATCAATTAGGTTCTGACCGGGCCCGGTACATAGGTCAAAACAAAATCATCGAGGGGCCCAGATATCGCTTCTAATCCTCCAAGGACTAGAAGGAACAGATAAACTTCGACTCATATACTTGTTTCTACTACTTGTTGAATTATACACAAAGGCACGTTTTATAACATCAAGTTACTGATGCGTTTACGTGCAATCAATGCACAACCAACTCATAGGTAACAACTCATATCTCTAGGTTTGAAGACTTATATGATATTACCGTCTCACGATCACTCGAGATAAATTCCATGAAGTGATACAAGTGAGCATGGGTTAATTCCAATACTCATAACTTATGAGTACTCATGAATATTGTAGCAACCATTGCTATGTCTAAACACGTTTAGCCATCTACAAACTCGATTCATGACAGTCTTAATTCATACCTACTTCCAACATATGAACGACTGTGGAGTGTTTAAATAACTTAGTCATTCGGAAAGAATAACCTAGCTATTCTGGAAGTCAAAACATGCAAAGTGAAACACAATAATAATCGAATCCAATATGGTCTCAGAACCCTTTTGAATATAAATAAAACCACCTTTTATTTATCACCATATTGATTACACATTATTCATTGTATAATGTTTCAAATAATCAACTTAATACTTGAACAAAAACAACAGTCGTCCCATGCTCCTAGCATGTACACTTTGTTTTTCTAAACAATAGTTATGTCATACTCCAACTATGCACACTATGTTTGTCTATGATCTTTACTTTGTGAAATAGATCAATTGAACATGATTCCAATGATGCTCATTTCACAATCCCAAATCCTTATTGTAAATGTAAGAATTCCTAATTCCTACCATTTACCAAAAAAAAAAAACTGTTAGATTTTAAACTTATATGCACTGATCCTCTCGTAATGGTTATGCACAAGGTCACCAAAACCTTGTCATCAGTCATTACAGAGGATTCCAAAGGAGATCAACTCTATGGAAACGAACTCTCATATTCAAAGTACATTGCTTTGAACATCCTTCTTGCATAAAAGTTTCTAACTTTCTCATAGATTCTTAATATCCAACTCCCAATATGGAAAATTTCCATATTCCTATTTTGATTATCATATCTGAACAAGAGCTACCTCTTTTCAGAATATATCCATATGGTCCTTCCAAAATTTAACACTATACTTCCAACTGTCCCTGAGCAACCAATCTTTGGTGAGCCTTAGATAGTCCTCGACAATTGCTTAATCATTTTAGTCTTATCCAATTCTAGACTTTCCCCTTCTTAATGCTCTGAGCATTTGGAAAATTTAGAAAGGATGAATATTATAGCACATGTGACCGATCCTATACCCGAAGCATATGGGACACAATTCACGATGTCTCACATAAAGACCTGATACTGGATCAGTCTTCTGCTACAATATTTTTTTATTTTCCATGTTTTCAAAAATCGACTATGAAGAGGGATTTCGTGATCATAATCGAATTTGAGAACGCAATATATATAGAATTTCCTTATGTTGAACCATTCCAACATAAAATTCATATATATATATCCTTGACTAAAGATGATTAAAACTCAATCTAAGCTTTTAGAATTGAAATGAAGTATAATTTCCTCTCCCTTAATTATAGCGAAACAACTTTTTCAACCCCTACAACTTTACGAATTGAAACTTTTGTTTTTCTATAATTAACATTGCTAACTTGCAACACTAAACATAATAATCATGTTCCCACTAACATGATGATTATCAGCATAACACTTATGCTCCCACTAGCTCTGACATATTTCCAGAAATCAGCTGGACTTCTGAAATTTAGATTCGTACACCCTTTTTTAGATAGCTCACATGTGTGTCTAAACAATTTCCAGAACTATGAAAAGGGATGACGTAATCATAGTCTTAATTGTTTAGACTTTTGCCATTTCTCACAAGTCCATGTTAGTGTGCCGGTTAACCACACACGCTCCACTAACGACTTTGAGAATGCAAACATCACGATTGCTATCTACTTAAAATCTTCTTAGTGAAAGCATTTCCTCACCATCATTTTCATGAATCGGAGAGAAACCTTATGACACTTAGATTTTATGGTGTATGAGTTCCTATCCATGTGAATTTGTCAAAACCATAATCACAAGACAAGGTTAGTAAAAAATTCAGCCTTACATGGATTGAACTTGTTCAATCTTAATTTCTTGTCATCTGGTAGCACAAGGCCCACCAATGCTTCCAAGCTGTTATGCACACAGTTTAGAACTAACAGAACTCATATGCATAGTCGACTTAATAGGAACAGACACAGAAACAAGAATTATGTCAACTTAATAGGTTTCAAACCATAAGTCATGTGTTAGTGATAAAACTCAGGTTTTACTCCTGATTAAATCTTGAAATCCTTTCAGGATCTTTAAGACTCCCACTGTCCTCTTGACATATAAGTTTCCCTAGTCAAGAACCATTCCTTGACAAAACAAATATTCAAGGGATAGTGCAAATTCTTATTAAGATAAACACTTCACACAATTGGTCTTAGTTGGTCTTTGTCTTATCCAAGACATCACAACTTACCAATTTCAAATGTACAGGAGTAGAAAACATTTTACACTACATTTGATAAGTGTTTTAAACCTTACTTTATGTCACTCAATGTTACAATCTTGGATTATGACTCTAAGAGTTGTTTTGGAACGAAGTATGATCCATCTTCTTGATTTTAACCATTCCAACAATTCATGACCCCTCATCTTAGTCATAACAATGCACTAAGATGTCCTTAGAGTATGAATTTGTGATATGGTTTCATAATCATTAAGATGATCATAAAACCATGTATGATCCATCTTCTTGATTTTAACCATTCCAACAATTCATGACCCCTCATCTTAGTCATAACAATGCACTAAGATGTCCTTAGAGTATGAATTTGTGATATGGTTTCATAATCATTAAGATGATCATAAAAACATGATACTAAAGTACTCTCCCATCTTTTCAGATTTGAGAAACTTTTATCTTTCTGCCAAATTTGATTCTTCTCATCCGTTCTGCCATACATTGAAACTTTTCCAATGTTACAGAATTATACTTAACCTTATAAGTATAACCATATTTACTAATCTTTAGTAAATCATGACGAATTGATCTTTGTGGTGGACCTTGACCAGCACACACCCAGTGTACATAATTCCTTAGTCCTTCAATTGACTCACATATGCATGTGATCAATGAATTAGTCTCAATTTTGCAAAGATGAAAATTCTCATTCATCATACAATACAACTTGTATGATTCCAAGTTTCTGTCTAACTGAAGCTTGGGTGATGAGAACCTTTCCTCATTTGGTAAATTCATACACTACCACAAATGAGAGAATCAAACTCATATTTCCAATATTGCTAGAAACATACAAACATCAATTTTCCATAAATGCCATTGTAAGGGGATATAATATAAAATAAACTAAACAAAACTTTTATTTCTTTATAAAATGCGGAAAAATATTCCTTACAATGCAACTTTAAATGAAAACTATGCTATTACATATTTCTTAGCAATCTATCATAAATTTTAAGTAGTGGCTCAAAAATCCGATCCTCGAACCATGCGATAGAAATCCATCTTCGTGATCAGATTCAACACACTCTTCTTTTAACCTTCCTTTTGCTCGATCCTGCTAAACATCAAGATGCAACCTAGTCACATCATGTAATAAGAATCAACAATTAGGAACTTTAACAAAGTTAGATAGTGGACTTACCTGAAGCCGAGTCAAACATTTTGTCTCTACTTGCTTTCAAATATTTCAGGTATTCAGGGCAGCTTCGCTTCCAATGTCCCTTCTCATGACAATAAAAACATATAGACTCTTTGGGAATGGTACACGAGACAATCACAGACTTAGCCTTTCCCTTTCCCTTTACCTTTTGGTCAACCGGGTTGACCAAGGCCGATCCCTTTCCATTGGGACGAGAAAGCTTTTCTGGACTTCCAATGTTACCATTGTCCATGTCCATGGAAGTTTGAGAATTAGACCTTCCATCAATATTTGCTTGACCATTGCGCCAAATCATTGCTGATTCAGCAGCAACAAGCAAATAAGAAAGATCTATTAGGGTTATGTCAGGATCTGTCATATGGTAGTCTTTAATAAACTCACCATACGACTCAGGAAGTGACTGAAGAACCCAGTCAACAGCGAACTTCCTTGAAATAACAGCATCCAACATTCTCAACCTGTCAATGTGTGACTTCATTCCTAAGACATAAGTGCACACAGGTCTTCCATCTTTATGTTTCGTTTCTAGTAGAGCTTGAGTGACCTTGAACCTTTCAAGTCTTCGGGCTTGTGGGTCAGGGAGAATAAATGGAGGAGGTGGAGGGAGTGAAGCATGATGTTGAGGGACATCATCTTCAAGAGGAAAGCTTGTTCCAAGCGATTTGGGAAGATCATAGTTGTCTGAACCAGACATTTACAATGGGAGAAAATCAAGTTAGTTGATTCAAGTCCTTAATATAACACCCAATATGAAATATTAAGGCTAGGACCCAACACAATATTTTATAACTTGGAAGAGGGATGCCGTAATCCAAGCTATAAAATATTTGAAGGTAGGTGAATGACGATTCACCAAATTCCACCATGAAAAATGAAATAATTTATTAGGTTTTAATTGGATTTAAAACTCCTAGATCTTTTGAGATTCATTGAACTTTTCAATGGCATGTTTCAATCTCGATTGTGCCCTTCAGGTTTTGTGACTGGGATGCCGAGGATCACAAAACAAGGTGTGAATAACCATGCAAACTCACTTGGTACCCTTAATATTATCACCTAATCGATGTGCCGGTTAACCACACACGCTCCACCGATCTATGATAAACATTAAGTCACCCTTCGTGATCCTTACTAGTCCAAGTTAGTGTGCTGGTTAACCACACACGCTCCACCAACGAGGCTAGGACCCAACACAATATTTTATAACTTGGAAGAGGGATGTCGTAATCCAAGCTATAAAATATTTGAAGGTAGGTGAATGACGATTCACCAAATTCCACCATGAAAAATGAAATAATTTATTAGGTTTTAATTGGATTTGAAACTCCTAGATCTTTTGAGATTCATTGAACTTTTCAATGGCATGTTTCAATCTCGATTGGGCCCTTCAGGTTTTGTGACTGGGATGCCGAGGATCACAAAACAAGGTGTGAATAACCATGCAAACTCACTTGGTACCCTTAATATTATCACCTAATCGATGTGCCGGTTAACCACACACGCTCCACCGATCTATGATAAACATTAAGTCACCCTTCGTGATCCTTACTAGTCCAAGTTAGTGTGCTGGTTAACCACACACGCTCCACCAACGAGGCTAGGACCCAACACAATATTTTATAACTTGGAAGAGGGATGTCGTAATCCAAGCTATAAAATATTTGAAGGTAGGTGAATGACGATTCACCAAATTCCACCATGAAAAATGAAATAATTTATTAGGTTTTAATTGGATTTGAAACTCCTAGATCTTTTGAGATTCATTGAACTTTTCAATGGCATGTTTCAATCTCGATTGTGCCCTTCAGGTTTTGTGACTGGGATGCCGAGGATCACAAAACAAGGTGTGAATAACCATGCAAACTCACTTGGTACCCTTAATATTATCACCTAATCGATGTGCCGGTTAACCACACACGCTCCACCGATCTATGATAAACATTAAGTCACCCTTCGTGATCCTTACTAGTCCAAGTTAGTGTGCTGGTTAACCACACACGCTCCACCAACGACTTGGTAAGGTACAAAGTGTGAATTTCATGGGTTAGCACCATATTCACATTTTCCTAAGGTAACTAAGATTGGGAATTTATAAAAGGTTTAGTTACTTTATAATATTCATTATACTTCTAATGAGAATTTAAAGTCATTGTCCTACCCGTTCGGCTAACGACCCTCCACCGATCAAGGAAGCGGTGGGTGAGAATGGACACCCATTAAGTTGCCATTTTATAGGCAACAACCTTATACCCCCCTTATAGACCGGCTTCGTGAATGAGGCCTACTAACTGTAAAACGACTTGATCTTATACATATATATAATAATTAACCATTAATGTTATAAATAGTATAAGGGTTGAATTTTAACTTTTAAAACTCTAAGGGTTTGGAATTAAAGTTTATTAAAGTGTGTGAAACTTTACAAATTCCAAAACTTGAGGGCAAGTTTTGTAACTATCCAAAACTTTTCATTTCATAACTTATGAATTAAAGGTTCATAAAAATGAAGACTCTTCATTTTATGTAACTTATGTGTTTTAAGTGTGTGTTTAAAAGAAGTGACCTTTGGATATCCATAACTTGAGGACAAATTATGGACTACATTAAAACACATAAATGATCAAGAATTAATCCTAAACAATTCAGCAAAGAATTCCTATCATCTTCTAAATTCATAAGAACATGAACATGATCATCAAAGTTTCAAGAATTATATGAACACATACAAAGCATGAAATTTTGATATAAGCTATTGTAAATGGATTAAAACTACCATTACACCAACTAAAACAAGTTTTAAAACACCAAAACAGTTTAGGGTAATGTTTCTAATCCATTTCCAGCAGCAAAAGTCGAAAATCTGCATTTTGAGGCTCCTACTCGTCGAGTGCACGAACCTACTCGGCGAGTAGGATGAGTTTACACATGAACTCGGCGAGTCCCCCCATGGACTCGACGAGTTCATCAGTCAGACATCAAAAAATCGACTTTTTATCACCATTTTGCATCAAGTATCAAACAAACAAGCCTAGGCTCTGATACCACTGTTGGGTTTTGAGCATTCTAACACTTCCTAAGTGTACATGCAACCCTAATAAACCTTGGATCTATGTTTGTCTAAGGTACATGCAAAAAATTAATTTCCAAGGTTTATAACTTATCTAGCATGGCCTGGGGTACTTTTAAACATAAAAGGACTAGACGAATTACATACCTTTTGTTGATTGTTGATTCCTTGGAGTTTGAGAGCCAAGCACCAATAATGTGAATGCCTTTAATGGAAATCACAAATCACCACAAACTTGGAAAATGTATGAGAGAGTATACTAACACTTAGAAATCGGCCACCACTACTACACACACACTAGGGTGTTTTTCATGCAACATAAGCTTGTTTATATAGTGTGCATGGTTAGGGTGAAACCCTAATAACCCATGTCTTTTCCTCTTCCAAGGATCCATGGGTTAAAAGCTCCATGGATCATCCATGGACTTCCATATAAGCTTAGCCCATTAACAAATGAGCATTAGCCCACACCATATAAATACAATAGCCCATGATTTAATTAGTCTTCCTTTTAATCATTAAATCAATTCATAATTAATTCAAGATTAAAACTAATTAAATAACATGACTTTATATTAATATATTATAACTTATAATATATTAATAAATCGTAAGTATACAATTCTTATAAAATTATCCATAAACAGTTTGGCTGAAGTGCAACCCAAATGGACCATGCCGGGTCGGGTCAAGTATATACCAAATAAGTTATGGGCTTAGACACCTTATCCAACAATCGCTACTATGTGACTTTTATTCATGATTATAGTAGATATGGATATATCTACTTAATCAAGCATAAGTCAGAAACCTTTGAAAAGTTCAAAGAGTTCAAGCAGGAAGTGGGGAATCAACTGGGCAGGAATATCAAGATGCTCTGATCCGATCGGGGAGGAGAGTATCTTAGTATTGAGTTCCTTGACTATCTTAAGGAATGTGGGATTGTCTCACAATTGACACCTCCTAGGACACCAGAGCTGAATGGTGTGGCTGAGAGGCGAAATCGAACCTTGTTGGACATGGTTCGTTCCACGATGAGTCGAGTTTCGTTACCAATCTCATTCTGGGGGTATGCCTTAGAGACTGCCGCCCATATCCTTAATCTAGTCCCTACCAAAAAGGTTGCCAAAACACCTCATGAGATGTGGACTGGGAAAGTTCCTAACTTAGACCACATCAAGATTTGGGGTGGCGAGGCTTTCATAAGGCGCGAGTCTCACGACAAGCTCGAACCTCGAAGTGAGAGGTGTATTTTTATCGGCTACCCACAGAGATCCTTTGGTTACCTCTTCTATAGACACAGTGATAACGTGGTCTTTGTAGCAAGGAGTGGAGTCTTTCGTGAGAGAGAATTTATAAGCCAAGGAGACAGTGGGAGGCAAATAGACCTTGAAGAGCTTCAAGAGTCAAGCGGTGAAGGAACTGTTGGATATAGTGTCTAAGTCCATAACTTTATTTGGTATGTACTTGACCCGACCCGACATGGTCCATTTGGGTTGCATGGCATTGCAATACTTGGATAGACTAAATGAGAGAATAAGGCATTATGATTATTAATATATTATAAGTTCTAATATATTAATAATAGTATTATTTAATTAGTATTGATCAAGTATTAATCTAGGATTAATTTGGTGATCAAAGTGAGACTAATTAAATATATAGGGTTGATTATGACAATCATCGATTCTTTTATGGTGGATTAATGATCCATGGTTTATGGGTTATGGATGTAACCAAATGGAGCTCCATGGATAGTCCATGGGAGTTACAAATCCATGGGTCATGGGAAATCAAGAGTCATGACAATTAAGGGCATTCATGTGTAAACCCTAATTGTGACAACACTATAAAAGGAACCCTCTGGCTAGCAAAATGGAGAGCTAGTGGACCTAGTGTTACTAGAGAGGGCATAACCGATTTTGAGTGCTAGAAGTATTCTCTCAAGTTATTCCAAGTCTTGTGGTGTTGTGTGAAGCATTTGAGGCACGACATTTGGGGTGCTAGGCTCACAAAGTCTTGAAGGAATCCAAGCAACAACAAGGTATGTATTTCTACTAGTTTTTATGTTTTATGTAATCCCCATGCCATGCTAGTTAGGAAATAACCTTGAAAAAGAAATTTGCATGTATATAGAGAAAACATAGATTCAAGGTTATTAGGGTTGCATGTACACTTAGGAAGTGTTAGAATGCTCAAAACCCATCAGTGGTATCAGAGCCTAGGATTGTTTTCTGTATACTTGATGCAAAACTGCTTAAAAATCGAAAATTATGCATTCTGACGACTGGACTCGCCGAGTCCATGGGGAGGACTCGCTGAGTCCATGAACAAATTCATTCTACTCGCCGAGTAGAATAGTGCACTCGGCGAGTAGGAGCGTGCTGGGCAGTTTTTTCGAGTTTTGTTGCTGGAAATGGATTAAGATCATTATCCCAATCTGTTTTGGACTTGTAAAATCTGTTTTTCAAAATGATAATGATTATGTTAACCCATTTTACATGACTTTTATCAATTTTCAAGTATTGTATATGTTTATATGATTTCTTGAAATTGCTTGCCATGAATTTGTGTTCTTATGAGTTTTTAGAAGATCATAGGAATTATGTGTAACCACCATGTGTGTTTAATTCATGATCTTAATGGCTATGATGGTGTCCATCACTTGTCCTCAAGTTATGGATAACCAAGAGTCACTTCTTTTAATTATGATTAAAGAACTAAAGAGGTTTCATAAAATGAAGAGTCTTCATTTTTATGAACCATTAAAACTCATAAGTTACAAATTGAAGAGACTTGGAATAGTTTCAAATCTTGCCCTCAAGTTTTGGAATTTGAAAAGTCTTACACTCTAATACTTTAATTCCAAATTAAACCTTAGATTTTTAAAAAGTTTAAAAATCAACACTTATACTATTATTATAATTTTATTATATAGATATGTATAAGAATATGTCATTCTTACCGTTAGTAGGCCTCATTCACGAAGCCGGTCTATAAGGGGGGTATAAGGTTGTTGCCTATAAAATGGTGACTTAATGGGTGTCCACTCTCACCCACCGCTTCCGTGATCGGTGGAGGGTCGTTAGCCGAACGGGTAGGACAATGACTTTAAATTCTCATTAGAAGTATAATGAATATTATAAAGTAACTAAACCTTTTATAAATTCCCAATCTTAGTTACCTTAGGAAAATGTGAATATGGTGCTAACCCATGAAATTCACACTTTGTACCTTACCAAGTCGTTGGTGGAGCGTGTGTGGTTAACCAGCACACTAACATGGACTAGTAAGAGTGGCAAAGGGTAACTTGACCTTATTATAGATCGGTGGAGTATAATAAATTATAAAGTAACTATACATTATAAATTCCTAATCTTAGTTACTTTAGGAAAATGTGAAATTGGTGCTAGCCCATAAAATTAAACTTTGTACCTTACCAAGTCGTTAGTGGAGCGTGTGTGGTTAACCGGCACACTAACATGGACTAGTAAGAGTGGCAAAGGGTAACTTGACCTTATTATAGATCGGTGGAGCGTGTGTGGTTAACCGGCACATCGATTAGGTAATATTGTTGAGGGTACCAAGTCAATCTGTATGGTTATTCACACCTTGTTTGTGATCCTCGGCATCCCAGTCACAAACTTGAGAGGGCACAATCGAGATTCAAACATGCCATTGAAAAGTTCAATGTATCTCAAAAGATCTAGGAGTTTCAAAACCAATAAAACCTAATAATAAAATATTTCATTCTTATGGTGGAAATTGGTAAATCGTCATTTACCTACCTTCAAATATTTTATAGTATGGATTACGGCATCCCTCTTCCAACTATAAATAGTTTGTTGGATCCTAGCCTTAATATTTCATTTGGGTGAATTATTAAGGATTCCTAATCTAATGAAACTTGTATTTCTTTCCTATCAGATGTCTTCCAACAATGCTTCTGGCTCAAACCCAACAGGCTCCTTTTCCCTTATGAACTTGTGTGGTAAGGTCATCTTTGATGGATCCAATTTCAATGAGTGGATCAGAAACATCAGAATGATTACCCGCTATGAGGACAAAGAATATGTCCTCGATAGGGAGCTTAAGGTTGTGAATGAAGCCACTGCTACTCCTGAAGAGTTTGCGGAGTTTGTTGCACATGAAAAGGATGCTACTAAAGTAGCATGCATCATGATGGCCACCATGACTCCTGAACTTCAAAAATCCTATGAAGATTTCTACCCCTATGAGATGCACCTGGATCTGATGGAACGGTACCATCAGAGCGCGCGTCAGGAGAGGTATGAAATCATCTCCTCCATGATAACCGCAAGGATGAAGGATGGTGAACCCATCACCGGTCACTTGCAGAAGATGCAAAGGTTCGTTGACCGGTTGCTGAAGCTAAATGTTGACTTTCCTGAGCAAATGGCGATTGACATCATTCTCCATTCCTTACCTCCAAGTTATGATCAGTTTCGTATGACTTATCATATGAACAAGGAGGAAGTCACACTTAGCAAACTTCAAGGACTCTTAAGGACAGCTGAGAATGGCCTTAAGGGTAAAGCGGTTGCTACTTCTACTCCTTCAACAACCCCTGTTCTGGCTATTGGGCAGGGAAAGGGTAAGAAGAGGAAAAGCCCTTCGAAGGGTACCAAGGGTAAGACTCTTGATGGTTCCTCTTCAAGTGGGACAAAGAAAGGTCCCATTACTCCTTCTTCAAACCCAAAGGAAGCACAGTGCTTCTATTGCCAGGATAAGGGACACTTCAAGCGAAGCTGCCCTAAATATCTGCAAGATCTAAAGGATGGGAAGGTTAAACCCACCCATGCAGGTATTTACACAATATTGTCTAACAACTCATCTAATGCTAATTCTTGGGTGCTTGATACAGGGTGTGGTATTCACATCTGTACTGATTTGCAGGCACTAAGAAGAAGTGAGCAAGTGGAGCACGGGAAGATAAACTTAGTCATGGGCAACAGGAAAGCATCACCTGTTACCAAGATAGGAGTTTATTCTTTATTGCTTAATAATGGGTTAATGTTAGATTTGAATAAGTGTTGTTACTCGCCCGAAATGGCGAGAAATATTATTTCCTTTCATGGCTTGTACAAACAAGGTTTTACATTTTCATTTGATAATAAAAATGGTGCTATTAATGTTTATTACAATGATGTATTTTACTTTAAAGCATTACCTTGTGATGGTGTATATGAAGCCGTGAATGTTGTAGACAATCTAGGAAATAATGTGTTGTATATTGATTCTTCAGATAGCTTGGATAAAGCATCCTTGTGGCATTGTCGTCTTGGACATGTTAACAAGAAGCGCATAGGCCAACTCCAAAAGGCTGGAGTCTTGGAATCATTTGACCTCAAGTCAGATGATAGTTGCGAGTCTTGTTTACTTGGAAAAATGACAAAGTCACCCTTCACAGGTACTTGTGATAGGGGTGAAGGTTTGTTGGACCTTGTACACACGGATGTGCGTGGGCCCTTCAGAGTTGCTACAAGGGATGCTAATCGCTATTATGTGACTTTTACTGATGATTACAGTAGATATGGATATATTTACTTAATCAAGCATAAGTCAGAAACCTTTGAAAAGTTCAAAGAGTTTAAGCAGGAAGTGGAGAATCAATTGGGCAGGAACATCAAGATGCTCCGATCCGATCGAGGAGGAGAGTATCTTAGCATTGAGTTCCTTGACTATCTTAAGGAATGTGGGATTGTCTCACAATTGACACCTCCCAGAACACCACAGTTGAATGGTGTAGCTGAGAGGCGCAATCGAACCTTGTTGGATATGGTTCGTTCCATGATGAGTCGAGCTTCGTTACCAATCTCTTTCTGGGGGTATGCCTTAGAGACTGCCGCCCATATCCTTAATCTAGTCCCTACTAAAAAGGTTGCCAAAACACCTCACGAGATGTGGACTGGGAAAGTTCCCAATTTGGACCACATCAAGATTTGGGGTTGTGAAGCTTTCGTGAGGCGTGAGACTCATGATAAGCTTGAACCTTGAAGTGAGAGGTGTATTTTCATCGGCTACCCACAGAGATCCTTTGGTTACCTCTTCTACAGACCCAGTGATAATGTGGTCTTTGTAGCAAGAAGATGAGTCTTTCGTGAGAGAGAATTCATAAGCCAAGGGGACAGTGGGAGGCAAATTGACCTTGAAGAGCTTCAAGAGTCAAGTGGTGAAGGAACCTCAAATGCTATCGACCAACCTGAGGAGGAAACTCCTGTTGATCCGATAGATGAGTCTGTACCTCCAAGACGTTCCACTAGGGTGAGGAACACACCTGATTTTTATTATGGTTATCACATCACCACTGAAGGTGATACATTTATTAGTGATAGTACACTAATAGATTTGGATGAACCTAATAATTACAGGGAAGCCATGACAGGCCCTGAGTCTGCTAAATGGAAGGAGGCTATGGACAGCGAGATTCAATCCATGTATGACAATCAAGTTTGGAACTTGGTTGACAATGTACCAGGTCGTAAGACAGTTGGGTGCAAATGGATCTTCAAGAAGAAGACCGACATGGATGGGAAGGTACACACTTATAAAGCGCGACTGGTTGCGAAGGGCTTTACTCAAACTCCGGGAGTTGACTATGATGAGACCTTCTCACCAGTAGCTAAGATTAAGTCTATTAGAGTATTGTTAGCCATAGCTGCATTTCATGATTATGAAATATGGCAAATGGATGTCAAAACCGCTTTCCTTAAGGGAAAGTTGGCTGAGGATGTTTACATGGCTCAACCAGAGGGTTTTGTCGATACAAGATACCCTAATAGAGTGTGTAAGCTTGATAAATCCATTTATGGATTGAAACAAGCATCTCGCAGATGGAATCTTTGCTTTGATGAGAAAGTCAAAGAGTTTGGCTTTTCTAGGAGTGAGGATGAGTCTTGTGTGTATGTCCGGGCTAGTGGGAGCATAGTTAGCTTCTTGGTGTTGTATGTGGATGACATACTTCTCATAGGAAACGACATCCCAACCTTGTCGGAGGTTAAGTCCTGGCTTGGGAAGTGTTTCGCTATGAAGGACCTTGAGGAAGCTGCCTATATCCTAGGGATAAGGATATTGAGAGATAGGAGTAAGAGACTAATTGGACTTAGTCAAAGTACTTATGTGGATAAGGTACTGAAGAGGTTCAGTATGCAAGATTCCAAGAAAGGAGAATTACCAATCCAGAGTAATGCCAAGCTGAGTAAAACTCAGAGTCCGAGTACAGAGGCTAAGATAGCTGAAATGAGTCATATACCATATGCTTCCGCTGTGGGCTCGATCATGTATGCTATGACTTGTACTCGCCCTGATGTGGCCTTTGCTTTGAGCATGGTCAGTAGATATCAAGGGAACCCTGGCAAGGCACACTAGACAGCAGTAAAGAACATTCTTAAGTATCTGCGGAGGACTAAGGATTGGGTCCTTACCCTCGGAGGCAGTGATGACTTGAGAGTGGAAGGATATAGCGATGCTAGCTTCCAGACTGATAGGGATAATTTCCGCACTCAGTCGGGCTGGGTCTTTATCCTAAATGGAGGGGCAATTACTTGGAAAAGTTCCAAGCAGGAGACAGTAGCTGATTCTACTTGTGAATCAGAGTACATAGCAGCAAGTGAAGCAGCTAAGGAGGCGATATGGCTAAAGAACTTCATCGGAGACCTTGGAGTTGTACCAGCTATAAAAGAGCCAATGGAAATTTTCTGTGACAGCGAAAGTGCGGTTGCTTTGGCTAAGGAACCGAGAGATCACGGGAGATCTAGGCACATTGACAGAAAATACCATTTCATCAGACATCGAATAGAAGAAGGACTCCTCGTGGCTAAGAGGGTATCATCAGATGAGAACCCGGCAGATCCCCTCACGAAGGGACTGAGCAGGGTTAAGCATTTACAGCATGCGAGGCGCACTGGGCTGAAGGATGATATTAGTTTCAATAATTAGATTCCTGAAACTTGTAAAATGTAATTGACATTTGATGATAAATAAAAGTTGTTATTTATTTATGAGTAAGGTGTTACTATCTTATGTTGATTGTTTACTATGTTTCAATTTTGCATGTTTTTACTTCCAGAATAATTATGTTATTATTCAAACCATCCACAGTCAGTCAAACTTTGGAAGTAAATATTGATTTAAGACTGTCATGAATTTGGCTTGTATGATTTGTCTAAAAGTGTTTTGGACAATGCAATGGTTGCTACAACATTCATGAGTACTCATAAGGGCTGAGTATTGGATCCAACCCACGCTCACTTGCATCACTTCATGGAATTTATCTCGAGTGATCGTGACACGGTAATATCATATAAATCTTCAAACCTAGAGATATGAGTTGTTGACTATGAGTTGGTTATTCATTGATTGTACGAAAACGCATTGGTAACTCGATGTTATAAAACGTGCCTTTGTGAATAATTCAACAGGTAGTTAGTACAAGCATATCAGTCGAAGTTTATCTGTTCCTTCTAGAAATAGAAGCGATATCTGGGCCCCTCGATGATTTGGTTTTGACCTATGTACCGGGCCCGGTCAGAACCTAATTGATGTGTTCAATTTAGTTCTATGTCGAAACAAATCAGAGATCGAGAAACAAATGTTGGACAATAAGTAAGACCATGTTCCATGTGTTTGTCCGGCTGATATCATGAGAACAGAGGATTATATGATCACTTATCTTAAATGGCGTATCATCATCATCTCAGTTCCGAGAGACTTTCAAAGAGCTATGATTGCTAGTCGGATTTTGAAGTCATATTTGCAAATATAGTTATTAGACTTATCCAAGTGGGAGACTGTTGGATATAGTGTCTAAGTCCATAACTTTATTTGGTATGTACTTGACCCGACCCGACATGGTCCATTTGGGTTTGGCATTGCAATACTTGGATAGACTAAATGAGAGAATAAGGCACTTATGATTATTAATATATTATAAGTTCTAATATATTAATAATAGTATTATTTAATTAGTATTGATCAAGTATTAATCTAGGATTAATTTGGTGATCAAAGTGAGACTAATTAAATATATAGGGTTGATTATGACAATCATCGATTCTTTTATGGTGGATTAATGATCCATGGTTTATGGGTTATGGATGTAACCAAATGGAGCTCCATGGATAGTCCATGGGAGTTACAAATCCATGGGTCATGGGAAATCAAGATTCATGACAATTAAGGGCATTCATGTGTAAACCCTAATTGTGACAACACTATAAAAGGAACCCTATGGCTAGCAAAATGGAGAGCTAGTGGACCTAGTGTTACTAGAGAGGGCATAACCGATTTTGAGTGCTAGAAGTATTCTCTCAAGTTATTCCAAGTCTTGTGGTGTTGTGTGAAGCATTTGAGGCACAACATTTGGGGTGCTAGGCTCACAAAGTCTTGAAGGAATCCAAGCAACAACAAGGTATGTATTTCTACTAGTTTTTATGTTTTATGTAATCCCCATGCCATGCTAGTTAGGAAATAACCTTGAAAAAGAAATTTGCATGTATATACAGAAAACATAGATTCAAGGTTATTAGGGTTGCATGTACACTTAGGAAGTGTTAGAATGCTCAAAACCCATCAGGAACCTCAAACACTAGCGACCAACCTAAGGAGGAAACTCCTGTTGAGCCGATAAATTAGTTCGTACCTCCGAGGCGTTCCACGAGAGTTAGGAACACACCTAATTTTTATTATGGTTATCACACCACTACTGAAGGTGATACATTTATCAGTGACAGTACACTGATAGATTTGGATGAACCTAATAATTACAAGGAAGCCATGGCAGGCCCCGAGTCTGCCAAATGGAAGGAGGCTATGGACAGCGAGATTCAATCCATGTATGACAATCAAGTTTGGAACTTGATTGACAATGTACCAGGTCGTAAGACAGTTGGGTGCAAATGAATCTTCAAGAACAAGACCGGAATGGATGGGAAGGTGCACACTTACAAAGCGCGACTGGTGGCGAAGGGCTTTACTCAAACTCTGGGAGTTGACTATGATGAGACCTTCTCAACAGTAGCAAAGATTAAGTCTATTAGGGTTCTGCTAGCCATAGCTGCATTTCATGATTATGAAATATGGCAAATGGATGTCAAAATCGCTTTCCTTAATGTAAAGTTGGCTGAGGATGTTTACATGGCTCAGCCAGAGGGTTTTGTCGATGCAAAGTACCCCAATAGAGTGTGTAAGCTTGAGAAATCCATTTATGGATTGAAACAAACATCTCGCAGATGGAATCTTTGCTTTGATGAGAAAGTCAAGGAGTTTGGCATTTCTAGGAGCGAGGATGAGTCTTATGTATATGTTGGGCTAGTGGGAGTATAGTTAGTTTTTTAGTACTGTATGTGTATGACATACTGCTCATAGGGAATGACATCACAACTTCTCCAAGGTCCTTCATAGCGTACCAAAAAGTTGGAGTGTGTAAAATGGAGGAAAATCAGTCATACTTGTATATATACATAAGAGTGTACAGCCGTAAACACATCCTGAGGAGATAAGATCCTTGAGTTCACGGTCCGAGGCAAGTTCACGGCTGCGAGGGGAGTTTACGGTCGTGAACCGTTTGGGGCCCAAAGTGTGTGTGCAGTCCGAGTTAAAGAGAAAAAGACGGAAAAGATGTGAGGGTTCTCGGTTCTAAAATTTTTCCTTCTTAAACACACAACACCTTTGAATTAAAGGCTTTTAGACCAAATTTTTAGATATAATCTACTTAATATAAGATAGATCAAAATGAGAAGTTCGACTTTTGTTGACTAATATTGACTTTTACAATAGTAGAAATTTCAGGTTGTCACACTTCTGTTGATCGCGGGAAGGCGAAGGCATGATCGTGCACCTTCTTACATTTTTATGATTTGATTCTGAGATACTCTGACATGAAACTATTTATGATTGGTCTTTAAATGTTTTAAAAAGTTTAGGTCGATGTCCAGGGAATTGATAGAGTCAGACCTGAGAATGTAGTGACTAAGAAGGAAGGTAAAGGAAAGTTTATATTGGCATGAATTTTATGGGTGTTACAAGTTGGTATCAGAGCCTTGGTTTGAGTGAATTGGAGGAAACCCTCATGTGTATCTAGTCTCAAACTAAGGACAAGATTTTTTAAAATGATTTTTCAAAATGGTTTTCAAAATACTAAAGGAGAATGCAAGTGTACGATCAGCCGGAGCTAGTAAGTAAACCCCAAAATACCTTTCGGATTGCTTCACTTTGTGATATGTTCGAACAGCATGCTAGTACTAGGCTAGGGATCTTCAGGAATTACATGATAGAATTGCCTGATTATATGATGCCTGATAGCCTAGGGTTTTTCCTTATAAGAACTTGACATCATTAATGTAGTTGCTTAGTGTATGCATCATGGTCGTACATAATTAGGATCTTATAGCCTAAGAATGTTTTGTTTGACTTTATTTCTTGTTCTTGTTTGATGAAGGGCTTAGGGTAGGATCAGGTATTCGAAAGTCTATAAGGTCCAACATTATGTATGGCTAGCATACACGAGTGTTGCAGGGTTGGTGGAAGTTTCATGGATGAGTTATGCGGGGTTAGTCGGCCAGTTATGAGATAGTTAGCCTTCCTCTACGAGTGAGGATTGAGCGTTCGCCTATGTGCATGTATATTGTTGGGGCATTGTGATGATACTTTAGACAAATATGGGTAGGTGTGAAAGGTAGTATGGGCCCGTACTACTGAAAGCACAGGACCCATACGCGTAGCAAGGAAGTCACAACCCCTAGGGTTTTGTAGGGAGTTGGTTCCCCGTTATTATATGGAATATCTGATATCTCCTTGGTATATTTTTAGAGTGGTGGTTACACGGCAATTTGTGACCGGATGAGGATCGGGATCAGGGGATGGCTGTCAGGGTGCACCAGCAGAGCCCGAGACTATCATCCAGATGAGGCCAAACGTGATGGACGCCAGGATTCAGGAGATCCTGTATGATGAGGTTGCTACGTTGTTCCGGTCTCAGTCCGGAGATGTTTGGGTCTATCAAGACCGCCATGGTGGATTACTTTGATGAGCGTTATGCAGCTCTTGCTGAGACGGCTTCTGCTGCAACCTCCGCAACTGTAGCAGCCACTGGTAGTGGGACCATTTGGGCTTTTCAGTAATGGGACTTCGATAACACGAAGCCCCAGACTTTTGATGGGATTCAGGACCCGATCGTAGCCATGAGGTAGCTTTCTGACGTGGAGTGATGTTTATTCACCTGCTCATGTCCTGCTGACCAGAAGGTCAGGTGTGCTCTGAATTTGCTGAGGTCCGGAGCCAAGGACTGGTGGAGGTTGATGACGGCTTTGTATACATATGATCAGAGAGTTGCGGTTACTTGGGAGCAGTTCAGGGATATGTTCCACGCTCGCTACATTCCACGGGTTGAGCGCGGGCGGCTGGCACAGGAGTTTCTGGATTTGAGACAGGATGCGGAGTCGGTGACGGAGATCACATGTATGTTCACTGAGAGGGCGATGTTCTTGCCAGAGTTTGCTTCTGAGCAGGCTTAGATAACACGTTATCTGAGCATGCTCAAGACTGACATCCGTCAGTTTGTTGCTACCCAGCGTTGCGATACACTGCTGGAGTTACAGGAGGCCGCTAGGCGGTGTGAGCTTGAGATCGAGTTACAGTTACGGGAGCAGAGGAAGGCCCTGGCGTCGTCACAGCCTGCGCCGAAGCGGCCCAAGACCGTTAATTCTAGGTCTAGGGGCCAGCGCGGCCGCACTTGTGGGAAGTACAGGAAGGGTCATTCGGGAGTTTGCAGATCGGGTAGTGCATGCCGCAAATACGGCAAGGAGGGGCACTTTGTAAGGGATTGTCGCCAGCCGCCCCTGGCTCAGGATATGAGGATCTACTATCACTGCAACCAGGTTGGTCATGTGAAGACCAACTGTCCACAGCTTGCTACCAGGCCGGCGCAGACTCCAGCGCCGGCTACACTGAGGATTACTGACGGGAGTCAGGGTACAGCAGGGCCCTCAAGGGCTTAGGGACACGTCTTCCAGCTTACAGCCGAGGAGGCCAGGGCAGCACTAGATGTGGTTGCTGGTATATTCTTAGTGAACTCCTTACGTGCTTTGGTATTATTTGACTCAATAGTGTGGAAGCCTCAAATGGAATCACAAATCACCAAAACACCTTGGAAGAACTTGAGAGAATATGTATGCACACTAAAATCGGCCCACTCTTATTTTCACACACTTGTGCCAATTTTGTGAGCCAAGGAGCCCTTTATATATTATGGAGGATTAGGGTTACATCCATGTAAACCCTAATACCCATGACCTTTCATTTACATAGGATCCATGGGTTAAAAGCTCCATGGACCATCCGTGAAAGCTTAGCCCAACCTAAATGAACTTGGCCCATTCCATATATATATAAGAGTCCATATTTAATTCGTTCTTTTTGATCACTTAATTAATTCTAAATTAATTCTTGATCAATACTAATTAAATAATATGATTCCATATTAATATATTAGAACTTATAATATATTAATATAAATCATAAATATACTATTCTCAAAAAACTATCCATATAAATTGTGCCGGTGAAGTGCAACCCAAATGGACCATGTCGGGTCGGGTCAAGTACATACCAAATATAGTTATGGACTTAGACATTAATCCAACAGTCTCCCACTTGGATAAGTCTAAAACTATTATTGAGTATGACTTCAAAACCTAACTGGCAATCGTAGCTCTTAAAGCCGCTGTCGAACTCTGACCTTGTCAATGACTTGTCCATTAGATAAGGGATCATATATTCCTCCATTCTAGATATCATATGGACTGAGACATGGATTATAATCATTCTCTCTGTCCATTTGTTGTTTCCCGATTTTCGATTTATGATGACTGACTGATTGAACAAATCAAATCAGTCCTGGCTTGGCCAAGCACTCACATGTGTCATCGCTAAATCATCGTGGGGCCCACAGATATCGCTTTTATCCCGAAGGTAAAAGGAATGGATAAACTTCGACTCATATGGCTTGTTCTACTACTTGTTGAATCATACACAAAGGCACGTTTTATAACATCGAGTTACCAAATGCGTTTTCGTGCAATCAATGTATAACCAACTCATAGTAACAACTCATATCTCTAGGTTTGAAGAATATAAGATATTATCGTCTCATGATCACTCGTGATAAAATCTATGAAGTGATTCAAATGAGCGCGGGTTGAATCCAATACTCAGAACTTATGAGCACTCATGAGTGTTGTAGCACCACTTTGTCCACCAACTTGGGCCTCTACAAACCAACCCATGACAGTCTTGATTCATATCTACTTCCAACATAAGACCGACTGTGGATGGTTTGAATAACTTAATCATTCAGGAAGAGCGACTTAGTTATCCTGGAAGTCAAAACATGCAAAGTGAAACACAAGAATAAATGAATCAAATATGGTATCAAACCCTATGAATATAAATAAACACTTTTATTTATCACCATACTGATTACTCATTATTCATTGTTTCGGTTTTATCAACTTTATACTTGAATTAAAACACTAGTTGTCCCATGCTCCAAGCATGTACACTATGTTTTTCTTAAACAATAGCTTTGCCATACACCAAGTATGCACTCTATGTTTGTCTATGATCCTTACTTTGTGAAATAAACCAATTGAACATAATTTCAATGATTCTAATTTCACACTCCCAAATCCTTATCGAAAAATGTGAGAATTTCATATTTCTATAATTTATCGAAATCTGTTTAGATTTTAAACTTATATGCACTGACCCTCCTGTAATGAATATGTACAAAGTCACAAAGACTTGTCAACAGTCATTATAAGGTATTCCAATGGAGATCAACTCCATGGAAACTAAGTCTCATATTCAAAGTACATTGCTTTGGACATGCTTCTTGCATTAAGTTTTCTAATCTTACACAGATAACTTCCACCTATGGAGACAACTCCATATTCTCATTTTGACTATCACTTTTGAATAAGAGATGCCTCTTTTCAGAATATGTCAATATGGTCCTTCCAAAATTAGCACTATACTTCCAACTGTCCCTGAGCAACCAATCTTTGGTAAACCTCAGATTATCCTCGACAATTGCTTAATCATTTTAGTCATATCCAATTCTAGACCTTTTCCCTTCTTAATGCCTCTGGGCATTTGGAAAAATTTAAAAATGACAAATATTATAGCACATGCAATCGATCCTGTACCCAAAGCAAATGGTACACGATTCATGATGTCTCACATAAAGACATGATTCTAGACCAGTCTTTTGCTACAATATTTTTATTTGCCATGTTTTCAAAATTTGACTATGAAGAGGGATGTCGTAATCATAATCGAATTTTGAGAACGCAATATATAGAATTTCCTTAAGTTGAACCAATCCAACATGAAATTCATATATATATATTCTTGACTAAAGATGATTAAGGTCTCAATCTAAGCCTTTAGAACTGAAATAAAGTATATCCTCTCCCTTAATTATAGCAAAACAACTTTTTCAATCCCTGCAACCTCACGAATTGAAACTTTTGTTTTCTATAATTAACATTGCTAACTTGCAACACTAACAATAATTATCATGCTCCCACTAACATGATGATTATTAGCATAACACTTATGCTCCCACTAGCTTTGACATGTACTCAAAAATCAGCTGGACTTCTAGAAATCAATACTTTATTGACTTTCTTACCAAAGTTCAGATTTCTGATACGAGATGCTTTGATAAAACTTTATCAAAATCATACACCTTTCCTTAGATAGCATGCATGTGTGTCTAAACAATTTCAGAACTATGAAAAGGTATGTCGTAATCATAGTCTCAATTGTTTAGACCTTTTGCCATCTGCTTCAAATCTACTTGGTGGAAGTGTTTCCTCACCATCATTTTCATGAATCGGAGAGAAACCTTATGACCCTTAGATTTTATGGTGTATGTGTTCTTATCCATGTGAATCGTCAAAACCATAGTCACAAGACAAGGATAATGACAAATCCAAACTCATATGGACTGAACTTATGCAATCTTAACTTCTTGCCACCTGGCAGTACAGGGCCTGCCATTGCTTCCAAGTTGTTATGCAACCAATTGAGAACTTTCAGAACTCCTATGCAAAGCCAACTTTAACTGGAATGGGCACAGAATATGTCAACACGATAGGTTATAAACCTCAAGTCGTGTGCTAGTGAAGAACCTCAGGTTTTATTCTTGATTAGTTCTTGAAATTCTTTTTAGGATCTTTAAGACTCCCACTATCCTCTTGACATATAAGACTATCTTGCCAAATATTTAAGAGATAGTGCGGATTCTTTATCAAGACAAACACTTCACACAATTGGCCTTAGTTGGTCTTTGTTTTATCCAAAACATCACAACTTACCAATTTCAAATGTACAAGAGTAGGACACTTTTACTCTTACATTTGACAAGTGTTTTAAACCTTTCTTTAAGATATGTCACTCAAGTTACAATCTTGGAGTATGACTCTAAGAATTGTTTTGGAACGAAGTATGACTCATCTTCCTGATCTAACCATTTCAACAATTCATGACTCCTCTTCTTAGTCATAAGAATTCACTAAGATGACCTTTAGAGGACTAATTGTGATATGATTTCTAAATCATTAAGATGATCACAAACATGATACTAAAGTACTCTCCCATCTTTTCAGATTTGAGAAACTTTTATCTTTCTGCCTAATTTGATTCTTCCCATTCGTTCTGCCATACATTGAGACTTTTCCAATGTTTCAGAATTATACTTAAACTTGTAAGTATAACCATATTTACTAAACTTTAGTAAATCAAATAGTCTTAACGAGCTTTGTGGTGGACATGACCAGTGCACAAGAATGTGTACTCGATCCCTTTAGTCTTTCACTTGAGTCACACATCCATGTGAACAAGTAATTAGTCTTGATTTTCCAATGCTTGAAAGTTCTCTTCATCATACTATTCAACTTGCATGATTCCAAGTTTTGGTCCAATTGAAACTTGGGCGATGAGGAACTTTTCCTGATTTGGTAAATTTAGACACTACCACAAATGAAAGAATCAAATCCATTTTCCAATATTGCTGTCAGTGGAATCATATAAGCAACAATTTTCCACAAATGCCATTGTAAGGATACTTCAAATAAATAAAATTAAATAATTTTCTTTTATTTTAAAACTTTGCGGAAAAACTTCTCCTTACAATCCACATGGAAAATTGTTGTTATCTATTCCTTAGCAATATATCACAACTTCTTAAGCAACTGCTCAAAATTCTGATGCGATCGAAATCCACCTTCGCGATCAGAATCAGCATATACTTCCTTTAAGATTTCTCTCTATTCTTTGATTCTTAAAACATCAACATGTGACCCAGTCACATCATGTAATGAGGATCTCAGAATAGAACTTAACAGAGTTAGATAATGGGCTCTACCTGATGTAGAGTCAAACTTATTGACTTTAACATCCTTAGGTAAATTTGGCAGCTTTGCAATCAACGCCCCTTCCTTTGGCAAAATAAACATATGGACCCTTTGGTAATGGGACTATCTCAGACTTAGCCTCTTTCGGAAGTCAAAGCTAGTGGGAGCATAAGTGTTATGCTGGTATGAAGATAATCATCATGTTAGTGGGAGCATGATCATTATGTCAAGTATTGCAATGTAGCAATATTAATTATAGAAAACAAAAGTTTCACTTTGCAAAGTTGCAGGGGTTGAATAGTTTTTTTGCTATAATTAAGGGAGAGAATATTATACTTCGTTTCAAAATCTAAAAGCTTGGATCGAGAAATTTTAGTCAAATTTAGTCAAATATATATGAATGTTATGTTGAAATGATTCAGCGTAAGGAAATTTTATATATGGAAAGGATAATTGCGTTCTCAAAATTTGGTTATGATTACGGCATCCCTCTTCATAATCAAAAGTATTAGAATATGGCAACTAGAAATATTATAGCAGGAGACTGGTAAAGTATCACGTCTTTATGTAAGACATTATGAATTGTGTCCCATACGTTTTGGGTATAGGATCGATTGCATATGTTATAATATCCGACCGTTCTGATTTTCCAAATGCTTAGGGCATTAAGAGGGAAAAGGATCAGAACCGGATTTGACTAAATTGATTAAACAACTGTCAAGAACAATATGAGGTTTGCCAAGGATTGGTCACTTGTGGGCAGTTGGAAGTAGAGTATTGGATGGAACATATCGACATTATTATGAATAGATATGATTCTATTTAGAATGAGTTGTCATATGGCAAATATGGAAATGTTTCCATAAAAGAGAGTTGGGTATCAAGAATCTATGACTAGATTAGAAACTTTTATGCAAGAAGGATGTTTAAAGGAATGTACTTTGAATGTGAGACTTCATATCTATGGAATTGCCTTGTAACAATCTCCAATAGAGTACTTTGTAATATCATTGGCAAAGTCTTGGTGGCTTTGGTGCTATGACATTACAAAAGGATTGTTGCATAAAATGTTAGAATCTAACATATTCTAATAGTGGCAAGAATTTGGTATTCTTACACTAGTGATAAGGATTAGGAATTGTGAAATGAGCATCATTGGAAATGTTTTCAATTGATCTATTTCACAAAGAAAGGATTGTAGGTAAACATAGTGTGCATGCTTGGAGCATGGGACAACTGTTGTTATAATTCAAGTAATAAGTTGATTACCCGAAACAACAAATAATGAATAATCAATATGGTGATTAAATGAAGGTGTCTTATTTATACTCAAAAGTTTGGGGCCATATAGGATTAGTATTATTCTTGTGTTTCAATTTGCATGTTTTGACTTCCCGAATAATAAGATTATTCAAATCTTCCACAGTCGCTCATACTTTGGAAGTAGGTATGAATGAAGACTGTCATGAATCCGTCTGTAGATTGTCTAAAGTGTTTAGACATAGCACAAGTTTGCTGCAGAGTTCATGAGTGCTGCTATAAGATTAGAGTATTGGATTAAACCCATGCTCACTTGGATCGCTTCATGGATTTTATCACGAGTGATTGGTGAGACGACAATATCTTATATTCTTGAAACCGAGACGTGTGAGTTGTATTCTGCAAGTCGGTTGCACATTGATAATATGTAAACGCACCAGTAACTTGGTGTTATAAAACATATTGTTGTGTGTGATTTAATGAGTAGAAACAAGCGAGCATTGGAGTCGAAGTTTATCCGTTCCTTTTACCCAAAGTGGATAAAAGCGATATATGTGGGCCCCTCTATGATTTAGTGATGACACCCTAAGCATTTGGCCAAGCTGGGACTAAGTTGATGTGTTCAATTGTAGTCTGTTGTCAGTTGTCATAAATCAGAAATCGGGAAACAACACATGAACAGAGAGTATGATTAAAATCCATGTCTCAGTTCATACGATATCTAGAATGGAGGAATATTTGATCCCTTATCTAAGGACACGTCACTGACTAGGTCAGAGTTCGACAGCGGCTTTTGGTAGCTAAAATTTGCTAGTCAATTTTGAAGTTATACTTACAACTATAGTTATTAGACTTATCCAAGTGGGAGACTGTTGGATTAGGTGTCTAAGCCCATAGCTATAATTGGTATGTACTTGAATTGATAGTAGCAATGTCCTTTTGGGTTGCCTTCAAACCTGGCAATTGAATAGGATTATTGTTGGAGAGAGAAGAATGATTTATTAATTTATTACTTGGTTAATAAATTAATTTATTAATGTATTATGGATATAATATATTAATTAGAAATCATATTGTTTAATTAATATTTAATCAGAAATTAATTTGGAATTAATTTTTGGATTAAAGGAATTAATTGAAATTGCAGGGACTAAACGTGACAATGTTCAAAAGTTGAGCATTGAGCATTCTAGAGCCTCCCTTAGAGGGATGGAACGAAATCTAGAGTGTCATAGGGTTTCCTTGGGCTCTAAGGGTGCCTTGGAAGCCTTAGGGAGGAAGTTAAGGGATTAGGGTTATCTAAGATACACCTGCCTTATCCTAAACCTTCCTTATCACCTATATAAACCCTTATAGGGTTGGATTTCATCTAAGGGCACTCCAAGAGAGGCTATAGCCGAATTTTCCACTTCCCTTCTCTCTCTATATTAATCCTTGGTTGCTAGGTTTGTTTGTGAGCCATTAGAGGCGCGACACTTGTGGCGCTTGCTACCAAAGTTCAAGATCTTCAAGGATTTGATTGTTATTACAATATAACAATAAAGGTATGTATCCTAACCCTAATTATATGTTAATTTCGAAAATTACATGTGCCTCCTAGGTTTTCTAGTTTTTGTGTTCAATGCTTGTATGTCTAATAGTGAAAACATAGATCCTCAAATTAGGGTTGCATACACACATAGGATTGTTTGTTTTGTATAAAAACCCATCAACCAATAACCCGAGAAGCACCACCGAAAAATCTCATATCATACAACAATCTCCCTCCCAAGGCACCCGAACCCAAATAGGAACTCCCAATCCCGAAGAAGGACAGACCCCTCTGTCGTTGCGGTACCAGTTCTGACTCTCTAGAACCGGGAAACTCTAGAGGTCTGTCTCCCTGCCAGACTGCCCATGCAAAATATGATCATGGTAATTGCTCATGGAATGACAGATCCTGATATCACACTTCCAGCTCTGATTATCTTGATGTGACTGATGAAATCAGGTCATTGACCATAAAAAATGTCGAACACTCATACCTGACATATCAGTCGATCCAGATCGTACTCAAAAGGAACGAAAGGGTCTCATCTCACCAGGGACCCACCACCTGTACTGCTATCAGAACCCATCTGAAAAAAATGAACCTCAATACTCTGTCCTCAGACACAAGAAAAATGATCATGACCGCTCGAAACTATCCTCTGACACCTATAATCATAAGCCCCAACTTCCTCTCAAATATCCCTTCCAACACTGAGCACCAGGTCAGCTCCCGACCCAACAGTTGAACCTCCAAAGGCTACCCATTGCACACCCAATAAAACGACTTTATAGACTTCCTTCTCACAATAGTTATCTCAGCCCATCATATGACACACAAAGTCACGAAGTTCACTCTACCTCAAGCAAACACTACAACCCCATCGGAAGTCGCCTCACCTCCGACCTCTATTATCTACCACTTACTAGTTCCATGTGTCTCGTGTTCCTTCCCAAACCAACAAACTGACCCACTCGGGTCTAAAACATCATATGGAAACCATTACCTCTCAAAATGAAACCCATCCGAAAATCCGGAATCTCATCCTCCTACTCAATACACAAATAGAGCCAAACTCAAGCTCGAGAGTCTGATTCAACAGCAGAATTGGAACCACTCATCTCCAATCAGATACTCACCTCACGACCCGTGATCCGCAAATCTATGTGTACATTACTTCTCCAATCCCTTTCTGATTTGCGACAACCCCTCCCTAATTTGAGATATAACCGTTCTCGACCATCACGGAGACGACATTCTCGTCCCTAGTTCGGCCACCAGGTTCTCAAAGACTCAATTGTCAAGGCTACCCAAGCCTAAGAACCCCTCTGCGTGATGCTCTAACTAGCGAATACTACAGCTCCCTGCAGTTTACAACACTCTCTCTTATTGACTAATGAGTGATATGGCTCCCCACAGTCTTACGACACTCTCTCATTGGCTCTTGAATGTTATGGCTCCTCGTAGGCTTACGACACTCTCTCACTGACTCGTGAATGTTACGACTCCCTGCAGGCTTACGACACTCTCTCACTGACTCGTGAATGCTATGGCTCCCCGCAGGTTTACGACACTCTCTCACTCGCCATGTCACCCCATGGTTTTTCTCTGATAATCCAAAGTGATTCCTACCACCTGGA
This sequence comes from Lactuca virosa, assembly GCF_052849685.1. Lineage (NCBI taxonomy): Eukaryota > Viridiplantae > Streptophyta > Magnoliopsida > Asterales > Asteraceae > Lactuca > Lactuca virosa. The sequence goes on from NC_136426.1 coordinate 246,836,899, forward strand.
TCCTTCCACTCTCTTATCACCCCATAATCTCATCATTACGTCATCACTACCTTGCGTTCACTGAACTCATGTTCCACGGTCCATCATGGACAGGTGCACATACCCACCCAGATTAAGCATTACTACCCCTAACGATAATCGCCGCAACAAAGCACTTTCTCTCAATATAATCCACATTCTTGGACAATCTCATCTGATCACAATTTGTTGATGGGTTCCCACTGGAACAATAGTCACTCGGTACTCCACTTTCCATCTCACAAACTCGAGTCTCAAAATAATCCAAAATTTTAGGGCATCATACTCGGATACCTCGGTACACCATCACAGAATCTCACGATGTCTTGCCTAAACCATTGATCTTCCTCTCGCACAACTCGTAACCTCAAAATACTCCAACTCACAGTTTGAAGCACGGAGGAATCGTCAATGACTGAGAACAAGTTGACGACAATACGAAACCCCATCCTCTAGTGATCAAAACCCATGCGAAAATACTCATACCGACTCTGAAGTTGATTGACAAATCAACTGCTGTCTTTCCCGGAATACAGATAACAATCCATACGTGGAACTATCAACCTTTCGGCGTTCGAATCTTGACATAAGCAACCAACTGTCTCGAAACTCAACATTGTCGCACTCAAAGAATCACGGTCCATAATTAGATTCCTGTCTAACGGTCACCTGTTGTGAAGACACTCATTCTCTCCTCAGCATGTGCAACATGCACCCTCTCGCTCTGTATGTTGCCTTGACTACCACACGACCCTAGTCTCATATACTCGGACTGTAGATCCCCATAACCCAAATTTCTCTACCACATCAGATTGAGGATCCTTCCCACAGAACTCCCAGTTCTCCCCCACTCAGGGTTCGAACCATCATCCATTGACATACCCACCAGATCGCACTACAGACTGGCTTACCAGATGTACCATTCCCGACTCATGGAACATACCATGCAACACTCGATGATCTTCCAGGTAATTACCAAATAACTCCAAGTACCCCGAATCTCACATGAAAACCTTAGAATCCTCCCAATGTGACTGCCTCTAGTCACCCAAAATCTCATACCGACACACTACCGGACCCCTCAACTGTCCCGAATTAGTCGTGACCCTCAGTCTGAAAATAATGAACTATCACACACCTCATCTCTGATTCCTCAACCAACATTCCATCGCGTGGATTATCATCGAAGCAAGAGACCTCACTCTCACAATCGATGTCCAAAGTAAGCAACGAGTGCCACCGCCCCGATATACTTCTCTTGATTACCCAAAACTGCTGCTACAATATGTCTTATTATACTTAACTAAGGCATATCCTTGCCCCGATATAATAAATACCTCACAGCAGACATACTACAAAATACTACGGTGACAATATCGCAACTATATGCTACCCCCACGGGTTTTCCTCCAAACCCTGAAATCGGAAGCCCGTTATCTCTTTCGCTCCACACGGGAAGCGGAAATAATGTAACTCTCGTTACAGGAAGTGACATCTCAATCATCAGCCGATCACTCAACCTAGATCGCAATCCTCCACAATGCATCATCTCCACTTTTCCTCGATTCCTGTGACTCCAACTGGCACCTCACCAGTCAAACTCCTCGGAATCTAAACTTAATTTTTCTCTCAGGGTACACTCTATTGAAGCTCCGCCGACATGGCCCTCTGGCCCCACAGTTTACCATATCCATTCTCAGTCTGAACACCCATCGTCGGATAACTGGTAAAGACGAAAGCACCCTCTGCTACGAATCATTGTACCCGAACCATGTTATCTCCCCTCAATATGCTACTTAGGACCTCTGGAATTCTCCCTGTTTCGAGTATGGGTCCTCTGCTTTCAGTAGTACGGTCCCATACTACCTGCCACATGTACCCATACTTTCCACACGGATCATCCCAGATTTCCTAAGTAGCTGCTCAACCTTCTCGATCTCCAATCCCATTACACATGTTCGCCCTCCAGCGAATACTCACCTCTAAACAGCATATGTATCAGACTAAAATTACTCCCTAGGCTCTCCTAGGTTCTCACACTTCTCTGCCATCAGCTGTTGAAGAACTCCTCATGATGCCAGCCATCTACCTCCTGAATATCGTCATATTCACTTAGTAGCTGACTCCCATCATTCAATAGTTCCTCAAAGCACAAAGCAAGCAGCATTCGGGCATCGAATAACCTCCACCAGCACATAAAACCACTCTAGCATGCAACTCCACTCGCTATATTCACAACTCAACAGGCATCCCCGAACTCAGGCAATCCTACCTCTCGTGGGTATCTAACTACTGCCTCAGTAGGTTCCTCAAATGCACATCTAAGTATCTCTCCTAGATTACTCCTCTACTCAAATATCTCTCTAAAAGATTCATGTTAGGTACTTCTACTCAGCACATACATAGAGCAAATAGCAGATAATATCAATCAATAGCATCCCCTAGGCTAAGGCATCATGAATCAGGCAACTCTAGCTCTAAATTCCTGAAATACCTATCTTATTCTCTAGCATGCAGCTCTAATATCTCATAAGTATCTCATAATATAAGAAAGTAATGGTATTTTAGGAAATCACCGTTCGGGCTCTGGCTGATTGTACACACTACTCCGTCTCATTTTCTCTTAAAAACTGTTACTCGTTTTAGAAAAATCATTTCTCTTTAGAAAATTTTCTCAAATCCTCAGTTCGAGTCCATATATACCTGATCGTATATCCAAATCCATCAAACCAAGGCTCTGATACCAACTTGTAACACTCTAAATTTTCAAACAAATTTTTCGTTTTTAAATCACATAAAACTCAATGTCACATTTTCTCAATACCACAATGTATCAATTGTCAAAACCCAAATCAACGAAACAACTGATAGTATCCCAGGATCCTCAACATAATCTGGAACAGGTGTGTACAATCGAGCCTTCGCCTTCCCGTAATCTACAGAAGAACCTGAAACACATATCACACAACACGGCAACCACGAAGCTTAGTGAGTTTGTCACACCCCCGAACCAGACGGCGGAAACGTCTGAGGGCTCGCGTGACTTAAATTGAAATATCATCACAATGAATATACATGAAACACAACACATTCATCACCAAACATTACATAGTACAACTGGCATTGTTTACATCAAGTACATAGTTTACATTACATGATCCCAAAATATAAAGTGTTTGGTGATTAGCAACAACAAAAGAAACTTTCAACACACTAGATGCTTCCTCGTTCTAACGATTACCTGAGAATACAAGTTATTTTGAAAACGGTAAACATATATAATGTTGGTGAGCTCATAAGTATGACAATCCGAAATTTTTATCTTATACACTTATTCAAATCAATGAAGGTTAGACTCGTTTTTGCTATTTTCTAGCACTGTTTAGAGTCAATTAGAGTGTTTAAAATATAGAATAATCAGGGTAGGAGTCGTGGGATGAGTTTTGTGAGTGTAACACCTTGCAAATGAGCCAAACACACCAACACAAGATGTGTGCGGCCGCACACCCGAGTGTGCGGCCAGCCAGCCGCACACAGCCGACCGCACACCCATCCCAGCCGCACACTCTCCCCTATATATTCAAGACTTAGTCATTTTGGAACACTTTTCCACTTCTTCAAAGCTAGAACTCGAAATCCTCTCAAGTATCATCCAAATCTTCATCTTGATCTTCAAAAAAGGTAGTAATCCTTCCTTTTTATTTCTTGATACACGACCCTAACTAGCAAAACCCTTTGGTTTGATCCATGAAAACATCCATTTTTGGTCAAGAACACCAAGAACACCAAGAACACACACTAGTTTTGGACCTTAAACACCCTTTCAAGCCTCTATAACGTGTATACACTTATCATAACTTGTTATATGCTAAGAACACTTGATGATATGCTAGAAAAACATGATTTTATCATGTTCATAAAGGGTGTGCAGCCGCACACATCATGGTGGCCGCACACACCCTTTTGGGGTCCAAAAATGGCAATAAACTCCATATAAGGCTAAAGCATGAAGTAAGAAACCTTCCTAGATGAGTTCTAAAGCCTTAAAATACGTTCTGGCACATTCCATAGGGAGTGTGCGGCCGCACACTTAGCATCCTATACCATCCGTGCATCCAAACCACTCACTACAGGTGAGTTCATACCCCTTAATTAACCTTTTAAATGTTTTAAATGCTTTTATGGGGGGGAATACAAGTTGAACAATTATAGTTATTATATCAATCACATGTGATTAATAACTACCAAACAAGTGGATTTCTAACTTTTCAAACTGTGTTACCAAACTGTTTTACTTCAAACTGTTTTACAAACTCTTTTTCATACCAAATGCTTTTGTCAAACTCTTTTACATCTCAAATACGGTTACTTAAACTCTTTTAAACTTATATTCTGTTAAAAGTGTATCTATATAGATATAGTTATATAAGTAGGATTGAAAGGACTTAGGACTGATAGCTCACCTTACTTCCTGTTCCTTGTTTGGTTGTGGACTTAGGGTATCAGGGTTATTTGTCCGAAGGTCGTTTGAATCCTAGTTATATATTATGTATATGTCTATAGATATAAAAGGTTATTTCTTTCCAGTTCAATACCTTTGGGTAGCAAGGGTATACAAACATGTTCATACATACAAACAACATTACTAGTAAACTATAATAGGTATAGTTTAGGAAGTTACAAATCTATTACTAGACTAATGAAACATACAATGAGTCAGTTCATACATGTGTCATAACTTATAGTGATGAGAAACAAACATAACTTATAGTGATGAGAAACAAACATAACTTATAGTGATGAGAAACAAACATAATACATAGTGAAGAGAAACAAACAATACCATACAGAGAGAACATACATACAGGCTAGACAGAGGAAGAACACACAATACAGCTAGCACATACATTACATATACATTATTGCAGTTATGTGAGCCACGTAACGGGGCATGGCACCACCTGCCATGACCGTTTTGTATCCAGAATCTCCTTAATTGGGGAGCGTATGAGTTTGTGTATAGATCTATACTGGATTGACTATCCTACACCTTGCTGCTCGCTACAGTGGGACTTGCAAGTCTACGGGTGCCAAACGTCATTTCTTACGACGTCTTACATCGTCGTTTTTCTATGAGTCGGTAGCAGGGTACAGGCCGATCACATGGTACTTTAAATAACAATTGGTTTAAGGTAGTTAGTACAGCAGTAGTTACTTAATACAACACTACAGTACTATTTCATTTTCCCATTACATTCACTTTGTGAACATTCACACAATGAACAGTAATGTAAAAACTATATTTTTGGTTAATGATAGTCAGATTTGGGAAAATACATACTCTTACAAGAGACACACACGCAGACACTAGATGTCTTGGTAGAAGGCTACTTTTGGTAGGAAACATAGGGTTTTCTAGGAGAATTCAAACTTTTACAAACTTATACAAACATCTTACAAACATCTTACAAATGCTTTCATACAAATACAGACACTAATATACTTATGATCTCACCAGCTTTAAAGCTGATAAACTCTTTCAAAATAACTTGTATTCTCAGGTCACCAGTAGACAGGTACCGGTGCCAGGTTTTGAGAAGATGGAGCTCGTTCAAGACTCATCTTTTATTTTGATGTATATTTTTGGTGTCTAGTTAACTTGACAGACACACTTGTATGAAATTATATTATTAATGCAATGGATGATGTTGTTGCTTGTTTACTACTTTGCATTGTTGTGATACTGTACATGACGTCCTCCACCCCCAAACGTTTCCGCCGTTCCGGTTTTGGGGTGTGACAGATTGGTATCAAAGCATTTTTTATAGTGAATCGAGTGTATCAACCCATAAAAGATATACGAACTATAGACACAGCGGGATTAAAATACTCTGATAAACAGTTTATACTTTTAAATAATAAAATATTTAACCAAGTATACATACCTGCATTCATACTAAAATCAGTGTGACTAGGACAGAACAAAAGTATTACGATTGTTGGGCAGCACAAGTAGACTTAGAGACATATGGTCAACCCTGGGAAGATGTAGCCTGATCAACTACATTATCCGAGGAGTGATTAGCATGTGCCTAAGTGTGGTTGTGAGGTTGAAACAAGTCTAAAAACTTACCAACACTACTACAATGAGAACAGTAGAACATAACATAAACTTAAAATACTATACGAGTATTTTGTGTTACTTTAATTACTTATCTGAGAACTAAAGGCCTTTATTAGTATATCAATAGTTGCTGAGTGGATACGCTAAGGTTATATGTATCTAGGATATCATAGACTTAGAATCTGTGATTTTTTCTTTACTTCCTGTTCCTTGTTTGGTTGTGGGCTTAGAGTTAGGGTCACTTATTCGAAGGTCTATCCTGTCTTGGTTACATATGACTGGTATGCACTACGCAAATGTTGAAGTAACTGATAAAGATCATCTTATAATTATCTAATTAGTACGTCTATTTAGTTATTTCTTTATCCCTTTTCTCGCGTAGATATCATGGCCGGATTCCATATCCCCGGAGACCCGTACTACCCCAACAACGGCAATGCAGGATGGCTGGGAGAGGAGCTAGAGGATGATCACCCAATCCCATTGGATGATCACGAAGCTGAAGGCTTTTCTGAGGATTCTGACTCAGAGCCAGAAGTCAACAACCTACCCCCAGCTGCTCAGGACCCAAACCTGAATCATCGTCCAGCATTTCAAGGACCCACACCCATGTGGGCTACAAACTTGAATAGATGGAGTCAGGAACAGGGTCAACCAATTCCCTATAATAGAGACAGAAGCTTCTACAACCTCACTAAGGGAGGTTCAGCTGACAGGGTCCTACCCATCATGATTCGTAGGATTTCCCGGAACACAGTACAGGGTCGAGCAACTATCGACCGAGTCGTAGAGATTGACGCCAACTCTGGTGTTAACACCGTCCGCATTCGCCAACTTGAGTCTGCTCATGAAAGGACTCAGGTCCGCAATACAGTTCTGCAAAGGGAACTTGTTGAGACCCAAGCTGAAGTCAGGGAACTTCGAGCTCAGCAAGTAAGGTCCGATAGGCGCGTGAGGGACATAGAACGTCTTCTGCCGGAGTCAAGAACTCACTCTAGTAGTTCTCGTCGCCGATAGAGTCTCATCGACTTCTCTTTTGGATATAACCTAGTTTGTGTAAAAACTCTAGTATAATTTCCTATCGTTGTAAATCTTAGACCTGTTAGGTCTTGATTAGGTCGTAGTTCTGTCAAAATTTTCCCATCTTGGTTGATGTAAGGCCTATTTCTAGGTCATTTTTCCCAAACTTGTTACATCTGTAATACCAGTATTATTGACAGATACCTAATCTTATGGAAATCAATATCCAATTGCTATCATCTGCTAGTACAAGATCTTCATTCAATTATGCTGTTGGGCTATGGAGAGTTAGTCCATGAGTCATTTTCATCAATTGTCCCATTAAATTCTTATCAATATCTTCGTCTTTCTAAACTTATAGTTAAAAGATGCCTCCACGTCGATCAACAAGACGTGATCCTCTGATAACTGCAACACCACCTGCTCCTCAATTCGATACGGAAGCTCTAAATGTTGCTGTAGCTGCGGCTGTGGCTACAGCCATGGCACAATATCATTCTTCTGGTTCCACTGGAGGAGGAACCCCCGTTCAATCTAATCATGGTGAAATCCCTGTGCGCTTGAGAGAGTGCTCCTACAAGGACTTCTCCAACTGCAATCCAATGTCCTTTAAAGGGACTGGCGGAGTCATTGCCCTCTCGCAATGGTTCGAAAAGACGGAGTCGATCTTCGAAATTTGCTCCTATTCTGCAGCGAGTAAAGTCAAGTTTGCCGCTTGCACTTTCGAAGGGAAAGCCCTGACATGGTGGAATAGCCATGTCAAGTCACTAACTCTTGTAGTGGAAAACGACATGGGCTGGGAAACTTTGAAAGACCTCATGATTGAGGAATACTGCCCGAGGGGCGAAATCCAAAAGCTAGAGGAGGAACTGTGGAGCCTAACCATGAAGGGCTCCGACATAGTCTCCTACACCGCCAGGTTCTGCGAACTAGTGGCCCTCTGTCCCAACATGGTTCACACAGAGGGAAAGAAGATCGAAAGGTACATATGGGGGCTGGTGCCTCCATTCTAGGGAAATGTTTTGGCTTCAAACCCCACTACATTTGATAGTGCCAAGCGATTGGCACAGCGGCTCATAGACCATGGGGTTCGTACCCCGGCCGCAACAACGACCATGGCCATCTCAGAACCCGCCATAACCGCTGATTCCAAGCGGAAGTTCTGGGATGACAAAAAGAAGAAGAAGGCTGCTAAAAAGCAGCAGGTCGTGGCAGTTCATGCTGCGATAGCACCTGCCGCTGCTGCTCCGGTAAAGCAGTACGCTGGAAGTTTGCCTAAGTGCAGCAAATGCAACTTCCACCATGTCGGTGCCTGCCGGGAAATGCAGTGTATGAACTGCAACAGGAAGGGGCACACAGCCTGTTTCTGTAAAGCTCCGGCGAGGCCAATCAACCAAGTCCCCGGCACAGGAGTGGGCCAAGCTTGCTACGGTTGTGGCGAGGTAGGCCAGTACAAAAGAAACTGCCCGAAGGCAGGGAATGCCGGTGGAGTGGCAAGAGTTCTGGCCATAGGCCACTAGGAAGCGGTTGCCGACCCCACAGTGGCCACTGGTACGTTTCTCCTCGATAACTCTTATGCATGCATTCTGTTTGATAGTGGAGCGGAGAGGAGTTTCGTGAACCAAAACTTTGCTCATTTACTTGAGCAAAAATCACGAGCACTTAAAGAACCGTTCACTGTAGAAATGGCTAATGGAAAGACAGAGAGCACTAGCAGTATATACATAGGGTGTACCCTAACTTTAGATAGCCATTCATCTTCGATCGATCTCCTGCCGGTCTCAATTAAAAGTTTCGACGTCATTATCGGCATGGATTGGTTGAGTCTTCATCGTGCCGACATCATGTGTTACGAAAAGGTTGTACGCCTTAATCTGCCGTCTGGCGAAACCCTAGTAGTTTATGGCCACAAACCCGGCACGAACCTTCATATCATCTCGAGCATTCAAGCTCAGAAATTCTTACGAAAGGAATGTCACGCATTCCTTGCTCATGTGGTCGATGTGAGCCAAGAAACGAAAGACATTCAGAACATTCCAGTTGTACGCGACTTTCCCGACATCTTTCCAGAAGAACTCCTAGGATTACCTCTGCAACGTCAAGTCGAGTTCCGAATCGACTTAGTTCCAGGGGCTACCCCCGTAGCCAAATCGCCCTATCGTCTAGCACCTGCAGAGATGCAAGAACTGTCCTGTCAACTTAACGAACTGCTCAGCAAGAGCTTTATAAGACCAAGCTTCTCACCCTGGGGAGCTCCAGTCTTGTTCGTCAAGAAGAAAGACGGATCATTTCGTATGTGCATCGACTACAGGGAGCTCAACAAACTGACCGTCAAAAATCGTTATCCTTTGCCTCGTATCGACGATTTATTTGACCAACTTCAAGGGGCGAACTTCTTTTCAAAAATCAACTTAAGATTCGGATATCACCAACTACGAGTGCTAGGGGAGGATGTTCTGAAGACAGCCTTCCGAACTCGTTATGGGCACTACGAACTCGTAGTGATGTCGTTGGGATTAACAAACGCGCCCACAGTATTCATGGACTTAATGAATAGGGTGTGCCATCCTTACTTGGATCAGTTCGTCATCGTCTTCATCGATGACATACTTATCTACTCACGAAGTAAGGAGGAACATAGTCAACATCTTCGACAGATCTTAGAAACACTACGTTCGGAGAAGCTCTATGTGAAGTTCTCGAAATGCGAATTTTGGATCCGAATAGTCGAATTCTTAGGACACGTGGTTAGCGAAGAGGGAATACACGTGGACCCATCCAAAATCAAAGCCATTGAGAGTTGATCAGCACCGAAGACGCCTACAGAAATTTGTCAATTTCTAGGTCTCGCTGGCTACTATCGCAGGTTCATACAGAACTTCTCCCGCATTGCGAAACCTCTTACAACACTGACCCAGAAGGGCGTGGCCTTTGACTAGGAAGAGAGGCAAGAGAGAGCGTTCCAAACGCTCAAGCGAGCCTTGTGCACTGCACCAATATTATCCCTCCCCGAAGGGATAGAAGACTTCGTTGTCTATTGCGATGCGTCAAATCAAGGACTCGGATGTGTTCTGATGCAGCGAGGTAAGGTCATCGCCTACGCCTCGAGACAGCTGAAGACACATGAGGTCAACTACACCACACACGATCTTGAGCTAGGAGCAGTTGTGTTTGCTCTAAAGATCTGGAGACACTACCTGTATGGAACAAAAAGCACTATCTTTACAGACCACAAAATCCTACAACACATATTCGACCAGAAGGAGCTCAACATGAGACAACGACGGTCGGTCGAACTACTCAGTGATTACGAATGCGAAATTCGTTATCATCCGGGTAAAGCCAATGTAGTAGCTGACGCCCTAAGTCGGAAAGAATATTCTGGTCGTAGAGTCAAATCATTGACTATGACTATCCATTCGCACTTGTCCACACAAATTAAGGAGGCTCAGCTCGACGCTTTGAAACCTGAAAATGTGGCGGTTGAATCCCTGAGAGGGATGGATAAGAACTTGGAAGTCAAGGGTGGCAGAGCTTATTATTTCATGGATCGGATCTGGACCCCGAAACTCGGTGGTTTCAGAGACTTGGTCATGAACGAGGCGCACAACACTCGTTATTCCGTCCACCCAGGTTCAGATAAGATGTATCTGGATCTTAAAAAGCTTTACTGGTGGCCTAACATGATAGCAGAGATTGCTACCTTCGTGAGTAAATGCCTTACTTGCGCCAAGGTCAAGGTCGAATACCAGAAACCGTCAGGATTACTCCAGCAACCGGAGATACCTGAATGGAAGTGGGAGCGGATCACTATGGACTTCATAACCAAGTTGCCCAAGACAAAGGGTGGACTTGATACCATATGGGTCATCGTCGACAGATTGACCAAGTCCGCACACTTCCTACCTATCAAAGAAACAGACAAGATGGAGAAGCTTACAAGAACCTACATACGGGAGATTGTACGACTGCATGGTGTTCCCATATCCATTATCTCGGACAGAGATAGTAGATTCACTTCGAGGTTCTAGCAGTCGCTACAAAGTTCCCTAGGAACTAGGCTGGACATGAGTACAGCCTACCATCCACAGACCGACGGACAAAGTGAGAGGACTATCCAAACCTTAGAAGATATGTTGCGAGCCTGTGTGATCGGCTTTGAGAAAGCATGGGATACTCATTTACCCCTTGTTGAATTTTCCTACAACAACAGTTATCACACGAGCATAAAGGCTGCTCCATTCGAGGCCCTCTATGGCCGAAAGTGCAGATCCCCTCTGTGTTGGGCTGAGGTGGGTGATACCCAGTTGGCTAAAGGACGAGTTCCTGAAAGCACTCTCACGGGTCCGGAGATCATTCGGGAAACGACAGAGAAGATCGTTCAGATTCGTGAACGATTGAAAGCCTCTAGAGACCGACAGAAAAGCTACGCAGATAAACGAAGGAAACCATTAGAATTCTAGGTGGGCGACCGAGTTCTATTGAAGTTCTCACCCTGGAAGGGCTTGATACGCTTCGGAAAGTGTGGAAAGCTAAATCCAAGGTACATAGGGCCTTTCGAGATTCTCGCAAGAATCGGCCCTGTAGCTTACAAACTTAACTTACCGCGCGAACTCAGTAATGTACATTCTACTTTCCACGTCTCGAACTTGAAAAAGTGTCTGTCCGACGAGACTCTTGTAATCCCACTCGACGAGATCGAGATCAACGAGAGCCTCAACTTCGTGGAAGAACCTGTAGAGATCATGGACAGGGAGGTCAAGCAAATGAAACAAAGCCGTACCCCAATAGTGAAGGTTCGCTGGAACGCCAAGCGAGGACCTGAATTCACTTGGGAGCGAGAGGATCAGATGAAACTGAAATATCCTCGCCTTTTTTCTTAGTTATTTGTAACTACTTATTTGCTTAAACTCTAATTTCGGGACGAAATTCTCTTTAACGGGGGGATGATGTGACAATCCGAAATTTTTATCTTATACACTTATTCAAATCAATGAAGGTTAGACTCGTTTTTGCTATTTTCTAGCACTGTTTAGAGTCAATTAGAGTGTTTAAAATATAGTATAATCAGGGTAGGAGTCGTGGGATGAGTTTTGTGAGTGTAACACCTTGCAAATGAGCCAAACACACCAACACAAGGTGTGTACGGCCGTACACCCGAGTGTGCGGCCAGCCAGCCGCACACAGCCGACCGCACACCCATCCCAGCCGCACACTCTCCCCTATATATTCAAGACTTAGTCATTTTTGAACACTTTTCCACTTCTTCAAAGCTAGAACTCGAAATCCTCTCAAGTATCATCCAAATCTTCATCTTGATCTTCAAAAAAGGTAGTAATCCTTCCTTTTTATTTGTTGATACACGACCCTAACTAGCAAAACCCTTTGGTTTGATCCATGAAAACATCCATTTTTAGTCAAGAACACCAAGAACACACACTAGTTTTGGACCTTAAACACCCTTTCAAGCCTCTATAACGTGTATACACTTATCATAACTTGTTATATGCTAAGAACACTTGATGATATGCTAGAAAAACATGATTTTATCATGTTCATAAAGGGTGTGCGGCCGCACACATCATGGTGGCCGCACACACCCTTTTGGGGTCCAAAAATGGCAATAAACTCCATATAAGGCTAAAGCATGAAGTAAGAAACCTTCCTAGATGAGTTATAAAGCCTTAAAATACGTTTTGGCACATTCCATAGGGAGTGTGCGGCCGCACACACACCCTGGCCGCACAAACACAAATAATGTGCATTTTGACCATACACTCCCTTGTATAGCCATATACCCCTTATATACAATCATATATGGTTGTAACACTTCAAAATAAGTGTTTACTAGTCCCTAAGGTGGTCTCAATTCAATAAATTAGTTTTTTTTTAAGCACTAATTATGTTCATATATGTATCATTATATGTTAAATAGGATCCGCGTGTGTGTTCAAGTCTTCACTTGACACTTAGCATCCTATACCATCCGTGCATCCAAACCACTCACTACAGGTGAGTTCATACCCCTTAATTAACCTTTTAAATGTTTTAAATACTTTTATGGGGGGGGGGGAATACAAGTTGAAAAATTATAGTTATTATATCAATCACATGTGATTAATAACTACCAAACAAGTGGATTTCTTACTGTTCAAACTGTGTTGCCAAACTGTTTTACTTCAAACTGTTTTACAAACTCTTTTTCATACCAAATGCTTTTGTCAAACTCTTTTACATCTCAAATACGGTTACTTAAACTCTTTTAAACTTATATTCTGTTAAAAGTGTATCTATATAGATATAGTTATATAAGTAGGATTGAAAGGACTTAGGACTGATAGCTCACCTTACTTCCTGTTCCTTGTTTGGTTGTGGACTTAGGGTATCAGGGTTATTAGTCCGAAGGTCGTTTGAATCCTAGTTATATATTATGTATATGTATATAGATATAAAAGGTTATTTCTTTCCAGTTCAATACCTTTGGGTAGCAAGGGTATACAAACATGTTCATACATACAAACAACATTACTAGTAAACTATAATAGTATAGTTTAGGAAGTTACAAATCTATTACTAGACCAATGAAACATACAATGAGTCAGTTCATACTTGTGTCATAACTTATAGTGATGAGAAATAAACATAACTTATAGTGATGAGAAACAAACATAACTTATAGTGATGAGAAACAAACATAATACATAGTGAAGAGAAACAAACAATACCATACAGAGAGAACATACATACAGTCTAGACAGAGGAAGAACGCACAATACAGTTAGCACATACATTACATATACATTATTACAGTTATGTGAGCCACGTAACGGGGCATGGCACCACCTGCCATGACTGTTTTGTATCCAGAATCTCCTTAATTGGGGAGCGTATGAGTTTGTGTATAGATCTATACTGGATTGACTATCCTACACCTTGCTGCTCGCTACAGTGGGACTTGCAAGTCTACGGGTGCCAAACGTCATTTCTTACGACGTCTTACATCGTCGTTTTTCTATGAGTCGGTAGCAGGGTACAGGCCGATCACATGGTACTTTAAATAACAATTGGTTTAAGGTAGTTAGTACAGCAGTAGTTACTTAATACAACACTACAGTACTATTTCATTTTCCCATTACATTCACTTTGTGAACATTCACACAATGAACAGTAATGTAAAAACTATATTTTTGGTTAATGATAGTCAGATTTGGGAAAATACATACTCTTACAAGAGACACACACGCAGACACTAGATGTCTTGGTAGAAGGCTACTTTTAGTAGGAAACATAGGGTTTTCTAGGAGAATTCAAACTTTTACAAACTTATACAAACATCTTACAAATGCTTTCATACAAATACAGACACTAATATACTTATGATCTCACCAGCTTTAAAGCTGATAAACTCTTTCAAAATAACTTGTATTCTCAGGTCACCAGTAGACAGGTACCGGTGCCAGGTTTTGAGAAGATGGAGCTCGTTCAAGACTCATTTTTATTTTGATGTATATTTTTGGTGTCTAGTTAACTTGACAGACACACTTGTATGAAATTATATTATTAATGCAATCGATGATGTTGTTGCTTATTTACTACTTTGCATTGTTGTGATACTATACATGACGTCCTCCACCCCCGAACGTTTCCGCCGTTCCGGTTTTGGGGTGTGACAATAAGTATGTTTGATGTAAAATAGTTTATGTCGTTCGTAAAACCCAGAAAATCCGATATTTTCTGTAATAAGACTTTTCATGAAAATGTTGTGATGATCCTGTAAGTATATGCGTGAATGATTTCAAAACATGTATAAATGAGAAGTTTTGAATTATAGTTTTTGAAAGTACCAGTGAGTAAGATTGGTTTCCCCGTAAAACCCGGCGTTTTTCGATAAAAAGTTATGATTGTTTTGTATTATTGTATCGTCACAGCGAATGAATATGATTTCCCTTGATTACTTAAATGGTATCGGATTTCTATGTGAGTCGTTATAACCATGCATGATAATGACTAGTTCGTCTGTCTTGGCATTCTAATGAACACCGAAATTGATCTTAAGATTTTGTCACCCTAGACTGGCCGAGTCTAACTGTAGCGAACAGCTTAGGTGTGGGGGAGTCACCCCCGTATAGATCTATACACAAACTCTCGCTCTCCCTCCAGGAGACTTTGATTACAACTATAGCCTACGACCGGCACTTATTGGTGTCACCAGTTGTTACTCACTTAATCCACATGAATTTGATTAACCTTGATTAATGACCTGATTTTAGTTTACTTGAAGAGAAGGTAAGCGTAACAGACGAGGAGAAGAGGACTACTAGGCCCTACTAATTACGTATGTTATTTAAGGCTGTCGAGTATACGAAAAACGCGTTGGCCCATTTCGCATAAGATTTATTTGGACCTTACTAGCAATGCTAATGGGCCACTGGGGCCCAATAGCATGTAAAAGCCATTGAGGGTCCCTTAAGCATGTAATTGGGTCACAGGAGGCCCAATAACATGTATTATTTAGGTTGGGCCCAAAAGTCATGTTAATGGGTCACGAAGGCCAAATAAGCATGATTAGAATCTCTCAAGCCCAACAATTAGAATGTTTACTTGTTTTGTATAGTATTAGTATTGCGAGGTTGTTTAATCGATATGTCGTAATAATCACCAATTTGTTTTATAACGATTCATAGATTTATAAAAATAGTTATTTTCCTATTTAAAACCCATAAGTTATAAAGTTTTGTATATTTTGACCCAATTATTTTATTATTAACATAATTGACCAAAAATATTAGTTTGACCTATTCAGCCCCTTATTTTGGTAAAGTT
Source organism: Lactuca virosa (assembly GCF_052849685.1). Classification (NCBI taxonomy): domain Eukaryota; kingdom Viridiplantae; phylum Streptophyta; class Magnoliopsida; order Asterales; family Asteraceae; genus Lactuca; species Lactuca virosa. Next base: position 246,852,884 of record NC_136426.1, read on the forward strand.
GGCAATTTTTAGCCCTTTTTATGAAAAATGACATATTAGGTCCTTGAACTATTTTCTTTATATTTTTGGCCTAAACACTTAATCAAATAATGTTTTAAGCCCAAAATTTTATTTTGGACAGTTTCAGCCCCTTAGTTAAAAGATTTGCATTAAAATCCACACTTTTCGCAATTTTTACCCAAAATCCAAAATCTTTGCATTTTTAGTCCCTTTTGATAAAAAAGGCCATTTTAACCGCTGAAATAGGTTTATTTACGTTTATAGCCCCTGTTTTGAGAAAACGTTCCATTTCAGCCCCTTGAAGTTGATTTTTCGCATTTTTGGGCCTAAATAGCCAAAAAGCCCAAATTTTAGCCCATTAGGCTAAAATTTACATTTTTAGTCCTTTAAAAAGCCTAATATTTATAAAAACTCTTATTTTGGCTGGTTTGACCTTTTGATCCTTGTAGAAACCGTGAATGACATCTTTTTCCCCATCTTTTGTTTATTTATCAAAAATAGTCCAATAACAAATTTTTATGTTGTAGTGTGTTATTTTAAAGCTTGTATAGTAGTTTATCTTGACATGTTAAGTGAAATATGACCTAGATCACATATTTTTCCTTCTTGAACTATAGATCTCGAAATATCTTTCATTTTTAGCACATATTTACCACAAAAACACAAGAAATCACACATAACATACAAATACACATAGATCTTCACATTTTACTTGTATTCTCCCCCATAAATCATATGAAAACCGAAAATAGAGGGGTATGAACTCACCTTTGCTTGTTGTTGTCGGTTTTGAAGAAAGAAATGGAAGAGTTTTGGTCCTAGTAAGCCTTCTTGGGTGGATCTCGAACTTAGAGTTTTCTAGGATGATGATCATGATTTTGTGTGAGTTTAGAAGAAATTATTGATGAAATAAAGAGACTAGATTATGGATCCAAGCATCAACTTACCTAGGATGATGATTTTTGTGGAAGAACCTCCTTGAAATGTTCCAAGATCTCGAAAATTTGAATGGAGAAGATGAAGCTTTTCTAGAGAGAGTGTGTTTGAAAGAGGTTGATGAAATGTGTGTGTGTGTTGTGATCTTGTAAGGTCCTTGATGGAAGGATCTTCACCAATGATCAATCAAGCATAAGAAAACAAAGAAGAAATGGAGTAGAAGATGAATGAAACTGAGCTTGCATACGATTAAACACTTGAAACCGTCTGATACAACTCAGGGACCGAAAACTAGCAAAGTACAACTTCTTCCACTCTGACAGCCTGACACCTATATATACTGACAAGGACCGAAAACAGTTTTCGTTTAGCAGACCGAAAACTGGTTTTTGGTTACACCTTAACCGAAAGCTTCCTAGACCGAATACATCAAACATACACCTTAACCGAAAGCTTCCTAGACCCTAACTCATATATACATTGTTGCCTAGCCCAAACCAAATATATTGGCCCTTCAATCTCCCCCTTGGTTTGGTGCTAGCATGAATTCAGACTTTGTCAACCACCAGCACGTCTGACTTTCCCACGGCTCCATTCCACATCTCCTTTTGAATAATATCAGCAACCATTGAAGTGTACTCCTTAGCAGCAGACTCAAAAAGGTCTTCAGCCACCTTGATCTGATGATGAGAAAGCTCATGTATATCCCACCTTCCAGATTGTAGCAGATCCCTCTTGTCATATAGACGAATACATCCATGTTCAAGTTTGATGACAGCGGAAGCTGTGGTTTCATCAAACACCCAGTATTGCATGGATTTTAGAGATCCATCTGGATGGTTCTGAAGGATAGGAATCTGCTTTACTTGAGTAGTAGCGGGCTACATCACAGACCTAAGTGGCTGATTGGTTTTGGGATCAATGACACTCGGGTATACCTTGATGATAGACTCTGCAGTCTTCATTGAGAGAAAGCCCTTTGCCACTTGACCTTCCAAAAATAACTTGAACTGTGTCGCCTTGGGATCGTTTGATGGATTTGCAAAAGGAGCCTTAGACAACTCCGCAAGATCAACCCTAGTCCAAGAGTGGAAGTCGTGAGCATCTTTATACAATTCGGTATTTCCACTCTTCCTTCTTACGATCCACATTTTCAGAGGGTCATGGAATCCCCATGAGATGATCCCAGACCTATCACCATAAACGTCTCTGAAGCGATTTTCTCCAAGATCCGTAAAGGTGATGTTTGGTTGATCCCCGGGAGCATTCTGATCAGAGCTCCTCTTGAACAAAAATTGACCCTTCTCAGCAGACTTGGCTAGTTTAGCACGTTTTAACGCCACGACATTTGGAGCCTACGTTGGTTCTTTGTCAAAACGATCGACAACTGTGGTTGTTCTTGAAGGAGGTGGAACTACGGGAGCGTGTTGATTGGGAAGATAGACCCTTGGCTCATCGACAGATGATTTGAATTTTTCATCAAATTCTTCTTCCAGCTTCTTCTTCAAATCATAATAGCTGGCGGTCAACAAACCAAAATGCATCTGAAGATCGGTGATTTGCTTTGTCTTCAGAGCTTTATCTTCAAGAAGATCGGCAACTTGAATATTGAGCTTGGCGTTCTCAGTTTGAAGGTCTGCAACCTTGATATCAAGCTCGATATTTTTATGGTTCAGCACACCAATCTCCTTTCTCAGCTCAGGCACTGAGGCATCATCTCCAAATATACCTTCCTCAAAGGATATTCCTTTTCCGTGTGAGGAGTGAGTTGGACTTGAATGTTGGGCCAGATGAATGGCTAATCTCTCAGAGGAGGAGACGATCTCAGGCCAGCTGATGAACCACCAGATTCATGGGTTGAGATGGGGCCTTCTTGAATAGGCACAGATGAGGAAGGGGCAACTGTTGTAGATGGAGGAGTCTCTGTGGTTTGATTTTGATCAGGAAAAATTATTCTCACCCTTGGATCAATTCTGCGTCTTTTCATCGGGGGCTGGGAGGTCAAGACTGTCTGGGTATCACTTGAAATTGGCTTGGATGTAGGAACCACATTATCAAGGGGAGGAATCCCTGATGATGTGTCCATATGAGTTGAAGAATCAGCCGCTTGAACGGTAACCGGAGGTTCAACTTCTCGATCGTCAGCTTTCTCCCTTATCTCCGGTGTTGGATTGGCACCATCATCGATATCTTTGAGGAAGTCATCGAGGTCTTTATTTGGCAAAGGGTGCTCAAGTCCAGTAAAGTGCATCGAAACATCATCTCTGTCGTAACCGGACAGATCAAGATTCTCATACTCATCCTCTCCTTCTCCTTCAGTCTCAGTAAATTCTGTTGTAGTTCCCTCACTGAAGTTACTCTGAACTGCCACGTTTGTGAGATCATGCTCTTCAGCAACAAAGGTGGACAGAGCAACAGTTTCTTCCTCATGGTCTGACGCACCGATAACATCGTCATTCACATTTGCATGTTCTGACGATTTGATCAGTTGATATTTGTTCAGACGACCCATGGGATTCTGAAGAGTCTGACAGCTCAGCAAACTTTCCAAATTTCACGAGAGGGTACTTCCCTTGGAACATGATTTTCCCCTTATGGTTCTGCTTGATTAGGCTCATGGTGTTTGGTCCGAAAGCTTTCATGTCAAGAATTTCTCCTGTCTTGACCAGATCGGGAAATAGGCTGTTGATGAAGATTTGAATAAATCTTGGATAGAGCAGGAATTGATCCTTCGACTTCTTGTTAGCATTAGTAACCATCTCTTCCAAAATAAACCTTGAGAAGTTGAAGTCAATCCCGGCAGCCAATGCAACGATCGCCTGAGTATTTCTCGAGGATATTTCGTCTGAACCACCCTTTCTCCCAGATATGCAGTTGACAAATACGTGGGCCAGAAACCTCCAGTAAGGAGGTAACAGCTTCTTTAGGGTTGGTGGAAATACTCCTTCGTATCCCATCTTCTCGAGATACTCATCAACAATTCTCAGATCTATATCAGTCGGGTAAGCAGCTTGATCATCAATCTTCAAGATATCTCTGATGAATTGCTCAGAGATAATAACTTTGCGTCCCCTGACAGAAGCTTCAATTTTCACTGATCCATTGTCTCCAGTCTTGACACTTGTAGATTTCCAGAATTCGTTGATCAGGTTCAGATAAATGATGGGGTTCCAAGTAAGTGCGGTTGAGATGCAGCATTCCCTTAGCCTGTACATCATTGATTTGAACTCGTTGTGTGCTACTGGAGGATCATCAAGAAGAATGAACACGTTGTGACTTTCTGCAACTTTGAGACTTGCCATTTTATCTGCACAAAACAAGCCAGGTGAGAAAACATTTGATTATAACAAATTAAAATTATTTTCTCAATTAAATCCATTAATTTTGGCCATTTTAAATTAAATTTTATAGTCAAACATGGGTTCTCGGTCAAGACAGTCAGACCGAAAACTCATGGACCGAACACTAGTGTAGACCGAAAGCCAATTAGAACCGAAAAAGGCTTAAATGAGCCGGTTTGACCGAACACGGCTTCGACCGAAAGTCGTCTAAGCCGGCTTGACCGAAAACGGCTCGGCTTGACCGAAAGTCGGTTAGCCGATGAACCGAAAATGGCTTCGACCGAAAGCTCGCCGACAGTTCTCTTTTTCACGATTTGGCCACGATTTCACGGTTGATTCTCAGCGATAAGAGCATAGTTGTGATCGGAATCATCATACCTTCAAGAAAAACAAGTTGATTTTGCGAAACAACACAAAAAAATTTCGAGACTAAGAGAGGATTTGAGAGGTTTTCGGTATGCAGAAGAAAATGAGGGAAGAACTGATTTTCGGTATCCCCATTCCCTTAAATACCTGATCCGTATCCAGTAGGCTGTACCCGAAAAATGATGAGGTCCAATACCCAAAACCCTTTTTTTTTAAAATAAATCATTTTGAGGATTAACTTCAAAATAAAATAAAATAAAATATTCTAAATTTTACCAATCCTAAAAGTTTAAAGAATGAAAATAAAATAAAATAAAAACATTTTCTAAAATTTATCAATCCAAAAAAATGAAAATTAAATAAAATTAAAATACCAAAATTTTAATTCAAACTAATTTCAATCCTCTATCTTGAAATTGATAAACTTTTGTGATATGGGATCAAAGTTGTTAGACAATCATTTTCCATTTGTCAGTACCTCTCCTTTCATGAATAGATCTGGTCGATCGCCGGTATTGTGGTCCACTTAAGCACTAGAAATTGTGACAAATTTTAGGAATGCTATCAGTGACAGGACAGATTGATCCTAAGTTACTAGATAAAAATACCTAAGGACCATTTATCTGACGACGACCAAGGATATTGTTGTCCACCTAAATTGAGCAGCGAGATCTACAGACAATCTAGAATTGTTCAATTTTAAGTGAACTAGAACATGTTTCCCGCTTCCTGACATACCCCAATAATCAAGAACTTCCGAGATACTCCTTACTTTAGGTGAGCAGACTATTATTAATAGGGAGGATAGATTTAGAATACATATGTTGTACACTCAGGTCGGATCTTTCAATCACACAGAGAGTGAAATATATGACAGACTAGAATTTCAGAGGGATTGAGAAGTAGAAGGTTGCATATGCTGTGTACCAGGTCGGATTGTTAATCACGCAAAGGACACAGCATATGGCTAATAGATAGGAAGAATTGCATAGATAGAAGATGCAGAGAAATAGAGTTGCATATGCTGCAGTCCAGGTCGGATCTTTCGATCACACATAGGAGGCAACATATGAATAACAGTAAGAGAGAAAGAAAATAACTTCCTACAGACCTACTTTATCGGAATTCCCCAGTCGCCCCGTCAATACCGGAATTAAGGACAGAATCCATACATCAAGGAAAAGTTAAACCACAGTTCTAGATACGGGTTCTTTAATGTGACTGGTGGATTCTCATGCATATCTCCCTGCTCAACCTATCCGAGCGTCGTATTGTCAGGCTAAATGGAACTATCTAGGTCAGAATTTATCAAGTCTCTAGATTCCTTAAGTTCATCTGAACCTAGTCAAGTCCATTAAATTTTTCGTGCCTACCAGCGCATCGAACACAGAGCCTAGACAATTTAGCTTTGGTACTTTACACAGACTCAGATTGTCTGTTATCACAAGCTGATATCACTTCCCTTCACATCACTTCTCAGTAATATTTTTGATTTTTCTGATTTTCTATTGTTTTTGGATTTTTAATTTTCTAATTTTTTTTTTGTTTGGTTTTTGTTTATTTCTCCCCCTAAATTTGTGCATGGGTGAGAATGAAATTAAAATGCACAAATTTAAACAAACCTAATCAAAAATTAATCCTCAAAGCAAATCATTTTCAAAAAGTTTACCAGCACATCGAATCGAGCTTTGTTAAACGGCTTGGTGAACAGATCCGCCACATTATTATCAGTGTGAACCTGTTCTAGCCGAATGAGCGAGCACTCATAACAATCTCTGATAAAATGAACTTTGATGTCGATGTGCTTGGTTTTTGAGTGTTGGACCGGATTTTTAGCAATTTGGATCGCAACCTCATTATCACAGAATATAGGGGTTTCTTGAAAGTTCAAACCGTAATCCAACAGCTGATGTTGGATCCATATGACTTGAGAACAACAGGCAGACGCAGCTACGTATTCTGCTGCTGGTCTTGAGGTCGAGACAGTATTCTGCTTCTTGCATTGCCAAGACACCAGCCTATCTCCGAGAAATTGACATCTGCCTGAAGTCGATTTCCTGTCAAGCTCGCAACCTCCATAATTGTTGTCTGCAAAAGCATAAAGATCAAATTCGGAATTTTTCGGATACCAAAGACCCAGTTTTGGGCTGCCTTTGAGGTACCGAAAAATCCTTTTAACAGCAATAAGATGAGACAGTTTAGGATTAGCCTGGTAGCGCGCGCATTGACAGACCGCAAACATTATGTCTGGGCGACTTGCAGTCAGATACATCAGCGATCCGATCATCGATCTGTAGTACGTTTGATCTACGGATTCGCCTTCAAGATCAGGAGTCAGTAGTGGTCTCTCCGCCATGGGCGTCAAAGCAGGTTTGGCGTCTCTGAACCCGAACTTCTCGAGCATATCATCCACATATTTGGCTTGATGAATCAGGATTCCGGCTGAAGATTGTTTGACCTGAAGCCCCAAAAACATGGTCATTTCCCCCAAAGAACTCATCTCGAATCGTTTTTTCATAACGTCCTTGAACTCCTTGCATAGCTGAGGACTCGTCGACCCGAAAATGATGTCGTCCACATATATTTGGACAAGAATCTGGTCTGGACCGACATGCTTGATGAATAGGGTCTGATCGATAGTGCCGCGGTAATAGCCATGATCGAACAAGTGCTGTGTTAGGGTAGCATACCAGGCTCTGGGAGCTTGATGCAGCCCATACAAAGCCTTGTCTAACTTTTAGACATGGTTAGGAAGTTTTGAGTTAACAAACCCAGGAGGTTGGTCAACATAAATCTCCTCCTTCACCTTGTCGTACAAGAAAGCCGTCTTGACGTCCATTTGGTATACGGTGAATTTCATGTAGGAAGCATAGGCTAGGAAGATACGAATAGCTTCCAAGCACGCCACCGGAGTATAGACTTCTGTATAATCAAGACCCTCAATTCCCCTGAAACCACGGACCACCAATCTCGCCTTATTACAGACAATGACACCCGAATCGTCTTGCTTGTTCCGAAACACCCATCTGGTGTCGAGAGATTTCTTGCCTTTAGGCAGCTCCACCAACTTCCAAACCCCGAGCTTTTCGAATAGATTGAGCTCGTCATGCATGGTATCCACCCAGCTGGGCTCATTCAAAGTCATTTCGACGTTCTTGGGCTCTATTTGAGAAATGAAGCAAGAATAGAGACATGTGTTGACATCTCCACTCTGACTTCTCGTTCGAACTCCGTCCCCCGCTGGCCAATGACGTTTTCTATCGGATGATCGCGCTGTATGCGAGAGGGGATTTCGTGACTGATGTCATTGATTGAAACGGGAAGATTATGGATATTAATAGCTCCGTCATGTGCTGAAGAATCCACGGTAAATGTACCAGCTTCATTTTGTGGATCTGCTACAAACTTATCTGCGATTCGTTCGGGAAAGAGAAGTTCCATCAAATTCTGAGTGACAGCGGAAACATCTTGGTTCATGAACTCTCTTTCGACCAGAGTTAGAGAAGTAGCATCAGCATCTGGAGCATGTTGTTGTGTTGAGGATTCAGGAGAAGTGATTGGAACAGTAGACTCCACCGGAGGATCAGTAGAAACCAATGGTGGTCTGTAAATAACCTCTTCATCTTCATCTTCAATGATAGTTTTCGAGCCAGAGGTAGACCCAGCTTGGTTATCAGACGACACACTAAAGGATTTGAATAGCGATGTGTAGTCAAATAGCCAATCAGGACCCACCCTAGCGTCCGTCTCATTCTCTTCAAGCCAACGAACATCGAAAGACTCCACGATTTGTTTCGTCTTCTTGTTGTATACCCGGTAAGCAGTACGAGCAGCGTATCCGAAAAAATAGCAATCATCAGCTTTTGCATTGAATTTTAGGTTAGATTCCAAGTGGAGAAGGATGCAAGGGCAACCAGATACTCGGAAATGGCTGACAGATGGCTTATGTCCATAGAGAATCTCATACGGGGTTTTCATCTGGGCTTTGTTGATCAGGACACGATTTTGAACGTAGCAAGCTGTGTTGATCGCCTCCGCCCAAAAGAAAACTAGAAGTTTAGAATCACAAAGCATCGTCCTTGCGGCGTCTTGTAATGTTCGATTCCTCTGCTCAGCAACACTGTTTTGTTGTGGTGTTCGAACAGAACTGAATTGACGCACAATCCCTTTCTCAGCGCAAAAATGATCAAGAACAGCGTTCTTGAACTCTGTTCCATTGTCTGTACGAAGCGCTTTCACTTGGTTGTTGGTTTGGTTATCGATCATCACAATGAACTTCTTGATAAGATCGGCGATCCCAGCTTTGTTGGACAGAAAGAAGACCCACGTGAAACGAGAGAAATCGTCTATCACAACGAGACAATACGAATTTTGGTTGATGCTGAGAACGTTGACCGGACCAAACAAGTCCATGTGCAACAATTGGAGCACCTGACTGATGGAGTTGACCTGCTTTGGCAGATGTGGTTTCCGATGGTGTTTGCCTTGAGCACAGGAAACACATTTTTCAAAGGTGATGAAATCTCTGACAGGAAGACCGCGGACCATTTCGTTCTTAGCAAGCCGGTTCAGGTTATTTGCATTTGCATGGCCAAGTCGACGATGCCACAACATTGCGTTTTGTTCCGAGACTTTGGAAAAGAGACAAGTGACTTCATCAGAGACATTGCTGTTCATGTCGATAATATAGGCATTCCCATCCTGCTTTTATTTTACGAGAATCCATTCCTCCGGGATGACAATGTCCGGCTTTAAGATTAGACATTCTTTTTCGGTGAAGTGTGTTGAGTAACCCTTGTCATAGATTTGAGAGACGCTCAGTAGACTGTGCTTCAGCTCAGGAGCATAATTGACATTCTCAAAACTGAGCACTCCGTTGGTCACCGTTCCCTTCTGCGTTATCTTTCCGCCTTCTCCCCCCGCGAAGGAGACATATCCCCCATTAAATGTCTGAATGTCGTGCAGTTGGGAGATATCTCCATTCATGTGCCGGGAGCAGCCGCTGTCGACATACCAAGGTATGACGACATTCCTCCGCAACTGTCCCTGCACCATGAGCGAAATCATTTAGATTTAGGGACCCAGGTCATCATAATCCTGGGTTGACCCTTTACTTTCACAGATTTATGTTTTAATTTCTCTTTTGATTTTTCTTTTTCAACAGACACAGAGGAGGATGATGACTGATCAGATTTTAATTTTGGCATCCATTGATATTTAGGTTTTGAAACAGTTTTCTTTTCAGTTTGCTTTGAGCAGGTGGATTTTCTACTCGAAGAGTTTGAAAATCCAGACCTACTCTTTGACGAAATCGACTTTGGCTTAGCTTGGGTCGATTTTGGCGAACTGTTTGTGAATTTATTGAAAATCTGTTTGTTCTTTTGCAAAACTGCCATTTTCTTGTTTTGATTTGTTTTCCAGTCATCATCTCGAGGGCGAGTTCTGGAGGATTTTCTAATTAAAGATCATCCTCTAGACTCATTCTCTCCCCTTTTTGACATGTGATGCACAAACATCCGGTTTAGACAATTTCTGGCAATATGACCAGCAGTACCACAGTTGAAACAAATTTGTTTATTATCATTGGAAATGGTACTACTCTTGTCAGATTTCTGGTTTTTATTATCTTTTCTAGCATTTTCACATTTGCAAGAACAAGCACTAGATTGTGTAGCAAACGTGGAAGATGTAGAAGCACTCGAATCAGATTTAGCAACATTATCAGAAACAACATAATTATTTTCAATTTTATCATTCTGAAATATCACACCACCAGAAACAAAAACATCAGTTTTAGAGTTAAAAACAGACTCATCACAAAATTCAACACCAAATTTAGACACAGAATTATTCGACTCAGACTTTTCAGCTTCTTGCTCCCCCTGAACTACTGACAAATCTGCACTTGAGGTAGAAATGTTAGTAACCAAAATTTTATCATTAGAGCATGTTGCTTGTTCAGAAGCAGACTTTCCATAAACCATGAAAGGTTCTCTGTCAATCTCTTCTTGAGATAGAGGAATGACAGTATAGGTATGATTCAATGGAGGAGGGACACTCTCAAAACCTAATCCTACTTTCTTTTGGTTTCCACATGTAATGTCCTTCCATTGCATCTGTCCTTCTATCATTTTTGCAACTACTTCACTTGACCCATCGAATTTGTTGAAAATAAATTCAGCATTTTCAAGACGATTTTTCAATGCGTCAAGTTCAGCGGTTACAGCAGCAAATTTTCTTTTGAGATGATCATAGTTCTCGCATTTGTTGTTGTAATCCTCTTGCAGTTTCTTAAAGTCCTTTTTTTTATTCTCTAATTGTGTTTTTAAAGGCTTTTGATTTTTCCTAAGAGTGTATCCCTCATATGTAAGGTCCTCGTTCTCTCTCTTGATCAATTCAATTTGGTCTCGCAAAAATTTAACAGTTTTAATACAAGACTGAGAGCAACCAAATTCACTAACCTCGGGTTTGGCAGGATCTGGAGTGGTTTGCACCATGAATGCAAACTGAAGATTCATCATCTCTTCTTCAGGATCCTTCTCTGTTTCTTCTTCCACACCATCCTTGATCTGGGCAAGATGTGCACTTTCAGGTCCTGAAATATTCAGAGCCTGAATTTGGTCTTCCCAATCAAAGGATTGGGCCACCATCGCCAAGTTAGCAGTCTGATTGCTTGAAGAAGATCCCTTGTTGACATAGGTCACCGGCACCATGGTTCGCTCAGAATTCTCTCTTCGGTCTGGCTTTGGACACTCCCTTGCAAAATGACCAGGCTCATGGCAGTTGTAACATCGCAGCTTCCCTTTGTTGAATCCCACTTTCTTGTCTGAATTCACACTCCAATTGTTCTTTCCGGTTTTCTTGGAGAACTGCTTTGCCCTAAAAACTGTCATGGCCATTTGCCATGTAATGTCCATCTCTTCCACATCCTCAGGATGTATCTGGTCTAGGTCAGCAAATGAGAGTTGTGGGGAGAGTTCTCCAGCCACAAAAGCATTGTAGCAGTTCACCAGACCAGTGGCGAGGGCCAGATTTTCTTCCTTCTCTTTCAATGATGAAACTTGAGAACTGAATCCATGAGATTGAATGGGTGCTGCTGTGGATGAACCAACACTAGAACCAACTTGTTGAGCTAAAGTTTGAGGTTGAGGAACTTGAATGTGTTGCATTTGAGGGATCACGTATGAGGTTCGCTGATGAGTCACATAGGCTTGAACTTGAGGAACATGAACTTGAGGAGCTTGAGGAGTAGAAAAGCTTGAGAAAGCAGTGTTGTTGGTGGTTTGGATCCCAAGATTTGCTAAGGAGTATGAATTGACATGGTTAATCTCCCTTTGCTTATCATCGAGATCGCAAGCCTTAATGATCGCCATTGTTTCCGCCAAACTCAAACGGTTCAAATCTTTGGTCTTTTTAATCACTGAGACATTCATATCCCAAGATTTTGGTAGAGAATTCAGCAGCTTCTTGTTGATCTCCGATCTAGTAACCATCACACTAGCAAAGCCCATTTCTGTGGTAAGTGTGATAAACCTCTGCAACTGATTCTCAAGTGTTTCTCCCAAGACATGCTTAAACATGTTAAACTTCTGTCACAGCATGTCTTGGCGACTCTGTTTCATGTCTTCATTGCCTTCATATACTTCGATCAGTGCTTCCCATAAGACCTTTGCTGATGTATAATCACGGAAACCTTGAGCAATTTCCGGAGATAATGCCATGGTAAGTGTGGCAAGAGCCTTTTCTTGTTCCTCGACTCTCACAAAATCATCATCAGTGTAATTCTCAACTTGCTTGTCCATTATCGTGCCATCTTCCAATGTTGTTGTGATGCGGATTGGACCTCTCAAAATACTTCGCCATATCTTGAAATCTTTCATTTTGATGTACTTTTCGATCCGATATTTCCATCCTGGAAATCCTTCCGCGGATAACAGTCGGGGAATTCGAGAAGTGGTTCCCATAATGGCATCCACTTCATGGTGAGCTGACATGCTTTGAGATTCCATTTTTTTTTGTTGTTTTTGAAATTTTTAATAAAAAAATTAACTTGAAAAACAAATAAAAGGATCAAGTAAATAGGTTTTTCGGTTGAGTAGTGATAACCGAAAACAAGGAATTCGGTTGGAAAGAAATAAGGTTTTCGGTTTCTGAAGTAAAAGGAGGTTTTCGGTTTCTTAATAATAAGGGGTTTTCGGTTTATGAAGGATCAAGGGTTTTCGGTTTATTATGATAAAGGGGTTTTCGGTTTCTGAAGATTCAAGAGATTTCGGTTGAAGAACAGTTTTCGGTTTCTGCAGATTCAAGGGATTTCGGTTGAAGAACAGTTTTCGGTTTCTGAAGATTCAAAGGATTTCGGTTGAAGAACAGTTTTCAATGAAAAACTTAGATTTTTGATCCGATTTTGATTTCCACACACTGAAACCTCAAACACAGCTTCCAAACAGCTTAGATCTGGACAGAAATCAATTGAAGATATGTTTTCGGTTGATGAAGATCAAACCGAAAACAATAAGATTTCAACTGAAAAGCTGAAATCCAAGCAGATCTCGATTCCACACGATGCAAATTGTGATCTGATCTTCAAAACGCGAGCAAAACAGGCTTCTAGTTACCGAGAACGTGAAGAACACGACTGTGAAACAGAAACTGAATAATAAGCTTGATTGACACCGGTTTGTGCTTTGATACCAATTGTAAGGTCCTTGATGGAAGGATCTTCACCAATGATCAATCAAGCACAAGAAAACAAAGAAGAAATGGAGTAGAATATGAATGAAATTGATCTTGCATACGATTAAACACTTGAAACCGTCTAATACAACTCAGGGACCGAAAACTAGCAAAGTACAACTTCTTCCACTCTGACAGCCTGACACCTCTATATACTGACAAGGACCGAAAACAGTTTTCGATTAGCAGACCGAAAACTGGTTTTCGGTTACACCTTAACCGAAAGCTTCCTAGACCGAATACATCAAACATACACAAAAGACTCCAAAATACATTGACAAATGCCCTAACTCATCTATACACTGTTGCCTAGCCCAAACCAAATATATTGGCCCTTCAGATCTTCGGCTGTGAGTAATAAGAAGAGGGAGAAGAGAGATATAATGAGTTGACATGCATGGAAGTATGGGAAATTATAGCATTGTTACATTTTGAATAATAGGAAGGTGGCATCTCCTAGTTAATTCTCCCCACCATTCTTTTCATTTTCATTTTTTTTGTTTTCTACTTGGGCCGAGAGAGAGAGAGAGAGAGAGAGAGAAAGAGAGAAGGAAGAGAATGGCTTGGGCCTTTTGTGCTTGAGTCCATAATATGAGGCCCTATTTGATAATTTTCGGCCCATTGGGCCTTTAGAGTAGTTCACGGCCCAATTTAGCATAAAGGAATGGATTTGAGTCTATTAAACCTATTTGGATTTGTTATGGTCCAATAAGGCCCATTAAAGGTAAACTAGTCCATTTTAGGCTTATAAGGCCCAAAAAGGTTAAGTCTTATGAGAGTGGGTCCAATGAGAGCCCATTTAAGAGTTCTAAGCCCAAAATAGTCACATTGGAAGTTTATTGGCCCCTTAGGTCCAATAAGGAAATCCTAGTCCATAATGGACTTAAACCGGGATTTCTAGGGTTTCCAACCTTTTGTAGACTATTTGAGCGTTTGTATGGAGTGTTTGATGGAATTTTGTTGTCATTGAATAAGCATCATACATGCTTTCAAGTTTTAGTTACAATGTTATCCTTGTTAATTGTTTACAAAGCATCAGAATTCCTAGTTGTGACATCATCCCCTCGTTAGAGGGAATTTCGTCCCGAAATTCTTTTTGAAGCTAGATTTGAGAATGCGAGAATAGGTGAGGGTACTTCTGCTTCATCTGGTCTTCGCGTTCCCATGTGAATTCCGGTCCACGTTTCGCGTTCCACCGAACTTTCACAATCGGAATGCGACTTTGCTTAGTACGCTTCACTTCCCTGTCCATGATTTCAACTGGCTCCTCGATGAACAGGAGATTCTCGTTGATTTTGATTTCTTCCAATGGAATGACGAGAGTCTCGTCGGATAGGCACTTCTTCAAATTGGAAACATGGAACACGGGGTGTACACTGCTGAGTTCAGCAGGTAGTTATAGTCTCTAAGCCACCGGACCGATTCGGGAAAAAATCTCGAATGGCCCAATGTACCATGGCTTTAGTTTTCCCCGTTTCCCAAAACGAATCACCCCTTTCCAGGGAGAGACTTTTAACAACACCCGATCCCCGACTTGAAATTCCAAGGGCTTTCGCCGTTTATCAGCGTAGCTCTTCTGTCGATCTCGTGATGCTTGAAGTCGAGCTTTGATTTGAATTATCTTCTCCGTTGTTTCACGTATGATTTATGTCCTGTTAATGCATTGCTTGGTGTCTGTTCTCTTGCTAGCTGAGTGTCACCTACCTCAGCCCAACACAATGGTGATCTACATTTACGTCCATATAAGGCTTCAAAAGGAGCAACTTTGATGCTTGAGTGATAGCTGTTGTTGTACAAAAACTCAATTAAAGGCAAGTGGGTATCCCACGACCTTCCAAAGTCTATCACACATGCTCGAAGCATATCCTCAAGCGTTTGAATGGTTCGCTCACTTTGACCATCCGTCTGTGGGTGGTAAGCAGTGCTCATGTCGAGTTGTGTCCCCATAGCCTTCTGAAGCGATTGCCAAAAGCGTGAAGTGAACCTACTATCTCGATCTGAGACGATAGATATTGGTACTCCATGGAGTCTCACGATTTCCTTGATGTAGATTCTTGTCAATCGTTCCATCTTGTATGACTCCTTTATTGGCAGGAAATGAGCGGATTTTGTCAACCTGTCGACTATTACCCATATGGTATCCAATCCATCTGTTGACTTGGGTAATTTGGTCACAAAGTCCATAGTAATCCTTTCCCATTTCCACTCGGGTATTACCGGTTGTTGTAATAGTGCCGAGGGCTTCTGATATTCTACCTTCACTTTAGCACAAGTGAGGCACTTGCTAACGTATGTGGCAATTTCTGCCTTCATGTTAGGCCACCAATACTGTTGCTTGATATCCAAGTACATTTTATCTGAACCCGGATGGATGGAGTATCGTGTCTTATAAGCCTCATTCATGACTACTTCTCTGAATCCCCCAAGTTTAGGGATCCAAATTCGGTTCATGAAGTAATATGCTCCGTCCTTCTTGACTTCAAAGTTCTTTTCCATTCCACGTAACGCTCCGCTTGTTCTGTTTTCTATCTTCATGGCATCGAACTGGGCTGCTTTGATTTGTGAGGACAGATGGGATTGAATGGTTATTGAAAGAGTCTTCACACGACGACTTGAGTACTCTTTCCGACTCAAGGCATCAGCTACCACGTTAGCCTTGCCTGGGTGGTACTTGATTTCGCACTCATAATCGTTCAGCAGCTCAACCCATCTTCGCTGCCTCATGTTTAACTCCTTTTGATTTAAAATGTGTTGGAGACTCTTGTGGTCGGTGAAAATGGTGCACTTCGTACCATAAAGGTAGTGCCTCCAAATCTTCAAAACGAAAACCACAGCTCCCAATTCGAGATCATCGGTGGTGTAATTCACCTCATGTGTCTTTAGTTGTCGGGATGCATAAGCTATCTATCACCTTTCCACGCTGCATGAGTACACAGCCTAAACCCTGACTCGAAGCATCGCAGTAAACTACGAAGTCCTCTGTTCCCTCTGGTAGTGATAGTACGGGTGCACTACAGAGAGCTCGCTTCAGAGTTCGGAAGGCAACCTCCTGCTTTTCTGTCCATTCAAATGGCACGCCCTTTTGTGTAAGCATGGTAAGTGGCTTGGCTGTTTTGGAGAAGTTCTGAATGAATCTCCTGTAATAGCCTGCGAGACCTAAAAATTGACGAATTTCTATGGGTGTCGTTGGGACCGCCCATCCTTCTATGGCTTTGACCTTAGAAGGGTCTACATGTATCCCTTCTTGACTGACAACATGACCCAAAAATTTCACGCTACGGAGCCAGAACTCACACTTAGAGAGTTTTGCATATAACTTTTCAGTTCGTAAGGTTTCCAACATTTGCCGGAGATGTCGGCCATGCTCCTCTTCGCTTCGAGAATAGACTAGGATAATGTCGATGAAAACAATGATAGAATTGTCGAGGAATGGTCGGCAGATTCGATTCATTAGGTCCATGAATGCGGCAGGGGCATTCGTTAGACCGAAGGGCATTACAACAAATTCATAATGTCCATAGCGAGTTCGGAAATCGATTTTGGGGATATCCTCTTCCCGGACTTTGAGTTGGTGGTATCCGGATCGCAGATCTATCTTAGAAAAGTAACTTGCTCCTTGGAGCTGGTCGAATAGATCGTCGATTCGCGGAAGTGGGTAGCGATTTTTGATACTGAGCTTGTTTAGTTCTCTGTAATCAATACACATTCTAAAGGATCCGTCCTTTTTCTTAACAAAGAGGACCGGAGCTCCCCAGGGTGAGAAGCTAGGTTGGATGAATCCTTTGCTCAAGAGTTCGCTAAGTTGGCTTGACAGTTCTTGCATCTCCGCAGGAGCCAACCTATAGGGTGATTTGGCAATGGGCGTGGCTCCTGGCACCAGGTCAATTCGGAACTCGACTTGTCTTTCTGGAGGTATCCCCGGAAGGTCTTCAGGAAAGACATCCGGG
Organism: Lactuca virosa; assembly: GCF_052849685.1. Classification (NCBI taxonomy): domain Eukaryota; kingdom Viridiplantae; phylum Streptophyta; class Magnoliopsida; order Asterales; family Asteraceae; genus Lactuca; species Lactuca virosa. The sequence goes on from NC_136426.1 coordinate 246,870,207, forward strand.
AAGTCGCAAGCCACTGGGATGTCTCGAATATTGACCTCTTCCTTGGACTTATCCACTATGTGTGCCAGAAACGCCAAGTCCTTCTTTTGTAGATACTTCTGTGCCTTAATGCATGAGATAAGACGAAGTTTCGTACTGGGTTTGTCCCCGTATATAATTAGGGTTTCGTGGTTAGGGAGATGAAGGCGAACGGCCTTCTCGCAACACATAATTTCGGCATGATGGGGGCTCAACCAGTCCATGCCGACAATCACATCAAAACTCCTAATAGTTACATGCATCAAGTTTATTTGAAAGGCATGTTGATTTAAGGTTAGGGTACATCCTACATAGATTTCCCCAGTTGATTCTATTTTCCCATTAGCCATTTCCACCGTAAAGGTTTCATTAAGCTTTTAGGGTTGTTGTTTTAGCAGGTGTTTGAATTTATTACTCACAAAGCTTCGCTCTGCTCCGGTATCAAACATGATGCATGCATATGAGTGGTTAAGGAGAAACGTACCGGTGACGACAACGGGATCCTGAACCGCTTCTCCTTGACCCATAGTCAGCACTCTTCCTGCTGCTCCTGTTGTCTGGTTGTTTGCATTGGGACAATTCCGCCTGAAATGTCCGGTCTTCCCACACCCATAACAGGTATAACTGGCTCCATCCTTTGTGTTGTTGTTGTTGTTGTTGTTGTTGGGCATCTGGTTTTGTGGAAGCTGGGTCCTACAATACTTTGTTGTATGGCCCTTCCGGTTGCATCTTGTGCACATCATCTCTCTGCATTCCCCGTGGTGATGGTAGTTACATTTGTTACACTTGGGAAGATTCCATGTGTACTGTTTCGGAGCATTCGGCGTGGATGAGGCTGGAGCATGTGCTGCTGTGGTAGCTTGGGTTGCTGCATGGACAGTCACTGTCTGTTGCTTCTTAGATGATTCGGAGTTCTGTTTACCTCTTCTCTTGTTGTTCTTCCCTTTCTTATTCTCTTCCTCCTTATTAACATCTGCTTCCACAATCTTAACACTCTTCTTGTTGCCATGATCATACAGTTTCTTGGCCAATCTTTTGGCGCTATCAAACGTCTCAGGGTTTGCCGCAATGACATTCCCTTGGATAGGTGCAGTCAATCCCCAGATGAACCTCTCAATCTTTTTCCCTTCTGAGGTGATCATACCCGGACACAGAAGGGATAGCTCGCTAAACCTGGATATGTATGCGTCGATATTGGAGTTCTGAACTGTCAAGTTCCACAATTCTTGTTCCATCTTTTGTATCTCGCCTCTAGGGCAGTACTCTGCCAACATCATTTCCTTCAGTTCTTCCCAAGGCATTGCGTTTGCCACTGGAAGGGTCATGGCTTCGATGTGACCGTTCCACCATGAAAGAGCTTGATCAACAAAGGTACATGCTGCGAACTTGACCTTACACCCATCTGGACACCCGCAAATTTCAAAGACGGATACAATTTTCTCAATCCACCTCTTTAGGGTTATGACACCTCCCGTTCCATTAAAGGTTCGTGGCTTGGCGTTGGTAAAGTCTTTGTAAGAGCATGTCTTGGTAGGTCCTTGATTTATTCCGTTGTTTGAACTTCCAGCCCCCTGCCCGTTTCCTCTGCCATTGTTCCCTTGGTGGATTTGCGCCATGGCTGCTGTGACTACAGCAGATACAGCTGCTTGAAGCGCAGCTGAGTTGACTTCCGGTGGTGTCGGTGGTTGGTTATTTCCGCGGTTTGATCTCTGCGGCATCTTGCTGTTACGGAACAGAAAGATGTTGAGTATGTATTGTTTTTAAGTTGAGAATTTCGTGAATCGATTTTTGTATCTAATTGTTTCCATATATTCACACCAAACAATAATAGTATAAAACACATAGCAGGTCACAACATCACCATAAAACACATAATATTTTTCACTAATAATATCCGCACTTTGATACATGAAAATTTTGCTCGAAAGAGCATACATAGAGGTACAAGTTCGACAGCATAACGACTCTATGAGTAGTGTAATCACTTAAACATGGAGTCGGTAGTACATAGCAAACATAAGGGAACATAGCACTAGTAGGGAAGTCTACTGGTCCGAAGTGCTCTGAGATGCGTCGGGTGGTGGGGCTGATGATGTGGATGCGCCCTGAAGACGCGCCACCTGTCGTTCTGTGGCTCGTAGTCGATCCTCCCACACCGCTTGACGTTCATGAAAGTTATGGATCACTTCTTGAGTTTCTCGCTCCGCCCGGGCCACTGCGGCTCGCATCTGATTCAGTTACTCAGCCGTGTCCTGGGCTAGGTCGCCAGTGTTCCGTAACCGTCTCACCATGACAGGAAGTGCTCGGTCAGCCGGTCCTCCCTCCCTCAAGTCATAGAACTGGCGAGCCATGCCAAACGGGGGTCGTTGTCCCTGTTGTCTGCTCCATCTCCAAATGTCGATACTCCAGGGAGGGGTAGGGCCGTTAGGGCCCATTCGGTGAGCTGGCACCCTCACTGGGTATGGGGGGTTGATGACTACAGACTCAATGTCCAAATCATCGCTGCTGTCGCCACCCGACTCTTCCTCTTCAATGTCTACCACAGGTTCTGCAGGTCCCTCTTCGATTTCCTCCTCCGGTTCCTCTTCTTCTATGGGATCCTCTTCAGGCTCCTCGTCGGATTCCTCTAGCCATCCGTTATTCCCCTGATTGGGGAAATACGGATCTCCAGGGAGATGGAACCCAGCCATACTGTCTGCAAGGGGGGGGTATATCAATAAACTATTATTAATCCTAAAATATTTTTAGTTGTTATAAAAATTGGGTTGATGCATTCTTCTTGTTTAACAAGGGGGGTATGCCTTTGGATTACTGACCCTCGTGATTGCCCCAGGGCATGTGATAGTTGTACTACGAAGAAATGTAGTTGATCAGGCTACATTCATCCCTAATACAACTGTGAACAGTCCTGGATTAACCGGGATGTCAGGTTCTCCCAATCATCTTCTTTGATTTGTTATTATGTTCATTTTTCTAAGTCGCACAAGTAAGAGTGTTTATTAGCACATTTTAGTTGTTTTGTTCAGAGTTATTTAGTCCCTTGCTGGGTTTATAGTTGCATATCAATGTGTGGTTAGATATGCCAGTTCACTATAAACAGAGCTCTGATACCAACCTGTCACACCCCCGAACCAGACGGCGGAAACGTCCGAGGGCTCGCGTGACTTAAATTGAAATATCATCACAATGAATATATATGAAACACAACACATTCATCACCAAACATTACATAGTACAAGTGGCATTGTTTACATCAAGTACATGGTTTACATTACATGATCCCAAAATATAAAGTGTTTGGTGATTAGCAACTACAAAAGAAACTTTCAACACACTGGATGCTTCCTCGTTCTAACGATTACCTGAGAATACAAGTTACTTTGAAAACGGTCAACATATATAATGTTGGTGAGTTCATAAGTATGTTTGATGTAAAATAGTTTATGTCGTTTGTAAAACCCGGAAAATCCGATATTTTCTGTAATAAGACTTTTCATGAAAATGTTGTGATGATCCTGTAAGTATATGCGTGAATGATTTCAAAACGTGTATAAATGAGAAGTTTTGCATTATAGTTTTTGAAAGTACCAGTGAGTAAGATTGGTTTCCCCAAAAAACCCGACGTTTTCCGATAAAAAGTTATGATTGTTTTGTATTATTGTATCGTCACAGCGAATGAATATGATTTCCCTTGATTACTTAAATGGTATCGGATTTCTATGTGAGTCGTTATAACCATGTATGATAATGACTAGTTCGTCTGTCTTGGCATTCTAATGAACACCGAAATTGATCTTAAGATTTTGTCACCCTAGACTGGCCGAGTCTAACTGTAGCGAACAGCTTAGGTGTGGGGGAGTGACCCCCGTATAAATCTATACACAAACTCTCGCTCTCCCTCCAGGAGACTTTGATTACAACTACAGACTACGACCGACACTTATTGGTGTCACCCGTTGTTACTCACTTAATCCACATGAATTTGATTAACCTTGATTAATGACCTGATTTTAGTTTACTTGAAGAGAAGGTAAGCCTAACAGACGAGGAGAAGAGGACTACTAGGCCCTACTAATTACGTATGTCATTTAAGGTTGTCGAGTATACGAAAGGCGCGTTGGCCCATTTCGCATAAGATTTATTTGGACCTTACTAGCAATGCTAATGGGGCACTGAGGCCCAATAGCATGTAAAAGCCATTGAGGGTCCCTTAAGCATGTAATTGGGTCACAGGAGGCCCAATAACATGTATTATTTAGGTTGGGCCCAAAAGTCATGTTAATGGGTCACGAAGGCCCAATAGGCATGATTAGAATCTCTTAAGCCCAACAATTAGAATGTTTACTTGTTTTGTATAGTATTAGTGTTGCGAGGTTGTTTAATCGATATGTCGTAATAATCACCAATTTGTTTTATAACGATTCATAGATTTATAAAAATAGTTATTTTTCTATATAAAACCCATAAGTTATAAAGTTTTGTATATTTTGACCCAATTATTTTATTATTAACATAATTGACCAAAAATATTAGTTTGACCTATTCAGCCCCTCATTTTGGTAAAGTTGGCAATTTTTAGCCCTTTTTATGAAAAATGACATATTAGGTCCTTGAACTATTTTCTTGACATTTTTGGCCTAAACACTTAATTACATAATGTTTTAAGCCCAAAATTTTATTTTGGACAGTTTCAGCCCCTTAGTTAAAAGATTTGCATTTAAATCCACACTTTTCGCAATTTTTACAATTTTTACCCAAAATCCAAAATCTTTGCATTTTTAGTCCCTTTTGATAAATAAGGCCATTTTAACCCCTGAAATAGGTTTATTTACGTTTATAGCCCCTGTTTTGAGAAAACTTTCCATTTCAGCCCCTTGAAGTTGATTTTTCGCATAGCCGAAAAGCCCAAATTTTAGCCCATTAGGCTAAAATTTACATTTTTAGTCCTTTAAAAAGCCTAATATTTATAAAAACTCTTATTTTGGCTGTTTTGACCTTTTGATCCTTGTAGAAACCGTGAATGACATCTTTTTCCCCATCTTTTGTTTATTTATCAAAAATAGTCCAATAACAAATTTTTATGTTGTAGTGTGTTATTTTAAAGCTTGTATAGTAGTTTATCTTGACATGTTAAGTGAAATATGACCTAGATCACATATTTTTCCTTCTTGAACTATAGATCTCGAAATATCTTTCATTTTTAGCACATATTTACCACAAAAACACAAGAAATCACACATAACATACAAATACACATAGATCTTCACATTTTACTTGTATTCTCCCCCATAAATCATATGAAAACCGAAAATAGAGGGGTATGAACTCACCTTTGCTTGTTGTTGTTGGTTTTGAAGAAATAAATGGAAGAGTTTTGGTCCTAGTAAGCCTTCTTGGGTGGATCTCGAACTTAGAGTTTTCTAGGATGATGATCATGAGTTTGTGTGAGTTTAGAAGAGATTCTTGATGAAATAAAGAGACTAGATTATGGATCCAAGCATCAACTTACCTAGGATGATGATTTTTATGGAAGAACCTCCTTGAAATGTTCCAAGATCTCGAAAATTTGAATGGAGAAGATGAAGCTTTTCTAGAGAGAGTGTGTTTGAAAGAGGTTGATGAAATGTGTGTGTGTGTGTGTTGTGATCTTCGGCTGTGAGTAATAAGAAGAGGTAGAAGAGAGATATAATGAGTTGACATGCATGGAAGTATGGGAAATTATAGCATTGTTACATGTTGAATAATAGGAAGGTGGCATCTCCTTATTATTTCTCCCCACCATTCTTCTCATTTTCATTTTTTTTTTGTTTTCTACTTGGGCCGAGAGAGAGAGAGAAGGAAGAGAATGGCTTGCGCCTTTTGTGCTTGAGTCCATAATATGAGGCCCTATTTGATAATTTTCGGTCCATTGGGCCTTTAGAGTAATTCACAGTCCAATTTAGCATAAAGGAATGGATTTGAGTCTATTAAAGCTATTTAGATTTGTTATGGCCCAATAAGGCCCATTAAAGGTAAACTAGTCCATTTTAGGCTTATAAGGCCCAAATAGGTTAAGTCTTATGAGAGTGGGTCCAATGAGAGCCCATTTAAGAGTTCTAAGCCCAAAATAGTCACATTGGAAGTTTATTGGCCCCTTAGACCCAATAAGGAAATCCTAGTCCATAATGGACTTAAACCGGGATTTCTAGGGTTTCCAACCTTTTGTAGACTATTTGAGCGTTTGTATGGAGTGTTTGATGGAATTTTGTTGTCATTGAATAAGCATCATACATGCTTTCAAGTTTTAGTTACAATGTTATCCTTGTTAATTGTTTACAAAGCATCAGAATTCCTAGTTGTGACAGAGTTCCCCAAAATACCACACACAATAATTAGCCTCTCATGGCTATATCTCGGCATGGACCCTCCGGTCATGTGTCTCGGTGAGGACCCTCCGGTCTCACGGCTTGGTGTGGACCATCCGTTCATGTGTCTCAGTGAAGACCATCCGGTCTCATAGCTCGGGTTGGACCCTCTGTTCCTATCTCAATAATGCACATGATAATATACAACATAAATCACAAGATAGAATGCATGATATCACATATCTCAGTATAAGCTCATAAGATATACATATACACAAAATAATATAACAGCATAAGTCACAAAGACAGTATGCATGGCAACACATGTCAAAGTATAAACAATTACGAACCTCCGGCCAATAGTGTACAATGACCCTCCGGTCAACAATGTACTAAGACCCTCCGGTCAATAATGTAAATAAGACCCTCTAGTCAATAACACGAATAAGACCCTCTGGTCACACAGTAAGTACCACTCAGGTAAGTATAGTGAGAAGACTCACCTCGCAGAGTAAAGCAATGTATCCCACACTCGAGCTGCTGGTCTAATCTTCGCCCCTCCATGGCCTCAAAAATCCACAGTTGACCAAAACCCTAAAGTCAACGGAAGTCAACAGTCAAAACTAACCCAACTCTAAAAGTCACCAGAAGTCAACAGTCCATGTTGACTCAACTCGCCGACTACAGCTCATGAACTCGTCGGATCCCTCAGAACTTAGTATATTGCAAAAACCCGAGTCTACTTGCCGAGTTGCTAGCCAACTCGTCGGGTCCATACAGTGTCCAAAAGACCAGGAAAACCCCACCAACTCGTCGAGTTGTCTCATCAACTCGTCGAGTCCGCTCTGAATCCATAGACGGGTAAAACCCTCTCAACTCGTCGATTTGTCTCAGCAACTCGCCGAGTCAGTAACGCGTCCAAACCATCGGGGTAAACCCTAACCGACTCACCGAGTTGGCTCATCAACTCCTCGAGTCCCTTAAGTCCATTTTCTCATTCAGATGATTTAATTCAGAACTAAAACCCCAAACTCTAGATCTAGCCTCCCAAGGCTGAAATACCACGTAAAGCTACAAGCTTTACGTCCATGCATGGCACTTAGGGCTCAAAGTGCCAAAACAAAGCTCTATGGAGGGTTTAATGTTTGGAGCTTGGCCAATAGCTTGATAAAGCTCGGATCTAAATGTCCAAGGGACCTCATGCAGTCCAGATCTGAAGTTTCAACTTCATGTCATGCTCAAATGACTCAAAGACTCAAAAAGGAAGATGGAAATGGCCCCAAACTTCCTAAAGAAGAGATCTAACCAAACAATGATCAAGGTGATAGCTTTTTACCTCCAATTAGCAGCTAGTACTGAAGGAACACTGGATCCAAGGCCTTCTTCTCGTTCCAAACCTTTTGCTCTTCTATCAACTTCTAAGAATGTACTAGAACACAAGATCTTTAGCCTTTCTCTCTCTCACAACGACTACAGCTTGTCTAGGGTTTCTCTCAGTGTGTCTAAATGATCAGCGAAGCGGAAATGAGGGCTTAAGGTCCTTTAAATAGGACACAAACCCGTAAAATTAGGGTTTCACTACACAAACTCAACTCGTCGAGTCCATCCATTCAACTCGACGAGTAGGCTTCATATCCCGCGCGACCAGCTCAACTCCTACACGACGAGTCGGGACCAACCAACTCGTCGAGTAGGTCCTACAATGTGCATTATAACTCTCAAGTTTCACATCCAAGATTCGGGGCGTTACACCTCCACCAGTCAAGGAAGCGGTGGGTGAGAATGGACACCCACTAAACCACCATTTTATAAGCAGTAACCTTATACCCCCTCCCCCTTATAGACCGGCTTCGTGAATGAGGCCTACTAACGGTAAGACTGACTTGTCTTATACATATATATATATATATATATATATATATATATATATATATATATATATATATATATAATTATTAAACTTGTAATATTATAATAGTATAATGGTTGAATTTTAAACTTTTAAAATTCTAAGGTTTGGAATTAAATGTTTCAAAAGTGAGTCTTTACAAATTCCAAAACTTGAGGGCAAGTTTTGTAACTCTTCAAAACTTTTGTTTTCCATAACTTATGAAAACTTATGAGTTTTAATGTTCATGAATGAGACTTTTCATATAACTTGAGGACAAGTTACAAAACTCACTTCAAGAACAATTTAGATCAATTTTAACTAACAACATTATCATATAATTTACCAATGATCTAATCTAACTCATATAGCAAGGCAATTCATATCAAATAATACAAATAATTATCTTATTATCTTAAAATTTGACAATTGTCCTTTAATTGGATGAGGATCATCATTACCAAATCAGAAAATACGATTTTAATGATACAAAACAGTTTATGGTAATGATCCTAATCCAATTGTGGCCAAAAACTCGAAATTATGCACACAGAAGGCTCTACTCGACGAGTGCATGAACTGGACTCATCGAGTTGCCCTTTTAGTGAGTGAACTCGTCGATTCAGATCATTGGACTCAGCGAGTTCATCATTCAGATGCCAAAAAATCGATTTTTTCAGCTTTGAAAAATAACCAAGCATCAATATAACAGAAAACAATCCTAAGCTCTGATACCATTGATGGGTTTTAAGCACTATAACACTCCTATGGTGCACATGCAACCCTAGATGCTTTGGATCTAAGTTTTCTCTAATTATACATGCAATTTCATTTTTCCAAAGCATACATCCTAACTAGCATGCAATAGAGGATATACAACATAAAAACCAACTTAGATGAATACCTCTTGATGTAGTTTGTAGTTCTTGGCCTTAGAAAGCTTTAGCACCTCAAGTGTGATGCCTCTAATGTGTCACAAACACCAAATGCAAGAGGAGGCTTGAGAGAATAGGCTAGTTAGCTTAAAATCGGTTATCACTCTCTTAGAATGTATGAGCATCGATTTTAGGCCTAGGGGTTGCTTTTATAGTGTGGCAAAGACTAAGGTTTCATCCATGCAAACCCTAATGCACCATGACCCTTCATATTTCTTAGGCTCCATGGGTTAAACCTCCATGGACTATCATATTGGTTTAGCCCATCCTAATCAACCATGGATCATTAGCCCACACTATAAGAATCATTGATTTACTTAATCAGTCCCCGTATGTTTAATCAGTCTCTTTTGATCACTAAATTAATTCCAAATTAATTCTTTATCAATACTAATTAAATAATATGATTTCTCAATTAATATATTATACTTATAATATATTAATAAATTACAAATAATCTCTTTCTCAAAAGTCCATCCTATCAAATTGCTCTGGTGAAGGCAACCCAAAAGGACCACGCTACTATCGGGTCAAGTACATATCAATTATAATTATGGGCTTAGACACCTAATCCAACAAGTGATCTGTTAGATTTGTATCCTGGTATATAGGATGATGTTATGATTAATGATCTGTTAGATCTGTATGACTATCTGTACATGCTAGCTAGTGTATGATATTTATGTGCACATGATTGTTTGATTGGGGGTTGGGTTGAGGCGGTCCTGCTTTGTGCAATATGCCAACATACCCAGGGCGGCCCGGATAGACTGCAGACCCGGTAGGGGCGTACTAGTCAGGACGAAGGCCCGACGAGCGGTCCGGATAGGCTGAAGGGCCTATGAGGCGGTCCAGACGTGCCGATGGCTCGGAGAGCGGTCCAGATAGATTGATGGCCCTGCGAGGCGGACCAGTCAGGCTAATGGATCATTATGCATGTTGTTTGTATGATATTGTTATGGTTTGCATGGCGTTGGTATTTTGGGGGAACTCACTAAGCTTTGGGCTTACAGTTGTTGATTTTGTTTCAGGTACTTCTGATGATCGCGGGAAGGCGAAGGCATGATCGTGCACCTTCTTACATTTTTATGATTTGATTCTGGGATACTCTGACATGAAACTATTTTGAAAACAAATTTATAATGATGATTGGTCATTAAATGTTTTAAAAAGTTTTAAATTGGCATGAATTTTATGGGTGTTACAATATATCTTAAATTTCCAGTAATTATTCACGAAGTGAGACAATTATGTGTATTTCAGCTTTTATGTATTCACATGTATCTAATTTTGTTATTTATTTCAATCAAATTATGATTTTAACTTATGATTTTGACATATATAATTTTCCTAAAAATATTTCTACATGAATTACCGAATCCGAGTACTCCCCGAGTACTCCCGAGTACTCGCTACTCGGTAGTCGGCCGAGCAAGTACCGAGTAATGAGTTCTACAACCTTGCTCGTGGATGTAGGTTACTTTGACCAAACCACGTTAAACTTATTTTGTTGTCACCCAACAAACCTTGACCAACTTAGTTATGACCTTAGACACCTATTCCAACAATCTCCCACTTGGACAAGTCATCAACTACAATTGCTAATATAGAATTTGAATAGCCAGCAAAGTGTGCTTTCCACAGCCATCGTCGAACTCTAAAATAATTAATCGTTGGACCTTAGATAAATGATCAACTATTCCTTCGTTTTACAAGATATCGTATGGACACGATACATGGATACAAATCGATCTTATAGTACAAGATTTTGCCTCCAAAATTTTGATTTATTATGACTAAATTTAGACTACAAATTGAACACGTCATTTTGGACCGGGCAAGGCCTTTCACATGAATGTCAACATAGAATCATCGAGGGCCCCAAAGATATCACTTTTCCTGTTAAGGAAAAAAGAACTAATAAATTTGACTACATAATAATAACCTTTACTCATCATGCTATAAACTATATTTTATAACCCCCATTTATGGTTGCGTTTATGTAATACCAATGTACAACAAATTTATAAACTACAACTTATGCATATCTGCTTGAAGAATAGAAGATATTATCCTCTTAGAATTACTTGTAATTGAATCTATGAATTAATCTCTAAGAAAGTGGCTTGTTCCAATACTTGAAATTCTCATTTAAGCACTCATGAGTATAGAAGCAATCTTCATGCAATGTTCAATCACCATGAATATTCTACTAATACTCCATGACAATCTTAAATCATTACTTAGTCCCAAAAGTATGACCGACTATGGAGTTCCGAGTAAATTTATTACTTAGGAAGAAATACGCAAAATGAACCACAATAATAAACTAATTTTATATGGTATCATACACTTGAATATAAATAAATCCCCATTATTTAATCACCATAACAATTACAGATTTATATATTGTATAAATGTTTTGGGGTAATCGACTTAACAACTAAACTTTTTATCATTTCTCATGCCTATGCCCTTAGCATGCATGTCATGGGTTCCTTTGGTTATTACTATCATGAACGAATCATCATAAAGATATTCATTTTACAACCAGATCTCCATCCTCAACTTTATCTTGGATGTAGTGGAATTTCCTCCTTCTATGCATTGACCTTCTATGATCTCAATGATCATTAGTCAATACGACTTCACCTTTACAAAATATTTCTAATGGCAATTTGTTACTCAAAACAAATTCAGTGTCAACTATGAAGTTTTCTAGTCTAGGTATACTCTTTGGATACTTCACTTGCACTAATGTAATCTAAATCATATTGTTGACTCTACCACCATCTCTTACATGAAACATTTGATGTTACTGCATTGCAATTCAAAATAAATGCCCATTTAGACTATGAATCAGAGTCATCCCTAAAAATTTGTGTTAGTACAACTCTTCTTAATTACGTTCTCCACTGTCTACAAGCAATCACTCATTGTTATCTTTTAAATACCTTAGAATGTCCTTGACATGTGTCTACTGATTCAATCGAGTAAGTTTCTGATAAAATCTCAAGATGCTCAAAACATCTGAGACATCAAAAGAAGCACAAATGATAACATACATGATCGATCATATATCGAAAGCATATGGAATTTGACTCATCCTGTCATTTTTATGACTAGAACAAAGGAATTTGAGATTCACACAACTCCTGACTATGATACATAGGAACAATACCATTCTTAGAACTTTCCATGTTGAAACCTTTCAACACATTATTCATATATGTGCTTTGACTGAGTCCTACTAAACATTTCGATTAATACTTTTAGATATGAAGTTGGGAGGAGCAAACCCTAATCACAAGGTTTCTTAAATAGGGCCCCGAGGCCCGAGGCCTATGGTTTTGAACCTAGTCGCCACCGCGTCGTGGCCAATACATGACCACGATGTGGTCATAATATAATGCGCGCCTCATTAAATGATATGGCCACGCCGTGTTGATTCTCCATCACTACGTCGCAATCAGCCAAAACCCTTAAAATTTTCGAAGACAGAAAATAATTAATCTCAAGATCGGTTTTCTCACCGGGCGGTGGTGACAGGCTTTTGCCTACCCATTTCCAACTTTAAAAAATAATATCTTCTTCGTTTTAAAATCCATTTTTGGTGATCTTTATATGCACACGAATGTATTAACAAGCCCTACAATTCTATCCAATTACTTTTGATTTAAGGCATACCGAACTTAATTCATTAATTCACGCAAAGAGTCCAAAATGCCATTTTTTCCCAATTTATCCTTTTGGCTCCAAAGCACAATTCAATGGCTTAAATCACATAACTAGCATTATCAACATCTAATAAAGTCTTAAAATTAATTCTCTTGAAGCTCAAGACCTTTACTCGATCGAATTACGATCCACTATCTTGAAATTAGAAACTTCTCGAAACCGGATGTTACATAAAAGCTACTTCACGTAGTGTTTAAGAAAAAAACTATTGAACTTTTTGAATTAATTTTCATAATTGCCCTTAAAAATATGTTTGTATATTTATCTGTTCTAAACAATTATTCTTTTACGTATATTTACACATTTCAAAATTCTAACAACTTTTGTCAAACATTCATATAAAAAATAAAAGATATAACTTTTAGGTATTGTATGTTTTTTCGAAGCAAAAACGTCTGAAGTCTGCGGACCACATCCGCAACTCTCTGCAGCAGAAGAGGTGGACCAAACGGCTGCAACATGTAATAAGAAGTCGATTTATTTTTCAACGTCTGCATGCTGCTGCAATAAATTGAAATTTAAATAAATTGGATTTACAAAGTTATAATAGTTTCATATTACAATAATTATTCTAAAAATACATGTCCTAGACCATATATTACAAGTGAAATCTTTTTTTATTTAAACATATTATATTTATTCATTTAAATACAGAAGTCACTTTACCGACATTATTTATCTATACCACGTCAAATAAAACCGATTCAAAACGTTTTTATAAACAATTAAACATAATAGTTGCTAAATAACAATAAATAAAATTGTTAATTTAGCAAACAATATGTTCATTTTGTTAAATTTTCCAAGACGATGGTTATTTTTTCGATTAGCTTCAATAGATTTGGTAATTTTAGTGATTGACTTTATAATTTATTAATATTTGGTTACAGACAATATACCAACAAAAAAATTTATATAAAATTTACCAAATGGTTTTGAAATTATGTAAAGTATATTCGAATTGTTTATAATATCCTTTATAATATTATTAAAATAATAAACATGTTGTTAAAAAAAATAAAATAATTTTCATGTTAAATAATATAACTTAAAAGTAAGATGAGATGATGTTTGAAGAGGAGAGTCTAGTGTTGCGCCGCTCAGCACACGCTCAACAGTTTTTAAGTCATAAGTTTTTTAAAATAAAAACAACTATGAAATACCAAATGTTGCACGTGTTCTATGCTGCACAACCACAAGTTGTTTTTTTTTAGAAAAACAGATAGTCACTTAGTTACGGGCCACCATATACCCACTAGTTTTGCTAAATATGAATATGTCATCACAAATTTATTTACTATTATAGTTTGATGTTTTAATATCATATAACTTTTACTTTTGGTTGCTATTATATCATGTGTGACAAAGCTTCGATTTTTTGTCTTAAACTACTGATCGTTTTATAATAATTATATGATTTATATCGATTAAAGTTTTAGAAAACAAGATTATCTTTATGTATAAAGAGTAAACTAATAATTTTATGATTAATAAATCCAAATAAGTGTAATAAAAAATGAAATAAGAAGATGTTCGTTTGAATTGGTGTTTGGCCCCACTATCGTTTTGCTTCCTTCTTTGTATTTTCTCGAGAACCTGTGTCCTTACTGCACACGCTTGACGCTCCTCTTGAACATCCAACTCTTTCTCTCTCTTAACGGCTTTAATTTGAATGTTTCCTTCTGATTTCTCAGACCTCGTCCCCTACGCATTCAATTTTCTTCTTCCGTGTTTAATATTCTTAAAGAATTCCTCCCCCAATCAGTATTCATCAGGTTTTTGACCCCGTCTCTTCGATTTTGGGTTTTCACTACAGGTACCCTTCATCCCTCTTTCAATCTTTTGCATTTCTCGTTTTTTCAACTAATCGATTGTGTCGGTTTATGTTTTTCGAGTAAGATAGCGTTTTGAACAGTGAAATTTTGACCCAATCTTTGTTGCGGTTATCTTTTAAGTCTGAAATTCAAATATGCTTATCTGGGTTTGTGTAGTTTCCCCATATTCTCTGATTCAAGCTTCCGTTAGTGTTTTTGAAGAATTGTTCTATGATTGTAAGAAATCCAACGCCATAGATGAGTGCATGAGTGTTTGATTTAGGTCTATGAGATTCTCTACTTAGACAATTTGGAGTGAGGACATCATTTGACTTATAAACTTGATGTAATTGTTCAGACTTTACCGAAGTTGATTTAAATAAAAAATTTGAGCTTTTATTCTGAAACTTACTCTTCCTCGAATCAAAGAAACCTGAACACATGATGAAAGTCATTGGGTTATAAGTATCTATAGTCGCTAACCTTGTTGATTTTATTTGCATAAACGAAGCAAACTGAAGACAATGTCAGCAATGTCGACTGTAATATCTTATTTTGACGATGGGCGTGATAATCCAGAAGTGATTGATCCTCCTCAAATTGAAGATGCAATGGATGTGACTGAACATGAACATGTTCATGACACTTCTCAAATTGCTTTAAAGCCCAATGTACTTGCCACAAGCAGTGTTCGTGATTTATTGGAGTGTCCTGTTTGCTTGAATGCCATGTACCCTCCTATCCATCAGGTGCCATTTCATATCCAAACATAAATGAATCCACTAGCGTCAAGTTATAGTGTGCCAAATACAGAAAAAAAAGCACTTGTACTTTTATTATTTTATTTATTTAGCTACCTAACTACTTTCAGAAGTGTGATTAATATTAGAAACCATTTTTAGTTTCTACATATCTTGAAAACATGGACAAATATTAGAAAAGTACAACACATTTTCACCATCTTATTGATTTTTCCACTAAACTATTATTCTTTTATGGAAAAAAAGAAACGAAATTTGATTAAAAAGTTGTCCTTTTATTGCAGTGTTCAAATGGTCACACGTTATGTTCCGGATGCAAACCTCATGTGCACAACCGTTGTCCAACATGTCGGCATGAACTAGGAAACATTAGGTGTTTAGCACTTGAAAAGGTGGCTGCATCACTTGAACTTCCTTGTAAATATCAAAGTTACGGGTGTGTTGGGATTTACCCGTATTATAGCAAATTAAAACACGAATCCCAATGTGTTTTTAGACCTTATAATTGTCCCTATGCGGGGTCCGAATGCACAGTTATTGGTGATATTCCTCATCTTGTTAACCATTTAAAAGATGGACATAAAGTTGATATGCATAATGGAAGTACTTTTAATCATCGTTATGTTAAGTCAAATCCTCATGAGGTCGAGAATGCAACTTGGATGCTTACGGTATGTCTTCAAATAACTTTAAAAAATGTACTTTTTTTATTAGAGCTAAATGCAAAAAATAGCAACGTATTTTCATTTATATGTGTATTATAACATTCTACTTTCATTTCTTTTACATAATTATACATCCATTGTTTTTCTTATTAAGGTATTGTACTTTGAAAAGTCTTTACCTACTTTTATTTTTTTTTTCTTATTAGGACATTATACTTTGAAAACTTTATAAAGTCATATCAATGAAAAATAATTGGGTGGTTTTTTAAAGTATGATGCTAAAATGGAGAGAAATGAAAGTAGGATTTTATAGTAAACAAATCAATGGAAGTTTGTTTCTATTTCTTCTTATTCACACATTATCATCAAAAGAAAATTCTTTTGTTGACATTACTATTAAAGGGTAGGTTTTTCAAATTACATTGCTGTAATAAGAGAAAAATGAAATTTATGAAAATAAGATGTTATAATAAAACAAAGGGTTAATCTCATAAAAAAACCTTATATTTTGTGTTTTTTCCAAATTAAACCTCAAATTTATTTCTTTTCATGAAAAAGCCCTTGCACTTTTTCATTTTTTCCGATCTGGACCTTTTAGCCATTTTTCTCTAAAAAACGTTGTAAAATGGGAGTGTTTTTTTTTCAGGAAAAAAAAGACAAAGATGAGGGGTTTTTTTGGAATTATGAAAGTAGGATGTTATAATAAAACAAATTGTTAATCACATAAAAGACCTTATATTTTGTGTTTTTTCCGGATTAAACCTCAACTTTATTTTTATCATAAAAAAGATCTTGCATTTTTTCATTTTTTCCAATCTGGACCTTTTAGCCATTTTTCTCTAAAAACGTTGTAAAATGCGTGTTTTTTTTCAGGAAAAACTAAAAAAGTTGATTTATTTCGAAACATTTACAAGGTTGAGGGTTTTTTTCAGAAAAAAAAAGACAAAGTTGAGGGGTGTTTTTGGAACAATGAAAGTACGTTGCTATTTTGAAATTATTATCAAATGAGTGAAAGTAGGTTGCTATATCATGATTTGGGCAGGTATTTAGTTGCTTTGGGCAGTACTTTTGTCTCCATTTTGAGGCGTTCCAGCTAGGCATGGCACCTGTTTACATCGCGTTTTTGAGATTCATGGGAGATGATGACGAGGCAAAGAATTACAGTTACAGCCTGGAAGTTGGAGGGAACGGGAGGAAGATGACGTGGCAGGGAGTGCCAAGAAGCATAAGAGATAGTCACAGGAAAGTTCGTGATAGTTTTGATGGTTTGATTATTCAAAGAAATATGGGGCTTTTTTTCTCAGGTGGAGATAGGAAGGAGTTGAAGCTTAGAGTGACAGGTAGGATTTGGAAAGAGCAGTAAAAATTTGTTTGTTGTTAGCGGTTTGTTGTAATGTAAGCAAAGTCTCTTTGCTTGTAGTTGTATTTGCATATTTATGGTATGTAAGTTAAAGGGAAATTAAGTTTTGAAATATGGGAATTAGGATTAAACTTAGTTGGGTGATGTGAACCTTTAAATGGTAAGAAAGTTGTTACTTTGGTTTGGTTTCCAATGTGAATATAAATTTGGTTGGTTTAGTTTGTTGTTTTTAGGTGGTTCATTTGGTTTCACAATCAACATGTGAGACTTGAAATTGAAATGTTTCCAAGTTAAGAATATATTGGTTAATTGGGTGTGTTACTTTTCCTTCCCCAATTGTTAATTCTATCTTTCTAGCGATATTTAAATCAATTAGGGTTCTACCGAATCAATTTTTTTTTTTTTTTTTTTAGTTTTTTATATTAAACTTTACATGTTAAATCCCAATTAATTACTTTTTTTTTGTCCTTTTGTTCTTTTTGTTTTTACTGTTTTATTATTATTATGTTATACTCCTAAAATTTGATAAGATTTATACGAGTTATTATTGCACATCAAATAATCATTCAATTTTATACGGTCGTTTGGATTTATACAATCTTTGTTGTGTTTATTTATTTTATTTTATATATTTTTCGAGTTTAGTTTTTTTTTTTATCAAAAAGGAAACATAATTTGAATAAAATTAAAATACAGATAAATGATGAAATTTTAGGGTTTAAACTTGTAACATTACAAAAGAACAAAATCAACGGCGTAAGATAACAATAGTCCAAAGGTCATTTCTGTAAATTGGATTCTTAGTTGACTTAAAATTAAAGACGTCAAACAAAACATAGTCGACTTAGAAATTGGAAGATGCCAAACACATTCCACATTCCACATTTGACGAAAAATATCTTACTTTTGCTTTTATAATTGATCATTTTTTTTTTACCTTTATAATTGATCGTTTTTATAATTCATTACATTCTTCATGGTTATAAAAATGTGGATGTTTTCAGCAAACCAAAGACAGATTTCAGTATTTAGCAAACTAAAAACAAATTTCATTATTCAACAAACGAAAGGCAATGCAGAGTTTTCACATTGAAGAGGTATAAATATTTTGTGAATAGTTTTAATATATATTTTGGATGTTATATGTTTGTAAGCATTTAGAATTCTTATACTTTGATTTTTTTTTCATTCGTTGGGGGTCAACAATCGTGCAAATTTAATCCAGTTGGTGCAAATAGCACGAAACAAAGACAAAACTAAGTGTCTATGTGTCAAATTTATTTTTAACGGAGTTAGCATGCATGGTTAAAAAATATTTGGATTCACAGCATGCTAACTTACATAAAAATTTTGACCGTATTGAACCGTTGATGGAATCGCAACACGGCGATAAAAGACATTTTTGAAAAAAAAATTCAAAATTAATTCAAAAGTCAAAACATCATAACAATATATGACATTTCAAAGATTTGTGGGGCTGTTTCACACCATGCTTTAGAAAAAAAAAAGCGCATAACAAATAATTGAATACGAATGTGGTTGCAAGTGTGACGTGGTTGTAGGTCACCTTGTGCATACGAAATTGCAATTTATTCATATTTAGGTCAACCGATACCATTAGGGTCTATTGATAAATTTGGCGAAAGGTTGGTTTAAATAAAGTTTTTGTTACCACGGAAGATGACACATTAGATTGTAAAATGGTGTGCAATTTTTTGAAAAAAAAAACAAGCTACACTAAGTAGTCAAAGATAGGAAAATAGAGTTATATGAGAAAACTAGGGGGGGGGGGGGTCTCTTGCCATCAACAACTACAATTATTGATCAAGCTGTTTGCAAAAATAGATGTGGATATCCATGATTGAGCAAACAACGGAAACTATACCCCACCCCACCTTACCCAAACCATACCAAAACCTTACCTCACCCAAACCATACCAAAATCTTACCTCACCCAACCCCTACTAACTCAAGATCCTTGTAGACATCGTTATTCTACGTATACATCAGATTACATGAAGACTAATTGGTTTGACTTAAATCAAGAACCAAATAGGCATAACATGCATTTGTTTTGAGAACCTTCGGTGTCCAACTCATACTTCAACCAAGAACAACCAATATATAATTTAAATCCACTTATGAATGAAATTCCACATGAATTTCATCCATACATCACGCACATTAAAGATGTAAAGGGAGATGAAGTTGTCGATTCCAGGCTATTACTCTTTCTCTTGGTTATAGTGAAGATTATTGACATCAGAATCGGTCAAATCTATACAACAAGCTAATAAAACACCCTAGAGAGCTTGTATGATTTACGTTGAATATTTAATGCAATGAGTCACTCGTTGAATTTCTGTGGATCAGGTTCTACCACATCAGAATAATGGTTGATTATGTTACACACTGCTTTTCTCATTATTAACAGATATGATGTTATCGTTCATTATGTAGACCAAAGAAGTTTATACAACGTGGTTCCCACTTTGAAATGGCCCGCAAGACATCCTAAATCATGCATCTATTGTAATCACCCATGTTCACCGTAACCATTATATGATGGTTGATTTACATGAAACATATCAAATGTCTACTGTTTTATTATATTGACGTACGTACATATCAGAATGTTCTATTAGATGGGAAACCATACATAGTGTTCGACTGAATGCTTATGTTCCGCATAATACGCATACTGCACAACGTAATTGTAATACCCAAACTGCTAGTATATCCGATGATTAATAAAAACAATTTTTTCTTTATTATTATTTTCATTTGTATTATTGTTATTTATAATGTTTTTTTTTAACAATAATAATAATGAAGAAATCAAATAAATCAAATAATATTAATAAAAAAACAACAAAAGTCTCTCTCTCTCTCTCTCTCTCTCTCTCTCTCTCTCTCTCTCTCTCTCTCTCTCTCTCTCTCTCTCTCTCTCTCTCTCTCTATATATATATATATATATATATATATATAATGGATGTAGATATAGATTCATCACATCCAAAATATGTCTCAGGTGTTTTATTAAGAGTGTTTTCAAACAAATAAGTTTTACAAATTTGAAAAACCTATTGGAGTGTTTTAAACCGAAGCTTTTTTAAAACCATCTCCAACTATTTAAGTTTTTACACTTAAATGATGTTAATAATGTTTCATTTTCAATTTAAAATAATTTTTTCACAAAATTTTGCACCCAAAAATATATCCACTAAATAGATTCAATTTTTTTTGTTTTATATAAATTGTTAAAACATTTTTCAACTTATTATCTTTTATATATTTGTTTACACCTTTTTTGTTGTAAACATTTTATAAAAAATACAAACTATAACCAAATAAACTATTTGTATATTATTAATTCGAATTACTTGTTATTTTATTAAAACAATATTTGTTAAATAAAAAGAATTATATTTATAAAAGTGGCATTTGCTAAATAAAAAAACTATATTATATCAATTTAACATGTAAATTATAATTAATAATTATTATATTTAGAATATACTTAGTCATATTTAATAAAAGAGTAAATTACTGAAATCGACCCTATGGTTTGGTCAAAATTACACGTTTGGTCTCTAACTTTTCTTTTGCACTCGGATCGTCCCTATGGTTTGATTTTGTTGTGTTTTTCGTCCCTTATATACATAAAGTCAGGGACCAAACGTGCAATTTTGACAAAACCATAAGGACGAAAAACGTAACAAAATCAAACCACAAGGACGATCCGAGTGCAAAATAAAAGGTAGGGACCAAACGTGTAATTTTAACCAAACCATAGGGACGATTTCAGTAATTTACTCTTAATAAAATAAACATAAATAAACAAGAAACTTAAGAGACTAAAAGTAACATAAAAAATTGACAATATTTTAGTGTAAAAAAATAATTTAAAACTAAATTTGATGTTATTTTATTTATTTCAACCAAATTGGTGCATAAAATGCAATGGGGTTGGAGATGGCTTTACATTATTGTGGTGTAAAAATAAGATCTAGTGTTGAATTGGAGATCTCCTAAGACCATCTCTAAATCCGTTTAATTTTTTTACTTCAAAATGGATTAAAAAATAGAACAAATAGTATTTCATTTGCAACTCTACTTTATTTTTAACTCCAAAAAATATATTATTTTTTAAACTTCTAAAGAGGTCAAAATGACTCTTTAACTTATTAGTTTTTTTACTATTTATTAAATTCCATATGAATTCGATACATAAATAATAAAATTTATATTTATGATTAATTAATATCATCTAAACTATAGTTAGTTAATCAAAACAAAGTAAAATTTAATAAACCTAAAATGCGAGAGACTAAAATTGATAAACAAAATTTTAACTCTATTTTGGAGAGATAAATAAAATAACTCTATATGTGGAGTATTACTATTTCTTCAATCCAAAATGGAACGGGAAATAAGGTGAAGTTGGAGATGACTTAGCTCCATAATATAGTAAAACATGGAGTTTGAACTATGGATGAAGATGCTTTATGTAACATCCCGACTCTCAGGTATAATATTTATACATATTTATTTTCAAGTTAACTGAGTGACTCGCCGAGTTGGATGTCCAACTCATCGAGTAGAAGCGGGGTTGGCCACGTGAGTTTAATGACCAACTCGACGAGTCAGAGAGCCGACTCGCCGAGTTGGCGTTGTGCGAGGAAACCCTAAATCTTTGGGTTTGTGTCCTATTTAAAGGGCCTTAAGCCCTCATTTCCGCATCACCAGCCACCCAACTCCCTTGTGAAGAACCCTAATCGAGTTTTAGCTTGTTGTGTGAGAAGGAGAGGCTATCTTGAGTATTTTGGTGCACCTTGAGAGAAGAAGAGGAAATCATTAAGGCTTGGAGCAAGGAGGGACGTTTGGATCTAGAGGTTCTCAGTGGATAGCTTCTGTTTGAGGTAAAAAGATGCTATCTTGATCATTTTTCTTGTGAGATCTTAGTTTGGGGAGTTCTAAGGTTTTTCCCCATCCTTCTTGTGTTATTGAGTCCGTTGAGCATATCTTGAGGTTTAAACCTCAGATCTGGATTGTAGGAGGTCTTGTGAGTCCAAAGACCCAAGCTTTATGGAGCTAGAGGCAAGCCTATGAGCACCAAACCCTTGATGGGAGCTTGTATTGGCATTATGGAGCAAATATGACATGCATGAACGTAAAGATCGAAGCTTTACGTCACATTCGAGCCTTGGGAGACTAGATCTAGAGTTTGGAGTGGTAGATCTGCCTTAAAAAATGGGAATACAGACTGAGTGGTATTTGTGTGACCGGAGGGTCTTGTATGCTATTATTGAGTATTGTGTTATACTGCATTATGTATTTGTGATTTATGTTGTGTATTATGCTGAGCTTTACTGAGTTAGGACCGGAGGGTCCACCCGAGTTGTGGGACCGGAGGGTCCCACTGAGACACATTGACCGGAGGGTCTTATTTAAGTCATAGCCATGAGAGGCTAATGAGATATGTGTGGTATTTTGGGGAACTCACTAAGCTTCGTGCTTACCGTGTTATATGATATGTGTTTCAGGTACTTCTCAGGATCGCGAGAAAGGCGCCGGCTTGATTGTACACACACTTGAGTTAGAGTTCATATTTTGTGGATCCTGGATTTTATCAAACGATTTATGATATTTGTGTTTTGAAAAATTGACACTTGTGGTTTTTGGTAATTTGATAATGAGAATTATGTATTTTAAAAAGAAAAAATATGTTTGAAAATTTACGGTGTTACAAGTTGGTATCAGAGCCTTGGTTTGAGGGATTCGGATATACCTTCGGGTGTGTCTGGACTCAAACTGAGGATTTGAGAGAAATTTTCAAAAGAAATGATTTTTCTAAAAACGAGCAAGAGTTTTAAGAGAAAAATGAGTTGGAACAGTGTGTACAATCAGCCAGAGCCTGAACGGTGATTTCCCAAAATACCCTTACTTAATTGTGATATGAGATATTTATGAGATGTTAGGGATGCATGCTAGATGATAGGCTAGGTATTTCATATTTAGGGCTAGTGTTGCCTGATTTGTGATGCCTTAGCCTAGGAGTTGTTGTTATCTGTTGTTGCCTTGAGTATGTGTTGAGTAGGAGTATCTAGCAGGAATCACTTAGAAAGAGTTTTGAGTCGAGTAATAATCTAGGAGAGGTACCTAGAGGAGCATATGAGGGGTCTGCTGAGAGAGTAGTCTGTTATTTGTGAGATAGAGTATGTGTGAATTGGGATCCTAGGAGGAGGACTTGGAGTGACTGCAGTTTGGTATGGAAGGTAGTATTGGGCCCGTATTACTGAAAACATCGGATCTGTATGCAGCCCAAGTAAGAATCCTTAGGGTAATAAGGAGCATGTAGGGGCGGGAAATCGAGTGTGAGTATGCTCGAGCGAGTATCTGATGATTTTGTGTTGTGTTTCAGAGACATCATGGTGGGTACACGCCACAACCCCGGGAGCAGTAGTATTGGTGACGAGGAGATCCGCAGGATCATCCATGCTGAGGTGGGCGCAGCTATCCGAGAGGCGATACCGGAGATGTTTGGGTCTATTAAGACCATGTTGATTGAGACCTTCGATGAGCGCTATGCTGCTGTTACTGAGGCTGATGTTGCCGCAGCCACCGCAACCCTAGCTGCTTCGAGACCACAGGGGGTGACTCATTGTTGTTCCGGGAGTTTAGCAACACGAAGCCACCAGAGTTTGATGGGACACAAGATCCGATTGCTGCTATGAGATGGATCCCTGACATTGAGGGATGTTTTTACACTTGCTCATGCCCTGATCACCTGTGAGTTCGGTTTGCACTGAACCAGCTTTGCTTGGGAGCAAAGGACTGGTGGAAGTTTGTGACTGCCAGCTTTACTCCTGCAGATCATGCTGTAGTGACATGGGAGAGATTTACACAGCTGTTCCGAGATGAGTATGTTCCCCAGGTGGAGAGGGAACGATTGGCCCAGGAGTTTCTGTCTCTCAAGAAGAAGACAGAAACTGTGACCGAGATCACGAGGATGTTCCATGAGAGGGCGTTGTTTTGCCCCTGAACATGTGTCTACTGAGCAGGCACGTGTGAGCCGATATCTGAGCATACTGAGGAGGGATATTCGGGAGTTCGTGGCGAACTCGTCATACCGGACATTGGCCGAGCTTCAAACCAATGCCAGGTGCAGGGAGATTGAGATAAAGCTACATGCTAGGGAGGAGGGGGGTCTCAGGGGAAAGACCGGAGACCAGTGCAGTCGCAGTCGGCGACGAAGCGGGCTAAGCCCGCTGATACGAAAGATGGGGGCAAGAAGGGTCGTACTTGTGGTAAGTGCGGCAAGAGTCACGAGGGATCATGTCGGTCAGGGATTTGCTACAAATATGGCAAGGAGGGGCACATGGCGAAGGATTGCCCAAGGGATTTGCAGTTTGCTTTCACTGCAACCAGACCGGCCATCGGAAGGCCGAGTGCCCTCAGCTCATTTAGGGATCAGCTCAGGGCTCTGCACCTACTACTTTGTGTGCTACTGATAGTCGGTCGGTGAAGGTCGAGGTTCCGAGGGCCCATGGGAGAGCTTTTCAGCTGACAGTGGAGGAGGTCCACGCCGCACCAGATGTCGTGGCTGGTACATATTGTTGGATTAGTGTCTAAGCCCATAGCTATATTTGGTATGTACTTGACCCGGTTGTGCATGGTCCTTTTGGGTTGCCTTCACCAAAGCAACTTGATAGGATGATTTATGGAGAAAGAGGATTAATTATGATTCATTAATATATTATTAGAATAATATATTAATAAGAGAAATCATATTATTTAATTAATATTAGTCATAGATTAATTAAGAATTAATTTGGTGACTAAAAGAGATTAATTGAAGAAAGGGGACTTAAACTGTCAAATGTGTGATAGTTGAATTTTGGGCTGGGAAACCTAATGGATCAAAGGGGTGAACGAAATTATGATGGGAGGCCATCATATTTTCGTCCATGGCCTTATTCCAGAAGGTTTCATGGGCTGCTTAGAGTTTAAGCTGTCCATTAGGGTTTTGATTGAAACCCTAACTGCCCACAGTATAAATATAACCCTTAGGCTATATAAATCGGCTAACCCTATTCCTAAGAGCTATAGAGCCAATTTCAAGAAGCCTCCAACCTCTCTCCAAGATCATTCTTTTGCTATTGGTGTTTGTAAGACATTAGAGGAGTGACACTTGTGACTCTAAGCTCCAAAGACAAGAAGATTCAAGCCATTGAAGAAAAGGTAATCATCTAGATCTGTTTGATTATGTCCAATTCGAAATATATAACTAGATCTAGGGTTTGTAAGTCTTGGATGAATTGCATGTACAATAGAGAAACCTAGATCCAAGCATTAGGGTTTTGCATGAGCACATAGGATGTTCTTTTTGCTTAAAACCCATCAGTGGTATCAGAGCCTTGATTGGTTTCTATTGTATTAATGCCTTGTTGTTTCAATCTTGCTTGCAAAATCGATTTTTTGGCCATCTGCCTGACAAACTCGTCGAGTCCCATTGTGGACTCGTCGAGTAGGATGAACTCGACGAGTCCATATGATGACTCGGCGAGTCTGGCTGTCAGACAGGCGGATTTTCGGGATTTTGCCTATTTTGACATTGGATAATTACCATAATTGTTTCAAATTAATAAAATACGAATTTTATTGATTCCTTATGATTATCTTTGTCAAAATAAAAGATTTTAGCCATCTAATTAGATAATTCTTACCTTATTTGATAATTGTTAAATTATTTGAATTATTTGGTCAATTATCTTGCATGAAATTGGATTAGGTCAAAACTAGATAATCACCAATTAATTGTTTAATTGCCTTATTTGTATTTTGATCTAGATAGTTTTGAAAGGTTTCAAAACTTGCCCTCAAGTTTTGGAATTTGAATTTTTGATTAAAAGTTAATTTTGAAATATTTAAATTCTAAACCCTATTCTTTGAAATGTTTCAAAACTTGCCCTCAAGTTTTGGAATTTAATTTTTGATTAAAAGTCTAATTTTTGAAAATTTAAATTCTAAAACCCTAGCTTTGAAAAAGATCAAAATTTGTCCTCAAGTTTTGAAATTTAAATTTTATGATTAAAAGTTTAATTTGAACTATTTAAATTTCAAACCCTAGAATTTTACAAGTTTAAAATTCAACCGTATACTTTATAATATTATAAGATTAATATATATATATATATATATATATATATATATATATATATATATATATATATATATATATATATATATTAATCTTATAATATTAAATTTTTTGATTAAAAGTTTAATTTGAACTATTTAAATTTCAAACCCTAGAATTTTACAAGTTTAAAATTCAACCTTATACTTTATAATATTATAAGATATATATATATATATATATATATATATATATATATATATATATATATATATATATATATATATAAATTAAATGCTAGTCTTACCGTTAGTATGCCTCATTCACAGAACCAATCTATAAGGGGGGGGGGGGGATAAGGTTATGGCCTATAAAATGGCTGTTTAATGGGTGTCCACTCTCACCCACCGCTTCCTTGATTGGTGGAGGGTCGTTAGCCGAACGGGTAGGATAGGGCAAACCCTCTCCTCATTAAAAGTATAATGAATAATAAAGTAACTAAATGTTTTACAAAATTCCCAATCTTAGTTACTTTAGACAAAAGTGAATTGATGCAATTCCATGATATTACACTTTGTACCCTTGTTAAGACGTTAGTGGAGCGTGTGTGGTTAACCGGCACACTAATTGAGTTCTAAGCAAAGGTGGAAAGGGGTGACTCGATGTTTGTCATAGTTCGATGGAGCGTGTGTGGTTAACCGGCACATCGAATAGGTGATTGTGACATTGGGGGCACCATATATATTTGCATGGTTATTCACACCCTGTTTTGTGATCCTCGGCATCCCAGTCACAAATTGAGGGGCATATCGAGATTTAAACATGCCATTGAAAAGTTCAATGAATCTCAAAAGATCTAGGAGTTTCCAATATATTTAAAACGTAACCTTCTTTTTCGTTTTTCATGGTGGAAATTGGTAAATTGTCATTTACCTACCTTCAAATATTCTGCAAATTGGATTACGGCATCCCTCTTCCAATTTGTGGAATATTGTGTTGGGTCCTAGCCTTAATATCTCATTTGGGTGTTTTATTAAGGAATCAATCAACTAACTTGAATTTTCTCCCGTTTTGTAGATGTCTGATTCTAACCATGGTCTTCCCGAATCCCATGGAAAAGGTTTTCCTGTTCAAAGTGAAATTCAGCTCCACAATCAAGGTGACAGATCAATCCCTTCCTCGTGGACTAGCTTGATTTCACTTCCTCCTCCTCCTCCCGTTGTTCTCCCAAACCCACAAGATCGAAGACTTGAAAGGTTCAAGATAACTGAAGCCCTATTAGCAATGAAACATGAAGTTGGAAAGCCCGTGTGTGCTCACGTCCTAGGGATGAAGTCACACATCGACAGGTTGAGGATGTTGGGTGCGACTTTCCCAAGGAAGTTGGCTGTTGACTGGGTTCTTCAGTCACTTCCTAAATCATATAATAAGTTCATTAGAGAGTATTATATGATGGATCTTGACGTGACCCTCATCGATCTCACCTATATGCTTGTTGCTGCTGAATCAGAAATGATTTGGCGCACTGGAGAAGCAAAGTTGATTGGTAGATCAGCCTTCCAAACCTCCATGGACATAGGCAATGGCAACGAAAGGCAAGCCATGGTCGAAGAGTTTGACCATAAGAGAAAGGCAAAGTCTGAGGTAGTTCCATGTGCTATTCCAAAAGAGTCAATTTGCTTTTATTGCCAAGAGAAGGGGCATTGGAGACGAAGCTGCCCTGTTTACCTGAAAGATCTAAGAGATAGCAGAATCAAGAAGTATGGCTCTACTTCAGGTAAAATCCACTATCTAACTCTATTAAGTTCCTATTCATTGATTCTTAATACATGATGTGATAAGATTACATTTGGATGTTTTGCAGGATCGAAGAAAGGAGAGGAAGCTTGATAGAAGAAGCAAAATGAGTCTGATCAAAAAGAAATGGATTACGATCGCATGGATTCGAAGATCAGATTTTGAGCTTAGAGATAGATTTGTTAGGAATATTTGATTACATAGTTTTTCAGTTGATTTTGCATTGTAAGGACATGTTTTTCCGCTGCTTTTATGAATAAAATAAATTTTGGTTTGACTTATTTATATCCTTGCAATGAAATCGTTATGAAAAATTGATGTTTGTGTATTTCTACAATGAATGGATGAGATTCTTAGTTATATTATTTATGGAAGTATTGAAATTCTCTAAGTAAGAAAAGATTCCCATCGCCCAAATTTCAATTGGACAGAAGCTTGGAATCATATGATTTGAATCATATGATGTATGGAAATCTTGGTACTTAGATAATTCTTTATTCACATAAGAATGTGAAACAAATTAAGGACTAGGAGATCGAGTTCACAATGTTGTGGACTAGTCAAGTCCATCATAAATGTCACACCCCCAAACCAGAACGGCGGAATCGTTCGAGGGCGGATGACTTCATGTAGTATCGTAACAGTTGAATACATAGTAAAGAGAGTAGGACAACCATCATATATATAATTTAAAAGTTACATTGTTGAATGATACTTGTTTCAAAATGAATTACAATATGATGACAAAATGAGTTTTAAAACCGACGCCTTAGCGTCACTTCTCCAAAAGCTGATGTTTACCTGTATTACTGAATCCCTGAGAAATACAAGTAGATTTGAAAGAGTAGATCAACATTTAAGCTGGTGAGTTCATAAGTATTTAGTGTCAATGTTTGTATAGATTTGAATGAAATTGTTTGTAGATGTTTGAAAACTCCTAGAAAATCCCATATTTCCTTCTAGTATAAAAGTAGTCTTCTACCAAGACCCGACTGTTTTGAATGTTTGCTTCTAGAAATCCAATATTTTTCCATAAGTGTGTGGTAGTTTAAAAGTTCCAAAACTGTAATGCAATAGTGTTTTTCATGCCTAGGATAGTAGATTTATGTATGTATAGCTAAGGCATTTGATAACCCCATAAATCAACGTGTTTTTAATACTCCATGTGAGTTTTATAACCATGCTATTGACCCAGACTGCCTGTAACAACGTTCTTCAGGCGTTGGAATGTTATGACGTTTGTCACCCCAAACCTGCCGGTCTAACTGTAGCTAACAGTTTAGGTGCGGGATTGTCAATCCCGTATAGATCTATACACAAGTATCACGCTCTCCTTACAAGAGATTATGGTATATAATACAGGACTTCTAACTGCATACTTGAAAGTACGTGAAGTTGAATGTCTCACAAAACTTAGTATCAAATAGATTTACGTATGAAAAGTCCATTTGTTCTTGTATATGAAAGTATTTCCTTGATATAGTACTTATAGTATGTAAAATCTCATGAATATCTAGTAAACTATACCTATTATAGTTTTTCCCAAATGTATGATTCGTTTGTATGATAAA
Organism: Lactuca virosa; assembly: GCF_052849685.1. Lineage (NCBI taxonomy): Eukaryota > Viridiplantae > Streptophyta > Magnoliopsida > Asterales > Asteraceae > Lactuca > Lactuca virosa. Next base: position 246,900,240 of record NC_136426.1, read on the forward strand.
CCCTAGTGTAGTGTCGACTTTGTATGTAAAGTGTAACATTTGTAATAACGTTATTGAACATTTATACTCAAAATATGAATAAAGTGTTTGATATTTACGTAACAACATGTTTCATTCCAAAAGGACAAAGTGTTATCGTGATATGTTGTATGAGAACGTTTTCGTATGATAGTTATAAATCACATATGATTGATTATATAACAAAAAGCATAGCAAAAGATTGATGTTTTTCACACGAGGATAATCGTGTGTTTACTTGTACCCCCCCCCCCCCCTTAAAAGTGTATAAAAGCATTTACAAGCATTTGAAAACATAGTTGTAGGGGTATGGACTCACTTGATAGATTGAAGAAGGTGAGACGAAAACGAGCAGAACTTTGACTTGAGAAAGCTGATCTCTTGGGATTCTCGGGAATCTCGGGAGCGTAAAACCTTCCTTTGGAACTTGGATGTGAAGGTCGGGGCTTCGGGATGGTTTCGGGGGTTTAAACGCAGAGCTTCGGCACGAGAAAGAGAAGAAATGAGCACCTAAACCTGAAACCATTGACTCCTATTTATAGCCCTATTTTGAGCGCCACGTCGTGGTCTTCTTCACCACGTCGTGGTGTTGATCCTATCCTTTCCATGGACGAGACGTCTGCTGACAACCCTGGAACCCATCAGTCACATTACCACGTCGTGGCCTTCTGACACCACGTCGTGGTCAGCCTGACAGCCTCAGATTTTGTGTCTCGAACTTGTAAAATCCGTAACTTCCACGTACGAACTCCGTTTTCGACGTTCTATATATGCACGAGTAGGTGAGACTATACTCTACAACTCTCGTTTAGACTTCGTCGGCTAATTTTGAATTTATTTTTAATTAATTATTTTTAACAGGCCGGGACACGAAAAATCCGTTATAAATCCATAACTTCTTCATCCGACGTCCGTTTTCGTCAGACTTTTTACCGTTGCGCTACTATTGTTGAGATCTTCGATTCTCATTTAGGTCATGATGGCAAAAAGTCGCTCGATCTCTAATTCGAGTTTTTAGCTGTCTACTGCTATGTCTGAAACTTTGAAAAATCATAACTTCCTCATATGAAGTCAGATTTGGGCGTTCTTTTTATGTATGTTTACGGTTTTGGGATATCTACAACTTTCATTTAGATACCTAAGGCTTAAATTTATTGTATTGAAAGTTCGCGTTTTATGTTTAATAGTATTGACGGTTTTGCTGTGAATTTTAGGTTGGTCATAACTTCTTCGTCATAACTCGGATTTTAGTGTTCTTTATATTTCTGAAACCTGAATAGGATATTTATCATTCTATGCAACCCAATAGAGACTTTGGAACATTTTATTTTTTTGACGCTAATTTCATTATATCAAAAGAGACTACAATTCTTGACTTTTCAGGTCATTACATTGATTCAAAATATCGGTTTGTCACATCATCCCCCCCCCCCCCCGTTAGAGGGAATTCCGTCCTGAATATTAATGTAAGATAAGTATTTGTGGATTAGGGAAAGAGATGTGGGTACTTTTGTTTCATCTGATCTTCGCGCTCCCAAGTGTATTCAGGTCCCCGCTTTGCATTCCAGCGGACCTTCACTATGGGTATGCGACTTTGTTTTGTTCTTTTAATTTCCCTATCCATGACCTCAATTGGTTCCTCTATAAAGTAGAGACTCTCGTTGATTTCGATTTCGTCTAGAGGGACGACGAGGGTCTCATCGGACAAACATTTCTTCAAGTTTGACACATGAAAGGTAGGATGTACGTTATTGAGTTCCTGCGGCAGTCGAAGTTTGTAAGCTACCGGGCCGATCCTTGCAAGGATCTCGAATGGTCCGATATACCTTGGGTTTAGTTTCCCACGTTTTCCGAAACGTAATAACCCTTTCCAGGGCGAGACCTTCAATAGCACCCGGTCCCCAACCTGAAATTCTAAGGGCTTCCGTCTTTTGTCCGCATAACTCTTTTGTCTGTCTCTTGAAGCCTTTAGTCGTTCCCGGATTTGAACAATCTTCTCAGTTGTTTCTCTTATAATTTTCGGGCCTGTTAGAGCGCTGTCGGGTACTTATCCCTTGGCTAGTTGTGTGTCACCCACTTCAGCCCAACACAGTGGTGATTGCATTTGCGGCCATAGAGGGCTTCGAATGGAGCAACTTTAATGTTGGAGTGATATCTATTGTTGTATGAGAATTCGACTAGTGGTAAATAGGTATCCCATTCTTTACCAAAATCGATTACACAAGCTCTTAGCATATCTTCCAAGGTTTGTATGGTCCTCTCACTTTGACCGTCGGTTTGTGGATGGTAAGCGGTACTCATGTCTAGTCTCGTCCCTAGAGATTTTTGCAGCGACTGCCAGAATCGCGAGGTGAACCTACTATCTCTGTCGGAGATAATGGATATTGGTACACCATGCAGTCGTACAATCTCCCGGATGTATGTTCGAGCTAGTTTCTCCATCTTGTCGGTTTCCTTTATTGGTAGGAAGTGTGCAGATTTTGTCAATCTATCGACGATCACCCAAATGGTGTCAAGCCCACCCGCTGTCTTGGGTAATTTGGTTATGAAATCCATGGTTATCCGCTCCCACTTCCACTCGGGTATCTCAGGCTGTTGTAGTAATCCCGAGGGCTTTTGGTACTCTACTTTGACTTTGGCGCAAGTCAGACACTTGCTCACATAGGTAGCGATCTCTGCTTTCATGTTTGGCCACCAATACAGTTTCTTGAGGTCTAGATACATCTTGTCTGAACCTGGATGCACGGAGTATCGAGTCTTATGAGCTTCGTTCATGACAACATCTCTGAACCCACCAAACTTCGGTGTCCAGATCCGATCCACGAAGTAGCGAATTCCGTCGCCCTTGACTTCAAGATTTTTGTCCATTCCTCTTAATGTTTCCCCCGCCACATTCTCTGTTTTCAAGGCTTCCCTCTGAGCTTCCTTGATTTGGGTGGACAGGTGTGAATGGATCGTCATGGTTAAGGATTTCACTCGGCGGCCCGAGTATTCTTTTCGACTAAGAGCATCAGCTACCACATTCGCTTTTCCTGGATGATAACGAATTTCACATTCGTAGTCATTCAACAGTTCAACCCATCGTCTTTTCCTCATGTTGAGTTCCTTTTGATTGAGGATGTGTTGAAGGCTCTTATGATCGGTAAAGATTGTGCATCTCGTGCCATAGAGATAGTGTCTCCAGATCTTTAGCGCGAAAACGACTGCTCCTAGTTCGAGGTCGTGTGTAGTGTAGTTGACCTCGTGCGTCTTGAGTTGTCTCGAGGCGTAAGTGATGACCTTTCCTCGTTGCATTAGTACACATCCAAGACCTTGATTAGATGCATCACAGTAGACCACGAAGTCTTCTGTTCCTTCTGGCAAGGACAATATAGGTGCGCTGCATAGTGCTTGATTCAGAGTTTGGAATGCAATGTCTTCTTTTTCCTCCCAATTGAAAGTTACACCCTTCTGGGTCAAGGTGGTAAGTGGTTTAGCAATCTTCGAGAAGTTTTGTATAAATCTTCGGTAATAACCAGCAAGACCCAAGAATTGTCGGATTTCCGTTGGGGTTCTGGGAGCTGACCAGTTCTCGATTGCCTTGATTTTGGAAGGGTCCACGTGTATCCCGTCTTTGCTAACCACATGACCTAGGAAATCTACTTTCCGAATCCAAAATTCTCACTTTGAGAATTTTGCATATAGCTTCTTTTTTCTTAGCGTTTCCAAGATTTGTCGGAGGTGTTGACTATGTTCCTCTTTACTCTTCGAATAGATGAGTATATCGTCTATGAACACGATCACAAATTTGTCCAGGAATGAACGACACACTCGGTTCATTAAGTCCATGAACATCGCCGGTGCATTTGTTAATCCAAAGGGTATCACTACAAACTCGTAGTGACTATAACGAGTTCGAAAGGCCGTTTTGGGAACATCTCCTTCCAAGACTTGCAGCTGATGATACCCGGATCTCAAATCGATCTTTGAGAAATAACTCGCTCCTTGGAGTTGTTCGAACAAGTCGTCAATGCGTGGTAGGGGATATCGATTCTTGATAGTGAGCTTGTTGAGTTCCCGGTAATCGATGCACATGCGGAAAGATCCATCCTTCTTCTTTACGAATAGGACTGGTGCTCCCCAAGGTGAGAAGCTCGGTCTGATGAATCCTTTGCTGAGTAGTTCGTTTATTTGACGGGATAATTCCTGCATCTTAGCTGGTGCTAGACGATACGGCGACTTAGCTACCGGGGTAGTTCCGGGAACTAAATCGATTATGAATTCGACTTGTCGTTCTGGTGGAACTCCTGGAAGATCTTCAGGGAAGACATCGGGAAAATCGCAGACTTCCGGAATGTCTTTGAGGTCTTTCGCTTCTCTTCCCTTATCTACCACGTGGGCTAAGAAGGCATGGTACTCCTTACGTAGGTATTTCTGGGCTTTGACGCAAGAGATGATTTGTAAATTGGTACCAGGTTTGTCACCATAAATGACAAGAGTCTCGCCGTTTGGCAGATTTAGGCGAACGGCCCTTTCGTGACAAAGTATATCGGCATGGTGCAGGCTTAACCAATCCATACCGATGATGACATCAAAGCTCCTTATAGTGATCGGCATTAGATCGATTTGAAATGAATGTTCGTTTAGAGTTAGTGTGCAGCCTACGTACATATCGTTTGTGCTTTCTGTTCTACCGTTTGCCATTTCTACTATAAATATCTTATTGAGTGATTGAGGGTTCTGTTTTAGTAAGTGTTTGAATTTATGACTCACGAAACTCCTCTCCGCACCAAAATCAAAGAGTATGCATGCATAAGCGTTATTGAGGAGAAACGTACCCGTAACCACCGTGGGATCAGCTATTGCTTCGTTCCGCCCTATTGCCAGCACCCTTCCTATGCCGCCAGCATTCCTTGCCGTAGGGCAGTCTCTCTTGTAGTGTCCAGTCTCACCGCACCCATAACACGCCTGGCCCACACCGACTCCAGGGACTTGGGTGATTGGTCGTGCTGGTGCCTTACAGAAACGGGCAGTGTGCCCTTTCCTGTTGCAGTTGTTGCAGTGCATCTCCCGACAATTTCCGTTGTGATGGAAATTGCATTTGTTGCACTTCGGTAGTTTCCCAGCATATTGCTTTGCTGGTGTAGGGGTAACAGGAGCAGCAGTGGGGGTAGTAGCGGCATGGACTGCCACTATCTGTTGCTTCTTGGAAGGTTCTTGTGAAAACTGACCCTTCCTCTTGTTCCAAAACTTCTTCTTGCTGCTGTTGTTGGTACTGTTGTTGTTGTTGTTGTTTCCTATGGTTTGCTCCAGAACAGCAGTTGCGAAGCCTTTGCAGACTCCATGGTCAACGAGAGCTTGTGCCAACTGTTTGGCACTATCGAAAGTGACTAGTTTGGAAGCTAGTACATCTGGGGTGACAGTCCCCAGATGTACCCTCGATCTTCTTGCTCTCTAGAGCAACCATCCCTGGGCAAAGGATTTCCAAATCACTAAACCTATTGGTATAGGTTGTGATGTCCGAGCCTACCATAGTAAGGCCCCAAAGTTCCTGCTCTAGCTTTTGTAATTCGCCCCTTGGACAGTACTCTTGCATTAACATTTGTTTTAGATTCTCCCAGCCCATAGAATTTTCCACTACCAGAGTTAGTGACTTGACATGGCCATTCCACCACGTTAGAGCTCTCTCGGAGAATGTACAAGCAACAAACTTTACCTTGCTCCCTTCCAGACATGCACAGATCTCGAATACCGCTTCTGTTTTCTCTATCCACTGCGATAGAGCCATTATCCCTCCGGATCCATTAAAAGATATGGGCTTGCTATTTGAGAAGTCCTTGAAGGTGCAATCCCCTGAACGACCCTGATGTTGGCCATTCGTAGAGCTATTTATTCCCCCTCCAGACCCATTATTACTCATCTGTATCATTGCTGTTGTCACTGCAGCTGTTACAGCAGCTATTAAGACTGCATTATCCATTGATGGAGGTGGTGGTGGTGGAGGTGTTGCATTGTTGACACGGCGTGTAGATCTACGGGGCGGCATCGTGCTGCTAAAGAAATAGAATGAAGATCGTGAGTCTTTAATGATTGGAAGTCGTGTGTTAATAAATTTGCTATTTTCATCAATTTATGAATTTGACTGACCTACTCAAGGTTTAGAGCTTGATTCATAATAAAAGTTTGTATAATGATAGATAAACTTATGAATTTGAGTGGTATTCAAAGAATTAACACACAAAGGGATTTCTTCATATATATTAAACATATGTTGGGTTACATTTTGAAGTTAGGAAAATTTCGACCCTTCTAAGGGTCTCCGATACAGAAGTTTAAGAAAAGTAAGACTTTTAGTCGAGTTCCTATTCTATAACAAAATTTTTGGGATTCGGGCAAGTACTACTTGCGACGTAGGTTGCGCTTGGAGCTCGACTCCGTGTCCGATTGCTTTGCTTCCATAAGACGCCTATCAAAGGCGGCTTGCTGTTCCCTCATTTCCCTTATCTCATAGAGGGCTGCAATCAGTTGCTCTTGGAATGTGTCGGTTCGGAGTTGGGCATTATCCTGCAACCTGTCCAGTCGACGGATGTCAGAAGTGTGAACTTGTACTTCCACGTTGACTTCACGAATCCGGTCTGCTTGAACCCCGGATTGATAGGACTGGTTGGCTAGTTTGCCCACCATGACTGGGAGTGCTCGGTCGGCTGAATCGCCACCCCTGACGTCGTAGAAGTCCCGACACATACCGTAGGGAGGACGTAATCCTTGATGTCGGCTCCAATGGTGAATGTGACTTCCCCAAATGGGAGCTGGTCCCTGAAAGTTTCTCCTAAATGCGGGAGGTTGGGCGACTGGTGGCTTGATTACTTCTGGCTCTGAGTCTGTCCCATAGTCTTCCCCTTCCTCCAACTCTATAGGTTCCTCATCTTCTTCGGGGTCCTCCTCTATCCATCCTCCATTGCCCTGATTCGGGTAGTAGGGATCCCCGGGTGGATAGAATCCAGCCATTTCGACTGTACGAGAATAGGGTTATAAAAATTTTCCAAAGTTTGAAACTTGTAAGTCTAAATATGTAGGTTAACTATTGCATTAACCAAATACTCCTATAGTATTTAAATTTGTATGTTTGATACTAGTGTTATTTTGGTAAGTTTTGATTCGGGTAGTAGGGATCCCCGGGTGGATAGAATCCAGCCATTTCGACTGTACGCGAATAGGGTTATAAAATTTTTCCAAAGTTTGAAACTTGTAAGTCTAAATATGTAGGTTAACTATTGCATTAACCAAATACTCCTATAGTATTTAAATTTATATGTTTGATACTAGTGTTATTTTGGTAAGTTTTGACTTGTTGCTCACTAAGACCATTCCTCGACATACATTAGTCCGATCTTGGATAAATATAGTTGATCAGGCTATATTCGTCCCAAATCCGATTACATATCCCGAGGCCTAGTCGTAGTGTCCAACTTGTCTTAATACTTCTTGTATAGTTCTAACTATGAAAATAAATTGTTGTATGCATGTATTTGTGCTTTTAAGACCCAAATAATTTAAGTTAAATGACACGCGGTTTAGGTGTAAAAACGTTTTGTCAGAGAGTTTTAGTCCCTATGCATTTATAGTTTGTATATCTTATGTGGTTCGATATACTTAGTTCACTATAAACAATGCTCTGATACCAATCTGTCACACCCCCAAACCAGAACGGCAGAATCGTTCGAGGGCGGATGACTTCATGTAGTATCGTAACAGTTGAATACATAGTAAAGAAAGTAGGACAACCATCATATATATAATTTAAAAGTTACATTGTTGAATGATACTTGTTTCAAAATGAATTACAATATGATGACAAAATGAGTTTTAAAACCGACGCCTTAGCGTCACTTCTCCAAAAGCTGATGTTTACCTGTATTACTGAATCCCTGAGAAATACAAGTAGATTTGAAAGAGTAGATCAACATTTAAGCTGGTGAGTTCATAAGTATTTAGTGTCAATGTTTGTATAGATTTGAATGAAATTGTTTGTAGATGTTTGAAAGCTCCTAGAAAATCCCATATTTCCTTCTAGTATAAAAGTAGTCTTCTACCAAGACCCGACTGTTTTGAATGTTTGCTTCTAGAAATCCAATATTTTTCCATAAGTGTGTGGTAGTTTAAAAGTTCCAAAACTGTAATGCAATAATGTTTTTCATGCCTAGGATAGTAGATTTATGTATGTATAAAATCGCTAAGGCATTTGATAACCCCGTAAATCAACGTGTTTTTAATACTCCATGTGAGTTTTATAACCATGCTATTGACCCAGACTGCCAGTAACAACGTTCTTCAGGCGTTGGAATGTTATGACGTTTGTCACCCCAAACCTGCCGGTCTAACTGTAGCTAACAGTTTAGGTGCGGGATTGTCAATCCCGTATAGATCTATACACAAGTATCACGCTCTCCCTACAAGAGATTATGGTATATAATACAGGACTTCTAACTGCATACTTGAAAGTACGTGAAGTTGAATGTCTCACAAAACTTAGTATCAAATAGATTTACGTATGAAAAGTCCATTTGTTCTTGTATATGAAAGTATTTCCTTGATATAGTACTTATAGTATGTAAAATCTCATGAATATCTAGTAAACTATACCTATTATAGTTTTTCCCAAATGTGTGATTCGTTTGTATGATAAACCCTAGTGTAGTGTCAACTTTGTATGTAAAGTGTAACATTTGTAATAACGTTATTGAACATTTATACTCAAAATATGAATAAAGTGTTTGATATTTACGTAACAACATGTTTCATTCCAAAAGGACAAAGTGTTATCGTGATATGTTGTATGAGAATGTTTTCGTATGATAGTTATAAATCACATATGATTGATTATATAACAAAAAGCATAGCAAAAAATTGATGTTTTTCACACGAGGATAATCATGTGTTTACTTGTATTCCCCCCCCCCCCCTTAAAAGTGTATAAAAGCATTTACAAGCATTTGAAAACATAGTTGTAGGGGTATGGACTCACTTGATAGATTGAAGAAGGTGGGACGAAAACCGAGCAAAACTTTGACTTGAGAAAGCTGATCTCTCGGGATTCTTGGGACTCTCGGGAGCGTAAAACCTTCCTTCGGAACTTGGATGAGAAGATCGGGGCTTCGGGATGGTTTCGGGAGTTTAAACGCAGAGCTTCGGCACGAGAAAGAGAAGAAATGAGCACCTAAACCTGAAACCATCGGCTCCTATTTATAGCCCTATTTTGGGCGCCACGTCATGGTCTTCTTCACCACGTCGTGGTGTTGATCCTATCCTTTCCATGGACGAGATGTCTGCTGACAACCCTGGCACCCATCATTCACATTACCACGTCGTGGCCTTCTGACAGCACGTCGTGGTCAGCCTGACAGCCTCGGATTTTGTGTCTCGAACTTGTAAAATCCGTAACTTCCGCGTACGAACTCTGTTTTCGAAGTTCTATATATGCACGCGTAGGTGAGACTATACTCTACAACTCTCGTTTAGACTTCGTCAGCTAATTTTGATTTATTTTTAATTAATTATTTTTAACAGGCCGGGACACGAAAACTCCGTTATAAATCCATAACTTCTTCATCCGACGTCCGTTTTCGTCAGACTTTTTACCGTTGCGCTACTATTGTTGAGATCTTCGATTCTCATTTAGGTCATGATGGCAAAAAGTCGCTCGATCTCTAATTCGAGTTTTTAGCTGTCTACAGCTATGTCCGAAACTTTGAAAAATCATAACTTCCTCATATGAAGTCAGATTTGGGCGTTCTTTTTATGTATGTTTACGGTTTTGGGATATCTACAACTTTCATTTAGATACCTAAGGATTAAATTTATTGTATTAAAACTTTGCGTTTTATGTTTAACAGTATTGACGGTTTTGCTGTGAAATTTAGGTTGGTCATAACTTATTCGTCATAACTCGGATTTTAGTGTTCTTTATATTTCTGAAACCTTAATACGATGTTTATCATTCTATGCAACCCAATAGAGACTTTGGAACATTTTATTTTTTTGATGCTAATTTCATTATATCAAAAGAGATTACAATTCTTAACTTTTCAGGTCATTACATTGATTCAAAATATCGGGTTGTCACAATAAATAATAACAAGATTATTCGTATTAGTGAATATGATCATGCTTATAGGATTAAGCATGATTCTAAATCATTGAAAAGTTTGATGAATGACAGAACGAATAAGAAGAATCAATGAAGGCAGAAAGATAAAAGTTTCTCCAATCTAAGAAGAAGGGAGAGTACTTTTGTATCATGTTTATGATCGTCATGGTAATTATAGAACCATATCTCAAATTGATCCTCTAAGATACATTAGTGCTTTTGTGAGACTAATAAGAGGAATTGAAAATTATAGAAATGGTTTAAATCAAAAGACCGATCATACTTCGTTCCCAAGAATCAAGACTGTGACATTGAGTGACACGTCTTTCATAGGTTAGTAACACTTATCAAATGAGGAATAGAGAAAGTCTTCTTATTTCTACACATTTGAAATCAATAAGTTGTGATGTCTTGAAAAGGATAAAGACCAACTAGAACCGAATAAGAAAAGTGTTAGTCTTGATATAGACACGCACTAACTCTTGGATATTTGTTTTTGTCAAGAAATGTTTCTTGATAAGAGAATCTAATATGTCAAGAGGTCAGTGGGAGTCTAAAGATCTTTAAAAAATTTCAAGAACAAATCAAGAAGTAAACCTATTAAACACTAGCACACGACTTGAGGATTGTAACCTATCGTGTTGACAAAATTTTATTTTTGTGCCAATCCAGTTGAGTGATTATGCATATGAGTTCCGCGAGTTCTCATTTGAATGCATAAGGGCAAACACCTTGATCAATGAAAGTACATTGACTGGCATATGTGAGCTGCTAAATAACTTGGAAGCGTGGGACCCTTGATGGCAAGAAATTAAGAATGAACAAGTTCTGTCCATAAGAGTTTGAATTTGTCACAAACATTATCCTATGATTATGGTTATGACAAATTCACATGGATAGAAACACATGCACCATAAAATCTAAGTGTCATAAGGTTTCTCTCCTTCATGAAAATGATTGTGAGGAAACGCTTTCACTAAGAGAGATTTTAAGGAGATAGCGATTATGTAAATTGCATTCTCAAATTCGATTATGATTACGGCATCCCTCTTCATAGTTCGAATTGTGAGATTTGGCAATTAGTCTGAACATTTGGGACTTAGTAATATAAGTTCTGAAGTAGTTTAGACACACATGTGAGCTGTCTAAAGAAATGTGTGTGAGTTTCAGAAGCTTAGATAAAAGGCTTATCGAAGCACATGTTATTGGAATAATGAACTTTGGAAGTCAATAAGTATTGTCTTCTAGAAGTCCAACTGTTTTCTGAATACGTGTCAAAGCTAGTGGGAGTATAAATGTTATGCTGGAATAGATATAATCATCATGTTAGTGGGAGCATGATTATTATTATTTTAAGTATTGCAAGTTGGCAATATTAATTATAGAAAAACAAAAGTTTCACTTTGCAAAGTTGCAAGGGTTGAAAAGTTATTTTTGCCATAATTAAGAGATAGAATGTTGTACTTCGTTTCCAATCTAAAAGCTTAGATCGAGAAATTTTAATTGAATTTTGTCAAGGATATATTTATTATTTGCATTCTCAAAGTTCGATTATGATTACGACATCCCTCTTCATAGTTCGAATTTTGAGAACACAGCAAATAGAAATATTATGGCAATATTATAGGAAGAAACTGGTAAAGTATCACGTTTTTCATTATGATTCGTATCCCACACGTGTCGGGTATAGGATCGATTGCATATGCTGTAATATTCGACCGTTCTAAAATTTTCCAAATGCCCAGGGCATTTAAAAAAAAGGAATAGAACCGGATTTGACTAAAATAATTAAACAACTATCAAGGACAATCTAAGGTTCGCCAAGGATTGGTCGCTTGTGGACAGTTGGAAGTATAGTCATGGATGGACCATATTGACATTATTATGAATAGATAAGACTCTATTTAGAATGAGTTGTCATATGGAAAATATGGAAATGTTTCCTTATTGGGAGTTGGACGTTAAGAATATATGTCTAGATTAGAAACTTTTATGCAGGAAGGATGTTCAAACGAATGTACTTTGAATGTGAGACTTCATGACTATGGAATTGTCTTGTAACAATATCCAATAGAGCACTTTGTAATTTCATTGGCAAAGTCTTGGTGACTCTGGCGCTCTGATATTACGAAAGGAGCGTTGCATAAAATGTTAGAATCTAACATATTCTATAAGTGGCAAGAATTTGGTATTCTCACACTTGTGGTAAGGATTGGGAATTATGAAATGAGTGTGATTGAAAATGTTATTCAATTATACTATTTCATAAAGTAAGGACCATAAGTAAACATAGTGTGCATGCTAAGAGCATGGGACAATTGTCGTTATAATTCAAGTAAGAAGTTGATTACCCGAAACAACAAATAATGAGTAATCAATATGGTGATTAAATAAAAGTGTTTTATTTATGTTAGAATCTACTTCCAAAGTATGAACGACTGTGGAGAGTTTGAGGCCATATAGTATTAGTATTATTCTTATGTTTCACTTTGCATGTTTTGACTTTCCGAATAATAAGATTATTCAAACCCTCCACAGTCGCTCATACTTTGGAAGTAGGTATGAAAGAAGACTGTCATGAATCTGTCCGTAGATTGTCTAAAGTGTTTAGACATAGCACAAGTTTGCTGCAGAGTTCATGAGTGCTACTATAAGATTAGAGTATTGGATTAAACCCACGCTCACTTGGATCGCTTCATGGATTTTATCACGAGTGATTGGTGAGACGATAATATCTTATATTCTTGAAACAGAGATGTGTGAGTTGTATATTGCAAATCGGTTGCACATTAATAATATGTAAACGCACTAGTAACTTGGTGTTATAAAACATATTGTTGTGTGTGATTTGGTGAGTGAGTCCAAGTGAGCATTGAATCGATGTTTATCCGTTCCTTTTATCCAAAGTGGGATAAAAGCGATATCTGTGAGCCCCTCGATGATTTAGTGATGACACCCTAAGCGCTTGGCCAAGCTGGGACTAAGTTGATGTGTTCAATTGTAGTCTGTTGTCAGTTGTCATAAATCGGAAGTCGGGAAACAACATATAGACATAGAGAATGATTTAAATCCATGTCTCAGTCTGTACGATATCTAGAATGGAGGAATATATGATCCCTTATCTAAAGGACAGGTTACTGATAAGATCAGAGTTCGACAACGTCTTTGAGAGCTACAATTGCTAATCGGATTCCAAAGTCATACTTGTAAATTTAGTTATTAGACTTATCCAAGTGGGAGACTGTTGGATTAGTGTCTAAGCCCATAACTATATTTGGTATGTACTTGACCCGGTTGTGCATGGTCCTTTTGGGTTGCGTTCACCAAAACAACTTGATAGGATGATTTATGGAGAAAGAGGATTAATTATGATTCATTAATATATTATTAGAATAATATATTAATAAGAGAAATCATATTATTGAATTAATATTAGTCATAGATTAATTAAGAATTAATTTGGTGACTAAAAGAGATTAATTGAAGAAAGGGGACTTAAACTGTCAAATGTGTGATAGTTGAATTTTGGGCTGGGAAACCTAATGGATCAAAGGGGTGAACGAAATTATGATGGGAGGCCATCATATTTTCGTCCATGGCCTTATTCCAGAAGGTTCCATGGGTTGCTTAGAGTTTAAGCTGTCCATTAGGGTTTTGACTGAAACCCTAACTGCCCACAGTATAAATAAAACCCTTAGGCTACATGAATCGGCTAACCCTATTCCTAAGAGCTATAGAGCCGATTTCAAGAAGCATCCAACCTCTCTCCAAGATCATTCTTTTGCTATTGGTGTTTGTAAGCCATTAGAGGAGTGACACTTGTGACTCTAAGCTCCAAAGACAAGAAGATTCAAGCCATTGAAGAAAAGGTAATCATCTAGATCTGTTTGATTATGTCCAATTCGAAATATATAACCAGATCTAGGGTTTCTAAGTCTTGGATGAATTGCATGTACAATAGAGAAACCTAGATCCAAGCATTAGGGTTTTGCATGAGCACATAGGATGTTCTTTTGGCTTAAAACCCATCACATATTTCCTCACTTATTCTATTTTGAGATCTGTTGTGCTTATTCCGTGTTATATATATAGGTACTTTTCATGTGAGTTTTGTACCTGCTTTGGTGTTATTTGACTCGGGTGCGAGTCGATCCTTCGTGTCTTTAGCTTTTAGTCGTCACATCAATGTCAGGCGTGAGGCGTTGAGTCGACCTTTAACGGTTTCTATAGCCGACGAGCATGCGGTTTTTGCTACTGATGTATTTCGAGGATGTGTACTAGAGATTTTTGGTGTTGAGTTCCCAATAGATCTGGTGTCGATAGCCATGGGTGATGTCTGTGTCATAGTGGGCATGGATTGGTTGAGTCGGTTTGGAGCTGTGATCGACTGTGAGCGCCAGATGGTGACCTTACGAGACCCTAGTAGGGGAGTGCTTACGGTGTATGGCGAGGGTACCAGATATGGATCAGCTTTCTGCTCTGCTGCCAGAGCGAGACAGATTCTACAACAGGGTTGTATGGGCTTTTTGGTGTATGTGTTGGATACGCGGGTTGCTTCTGGGAGACCGAGTTCTATCTTCGAGGTTCCGATAGTGTGAGAGTTTCTGGATGTTTTTCCGGAGGAGTTGCTGGGAGTGCCTCCCGAGAGGCAGGTGGAGTTCCAGATTGATTTGGTTCCGGGTGCGGCGCCGATTGCCAAGGCACCTTATCGCCTTGCGCCGCCATAGATGCAAGAGTTGTCCTCACAGCTCCAAGAGATGCTGGGGAAGGGGTTCGTCAGACCGAGTAGCTCTCTGTGGGGAGCTCCGATCCTTTTTGTCAAGAAAAATGATGGTTCACATCGAATGTGCATTGATTACCGGGAGTTGAACAAGCTGACGGTCAAGACCCATTATCCACTTCCGAGGATCGACGATTTATTCGATCAGTTGTAGGGTGCATCTTGGTTCTCCAAGATTGATTTGAGATCTGGATATCATCAGATGAGAGTTCGCGAGGAGGATATTCAGAAGACGACCTTTAGGACTCATTATGGGCACTACGAGTTTGTGGTGATGCCTTTCGGGCTCACCAACACACCGACGACGTTCATGGACCTCATGAACTGGGTGTGCAGGCCTATGTTGGATCGATCGGTGATCATGTTCATTGATGGTATTTTGGTGTATTCGAGAACCAGAGAGCAGCACGAGGAGCGTCTTAGAGAGATTCTTGGAGTATTGAGGTTGGAGATGCTTTATGCCAAATTCTCCAAGTGCGATTTCTGGTTACGAGAGGTCCAGTTCCTGGGGCATCTCATAAGTCATAATGGAATATTGGTCAACCCGGCCAAGATTGAGGCAGTTATGAGATGGGAAGTGTCGAGATCTCCCTCCGAGATCAGGAGTTTTCTGGGTTTGGCCGGCTACTATCGGAGATTTATCAGCGATTTCTCCAAGATTGTTGTTCCTCCTACGAGATTGACCAGGAAGGGTGTTACTTTTTCCTGGGGGCCCGAGCAGCAAGCCTCATTCAAGACTCTTCGCCAGAGATTGTGCGAAGCTCCAGTGTTAGCCCTTCCCACGGGAGTGGAAGACTTTGTAGTCTACTGTGATGCATCTATATCAGGATTGGGTGCGGTGTTGATGCAGAGGGGGCATATGATAGCATATGCATCAAGGCAGCTAAAGCCTCATGAGACGAGGTATCCCAGCCACGATTTGGAGTTGGGGGCGGCGGTGTTCGCCCTGAAGATCTGGCGCCACTATCTATATGGAGTCTGGTGCACCATATACACAGACCATAAGAGTCTGAAGTACCTTATGGATCAACCCAACCTGAATATGAGGCAGAGGAGGTGGTTAGATGTAGTGAAAGACTACGACTGCGAAATCTTATATCACCCAGGCAAGACTAATGTGGTAGCCGATGCCTTGAGCCGTAGAGCAGAGAGTGCTCCGATTTGAGACGTGTGCATGAGGATGACGGTGATGACTCCAGTCCTAGATACCATTCGAGAGGCCCAGGTGGAGGCCGTGAGACCGGAGAACCGCAAGAACGAGCGGGTGATTGGGCAGGTTTCTAAGTTTGAGACGGATAGTCGTGGGCTTATGACTTTCCGTGGGCGGATTTTGGTGCCCTATACAGGTGGAGCTCGGCGTATACTGATCAAGGAGGCACATAGATCGAGATTATCGATCCATTCAGGAGCCACTAAGATGTATCTGGATCTGAAGAGAGATTACTGGTGGCCCTGTATGAAAAGGGATGTGTCATGGGTTGTTGAGAGGTGCTTGACATGTCGCCGGGTTAAGGCGGAGCACCAGCGTCCGCATGGTTTGTTTCAACCTTTAGAGTTTCCCCAGTGGAAGTGGGAACAAATTTCCATGGATTTTATCACCAAGCTACCGAGAACCGCGCGAGGTGTCGACACGATACGGGTGATTGTGGACCGGTTGACAAAGAGTGCTCACTTCCTTGCTATCAGTGAGAGCTCTTCTGTAGAGAAATTGGCTGAGATTTATTTGAGAGAGGTGGTGGCAAGGCATGGAGCGCCGACATCGATAGTGTTACATCGGGATGTGCGTTTTACTTCCAGGTTCTAGAAGAATTTCATGAGGAGTTGGGTACCCGATTGCACTTCAACACCGCATACCACCCACAGACAGACGGGCAGAGTGAGCGGACGATTCAGACGCTGGAGGACATGCTGTGTGCATGTGTTATGGACTTCGGAGGAAGTTGGGATACTTATTTTCCCTTGGCTGAGTTTTCGTATAACAACAGCCATCATTCCAGTATTGGCATGCCTCCCTTTGAGCTTTTATATGGGAGGGGGTTTCAGAATCCCATCTGTTGGGGAGAGGTAGGGCAGAGGATGATGGGTAGCACTGAGATAGTGCTCAAGACGACTGAGCAGATTCAGCAGGTCAGACAGAGGTTACTGACAGCCCAGAGTCGCCAGAAGAGTTGCGCAGACCGGCGATGATCCGAGCTGGAGTTCCAGGTTGGAGATTTTGTCCTCCTGAAGGTATCCCCGTGGAAAGGGGTGATTCGATTCAGGAAGCAGGGAAAGTTAGGCCCCAAATATATCAGTCCTTTCAGAGTGTCTGCCAGAGTGGGGAAGGTAGCTTACCGGTTGGAACTACCTGCAGAGTTGAGCCAGATTCATAACACCTTCCATGTGTCCCAGTTGAGGAACTATGTATCCGATGAGACGGAAGTGGTACCCTTAGATGACATTCAGGTGGATGCTAGCCTGAATTACATTGAGAGACCAATAGCAATTTTGGACCGGAAGGTTAAGACCCTGAGGAACAAAGAGGTGTGACCGGTTAAGGTGCAGTGGGAGCACCACAAGGGATCCGAGTAGACTTGGGAGCCAGAGTTCGAGATGCGCGAGCAGTACCCAAAGCTGTTTCCGGAGCATGACTTTGAGGGCGAAGTCTGATTCTAGTGGGGGAGAGTTGTAACATCCCGACTCCCAGGTATAATACTTATACATATTTATTTTCTAGTTAACTGAGTGACTCGCCGAGTTGGATGCCCAACTCGTCGAGTAAAAGCAGGATTGGCCACGTGGGTTTAATGACCAACTCGACGAGTCAGAGAGCCGACTCGCCGAGTTGGCACTGTGTGAGGAAACCCTAAATCTCTGGGTTTATGTCTTATTTAAAGGGCCTTAAGCCCTCATTTCCGCCTCACCAGCCACCCAACTCCCCTGTGAAGAACCCTAATCGAGTTTTAGCTTGTTGTGTGAGAAGGAGAGGCTGTCTTGAGTATTTTGGTGAAACTTGAGAGAAGAAGAGGAAAGAATTAAGGCTTGGAGCAAGGAGAGACGTTTGGATCTAGAGGTTCTCTGTGGATAGCTTCTGTTTGAGGTAAAAAGATGCTATCTTGATCATTTTTCTTGTGAGATCTTAGTTTGGGGAGTTCTAAGGTTTTTCCCCATCCTTCTTGTGTTATTGAGTCCCTTGAGCATGTCTTGAGGTTGAAACCTCATATCTGGATTGTAGGAGGTCTTATGAGTCCAAAGACCCAAGCTTTATGGAGCTAGAGGCAAGCCTATGAGCACCAAACCCTTGATGGGAGCTTGTATTGGCATTATTGAGCAAATATGCCATGCATGAACGTAAACAGAAGAACTCTGTAATGGCGGGGAAGGCTTTCGCCTCGAATCCAAATGATTTCTCTATCTTTTCTTAAGAGATTTCTAGTTAGGACTTGATCGAGGGATCAAGGAGAAATGCTATAAGTCAAAGTCAACTTCGTTCACCACTACGTTCTTTCAGAACCGCTCCGTGGGCTTCCCTGAAAGCTAAGATGTGGAATAGCGCTAACAAGTCCCACATAGAGATGAGAAGTGGGGGAAAGAGTGAAATTACAATCTCTTCCTTGAAAGACCACTCTTTCGTCTAAGGATGCCTAACCTCTGGACCGATCATTCGGGGGGGGGGGGGGACACTGCGAGATGGGTATGTCCTCAGCCCGTATGAAGTCCTTCGATTTCGGAGCCTCAATTCCTCTGTCACTCACGGTGAAAGCTAAGAGCTTTCTCGAAGACAACCTTTACTTTATAGTATCAAAGCTTTATGTGACATTCGAGCCTTGGGAGACTAGATCTAGAATTTGAAGTGGTAGATCTGCCTTAAAAAATGGGAATACAGACTGAATGGAGTCGCCGATTCAGGGGGCTAACTTGATGAGTCAGCTAGGGTTTTTCCCCGATGAGTCTGGACATGAGTAACTCGACGAGTTGATGAGACAACTCGATGAGTTAGGTTTGGTTTTCGCGACCTTTCTGAAAGAACAAGGGGACTCGACGAGTCACATAGGTGCACTCAACGAGTCGGGTCAACATGGACTGTTGACTCGAGTGTTGACTTCTGTTGACTTTAGGGTTGGTCAAGATAGAGAATAGGGAGACCATGGAGGGGTAAAATGGTCTTTTATCCATTCCAAGAGATTTAAAGAGAGGAAATAGCTTGGTTTATTTAGAGTTGTGATTTAAGTGTTAATTAGAGATAATTATCGTATGTGTTAGGCGGAGACTAGATCGGTGTTTCCTGTACGAGATTCATTTGCTTGCTTACGAGGTGAGTCTTCTCACTATACTTACTATGAGTGGTATTTGTGTGACCGGAGGGTCTTTTATGCTATTATTGAGTATTGTTTTATCATGCATTATGTCTTTGTGATTTATGTTGTGTATTATGCTGAGCTTTACTGAGTTACGACCGGAGGGTCCACCCGAGTTGTAGGACCGGAGGGTCCCACTGAGACACATTGACCGCAGGGTCTTATTTAAGTCATAGCCATGAGAGGCTAATGAGATGTGTGGTATTTTGGGGAACTCAGTAAGCTTCGTGCTTACCGTGTTATGTGATATGTGTTAAAGGTACTTCTCAGGATCGCGGGAAGGCGCCGGCTTGATTGTACACACACTTGAGATAGAGTTCATATTTTGTGGATCCTGGATTTTATCAAACGATTTATGATATTTGTGTTTTGACAATTTTACACTTGTGGTTTTTGGTAATGTGATAATGAGAATTATGTATTTTAAAAATGAAAAGTTTGTTTGAAAATTTATGGTGTTACACTTTAGAGAGCTTGGAAATTTACAAACCCTTCACATAATATTTTTTTACCAATTATAAATAGAGAACTTATATAAACAACAATAAATTGATAAAAAAAATACTATTAGACCCATAAATAAGTAAATTGAGAAAAAATAAAAAATAAAAACTCTCATATTATGGAGATATAATGAGTTTTTTCATGAACGAGTTATACAAAAAATCTCTTTTATTGTGGATTATTTAAGAAAGATGATGTCTGAGTATGAATTTGTGTGCGAATGAGATCAGATTTGTAGGTTACAGAGTCAACACATGATATGGTGAGAGGTAAGTTCAAATGTCTTCTTGGAATGGTTTGAAACTAGGATGTTACTTAGGTTATAGATGTTAGGTACCAGAGAAGCTTTGGAGTTTCCACACAGCATATTAAGGGAGTTCACCTAGGAATATGAGATTATATTTAAGGTACATTCGACAAGAAACAAATGTAGATAATAAAACTAAAATGGAGAATGAAAATGAAGAGAAAGTGAATGAAGCTTGAGAGAGAATCAGAATGAACGTAGTATCCATCGAAGAAATGTACCACAAAATCACTTATTTTGTTTGGTTGTAGTAAGTCTATCAAACATACATCCCCCAAAGGGGTTCGATGGTTAACATGGAGATCGAGCATGCACACCACGCTCAGAATAACTCAGGCGTCGAGCTGGAGAAGATCAAGTGGACATGCTGTAGGATTAGATGTCTAATCCCATAACTATAATTGGTATATACTTGAAATGATAGTAGCAGAGTCATTTTGGGTTGCCCTCAAAACTAGCAACTAGACAAGATGACTTTTGAAGAGAGAGGTTGAATTTTTTATTTGATTAATAAATTGAAATAAATCATTTGTTAATATATTATGAGAATAATATATTAATTTTAAATAGCAATATTGAATTAATATTTAATCAGAAATTAATTGAAATTAATTTTGGGATTAAAAGAATTAATTAAAAGTGCAAATTGTTGAAGTGTAATTGTTCAATGGTTGAGCAAAAGGTTCCAGAACCTTCCTAGGGAAGGAGGTGGACGGTTTTCATATGGATAATCTAGGGTTTCTAGATTATCCCATGTGGATACATAAGGAGCTGGATAATTACCAATTTGAAATATTAATATTATATTCAGATTAGGGTTGTCCAGTGCATCCTTAGCTCCCCTTTCCTCTCTCCTCTCTCATCATCTTGCTAGTGCTGGGTGTGATCTATTAGAGGCACGACATTTGTGGTGCTTGCTCTCTAAGCTTCAACAATACAAGGGTTCTTGTTATTCTTCAATAACAATCAAAGGTATGTATTCTAACCCTAGTTATTAATTTCGAAATTAGTATATGCTTCCTAGGGTTTTCCATTTGATGTTCAAAAGTTGTATGTTCAATTAGAGAAAACATAGATCAAGAATTAGAGTTGCATGGACACATAGTTTTTTGTTTGTTATGCTCAAAACCCATTAGTAGTATCAGAGCCTTGACTTGTTTTCTATTGAATGGATTGGAATTGTTTGAATTTGATCAATTAGGGTTTATGACAATTAAACCCTTTTGGAGTTAGGGATTTTCGATTTTAGGGTTTTCTTGAACCCTAAGTTTCAAAAATTAGGAAAGGGTTTTAACCCTTTCCCTTACGGCCTTACCCTACAGCTTTTTATTTTATGGTTTCCTTAACCCTTTAGGTTTTGAAAATGGCAAGGATTGAAATCCTTGCCTTCCTCCCCAAGATAAGCCATTTTCGAAAATCCTAGGGTTTTGGTTGGGTTATCTTATTTTTGGTAATTATCTATTTACTTGTTTAATTGGATAATTATAAAAAAAAAAAAAATTATCCCTCCCATGATTTTCGAAAATTAAGGGGAGAGGATTAGGGTTAAATTATCTTGATTAATTTAATTGGATAATCCTCAAATTGATTTAATAAATTAATTAAATGTTCAATTAATGGATAATTATTAAATCATATGGTTTAATTTTAAATTTAAATGTTTTAATTTTCGAAATTTAGTAATTAAACCTAGTATTTTGAAATATTTAAAATACACCTTATACTATATGTAAAATTAAATGTTTAATATTTACTATATGTATAAGACTAAGTCAGTCAAACCGCTAGTACGCCTCATTCACGAAACCGATCTATAAGGGTGGTATAAGAAAACTGCCTATAAAATGATAGTTAAATGGGTGTCCACTCTCACCTACCGCTTTCTTAATTGGTGGAGGGTCGTTAGCCGAACGGGTTTGATAGGACAAATAATCCTCATTAATAAGTATAATGAATTATAAAGTAACTAAATTCTTTTCTATAAAATTCTCAATCTTAGTTACTTTAGGAAAAATGTGAATTTGTATGCTAACCAATGAAATTGCACATTTCACTTAATTAGTCGTTAGTGGAGCGTGTGTGGTTAACCGACACACTAATAGGGACTAATAAAGGGTAGCAATGGGTGTCTCGTAAATTATTATTGATTAATGGAGTGTGTGTGGCTAACCGGCACATTAAAATGAGATGATAAATGACATCGAGAGTACCAAGCTAATTTGCATGGTTATTCACATCTTGTTTGTGATCCTCGGTATCCCAGTCAAAAATCAAAGAGCATAATCGAGATTAAACATGTCATTGTATAGTTCAATGAATCTCAAAAGATCTAGGAGTTTCATGAGATTTAAATTGGTAAAAGCTTTACCTACCTAAAATAGATTTGAATTTGATTACGACATCCCTCTTAAATGTTCGAATTGAAAATATGGATCCTAGCCTTAATTTAAATTTATGGGTTAATAATTAAGGATTAAAATCAACTAACTTGAATTCTCTTTTCTCCTATTATAGATGTCAAGTCAAGACAACAATGGTCTTCCTTGTTCTTTGGGAATTGGTTTTCCTCTTCCTTCTGAAGTTGGTCTTCCACATTCTGATCAAGTGAAAGTATGTTCCCTTCTTCGAGCAATGGTGGAACTGGACGTCATGCTTCTACAACTCTTCCTCCTCCTCCTCAAGTAACTCTCCCCATGTTTAAAGTCGAAAGATACGAAACTAATCAAGCCCTATTGGCATGTAAAAATCAAGATGGAAAATTTGTGTGTGCGCATGTTCTGAAAATGAAATCGCACATTGACAAATTGGATAGAATGGGTGTCGTTTTCCCAAGGGTGCAGACCATTGATTTGGTTCTACTCTCACTTCCTAAGTCATATAGCCAGTTCATTGAGAACGTTTATATGAGCAACCACGACGTGACCCTAATTGATCTGACACATATGTTGATTGTTGCTGAAGCAGAAATGCTTAATAGCACAGGTGAAGCAAAAGTGTGTGAAGGATCTAATTCCAAAGTTTCTATGGACATTGACAATGGTGAAAATGGTGGTCCAGAAAAGATTTCTCTTCCCAATGGAAAGGGATCGGCCAAGGTCAAACTGTTTGATCGTATGGTAAAGAGAAAGGCTAGTTATGAGATAGTTCCATGTGTTAACCCTAAAAAGTAAATATGTTTTTATTGCAAATTGAAGGGAAATTGGTTGCGAAGCTGCCTAGACTACCTGAAAGATCTTAGAGATGGTAAAGTCAAGTCGTGTGACTCTACTTCAGGTACATCCTTTATCTAACTTCATTATTTTAACAAGTTCCTATTCATAGATTCTTAATACATGATGTGATGATCACATTTTGAAGGTTGTGCAGAATCTAAGAGGAAGAAGGAAGCTTGAGAAGAGTGAACTGAATCTGATCATAAGATATGGACTTCGGCCGCATGGTTCGATGATCAGATTTTGGAAGCTACTACTTAGGAGTTATGATAATTTAATAGATTGCTTAGGAAATGTCTAGAAACATATTTTTCATTTTATGCATTGTAAGGACAAGTTTCAATTTTTTCGTTTATTATCAATAAAAGTGAAATTTATGTTTATATAGTTTTACTTTATATTTCCTTGCAAAGGCATTTGTGAAAGTTTTGGTTGCATTTCTATTATTAGCAATATTAATTGTGGATTTGATTCGGTTGTGGTATTGTCATAATTAACCAAGTGAAAAGGAATTCTCATCGCCCAAGTTTCAATTGGATAAATACTTGGTGTCATGCAATTTGAATTGTGTGATGTATGAGAATCTTGATCATTTAAAAATTATGACTAATTCATTGATCACATATTTATGTGAGTCAAAGTGAAGGACTAATGGATCTAGTACATGTTGATATAGACTAGTCAGATCCACTACAAAGGATGATAACTCTATTCGTCATAATTTGCTGAGGTTTCAGTAAATATGGTTGTGTTTACAAGATTAAGCATAATTTTGATGCTTTAAAAACGTACAAAGAGTATCAAAACGAATAAGAAGAATCTATTAGGCAGAAAGATAAAAGTTTTTCCAATCTGAAAGGAAAGGAGAGTACTTTAGTATCATGTTTTATGATCATCTTAATGATTGTGGAACTAAATCACAATTGATCATCAAAGAACATCTTGGTGCAATTGTATGCCTAAGAAGAGGAATCAGATATTGTTGAAATGGTTCAAATCAAGAAATGAGTCATACTTCGTTTCCAATCAAGTTTTAGAATCATACTCTAGTAACTATGAATCATATCTTGAAACTTATTTCGAACTAAAGAGGTTTATAACACCTCATGAAATGTGGAGTAATAATGTTTTCTTACTCTAGCACATTTGGAATTGGTAATTATGATGTTTTCGTTAAAACAGAGGATAAACTAAGACCAATTCAATGAAGTGTGTTTCTTGTCGAGAATTCAAACTAACTTTTTAATATTTGTTTTTTAGCTCGTCAAGGAATGTTCCTTAAGAGAGAAAATTATATGTCAAGAAGTCAGTGGGAGTCTTATTGATCTTGAAAAAGTTTCAAGAGTCAATCGAGAACAAAATGTTAGGGTGCAAAGTCACTCTTGGATGTATTTGTGCTTTACTCCTTTGTATGTGTAAATGAGTTGTCTTTCCTATAAATAGGAAATGAGTGACACTCATATTTAGAATGATCATTTTGGAGTGTTAGACTAGAGAGAGAAAATTTGTACAAACCCATTTGTATATCCTTTCTAGATCTAATATGAGCTGACACAGATTTATTTACTCCTTGTGTTCTTGAGTTTACATGATGATTCACTAGATCTTTTTTAATTCCGCACATGCCATCATAATCAACATCACTACAATTGGTATCAGAGCGGATGTTCTTGATTCAATCAAGAATTGATCCATGATGGCAATCTTGATTTGGTGATTCATTTTTTGATCTTTAATCTTCGTGATTTAGAGAGTTTTTGGATTCTAGAAATCGAATTCATCTTTGATTCTATTCAAAATTCGATTTTCTTCACTAGAATTCAAGTGATTTTTACTTTCTCTCTCTAGAAAACCCATTCAAAATCACTTTCTCTCTCTAGAAATTTTCAAGGTTTTGTGATCATGGTGGATTTGCCATATGATTCTTGGATTGTGATCATTGAAGATATCAAATACAAAGTCAATGAAGATTAATTTTATGGGTTGGTGTTAAGCAAATTGATTTCATGGGGTAATATGGTTTCTTATGGAGATTTGAAGGATGATAATGGAAGCTTGATTTTTCAACCACTTTGTAAGATTGTATGGTTGAATAAAATTGCCTTGTCCATATTAGTCCGTAGTAGAAATCAAAAGGAAGGAGAAGCAAGAGATTTGTTTAATAAGAAATACATTTCTCTAATTGAAAACCCAAATGATCTTCGTGCTCTTAAGTTTGTTGAAGTTCTTGACAATGGAGTTCAATGTGATGTTCTTGATGTTCAAGAAAAAGGAGTTCAAGTTGATTCTCATGATGAAAAAGTTTTTTGATCGATTGGAGTTCAAACCGATGATATTTTGTGTTTTTGTGATTCGTTTGAAGGAATGATTCCTTATCGGTAGCCGGTGATCCAAGAAAATCACAAGTATCAAACTCCAAAAGATTTGATTTAAACTCATAAAGTTGAAGTTATGGGAAGTGGGTTTGTTCATGAAATCAAGTCTTCAAGATGCAAAAAGATGAGAAAGAAAAAGAAGAAGAAGATTAAACGGAAGAACAAGCGGGTTTATTCACAAAAATCGTCAAATGTTGTTGTAAATCCGAAATCCGTGACACAAATTTGGGTTCCAAAGAAACAATATCCAAGTGTTGCATTGAATTTGAAGTAAAAACCCAAAAGTGTTGTTGGTTCTTATGAAGATGTTCTTGGTTTGATGAAGAACACGAAGAATAAGTTGTACAACACGCATAATGGGTGGTACAATGTTCAAATTAGAGATTTTCTCGTTCCAACAAAAGAACCAAGATCTTCTAAATTTGATTCGTTCGTTGAAAACGGAACTCGATTCGTCAAAAAAGTATCACAAATTCTCAAATGGATTCCAAAACGTCCATGATTTCGATTCGTATTTTGCGTTTTTCAATTTTTGATCGATTTACCTCATTGGATCAAATTAGTTTCAACCCCTTTGATTGATCCAATTATTTTTGTTTAGATCAAAATCCTAAAAATAAAAATCAAAATCATTTTTACTTCCATGTTCATGTGATCTGATATGTTACTGTTCATTTAATCAGATTGAGCCCAATCAATTAATCTGTTTACTGCTCATCGACCAATATTCAAGCCCATTCTAAATTCTCGATACTGTTCATCAATTCATTCTCTTGAGCCTAAATTCTGTCACTATTCATTTTAACACAAATCATAGATTATCGGTCCAAAAATGTGATGAATGAGATAAATAAGTCAAATTTTGACTTTGATGGTTGATACTTGACTCGTACGAATCTGAAATTAGAATCGAATTGAGTTTCTATTACCGATTCTTGTGGTCGTATTTGATTCACAGTTGTTTTGGATGATGTCGATTTTGACTAGATTTTTGATTGTTGGTTGATCGATGTCAATCATTGGTTTAGACTCGATGTCGAACTCAGTTGACGCTAATGACGATTTGACTATGTTCAATGAGTTTTGTATCCTAGTCGCAATCCGTTTTCATGGTTGATTATCCGTTGGAGTTAGAAATCGATTTTTGATTTTGGAATCAAACTTGTGTGGTTCTGTTCGCATAAAGGTTGATTCGAGAGTTGACTATCGACATTTCTTGAAGGAATCGTGTTTTGATTTTGTATTAAGTCAAATGTGTTGAAAAAGAAAACGAATTGGGAACGAAAGTTGTTTGTTTGGAGTTCAATTCATGTTTTGCAATTTCTGTTTGGAATCGAATTCAGATGGTCATAGACGAACAGTTGAAGGAATTTGATTTTGATTACGATGTAGTTGGAATCGTTTTGGGTTTGGGGAGTCAATAGTCAAAGCTGATTTTTAATGATAATGAAGAAATTGGAAGTTGATTTTGATTTCGAAGTCTAAGAATCGATTGATTTTTGATTTTGAGGTTGATGAACTGGAAAACGAACTGAAAAAACGAAGAGTTCGATTTTGGTGGTCAAGCTGAGTTTGATTTTAAGTATCGACTTGGGTGATTTTGATTTCGAAGGTATGTTAATGGAACGAGATGTACAATCGAATGGTTGATTTGTTGAAAGAGAAGACTTGGATTCGCTGGTCGATACTTGGGTTGATGTCGATTTTGGAGTCGATGTCTGAAGCCTTGGGGATCGAAGTGTGATGATTTGGTGTTGATGTTAAATGAAAAGCGATGAACGAAGTCTGTACTTGGAATCGAGATGTTGATTTTGGTCGATGGGTATTACTGAACATCGATGACCGATAGTCGCTACTTGGCTTCAAAGTCTTATTCGACTGGAGCACGGTGATTTGGGGAAGAACACAAAGAGTTTCAGTTTTCACCCCTGAACTTTCAACAAAATGGCAGAAAAGGTCCAGATTCGAAATGGGAATAAAAGTGATGATATAACCTGAATTTTCACATTGAGTCCCTGATGTTTCGAAATGTTGGCAAAAATAACCCATCTTCGAAATTGGGATAAAAATTATGAGAAATGGTGGAATTTATATTTCAGGCCCCTATAGTTGGTGCGAACTTACACTTTATGCCCAGTTTCGCAAATGGGGGAGTGTTTCGCATCTTAGACTGTTTTTGGCGCAACGGGTCCCTGCAGAATTCAGAAACTGACGATTTTTACACGGATTTTGGAAAATCTTGCAACTTTCACCCAAAAAGTCAAAAAATTTCACAAATTGGAAACTTTTTGAGGCTTTTTCGTGATTGTTTTTTCGTGCAAGATTTTTGGTTATTCATTTTTGGTACACATCAAGGGGGAGTATTGTTAAGTTTATTCCTCGGCCGCTTCTCACCCTTAATGGGTTTTATAATCATTTTTTGATTATAAAAAGGGCGAGAATGATGGGTTTTCAAAGCGGGTTTTCGGGTATTCATTTGCGGATTTGAAGACCGGTATTACTTCGAGGGGGAGTTTGGTGTTGATCGCGCGAGCTCGTTGGATATTGAAACCGGACATCCAATCCTAACTTTGAGGGGGATAATGTTAGGGTGCAAAGTCACTCTTGGATGTATTTGTGCTTTACTCCTTTGTATGTGTAAATGAGTTGTCTTTCCTATAAATAGGAAGTGAGTGACACTCATATTTAGAATGATCATTTTGGAGTGTTAGACTAGAGAGAGAAAATTTGTACAAACCCATTTGTATATCCTCTCTAGATCTAATATGAGCTGACACAGATTTATTTACTCATTGTGTTCTTGAGTTTACATGATGAGTCACTAGATCTTTTCTAATTCCGCACATGCCATCATAATCAACACCACTACACAAAACCTTTTAGTTATCACTAGCACACGACCTGAGGTCGATAACCTATCATGTTAAGTTGACACATTCTTGTTTCTGTGCACCTTCCATTTGGGTTGGCAGTGCTTATGAGTTATATGGTTCTCATTTGACTGCCAAGGCAAAACACGTTGGTCAGTGAGAGTAAATTGATCAATATGGGTGAGCTGCTAACAACATGGAAGCACTTGTAGGCCCTTGTGCTACAAGAGGGCAAGAAATTAAGAATAAGCAAAGTTCAGTCCATGAAAGGAAAACTAAATTGAGTTTGGTTTTGTCCTAAACCTTATCTTATGATTGTAGGTTGGAAATGATAGATTCACATGGATGGGAATGTATACACCATAAAGTCTAGGTGGCAAAAGGTTTCACTCTAATTCATGACAATGATTATGAGGAAACACTTTCGCTAGTAGATTTTAAAGATTTGAAAAATATCATTCTGGTTAGTAGTTGTATTAATTGCATTCTCAAATTTGAAATATGATTACGGCATCCCTTTTCATAGTTCGAATTGTGAGAAATGGCAAGGAATTGTTTTAACTTTCAGAGCATATAGCTATAAGTTCTGAATGTGCTTAAACACACACACATATGCTATCTAATTAAGGTGTATAAGCTTGAGAAGTCTAGTTGAAGACTTATTGAAGCATAGTGTATCAGAAATTTGTACTACTTTAGTAAGAAAGTCAAGAGTATTGATTTCTAGAAGTCCAGTTGATTTATGACTATATGCCAAAGCTAGTGGGAGCATAATTTTTGTGCTATTAGGAGCATAATTGTTATGCTAGTGGGATTATAATTGCTATGCTAAGTGTTGCAAGTTGGCAATACTATTTTTAGGAAACAAGTTTTTCAATTTGCAAGTTGAAATGTTTGGAAATTGTTTCACTATAGTAAAGTCTCAAGGGAGAGGGAACTCATACTTCGTTTCGAATCTAAAAGGTTTAGATTGTATAGTTTAAAAGAACTTAGTCTTGGACATGTATGTATATCTTGTTGAAATGGTTCAACATAAGAAATTCGATATATGGAAATATTATAGCAAGAGACTTATCAAATTTCAGGCCTTTATGTAAGACACTATGAATCAAGTCCCATATGCTTTGGATATAGGATTGATTACATATGCTATAATATTCATTTGTTCTGCTTTTTACAAATGCCTTGGGAATTGAGAGAGAAAAAGGACTAGAACTAGGTGTTACTAAAGTTGTTGAACAACTGTCAAGAACATTCTGAGGATTACCAGAGGATTGGTTGCTTGTGGACAATTAGAAGTAGAGTATTGGTTGGAAGGACCATAGTGACATGATTTAGATTGGGATGATTCTTAATCAAAATTGATGGTCATATGGGAATATGGAAATGTTTTCATAATTGGAGTTGATTAATAAAATCTACATGTGAGTCGGAAAATTAAATGCAAGAAAGGTGTTTAAGGAGTGTACCTTGAATTTGAGACTTCATCGTCATGGAATTGTTTTTTACTAACAAAGTTCCATTGGAACATTCTGTAATATTGTTGGCTAAGTCTATGTGACTTTAAAGCTTCGACATTACAAAAGTACAATGCATGTAAGGTTGGAATTCTAACACATTTAGTAGTGAAATGAGTTTGGATAGTGTCTAGTCGATCTGTTCACAAAGGAAGGACCATGGAGAGACATAGTATGCATGTTCATAACATGACATGAATGATTTTTAATTCAAGTGTTTAGTTGATTACTCGAAAAATTATACAATGTATAAAGTTTTAATTAATATGGTGATTAAATAATAATAGTTTTATTTATATTCAATAGTTTTGAGGCCATAGTTAATTAGGTTATTATTGTGTTTCATTTTGCATGTTTTACTTCCTGAATAATTTGATTATTCGATAATCCACAGTCGCTCGTACTTTTGGAAGCAAGTAGCAAATTAAGATTGTCATGAATATAATTGTAGATTGTCTATGGGGATTAGACATAATAATAACTTTACTGCAATGTTCATGAGTACTTGGACAATGGGGATTTGGAGTATTAGATAAACCCACGCTCATAGAATTACTTCATGGATTTTATCACGAGTAATTCTGAGACGATAATATCTTATATTCTTGAAACGGATATATATGAGTTGTTGTTTACAAGTCAGTTGTGCATTGATAATACGTAAACACATCATTAACTTGATGTTATAAAATGTATTGTTGTGCATGATTTGATAAGTAAATAGTACAAGCATATAATTCAAAGTTTATTCGTTCCTTTCGTACTAACGGGAAAAGCGATATCTTTGGGCCCCTCGATGATTTGATATCGACATCTAAAGTGCTTGGCCAAGCCTGGACTGAATTGATGAGTTCAATTGGTAGTCTGATTTCAGTTGTCATAAATCAGAAATCAGGAAACAAAATCTTGGACAATGAGATTGATTATAATCCACGTCTCATGTCTGTATGATATCTTGTAGGACGAAGGAATATTTGATCACTTATCTTAGGACATGTAACTGACTAGGTCAGAGTTCGACAACAGCTTTTGAGAGCTACAATTTGCTTATCAGTTTAGAAGTTATATTGGAAACTATAGTTATTAGACTTGTCCAAGTGGGAGACTGTTGGATTAGGTGTCTAAGCTCATAACTATAATTTGCATATACTTGAATTGATAGTAGCTTAGTCCTTTTGGGTTACCCTTATAACTAGCAACTAGACAAGATGACTTTTGGAGAGAGGTTGAATTTGTTATTTGATTAATAAATTGAAATAAATAATTTGTTAATATATTATGAGAATAATATATTAATTAGAAATAGCAATATTTAATTAATATTTAATCAGAAATTAATTGGAATTAATTTTGGGATTAAAAGAATTAATTAAAAGTGCAGATGGCTGAAGTGTAATTGTTCAATGGTTGAGCAAAGGGTTCCAGAACCTTCCTAGGGAAGGAGGTGGACGGTTTTCATATGGATAATCTAGGGTTTCTAGATTATCCCATGTGGATACATAAGGAGTTGGATAATTACCAATTTGAAATATTAATATTATATTCAGATTAGGGTTATATAGTGCATCCTAGCTGCACTATAAATAGGCCTCTACCCCTTAGGATTTTCGAAAACTTAAAAACCCTAGAGAGATAGCCAAAAATCCTTAGCTCCCCTCTCCCCTCTCCTCTATCATGCTCTTGCTAGTGTTGTGTGTGATCTATTAGAGGCACATCATTTGAGGTGCTTGCTCTCTAAGGTTCAACAACACAAGGGTTCTTGTTATTATTCAGTAACAATCAAAGGTATGTATTCTAACCCTAGTTATTAATTTTGAAATTAGTATATGCTTCCTAGGGTTTTCCATTTGATGTTCAAAAGTTGTATGTTCAATTAGAGAAAACATAGATCAAGAATTAGGGTTGCATGCACACATAGGTTTTTGTTTGTTATGCTCAAAACCCATCACATGCATCCTCCTTGTCCTTCATGTTCTTGATCTACGATGAAGCTTGGGGGTTCATGGGGGTGCCAGGGGACTCCATGCCCCTTAATGGTGAAGTGGTGGTCTTGGTGGTGTGGAAATGTTAGCAAAAAATTTTGAATAGCCTAAGCAATAAGATGAAATTAAAGAGTTTTTTATTATGTTTATAGTGGTGGGAATAGACTTTTCCATCTCTCATACCATTCACTCAATATTAGCGTCACATTTTTTTTCTTTCTTCACATTCCATCCCTAACCATCCTTATACCATGAAAAATATTATATCTTTCACCTCTCACCTTTTTTTTATTAAAATATTAAAATAACTAAAAAAATAAAAAAAACTAATAAAACTTATTAATCAAGCTTTGCATCTACAATGGTTTCAAGTTTTTTGATCTTCAAGATATATATTATTATAGTTGTTAATTGTGGCTTGAACATTTGGAGCATTCGCATTGTAACAACCTGTTATTTCGACTTTATGTAATAGTATATATATATATATATATATATATATATATATATATATATATATATATATATATATATATATATAACAAAGGGAAATTTGTGTATACTATGTACATTTACATATCAACCCTCAAAAAATGAAATGATAAACAAACTTGTTTGGGATAAACATAGTGGTAGAAATCGTGTCAAGGATTCCAAAAATAAAAAAAACGCCCAATTCCGAGTTATAACGAAGAAGTTATGACCTATCGAAAATCCACGACAAAACCGACAAAACACTGTTTAACGTAAAAAGTGAATTTTCAATAAAATGCTTTTTAACCTTCACTATCTAAATGAAAGTTATAGTATACGTTAAACCGAGGGTGTCCATAAAATTAACGCCAAAATCTGATTTCATATGAAGAAGTTATGATTTTTCTAAGATTCGACATAGCAGTACAGCTAAAAACTCGAAATAAAGATCGAGTGATTTTTAGCCGACACAACCTAAACGAGAATTGAAGATCTCGTCAATAGTAGTACAACGATAAAAAGACAGACGAAAATTGACGTCGGATGAAGAAGTTATGAATTTTTAACGGACTTTTCCTGTCCCGATATATTAAAAATATAACTTCAAAAATAAATTCAAAATTAGCCGACGGAATCTAATCGAAAGTTGTAGAGCATAGTCTCACCTACACATGGATATAAATAACGTCAAAGACGGAGCTCGTATGCAATAGTTATGAATTTTTGAAGTTGAATAAATGCGAGTACACCCAGCGTACTCGGAAACAAGGTCAAGAACCGGCCACGTCGACGTTCTGTTACCCCATCCTCGCATGCATGCCATGCAGGCTCACTAGCTCCAATGCGCAACCCATAGGCTGGGCACGTACGCTATGCCCAGCGTACGGGGAGACTTCAGCCTCCTATAAATAGAAACCGAAGCCTTCGGATTTTGGTACCATTTTCTATCCTCTCTCCTATATTTTCTCACTTTTAAACCTCTCGATACTACCCCGACGCCCCGGTGACATATCCAAGCTCAGAAGAAATCCCGAAGCTCCGAAATTCTCGAGAAGCTAACATCTTTCCAGTCGAAGTGTTGCCCGCGTAAAGCCCATTTTTTCATCAAATCGTCACTCTTACCAAGTACGTTCATACCCCCGTATTTTCATAGTTTTTACTGTTTTAAGGGGGGGGGGGGGGGTGGGGGGAATACAAGTCTAACACAAATAGTTTGTGTTGCAAACAAATGGTTTCTAAGTTCGTGTTAAAATGACATTAAGTCATCAAAAGTATTTCAAATGTTAAACTTCTTTTAAATGGTTTTATAAACTTATATTTTTCCCCATAAATCATATATATATATATATATATATATATATATATATATATATATATATATATATATATATATATATATATATATATATATAAGTAAGGTTTAAAAGGCTTAGGACTGATAGCTCACTTTAGTTCCTTTTCCTTGTTTGGATGTGGGATTATAAGTAATGGTTATTTGTCCAAATGTCATTTATTTTTTACTTATATATATATATATATATATATATATATATATATATATATATATATATATATATATATCTATTTATATATGTATATAAATATAAAAGTTAATTCGTTTAGTTCAAATACCCTTTGTAACATGTTGAGCAAGGGGTTGCATTCATGGATAGTTAATATTAATTCAGAAAATACATATAAATTATAATAGGTATAATTTATGATTCATAGAACATTAAATCACGATTCAATTATACTAAAATACACTGTTTTACAAGAACAAAGGTTTGATTCAAAACTAATCAAGAGTATACATCTTTCAAATACTAATTCAATGACATTCTATCAATTATTCATTTCAGAATGATTGGGTTTTTCATAACTATTATACATGTAACGTCTATATGCTTTTTATGAGTCATTTGATTCAGGTTGTTTAGTTCATTTAAACAACATAGTTAAAGTCCTGACATTATAACCAGAATCTCCAGTCGGGGATCGAAACAATGTGTGTATAGATCTATATTGGGATTGACAACCCCGCACTCAGACTGCTAGCTACAGTCAGACATACACGCCTACGAGTGACAGTTGTTATCAACAGTTTTAACGCATTCATAGCATTGAGGCAAGCCATCTAGTCTCAGTATGGTTATAATAACTCATTAAAAAGATATTAATAACAATACGTTAGTGTATAATAAACTTAAGTACAATTTCAAAGTACCAGTTTACCATGATACAGTTTTTACAGTATTACATCTCAGTATTCAATAAACAGTTGGTTAATCCAGGTACACTCTCACTTATACAGTTATACAAAAAGGAATTCAATAACAGAACATTGGTTTACAAATAGAACGGTTTTATGTGATTAAAACTACTTTTCAAATACAACAGTAAATATAGGATTTTCTGGAACAGTTTACATATTCAAGAAATAGAAAACTTATTTTCAAACATAAATACTTATGCATTCACTCAACTTTATGTTGATACTCTTTTCAAATTACTTGTATTCTCATGGAATCAGTAAACAGGTACTTCCCGAGTTTTTGAGAAGATGGAGCTATTTTTGAGTCATGTCTTTTTCTTTTGTATAACTATTTTGGTTTCAATATATAATGATTGAACACATGTAAATATTTATACTTTTTAAATACAATGGTTGTTTGTACTTTGATTACTACGATGCACGTGTTGTGATACTACAAATAAAGTCATCCACCCCCGGACGTTTCCACCGTCTGGTTTAGGGGTGTGACAGATTGGTATTAGAGCATTGTTTATAGTGAACTCAGTATATCAATTCATAAAAGATATACAAGCTATAAATACATTGGGGCTAAGAGCTCTGACTACAAGTATACTTTTTAAAAATTTAAGTATTTTTACAAGAAGTATATTAACACTCATACCTATATGTACAGTATCACGGTCATAAGAACTTAAAAGTATTTGGGTGTTGGAAACTGAAGTCAAACCTGGACAGTTATGTAATCATATCTGGGATTAATATAGCCTGATCAACTATATTGGTTTGAGATATGACCAACATCTGTTTGGGAGTGATGGTAGTGTTGCGACATGTCTAAAACTTACCAACTATACATATACAGCAGAACTCTAGAACAAAACATAAATTTAAAATACTATAGGAGTATTTTATGATACTATAGATGGAATAGTTTAACATCGATGTTTAATATTATGTGCTTTAGTTTTTCATGCACTTCTCATGTCCTTATTCTCGCACAGACACAATGGCCGGATTTCATTTACCAGGTGACCCTTACTTTCCAAACCACGGTAACGAAGGATGGATAGTAGAGGATCCGGAAGAGGATCCAGAAGAAATTATGGAAGAGGATCCAGAAGAGGAAGAAGAAGAGGAAGAAGAAGATGAAGATTCAGAGGGTACCGACACAGAACCCATGGTAATCAATCCCCCACCAGCCATCCCACCTCCCGCAGTCAGAAAAGGATATCAAGGACCAACACCAGTTTGGGGAGATCACATATATCACTGGAGCTGACAGTAGCGCCAGCGCCCACCTTATGGAATGTGCCGAGATTTCTACGACCTCAGTAACGGAGGATTAGCCGACAGGGCTCTTCCTGTCATTGTTCATCGTATAGCTCGCCAAACTGATCAGGCGAGGGTTTCGATAAACCGGATCCTGGAAGTCAATGCAACTACACAAATCAATGCTGCAGATATTCGTCGTCTGGACGAAATTCAAGATGAATCCCAAACCCACACCGAGGCACTGCAAAACCAAATGAATGCTGCCTTAGCGGAAATAAGAGATTTAAGGGAGCATCATACTACTTTGGAAAGACATCTAATGGAAACCAAACACCATGAAGTAGTGTCTAGTACTCGTCGCAGTACGCGACGCAAGTAGTGTTTATTCTACTTCCAATTTTGTTATAGATTAGGACTTGGGCTAAATGATTTATTTTCAGTAAATTGGTACTGTAAACCTTTAGATAGGTCCAACTTTCCAAACAATATATTGTATTTTGGGTATAGTATAAATCTATGAATATGTTCTAGTGTTACTTTTCAGTATGACCGCGAAAATTTCATTTTCAGTAGGTCGGTTTGATGTCGATATTTTCCCAGTATTATGGTATATTATAGACCTGCTTTAAGGTCAAGTTTTCCAGACTATATATACTTAATATACCAATACAATTGACATGTATTCTTATACTCTTTGAAAAATAACCACTCAAGTTCATATTATCTTTTTGCAAGTTGTACTTGTAATAGACTTCTATTACCAATTCTTTACAAGATTCATATTGAACTAAGTATTTTAGTTCAGAGATATCATATTCATATTGACTCTTGATATCTTATCATCTTTTCATCTTTTAACTTTTATAGAAAAGGATGCCTCCTCGGAGAAACCCAAGGCGTAACACTGTTAATGAAGCGCCAACACCACCTCCGCCACCACCTCCTTAATTCGACGCTGCTATGTTTCAGGCGGCAGTCACGACAGCTGTTGCAGCTACTATGTCTCATATAAACACTCCTGGTGCAAGTGGATCAGGAGTTGGTACGCATCCCTCTAACTACGGCGAAAATTACGGGCACTCACGAGAGTGTAACTACAAGGAATTCTCAAACACCAAACCCAGGACCTTCAATGGGACTGGAGGAGTAATGGCGTTAAGACAATGGATCGAGAAAACAGAGGCAGTCTTCGAGATCTACTCCTGTCCGAAGGGTAGCAAAGTCAAATTTGTTGTTTGTACCTTTGCTGACAGGGCCCTAACATGGTGGAACGGCCATGTTAAGTCACTAACCTTGGTAGTGGCTAAGTCCATAAGTTAGGAGAACTTGAAGACCATGTTGATGCGGGAGTACTGCTCGCGAGGTGAAATTCAGAAACTTGAGCAAGAGCTCTGGGGTCTTACTATGGTTGGTTCAGACATAACAACCTACACAAATGGATTCTGTGACTTAGCGATACTTTGTCCAGAAATGGTGGTGGATATAGTGTCTAAGTCCATAACTATATTTGGTATGTACTTGACCCGACCCGACATGGTCCATTTGGGTTGCACTTCACCCGAACAATTTATGGATAATCGTTTGAGAATAGTATAAGTTATGATTTATTAATATATTATAAGTCCTAATATATTAATATAAAATCATATTATTTAATTAGTATTGATCTATAATTAATTTAGAATTAATTTAGAGATCAAAAGTATGACTAATTAAATATGGGCTCTTGTATTTATATAGTGTGGGTTAATGCTTATTTGGAATGGGCTAGGCTTGCATGGAAAGTCCATGGATACTCCATGGAGCTTTAACCCATGGATCTCATGGAAATGAAAAGACATGGGTATTAGGGTTTACATGGATGTAACCCTAATCCACCACACTATATAAAGGAGGCTTTGGTTCTTGAAATTGCACTAGTTGATGTGTGTAAACTAAGAGGGCCGATTTCAAGAAGTTTGTGACTATTCTCTCAAGTTTCCAAGTTTGTGGTGATTTGTGACTTCCATTTGAGGCATCCACATTATTGGTGCTAGGCTCTCAAACTCCAAGCAATCAACTACTACTACAAGGTAAATAATTCTACTAGTTTTATTTGATTCAAGTACCCCATGCCATGCTAGTTAGGATAAGAACCTTGGAAAAATAATTATTTGCATGTATCTTAGTCAAACATAGATCCAAGGTTTCTAGGGTTGCATGTATACCATAGGAGTGTTAGAATGCTCAAAAACCCTTCAGTGGTATCAGAGCCCAGGTTTGTTTATTTGATACTTGATACAAAAAAAAAAAAAAAAAAAAAAAAAAAAACTTGAAAATCGAAGTTTTGTTCAAAAGCTCGTATCAAAATTTCAAGTTTTGTATATGTACTTACGATTCTTGAAATTTTTGATATGAACATTCATAAACATATGAGTTTAGAAGATCATAGAAATTATGTGCTAATAATTGATTAGATTAATTCTTGATCTTTATGTGTTTTAATGGAGTCCATAACTAGTTCTTAAGTTATGGATAACCAAAAGTCACATTTATAAATAACCATTAAAAGAACACATAGGTTACAAAAAATGAAGAGTCTTCATTTTTAATAACCATTAATTCATAAGTTATGAGAAATGAAAAGTTTTGAAAGTTTACAAAACTTGCCCTCAAGTTTTGGAACATGTAAAGTCATATTAAAAACTTTAGTTCCAACCCCTAGAATTTTAAAAGTTAAAATTCAACCCTTATACTTTATAATATTATAAGTTTAATAATATTTATATATGTATAAGATCAAGTTGTCTTACCGCTAGTACGCCTCATTCACGAAGCCGGTCTATAAGGGGGGTATAAGGTTGTTGCCTATAAAATGGCAACTTAATGGGTGTCCACTCTCACCCACCGCTTCCTTGATCGGTGGAGGGTCGTTAGCCGAACGGGTAGGACAAGGACTTATAAATTCTCATTAAAAGTATAATGATAATACTAAACTAACTAAACTTTATTGAATTCTCAATCTTAGTTATTTTAGGAAAATGTGAATAAGGTGCTAATCCATGAAATTACACTTTACACTTTGTTTAAGTCGTTAGTGGAGCGTGTGTGGTTAACCGGCACACTAACTTGAACTTAACAAGGTAGATAAAGGGTGAATTAATGTTTATCATAGTATCGATGGAGCGTGTGTGGTTAACCGACACATCGATTGAGGGGTAGTACATTAAGGTTACCAAGTAATTTGCATGGTTACTTCACACCTTGTTTTGTGATCCTCGGCATCCCAGTCACAAAACTTGAAGGGCACACTCGAGATTGAAACATGCCATTGAAGAAAGTTCAATGAATCTCAAAGAATCTAGGAGTTTCTAAACCAATTAAAACCTAATTAAATATTTCGTTTTTCATGGTGGAAATTGGTGAATCGTCATTCACCTACCTTCAAATATCTTATAGCTTAGATTACGGCATCCCTCTTCTAAGTTATAAAATATTGTGTTGGGTCCTAGCCTTAATATTACATTTGGGTGTTTTGTTAAGGACTATCTCTATATCTAATCTAATCTATTCCCTCTTCTTTTCAGATGTCTTCCAATAACAATGCTTCTGGCTCAAACCCTACTAGCTCCTTCTCTCTCATGAATCTTTGTGGGAGAGTCTATTGGATTAGTGTCTAAGTCCATAACTATTTTGGTATGTACTTGACCCGATTATGAGCATGGTCCTTTTGGGTTGCCTTCACCATAGCAATATGTAGGATGAATTAAGGAGAATTATGATTTATTAATATATTATAAGAATAATATATTAAAGGAGAAATCATATAAGTTTAATTAATATTAGTCAAGAATTAATTAAGAATTAATTTTGTGACTAAAAGAGATTAATTAAACTTAAGGGACTGAAATTGTAATTATAAGATAATTGCAAGAGTGGGCTAATGGACTCCATAGAGTGGAGTGGACGATATTTATGGGGAAGCCCATAAGATTTCGTCCATGACTCTAAAGAAAGGGATCCATGGGCTGCTTTGGGCCTAAGCAGTCAGATTAGGGTTTCCTAGTTGTAAACCCTAATAGCCTACACCTATATAAAGAGCCCTTTATGCCCAAAAACGTGGACAACTCTTAGATTAGGGTTTCTGGACGTTTTGGCTGCCTCCTCTCTCCTCCTTCTTCATCCAAGTTGCTTAGTGGTGTTTGTGACTCCATTAGAGGTGCAACACTTGAGGCACTAAGCTTTCTGAAGCTAATCAAAGCAAGGATTGATTGTTATTGCTATATAACAATCAAAGGTAATTACTAAACCCTTATTTCAGTTCTTATTTGATAGATCTAGGGTTTGTAAGTCTTGGATTCAAAGCATGTACAATAGAGAAACCTAGATCCAAGCATTAGGGTTTGTATGAGCACATAGGATTGTTTCTTATGCATAAATCCCATCAGAGTCATCTTTGATGGGTCCAACTTTACAGATTGGATCAGAAACATCAGGATGGTCACTCGGTATGAGAACAAAGAATATGTTCTCGACAAGGAGCTGAAGGTACCCGAGCCAACTGCTACTCCTGAAGAGCTTGCTAAATAAGAGGTACATGAAAGAGATGCTACAAAAGTGGCATGCATCATGATGGCCACCATGACAGCCGAGCTCCAAAAGTCCTATGAGGACTATTATCCTTTTGAGATGCACCAGGACTTGATGGACCGCTACCATCAAAGTGCTCGTCAAGAGCGATATGAACTAATCTCCTCCATGATAACAACCCAAATGAAGGATGGTGAACCCATCACGGGCCACATGCAGAAAATGCAAAGGTATGTGGACCATTTACTGAAGCTGAATGTGAACTTCCCTGAGGAGTTAGCAATAGACATCATTTTGCACTCCTTGCCATCGTGTTATGATCAATTCCGCATGACATATCACATGAACAAGGAAGAAGTCACCCTCAGCAAACTTCAAGGACTCTTGAAGACCGCCGAAAGTGGTCTAAAGAGTATGTCGGTTGTTACTACACCTACTCCTACTCCAACTGCGGCCAATGTCTTGGCAATCGGGCATGGCAAAGGGAAGAAGAGAAAGAACCCTTCTAAGGGTACCAAGGGTAAGACCCTTGAAGGCTCCTCTTCAAGCAAAACCAAGAAAGGTTTTGTCACTCCTTCTGCTAACCCTAATGAGGCTGAATGCTTCTATTGCCATGAAAAGTCGCACTGGAAGCGAAACTGCCCAAAGTACCAGCAAGATTTGAAGGATGGGAAAGTAAAACCCAACCATGCAGGTATATACACTATATTGTCTAATAACTCACCTCATTCTAAGTCTTGGGTCCTTGATACAGGTTGTGGTATTCACATATGTTGTGATTTACTGGGACTAAAAAGAAGTGAGAATGTGGAGTAGGGAAAGATAAACTTGATTATGGGAAACAGGAAAGCTTCACCTGTCACCAAGATAGGAGTTTATTCCTTAGTGCTAAATAGTGGGTTTACATTAGATTTGAATAAATGTTATTATTCGCCAGAAATGGCAAGAAATGTTATTTCCTTTCATGCATTGTATAAACAAGGTTTTACCTTTTATTTTGATAATAATAATGGTAGTATTGATGCTTTCTTTAATAATGTTCTTTATTTTAAAGCATTACCTTGTGATGGCGTGTATGAAACTGTATCTGTTGTAGATAATCTAGGAAATAATGTATTGTGTATTAACTCTTCCACTAGCTTAGATAAAGCATCCTTATGGCATTGTCGTCTTGGACATGTAAGCAAGAAACGCATAGGCCAACTCCAAAAGGATGGAGTCTTAGAGTCATTTGACCTAAAGTCAGATGATAGTTGTGAATCTTGTTTGCTTGGTAAAATGACAAAGTCACCTTTTACTGGCATTTGTGCTAGGGGTGAAGGTTTGTTGGACCTCATACACACGGATGTGTGTGGACCCTTCAGAACCACCACAAGAGATGCTAATCGGTTCTATGTGACTTTTACTGATGATTTTAGTAGATATGGATATGTCTACCTAATC
Source organism: Lactuca virosa (assembly GCF_052849685.1). Lineage (NCBI taxonomy): Eukaryota > Viridiplantae > Streptophyta > Magnoliopsida > Asterales > Asteraceae > Lactuca > Lactuca virosa. The sequence continues at coordinate 246,942,283 of NC_136426.1, forward strand.
AAGCATAAGTCAGAAACCTTTGAGAAATTCAAAGAGTTTAAGCAAGAAGTGGAGAATCAGTTGGACAGGAACATTAAGATGCTTCGATCCGATCATGGTGGTGAGTCTCTTAGTACTGAGTTCCTTGACTATCTTAAGGAATGTGGGATTGTCTCACAATTGACACCTCCTAGGACACCACAGTTGAATGGTGTAGCTGAGAGGCGCAATCGGACCTTGTTGGACATGGTTCGTTCCATGATGAGTCGAGCTTCGCTACCAATCTCATTTTGGAGGTATGCCTTAGAGACTGCCCCCATATCCTTAATCTAGTCCCTACAAAGAAGGTTGCCAAAACACCTCACGAGGTGTGGACTGGAAAAGTTCCCAATCTAGACCACATCAAGATTTGGGGTTGTGAGGCTTTCGTGAGACGCGAGACTCACGATAAGCTCGAACCCCGAAGCGAAAGGTGTATTTTCATCGGCTACCCACAGAAATCCTTTGGTTACATCTTCTACAGACCCAGTGATAATGTGGTCTTTGTAGCAAGAAGAGGATTCTTTCGAGAGAGAGAATTCATGAGCCAAGGAGACAGTGGGAGGCAAATTGACCTTGAGGAAATTCAAGAGTCAAGTGGTGAAGGAACCTCAAACCCTAGCCCTCAACCTGAGGAGGAAACTCCTGTTGAGCCGACTGAAGAATCTATACCTCTGAGGCGTTCCACCAGAGTTAGGAATGCACCTGAGCATTATTATGGTTTTCATATTACTGCAGAAGGTGAGACACTTATCAGTGATAACACACTGGTAAATCTGGATGAGCCTAACAGCTACACGGAAGCCATGGCAGGCCCTGAGGCTGCTAAATGGAAAGAGGCTATGGATAGCGAGATACAGTCCATGTATGACAATCAAGTTTGGAACTTGGTTGACAATGTACCTGATCGTAAGATAGTTGGGTGCAAATGGATCTTCAAGAAGAAGACCGACATGGATGGTAATGTACACACTTATAAGGCACGACTGGTTGCAAAGGGTTATTGTTAAACTCCGGGAGTTGATTATGATGAGACCTTTTCACTAGTGGCCAAGATTAAGTCTATAGGGGTTCTGTTAGCCATTGCTGCATTTCATGATTATGAAATATGGCAAATGGATGTGAAAACCGCTTTCCTTAATGGAAAGTTGGCTGAAGATGTTTACATGGTTCAGCCAGAGGGTTTTGTCAGTACAGAGTACCTCAGTAGAGTGTGTAAGCTCGAGAAATCCATTTATGGATTAAAACAGGCACCTCGCAGATGGAATCTTTGCTTTGATGAGAAAATCAAAGAATTTGGCTTTTCAAGGAGTGAAGATGAATCTTGTGTCTATATCAAGGCTAGTGGGAGTATAGTCAGCTTTTTGGTACTGTATGTGGATGACATACTACTCATAGGAAATGACATCCCAACCCTGCAGGAAGTAAAGTCATGGCTTGGGAAGTGTTTCGCTATGAAGGACCTTGGAGAAGCTGCCTATATCCTAGGGATAAGGATTTTGAGAAACAGGAGTAAAAGACTAATTGGACTTAGTCAAAGCACCTATGTGGACAAAGTGTTGAAAAGGTTCAACATGCATAACTCCAAGAAAGGAGAGTTACCCATCCAGAGTAACGCCAGATTGAGTAAGACACAAAGCCCTAGTACTGAGGCTGAGATAGCAGAAATGAGTCGAATACCTTATGCTTCAGCTGTAGGATCGATCATGTATGCTATGACGTGTACTCGACCTGATGTAGCCTTTGCTTTGAGCATGGTTAGCAGGTATCAGGGGAACCCTGGCAAGGCACACTGGGCTGCGGTAAAGAATATCCTCAAGTACCTGCGGAGGACTAAGGACTGGGTCCTTACCCTCGGTGGCAGTGAGGACTTGAGAGTTGTAAGGTACAGTGATGCTAGCTTTCAGACTGACAGGGATAATTTCCGCTCTCAGTCGGGCTGGGTCTTTACTCTAAACGGAGGGGCAATCACTTGGAAAAGTTCCAAGCAGGAGACAGTGACTGATTCCACTTGTGAATCAGAGTATATAGCAGCAAGCGAGGCAGCAAAGGAGGCTATATGGCTAAAGAACTTCATCGGAGACCTTGGAGTTGTACCAGCTATAAAGGAGCCAATGGAGATTTTCTGTGACAGCAATAGTGCGGTTGCCTTAGCCAAGGAACCAAGAGATCATGGGAGATCCAGACACATTGACAGAAAATATCACTTCATCAGACCTCGAATAGAAGAAGGAATCCTCGTGGCAAAGAGGGTATCATCGGATGAGAACCCAGTAGATCCCCTCACGAAGGGACTGACTCGGGCTAAGCATCTCCAGCATGCTCGGAGCATAGGGCTGAAGGATGATATTAGTTTTAGTAGTTAGATAATCTTGAAATTTGTAAAATGTAATTGACATTTGATGATAAATAAAAGCTGTTATTTATGAGTAAAGTGTTGCTATCTCTTGTCAATCGTTTGCTATTATTTCTTTTTGCATGTTTTGACTTCCAGAATAATTATGTTATGGTTTATATCATATTATTCAAACTCTCCACAGTCGGTCATATGTTGGAAGTAGATATGAATCAAGACTGTCATCGGTTGGCTTGTAGAGGTCTAAGATGTTAGACAAAGCGGGGCTACAGCACTCATGAGTGCTCATAAGTTCTGAGTATTGGATTCAACCCACGCTCACTTGTATCACTTCATGGAATTTATCTCGAGTGATCGTGAGACGGTAATATCATATAAGTCTTCAAACCTAGAGATATGATTTGTTGCCTATGAGTTGGTTATGCATTGATTGCACGAAAACGCATTGGTAACTCGATGTTATAAACTGTGCTTTTGTGTGTAATTCAACAAGTAGTAGAGCAAACATATGAGTCGAAGTTTATCTGTTCCTTCTAGGATTAGAAGCGATATCTGGGCCCCTCGATGATTTTGTTTTGACCTATGTACCGGGCCCGGTCAGAACTAAATTGATGTGTTCAGTTAAGTTCTATGTCAAACAAATCGGAAATCGGGAAACAAATGCTGGACAATAAGCAAGACCATGTTCCATGTATTTGTCTGGCTGATATCTAGAACAGAGGATTATATGATCACTTATCTAAAATGGCGCTTCATAGTTCAACAGAGTTTAAAGAGCTACGATTGCTGATCGGTTCCTGAAGTCATACTTGCAACTATAGTTATTAGACTTATCCAAGTGGGAGACTATTGGATATAGTGTCTAAGTCCATAACTATATTTGGTATGTACTTGACCCGACCCGACATGGTCCATTTGGGTTGCACTTCACCCGAACAATTTATGGATAATCGTTTGAGAATAGTATAAGTTATGATTTATTAATATATTATAAGTCCTAATATATTAATATAAAATCATATTATTTAATTAGTATTGATCTATAATTAATTTAGAATTAATTTAGAATTAATTTAGAGATCAAAAGTATGACTAATTAAATATGGGCTCTTGTATTTATATAGTGTGGGTTAATGCTTATTTGGAATGGGCTAGGCTTGCATGGAAAGTCCATGGATACTCCATGGAGCTTTAACCCATGGATCTCATGGAAATGAAAAGACATGGTTATTAGGGTTTACATGGGTGTAACCCTAATCCACCACACTATATAAAGGAGGCTTTGGTTCTTGAAATTGCACTAGTTGATGTGTGTAAACTAAGAGGGCCGATTTCAAGAAGTTTGTGACTATTCTCTCAAGTTTTCAAGTTTGTGGTGATTTGTGACTTCCATTTGAGGCATCCACATTATTGGTGCTAGGCTCTCAAACTCCAAGCAATCAACTACTACTACAAGGTAAGTAATTCTACTAGTTTTATTTGATTCAAGTACCCCATGCCATGCTAGTTAGGATAAGAACCTTGGAAAAATAATTATTTGCATGTATCTTAGTCAAACATAGATCCAAGGTTTCTAGGGTTGCATGTACACCATAGGAGTGTTAGAATGCTCAAAAACCCTTCAAATGGTTGCTCTGGAGAGCAAAAAGATAGAGAGGTATATCTGGGGACTATTATCCCAGATTCAGGCTAGTGTCATTGCTTCTAGGCCTGTTACCTTTGACAGTGCCAAGGAACTGGCACAGTCGCTTATCGACCACGGAGTACGTCAAAACTCAGTGGTTGTTGCCCCAGAACAACTCAAGGTAAACAACAACAACAGTAACAACAACAACAACATCAAGAAGAAAGCTTGGAATAAGAGAAAGGGAAATTCTTCTCAGGAACCCTCAAAGAAGCAACAATTAGTGGCGGTCCATGCTGCTACTGTACCTGCTGCTGTTCATGCTAATCCTGCACCAGCTAAGCCTTATGCTGGTAATCTCCCCAAATGCAACAAGTGCAATTTTCACCACAATAGAAATTGCCGGGAAATGCAGTGTTGTAACTGCAACTGAAAAGGGCATACGGCCCGATTCTGTAGATCACCACCCCAACCAATTAACCAAGTACCTACGGTTGGAGTAGGTCAAGCATGCTACCAATGCGGCGATGTGGGGCATTTCAAGAAAGATTGTCCAAAAGCTGGAAATGCCGGTGGAGTTGGGAGGATTCTAGCAATGGGTCACAAAGAAGCAGTGGCAGACCCTACGGTGGTCATGGGTACGTTTCTTCTCAACAATACTTATGCATGCATTCTATTTGATTGTGGTGCTGAGAAGAGTTTCGTGAGATATAATTTCAAACACCTGCTAAATCAAAACTCCCAACCACTAAATGAAACTTTTACAGTCGAAATGGCTAACGGGAAATCCGAATCCACCAACGATATATACATAGGATGTACCCTTACCTTGAATAATTTTTCTTTCCAAATAGACCTTATGTCGGTCTCTATCAAAAGTTTTGACGTCATAATTGGTATGGATTGGTTGTGCCCTAACTATGCTGATATCCTATGCTATGAAAGAGCTATTCGCTTGAACTTGCCAACTAACGAAACTCTCATTATTTATGGCAACAAACCCGGAACGAACCTTCAGATCATTTCTTGCATCAAGGCACAGAAGTACCTTCGCAAGGAGTACTGTGCTTTCTTAGATCACGTAGTAGACAAAAAGCAAGAAGTGAAAGATATCGCGAGCATTCCTGAGGTCTGCAACTTTCCCGACGATCTTCCAGGAGTACCTCCCGAACGACAAGTCGAATTCAGAATCGACTTAGACCCTGGGGCTACCCCTGTAGCCAAATCCCATTATCGTCTTGACCTTCTGAAATGCATGAATTATCTAGCCAGCTTAACGAACTCCTTAGCAAAGGTTTCATAAGACCAAGCTTCTCACCATGGGGAGCACCGATTTTGTTCGTAAAGAAGAAAGATGGATCATTCTGCATGTGCATAGACTAACGCGAGCTGAATAAACTTACCATCAAGAATCGATATCCTCTGCCTCGCATTGACGACCTGTTCGACCAACTTCAAGGTGCAAGCTACTTCTCGAAAATAGACTTAAGATCCGGGTATCACCAATTACGGATTTTAGACGAGGACATTCCCAAAACCGCATTTAGAACTCGTTATGGTCATTACGAGTTTTTAGTGATGCCATTCGGATTGACAAATGCACCTGCTGTGTTCATGGACCTAATGAACAAAGTATGTCTTCCATTTCTGGAGAAATTCTTCATAGTCTTTATAGACGACATCCTTATCTACTCAAGAAGCAAAGAGGAGCATGGCCAACATCTTCGTCAAGTATTACAAACTCTGATAACCGAGAAACTTTATGCAAAGTTCTCTAAATGTGAATTTTGGATCAAGAAAGTAGATTTCCTGGGTCACGTGGTTAGTTCGGAGGGAATACACGTGGACCCTTCCATAATCAAGGCAATTGAGAACTGGTCAGCACCCAAAACACCTACAGAAATCCGACAATTCTTAGGTCCTGCTGGCTACTATCGCAGATTCATCCAAAATTTCTCCCGAATCGCTAAACCGCTTACCACCCTGACACAAAAGGGTGTAACTTTTAGTTGGGGAGAGAAGCAAGAAACAGCGTTCCAAACGCTGAAACGAGCTTTGTGCAGTGCACCGATCTTGTCTCTACCCCAAGGGACAGAGGACTTTGTAGTGTACTGTGATGCTTCTAATCAAGGGCTGGGATGTGTTTTGATGAAAAGAGGAAAGGTTATATCCTACGCCTCGAGACAGCTCAAGACACATGAGGTCAACTATACAACACATGCCCTTGAGCTAGGAGCAGTGATATTTGTTCTGAAGATATGGAGACATTACCTATATGGCACGAAATGCATAGTATTCACGGACCATAAAAGTCTCCAGCATATCTTCGACCAAAAAGAGCTAAACATGAGACAACGACGGTGGGTGGAGGTACTGAACGACTACGAATGTGAGATTCTTTATCACCCTGGTAAAGCTAACGTAGTAGCTGACGCCCTTAGCAGAAAAGAATACTCGGGACGCCGAGTAAAGTCGTTGACCATGACAATCCATTCACATCTGTCCACACAGATCAGAGAGGATCAACTCGAGGCCTTGAAACCCGAAAACGTGACACGTGAAACCCTGAGAGGAATGGATAAGAACTTCGAAGTCAGGGATGATGGAGTCTATTGTTTCATGAACCGGATCTGGACACCAAAGTTCGGTGGTTACAGAGACATGATTATGAATGAAGCACACAAAACCTGATACTTCATTCATCCAGGTTCAGACAAGATGTATCTGGACCTCAAGAAACTATACTGGTGGCCTAACATGAAGGCCGAAATTGCTACCTTTGTCGGCAAGTGCCCTACTTGTGCCAAAGTCAAGGTAGAATACCTGAAACCTTCAGGTTTATTACAACAACCTAAAATCCCTGAATGGAAGTGGGAACAGATTACAATGGATTTCATAACTAAGTTACCCAAAACATCGGGTGGTTATGATACTATTTGGGTAATCGTCGATAGATTAACCAAATCTGCACACTTCTTGCCAATAAAAGAAACCGACAAGATGGAGAAGCTAACAAGAACTTACCTCAAAGAGATTGTTAGACTGCATGGTGGGATAATATCTATTATTTCAGACCGAGATAGCAGATTCACCTCTCGTTTCTGGCAGTCTTTACAAAACTCTCTGGGAACTAGGCTGGACATGAGTACAGCCTACCATCCACAAACTGACGGAAAAAGTGAGAGGTCGATTCAAACTTTAGAAGATATGTTGCGAGATTACGTGATAGACTTTTGAAAGGCATGGGATACACATTTACCCCTTGTCGAATTCTCTTATAACAACAGTTATCACACTAGCATAAAGGTTGCTCCATTCAAAGCCCTATATGGCCGCAAGTGCAGATCACCACTGTGCTGGGCTGAAGTGGGTGACACGCAGCTAGCTAGAGGACAAACTCCTGACAGTACTCTCACTGGTCCAGAAATTATTCGAGAAACTACGGAGAAAATCGTACAAATTCGGGAGCGACTTAAAGCTTCCAGAGATAGACAGAAAAGCTACGCTGACAAAAGGAGAAAACCCTTGGAGTTCCAGGTTGGTGACCATGTCTTGTTAAAGGTCTCACCCTGGAAGGGCATGATACGCTTTGGAAAGCATGACAAACTCAATCCAAGGTACATAGGACCACTCGAGATTCTTGCTAGAATCGGTCATGTAGCTTACAAACTTCGACTACCCCAAGAACTAAGTAACATTCATCCTACCTTCCACGTTTCGAACTTTAAAAAGTGTCTATCCGAAGAGACTCTTGTGATCCCACTCGAGGAGATCGAGTTGAACGAGAGCCTCAACTTTGTAGAAGAACCCGTAGAGATTCTAGACAGGGAAGTTAAGAAAACCAAACAAAGACGTATCCCGATAGTGAAGGTTCGCTGGAATGCAAAACGAGGACCTGAATTCACTTGGGAGCGGGAGGATCAAATGCAATAGAAATATCCACATCTTTTTCCCTAGTCTTTCCATAACGTTATAGTCCTAATTTCGGGACAAAATTCTCTCTAACGGGGGAATAATGTAACAACCTATTATTTCGACTTTATGCAATAGTGTGTGTGTGTGTGTGTATATATATATATATATATATATATATATATATATATATATATAACAAAGGGAAATTTGTGTATACTATGTACATTAACATATCAAACCTCAAAAATTAAATAATAAACAAACTTGTTTGGGATAAACATAGTGGTAGAAATCGTGTCAAGGATTCCAAAAATATAAAGAACGCCCAATTCCGAGTTATAACGAAGAAGTTATGACCTATCGAAAATCCGCGACAAAACCGACAAAACATTGTTTAACGTAAAAAGTGAATTTTCAATAAAATGCTTTTTAACCTTAAATATCTACATGAAAATTATAGTATACGTTAAACCGAGGGTGTCCATAAAAAGAACGCCAAAATCTGATTTCATATGAAGAAGTTATGATTTTTCTAAGATTCGACATAGCAGTACACAGCTAAAAACTCAAAATAAAGATCGAGTGATTTTTAGCAGACACAACCTAAACGAGAATTTAGGATCTCGTCAATAGTAGTACAACGATAAAAGGACAGACGAAAACGGACGTCGGATGAAGAAGTTATGAATTTTTAATGGACATTTCCTGTCCCGACCTATTAAAAATATAACTTTAAAAATAAAGTCAAAATTAGCCGACAGAATCTAAACGAAAGTTGTAGAGCATAGTCTCACCTATGCGTGGATATAAAGAACTTCAAAAACGAAGCTCGTATGCAATAGTTATGAATTTTTGAAGTTGAATAAATGCGAGTACGCCCAGCGTACACAGAAACAAGGTCAAGAACTGGCCACGTCGACGCTCCCTCACCCTATCCTCGCATGCATGCCATGCAGGCTCACTAGCTACGACGTGTAACTCATAGGCTGGGCACGTACGCACGTACACCCAGCGTACGGGGAGGCTTCAGCCTCCTATAAATAGAAACCGAGGCCTTCGGATTTTGGTGCCATTTTCTATCCTCTCTCCTATATTTTCTCACTTTTAAACCTCTCGATACTACCCCGACGCCCCGATGACATATCCAAGCTCTGAAGAAATCCCGAAGCTCCGAAATTCTCGAGAAGCTAACCTCTTTCCAGTTGAAGTGCTGCCCGCGTAAAGCCCAGTTTTTCATCAAATTGTCACTCTTACCAAGTGAGTTCATACCCCCGTATTTTCATATTTTTACTGTTTTAAGGGCGGGGGTGGGGGGGGGGGGGGAATACAAGTCTAACACAAAGATTTTGTGTTACAAACAAAATGGTTTCTAAGTTTGTGTTAAAATGACATTAAGTCATCAAAAGTATTTCAAATGTTAAACTTCTTTTAAATTGTTTTATAAACTTATATTTTTCCCCGTAAATCATATATATATATATATATATATATATATATATATATATATATATATATATATATATATATATATATATATATATATATATATATATATATATATATATAAATAAGGTTTAAAAGGCTTAGGACTGATAGCTTACTTTAGTTCCTTTTCCTTATTTGGATGTGGGATTATAAGTAATGGTTATTTGTCAAAATGTCATTTAAATTTTACTTATATATATATATATATATATATATATATATATATATATATATATATATATATATATATATATATATATATATATATATATATATATATATATATATATATATATATATATATATATATGTGTGTGTGTGTGTGTGTGTGTATAAATATAAAAGTTAATTCGTTTAGTTCAAATACTCTTTGTAACATGTTGAGCAAGGGGTTGCATTCATGGATAGTTAATATTAATTCAGAAAGTACATATAAATTATAATAGGTATAATTTATGATTCATAGAACATTAAATCACGATTCAAGTATACTAAAATACACTGTTTTACAAGAACAAAGGTTTGATTCAAAACTAATCAAGAGTATACATCTTCCAAATACTAATTCAATGACATTCTATCAATTATTCATTTCAGAATGATTGGGTTTTTCATAACTATTATACATGTAACGTCTATATGCTTTTTATGAGTCATTTGATTCAGGTTGTTTAGTTCATTTAAACAACATAGTTAAAGTCCTGACATTATAACCAGAATCTCCAGTCGAGGATCGAAACAATGTGTGTATAGATCTATATTGGGATTGACAACCCCACACTCAGACTGCTAGCTACAGTCAGACATACACGCCTACGAGTGACAGTTGTTATCGACAGTTTTAACGCATTCATAGCGTTGAGTCAGGCCATCTAGTCTCAGTATGGTCATAATAACTCATTAAAAAGATATTAATAACAATACGTTAGTGTATAATAAACTTAAGTACAATTTCAAAGTACCAGTTTACCATGATACAGTTTTTATAGTATTACCTCTCAATATTCAATAAACAGTTGGTTAAGCCAGGCACACTCTCACTTATACAGTTTATACAAAAAGGAATTCAATAATAGAACATTGGTTTACAAATAGAACGGTTTTATGTGATTAAAACTACTTTTCAAATACAACAGAAAATATAGGATTTTCTGGAACAGTTTACATATTCAAGAAATAGAAAACATATTTTCAAACATAAATACTTATGCAATCACTCAAATTTATGTTGATACTCTTTTTTCAAATTACTTGTATTCTCATGGAATCAGTAAATAGGTACTCCCCGAGCTTTTGAGAAGATGAAGCTATTTTTGAGTCATGTCTTTTTCTTTTGTATAACTATTTTGGGGTCAATATATAATGATTGAACACATGTAAATATTTATACTTTTTAAATACAATTGTTGTTTGTACTTTGATTACTATGATGCATGTGTTGTGATACTACAAATGAAGTCATCCACCCCCGGACGTTTCCGCCGTCTGGTTTGGGGGTGTTACACGCATGGTGCATTTGAGTTCAATGGAGCACTTGGAACTCAACAGAGCACTTGGGGTTCATGGAGCATGTGACAAAGGAATGGATCATCTAAAAATGGAATAGATCATCTGACAAAGGAACAAATCAAGTAACAAAGGAACATATCTTCTAAAAGGGGTTATGAAGCACCTGGGAAAGGAATGGAGCACCTTAGTGCATGGATGTGCCATCCATGACCAAGATGTTGTTGGATTAGGGTGTCTAAGGTCTTAACTAAATTGGTATATTAGTGAATAACAGTAAAGTTCTTTTTGGGTTGCCCTCGTAACCGGGAAATGGCCTGGATTGATATTAAGAGAGATATAATTTATTAATATATTATGGGATTAATATATCAATTAGAAATAGAAATAATTAATTAATTGTTCTGGATTAATTAGAATTAATTAATGGGTCTAAGGTTTAGAATGCAGTTGTTCAAAAGTTGAACAATGAAGTATTCTAGAACCTCCCAAGGAAGGGACGGTTTCGGAGTCTATTCTAGAGCTTTTGGAAGCCTCCTTGGTTGATAAGGAAAGTGAATTTGAATTGCAATATAATATTATTATCTTGAATTCAAACTAGGGTTTCCTATAACTATAAATAGGGACCTCCATACTCAAGAACCCTACACAAACACAAGGAATTTTCAAAATCCCTCTCTCTCTCTCTCTCTCTCTCTCTCTATTTTCGATCCCAGGGTTTGGGTATGATTCATTAGAGGCTTCCACACTATTGGGGTTAGCATTCCAAAAAGGGTTCTTCAAAGGATGTTGCTATTTTCGATAATAGCAATAAGGCATGTAATCAAACCTTGTGATTTTCAATTTTGCTAGGGTTATTTAGTTTTTTCAAAGTATGTTGCTATTATGAGAAAATCCATAAAATTTCTAGGTTGCATGTGCCCATAATTTGTTATGTGAAATTCCGCAAATACATAGAAGTAATCTAGAAAACCGATCAGATGTTCTATTCATAGGCATTGATGTGTCATCTAGGTTGAAGGTGTGCCATGTGGTGTTTATATGCGCCACTTGGGAAGCAAGTGTGCCGATCATGAAACATGATGTGCTACTATGGTGAGAGTGTGCCACTTTTGAATTTAGATGCGCCATTTATGAAGGAGGTGTGCCATGGGGAAGAAACATGCGCCACTCTAGGTCAAGGTGCGTCATTTGTGAAGAAGGAGTTCCATCTTGTAGGAAGATGTGCCACCCTTGGAGAAGGTGTGCCATTCCTTTCACAAGATGAGGTGTTCCACTTGTGTTCCTTTATGTGTCATGGTATCCTTGATGTGTCATTTATATTCTGATATTCACTATGATGCTCAATATTGGCCAAGGATGCTCAAAAGTTGAAGATGCTCAAGGATTATTGCATGATGTGTCACCATGATGGTTGATGTACCATAGTGATCTTGATGTGCCACTCTTGTATCATGATGTGCCATTATGGATCATGATGTGTCACAAGATAAATGTTCCAGAAGCTACTACATGGCGAATTGTGATTGTTTGATACCATTCATGGGCCTATGGGCTAGAGAGTTTGACCCATTATGGTTTTAGGTATGATCCCTTCACTATAAATAGAGATACATGCTAAGTCATTTGGTGTGTCTTTTGTATCCTTAGTGAGTAAGTTGAATGTATGTTGGTTATGCTTGTAATATCTGTTTGAGAACTCTGTGAATAAAGAATACTCATCTTCTACCCGTGAACGTAGGTCACCTTGACCGAACCACGTAAATATTGTGTCTTTATGTGCTTTTGGTTTTGTGTGTTATCCACATTACTTTCTATCAAGGATCCTCAGAACTTACCAAATGACATCGGATTGTTCCGAGTCTTGACAAGCATCATCTGCTCAAAAAATATGGAGTTCATATATTAAATAAACAAAAAGAAAGTTGTTAACGGGCTTGGTCTTTTAGTGCCTTGTGAGACATGTTAAATATAAAAAAAGAATGATTACTAAACTTGAGAATGAGTTTCATATATTAAAGAATCAAAAAGAAAAAGACAGGTATTATCTGATAAATAACTTCCTTTGGCTTCAAAATTAACGGTGCAGAGCAACCCTCGTCCCCTACAGTGGCCTTTCTGAACCCATTCTGTATACTCTTATCCTTCTCAAACAATATTTTACAATAAAGTCATTATTATTTATATATTTACTTATCATATTATCTAATTTTGTGGTTTTCTTATTTTATTTTCTCAATTACATTTTATCACAGTTGTATATTTGTTAATAAATATTTTATATTTTATTTAAATTTCACGTAAATATGTTGCATTTGGAAACGTAATTATAATTATAATATAAAACAATAATATCCAAGTAGATCAAAATATAATTAAATTTTAACGTCATCTTACAAGTTAAAACCCATGTTTGAGTGAATAGAAGCAACATAGTTTAATTTTTCTTTATCTCTCTGTTACAACACTAGTTGTAATGGATTAATTTTTTTTAAAAATATATATAAATGTCAAAGTATTTGAAAACTTTGAATTTATAAGAAAATAAGAAAAATAATGAATTATTATAATTGAAATGTTTTTTATCTTTTAAATTTAAACAAATAATTTAAATAAATAAACAAAAGAAACCAATGAGCTTTAATTTGAGAATTTTAAAATTAAAAGGTAAGTTCATTAATAAAATTGATATCTATTTATTACGACATTTATTGCAGTTATTATATTAGAATATATATGGAATTTAATAAAATAGAAAAACTAATAAAATGACATGTGGAAAAAAAATTAATTCAAAATAACCACAAAATTATATTTGGCAAATTGCATAAGAGTGTGACATGTAGCAAAAAAACCTTCATTTATTAGAGTAGATTAAACTTTCATTTTTTTTTATTACAACAATTGAATCTACTCACTACGCAGAGAGAAATTTTCTTGTAACATCTCAAAAGGCTGAAAATTTCATTTTTAAATAAGTTATTATAAAACCATAATTAATAAAACATCCATAATAACATCTCATGTCAAAAACCAAAGTAGAAATAATCAAAACATGTTGTCATAAAACAATATCAGAGTGTAATCCCCAAGATCTCATGTGCGGAAATATAGTGTGATGAGCTACGATCGAGCCGACTCATTTCCTTTGAAAACGAAGTACCTAAAACCAAAACTGAAAACCGTAAGCACAAAGCTTAGTGACTTCCCCCATCATACCACATACCATATAAACACATAATGCCTAGCATATTTGGGTGCTGGCCTCCCCTTCGGTATCTTTCAACCGGTAACTGCCTAGCATATCTGGGTGTTGGCCTCCCCTTCGGTATCTTTCAACCAGTAACTGCCTAGCATATCTGGGTGCTGGCCTCCCCTTCAGTATCTTTCAACCGGTAACTGCCTAGCATATCTGGGTGCTGGCCTCCCCTTCGGTATCTTTCAACCGGTAACAGCCTAGCATATCTAGGTGCTGGCCTCCCCTTCGGTATCTTTCAACCGGTAATTGGGGACTATTTCAGCCCTACCACTACCACATAATAACATAACACCTATATCATAAACTGTCTAACATAATTGGGTACTAACTACCCCTTCGGTCCTTTCGACCGGTACTGGGGTCTAACCTACCCCCTCCTATCACATAACACATAACATCATAGCATACTAGCACATAATCATAACAGATATCAACATACCAGATAATTATCACAAAGACAATTATCTCTACTATAACTCTTACTAGTGGGCCGGCATTGTGGCCTTAGACCCACTTCTACTGGAAGGTAACTCACCTCACACGGCTGAAGTCCCGTAGACATAATCCCAGCTGTTGGATGACAGGTTCCCGAACTGTCAACATCAAAATAACACCCAATTAATAATTAGGTTCCAATACATAACCATAAGTCCATGCTTGGGGTAAAAGACTGCTTTACCCCGATCTTAGCTTGATCCAATCCTAAGGCCCAATCCAAAGGCCTAATAGTCAACTATGAGTCAAAGCCTAACATATGGCCTAATTTTCCAAATTGGGCCCAAACCTTTACGTGGTCATAATTAAAGGCCCAACTACTTAGTCCAGTCCAAACATTTGGCATTTCTGATGGCCCAATATCATATAACCATTAAGGCCCAAACTATGGCCCCATTTTCCAAATTGGGCCCACACCCTCATATAGGCCTTACCCTAAAGCCCATCTAAATATTCTAGTCCATTGATTGATCTTGGATGGCCCATTATTAGCCCAATAGAAAGGTCCAACACAAAGCCCAAGTGAAATTTGGGTTTCACATAAAATGACAATTAGGGTTAAGTGCTTCTCTCTTAACCCATTAAGGACTTAATCCATTAAGTCCATTACTCTACTAGATAAGTCATATGGGGTGATTGGGCTTAATTCACAATTCCATTCCAATGGCCCAAATGTGGGTTCCGATAAGTCCAAGCCCATAAATCCAATATTAGGGTTTTCTAAACCCTAATTAGGGTTTCCAACCCCAACTTAGCCCAGTAGGCCCAATAGCTAGGTCTTTTGATCAATTAGGGTTCATTAGGCCCCTTAGTTACATGTTTGGGCTTTTAGGTCAATTAGGGCTTTATTGGGCCCATTAGGGTTTATTAGGCCCATTAGGGTTTTAGTCCCTTTGTCCAAACATTCCAAATGAGTCACAATCCAAACAAGGCACACCGCCACCCGACACGGCGGCCGGTGGCGGCAGCCACCACCTCACGGTGGTGGTTTTGACTTTCTTTCCATTATTCCATTTTTGTTACAATTTACAATGCCAATCTCCAAAATAAACACACACACTAATTTTAAATACACACATACACACATAACCACCTTGTGGTGGCCGGCGGTGGTCGATGGTGGCAGCCACCACCTCACGGTGGTGGCGGTGGCTTTTTCTTGCTTTTCCGGCTATACAAAACACACACAACACTCATTAAAAGCAAAATCACACACCTACACAACTCACAGCCACCTCCACGGTGTCTGGTGGTGTCAAGACACGGCAGTAGGAAGAAAAATGGCGGCAGGCGGTGGTTATCGTCGACGAACACGGCAGCGGCAACAGTTAACGGCGGTGTGGACGACAGGCGGGGCTAGCGGAAAGAAGAAAAGAAGAAGAAATGGTGGCAGCGGACTTCAACCGAGGGCAGCGGCTCCTCCACAGCTCGTTTCTCCGGCAAGGAAAGTCACGGCGTCCGACGGTGGGCGCGTATTCTAGCAGCAGCAACCACAGCAGCATGGTGGCTGTGACTCGGCCCTCTCCATGTCCGACTGCACAAAGTCCTTCGTCGGTCTTCATCTCCAGTCACAACGGAAAAAGGGATACGACGACACTTGGCTCGGCGGCTAGTGACCTCGACACGGTGGTGGCGACTCCGAAAAATAGAAAGGAAGGCGACGATTGGTGGGAGGCATAAGGGGGTGACGGCTAGAGGGTTTTGTTAGGGTTAGGGTTTGTATGGGCTTTATACCCGTGCCCTAGGAAACTTAATGCCATAATGGCATGAATTTCCCCTCCCCATATCATTTTCTTTCAACCTTAATCCGATATTTACCAATTAAAGCCTCGGCATTAGAATCCATTACAATTTAGGTCCAATTTACCAATTTCACCCCTGCTTCCATAATTACTCTCAAATTCGATCCCTAATATACCAAACAGCCCCTTAGCCCCAAAATCTCTTCCAATGAAGTCCCAGAAGTTACCATTTAGTCCTTGCCTTCATAAATACTTACAAAACCAATCCTGAACTTACACTTTTAACCCACAACTTCTAAATTATGCCAGATAACTCCTCGAAATCAACACCTTGCTATATAATTACGGATTTTAGGGCTATTATACATTCATTAATTTATTTATTTATTTATTAAATAAACGGGGTGTTACAACTCTCCCCCACTTAAATTAGATTTCGTCCTCGAAATCATTCCTTACACGCCCAACCCCTCTAGTAACAAGGTCACCATCATGGGCACACCCTAGCCTTCCCAGGGTAGTCGTGACCAATCTTTGCAAAACCCTAAAATCCGCAGGTGTACGAACTCCTCGCAACAAGATCACATCTACTCTGTCTAAAATTTGTTGTCTCGAGATGGTCTGAATCCCTGACAGACCATTCATACTGAATCATTATCGTTGAATCTAGTCTGTTTATCCCTCAACTGACTACTCAACTTCTAATAGTTCGAGGTTCCCACTATAAAATAGGGCCACAGACCTAATTAACTGTGCATATCACTAATACTTGGCCAAGGCTCAGATAATCCCGCTGTGAGTGACTTGTCACTTCCCGGTCAAGCAACTATTCCGTTCGTACTTGCAACCTAAAACACAAATACCAATACTGCCCAAACGCTGAAACTGCCCGAAGCACTGAACTGCATGAAATAGCATGCTACCACACGGCTGCTTTCCAAAATCTACCGAGACCTGCCTGGTCTTAATTAGTTCGCCAATCATCTGAAATATCGGGTCCCAACCCGATTACGGAGCCAAAAGACTCACACGCAGTCGCTCCACGCGACTTCTGAACGAAATCCTTGTCTGTCAATAGTTGCTATTAGTTATCATGCCATTGAGGCTCTAATAACCTTCTGATCTAACTGATCGGGTCCATACGTCGAGTCCTGACGTCACCAAAATCCAAGACTAAAAGTGATTGCTACCTGACCAATGGTAGACTTATATCATAAATGGCCTCATATGGTCCATTGTTTTCCTGATCTCATAACTATAGTGGCGGTCCTACAGTCTTATCACTGGCTCAACCAGATCTAATCCATCTGGGTAATTCCGAAATCCAATCCTTGGATTTCCATATCTTCATTGCTACACCCGAACTGGTGGGTACTCCTGTTCCTTCCGCGTCCTAACAACGCGCTCATGATATCTACCAACCTAGTGAATGTTACGGCTACACCCGCAGACTTACAACACTCTAGCACTATCTACTAACCCTTGTGAATGCTACGGCTACACCCGCAGACTTACAACATTTTCCATACTATCTGATCGCTAGTGAATGCTACGGCTACCCCTTAGTGTTACAACACTTTCCATACTATCTGATCGCTAGTGAATGCTACAGCTACCCCAGCAGTCTTACAACACTTTTCATACTATATGATCGCTAGTGAATGCTACGGCTACCCCCGCAGTCTTACAACACTTTCCATACCGGTCGAACACGCACTCGACCTAACACACAACTAAATTTGAGTCCTAACTGGAGCTCTAACCCGGTTCTCGAAACCTGCTATCTGAGAGTCTCGACGGCTATCTGCTACTCAGGCCCCCAGCGAAAGGCCACCGACTTCTTGGTCAATTGGGTCAAAGGAACCGCAATCTCGGAGAAGTCTCGTATAAATCTCCGGTAATAACCCGCTAGACCCAGGAAACTATGAATCTCAGTTGGAGACCTCGGAATCTCCCACTGCATTACGACCTCTATCTTGGTCGGATCGACCAGAATACCCTTCTGGTTGACACGGTGCCCAAGAGATTGCACCTCGCGCAACCAGAACTCACATTTTGAGAACTATACAAAAAGTCTCTCCCCTACTTAGGTTCGACTAAGTCTTCACGGTACGTGAGATTTGAAGGATTCCCAATCCTTCTTACTTCCTAATAGTCCACTGCTGACAATCTGAGCTTATCAATTCTAATGATCAATTACCAGTCAAACCTTAAGATCGCCCATCCTCTAAAATCTTGAAGAGTACTCTTGAAATCTGGTCCAGTCTGACACCTCAATCCACCTCCCATGCTGA
Organism: Lactuca virosa; assembly: GCF_052849685.1. Taxonomy (NCBI): domain Eukaryota; kingdom Viridiplantae; phylum Streptophyta; class Magnoliopsida; order Asterales; family Asteraceae; genus Lactuca; species Lactuca virosa. The sequence continues at coordinate 246,960,977 of NC_136426.1, forward strand.
CAACTAGAGGCCTTAATTTTCACTCTGGCTGACGAGTCCTCGTTCCCACTTCCAATCTCGTAGCACCACTGAACTCTAATCGAACACAGCCCATGCGAAAATACAATTCTCTTGAACATCCAATGACCAAACACTTATGCATCTAACACCTGCAACTGACACTACCCTCTTCATGTTACCAGTCATGTCCTAGCAACGGTAGTGCCTTGAACTCCAAGGTTCATCCATAAACAATTGTCGACCACACCTGAACCATGATAGAACCACTGAATGCTGACTTCACTGAAGAACTATTTGTTAGATTAGATGTCTAAGCCCATAACTATTATTGGTATGTACTCGACCCGAGAGTAGCACGGTCCATTTGGGTTGCATATCATCAGGACAATTTGTTAGGATGGATTCTTGAGAGAAGGTTATATATGATTTATTAATATATTATAAGTTATAATATATTAATATGAAATCATATGTTTTAATTAGTATTGATCAAGAATTAATTTGGAATTAATTTAGTGATCAAAAGAGACTAATTAAATCTATGGGGACTAATTATGGTAATTAGTTATATTTATATGTGTTGGGTTTATGATCCATGTTGGACTAAGTTTATGTATGGATACATAAAGAGTTGGGCCACATGAACCATGGATCATAAAATCCATGGGTATGGATTTGGGTTATACCCATGACCCTTGGAATCCTACATATAAATATGTCCATTCATAGCCAAAAACACCTAGACTTGTACTTGGAGTTCATGGAGGTGTTTTTGGTGCATGAAGATTCTCTCTCAAGAGCCACCTTTGTTCATGATGTGTTGTGACTTCATTTGAGGCTTCCACACAATTGGGGCTAAGCTATTAAGGCCAAATACATCAAGACTTCAAGCTACATAAAAGGTATGTTACCCAAACTAGTATCTTGTATGGTATATGACAATTGCATGCTAGTTATAAACTTAATACCTTCGAAACACCATTGCATGTATAATTAGTGAAACCATAGATCCAAGGTATTTAGGGTTGTATTTGCACCATAGGATGTTGTAGCATACTAAAACCCATCAGTGGTATCAGAGCCTAGGGTTGTTTTCAATTATACTTGATGCTAATTCCTTGGAAATGCCTTAAAAATCGATTTTCTGCTGTTCTGGACTGTGGACTCGCCGAGTCCAAGGAAAAAACTGACCAACTCGCCGAGTTTGTTCTTACACTCGATGAGTTGGTGCTCCAGAATGCAGATTTTTGAGGTTTTTGGCTAGAATTGGACTAGGATCATTACCCTAAGCTGTTTTTGAACTTATAAACCTATTTTTGATGTGGTAATGATCATACTAATCCAATTCAAAAGATAATTGTCAAAAGTTTCATGTTTTGTATTAGTTTAATGGTTAGGCTAATTACATGAAAATTGTTTGATTTGAATTGTCTTGTTCATATGAGCTTAATCTAGATCATAGTTTTTCTAGACATGTTTGTTAGTTTAATTAGTGATCTTAATGATTTTTAATGGACTCCATAACTTGTCCTCAAGTTATGGAAAACCAAAAGTTTTTCCTTTTAAAAGAATCATTAAAGCCATAGGTTATAAACTTGAAGAGTCTTTTTCCCATAAATTGTTTTATGACCTCCATAACTTGTCCTCAAGTTATGGATTTTTTAAAAGTTTCTTCATTAAAGTCTTTAAAACCTATATTAAACTCATATGTTATTGATTCCAAAAGTTTTTTTTTGAATTGTTCAAAACTTTCCCTCAAGTTTTGGAATTTGTAAAGTTACCCCCACCCCCCATGTATACTTTAATTCCAACCCTTAGAATTTTAATAGTTTAAAATTCAACCCTTATACTATTATAATATTATAGGTTTAATATTTATATATATGTATAAGAGGAAGTCAGTCTTACCGTTATTAGGCCTCATTCACGAAGCCGGTCAATAAGGGGTATAAGGTTACTGCTTATAAAATGGCAGTTTAATGAGTGTCCACTCTCACCCACCGCTTCCTTGACTGGTGGAGGGTCGTTAGCCGAACGGGTAGGACAGGACATTAATTCTCCCTTCATTAAAAGTATATTGATGAATACTAAGTAACTAAACTCTTATAAATTCCCAATCTTAGTTACTTAGGAAAATGTGAATTTGGTGCTAACCCATGAAATTGCACTTTGCACCATGTTAAGTCGTTAGTGGAGCGTGTGTAGTTAACCAGCACACTAATCTAGGACTGACAATGTATGGAAAAGGGTAGCTTGATGTTAATCATAGATCAATGGAGTGTGTGTGGTTGACCGGCACATTGATTAGGTGGTTGTAACATTAAGTGTACCAAGATAATTTGCATGGTTATTCACTCCTTGTTTGTGATCCTCGGCATTGCAGTCACAAACTTGAAGGGCACAATTGAGATTTAAACATGCCATTGAATAGCTCAATGAATCTCAAAACATCTAGGAGTTTCAGTCCATTTAAGACCTAAAATTTCTTTTCGTTTTTCATGGTGGAAATTGGTAAATCTTCATTTACCTACCTTCAAATATTTTGTAGCTTGGATTACGACATCCCTCTTCCAAGTTATAAAATATTGTGTTGGGTCCTAGCCTTAATATTTCATATTGGGTGTTATATTAAGGACTTAAATCAACTAAACTTGAATTTCTCCTTCATAGATGTCTAGTTATGATAACTATGGTCTTCCTTATCATTTGGATAAAGCTTTCCTAATGAAGATGATATCCCAAATGGCGATCAAGGTGAAAGATTAATCCCTTTGTTGTGCATTAATGGGACTGGAAATCATACTTCACTTCCTCCACATCCTCCAATTATTCTCCCTAACCCACAAGTTCTTGAATAGTTCAAGGTCACTCAATCCCTATTGGCAAGCAGCGTCTATATGTACTCACATCTTGGAGATGAAGTCTCATATTGACAAGCTGGGAGAGTTGGGTGTCGAAGTCTCAAGGAAGTTGACTGTTGACTGGGTTCTTCAATCACTTAACGAGTCATATAGTAACTTCATTAGGGTCTGCTATGTGACAGACTACGACATGACCCTTATGATCTTACCTATTTGCTTGTTGCTGCTGAATCAGCAATGATTTGGAGCACTGGTAAAGCAAATTTGATTGGAAGATCTACTTCTCAAACTTCCATGGACATTGACAATGGTAACATTAGAAATCCAGAAAAGATTTATCTTCCCAATGGAAAGGGATCGGCCATGGTCAGGTCATCTGACCCAATGGTAAACAGAAAGGCTAAGTCTGAGATAGTCTCGTGTACCATTCCTAAAAAGTCCATATGTTTCTATTGCCAAAAGGAAGGGGCATTGGTTGCGAAGCTGCCATGTTTGCCTGAAAAATCACAAGGATGGTATAGTCAGAGTGTATGACTCTACTTCAGGTAAAGTCCACTATCTAACTCTATTAAGTTCCTATTTGGAGATTCATATTACATGATGTGACCAGGTATCATTTTGATGTTCTGTAGAATCGGAAAAAGAGAGGAAGCTTAAAGGAAGAGTAAGCTGATTCTAATCATGAAGATGGATTTCGATCGCATGATTCGAAGATCAGAATTTTGAGCTGCTAAGAGTTATGATAGATTGCTTAGGAATACATAACAACATAGTTTTCATATGTATTTGCATTGTACGGATAAGTTTTTCCGCAATTTTAAAATTTTTTGAAATTTATTTATTTTTATGTTTCCTTACAATGGCATTTGTGAAAATTTGTTGCTTATATGTTTCCATTAATAGTAATATTGGAAAATAGATTTGATTATTTCGTTTGCGGTAGTGTCATAATTTATCAAATAAGGAAAGATTCTCATCAACCAAGTTTCAGTTGGATAGAAACTTAGGATCATGCAACTTGTATTGTATGATGAATGAGAATTTTCATCTTTGGGAAATTAAGACTAATTCCTTGTTCACATGTATATGTGAGTCAAGTGAAGGACTAGGAGATCAGGTACACTTGGTTGTGCGCTGATCAGGTCCACCACAAAGAACGATAAGGCTATTCGTCATGATTTACTAAAGTTTAGTAAATATGGTCGTGCTTACAATTATAAGTATAATTCTGAAACATTGGAAAAGTTTCAATGTATGGCAGGACGAATGAGAAGAATCAAATTACGCAGAAAGATAAAAGTTTCTCCAATCTGAAAAGATGGGAGAGTACTTCAGTATCATGTTTTATGATCATCTTAATGATTATGAAAAATCATATCACAATCGATCCTCTAAGGACATCTTGGTGCATTTGTTTGGCTAAGAAGAGGAATCGTGAATTGTTGAATTAGTTAAATCAAAAGATGAATCATACTTCGTTCCAAAATTGAGTCTTAGAGTAATACTCCAAGATTGTAACTTGAGTGACATAATCTTAAGGAAGGTTTAAAATGTAGAGTAAACTGTTTTCTACTCTTGTACATTTGAAATTAGTGAGTTGTGATGTTTTGGATAAGACAAAGACCAACTTAGACCAATTGTGTGAAGTGTTTTTCTTGACAAGAATCAGCACTAACTCTTGAATATTTGTTTTGACAAGGAATGGTTCTTGACATGAGAAACATATATGTCAAGAGGTCAATGGGAGTTTTAAAGATCTTGAAAAATTTTAAGAACTAATAAAGAATAAAACATGTTGTTTACCACTAACACGCGACTTGAGGTTTGTAACCTATCATGTTGACATATTTGTTGGGTTTTCTATGCTACAACATCCTATGGTGCACATACAACCCTATAAACCTTGGATCTATGTTTTCTCTATTATACATGCAAATATTCAATATTCCAAGGTTTCATCCTAACTAGCATAATATGAAGTATATACAATACAAGAATCTAGTAGAATGACATACCTCTTTGTTGTAGCTTGATTCCATGGAGATTAAGAGCCTAGTGCCCCAAATGTGACACCTCAAATGGATCACACAACACCACCAACAACTTGGAATAACTTGAGAGAAAAGTTCTTATGCTCAAAATCGGCTAGCCCTCTCATGTGAATCCTTAGGGCCGATTTCTTGAGTTATGGGGTCTTTATATATTGTGGTTATTAGGGTTACACCATGTAACTCATGACTTTCCATATTCCTCATGATCCATGGGTTTTAACCTCCATGGAGTATCCATGGGTTACCCCATGGGTTTAGCCCAACATGAAGAACTATGGATCATAAGCCCACATATATAAGAATGAATGATTTACATAATCAATCACCATATATTTAGTTAGTCTCTTTTGATCACAAAATTAATTCCAAATTAATTCTTAATCAATACTAATTAAATAATATGATTTCATATTAATATATTAGAACTTATAATATATTAGTAAATCATAAATATCCTTTTCTCACAAAAGTCTATCCAAATTGTTCTGATGCCATGCAACCCAAATGGACCATGCCAAATCGGGTCAAGTACATACCAATTATAGTTATGGAATTAGACACTAATCCAACAGTCTCCCACTTGGATAAGTCTAATAACTATTATTGCAAGTATGAATCTGCAACCTGACTAGCAATCGTAGCTCTTAAAAGCCGTTGTCGAACTCTGAACAAATCAATGACGCGTCCATTAGATAAGGGATCATATATTCCTCTATTCTAGATATCATATGGACTGAGACATGGATTTTAATCATTCTCTCCATCCATCTGTTGTTTCCCGATTTCCGATTTATGACGACTGACTAATTGAACAAATCAAATCAGTCCAGGCCCGGCCGAGCACTTACGGTTGTCATCACCAAATCATCGAGGGGCCCCATATATATCACTTTTATCTCTCCAAGGGAAAAGGAATGGATAAACTTCGACCCAAATGCTCGCTTGTACTTACTTATCAAATCACACACAACAATATGTTTTATAACACCGAGTTACCGGAGCGTTTTCATATTATCAATGTGCAACCGACTTGCAGTTACAACTCACATGTCTAGGTTTCAAGAATATAGGATATTATCGTCTCATTAATCACCTGTGATAAAATCCATGAAGTGATTAGATGAGCGTGGGTTGAATCCAATACTCGAATCTCATTCCAGGAGCACTCATGAACACTGTAGCTATGTCTATAAACAAACTACAGACCCATTCATGACAGTCTTGCCTCAATACCTACTTCCAAAGTATGATTGACTGTGGACGGTTTGAATAACCTAGTTATTTGGGAAGTTAAAACATGCAAAGTGAAACACAAGAATAATACTAATCCTATATGGCCCAGAACCTTTTGAGCCATATTGATTACTCATTATTCATTGTATAATGCTTCGAATAATCAACTTAATACTTGACTTGAAACAATAGTCATGCCATGCTCCAAGCATGCACACTATGTTTGTCTAAACAATAGCTATGTCATACTCCAAGTATGCACACTATGTTTGTCTATGATCCTTACTTTGTGGAATAGATCAATTGAACATAATTCCAATGATTCTCATTTCACAATCCCAAATCCTTATCGTAAATGTAAGAATTCCAAATTCCTGCCATTTACCGAAATCTGTTAGATTCTAAACTTATATGCATTGATCCTCTTGTAAAAACTATGCACAAAGTCACAAAGACTTGTCAACAGACATTACAGAGTATTACAATGGAGATCAATTCCATGGAAACGAAGTCTCAAATTCAAAGTACATTCCTTTGAACATCCTTCTTGCATTAAGTTTTCTAATCTTACATAGATTTAATGAATAACTTCCACCAATGAAACATTTCCATATTCCCATTCTAACTATCACTTCTGAATAAGAGTTGCCTCTTTTCAGAATATATCAATATGGTGAAGGGTTTTGAGCATTCTAACACTTCCTAAGTGTACATGCAACCCTAATAAACCTTGGATCTATGTTTGTCTAAAATTCATGCAAGATGATTTCCAAGGTTCATAATCCTATCTAGCATACATAGGGAACATTTAAACTTAAATGTAAGATAGAATAACATACCTTGTTGCTGATTTTGATTCCTTGAAACCTTGTGAGCCTAGCACCCCAAGTGTGATGCCTCAAATGCTTCACACAACACCAAATGCTATGGAGTAAACTTGGAGAGAATGTATAACACACTAAAATCGGCTCTAGCCCTCTTGTTCTACTTCGTGTAACCGATTTTGGGAGATATCACATGGTTTATATAGTGTGTTGCATTAGGTAAACCCTAATGTAACATGACTCTTCATTTCCATGATCCATGGATTAACTCCATGGTGCATCCATGGACCATCCTATGGGTGGAACCCAACTTGATAATCCATGGAGCCTCTTAGCCCACTATATAAGTTATGGATGATTTACATAATCAACCTATATATTTAATTAGTTATCTTTTGATCACTTAATTAATTCTTGATCAAACTAATTAAATAATATTATTAATATATTAGAACTTATAATATATTAATAAACCATAAGTGTTATTTCTCTCATTTAGTTTATCCAATGCATGGTGCCATGCAACCCAAATGGACCATGCCGGGTCGGGTCAAGTATATACCAGAAATAGTTATGGACTTAGACACCTTATCCAACAGTCTCCCACTTGGATAAGTCTAATAACTATAACTGCAAGTATGACTTCAGGAACCGATCGACAATCGTAGCTCTTTCAAGGTCTCTCGGAACTGAGAAGATGATGATACGCCATAATCCTCTGTTCTAGATATCAGCTAGACAAATACATGGAACAATGTCTTGCTTATTTTCCAGCAGTTTGTTTCCCGATTTCCGATTTGTTTGACAAAGAACTTAATTGAACACATCAACTTAGTTCTTACCGGGCCCGGTACATAGGTCAAAACAAAATCATTGAGGGGCCCAGATATCAGCTTCTAATCCAAGAAGGAACAGATAAACTTCGACTCATATGTTTGCTCTACTACTTGTTGAATTATACACAAAAGCACGTTTTATAACATCGAGTTACCAATGCGTTTTCGTACAATCAATGCATAACCAACTCATAGGCAACAAATCATATCTCTAGGTTTGAAGACTTATATGATGTTACCGTCTCACGATCACTCGAGATAAATTCCATGAAGTGATACCAGTGAGCGTGGGTTGATTCCAATACTCAGAACTTATGAGTACTCATGAAGTGTTGTCCTAAAACTTGACACCTACAACCAACTTCACGACAGTCTTAATTCATATCTACTTCCAACATATGACCGACTGTGGAAAATTTGAATATATGTAAAACAAAACATAATATTCTGGAAGTCAAAACATGCAAAAGAAATATAGTAAACGATTGACAGAAGATAGCAACACTTTACTCATAAATAAACACAACTTTTATTTATCATCAAATGTCAATTACACTTTACAAATTTCCAAAATTATCTAACTACTAAAACTAATATCATCCTTTAGCCCTATGCTCCGAGCATGCTGAAGATGCTTAACCCGACTCAGTCCCTTCGTGAGGGGATCTGCTGGGTTCTCATCTGATGATACCCTCTTTGCCACGAGGATTCCTTCTTCTATGCGATGTATGATAAAGTGATATTTTATGTCGATGTGTCTGGATCTCCAGTGATCCCTTGGTTCCTTGGCTAAGGCAACAACACTTTCACTATCACAGAAAATTTCCATACGCTCCTTTATAGCTGGTACAACTCCAAGGTCTCCAATGAAGTTTTTCAGCCATATTGCCTCCTTTGCTGCCTCACTCGCTGCTATATACTCTGATTCACAAGTGGAATCAGCTACTGTCTCCTGCTTGGAACTCTTCCAAGTAATTGCTTCTCCGTTTAGGGTAAAGACCCAGCCCGACTGAGAGCAGAAATTATCCCTATCAGTCTGGAAGCCAGCATCACTATACCCTACAACTCTCAAGTCATCACTCCCACCGAGGGTAAGGACCCAGTCCTTAGTCCTCCGTAGGTACTTGAGGATATTCTTTACCGCAGTCCAGTGAGCCTTGCCAGGGTTCCCCTGATACCTACTAACCATGCTCAAAGCAAAGACTACATCAGGTCGAGTAAAAGTCATAGCATACATGATCGATCCTACAGCCGAAGCATAAGGTACTCGGCTCATTTCTGCTATCTCAGCCTCAGTACTCGGGCTTTGAGCCTTACTCAATCTGGCGTTACATTGAATAGGTAACTCTCCCTTTTTGGAGTCCTGCATGCTGAATCTCTTCAGCACCTTATCCAAATAGGTACTCTGACTAAGTCCAATTAGTCTTTTACTCCGGTCTCTCAAGATCCTTATCCCTATAATATAGGCAGCTTCTCCTAGGTCCTTCATAGAGAAACACTTCCCAAGCCAGGACTTAACTTCCTGCAGAGTTGGGATGTCATTTCCTATGAGTAGTATGTCATCCACATACAATACCAAAAAGCTAACTATACTCCCACTAGCCTTGACATAAACACAAGATTCATCTTCACTGCTAGAAAAGCCAAACTCTTTGACTTTCTCATCAAAGCAAAGATTCCATCTGCGAGGTACTTGCTTTAATCCATAAATGGATTTCTCAAGCTTACACACTCTATTAGGGTACTCTGTATTGACAAAACCCTCTGGCTGACTCATGAAAACATCCTCAGCCAACTTTCCATTAAGGAAAGCGGTTTTGACATCCATTTGCCATATTTCATAGTCATGAAATTTAGCTATGGCTAACATAACCATAATAGACTTAATCTTGGCTACTGGAGAAAAGGTCTCATCATAATCAACTCCCGGAGTTTGAGAGAAGCCCTTTGCAACCAGTCGTGCCTTATAAGTGTGTACATTACCATCCATGTTGGTCTTCTTCTTGAAGATCCATTTGCACCCTACAATCTTACGACCTGGTACATTCTCAACCAAGTTCCAAACTTGATTGTCATAGATGAACTGTATCTCGCTGTCCATTGCCTCTTTCCACTTGGCTGACTCAGGGCCTGCCATGGCTTCCGCGTAACTGTTAGGTTCATCCAGCCCTACTAGTGTCTCATCACTAATAAGTGTATCACCTTCCGCAGTAATATGGAATCCATAGTAATGCTCAGGTGCATTCCTAACTCTTGTGGAACGCCGCAGAGGTATAGACTCGTCAATTGGCTCAACAGGAGTTTCCTCCTCAAGTTGAGTGCTAGGGTTTGAAGTTCCTTCACCACTTGACTCTTGAATTTCTTCAAGGTCAACTTGCCTCCCACTGTTTCCTTGGCTTATGAAATCTCTTTCTCGAAAGAAAGCCCTCCTAGCTACAAAGACCACATTCTCACTAGGTCTGTAGAAGAGGTAACCAAAGGATTTCTGTAGGTAGCCGATGAAAATACACCTCTCACTTCGAGGTTCGAGCTTATCATGAGTCTCGCGTCTCACGAAAGCCTCGCAACCCCAAATCTTGATGTGGTCTAGTTTGGGTACTTTACCAGTCCACATCTCATGAGGAGTTTTGGCAACTTTCTTTGTAGGGACTAGATTAAGGATATGGGCGGCAGTCTCTAAGGCATACCCCCAAAATGAGATTGGTAGCGAAGCTCGAATCATCATGGAACGAACCATATCCAACAAGGTTCGATTACGCCTCTCATCCACACCATTCAACTGCGGTGTCCTGGGAGGTGTCAATTGTGAGACAATCCCACATTCCCTAAGATAGTCGAGGAACTCTGAACTAAGATACTCACCACCTCGATCGGATCGAAGCATCTTAATGTTCCTGCCCAATTGATTCTCGACTTCCTGTTTAAACTCTTTAAACCTTTCAAAAGTCTCTGACTTATGCTTGATTAAGTAGACATATCCATATCTACTGTAATCATCAGTAAAAGTCAAATAATAACGATTAGCATCCCTTGTGGCATGTTTGAAGGGTCCACACACATCCGTGTGTACAAGATCCAACAAACCTTCACCCCTCTCACAAGAACCAGTGAAGGGAGACTTTGTCATTTTTCCAAGTAAGCATGATTCGCAACTATCATCTGACTTTAGGTCAAATGATTCCAAGACTCCATCCTTTTGGAGTTGGCCTATGCGTTTCTTGCTTATATGTCCAAGACGACAATGCCATAATGATGCTTTATCCAAGTTATTATCATTAACAGAATCAATACACAATACATTATTTCCTAAGTTATCTACAACAGATACAGTTTCATACACACCATCACAAGGTAATGCTCTAAAATAAAGAACATTATTAAAGAAAGCATTAATCGAACCAACTTCATTATCAAATGAAAAGGTAAAACCTTGTTTATACAATGCATGAAAGGAAATAATATTTCTTGCCATTTCTGGCGAGTAACAACATTTATTCAAATCTAAACTAAACCCACTACTTAGCGATAAAGTATAAACTCCAATCTTGGTGACAGGTGAAGCTTTCCTATTCCCCATGATCAAGTTTATTCTTCCATGCTCCACATTCTCACTTCTTCTTAGTCCCTGTAAATCAGAACAGATATGAATACCACAACCGGTATCAAGGACCCAAGAGTTAGAATAGGGTGAGTTATTAGATAAGATAGTGTAAATACCTGCATGGTTGGGTTTAACTTTCCCATCCTTTACATCTTGCTGGTACTTTGGGCAGTACCGCTTCCAATGTGCCTTTTCATGGCAATAGAAGCATTCAGCCTCTTTTGGTTCAGTAGAAGGAGTGACGAAACCTTTCTTGGTTCCATTTGAAGAGGAGCCTTCAAGGGTCTTACCCTTGGTACCCTTCGAGGGGCTCTTCCTCTTCTTACTCTTCCCTTTCCCAATTGCCAAGACAGGGGCGGAGTTGGTAGGAGTAGAAGTAACAACCGACTTACCCTTAAGACCACTTTCTGCGGTCTTTAGGAGTCCTTGAAGTTTGCTGAGTGTGACTTCTTCCTTATTCATGTGATATGTCATGCGGAATTGATCATAGCACGAGGGTAAGGAGTGCAAAATGATATCTATTGCAAGCTCCTCAGGGAAGTTCACATTAAGCTTCAGCAAACGGTCCACAAATCTTTGCATTTTCTGCATGTGGCCCGTGATGGGTTCACCATCCTTCATTCGGGTTGTTATCATGGAGGAGATGATTTCATACCTCTCTTGTCGTGCACTTTGATGGTATCTTTCCATCAAGTCTTGGTGCATTTCAAAAGGGTAGAAGTCCTCATAGGACTTTTGGAGTTCTGCTGTCATGGTGGCCATCATGATGCATGCCACTTTGGTGGCATCCCATTCATGTGCCTGGAAGTCAGCGATCTCCTGAGGAGTTGCAGTGGTCTCATCAATCTCTTTAAGCTCCTTATCGAGGACATATTCCTTGTCCTCGTAGCGAGTAATCATCCTGATGTTTCTGATCCATTCATTGAAGTTGGATCCATTAAAAGTGACTTTCCCACACAAGTTCATAAGGGTAAAGGAGCCATTAGGATTAAAGCCAGAAGCAGCATTGTTTGAAGACATCTGAGCAAGAAGAAAAACAAGCTTAGTTTAGATATAAATATAGTCCTTAATAAAACACCCAAATGTGATATTAAGGCTAGGACCCAATCACAATATATTATACTTAGAAGAGGTATGTCGTAATCTAAGTAATAACATATTTGAAAGGTAGGTGAATGACGATTCACCAATTTCCACCAAAAAACGAAATATTAATATATTAAGTTTTTAATTTGGTTCCTAGAAATTCCTAGATTCTTTTGAGATTCAATGAACTTTTCAAAGGCATGTTTCAATCTCGAGTGTGCCCTCCAAGTTTTGTGACTGGGATACCGAGGATCACAAAACGAGGTGTGAAGTAACCATGCAAATCACTTGGTACACTCAATGTTTATTACTCAATCGATGTGCCGGTTAACCACACGAGCTCCACCGACCTATAATAAACTTTAAGTCACCCTTTACCTACCTTGTTAAGTCCAAGTTAGTGTGCCGGTTAACCACACGAGCTCCACTAACGACTTAAACAAAGTGTAAAGTGTAATTTCATGGATTAGCACCTTATTCACATTTTCCTAAAGTAACTAAGATTGGGAATTTAATAAAGCATTTAGTTACTTTATAATATTTCATTATACTTTTAATGATAATTTATAAGTCCTTGTCTTACGCGTTCGACTAATGACCCTCCACCGATCAAGGAAGCGGTGGGTGAGAGTGAACACCCATTAAGTTGCTATTTTATAGGCAACAACCTTATACCCCCCTTATAGACCGGCTTCGTGAATGAGGCGTACTAGCGATAAGACGACTTGATCTTATACATATATATTATTAACTTATAATATTATAAAGTATAAGGGTTGAATTTTAACTTTTAAAATTCTAAGGGTTGGAACTAAAGTTTTAATCATGACTTTACTTGTTCCAAAACTTGAGGGCAAGTTTTGTAAACTTTCAAAACTTTTCATTTCTTATAACTTATGAATTAATTTGAGTATTAAAAATGAAGACTCTTCATTTTTATAGCCCTTGTGTTCTTTTAATGGTTTTTATTAAAGTGTGACCTTTGGTTTTCCATAACTTGAGGACAAGTTATGGACTCCATTAAAACACATAATGATCATGAATTAAACTACCAAGTAGGTTACAAACAATTCCTATGATCATCTAATCTCCATAAGTTCAAGAACATGAATATGAACATTTTCAAGAATCATAAATTACTCTTAAAACTTGTAATTTTTGATAATTGCCATTGTAAATGGATTAGCATAAACATTACACCATCTAAAACAAGTTTTAAAACACCAAAACAGTTTAGGGTAATGTTTCTAGTCCATTTCCAGCAACAAAAGTCGAAAATCTGATGTCAGGGCCTCCTACTCGTCGAGTGCATGAACCTACTCGACGAGTTGGATGAATTTTCACTTGGACTCGTTGAGTCCCCCCATGGACTCGGCGAGTTCAGTCGTAAGCCAACAAGTTGTTTCAATTTTTAACACATTTTTGCACAAATAACAAACAAACAAACCTGGCTCTGATACCACTGAAGGGTTTTGAGCATTCTAACACTTCCTAAGTGTACATGCAACCCTAATAAACCTTGGATCTATGTTTGTCTAAAATTCATGGAAGATGATTTCCAAGGTTCATAATCCTATCTAGCATACATGGGGAACATTTAAACTTAAATGTAAGATAGAATAACATACCTTGTTGCTGATTTTGATTCCTTGAAACCTTGTGAGCCTAGCACCCCAAGTGTGATGCCTCAAATGCTTCACACAACACCAAATGCTATGGAGTAAACTTGGAGAGAATGTATAACACACTAAAATCGGCTCTAGCCCTCTTGTTCTACTTCGTGTAACCAATTTTGGGAGATATCACATGGTTTATATAGTGTGTTGCATTAGGTAAACCCTAATGTAACATGACTCTTCATTTCCATGATCCATGGATTAACTCCATGGTGCATCCATGGACCATCCTATGGGTGGAACCCAACTTGATAATCCATGGAGCCTCTTAGCCCACTATATAAGTTATGGATGATTTACATAATCAACCCATATATTTAATTAGTTATCTTTTGATCACTTAATTAATTCTAAATTAATTCTTGATCAAACTAATTAAATAATATTATTAATATATTAGAACTTATAATATATTAATAAACCATAAGTGTTATTTCTCTCATTTAGTTTATCCAATGCATGGTGCCATGCAACCCAAATGGACCATGCCGGGTCGGGTCAAGTATATACTAGAAATAGTTATGGACTTAGACACCTTATCCAACATATGGTCCTTTCCAAAAATTTACACCATACTTCCAACCGTCCATGAGCAACCAATCTTTGGTAAACCTCAGATTGTCCTCGACAATTGCTTAATTATTTTAGTCATATCCAATTCTAGACCTTTCCCCCTATTAATGCCCTAGGCATTTGGAAAATATAGAAAGATAAATATTATAGCACATGTGATCGATCCTATACCCGAAGCATATGGGACACGATTCATGATGTCTCACATAAAGATATGATCCTAGACCAGTCTTTTGCTACAATATTTTTCATTTGCCATGTTTTGATAATTCGATTATGAAGAGGGATGCCGTAATCATAATCGAATTTTGAGAACGCAATATATATATATAATTTCCTTATGTTGAACCATTCCAACATAAAATTCATATATATATCCTTGTGTAAGGGTCGAATTGTTGTAATTAGTCGAAGTATGTTTTGGACTCTTCGAATGTTTTGTAATGTATTTTACTAGGGCGCTTTTATTCGAACCTTTAGAGTCAATGCCTTAGTATATTTTTTGTATGCTTTCAGTTCCCTATAAATAGGGTTATTTACTAGAGTTAGATAAGAACTTTTACAGACTTGTCTACTGAACTCTGTAAAGAATTCGAAAGCATAATAGAGCATAACAAGTTCATATTTACATCGTGTGTTCAAATCTCATATTCTTACTTGAATTCATACTCTGATTAATTCATTACTCGATTAATTGATTCATCAATTGGTATCAGAGCAGGAATCATATCTCTGATCTGATTTTCACTCTGTTCAAAAAGTTTTTGAATGAACTTGTTGATTCAAAAGTTTCCGCACTTTTTAAAAGTGAAAAATTGTCAAGATCTTAGTTTGTGATTCGATTCTGCATTTGAAGTGTTGAATCGAGTGTTATTCTCATCAATTCGATTTGATTCATCTAGTTTGTTTTCAAATTCTCAAATCTTTTCAAACTTCTCAAAATCTTCTTCCGTACAACAATGGCGAGTTTCAATCTCAATTCAATGACCTCGTTTGCTCATCTTCTAGGTTCATCAACCAAAATTTCAATGCTAATCCCTGAATACTATGATCAGTGGGCTGATCGTATGCAGGATTATCTGAATGGTCTGGATGAAGAGTTATGGTCATGTATCACTGGAAATGTCAATGTTCCAATGAATGTTCAACCAATTGGATCATCTTCTACAAATTCTGGAGTTGATAATCAAACTGATCGTCTGAAGAAACTGGAGAAGAGGTGTATGAGGGAACTGCGAGGAGCATTACCTCCAGTTGTGTACAATTACGTTAGGAGTTGTACAACCGCAAAGGAAATCTGGAACAATCTGAAAGATAAATTTCAAGGAAGTGAGAAGACAAAAATCAATTCAGTTAAACAGTGTTTGGTTGAGTTGAAAGACTTCAAACAAAAAGAAGGAGAAACAATTGAAGTTTACTATGATCGTCTGAACGAGTTAATCTATCGTTGCAATTGCTATGGAATTACCAGGACTTCAATGGAATTCAATCTCATCTTTGTAATGGGACTTCGAAAAGAATGGAGAAGTGTGAGTATGATGGTGAAGAATCAGCAAAGTTTTGATACTTCAACTCTCAATGATTTGTACAATCAGTTGAAAACACACGAAATTGAAGTAAATGAAATTGCTGAGGAATCGAAGTTGAATTTGGGAGGTCCATTAGCTCTTGTGTCAAAGATTTCTGAAAAAGAAGCTGAAAATGGTGATTCTGACGAAGAAGAAGGATTCATCATGAATTCGGATGATGAAGCAATAGCATTTTACTCGAATAATCGTGTCAAGAAATTTTTCAAAAAGCCGTTCAATTCGAAGACTAAGCTTGCTGAGGTGAAAGGAAATTTTGTGAGTAAAAATGTTGTTGAGGAGAAAAAGAAAGTTGAGAAGCAAGATTCGAAGATAGCTGATGGAAAGGGTGAGAAGAAGCTGAAAGGTGATGCTGGAATAGATTGTCATTATTGCAACGGTGCGAATCATCTTGCAAATGACTGTATGCTTCGAAAGAAGGATGAGAGGAAGAATAAAGTCAAAGATGAGGCATACTATGCAGAGAAGCTTGAGGTGGTTCGTGCTAAAGCAAAGAATTTGTCATTGGTTGCAAAGGGTGAGCATGAGGATGAAGATGGAACTTATCAAATATGGTCATCCGGGTCAGACGATGAAGAAATGAGGAATCCAACGCATGGAGCGTTGTATGCGAAAATGGAGGAGGACTCAGATGATGAGGAATTCGAAGTGAGGGGACGATGCTTCGTATCCAAAGCAGCTGACAAATCTCCAATGACAACAAAGGTACGTAAAATTCTCGAATCTTTTAATATTCCTACACATGCTTATGACTCTGAACTAATTTCTTTTGATGAGACGGTTACTTATTTTGATTCAATTGTTGTGTCTGCTAGCAATGAGGCCAACAAGTTGTCAATGGAGTTGTTAGAGGTCAAAAAGAGATTAGACATGAAAATAAGCAAAATTGAATGTTTGGAATTACAAATGACAAATATAATGTGTGATAGGGATAGGTTATCGAGTGATGTTAAACTTTTGCTAGCACAAAGAAACATCTACTATAATTCTGCTAAATGACTTTATAGCAAATTAACTGATTTACATCATTCATGTGATATAAGTAAAGAGCAACATAGAAAATTACTACCTTTCCTAGCATTCGAAAGAGCCAAGGTAGATAATATTTCGTATGATTGTGAGCAAATAATAGTTGATTTTGACAGAGTTCCTGATGATAGATATAAATATGGAATTGTCAAAATTGATGAATGTCTTGATGCAAATGAATTAGTTAACATAGTGAATGATACTTTGACTAAATCTGAACAAATTCAAATCTTGAAAAAGACTGAGAATTCAACATCTGATTCTCAATCTAATTTTGCTGATATTGAAGATAATTCTGACAATATTAGTGAAATTAGTGAACTTGAAGATGTTGATTGTTCTTAGTTGTCTGTTGTTAATGTTGCTTCAACATCTAAAGGAAAAGAAAAAGTTAAGGATTTGATGGTTGAAAATGAAACTGATATACCCTCAACTTCGAAAGTTTATTATATGAACTTCGTGGATCTCAAAGACAGCCAAACTGATGATAGTGATGATGAAAATGAAGTGAACATTTCGAAGGAAAAGAAATCTTCAAAGGAAGAAGAAACTCCTCGAATTATGGTTGATCAGGTGCATGGTGATACACAAAAGTTCGAAAAAGTGATGAATGAAAAAGGTGAACACTATCTTGAAACGAATTCAGTGGTTTATCCAAATTTCAAATGTACAGATAATGTCATTTTTCCAAATCAAGTTTTCGTAACTACTGGAAATGTTGAGAAAATCAAACCAGAATTAAAGAAGTTAGTTGAAGAGGATAATTCAAAAACAACTGATGAAGGTTTTTTCGCAAATCAAAGCACAGTTGAAAACAACTTAACAAAGAATTCGTATGTTTTCCAACGTCAAAAACCACAAAGAAAATGGGTTGAAAAATCAGAAATTGAAAAAGAGAATTCAAAACAAGTTGAAAAGGAATGTGAAAAAGTGGTCAAATTAAACTCCAAGGAATTCAAAGATCAAATTGACAAATTTTCGAAGGAAAACAACATTTCAAAAAGACAAGCAAGAAAGAAAATATTTTGGCAAAATGTTGAGTCTCAAAAGCTGTCTGAATCACAATCACCCAAAAATGTTTTCAAAGCTAAAAATTCATCTTTTTCAACAAAACCTCAACACTCATCTCAATCAAATCATTCAAAGTCTGAAGTGAATAAACAACCAAGGTTTTTGAAAGTTTCAGAAACTAATATTCCAAGAAAATTTTCAAATAACTCAAAACCAAATCAAAAATTCTTTCCACGTCAACATTTTAAATCAACAGTTGATACATCATATGCTAAATCTTTTATAACAAATCCAAAAGTTGATTTTGTTCCTAAAAAGCCAAATTTTCCAAATCAAACGAAGAAAGAAACTATGAAAACTTCACGAGAAAAAGGAATAACGTCAAGGAAGAACATTGATCATTGGCTTGAAGGCAAAGGAAAGATGTATCAGTCAAATACATTTTCAAAAGAGCAAATTCATGAAGCTTATGAAAAGTATGTGAATTCTTCATCAAACGGAAGTTTATCTTCTAAGGATTCGAACATATCAGTCAAAGCTTGGAAACCAGTACAAAAAGGAAAGAATGTTCATACACAACCTCAGAATTCGAAGGGTAATGTCAGTGAACATTCGAAACCATCAAAAACTTATGTTTCGGTTCCTTTAAATGAAGATGTAAACTTAATTGATAGTCTCAAAACAAAAGTTTATGATTGGGTTAAAAGTTCTTCATTACATTCGAAATTGAAATCTAATTTCCAAGGACCCAAAAAGCCTTGGGTACCTAAATTTTTCCATTGAATGTAGGTACTATGTGACGAGCAATATGATAACAAGTGGTACATCGATAGTGGTTGCTCTCGTCACATGACTGGGAAGAAGGAGATTTTACGTGATTTTCGAAGTCTCAAAAATGTTGGAGTAGTGAAGTTTGGGAGCAATCAAAAATGTCAAGTCAAAGGATATGGGAAGATCACGAATGGACAATTCACAGTGAATCGTGTGGCGTATGTTGAAGGTCTTCAACATAACTTGATAAGTGTTTCTCAACTTGTTGTGGGCACTGGCAATCAAGTTCTTTTTAACGAAGAAGGAAGTATTATTTCGAATGTCACAACAAAAGAGGTGTTACTAAAATCCAAAAGGAAAGGTGACATGTTCACTTTGGACATCAATCCGATAGTAGGGAAACCTGCTATATGTCTTCTTTCGAAAGCAACATCAGACTTAAGTTGGCTTTGGCATCGAAGACTTTCTCATCTCAATTTTCGAAACATCAATAAACTTGTGGTACAAGATTTGGTAAGAGGTTTACCTGTACTTAAATTTGACAATGATTCTTTATGTGCAGCTTGTGAAGTTGGCAAGCAACATAAACAAGGTCATCCAATTACGATTGATTCGAAAATAGTTGCACCTCTGGAGCTCTTACATATTGATTTGTGTGGACCTCCGACAGTTTCAACTCTCAACAAGAAACGGTACATTTTAGTGATTGTTGATGATTTTTCCAGATTTACGTGGGTTTATTTTCTCAGGCTTAAATCTGAAGTTGCACAAATCATGATTGACTTTATCAAAAAGATGGAAACAACATTGAAGAAGATTGTTCGAAAAATTAAGAGTGATCATGGAACTGAATTTAAGAACAATGTTCTTAATTCATTTTTGGTGGACAAAGGGATTTCGCATAATTTTTCATCTCCATACACACCACAACAAAAACGGTGTTGTTGAACGAAGAAATAGGTCTCTATGCGAAGCGGCAAGGACTATGTTGGCATATGCGAATCTTCCATAATATCTTTAGGTTGAAGCAGTATCAACTGCATGTTTCACTCAAAACATATCTTTTATTCATCGTCGTTTTAACATAACTCCATATGAAATTCTCAACAATCGAAAACCTAACGTCAAGTTTCTTCATGTTTTCGGATGCAGATGCTTCATTATGAATCTCAGGGATCATCTTACGAAATTTCAAGCAAAAGCAGATGAAGGGATTTTCTTGGGTTATTCGCATAATTCAGTCGCATATCGTGTGTTGAATAAAAGAACACGAAAAGTTGAAGAAACTTTTAATATTACATTTGATGATTACTACGTTAAACAAACAAAATCACAGTTTGAAAATCATCCAATTCTGAAAAACATACAAGATGAATCAGAACCCTCACAAACCTTAGATAATGATTATGATTTAATTTTTGGAATTTCAGATCATGCTGTTGATGCTGAAATAAATGCAAGTGATAATAATATCTCTGAATTAACAAAGCTTACTGATGATTCAACATCAAACTCTCCAGAAAAAGGCGAAAGTATGCAAAACAATCCAGTGGAGGGGGAGCACTTGGATTCGAATACATTAGCTGATGACATGCATTCTTTCGAGGGGGAGAAAGAAAGATTGAATGATGATGTTGAGGGGGAGCATGATGTTGAGGGGGAGCATAATGTTCAGGGGGAGCATAATGCTGAGGGGGAGCATTCATAAAATATTGAAGATAATAATGATTTTGATGATGCTTGTTCGATTGTAGGCTCAGAAAATGATGATATATATGAAGATGCACCTCTGGAATTTGATCCAGCATATCCGCCAATGGAAAAGTGGACAAAAGATCATCCGAAGGATCAAGTAATTGGGAATCCACAAGAGGGAGTTTTAACAAGAGCTCAAATTCATGCAAAGAATGAGGTATTAAATACTCATCAAGAATTTTGCATGTTCAATGTTTTCATTTCTAAGATAGAACCAAAAACAGTTAAGATTGCAATGGAACACTCAGATTGGGTTGTTGCAATGCAATCTGAATTGTCTGAATTTGAACGAAACAAGGTTTGGAGATTAATTCCTAAGCCTGGAAATGTTTCGATTGTCGGGTTAAAATGGATTTTCAAAAATAAAACCGACAAAGATGGAAATATTGTTCGAAACAAAGCCAGACTTGTTGTTAAAGGATATTCACAACAAGAAGGAATCGACTATGAAGAAACTTTTGCCCCTGTCGCAAGACTCGAGGCGGTTCGTATATTTCTGGCTTATGCAGCTCACAAAGATTTTGATGTTTATCAAATGGACGTGAAGTGTGCATTTCTAAATGGAGAGCTTGAAGAAACTGTTTACGTGGAACAACCCCCAGGTTTTAGTAACGAAGAATTTCCAAATCATGTTTATATTTTAGATAAGGCAGTTTATGGTTTGAAACAAGCACCACGAGCATGGTATGCAACTCTTACCTCATTTTTGAAACAATCTAAATTTAAACAAGGATCAGTTGATCCCACATTATTTCGAAAGAAAGTGGGGAATCATCTAATGCTTGTTCAAATTTATGTTGATGATATTATTTTTGGCTCGACTGACCCTGCTTTGTCTAGAGAATTCGAAGATTTGATGAAAAGTAAGTTCGAAATGAGCATGATGGGAAAAATCAATAATTTTCTTGGTTTGAATATTCGTCAAAACAGAGAAGGAATTTTTATTAATCAAGAAAAATATACGAAGAATCTGTTGGAAAAGTTTGGATTGACGAATAGCACGAAGTTACGAGTTCCAATGGCAACGGGCATAAAGCTAACACCGTCGTTAGATAAACCTGCTGTTGACATAACTTTATATAGGAGCATGATTGGTTCATTACTTTATCTCACAGCTAGTAGACCTGATATCATGTTTTCTGTGTGTAATTGTGCTAGGTATCAGTCTAATCCACGAGAACCACATCTCACTGCTGTAAAGAATATATTTCGTTATCTTAAAGGAACAATTTCGTTAGGATTGTGGTATCCTTCGAAAACTGGGTTCTTTGTACAAGCGTATTCGGATGCAGACTTGGGTGGTTGTAATATTGATCGAAAAAGCACAAGTGGTGGATGTCAATTTCTTGATGGCAAATTGGTGAGCTGGCAGTCGAAAAAGCAAACATGCGTATCAATTTCAACAGCTGAAGCAGAATATGTGGCTGTTGCAGCTTGCACTTCACAAATAATATGGATCCAAAGTCAATTGCGTGATTATGCAATTAATATGAAAAAGATTCCATTATATTGTGATTCTCAAAGTGCGATAAGAATTTGTCATAATCTTGTGCAGCATTCGAAGACTAAACATATAGCTCTTCGTTATCATTTCATCAAAGATCACGTTGAAGATGAAAATATTGAAGTACATTTCGTGAAAACAACTGATCAGTTAGCTGACATTTTCACGAAAGCTTTGGATGAAAAATCCCTTGTGAAGATTATAGAAGGACTTGGAATGATCGATGGAAATTCTGTTCCATGCGAAAAAGAAGAATGATGCATGATAGGAATGATTCAGAGGCGCTGACTAAAAGATAATGCAAACTCATTCAGCATTTAGAGGTTACTGTTCATAGTCAACGCTTCGACCTCTTCGAATTCGCACATTTGTTACTTATTTTAAGGGTTGATTCAGAGGTTACTGTTCATACTCAACGCTTCGACCCCTTCGAATTCGTACATTTGTATCAAGTATTATTTCAATTTTCGAAAATTCAAAAATCCAAAAAGATTTTCGTTTGTTTTGTCATTTAATTTTCGAAAATTCAAAAATCCAAAAAGATTTTCGTTTGTTTTGTCATTTAATTTTCAAAAATTCAAAAATCCAAAAAGATTTTCGTTTGTTGTGTCATTTAATTTTCGAAAATTCAAAAATCCAAAAAGATTTTTGTTTGTTTTGTCATTTAATTTTTGAAAATTAAAAAAAAAATTAAAAAAAAATTAAAAAAAAAAATTATTCTTTGTTCTGCCTTTATTTTCGAAAAATCAAAACAACAAAAATATTTTGTTTCTTATTTCTTTTTTGTATTTTGTTGCAGATTCTCATGAAGATACAGAGGAGATTATGCTTGCTGTACTAGGGTCAGGTACATTTTTCGTATAAATCGATAAATTTGTCATCATTCAAACTCGTTAGGTTGTCCCTAGAAGCATGCTGTTGTATGTTGACCAAAGCCTCCATGACTCAATGTGTGTAAGAAAGCCTTAATGAAATTATTCATACGGAGATTTCTTCCCAATTAGGCTTATATTCACATTAGTCTCTGAGCTACCTTACTCTTCTCAAAATGAGTTAAGAGTTTACTGTTTGGTCCAAATAAAACAGAGGTACTTTTTGTGTCTTGTATCAATCTTTTTGATCCAAAAAGTTCTAACACGATCACACACGAAGACATATGTCCGAGAGGTCTCTGATCAAACCCATCGAGACTTAGATATATCAAAACTCTGTGTTTATGATCTGACATCATGAGACCGTGATGAAAGTGAAACCCAATTTTCATTACCTTTTAAGGAATTGACGGGGAACTAAGTTCCAGATTTACACGAAACTTTTGTTTTTGTACCAAAATTCGAAACTCCAAATCATATTCATTTCGAATGAGTGGTCTTGATCAAACATTCGAAACCCACGATGTTTGTTACCCAACAAGATCCAGCACACAAATTTTTTCTTGAATATGATTTCCGTGTGAGTTTCATTCGAATGTCATTGTCATTTCAAAATTTATCTAAATCAACTTGTCACTGACTACACTGGTCAAACAAGTAATTTCTGTTACAATTTCTCACCTTATGTTTAGGTTGACATGTAACGAAATTTTAAACCATTCACGAAGCATTATGAAAGAAGCCCTTTGATACTTATCAACAAGTATTCGATTGTAATTCACAGGAACCCACACAAGCTATTGATCATTTCTCTTAATGATTAATGAAGTAATCTTTGCCCGGGATTTCATCTGCTTTTGTGTCAATGGTTTGACATCACATTATTCCAAATTTTTCTTATATTTGTTTCTCGTCTATATTCTTTGGAACACTGCACTCACGAAATCCTTGAGGTTCTGAGTAATACCAACTCAGGCTGATGATTTCAAACTTCTGGCGTATGACTTCGCTTTTTATCCCAAAAGTGAAAGAGCCTTGCTTCCATTCGAAGGGTTCTGACGGTTACAATTTTCTTGGGGATTACAAGACAGGCTGTTTATAAATGACGTATGGTATTCTGTCCGTTTTTCAAGGCGATGTGACAGCTACTTTTTGACGCATGGCTACTTTTACGCAGTAATGGTCCGATTTTCAAGGTGCCACATCGGATCTCATTAAATGCATCCCGCTTCAAATTCAAAATTCAGGGTTACATATAAACGGGGATTCAAGGGTTCATTCTCAGTTTACGCGATCAAAACAAACAAATTCCTAAATTCTCTGTTCATCAAAAGTCTTCAAACCCTAACAATGGCTACTTCTACTCCTGTTGATTCTCATACCACTGAAGATGCCTCTTCATTACTAATAATGAACATTCAAGCAACAAACTACTACTTGGAGAGTGATGTTTCTCAGTATCCGGAAGAATTGAAGATGCTAATCGTTGCCTTGAAACACTCTGTCTTATCTAAGGCAATGTTCAACTCTTTCTCTGTTCCACTTTCATGGCTGTCTCAAGCAGGATCAACTGCTACTTATAACAAAGCCTCGGATACGATTATTTTTCATCTAGTAAACGACAAAAAGGTTAGGCTATCCAAGAAACTATTTTGCCAAATCCTTGATATTCCGAATTCCCCTCCATATGTTGCTTTCACATTTCCTCAAATTGTCAACATGTTCAATGAGATGGGATATCAGCCTCCACTATCAAAGATTAGTGATTTTAAGAAATCAGGTCTTCCAAGATTATGGAATTTCTAATTTGGAATTTTTCTAAGATGTTTAACTGGGAGATCAGTTGGGCTTGACAAGGGGAGAATGGAGGTTTATGCAATGGTTGCTGGCATCTATTATGATCTTCAGGTGGACTACTCTACACAATTATGGAAGGAATTTCAAAAGGGTGTAGAACACACGAATGTTATTCATGGTATTTCGTGTGCAAGATACTGGAGTTTGATTTTGCAACACTTTGACAATAAAGAAGGGATTTTGGTACACACTGATGAAGACAAAGCAGTTTTTCAATCATACCACTATCCGAAGGAGGTTACAGATAATGCTGATGTTTTTCCTACAGTTGCTCGTATTCCAGATGCGATGCTTAAAAGAGTTGATTCTTCGAACCCTGTATTGGTAGCCTATTTGAAGACAATTGATTCTTCAATTAAAACTGGTGTTTTACTAGGAGGAGATGATAAGAAAACCAAGAAGTCAAGAAAGCATGAAACTGAGTCCAGATCTTCGAAATCTCCAAAGAAGAAGCCTGAAACAGTTGAAGTGACTGTTGCTGAGATTCCAGTAATTGAGCCAATTATTGAAGAAACACAAGAACATGTAGTCCTTCCTTCGAAGACTGGCATGTTTCGAAGAATTAAAATGAAGTCCACTCACAAAAGCAAGTCTCCAACGCACAAAGTGGTTCGAAAACCTCAAATAACTCATCAAGGGATTCTAATTAGAGAAGTGCCCGCACCTGTTTCTCCGGTGTCCAAGAAAAGAAGAGCTGAGGATATGGCAAAACATTTATCAAAGAAAAAGAAGAAGAAGACAAGAAAGCTGGTCATTTCTACCGAGTCAACTGAAGATGATGAAGAACGAATTCCTGAAACTCCTGAGAAGACAGTTGTCATACCACCCGAAGATTCGATTGCCAAATCAGTTCCTGAGGAGGTTCGAACTTCAGGCATCCCTGCACACGTATCTGATACGGATGCAAATGTCAATATGGGTGAAGGAGGTTCGAAAAATGAAGCTACAGGTCCATCTACTTCTACTCCTTTTGAAAGTATTGTTTCTTTACCATTATCCACTACACCTCTTACTTCAACTACAGATTCCCCAACATTCGAACATATTCTTGATCAACCTTTTACTTCTATTTTTTCTTCACAATCTACTGAGCCACCCAAACCAACTTCACCTATTCAAGAAATTGTTTTTATGGAGACAGAGACTGATAATGAGGGGTTTGGCGGTATGTTTGAAGACTTGGAGTTTCATGAAGAAGAAGAGCAGTTTCCAGATCACATGCTGATGACCATGAAGCAGTTTAAGATTTTAAATCAAAAGTTGAATTCTTCCATTCAATCTCAAGCAGATCTAGGGGTTGATTCGTCTGTTTCAAGTGTTGAAGTTGATTCGTTGCTGAAGGTGTTTGAATCTAGAATCATAAGTAAAGTATCGGGGATGCTTAAAGATTCTGAATCTCGAGTCTTGGAGAAGATTGATCATAATGATCAAAACAATGAAATTCGGATCAATTCTCAGAGTTTGAAGTTTGCTGGTAATCTGAAAGAATTGAAGAATGTTGCAAAGGAACGACATGTTCTTTTTATTCAAGATGTGAAGAAAGTACGAGAGGATGTAAACTTGCAGATTCACGAACTTCGTGAAGATATGCAAAAAGAAATTGCCACAGTTCAACAAGATTATGCATCCTTGAATCAAAAGGTTGATATCATTTGTGATGCAGTCACTCGATTTGTTAAGTTGTATGAAAATTTGAGTCCTCAAATTACTCAACTTTCAACATCCGAAAGTGCAAGCTTTGAAGAAGTGCTTAAGTTGCTCAAGGAGTTAAAAGAGATTTCTGATAGGCTGGTTTCTTCTCCATTGATTACTCCTGAATTTTTATCTCAGAAGTTTATCCAATTCGAAGCCATTCTCAACAAGCAACTTGCTCCTCTCTTTCGCATATCAAGTCTTCTTCCAACCACAAATGCCCCACCTGTTTTCACAGGGGTGCAAGGGGGAGAAAGAAAACTAGTGAGTCGAACACTAGTGGAGAAGATGCGAAAGTTGTGGGAAAAGTCTTTTCTTCGAAAATCCCTACAACAAAACCCATAATTGTTTCTGCTGAACAGGTGACTTCAATAGTCGTAACAACAATGCCAATTGCAAGACCAATTTCGAAAGGAATTGTGATTGGTAAATCTTCGGAGACTGGTGGGAGTGGTTCGAATCCAAAAGAGACAATCGTCAATCCAGCATTGAAAGATAAAGGGAAATCGATTGTTATGGAAAAATCAAAAGAAGAAAAGAAGGCTGAAGCTGATGCTGAAATCGAAAAGCTCAGAATAGTTCAAAGCATTATGGCTCAGCGAGCAAATGATCCGAAGGGAATGGATAAAGGGGATCCAACTAAACACTATAACTACGAAACAATCGAGGCCAAGGTTGCATTCAATCACATGTATTCATTTGAGAAGAAACCAAAACAAAGTTATTTGATCACGAATACTGATGTAAGCCAGCTGGATTTTCCAATAAACGAAATGATGTTTATCATGCCTCAGTTCAAAGCAGAAGGAAACTTTAAAGATAAAGATGAAGGCACACACATGAAAATTCGTTTTCATGCTGTTCTTGGTAAAGCCCCTGAAGAAGTGTGCTCATTAATCAAAATCAAGAAGGTAATCAGTATGAAAAGGGATGTGGTTTTCGAAAACACAGTCCAAAATTTTAAGTATGTGGTTTCCAGGGCAAATGGAAATATTTGTGAATTCACTGTTGCAGATTTTCCATTAATGAACTTGTATGATCTTATACAAGTTGCATTACTTTTGAAAGACAAATCATTCTCATACCTTCAAAACACAGAACCGGATGAATTCAAGCTTGGAGTAGCTCACATCAAGATTTTTATCGAAAACTATTATGAGTGCTTGGCACTAATAGATGTTGAATTAGCTACTGCCAAAGGAATGGAAATTAAAGCTCCAATGGCTCCTACGAAGACACAGGTGGAATTGAAGAAGTATGTTGATGGTGAAATTTGCCTGAAGCCTTTTGGAATGGTCTTCGCAGGAAAAGACAAAGCTGGAAAAGGTAAACGATTTTTGTTCCAGGCAAGTGAAGTAGAGAGATATTCAACATCTCAATATACGAACTTGATTGTTCGTATGAATCATTGCAAGAAGAACAATGAAGGAGACAAGAAAGAGCTGAAGAAGGTTATCTCCTGGTACACGGAGATTCGAAGAGTGTTATTGTATTCCATTACACTTCTTACAAATTGAAGACTTTGACTATGATTACAAAGGGGGAGATTGTAAGGGTCGAATTGTTGTAATTAGTCGAAGTATGTTTTGGACTCTTCGAATGTTTTGTAATGTATTTTACTAGGGCGCTTTTATTCGAAGCTTTAGAGTCAATGCCTTAGTATATTTTTTGTATGCTTTCAGTTCCCTATAAATAGGGTTATTTACTAGAGTTAGATAAGAACTTTTACAGACTTGTCTACTGAACTCTGTAAAGAATTCGAAAGCATAATAGAGCATAACAAGTTCATATTTACATCATGTGTTCAAATCTCATATTCTTACTTCAATTCATACTCTGATTAATTCATTACTCGATTCATTGGTTCATCACCTTGACTAAAGATGATTAAAATCTCAATCTAAGCTTTTAGAATTGAAATGAAGTATAATTTTCTCTCCCTTAATTATAGCAAAACAACTTTTCCCAATTGAAACTTTTGTTTTCTATAATTAACATTGCTAACTTGCAACACTTATCATAATTGATTATGCTCCCACTAGCATAATAATTACTAGCATAACCATTATGCTCCCACTAGCTTTGACATGTACTCAGAAATCAGATGGACTTCTAGAAATCAATACTTTATTGATTTTCTTACCAAAGTTCAGATTTCTTATACGAGTTGCTTTGATAAGACTTTATCAAGGCTTCTCAAAATCATACACCTTTCCTTAGATAGCTCACATGTGTGTCTAAACAATTATGAAGAGGGGTGTCGTAATCATAATGTTTAGACCTTTTGTCATTCTCACAAATCCATGTTCGTGTGCCGGTTAACCACACACGCTCCACTAACGACTTAGAGAATGCAAATATCACAATTGCTATCTACTTAAAATCTACTTAGTGGAAGCATTTCCTCACCATCATTTTCATGAATCGGAGAGAAACCTTATGACACTTAGATTTTATGGTGTATGTGTTCCTATCCATGTTAATTTGGCAAACCATAATCATAAGACAAGGTTAGTGACAAATCCAAACTCTTGTGGACTGAACTTGTTCAATCTTAATTTCTTGCCACTTGGCAGCACAAGGGCCTACCATGTCTTCCAAATGTTATGCAATCAATGGAGAACTCATAGAACTCACATGCACAGTCAACTTTAACTGGAATGGGCACAGAAACAAGAAAATGTCAACACGATAGACTATAAACCTCAAGTCATGTGGTAGTGATAAACAATACCCTTGATTAGTTCTTAAAAATTTTCAAGATCTTTAAGACTCCCACTGACCTCTTGACATATAAGATTCTCTTGTTAAGAACCATTTCTTGACAAATCAAATATTCAAGAATTAGTGTGGATTCTTATCAAGACAAACACTTCACACAATTGGCCTTAGTTGGTCTTTGTTGTATCCAAAACATCACAACTCACCAATTTCAAATGTACAAGAGTAGAAAACATTTTACTCTTCATTTGATAAGTGTTTAAACCTTCTTAACATTATGTCACTCAAGTTACAATCTTGAAGTATTACTCTAAGACTCAATTTTGGAACGAAGTACGATTCATCTTTTGATTTAACCATTTCAACAATTCACGATTCCTCTTCTTAGTCAAACAAATGCACTAAGATGTCCTTAGATGATCAATTATGATATGGTTTTTTCCTAATCATTAAGATGATCATAAAACATGATACTGAAGTACTCTCCCATCTTTTTAGATTGGAGAAACTTTTATCTTTCTGACTAATTTGATTCTTCTCATTCACCCTGCCATACATTGAAACTTTTCCGATGTTTCAGAATTATACTTAAACTTGTAAGCACAACCATATTTACTAAACTTTAGTAAATCATGAAGAATAGCCTTATCGTTCTTTGTGGTGGATCTGATCAGCGCACAACCAAGTGTACCCTATCTCCTAGTCCTTCACTTGACTCACATATACATGTGAACAAGGAATTAGTCTTAATTTCCCAAAGATAAAAATTCTCATGCATCATACAATGCAGGTTGCATGATTGCAAGTTTCTATCCAACTGAAACTTGGGTGATGAGAATATTTCCTTATTTGGTAAAGTATGACACTACCACAAACGAAAGAATCAAATCCATTTTCCAATATTGTTATCAATGGAATCATATAAACAACAATTTTCACAAATCCCATTGTAAGGATACTTAAAATAAATAAAATCAAAAATTTTCCTTTTATTTTAAAATTGCGGAAAAACTTATCCTTATAATGCAAATACATACGAAAACTATGTTGTTATGTATTCCTAAGGAATCTATCATAACTCTTAGCAGCTCAAAATTCTGATATTCGAATCATGTGATCGAAATCCATCTTCGCGATTAGAATCATCTAACTCTTCCTTTAAGCTACCTCTCTTTTTCTGATTCTACAAAACATCAAAATGCGACCTAGTCACATCATGTAATAAGAATCTCCAAATAGGAACTTAATAGAGTTAGATAGTGGACTTTACCTGAATCATAGTCAAATTTTTTACTTTTATCGTCCTAGTGAACTTTCAGCTAAATAAGGCAGCTTCGCAACTAAAGCCCCTTCTTTTGGCAATAGAAACTTATGGACTCTTTAGTAATGGTACATGGGACTATCTCAGACTTAGCCTTTCTCTTTACCATTTGGTCAACCGGATTGACTATGGCCGATCCCTTTCCATTGGGAACAGAAGACTTTTCTGGACTTCCAATGTTTCCATTATCAATGTCCATGTAAGTTTGGGAAGTAGATCTTCCAATCAAATTTGCTTTACGAGTGCTCCAAATCATTGTTGATTCAGCAGCAACAAGCAAATACGTAAGATCGATAAGGGTCATGTCGTGGTCTATCACATAGTAGTCCTTTAAAGAACCCGCTATATGACTTAGGAAGTGATTGAAGAACCCAATCAGCAGTCAACTTCCTTGAGACTTCGACACCCAACTCTCCCAGCTTGTCAATATGTGACTTCATCTCCAAGATGTGAGCACATATAGACATTGCTTGCCAATAGAGATTGAGTGACCTTGAACTATTCAAGAACTTGTGGGTTAGGGAGAATAATTGGAGGAGGTGGAGGAAGCGAAGTATGATTTCCAGTCTCATTAATGCACAACAAAGGGATTAATCTTTCACCTTGATTGCCATTTAGGAGATCATATTCATTAGGAAAGCTTTATCCAAAAGGATAAGGAAGACCATAGTTGTCATAACTAGACATCTATGAGGGAGAAATTCAAGTTTAGTTTATTTAAGTCCTTAATATAACACCCAATATGGAATATTAAGGCTAGGACCCAACACAATATTTTATAACTTGGAAGAGGGATGCCGTAATCCAAGCTACAAAATATTTGAAGGTAGGTAAATGACGATTTACCAATTTCCACCATGAAAAACGAAAAGAAATTTTAGGTCTTAAATGGATTGAAACTCCTAGATCTTTTGAGATTCATTGTACTATTCAATGGCATGTTTAAATCTCGATTGTGCCCTTCAAGTTTGTGACTGGGATGCTGAGGATCACAAACAAGGAGTGAATAACCATGCAAATTAACTTGGTACACTTGATGTTACAACCACCTAATCAATGTGTCGGTTAACCACACACGCTCCATTGATCTATGATTAACATCAAGCTACCCTTTGCCACACATTGTCAGTCCCAGATTAGTGTGCCAGTTAACCACACACGCTCCACTAACGACTTAACAAGGTGCAAAGTGCAATTTCATGGGTTAGCACCAAATTCACATTTTCCTAAGTAACTAAGATTGGGAATTAGTGTTCAGTTACTTAGTATTTATCATTATACGTTTAATTAAGGGAGAATTAATGTCCTGTCCTACCCGTTCGGCTAACGACCCTCCACCAGTCAAGGAAGCGGTGGGTGAGAGTGGACACCCATTAAACTTCCATTTTATAGGCCGTAACCTTATACCCCCTTATAGATCGGCTTCGTGAATGAGGCCTACTAACGGTAAGACTGACTTACTCTTATACATATATATAAATATTAAACTTATAATATTATAATAGTATAAGTGTTGAATTTTAAACTATTAAAATTCTGAGGGTTTAACTTGGAATTAAAGTATTCATGGGGGGGAAACTTTACAAATTCCAAAATTTGAGGGCAAGTTTTGAACAATTCAAAAACTTTTGGTTTCTATAACATATGAGTTTAACATGGCTTTTAAAGACTTTAATGAAGAGACTCTTGAACATCCATAACTTGAGGACAAGTTATGGTGTTCATAAAACTATATATGAGGAAAAAGACTCTTCAATTGTGTAACCTATGGCTTCAGAGAAGATTTAACACAAAAACTTTTGGTTTTCCATAACTTGAGGACAAGTTATGGAATCCATTAAAAAAACACCAAGATCATCAATTCAACTAACAAGCATGTCAAGAAAAACTATGATCTAGATTAAACTCATATGAACAAGACAATTCAAATCAAACAACTTTCATGTAATTAGCCTAACCATTAAACTAATACAAAACATGAATCAATATGACAATTATCTTTTGAATTGGATTAGAATGATCATTTCCACATCAAAAACAGGTTTATAAGTTCAAAAACAGCTTAGGGTAATGATTCTAGTCCAATTTCAGCCTTAAAAGTCGAATATCTACACTCTGGGCCTCCTACTCGTCGAGTGTATGAACCTACTCAACGAGTAGAATGAATTTGTTCATGGACTCGGCGAGTCCATCAGTGGACTCGGTGAGTCCACAGTCCAGACGGCCAGAAAATCGATTTGTTCAGCAATTTGCATCAAGTATAATTGAAAACAAGCCTTAGATCTGATACCACTGTTGGGTTTTCTATGCTACAACATCCTATGGTGCAGATACAACCCTTTAAACCTTGGATCTATGTTTTCTCTATTATACATGCAAATATTCAATATTCCAAGGTTTCATCCTAACTAGCATAATATGAAGTATATACAATACAAGAATCTAGTAGAATGACATAACTCTTTGTTGTAGCTTGATTCCATGGATCTTAAGAGCCTAGTGCCCCAAATGTGACACCTCAAATGGCTCACACAACACCACCAACAACTTGGAATAACTTGAGAGAAAAGTTCTTATGCTTAAAATCGGCTAGCCCTGTCATGTGAA
The DNA here is from genome assembly GCF_052849685.1 of Lactuca virosa. NCBI lineage: Eukaryota > Viridiplantae > Streptophyta > Magnoliopsida > Asterales > Asteraceae > Lactuca > Lactuca virosa. The sequence continues at coordinate 246,994,444 of NC_136426.1, forward strand.
TCCTTAGGGCCGATTTCTTGAGCTATGGGGTCTTTATATATTGTGGCTATTAGGGTTACACCATGTAACTCATGACTTTCCATATTCCTCATGATCCATGGGTTTTAACCTCCATGGAGTATCCATGGGTTACCCCATGGGTTTAGCCCAACATGAAGAACTATGGATCATAAGCCCACATATATAAGAATGAATGATTTACATAATCAATCCCCATATATTTAGTTAGTCTCTTTTGATCACATAATTAATTCCAAATTAATTCTTGATCAATACTAATTAAATAATATGATTTCAAATTAATATATTAGAACTTATAATATATTAATAAACCATAAATATCCTTTTCTCACAAAAGTCTATCCAAATTGTTCCGATGCCATGCAACCCAAATAGACCATGCCAAATCGGGTCAAGTACATACCAATTATAGTTATGGGCTTAGACACTAATCCAACAATATTCTTGTTTCTATGCCCATTCCAGTTAAAATTGACTATGCATGTGAGTTCTATGAGCTCTCAGTTATTTGCATAATAACCTGGAAGCAATGGAAGGCCCTTTTGTTGCCGGGTGGCAAGAAAACTAAGATTAAACAAGTTCAGTCCATATAGTTTGGATTTGTCACTAACCTTGTCTTGTGATTATGGTTATGACAAATTTACATGGATAGGAACACATACACCATAAAAATATAAGTGTCATAAGGTTTCTCTCCGATTCATGAAAATGATGATGAGGAAACGCTTTCACTAAGTAGATTTTAAGTAGATAGCAATTGTGATATTCGCATTCTGAAAGTCGTTAGTGGAGCGTGTGTGGTTAACCGGCACACTAACATGGACTAGTGAGAATGGTAAAAGGTCTAAACATTATGATTACATCATCCCTCTTCATAATTGTTTAGATACACATGTGAGCTATCTCAGGAAAGGCGTATGAAATCGGGAAGCTTAGATAAAGTTTTATCAAAGCATCTCGTATCAGAAATCTAAACTTTGGTAAGAAAGTCAATAAAGTATTGATTTCTAGAAGTCCAGCTGATTTCTGGGTACATGTCAAAGCTAGTGGGAGCATATTTATGCTAATAAGGATGTAATTATTATACTAGTGGGAGCATAATCAATTATGGTGAATGTTGCAAGTTAGCAATGTTAATTATAGAAAACAAAGGTTTCAATTCGCAAAGTTGCAGGGTTTGAAAAGTTGTTTTGCTATAATTAAGGGAGAGGATATTATACTTCATTCCAATTCTAAAAGCTTAGATTGTGATTCTTTAATCAAATTTAGTCATGATTACATTATTTGCGTTCTAAAATTCGATTATGATTACGGCATCCCTTTTCATAATTCGAATTATGAGAACATGGCAAATAGAAATAGAAATATTATAGCAAAAGACTGGTCTAGTATCATGTCTTTATGTGAGACATCATGAATCGTGTCCCATATGCTTTGAATATAGGATCGATTACATGTGCTATAATATTCATTCGTTCTAATTTTTCCAAATGCCTAGGGCATTAAGAGGGAAAGAGGAATAGAACTGGATATGACTAAAATGATTAAGCAATTGTCGAGGACACTCTGAGGTTTACCAAAGATTGGTTGCTCATGGACAGTTAGAAGTATGGTGTAAATTTTGGAAGGACCATATTGACATATTCTGAAAAGTGGCAACTCTTGTTCAGAAGTGATAGTCAAAATGGGAATATGGAAATGTTTCCGTAGGTGGAAGTTATTCATTAAATCTGTGTAAGATTAGAAAACTTAATGCAATAAGGATGTTCAAAGGAATGTACTTTGAATGTGAGACTTTGTTTCCATGGAATTGCTCTCCATTGGAATACTTTGTAATGTCTGTTGTCGAGTCTTTGTGGCTTTTTGTGCATAGTCATTACAAAAGGATCAATGGATATAAGTTTAGAATCTAACAGATTTCAGTAAATGGCAAAGAATCTTGTATTCTTACATTTGCGATAAGGATTTGGAATTGTGAAATGAGTATCATTTGAAATGTTGTCAATTGATCTTTTCCACAAACAAAGGACCATAGGTAACCATAGTGTGCATGCTTGGAGCATGGGACAACTATTGTTTTGATTCAAGTATAAAGTTGATTATTCGAAACATTATACAATGAATAATGAGTAATCAATATGGTGATTAAATAAAAGGTGTTTTATTTACTCTCACAAGTATTGGGGCCATATAGGATTAATATTATTCTTGTGTTTCACTTTGTATCTTTTGACTTCCCGAATAACTAAGTTATCCAAACCGTCCACAGTCGATCATACTTTGGAAGTAGGTATTGAGGCAAGACTGTCATGAATGGATCTGTAGTATGTCTAGATGTTTTACACATAGCTCCAGTATTCATGAGTGCTCCTGGAATAAGATTTGAGTATTGGATTAAACCCACGCTCATTTGAATCACTTCATGGATTTTATCATGAGTGATCATGAGATGATAATATCCTATATTCTTCAAACCTAGAGATATGAGTTGTTGACTATGAGTTGGTTGTACATTGATTGTACGAAAACGCATCAGTAACTTGATGTTATAAAACGTGCCTTTGTGTATGATTCAACAAGTAGTTAGTACAAGCATATGAGTCGAATTTTATCCGTTCCTTTTACCCCATGTGGACATAAGCGATATCTGTGGGCCCCTCGATGATTTAGTGATGACAAACGTAAGTGCTCGGCCGGGCCTGGACTGATTTGATTTGTTCAATTAGTCGGTCATTGTAAATCGAAAATCGGGAAACAACAGATGGAGATAGAGAATGATTATAATCCATGTCTCAATATATATGATATCTAGAATGGAGGAATATATGATCCCTTATCTAATGGACATGTCATTGACTAGGTCAGAGTTCGACATCGGCTTATAAGAGCTACGATTGCTAGTCGGGTTTTGGAGTCATACTTACAATAATAGTTTTAGACTTATCCAAGTGGGAGACTGACAGAATAGATGTCTAAGCCCATAACTATTATTGGTATGTACTCGACCCGTGAGTAGCATGGTCCATTTGGGTTGCATATCATCAGGACAATTTGTTAGGATGGACTCTTGAGAGAAGGTTATATATGATTTATTAATATATTATAAGTTATAATATATTAATATGAAATCATATGTTTTAATTAGTATTGATCAAGAATTAATTTGGAATTAATTTAATGATCAAAAGAGACTAATTAAATCTATGGGGACTGATTATGGTAATTAGTTATATTTATATGTGTTGGGTTTATGATCCATGTTGGACTAAGTTTATGTATGGATACATAAAGAGTTGGGCCACATGAACCATGGATCATAAAACCCATGGGTATGGATTTGGGTTATACCCATGACCCTTGGAATCATACATATAAATATGTCCATTCATAGCCAAAAACGCCTAGACTTGTACTTGGAATTCATGGAGGTGTTTTTGGTGCATGAAGATTCTCTCTTAAGAGCCACCTTTGTTCATGATGTGTTGTGACTTCATTTGAGGCTTCCACACTATTGGGGCTAAGCTCTTAAGGCCAAATACAACAAGACTTTAAGCTACATAAAAGGTATGTTACCCTAACTAGTATCTTGTATGGTATATGACAATTGCATGCTAGTTATAGGGTTAATACCTTGGAAACACCGTTGCATGTATAATTAGTGAAAACATAGATCCAAGGTATTTAGGGTTGTATGTGCACCATAGGATGTTGTAGTATACTAAAACCCATCACTATTGCTCTAACCCTGACCGAGTATCCTCTAAATAATACTCCCGCACAGATCTCGACAAAGATCCGGAATGATAACGGTCCACGCGGAACCCACTCTGCAAGATGCGCCCCCTTGTGGGTTAATCAAGGACTTTCCGGCATTCAGGATGGCATATATGATCCTTGATAACCCAAACAATGGCAGAGAACCGATCCGAGATCTAAATTGTCCAAACTCAATCAGAATTCCAAAGTGGTACGTATTCCCAACATCCATCTAGTAGCAGTAGAAGATTACATACCCACAACATCTAGAGGAATCCTAATCACCTTTTGCTGACATGACCAACCCTGCTACCCTGTAGCAGCCTAAACCCTTGGAGCGACAAACTCCCTTGTGCACTTTCACGTACGTGTTGCACTGACTCCGGCCCTGCTGTCCTTTCACCCGATGATCAGAAGTCATAGGTCTCTTCCCGGGACCCTCTACTATACGCGCCTAACACGAACTTCTCTTCTCAAAGTGCTCCAAATCGATCTCCCATTTGCAACCTCTTGGAAATCATATCCTTCAGGGTCTGACACCCTGCCACGCTCACTAGCTCACTTGCTAATGGCTAAGCTGCAAAAACTGGAACATCCTTTGTCCCCCAAACCGGGTCACAAACGTCTCCCCGAAGCTTCTCAAATTCTCCAAGACTCTCACCGATTCGAGTATGGATCATGTGCTTTTAGTAGTACGGTCCCAATACTACCTTCCACACCTATCCATACTTTCCTCAGCAATCCTCCCGAATCCTCCAAGTCACTTCCTCAAACTGATACACCCAGTCTCACTAAACCTCACTACTAACCCACTGAAACATATCCTAAGCTTTCCTAGGTTCCCGTATCCACCCAGTCCTCAGCTGCTGAAAGATTCCCAGTAATGTCAACTAGCTACCTCATGAATATAGCCACATGCAACAGAGATCAGATAATCCTTCAAGTAAGAGACCCATCCCTAGAACGGTTGGACTCAAACAAGAGTTGTGCAATAGGGTCAAATCCATCACTCTGAGATTATCCGGCCTGTGTCCCATGTGACTTAGCATATACACTTAGTAGCTAACTCACATCACAAAGAGTCCCACAAAGTACAAAGCAAACAACATTCAGACAATGGAAAATCTAACCATCATAATCCAATCAACTCGTTCTATCCTCTAATCAAGAATCTGTACATGCAATTCAAAGGCTTATACAATCAGGAAAAACCTAAACATGCCATCTTGTTCGGCTGATTGCACGCATCACACATCTTATTCTTTTTCAAAGTTCCTTTTTCTCTTTTCCAAATTCTTTTCAAACTTCTTCTTATAAAATGATTTTTCTTTGAAAATTTCCATACCAAGTCCTTAGTTTGAGTCCAGACACACCCAAGAGTGTGCCCGAATCCCTCAAACCAAGGCTCGTATACCAACTTGTAACATCCCAAAATTCAAGGCTGAAAATTTCATTTTTAAATAAGTTATTATAAAACCATAATTAATAAAACATCGATAATAACATCTCATGTCAAAAACCAAAGCAGAAATAATCAAAACATGTTTTCATAAAACAATATCAGAGTGTAATCCCCAAGATCTCATGTGCGGAAATATAGTGTGATGCGTTGCGATCGAGCCGGCTCCTTTCCTTTGAAAACGAAGTACCTGAAACCAAAACTGAAAACCGTAAGCACAAAGCTTAGTGACTTCCCCCATCATACCACATACCATATAAACACATAATGCCTAGCATATTTGGGTGCTGGCCTCCCCTTCGGTATCTTTCAATCGGTAACTGCCTAGCATATTTGGGTGCTAGCCTCCCCTTTGGTATCTTTCAACCGGTAACTGGGGACTATTTCACCCCTACCACTACCACATAATAACATAACACATATATCATAAACTGTCTAACATAATTGTGTACTAACTACCCCTTCGGTCCTTTCGACCGGTACTAGGGTCTAACCTATCCCCTCCTATCACATAACACATAACATCATAGCATACTAGCACATAATCATAACAGATAGCAACATACCAGACAATTATCACAAAGAAAATTATCTCTATTATAACTCTTACTAGTGGGCCGTCATTGTGGCCTTAGACCCATTTCTATTGGAAGGTAACTCACCTCACACTGCTGAAGTCCCGTAGACATAATCCCAGTTGTTGGATGACAGGTTCCCGAACTGTCAACATCAAAATAACACCCAATTAATAATTGGGTTCCAATACATAACCATAAGTCCATGCTTGGGGTAAAAGACTGCTTTACACCGATCTTAGCTTGATCCAATCCCAAGGCCCAATCCAAAGGCCCAACAGTCAACTATGAGTCAAAGCCCAACATATGGCCCAATTTTCTAAATTGGGCCGAAACCTTTACATGGTCATAATGAAAGGCCCAACTACTTAGTCCAGTCCAAACATTTGACATTTCTGATGGCCCAATATCATATAACCTTTAAGGCCCAAACTATGGCCCATCTATGGCCCAATTTTCCAAATTAGGCCCACACCCTCATATAGGCCTTACCCTAAAACCCATCTAAATATTTTAGTCCATTGATTGATCTTGGATGGCCCATTATTAGCCCAATCACCAAAGCCCAATAGAAAGATCCAACACAAAGCCCAAGTGAAATTAGGGTTTCACATAAAATGACAATTAGGGTTAAGTGCTTCTCACTTAACCCATTAAGGACTTAATCCATTAAGTCCACTACTCTACTAGATAAGTCATATGGGGTGATTGGACTTAATTCACAATTCCATTCCAATGGCCCAAATGTGGGTCCCGATAAGTCCAAGCCCATAAATCTAATATTAGGGTTTTCTAAACCCTAATTAGGGTTTCCAACCCCATCTTAGTCCAATAGGCCCAATAGCTAGGTCTTTTGATCAATTAGGGTTCATTAGGCCCCTTAGTTACATGTTTGGGCTTTTAGGTCAATTAGGGCTATATTGGGCCCATTATGGTTTATTAGGCCCATTAGGGTTTTAGTCCCTTTGTCCAAACATTCCAAACGAGTCACAATCCAAACAAGGCACACCGCCACCGGCGGCCGGTGGCGGCAGGAGGCGGCAGCCACCACCTCACGGTGGTGGTTTTGACTTTCTTTACATTATTCCATTTTTGTTACAATTTACAATGCCAATCTCCAAAATAAACACACACACTAATGCTAAATACACACATACACACATAACCACCTTGTGGTAACCGATGGTGGCAGCCACCACCTCACGGTGGTGGCGGTGGCCTTTTCTTGCTTTTCCGGCTATACAAAACACACACAACACTCATTAAAAGCAAAATTACACACCCACACAACTCACAGCCACCTCCACGGTGGTTGGTGGTGTCAAGACACGGCAGTAGGAAGAAAAATGGCGGCAGGCGGTGGTTGTCGTCGACGAACACGGCAGCGGCAGCAGTTAACGGCGGTGTGGACAGCAGGCGGGGCTAGCGGAAAGAAGAAAAGAAGAAGAAATGGTGGCAGCGGACTTCAACCGAGGGCAGCGGCTCCTCCACGGCTCGTTTCTCCGGCAAGGAAAGTCACGGCGTCCGGCTGTGGGCGCGTATTCCAGCAGCAGTAACCATAGCAGCATGGTGGCTGTGACTCGGCCCTCTCCACGTCCGACTGCACAAAGTCCTTCGCCGGTCTTCATCTCCAGTCACAACGGAAAAAAGGCGACGCCGACACTTGGCTCGGCGGCTAGCGACCTCGACACGGTGGCGGCGACTCCGGAAAATAGAAGGGAAGGCGGCGGCTGATGGGAGGCATAAGGGGGGTGACGGCTAGAGGGTTTTGTTAGGGTTAGGGTTTGTATGGGCTTTATACCCGTGTCGTAGGAAACTTAATGCCATAATGGTAGAAATTGCCCCTCCCCATATCATTTTCTTTCAACCTTAATCCGATATTTACCAATTAAACCCTCAGCATTAGAATCCATTACAATTTAGGTCCAATATTTACCAATTTCACCCTTGCTTCCATAATTACTCTCAAATTCGATCCCTAATTTACCAAACAGCCCCTTAGCCCCAAAATCTCTCCCAATGAAGTCCCAGAAGTTACCATTTAGTCCCTGCTTTCATAAATACTTACAAAACCAATCCGGAACTTACACTTTTAACCCCCAACTTCTAAATTATGTCAGATAACTCCTCGAAATCAACACCTTTCTATATAATTACGGATTTTAGGGCTATTATACATTCATTAATTAATTTATTTATTTATTTATTAAATAAACGGGGTGTTACATTTCTACTTAATGTCTTTTACATTTGCATGACATCATCTTGACCATAAACAAAAGATATGGAATCAATTTTTTTTCTTTGTATGAAACATAACTTTAGTTTTTTTTTTTTTTACAAAGATGAAGATGCTTTTTAGAGTTATGTTCTACGATAATGATGAGAAAGGTATTTGCATCTTTGCATAAATAATAGATCAAGCAAGGAGACAACACACATCTAGGTTTATAGTTTTATATGGGACAAAAAAATAAATTTTTTATTTTATTAACATGGTTCTAATTCAATACAATATCAAACACAATACAATATCTTTTGCCTTTGCTAAACAAAGGCCTTATGATTCTCACCCACATAATAGAAAGTTTAACTCCCGAATAGCTTTGCATGTTTATGGCTAGCATTGAAGGTAGAGGTGTTTTGTGTTACTAGGGAATAATAGAAAATGATGGACCAAAATTTCTGACATGAACAAACTATTTAATATACATTAAATTTTTTCATATTTAATATATATAGAAAAACTTTTAAATTTTATGTAATGAAACGAGTTTTCACGCATTGGACCACTTAGATCTGCTCGTGTCATCGAAACCACTGGACCACTTACATAATGTTCAGAGACCCCGAGACCACTTGGATATGCTCCCTTGGAGAAAAAAAGTGCATTTGTGCAGAGAATCAGAGACCTAAGCATATCAATCATAGGATTTTATATAATAGCCAAAATGCCGGTCATATTCATATTAGATATAAATTTGATGTTATATTTTAATATGATCTTATTCGTATTTAATTATATGTTGAATAATATCTGATACAAATATTTTGATAATCTCATTGATAAAGGATAATATAATATATAATGCATATACATGGAGGTTACTGTAAAAACATAATTAACAAATTATTATTACATATACATATATAGCTATATATTTCATAATAATTTTTAATTTATTAAGAAAAAAAATGTTGCTAACCATGTTAACTAAAATCTCAATAAGGTAATAACTCCAAATATATATATATATATAAAGAGAGAGAGAGAGAGAGAGAGAGAGAGAGAGAGAGAGAGAGAGAGAGAGAAAGAGAGAGTGTGTGTCACACCCCCAAACCAAGGATGGTGGAAACGTCCGGGGGTGGCGGACTTCATGTATAGTATAATAACAACGAGTATAATAGTGACCAAAGCAAATACAACCATCATAATATAATTGAGAAAGTTACACCATAGTATGAGTTTACATATTTCAAAATCAATTACACTATGATGACAAAATGAACTGTTTAACGCCTTAACGTTCATCCTCAAAAGCTGCGGTTTACCTGTTTTACTGATTTCTTGAGAATACAAGTAGTTTTGAAAAAGTGTCAACAATTAATTTGGTGAGTTCATAAGCTTTTGGATGTAGAGTTTGAAAACCTTTGCTTGTAAATGTAATGTATACTTTAAGAAAATCCAATATTTTCATTATAAAAAGTTATGTAGTCGTAAATCCCAAGACTGAATGTATGCGTGTTTTGTACTTGTAACGTGTTTGTAATTGTAATGTATACCCAAGAAAAATCCAATATTTTCCTTATAAAAAGTTATGTAGTCTTAAATCCCAAGACTGAATGTATGCGTGTTTTGTACTTGTAACGTGTTTGTAATTGTAATGTATACCTAAGAAAAAACCAATATTTTCCTTATAAAAAGTTATGTAGTCTTAAATCCCAAGACTGAATGTATGCGTGTTTTGTACTTGTAATGTGTTTGTAAGCAGTTTCAAAATAGGTAAAACCCCATTTAAAGTAGAAATTCCTGTAAACTATATGTGTCGTTATCTCCCTATGTGAGTCGCTATAACCATACTATAACAAAGATGCCTGTTGCGAAGTTCTTCAGGCGTTGAAATCGAAATGACGTTTGTCACCCCCGATCGGCCGATCGGGCTTTTGCAAGCAGCATGGGTGTGGGTTGTCAATCCCAATATAGATCTATACACAATTATCACGCTCTCCCTACAATAGACTCTGGTTATAATTGTTCAGGAAATTTTAACCGGTACTCTAAGAGTACAATGAAGACTAGTCTCACAAGTTACGATAACGAGTTTACGTGTAGTATGCTTGTAAAACCTTTTCTGTGGTGGAATTGAAATCCCCTTTCGTGTAGTATGTTTGTAATGTGAAAATCCATAAACTATACTTATTATAGTTTATTGTACTTATTTGAAGTGTATGAAAACCCTTATCATGAATGACTAATTTCTGTTTATGATGTTAGACTAACAAGAAATACATTCAAATTTTAGAAACTAATCGTTATACACTTTGCTCAACATGCTACAAAGTGTTGTTAATATTGTAAGCTATGTAACTAGGTTTTAACTTTTCTGCATTGTTTTAGAAAAATCATAGAAAAATCATACGAAGTCGAAAACTGAATCCGCAAACTCTGAGAGTTTAGAAAATGTGTCTAGTTTATTCATATTTTTTATTATGATTTTTAGAAGTCTCTAACTTGTGTGAAAATGTTCATATTCACAGACTGGTCCGAATTTGTTTCTGAAATGATAGGCAGTTTTGTAAAAATCACCATAAATTGTAGAAACATCGTATGAAGATGTGCAAGTAGTAATTAGAAAGGTATAAACCTGAGATACTTGCATATTAAACAGTTTTGAAAAATATTAAGTTTAAGATGGTCAAAACAGTCCGTGAATAGGACTCAACTTTTCCGATGAAAGCTGATGTTTGAGTTTAATTAAGTATTTGGTGATTTAACTTGTATTCCCCCCTAAAACTTGAAGAAAACATGAAAATGTAGGGGTATGAACTCAACTTGAGTGATTTCCTGAGATGAATGTGGAAGAAGAGAGGTTTCCAAGTCAAGAACACTTGGGAGGTGCTTGAAGATTTGAAGATCCTAGGCACAAATATGACGATATTTGTGTAAGAGATTCATGATTTGAGTGAAGGAGTGTAGAGTATTCAAGTGTAGGATGAAGATACTTACCAAGACTGGAGGAGGATGCTCAAGAACAGCCTTGAAATCTCTAGTTTAGAGAGAGAAAGTGAGAGAGAGAGAGAGAGAGAGAGAGAGAAATGGGTTTGTTTTTTATGAAAAAAAGAATATCTTGGAGGAGAGATAAGGGTTTTTCCCAGCCCTTGATTAATGTATCTTGCTGGAGAAGGGTGGTGAAAGTACAAATAGTTGACTAGCTATAGGTGAATAGTGACAAGAAGATGTCATGGAGTGGGTATGGGAGATAGCTTGTGTCATTACTTTATGGGGAAGTCAACACTCAAAGCCAATATCTTGCACAAAAGATATTATTCTTAGATAAAGGTTTCCCTCAAAATGTGATTAAAATATGAATATACAGGATCTTATATGTCAAAATATAAGTTTGGGTGAAAATCCCACGCGAAAATAATGAAAAACGAGCTTAAAACACGAAAGTGGTCGAAAACCGTGTTTTAGAGGCGAATCTGCGAAGTTTGGTCCCTGAGAACCGAGAGGAGGCTCGGTCCGAGAAGTGTACAGGCGAACTCGTCAGAAGGGAACCGAAAGCAAAATGAACCGAGAGCAGATGGAGCTTCGGTCCGAAGGGTCTGATCTGAACCAAAGGGTGAGTTCGGTCCTTAAGTAGGTTTCGGTCTTGGTAGGTTCGATCCTTAGAGTTCAGTTCTTATAGCTAGTTTCGGTTCTTATAGCTAGTTTCGGTTCTTATAGGGAGGCTTTGGTTCATATAGTGGTTTCGGCCCTATATGGCTGTTTTTCGAGAAATCTTCCTGTTTCAAGTGGTTTTTGACTAGGTTATGGGTAGGGATGCCCCGAATGATTATAAAAAGTTGAAAGAGATTTTGAGAGAGATTTGGGAGAGTGAGAGAGAGAGATAGGGTGAGAGAGATTTAGAGAGACTTTGTTTGTGACCTTTGTGAGTGTTTAGCCTCGAAATGCAAGGTTAGTAAGCCCCTTTAAACCTTGTTATGAGTGTTATACGCCCCCGTAGGGTATGTAATAGTATTTTATTGAGTAGTTACATCATTTTACCCCGATTAGGGTTTAGATTTTCTGAACACGTGAAAACCCTAAGTGATACTTTGCATTAGGATGGTGTGTTGTACAATAGTAAACATAATGTAAACCCTAATATTCAAGGGTTAATTGAGTTGGCCGGTTTGACTTGTTGACTTTCTTTGACTTTGACTTGACCAGAAAGTGACGGTTGTCACATCATCCCCCCGTTAGAAGGAATTTCGTCCCGAAATTAGCACTTTGGTCGGGACTTCAAGAGTTGGGGAAGAGATGTGGGTATTTTTGTTTCATTTGGTTTTCGTGTTTCCGGGTGAACTCGGGTCATTGTTTAACGTTCCAACGGACCTTCACACTAGGGATGCGACTTTGTTTTGTTCTTTTGATCTCTTGATCCACGATTTCTACCGGTTCTTCCACGAAGTGGAGACTCTCGTTGATTTCAATCTCGTTAAGAGGAATAACAAGAGTCTCGTCGGACAATCACTTCTTTAAGTAAAACACGTGGAAGGTCGGATGTACATTATTAAGCTCTTGTGGTATTCGAAGTTTGTATGTCATTGGGCCAATCCTGACAAGGATTTCGAATGGCCCGATGTGTCACACCCCCAAACCAAGGATGACGAAAACGTCCGGGGGTGGCGGACTTCATGTATAGTATCATAACAACGAGTATAATAGTGACCAAAGAAAATACAACCATCATAATATAATTGAGAAAGTTACATCATAGTATGAGTTTACATATTTCAAAATCAATTACACTATGATGACAAAATGAACTATTTGACGCCTTAGCGTCCCATCCTCAAAAGTTGCGGTTTACCTGTTTTACTGATTTCCTGAGAATACAAGTAGTTTTGAAAAAGTGTCAACAATTAAGTTGGTGAGTTCATAAGCTTTTGGGTGTAGAGTTTGAAAACCTTTGCTTATAAATGTAATGTATACTTCAAGAATATCCATGGTTATCCGCTTCCACTTCCTTTCGGGTATCACTGGTTGCTGTAGGAAACTCAAAGGCTTCTGTGATTCTACCCTGACCTTGGCACAAGTCAGATACTCGCCCATATATGTATCGAGGTCAGCTTTCCTATTCGGCCACCAATATCGCTTTTTGAGGTCCAGATTCATCTTGTCTGAGCCTGGATGAACGGAGTAGCGAGTTTTATGTGCTTCGTTTGTGACGACGTCTCTGAATCCACTAAGTTCGGTGTCCAGATCCGGTTCATGGGATAACGTGCCATGCCGCTCTTGCCTTCTAGGTTCTTATGATCGGTGAAGATTGTACATTTCGTGTCGTATAGATAGTGCCTCCAGATCTCTAGGGCGAATACTACTGCTCCTAGTTCGAGGTCATGCGTGACCTAGCCGACCCCGTACGTCTTTAGTTGTCTTGAGGCATAAGTAATGACTTCTCCTAGAAGCGTTGCATAGGGCCTGCTTTAGTGATTCTCGTTTGTCGATTAGATCGGTACGGAGCATATGGGTTCGGTTTACGCGACTAGACTCATTTGAATGGTAGAACGTCCACTCGCACTCCTGGGTAGCCTTGTCCCGAAGTCCATGGTAGGACTCGTACCTGGTCCATCTATCATTAACTCGCGCATATAGGTCGTATGTAATTAAGATTGGTAAGACAATCGGATGGGTGACCCTGCCCCAAGTCCACAACCGGTCAAGGAACAGGAAAGAGGGCGGGAACACTCATCCAACGTCCATCGAATCTTAATTATATACAATTCTCGCGTATACACATAGTAGTGATAGGTTAACTGTTGGGTTTTGAGCATTCTAACACTCCTATGGTGTACATGCAACCCTATAAACCTTGGATCTATGGTTTCTCTATTATACATGCAAATAATCAATAATATTCCAAGGTTTCATCCTAACTAGCATATTATGAAGCAACTATACTACAAAGTTCTAGTTAGATGACATACCTTTGATGTTGCTTGAAGTCTTGAACTTTAAGAGCTTATCCCCAATAGTGTGGAAGCCTCAAGTGGAATCACAAATCACCAAAACACTTAGAAGAATTTGAGAGAATATGTATGTTCACTAAAATCGGCCCACACTTTTTTTTCACACACTAGTGCACATTTTGTGAGCCAAGGACCCCTTTATATATTATGGAGGATTAGGGTTACATCCATGTAAACCCTAATACCCATGACCTTTCATTTCTATAGGATCCATGGGTTAAAATCTCCATGGACTATCCATGAAAGCTTAGCCCAACCTAAATGAACTTGGCCCACTCCATATATATATATATATATATATATATATATATATATATATATATATATATATATATATATATATATATAAGAGTCCATATTTAATTAGTTCCTTTTGACCACTAAATTAATTCTAAATTAATTCTTGATCAATACTAATTAAATAATAAGATTCCATATTAATATATTAGAACTTATAATATATTAATATAAATCATAAAACATACTATTCTCAAAAGACTATCTATATAAATTGTTCCGGTGAAGTGCAACCCAAATGGACCATGCCAAGTCGGTTCAAGTACATACCAATTATAGTTATGGACTTAGACATTAATCCAACAGTCTCCCACTTGGATAAGTCTAAAACTATTATTGTGTATGACTCCAAAACCTAACTGGCAATCATAGCTCTTAAAGCCGCTGTCGAACTCTGACCTAGTCAATGACTTGTCCATTAGATAAGGGATCATATATTCCTCCATTCTAGATATCATATGGACTGAGACATGGATTATCAATCATTCTCTCAGTCCATTTTTTGTTTCCCGATTTCCGATTTATGATGACTGACTAATTGAACAAATCAAATCAGTCCTGGCTTGGCCAAGCACTCACATGTGTCATCGCTAAATCATCGAGGGGCCTACAGATATCACTTTTATCCCGAAGGTAAAAGGAATGGATAAACTTCGACTCATATGGCTTGTTCTACTACTTGTTGAATCATACACAAAGGCACGTCTTATAACATTGAGTTACCAATGCATTTTCGTGCAATCAATGTATAACCAACTCATAGTAACAACTCATATCTCTAGGTTTGAAGAATATAGGATATTATCGTCTCATGATCACTCGTGATAAAATCCATGAAGTGATTCCAATGAGCGTGGGTTGAATCCAATACTCAGAACTTATGAGCACTCATGAGTGTTGTAGCACCACTTTGTCCAACATCTTAGACCTCTACAAGCCAACCCATGACAGTCTTGATTCATATCTACTTCCAACATATGACCGACTGTGGATGGTTTGAATAACTTAGTCATTCAGGAAGAACGACCTAGTTATTCTGGAAGTCAAAACATGCAAAGTGAAACACAAGGATAATCGAATCTAATATGGTCTCAGAACTTATGAATATAAATAAAACACCTTTTATTTATCACCATATTGATTACACATTATTCATTGCATACTGTTTCAAACTATCAACTTTATACTTGAATTAAAACAATAGTTGTCCCATGCTCCAAGCATATACACTATGTTTTCTAAACACTAGTCATGCCATACACCAAGTATGCATACTAAGTTTGTCTATGATCTTTACTTTGTGAAATAGATCGATTGAACATGATTCCAATGATTCTCATTTCACAGTCCCAAATCCTTACTGCAAATACAAGAATTCCAAATTCCTGCCATTTACCGAAATCTTGTTAGATATTAAACTTGTATGCACTGATGCTCTTATAATGATTATGTACAAAGTCACAAAGACTTGTCAACAGACATTACAGAGTATTCCAATGGAGATCAACTCCATGGAAACATCATTCTTGCATTAAGTTTTTCTAATCTTACACAAATTGAATAACTTCCTCCTATGAAACATTTCCATAGGACCATTTTGACTATCACTTCTGAACAAGAGTTGCCTCTTTTCAGAATATGTCAATATGGTCCTTCCAAAATTAACACTATACTTCCAACTGTCCCTGAGCAACCAATCTTTGGTAAACCTTAGATTGTCCTCGACAATTGCTTAATCATTTGTCATATCCAATTCTAGACTTTTCCCCTCTTAATGCCTTGGGCATTTGGAAAATTTAGAAACGATGAATATTATAGCACATGCAATCGATCCTATATCCGAAGCATATGGGACACGATTCACGATGTCTCACATAAAGACATGATACTAGACCAGTCTTTTTGCTACAGTATTTTTATTTTCCATGTTTTCAAAATTTGACTATGAAGAGGGATGTCGTAATCATAATCGAATTTTGAGAACGCAATATATATAGAATTTCCTTATGTTGAACCATTCCAACATAAAATTCATATATATAACCTTGACTAAAGACGATTAAAATCTCAATATAAGCCTTTTAGAATTGAAATGAAGTATAATTTCCTCTCCCTTAATTATAGCAAAACAACCTTTCTCAATTGAACTTTTTTGTTTTTCTATAATTAACACTTATCATAATTATCATGCTCCCACTAACATGATGATTATTAGCATAACACTTATGCTCCCACTAGGTTTGACATGTACTCAGAAATCAACTGGACTTCTAGAAATCAATATTTTATTGACTTTCTTACCAAAGTTCAGACTTCTGATACGAGATGCTTTGATAAAACCTAATCAAAATCATACACCTTTCCTTAGATAGCACACATATGTGTCTAAACAATTTCAGAACTATGAAAAGGGATGTCGTAATCATAGTCTCAATTGTCTAGACCTTTTCCATTCCTCACACGTCCATGTCAGTGTGCCGGTTAACCACACACGCTCCACTAACGACTTGGAGAATGCAAATATCACAACAGTTATCTACTTAAAATCTGCTTAGTGAAAGCGTTTCCTCACCATCATTTTCATGAATCGGAGAGAAACCTTGTGACACTTAGATTTTATGGTGTATGTGTTCCTTTCCATGTGAATTTGTCAAAACCATAATCACAAGACAAGGTTAGTGACAAATCCAAACTCATATGGACTGAACTCAATCTTAATTTTTTGCCACCTGGCAGCACAAGGGCCTGTCATTGCTTCCAAGTTGTTATGCAACCAATTGAGAACCCTCAGAACTCATATGCAAAGCCAACTTTAAGTGGAATGGGCATAGAAATATGTCAACACGATAGGTTATAAACCTCACGTCGTGTGCTAGTGTCAAACTTACAGGTTTTTATTCTTGATTAGATCTTTGAAATCCTTTCAGGATCTTTAAGACTCCCACTGTCCTCTTGAAATATAAGACTCACTTGTCAAATATTCAATAGATAGTGCGGATTCTTTATCAAGACAAACACTTCACACAATTGGCCTTAGTTGGTCTTTGTTTTATCCAAAACATCACAACTTACCAATTTCAAATGTACAAGAGTATGATACTTTTACTCTTACATTTGACAAGTGTTAAGAAACCTTCCTTTAAATATATGTCACTCAAATTACAATCTTGGAGTATGACTCTAAGATTTGTTTCGGAACGAGGATGACACATCTTCTTGATTTAACCATTTCAGCAATTTTTGATTCCTCTTCTTAGCCATCAGAATGCACTTAGAGGATGAATTGTGATAAGGTCTCTTAATCATTAAGATGATCATAAAACATGATATTAAAGTACTCTCCCA
This sequence comes from Lactuca virosa, assembly GCF_052849685.1. Lineage (NCBI taxonomy): Eukaryota > Viridiplantae > Streptophyta > Magnoliopsida > Asterales > Asteraceae > Lactuca > Lactuca virosa. The sequence goes on from NC_136426.1 coordinate 247,012,132, forward strand.
TCTTTTCAGATTTGAGAAACTTTTATCCTTCTGCCTAATTTGATTCTTCTCTTTCGTTATGCCATACATTGAAACTTTTCCAATGTATCAGAATTATACTTAAACTAGTAAGTATAACCATATTTACTAAACCTTAGTAAATCATGACGAATAGTCTTATCGATCTTTTGTGGTGGACTTGATCAGTGCACAAGAATGTGTACTCGATCCCTTAGTCCTTCATTTGACTCACATATACATGTGAACAAGGAATTAGTCTTAATTTTCCAAAGATGAAAATTCTCATTCATCATACTATACAACTTGCATGATTCCAAGTTTCTATCCAACTGAAACTTGGGTGATGAGAATCTTTCCTTATTTGGTAAATTTAGACACTACCACAAATGAAAGAATCAAATTCATATTTCCACTCTTGCTATTAATGGAATCATATAAACAACAATTTTTCACAAATGCCATTGTAAGGATATTTTAAAATAAATAAAATAAAAATTTTCCTTTTATTTTAAACTTTGCGGAAAAACTTATCCTTACAGTGCAAAAGCATATGAAAAACTTGTTGTTATCTATTCCTAAGCAATATATCATAACTCCTAAGCAACAACTCAAAATTCTGATCACCGAACGATGCGATCGAAATCCATCTTCGCGATCAGAATCAACATATACTTCCTTTAAGTTTCTTCTTTTCTTTGATTCTTAAAACATCAACATGTGAACTAGTCACATCATGTATAAGAATCTCAAATAGGAACTTAATAAAGTTAGATTAATAGAGTTAGATAGTGGACTTTACCCGAAGTAGAGTCAAACTCTTTGACTTTACCAACCTTATGATCCTTTAGATAAATATGGCAGCTTCGCAACCAATGCCCCTTTTGGGAAGTTGATCTTCTAATAAAATTTTCTGTACTAGTCCTCCAAATCATTGTTGATTTAGCAGCACCAAGCAACTAGATAAGATCATTAAGGGTCATGTCATAGTCTGTTTCATAGTAGTCCCAATGGGACTCACTATGTGACTTAGAAAGTGATTGAACGTCCAACTTTCTCAAGACTTTGACACCCAACTCTCCCGGCTTGTCAATATGTGACTTCATCTCCAAGATGTGATCACACATAGACCTTGCTTTCCAATAGGGCTTGAGTGACCTTGAACTTGTGGGTTAGGGAGAATAATTTGAGGAGGTGGTGGAAGTGAAGTTCCAAGAGATTTGGGAAGATCATAGATGTCTGAACTAGACATCTTTTGGGAGATATTCAAGATAGTTGATCTAAAGTCCTTAATATAACACCCAATATGAAATATTAAGGCTAGGACCCAACGCAATACGTTTATAACTTGGAAGAGGGATGCCCTAATCCAAGCTATAAAATATTTGAAGGTAGGCGAATGATGATTCACCAATTTCCACCATGAAAAAGAAATAATTTAATTAGGTTTTACTTGGATTTGAAACTCCTAGATCTTTTGAGATTCATTGAACTGTTCAATGGCATGTTTCAATATCGATTGTGCCCTCTCAAATTTTGTGACTGGGATGCCGAGGATCACAAAACAAGGTGTGAATAACCATGCAAATATACTTAGTACCCTTAATATTTACCCCTCAATCGATGTGCCGGTTAACCACATGCGCTCCAACGATACTATGATAAACATTAAGTTACCCTTTGCCTACCTTGTTAAATCCAGGTTAGTATGTCGGTTACCCACACGTGCTCCACTAACGACTTAAGCAAAGTGCAAAGTGTAATTTCATGGGTTAGCACCAAATTCACATTTTCCTAAGTAACTAAGATTGAGAATTTATAAAAAGTTTAGTTACTTAGTATTTATCATTAATACTTTTAATGAAGGGAGAATTATAGTCCTTGTCCTACCCGTTCGGTTAACGACCCTCCACCAGTCAAGGAAGCGGTGGGTGAGAGTGGACACCCATTAAACTGCCATTTTATAGGCAGTAACCTTATACCCCCCCCCCTTATAGACCGGCTTCGTGAATGAGGCCTACTAATGGTAAGACTGACTTGCTCTTATACATATATATATATATATATATATATATAGATATATATATATATATATATATATATATATATATATATATATATATATATATATATATATATATTATTAACTTATAATACTATAAAGTATAAGGGTTGAATTTTAACTTTTAAAATTCTAAGGGCTTAACTTGGAATTAAAGTATTCATAAGGGAAAACTTTTCAAATTCCAAAACTTAAGGGCAAGTTTTGAAACTATTCAAAACTATTTAATTTCATAACTTATGTGTTTAAAGTAGTTTTAATTAAAAAACTCGTCAAGTTCCATAACTTGAGGACAAGTTATGGAAGACTTTAAACTAATAAATGAAAGTAACTCTTCTTTATTTGTAACTTATGGAACACATTATGAGTTTTATGAATCTTACATGTGACTTTTTATATAACTTGAGGACAAGTTACAAAAACACATTTTAGAATCAACTCTTAGATTAATTTGGATTGAAAACAACAATTTCACATAACTTTTCTATTAATATAAGCAACTCATAAGAACAAGATAATTCACATCAACAATTTTCAAGAACTTAGCTAATCACATAAACTAAAACCAGTCTTGAAACTTTGACAATTATCATTTATTTGGATGAGAATAAACATTACCATAACATCAAAATCAAGTTTTATGAACAAAAACACTTTGTGGTAATGATTCTAATCCAAAACAGGCCAAAAAACTAAATTTTTTTCCACTGAACAGTCACCACCTCGTGGTGAACTGACAGATTCCAAAAAAAACAATTTTTCATGCAAATTGCATCAAGTATAATTGAAAAGAAGCCTTGGCTCTGATACCACTGTTGGGTTTTGAGCATTCTAACACTCCTATGGTGTACATGCAATCCTATAAACCTTGGATCTATGTTTTCTCTATTATACATGCAAATAATCAATATTCCAAGGTTTCATCCTAACTAGCATATTATGAAGCAACTATACTACAAAGTTCTAGTTAGATGACATACCTTTGATGTTGCTTGAAGTCTTGAACTTTAAGAGCTTAGCCCCAATAGTGTGGAAGCCTCAAGTGGAATCACAAATCACCAAAACACCTTGGAAGAATTTGATAGAATATGTATGTCCACTAAAATCGGCCCACACTTTTTTTTCACACACTAGTGCACATTTTGTGAGCCAAGGACCCCTTTATATATTATGGAGGATTAGGGTTACATCCATGTAAACCCTAATACCCATGACCCTTCATTTCTATAGGATCCATGGGTTAAAAACTCCATCGACTATCCATGAAAGCTTAGCCCAACCTAAATGAACTTGGCCCACTCCACATATATATATATATATATATATATATATATATATATATATATATATATATATATATATATATATATTTATATTTATATAAGAGTCCATATTTAATTAGTTCATTTTGACCACTAAATTAATTCTAAATTAATTCTTGATCAATACTAATTAAATAATATGATTCCATATTAATATATTAGAACTTATAATATATTAATATAAATCGTAAAACATACTATTCTCAAAAGACTATCCATATAAATTGTTCCGGTGAAGTGCAACCCAAATGGACCATGTCAAGTCGGGTCAAGTACATACCAATTATAGTTATGGACTTAGACATTAATCCAACATTAACCGCATTCGTCCCAAGCCTCCGTGCTTGATCTTGACCTGCTATACGAGTGATATTCTCGAAGGGTTTACTAGGAATACTTTGAAAAGGTTTCAGAAGGTATAATGCTCCTCCAGTGAGTGCTTCGGGGTTTCGCAACGAGGGATGACCCGAAGGTCCGTGTCGGATTTGTGTTTATGAGAGGCGAGGGTTTCGATATTCAGCGGGTTAGGTGAAGGGTCTTTTCATAGCATATTCAATTGGGAAGGTAAGGATTAAACCAATCCAAACCGAATGAAGACAACGGATCTTTTTGGTAAAACATGTGTTAAGTTGCATTCGCACGAAATATTTGTTAGGGAGATAGAGCATCCTGTGCTTCTTGTTAGTACGTTCTGTGTTAGTCGGTGTTATTATTACTGCAGATGATTTGCATTGCTGCTACTAGTATTGATAGTAAGAGTGTTTTTTTAACTAGCGATGACACTTCATATTATGATCCCTAACAGGTCTCTTTAAGACTGTTCGATGAAAATAAGTGTTTTGATTCGATTGAACGAGGGTGTATTTTAACTGCTTTTTAAAAGACGGAAATCTTAGCAAACATACCACATACATTACAAACATATGGTACTTAAACGTTCTTGTTTTTGGAAACATTCCAAAAAGTCCTAACAAGGTTCCTTGTTGCTCCTACTGGTTCGGTTGTCACACTCCTCCGTCATTCCTCTCAGTTGGACAGTCTCTCTTGAAGTGTCCTGTTTCACCGCATAGGTGGCATACTAGACTTACACCGGTATTAGTGATTGAAGCGATGTGTTGGGCCTGAGTCCTATAGAAGCGGGCAGTATGGCCGTTCCTGTTGCAGTTTTTATAGTGCAATACCCGACAAACCCCTTTGTGATGGTAGTTACACTTGTTACACTTTGGAAGTGTTCCCATATATCGTCTAACCGGTGCTTGAGTGACAGACGTTGTGGCTAATGTCGAGGCATGTGTCGTGACTGCTGTTGTAATTGCAGGGGTGGCCACGGATTGTTGTCTTTTAGCGAGTTTTTGAGATAGATTGTGCTTCTTTTTGTCCCAAAACTTTTGTTTCTTGCTCTTGGGTTTGTGGTCTGAGGCGTCTTCGTTGGTAGACACCCGATGGTGTTCTTGATTGTTACTGCGGTTAGTATTGCCAACACCGCCTTCGCCTCCGCTGGCGTTGTTAGCATTGAGTTGCACCATGACGGCTGTCACGGATGTCGTGACCACGACTTGAAAAGTAGCAAAGTCTATCTGCAGGATTTGTGCCTTGCTATTTGGTTGGTTACCTCCTTGTAAAGACATAACTTTGTTGCATGGGGAGAAACGATTTCGTGAGTGGGGATGATTATCCCTAGTTATATCCTTACCATTTATATACACATATATAAATTTCGCACTTTACTGAACTATTCTCGATGTTTCTGCTAACATTCCTGAGATGGAGTTATGGTAGTGGGTAGAAGTAGGTTTTGTACGACTGTTAAGTTTTACCCATCCTAGGATTACCTTTGCCCAAACACACTTAGATGAGGAGTTCTGATGGGATCCGGTGCATTAGTGCTGGTATGATCGCACCCTATAGGTCCACGGAAAAAGGCATCTTTCAACCATGATGATTAAAAAGGTGAGACGGTAATGAGTCTTTAATAAGGGCTTATACGTCGTGAGTTATCTAACTAAGTTTATCTTAGTTCTAAGCGTATCGTGTTCTGATTTTTATGGTGTTCTGAAAACAATTCATAATGAGAGTTTATATATATATACTAAACTTATGAATTTTTAGTAGTACTGTTCCCAATGAAATAATACGCATGCCCACTTCATTAGTATGATTCTAGTATATTTAGTTTTTAGAGAAAATTGTGTGCCTAATGTAGGTCTACACCACATCATTGCAAGGAAAAGTTCGGACCGCAAATAAATCCCTCGACTAGTGTAATCACTAAATCGCAGGGTCAAGCCTATACATGGAGGAGAGTACCATCAACGCATACTCATAACCCAATCTACAAGGTCTTGTGAGTAGTATGAACTCTACTCATGACGATCTGTCCCTTGTGGTGCTTGAAACGAAGTCAATGCGTCCTTTAGTTCTGCCAACCTACGCTCGGCTGTGACCACTCTCTCTTCGAGTGTCAAGTGTCTATCCTGATACTCCTTTGCCTTCGCCCGAGTGGCGATAAGGTCCTTAATGAGTTGGTCTCTGAAATAGCAGTCTATTTTCAAGTCTCGAGTTTGTGAGATGGTAGCGTCTGTAGCAGCGCGCAGCTCCCTAACTCGACGTTCGTGATCTGTTGGGTCATCACCGGGAGGGCTCTGTCAGCCCGTCCCCCATGTTTGAGGTCATTGCAACCTCGTTGGTCTCCAAATGGCGATTGTTGTCGCTGATGGTGACTCCACCCCTCGATCAATGTTGCCTAACGGGGCACATGTCCTATGTAGTCGAAACGGTTTGCGAGAACCCTGGCTATGTACGGAGAGTTGATGACCTCTGGCTCCACTTCCGACTCTTTTCCTAATCATCCACTATCTCCTCGGGTTCGGAAAGTAGGGGTCTCCTGGTAAGTAGAATCTTGCTATGATGTCCGTGCGAGAATAGGGGTGGGGTAAGAGGCATATAATAATCATATTCCTAGAAATACTTATAGGGGTTTGATCTTCCTTAGTTACTTCTATAATGACATGGTGCATACCAGCTACATATAACAAAAGATATGATAGACCTTCGAATAAGTGATCATACTTTAAAACCACAACCAAACAAGGAACAGCTAATAAAGTAATGATCGCATATTCTAAGTCTATGATATCTAAGTTATATAACTTTAGCGTATCCACTTAGTGATTATAGACCTACTAGCAAGAATTTGTTTAGTTTTCACATAAGTTATTGTATCACAAAATACTCCTATATTATTTTAAATGTTATGTTTGGTTCTTAGCGATTTTCTTCTATAGGGAGTTTTTTTAGGCTTGTTGCTCACTACGACCATTCCCCGGCATACATTAGTCACACCTCGGATAAATATAGTTGATCAGGCTATATTCATCCCAGGTCTAGTTACATATCCCAAGGTTTACTCGTAGTGTCCAACTCCTCATTTTACTTTTGTATCGACCTAGATATGACACTATACTCGCATGTGTGCATGTACTCATACTTTTAACAAGAAACTATTTATTTCTAAAAGTATAATTATTTGAAAATGTTTAATCAGATACTTTTAGTCCCAAAGTATTTATAGTTGTATATCTTATGTGGTTCGATATACTTAGTTCACTATAAACAGTGCTCTCATACCAATCTGTCACACCCCCATACCAAGGATGGTGGAAACGTCCGGGGGTGGCTGACTTCATGTATAGTATCATAACAACGAGTATAATAGTGACCAAAGCAAATACAACCATCATAATATAATTGAGAAAGTTACACCATAGTATGAGTTTACATATTTCAAAATCAATTACACTATGATGACAAAATGAACTGTTTAACGCCTTAACGTCCCATCCTCAAAAGCTGCGGTTTACCTATTTTACTGATTTTTTTGAGAATACAAGTAGTTTTGAAAAAGTGTCAACAATTAATTTGGTGAGTTCATAAGCTTTTGGATGTAGAGTTTGAAAACCTTTGCTTGTAAATGTAATGTATACTTCAAGAAAATCCAATATTTTCATTATAAAAAGTTATGTAGTCTTAAATCCCAAGACTGAATGTATGCGTGTTTTGTACTTGTAACGTGTTTGTAATTGTAATGTATACCCAAGAAAAATCCAATATTTTCCTTATAAAAATTTATGTAGTCTTAAATTCCAAGACTGAATGTATGCGTGTTTTGTACTTGTAACGTGTTTGTAATTGTAATGTATACCCAAGAAAAATCCAATATTTTCCTTATAAAAAGTTATGTAGTCTTAAATCCCAAGACTGAATGTATGCGTGTTTTGTAATTGTAATGTGTTTGTAAGCAGTTTCAAAATAGGCAAAACCCCTTTTAAAGTAGAAATTCCCGTAAACTATATGTGTCGTTATCTCCCTATGTGAGTCGCTATAACCATACTATAACAGAGATGCCTGCTGCGACGTTCTTCAGGCGTCGAAATCGAAATGAAATTTGTCACCCCCGATCGGGCTTTTGCAAGCAACATGGGTGTGGGGTTGTCAATCCCAATATAGATCTATACACAATTATCACGCTCTCCCTACAAGAGACTCTGGTTATAACTGTTCAGGAAATTTTAACCCGTACTCTAAGAGTACAATGAAGACTAGTCTCACAAGTTACGATAACGAGTTTACGTGTAGTATGCTTGTAAAACCTTTTCTGTGGGGGAATTGAAATCCCCTTTCGTGTAGTATGTTTGTAATGTGAAAATCCATAAACTATACTTATTATAGTTTATTGTACTTATTTGAAGTGTATGAAAACCCTTATCATGAATGACTAATTTCTGTTTATGATGTTAGACTAACAAGAAATACATTCAAAATTTAGAAACTTATCGTTATACACTTTGCTCAACATGCTACAAAGTGTTGTTAATATTGTAAGCTATGTAACTACGTTTTAACTTTTCTGCACTGTTTTAGAAAAACCATAGAAAAATCATACGAAGTTGAAAACTGAATCCGCAAACTCTGAGAGTTTAGAAAATGTGTCTAGTTTATTCATATTTTTTATTATGATTTTTAGAAGTCTCTAACTTGTGTGAAAATGTTCATATTCACAGACTGGTCCGAATTTGTTTATGAAATGATAGGCAGTTTTGTAAAAATCACCATAAATTGTAGAAACATCGTATGAAGATGTGCAAGTAGTAATTAGAAAGGTATAAACCTGAGATACTTGCATATTAAACAGTTTTGAAAAATATTAAGTTTAAGATGGTCAAAACAGTCCGTGAATAGGACTCAACTTTTCCGATGAAAGCTGATGTTTGAGTTTAATTAAGTATTTGGTGATTTAACTTGTATTCCCCCCTAAAACTTGAAGAAAACATGAAAATCTAGGGGTATGAACTCAACTTGAGTGATTTCCTGAGATGAATGTGGAAGAAGAGAGGTTTCCAAGTCAAGAACACTTGGGAGGTGCTTGAAGATTTGAAGATCCTAGGCACAAATATGACGATATTTGTGTAAGAGATTCATGATTTGAGTGAAGGAGTGTAGAGTATTCAAGTGTAGGATGAAGATACTTACCAAGACTGGAGAAGGATGCTCAAGAACAGCCTTGAAATCTCGAGTTTAGAGAGAGAAAGTGAGAGAGAGAGAGAGAGAGAGAGAGAGAAATGGGTTTGTTTTTTATGAAAAAGAGAATATCTTGGAGGAGAGATAAGGGTTTTTCCCAGCCCTTGATTAATGTATCTTGCTGGAGAAGGGTGGTGAAAGTACAAATAGTTGACTAGCTATAGGTGAATAGTGACAAGAAGATGTCATGGAGTGGGTATGGGAGATAGCTTGTGTCATTACTTTATGGGGAAGTCAACACTCAAAGCCAATATCTTGCACAAAAGATATTATTCTTAGATAAAGGTTTCCCTCAAAATGTGATTAAAATATGAATATACAGGATCTTATATGTCAAAATATAAGTTTGGGTGAAAATCCCACGCGAAAATCATGAAAAACGAGCTTAAAACACGAAAGTGGTCGAAAACCGTGTTTTAGAGGCGAATCTGCGAAGTTTGGTCCCTGAGAACCGAGAGGAGGCTCGGTCCGAGAAGCGTACAGGCGAACTCGTCAGAAGGGAACCGAAAGCAAAATGAACCGAGAGCAGATGGAGCTTCGGTTCGAAGGGTCTGATCTGAACCAAAGGGTGAGTTCGGTCCTTAAGTAGGTTTCGGTCTTGGTAGGTTCGATCCTTAGGGTTCAGTTCTTATAGCTAGTTTCGGTTCTTATAGGGAGTTTCGGTTCTTATAGGGAGGCTTCAGTTCATATAGTGGTTTCGGCCCTATATGGCTGTTTTTCGAGAAATCTTCCCGTTTCGAGTGGTTTTTGACTAAGTTATGGGTCGGGATGCCCCGAATGATTATAAAAAGTTGAAAGAGCTTTTGAGAGAGATTTGGGAGAGATTTAGGAGAGAGAGAGATAGGGTGAGAGAGATTTAGAGAGACTTTGTTTGTGACCTTTGTGAGTGTTTAGCCTCGAAATGCAAGGTTCGTAAGCCCCGTTAAACCTTGTTATGAGTGTTATACGCCCCCGTAGGGTATGTAATAGTATTATATTGAGTAGTTACATCATTTTACCCCGATTAGGGTTTAGATTTTCTGAACACGTGAAAACCCTAAGTAATACTTTGCATTAGGATGGTGTGTTGTACAATAGTAAACATAATGTGAACCATAATATACAAGGGTTAATTGAGTTGGCCGTTTGACTTGTTGACTTTCTTTGACTTTGACTTTACCAGAAAGTGACGGTTGTCACAGAGAGAGATGTTAAGATTAGATGTGAACTACAAATATTATGTAAATGTATAACCACTTTTTATCTATTGGATTAAAAGAAATGAATGGTTATGATTTCAGGGTACACTTTATTAACATAGGATAACATGTAGTCAACAATACACATAATTAAGTATAAGGTGTTTTAGTCTATTACCTTATATTTAAAAAGAGAAATACTTTATTTATATCCTAATTTGATGAGATTTTTATTTAATCCTAATTTTTCTTATTTTATAAAATTAATCCTGGACAATTACATTTTTTTATTATCAAAATGCATGTTTATATTATATAACGATGAACACATATTCTCTTTTCATTCTGATAGAATATGACTTTATTCAAGTTAAAGAATGCATTTACATATATTCTCAAAAATAAAAAATTTCATAAAAATAATAATCATATACTTATTGCAGTTGACACATTCTTTTAAAGAACATGTAAAAAGGTAACATAAATAAGAATTTCACAAAGCACAATGTATTCTTTGAGAATACGATAATTCTCACATAATATATGTTGGTGCATTCTTTAAGAATATAATGGTTGAGAATACGATAATTAATGAGAGAAAATGACAATGAGTAATAATACATAAGAAAGAATACGATAATTAATGGTTGAGAATGATAATGAGTAATAATACATAAGAAATAATAAGAATGAGAGAAAATGACAAACAATTCTATAGTTAAACATGTTCAGATAACAAAACAAACCTATATTTTGGATGATTCTAAAAGAATACATGAAAATTTAAAAAATAAAAGAAAAAAAATACAACTACATGAAACATTCTTGATGTACAGACGGTCAATTTGCAACTCCATTCTTTTAATATACAAACCAAAACACACAACATTCTTGAAATAATGCACTAATATTATTGATTCTTTTCGAAATACAGCCCTTATTGATAGATATTTTACCATCTATCATTTCTCCATATTGTTGGAAAGCTTCTCCTTATCCCAATTCATGAGTTGCATAGGAAAGACTTGCATTATTATACAAACATGTTAATCTGGACAGTGATTTGAGAAACACGCATATATATATATATATATATATATATATATATATATATATATATATATATATATATATATATATATAGGGTTAGGTTAATGTGTTTCTTATATTTATTGTCCGCTAGAATGCACCAATAGGAATTTAATAAAATTAAATAATTATTTAATTAAATAAAGATATATATTAAATGATTTCCATAATTGTAAGTAAATTAAATGATAACCATAATTATAATTCTCTTTTTATGGAAACTAATTAAATTCCTCATTAATGTCAGCAATAACATTCTTTTAAAATGAATTCATATTTAGGTTTTTATGTATGGATTTGTATTTTGTTTCAGGACACTCACTTAAAATATAATAAAGTTGCATAGAATATGAAGAACAAGAGTGTATTGTACTAGAATACACTCTCATTTTGCTATAATACAATCTCATTCTTCTTTATACGAATTCATTATGAAAGAATATTGTTGCTGACATTAATGAGAAATTTAATTAGTTTGCATAAAAAGAATCATAATTATAGATATCATTTAATATACATATAATTATGGAAATCATTTAATATTTATCTTTATTTGATTAAATAATAATTTAATTTTTACTAAATTCTTATTGGTGCATTCTAGCACACAATAGATGTGAGAAACATTTGAACACACACACACACACACACATATATATATATATATATATATATATATATATATATATATGGTAATCTCATTTCCATGTACTAAGTCATTAAAAAGGATCACAAATTATTTTGTCCGTTGAAGGACGATAATATTCATCTTCATCATAATCTAAAGACAATCCAAAAATATTTGATACAAAATCATCTAAAGAAAGTTCATAGGAGCCATCATCTATTTCATTCAAACCCTTCACACCAACTTCAACTTCAACGTTTAAAGTTGAAGCCATACATATTCGTTGAAGCATCGTTATTACAAACCATAAATTAAAAAAATACCAAGTAACTGTATTAACGAAGCTACAAACGAATATGATTTTTCATTTTATTTGAGGCTTATAGAGCTTTCTGTGATTTCCGTATATTAACCATGGCTTTTACCACCCAATTCCATGAAGCCTTTTTCGGATGTTCATAAACCCTAGTTTTTATCATTCTTGATTACTATTTAATATATGTGAAAATTAGAAAAAATGTGTAATACACGTAAGAAAGTGATAACCTACTGCTACTGATGGTAATCTAATAAATAAAATAAACTTAGGTAGTTTTAGAAAATAAAAATGGTTTAAACATACGAAAAAGTAGTATAGTGTTTTTAAAGATAACAAATAGAGTTTTTTATAACTATTATCGAAAAACAATTATATACAAGTCGATGAAATGTAAAATCTTGTAATAGTTATGGAGATGAAAAAAAAATGTAACACCTAGTTTCGGGTAGGTCTTATTTATGAGTTTATCAATTAAGTTTTAAAGGATGAAGACTTGGCCACCACGTGACCATATGTGTGTTACGAGGTGGTGATGCTTAGGAAAGAACACGCATCTCATTAGGTGTCACGACATGACAACATGTTGGTCATGATGTGACAACCCAACATACAAAACCCTAATTTCGGGGCTTGTGCCATATTTAAGTGAAATAAGGACTAGGGTTTACACGCACTCAACCTCCATCACCTCTCTTCACCCTAAAGAACACCGTAATCCTCCCTTGTTGATTGTGAGCTCCTCTTTGGTGTTTTTTAGCCTTGAAGAAGAAGAGAATGTGTTTTGGTGCATCATCTGAACTAGCAAGCCACTTCCTCATCATCTTTAACTGCCTTAGGACTGTTGTAATTCCTCAGGTTCCTTTATTTTTAGCTTAAGAATGTTAGATCTAGAGTTTTGTCAACCGTGGTATAGGTGACCTGTAGTGCAGGTTATTGGATCTGTGATCAGTACTGTTATTTGCTAGACTGCGAGGTGAGTTTTCTTACCATATCTTGTACTGTAGTATGTGTCCTTGTGTGTAAGATGTTGGTATACCGTAGTGATCTGTTAGATTGATATATCTGTATGATTACCTGTATTTGTAGGTTATTTTTTATTTGTTTGCATATGTCGACATAGTGTAGTTGGGTTGAGGCAGTACGACTTTGTGTTGTAGGCTAGTAAACCCGAGGCAATCCATCCATGTGTTTCTAGGCCCAGGGGAGATCCATTCTTATGACTATGGGCCTGTAGACAATCCAATATGATGATTGTGGGCCCTGGGGTAATCCAATTTTAAATTATGGGTGTAGTGTGTTGGAGGATATATCAAAGTAGGGTGATGGTGGAAATTTGGATTCCTTATAGATTGTGTATGTTCACTTTCCGAACTGATATTTCCACGCTATGCCTGGGTTACAGGAAATCCAGTCTAGGATAATCCCAAAGGACACTTGTGTATCTAGGCACAGAAACACTAGCCAAATCGCAGAGAGTTCTGAGTTTCGTTTAGAAGAAGAAGAGCTGAGAAAAGGGTTTTGTATACGACTCAAAAGAGGAGCCGTATAAATACATGACAAATTAGGGTTATATTCTAAATTAGTTATGCAAATCTCGAAATTAATGGCATAATCAATGGTTACCAAAACTGATAAGATTTGTCAATCTTACCATAATCACCCACTAGAATTCAGATTTTCTATAATCAATGTGACCACTGCCAGGGGGCTCTGCCCCTTGGACCCCGTTAGGGGCGCTGCCCCTAGGACCCTACAAGAAGGCCCCTTGATCCCTGTCATTCTATCGTACCGATTTATAATTCGATCTTATATATGCATGCATTCCGCATGCACCAAACTTATAATATAGAGTACAAACGATAAGCCCCTTAGCTCATATGTAAGTTCCAATTACACAAAATGCTAGGTGACACTAAAATCACCAACATGGTGTGCATGCATTGTATATGTATTGTTGCATGAGTTATTTTGGGGAAACTCACTAAGCTTTGACTTGTAGTTGTGAATTTCAATGTTTTCAGGCACCTCAAATGATCGGGACAAGATGAAGGCATGATCGTACACATGCTCCTGCTGGTTTATGTATTGAGAGATTATTTTGATACTATGATTTCTATGGATTTGATTTGAAAATAATGTTTTGACTATCATATGGTTTTATTAAAATGTCTTTTAAAAATGAAAAATTTTGTTATTTTTTTTGGAATGTTATAAAAAATCAATAAGACTATACGAAGTGGATTCACCACACCCTGTGGTTTGAAGATTGCAGATCTGACACTTTCATCTCACCAAAAAACACATCCCGAATGCGGTTGTTACCTCATGAGGTGCTTTCCTCACATTTTCTTTTTTCTTTTTTTTGTTTTTATAATATATAATTAAATTACATGCAAACTAAAAAATTATAAAAATATATTAAAGTTTATGGTTTTTAATTTTTTATAAATAAAATAAAATATAAATATAAAAGAGGTTTAGAAAAATAAAATATAAAACAATAAAATGTGAATATTTTGAGGATTTTAAAGAGCGTGAGGAAAATGAAATGCTAAAAAGGAGGAAGTATTAAAATGAAATGGCTCTGGATGAATAAAATTGAAAAATAAAAGGAGAAAGTTGTAAAAAAGTAGAAAGGAAAAAGGAAAGAAAGCTGAAAACGGCGGAGGTCTTCGAAGTCCAGGAACATCGGTTACTAGTTTTCCAGCGGTACTACCAGAATCCCTAATCGGAATTTGCAGAAGCTCTGAGAGCAATTAGCAAAGCATCAGGATCGGCATTGAAGATGCATTCCTTCGGATACAGAGCCAACGCTTTGCTGACTTTCGCCGTTACAATACTCGCCGTAATGTGCGCCATCGCTTCCGTCTCCGACAATTTCAACTCTCCCTCTCCCACCTCACAAGTCCAGGTCTCTCTCTCTCTCTCTCTCTCTATGTATGTATGTATGTATGCTCGAACAGTAACGATCCGTGTTTATATGTAATTTGTTTGGGTTTTTGAGGAAATTGATTGGTTTGATTTTCTGGGGTTTAGGTTTTGAACATCAATTGGTTCCGGAATAAGCCAGATGGCGATGACGAGGTAGCTGATTCTTATTCTTCGTATATTCCTTTATGTGTTAATTGTTTTTAAATTAATTTAATCTACTCCCTCCTTCCCCAAAAGAGGTCAGTTTTGATTCTGAAAATTCAACCTGTGTCTTCGTTTTTCGAAATTGATGCAGATAATATTAGTTTTATAGCTAAAAATGTTTGTTGATTTTATAATATTTTAGTGTGGTGAGAACAATTTTGAATGCTGCAAAACATGATGCATGCAAATTCCAATCCCGCTATTGGTTGCAACTTGAAAATGAGTATGGAATTGAACTCCGTTGGAATTCAAAAGAATCCATTAATGGAAGGATTTCGAAATTCCATCCTCAAACCCCTGGAATTCAATTCCGGTTTCCTGCTTGTTAAATCCATTAATTGTGAAATTTGTTTTGTTGTAGTATATAGGCTTCTAACCACATTATATGTTCTTTCTAAGGATAAGAGTATCATTTCATTGCAAGATTATCAGTTTTTCTTCCTTTTGCCTAGTATTTTTGCTGTTAGCTATCTATAATGATCCATATGTTATTTTACTGTTTTGTATTGTATAAGGTAGAATCAAATCAATCTTGTATGAGCTTCTTTGTAGTAATTTCTTTGTATGTTATAAAACTTGCAATCCAAAATTGTTGAATAATTTGCAATGATGTACATGTTCCCTCTTTTCTACAGCTCAGCATGACAATGAATATATCAGCAGATCTACAATCATTGTTTACATGGAATACAAAACAGGTTTGAAAAATTCAAATGTTTTTACAAATATATGTTTGACAATGTTGCATTCATCCTTTCTTCTCTTGTTTTGTTGCTCAAACATTTAAGTAGAGTAAGTCAGCGCATACTATTTATCATTCTATTAAGGATTATCCCAGATAGAGGGGTAAAATAGTCATTTTCTGTCTTTTAGATTGTTCAATTCGCACACAAAAAGAAACAACAATTTTCATCTAACAAATCACATGCCTTGTGTTTGTAGATTTTTGTCTTTTTAGCAGCAGAGTATGAAACCCCACAGAATTCTCTAAATCAGGTAAGTTTGTTTTTTCTCCAACCATGTTATGTTCATGAAGTTATAATTATATTAAAAAAAAAAACTTAGGATCATCGTTTTAAGGGTTTTAAATGGTGTTCTAAAATCGAACTACATAAAAAACATAAAACTGTGGTAACATAAATATTAAATAATCTTATATTACTAATGGACAAAAACGTAATTTACAATTTAAAATCCTTGTTTCTATTTTTTTTTTGTTTGGATGTGTTTAAAAAACTATGACACACGGGTGGAATTGGAAGGAAAAAAAATAAATGAGGGCAAATTTGTAAATTGTTAGGAGTTATGTCTTGTCTCCATTAGAAAGAGAAGGAAATTATTCTCTATTGTTAGAACAATCCATAATAGAAAAATGTTGCATTTTGATTTTGGACATTGTAGTTAAGTTTGATTGAAGTTTCTCTTGAGGGTATTTGTGTCTTTAGTTAGATTTGCATTTGCATAATAAAAAGCATTAATTAATTTAACAGGTATCTTTGTGGGATGGTATCATTCCTGCCAAAGAGCATGCAAGATTCTACATCCATACAACTAACAAATACCGTTTCGTTGATCAAGTAAGTAGTATTTTTACCACTTTACCCCTATCCATCATTTTCTTTATGTAGTTTTTCCTTTCATTTTATTTTCTCAAATATTTTACTAAACATCATTTGTGTATATATATATATATATATATATTACATCATTGTTGTATCACAACATTATATTTTCATTATTTCTTACATTTAATAATTCCATTTTAATATTTAGGGAAGTAACCTCCGGGAAAGAGATTTCAACATGACATTGCATTGGCATGTAATGCCCAAAACCGGGAAGATGTTTGCTGATAAAATAGTCATGACAGGTTTTCGTTTGCCTAACTCATATAAATGATTACCTTTCTAGTCGGGAGGGTATATTTGGTATAAACTAAAACAATGTTTGCTAAAGTAGAAAAGCCACTTTAAAACAAAAAAAAAAAAAACTTACATCAACATAACCTTATATATATATATATATATATATATATATATATATATATATATATATATATATATATATATATATATATATATATATATATATATATTAGTGTTTTCTTGTGATGCATGAACATAATAGAAAAAGTCAAGGAAATGAGGCTTATCTTAAGAGAGAAAGATACGAAACAAAGCGTTTCCACTACACTAATTGAGAAATTAAACATTCTTTTATATTTTCTTCTTAATTATATTTTTATCCATATGAAATGGTGACACATGTCATATTTTTGATAAAATTAATAATATTTTCAAACACTTGTTAGCATTTAACATAGATGGAAAGATAAATAGCATTTAACATAGATAGCAAGATAAATAGTAAGAAAAGTAGAAGGATATTTAATTTCTCTTATAAATTTGCACTCATATTCTAAAACACTTGTTACAATACATGCCACATATTTTGCATCAAGGAATTCTGTGGTTGATGTTCATGTCATACAAATTGAAATTGAGTTTTGAGAACATTCAAGAACTTTTAACTATATTGTCATTTGTATAGACCCTTGATCCGACGTCAGTTGCGTTTCCAATTGATATAAATAGCTATATAGTCGTTGGTGTGAAAAAAGAAACTTTTCTTTTAACAGTATCATGCGAAAAGCCGATTATATCCAGATAAAATTTGGTTTAAAAAAACCGGATAAAGACTAGAAAAAAATATGTTTTATAATGGGAAATGTAAACATCTTGGTTCTCCAATTGTCACGACTTTAAAAATGAACTAACGTATCTTATTTATGTTCTATTGTACGATTCAAAGAGGTAGAAAAGGTGAAGTGCCATAAGCATTCACACATCAATCAAAATCAAGATGGTCCATGTGTGGAAAAACAGTTTTTACACTTTTAAGGATGGTTTTGGGCCATTATTATTAATCACGATTTATTGACCTCCATTGCTTTTTGTCAAATGGGAAACAAATAATAAGTGCACCAACTCAATTTACGATGAGGGAATCACATTCCTACAAAAATATCTTATTACGGTTCAAACATTGGTACTGTTTTTCGTCGTTACATAATTCAATGGTCGCAAAATAAGTTGAGATCAATAGTTAACGAATTCAATTATGATTTAATGGTTAGTATAAATCAGCAGTGTTGACCTTATACATAAAACTATGTTTTTCATAAACCAAACAAAATTAAATATAAAACTCATGCTTAACTTATTTTACAATAGAGCAAATTACATGATTTTCCCTCGTCTAAGTGTCAAATTGTACGTTTAGTCTTCAATTTCAAAAATTAACTCGGACCATTCATGTAAAGTTTTTTTTTCTCACTCGGACCATCATTGAGGAACATAAAATAACTATTCTACCTTTTTCATTTCTTTTTTCTACTTTACTTATAGCTTGTTTTTCAATTTATTAAAAAAAGAAAAAAAGTTGTCAACCATCTATACACCACCCCGCTTAAACCTACCTACTCCTTTGAAGTTTCAGAAACAACATCCACACTCGCCGGCCGGCTAGCCACCAGCCACCATCTCCTACTACCTACTCGTCGGCCGACTACCCACCGAAAATCTGTAAATCTAGAAAACTGATATCCCAACAAAACCATACACTTCTCACACTCTCGTTCTCCCTACTTCACTAGATACGTTCTCCGACACCACTACCACCAACTGTAACATCCTAAAGAAATTTTTATTTTCTAAATCCAACCAAAAGCTATAATCGTTTATAAAACATTGTTCCCAAAGGTAATAATCACATATCAGAGTATCCCAAAACCAAATATCGTAAAATCAGAAGGATGTGCACAATCATGCCTTTGCTTTCCCCCGATCATCTGAAATACCTGAAACATAAAACTTAAACTGTAAGCCAAGCTTAGTGAGTCCCCCTTAAAGTACCACACACCACCAATATAGATAACAACATGCATATATAAGCCTTCTGCCTGATTGGACCGCCTCGTAGGGCCTATAACCTATCTGGACTGCTCTTCGGGCCTTCGGCCTGATTGGACCGCCTCACAGGCCTTCAGTTTATCTGGACCGTCCTGGGTATCTTGACCTTCAACACAAAGCAGGACCGCCTCAACCCAACAAACCATAACATGTCGACATATACAATAACATTCAATAACCAACAAGTACATGCAATTATACAGATCTACCAATCTATCGCATACTCAGTTTACACATGTGATCATACAGATCTACCAGTCTAACACATACTCAGCATAACATAAATACAATATACCAGGATACATAATCCAGTGGTCCGGCATTGGTGCATTCGATCCATAACTACAGTGAGAAAAACTCACCTCATAGTCCAAACAGATAGCTGAACAGATCACAACTCCAACTGCTGACTCCACAGATCACCTATGCAACAAGCAATGACCTAGTCACAAACTATTGCTCAAAATACCCAAAATACCCCTAGGTCAAACTTTGTCAAAATCCTAGTCAAGGTCAAAGGTCAAAAAGTCAATCGATTCAACTCAGGCAGAGTATGCCCGACGTACTCAGCTGTTATGCTGGGCGTAAATGCAACCCACCCAAAACCACGGGCCTCTAAAGCAGTATGTGCATCGTACCCATTTGTACACCCGACGTACTACGTCTAAATCTAATTTTCATAACAAGAGCTCATTCCTTAAACCCTTTCCATCCAAACTCAGATCTAGACTCACAACATCGGCTTAAGTCATAAAGTTTCCACCTTTATGACTTTCCATGGCTAGACAATGCCCAAAAGCTAAAACCCTAACTTAATGATCTAGTAAGACATCACAACTTTTGCATGAAAGGAATAGAAGGGCCAATATCACATTTTTATGGTTCCTAAGACGTAAAAACGCCTGAAAGGAAAACTCTTCTGGTTAGAGTAATCCATACTCATGCACACCGAGCTTATGGGGCCAAAATGAACATAAACTCAAGGCTAGCAAGATCTCGACAAAGAACACATCAAGATCCAAACTTTATACCTTCAAATGATGCTTGAGGGCAAGAAACCTCTGGATCCAAGAGGTCTTGAGCTTCCAAGGTGGTTTCCTTTCCTTCTCATTCTTTCAAGATCACCACACATACACTCTTAAGCTCACAAAGGCTCACACAAGGAATTAGGGTTTGCTAAGGACAAAATGAGAGGTGAAGGCTGACGAGGGAACAAGTCTTGAGGAGTTAATGATGCTTAAATAGGGTCCAAACCATAAAAATTAGGGTTGAGCATCAGCCACGTACACCTAGCGTATATAAGTGTGCGCCCAACGTACGTAGCAAAAGGTGCGTTTCTCATAATGAACCATGGGACCAATTTTGCAACAAAATTTCATTCTTGAGGTTATAAAAGGAAAATACCTGAACAAGTGTGTTACACCAACCAACAAACATCAAAGAAGATGAAGAGTTATAACCAACACATACCTCCGACCAACACCTACCTCCGACCATTAGCTACCACCAACCACCTCTATCTTAGCTCCAATAACCACCACCTGTCACCATCGACACCTTCCCCTTTCACATCCAACAAGCACCATTAGGTAGATATGAAAACATAGACGAGAGAGTTGCATCTAAAGTGTAGATCTGCAAATCCTAGATGGTTTGGTGGCGACATGCGAATGGAGAAGATCTCCGACCTATAAATAAGAGAATATCTCCGAGTAAATATGAGAAGATCTCAGAGTAATGGTGGTGTAAATGTGAGAAGATCGAGTCGGTTTCGGAGTACCAATCTATGTCGATGGTGGTGAGAGGGACCTTGCGACGATGGTTGGAAGACATCGATGTGCAATTGGAGATGGCCCACGGTGTGCAGGTGGAGACGATAGCAAAGGTGTGAATACGGCCTTGTGCATGTGGTACACATGTGAATACATCAATGGTCTTCTATTTCTCTCTCCTGGTAGCTCTGACGACAACTGTGGTGGTGAGGACGGTGGTGGCTCCGATGACCCATATCTCTCTAGCTCCAACGACTCATCTCTCAAATAGAAGATGAAGTGAAGAAGATGAATCGGTGAATGATTGAAATGTGTGAGTGGGGTTAAGGTAGAGGATAAGTGTTTGTGGCGGTGGACCTATTTTTTTTTTATTTTAAATTGTTAATAACAAATAAATCAAAAAATATATCAAAAAAGAAATGAAAAGGGTAAAGTAGTCATTTTATATTCGGTAGGGACGGTCCGAGTGAAAAAAAAACATTACAAAGATTGTCCATATTAATTTTTTGAAATTAAGGACTAAACATACACTTTGACATTTGGAGGAAAGACGAATTGTGTAATTTACTTCGTAAAATAATGTATCATTATCAAATACTTATTTCTAACATAAAAACTTTGAAAACATATTTTGACATTTTCGTTGGATATAAGAGAATAAAGTGTCCTAATTCTATAAAACACGAGGGAAAGAGATTGTCTTATGGATTGATTATAGAGTGTCTACATCGACACATTTTATTAATTTTAAAATCCGTCGTTGAATTTGAAGAGTTATTTTTTATGGTCTCAAATGAGTTGTTTTCTTGTGGCATGCTTAAGGTTTTCTTTAATCAAATCAATTAATTATGTTAGTGTCTAACGGTAACCGAAGATTCAAACTTACATTGGAAGCTCGACCCAGACGATGGGCAATACGAGCGGTCGTCTAGGGCCCATATCTTTTAGGCGCACAAAATTTCTTGATCATGTGATTTATATAGGGTGTGTTCGGCACGTAGCTTTTGGGAGCTTCTGACTTCTATCTTTTAAGAAAACGCTAGTAAAAAAGAAAAAACCTCGTTCGGCGATGGGAACGTTTAACTTTTAGCCTAAACAAAACGTTCCAAAATCAAAAGTTACATGGAGTAGCTTTCAACAAAACGCTCCAAAATCAAAAACTACCCGCTACCAGCTACCCGCTATTAGCTAGTTTTGCCAAACACGTCCATAAAGAAAAAATTATCTTATCTAAAAAATGTTAGAAGAAGTAGTTTTCTTTAATTAGTTGTTTTTATAATATTGTGATCATATTTGTGTTTTTTAATATTAATAGTGAATTTTATAATAGTGTATCCATTTTCGATTTAATTTTTATTTTACTTATGACTTGGAAGACCTATTTTTTATTTTCGTCCTGAGCTCACTACATCTTTGGACCGGTCCTATTTGGAAGGAATTGAGATTCACAATTCTTATCTTAACAATGAGGTTTGAAGGTTTGGGGTGACATTTAACTCGGCAAGCCCATGACATGCATGCCATATATTGTCCCCTCGTCATGGCATGACATGGAAAAAGTAGGTTTGTGATAGATGAGAGGAGAGAGAAAGTGTGAGGGTATAAAATTTATTTATCTTTTATTAATTTTTTTTTATACAAACCTCAAAATAACATATGACAAATTTGACATTACTGTGACGTAAGATATACATAACAATATTGATATGGCAGCATGAGATGTTATATGTACCATTCCCTCCCACCTGATACCGGTTGGAGAGGATGTGAGAGATGATGTTTATTTTTTTCTTTACAGAAAACACAATACGTTCATTGGTTATCATTTCAATTATTTTTTCAATGATTAATTATTTTTTCAATGATTTATCGGATATAAAGATTTATTCAACAAGAAAGTATCAATCAAACCCTTTTTTTATGATTGGAAACAGAAGCTGCCAATTTTAATATGGAATTTGTCATTTTTCAATCAAAATCTTTAGATCCCATTTAAAACACGGTAGTTCCTAGAAGACAAACTTTATCATGGGATGTGAATAATAAAAATGGGCACTTCTTGATGCAGTTTTTTTCACGATATTATATATATATATATATATATATATATATATATATATATATATATATATATATATATATATATATATATATATATATATATATATATATATATATTGGTCTGGTTCAGGTGAGGACATCTTAAAAAAAATACAAATCATAAAATCGAGCATAGTATTATATCCGGGAGAAAAAATTAGATTTTTTTTTCATCATTAAAATTGAATCATGGATCATAAAAATTGAATTATGGATCATAAAAATGATCAATGCTTCAGTTTTAATGATGCAATTTTTTTTTCAAAATTTTTTTTTCTCCTGGATATAGTATTATGCTCGATTTTATGATTTGTATTTTTTTTTCAATTTTTTAAAGAGTCCTCACTTTAAAAAAAGTCCTGACCCGATCTTCTCTCTCTCTCTCTCTCTCTCTCGTTATATATATATATATATATATATATATATATATATATATATATATATATATATATATATATATATATATATATATATATATATATATATATATATATATATATATATATATATCAAATAAAAACAGTAACGAAAATGAAAACATGAAAAAACACTACTTTTATGTTATTATTCAACAATGAATAGATGAACAGCTCAACTGCTCGTAACAAACCAACTGTTCACAACAACCCAACCGCTCACAACGAACTAACCATTTACAACAAATCCGCCGCTTACCTTCCCATTTCAACCTCAAAGCTTATATGACCCCAACTCCAACACATCTCTCAGCATATAACAACATGTTGGTGCAACTATACATCACCGCCCAACAATTTCACCATAACCAGATCCTTTAGATCCAAAAGCTTGTCTAGAAGTGTGACATCTCCTTTCGCGAAAGAGCTCTTAGACTACGGAATACCGAACACTGCAAAATTACCACACCTCAAAACCTACAATGGGACTACAGACCCAGATAGCCATATCAATACGTACGAGTGGACCATGACCTCGTTGTATCTAGACGAATGATTCTGGTGCACATATTTTCCAACAACATTAGACGACAATGCAGGAACGTGGTTTAAGACGCTTCGTCCAGGAAGCATCTACAACTTTGGCCAGCTGCAGTACCTCTTCCTGACAAACTTCATGCAACTGCGGAAATATAAGGGAGACTCGCACTCCATTATCGGCTACAAACAAAAAGAGGTAGAGATGGTGAGAGAATACTTTGCCAGATTCACCAACCCCACTCTGGACGTTCCAGGGCATAATGAAGGGCTAATAGCGGGATCCTTCACGTGGGGCCTTCTTCCCGGAACCCTATCTCATAAATTCATGGGAAAGAAACCCTCGCAGGTCTTCCCAGAGCAATCATAGCCACGACATTAGACCACCGGAGGACCAGGTCGCATCTACTTCAATAATACATATATACAACATTCATTCCAGAATAATAACATTGATATAGTGTTTTTACATATATACAACATTCATTACAGAATAATACATATATACAACATTCTCGAGTAAAAAACTCCATTGTCGCCAAAAGCCATCACTGATAACCACCGTTGTTGATTCTTCACTTCGGTGAAATACACAAAACACGTCTCCATCTCTTTCTTCATGATCTACGATGACAAACGACTAGATCTGCATAAGATCTAATGTATTTGAGCTCTAAAACCGATGAACACCACCACCGACGTCCGTCGCCACCATCGTTGCCGCCTCTTCGCTCTGGTGAAACACGATGGGCTTGCCTACATCTCATTCTCCATGATTTTTGGTGAAAAACAAGTAGATCTGCATCAGGTTTAACAATTTTTAGCTCTAACACCGACAAAGGTTACCAACGCAGTCAATTACCACCACCTTTGTTTCCCGTCGCTCTGGTGAAACTCCGACAGATATGCCTTCATCTCTTATCTCTGATATTCGGTGAGACCGATAGATACGCCTCAATGAAAATAAGGTTTATTTTAAGATGTGAATCAATATTTGAAGTAGTATATAAAGTTGTGAATAAATTTTTAAACTGGTCTTTTAAGTTGTGAATGAGTGTCTGAACTATCATTTTAAATTGTGAATTAAAAATGAAGTAGTATATTAGATTGTGAGTTTAATTTTTTTTTTCCAGATATGATTTTTGGAGCTTGGTAAAGTGTAAGAGCACCACATTTAATGTTGTCCACATTTGATGGTGTTAGGAGGAAGCAAAATGATAAATAGTATGTATTAAGGTTTTGCATCTTGAGGTCTCTCCACTTACTATTTTCTTAATCTCTCAAAAGCTCAATGCTCACTCTATCTCTATCTCCGTGCTCTCTACTCTTTTATTCAACCACTTAATATTATTTATGATATATTTATTAAACTATGATTTTTTTTACACAACTATGATTTTTGGAGCTTGCTAAATTGTTAGAGGTCCATATTTGATGATGTTAGGAGGAAGCAAAACTATAAATAGTATGTATTAATTTGCGAATGTTCTGTTTTAAGTTGTGAAATTTATGTATTAAGTTGTGAATTTTTTGAATTAAACTGCGAATATATTAAATTAATATGTGAATAATTTGTGAATGTACTGTATTAAGTTGTGAATTTTGTATGAATTTTTGTGTTAAACTGTGAATGAGTGAATTAATCTATTTATTAAATTGTGAATTTAGTATTTTAAATTGTGAATATCTCTTAAAAATACTCATTTTTAAAAAGATCTATAATTTAGGAGAAAAAATTGAATTTTTCAAAATATAGGTCCATTTCATTGATTAAATTTACTTAAATTTAGTTGTATGTTTAGTTGTAATCATAGTATGTTTAAATAATATCTACAATGTTTATTCTATTAATCTGTGAATACGACCAAAAAATATCATTAAATTTGCTGTTAAGCCGGCGGTGATCGAACGACATTCTAGTGGCAGTCCAACGACAGTGCGAATATGTTTCGACGACAGTAGATTGCGGTCGGTTGTAAATGAAGGAAGGGAGAGTTTAACTTAATATTAATTTTAATTTGTCCATAATATCTTTAATGGAATTTAAAAAAGAAATGGTTCTTATGGTTCTTAACCTTTTTTGGTTCTCATTTGAACCTCTCTCTCTCTCTCTCTCTCTCTCTCTCTCTCTTTCTCTCTCTCCCCCCCTCTCTCTCTCTCTCTCTATATATATATATATATATATATATATATATATATATATATATATATATATATATATATATATATACTAGTGGTGGACCCACGCGAAGCTGCGGTGACGAATAATTTCTTTAGACGATATGTTTCTTTTACAAAAGTGTTATGTTCGAAAGATAGTATATTTCTAAAACAATAGAATCAAACTTTGGCGTTATTTGTGACATTATACATCAAATAATCGATAAAAAGAAACGGTATAAGGCGGCACAAAATATGAAATGTGTTAGCCATTCAAACAAAAATAATAGAATTATATAAAGTACACAAAATATGAAAATATGTAATAACTCATGACTGGTTATACATTATTAAT
Source organism: Lactuca virosa (assembly GCF_052849685.1). Taxonomy (NCBI): domain Eukaryota; kingdom Viridiplantae; phylum Streptophyta; class Magnoliopsida; order Asterales; family Asteraceae; genus Lactuca; species Lactuca virosa. The sequence goes on from NC_136426.1 coordinate 247,038,750, forward strand.
CGCATAACACTTTTTATACACCACGTTTGTTGTATAAACTCCATCACCTTTAAAATTTTTATTAGGATTTACTAATACTTTTGTATTTACACGTGAGACGCCTCTGGACAATACAACATAATGTTGGCCATACACGAATACCGGGTCTAGAAGATAAATACCTACATCGGTGACAAATGGTTAAGAGATTCACAATATGTCCATCGATGTCCAAGGTTTTTGAGAGAGAGAGAGAGAGAGAGAGTGTGTGTGTGTGTGTGAGGACGGGGGGGGGGGGGGGGAAGAAGTGGTGTGGTGAATAATTTTTTTTTTCGATCCATAACATTCCTTTCGATGGGGAGTGAATAGTTTTAGGGTTTTGTGTTTTGGGTATTGGGATTTAGGGTTTATGGTTTAGAGTTTAAGGTGTTTTTGGGTATTGGGATTTAGGATTTATGGTTTAGAGTTTAAGGTGTGGGGTCTCGGTCTAGGGTTAAGAGTTTAGAGTTTAGGATGCTCAACGTAAAGATGGTATGACTGATATTAGATAATGAAAGTGTTTGGTATGTATTATTTAGCGAAGGGTTTTAGAAAAGAACAATAATGTCTTTTTTATATTTATTTATCCACTTAAGATATCAATTGTATATATTAATTTCTTAAAACATAGTAATAAAAAAACTAAAATCAACTATATTTCAAAAAAACCAAAGGGTTTCTAGGCTAACGGTATCAGGTGTTCCCTTCCTTCTTTGAGGTTGAAGATTCAAGTCTCGTTGGAGACATATATGGATTTAGATTTGCTGTTAAAAAAACTCTCAAATCTCGTTAGAGACATATGTGGATTTAGATTTGTTGTTGAAAAAACTATCTTTCAAAAACAATATTCATTAAAATAATAAGTTTTTCTTTGCTGCATCTAAAATTTATGCAATTTTTTTTAGAGATAGCAAGAATAACACAAATTTGGAATTTGATCGTTGTTTGATTTGAAGAGATTTCGAAATTGTTTTTCTCAAATAAAAAATCCTTAAATTTTTAATTAGACATTTAAATTTTATTGATGACCTCCAAATTGTTATAAGTTGTGAAATTATACTCAAAAGGTTTTCATAGCAAAAATAAGTTCTTATACTTTTTAAGACTTTTTTAGAAAAATGTATTGTGAAACTCATAAATATTTTGCAACTTGTAAATTTCAAATTATTTTTTCATTCAAAAATAGTTCATAACTCAAAACTAAAACTATATTTCACAACTGACCATGTTTTGCAATTTGTAAACTACCCGTGCAATGTTGCGAGACACAACTTTGTTGTTAAACATTAAGTTGATGTAGAACTTAATAATCGATTTAAGATGTAACTAATTCACTTTGAGTTTTAGTTCATAAAATTATATAATATTATACTACATATGAAATACGACCGAGGCCGAATAGTTTCGTGACTTTAAACCAATACAACGGATGAGATTAGCTTTATTTCAGCATATTATTTTCATGTGGCTATTACTTTTCTTTTTGGTGGATGACAAACAGTTTCATTTCAGAATATAATTGTTTTTCAAAGAACAGATGACATATTAATAATATCATATACTATTAAAAGATATTTATATTCAATGTTGATATTTTGGGTCAAAAATAAATTAGGTTGCTTTTTTTGATAAAGTTAAAATATATAATTTTAGATTAAAAGCAAATATATATTGTTGATTTAGTTGGTTTTTTATTACTATCTAAATCATTGAAATTAAAATCACTATTAAAAATCAAAAATAAAATACACACATTCTAGTTTTATTTTTATTTTTAAAATTTAAGTTACCATAATTTTTTAATCAACTTATACCCGTAGATAACATGTTGAAAAATGTATTAACAATACAAAATAAATAAGTAAATTTCTTTTAATAAATTTCTTTCTATAAAAATATTAAAATTGTAATGAAATAGATTTTGTAATATTATATTTATAACTAAAAAACATCATTAAAATCAACAAAACATATTTAAATTTTCGTATGGTCTCCATCTATTCAAAGAGTTAAAAAAAAAACTCAACTTTTAGTTGTCTTTCTCGTTTGATCAAAATGTTAGACAACACAATATAACAAAAGAGCAAAAAATAAACCAAATCTTAAGAGTTCTTTTTTAAAACCATGGAACTTTCTTTTCAGCCATCTTTTGTGAGGGCAAGGGCATATTAGTCTTTTTTGGCAGGAAAACATCAACAACAATACAAATTGTGAAATCCTTCAATCCTTTGATTTTTATAGCTTCCGTGCAAATGTGAACAAAACATTTAAATTTGAATGTTAAAAAAGACTAAACAAACAATACTTTTTATAACCTTATTTTAACCAACGAATTCTTTTATCGACCTGCAATCTTTTCACTTGTACAACTTCCTCCACATGAAAACCAACCAATTAATCTCAATGTTCTAAATACAACATCAAATGACAAAGTGAACAAAAAATATTTGAAAAACAAATAAAAATAATAAAATAATTTAATGGCTATCTATTAATTTTCCTCTCATTTCTTGCTAACCAAATTCCAAAGTATCAAACAATTCATATTAGAAAATCACCTTCATGACTTGGAGCTTGTTTTGCGTTGCAAGAGCTAAAAGCAAAAGTCATAAATTTGAAGTTAGCCCTCCCAACCAGCCAGAACATAATGAATCTCTTGTCAAAATCTTAAACCAAACATGGAAGAGCTTTATCAAAATTTGATTATTACATAAGGATAAAACATATGGGGTTTATTTCAATTGAGCTTGAAGCTTTAAACCAAAAGATTAATCACACAACTTGGGGTAAACTTTGGATTATGTATAATTAGAGAAAAGCCACTTCCTTAAATATAAAAAAACATTGCATTACATTTAATAAAAATGTAGAGTAGGTCAAATAATCATATTAAATCCAAAGCTAAAAGAAACCTCATTATGAATGTGCTTTGTTCCTGCATAACAAAATGATACGATTAAATCTCAGTGCATGTCTAATTGAGAATATGACTTGAATACCCTTTTAATGCACAGTGTGATAACCACTTGAAAGCAACCAATTAATGGGTATAAAGGAACATACCGTAAAGACTTTACTCAAAACAGTGGAATGTTACTCTTTTTCTTCAAAACCAAGATGGGTGGTAATAATGTGAGAGTCTATTAATTTTACCTCTTTGAGCATAGAAATGTACTTGAACATAGAAAAAAACAACTATAGGCTACCCTAAAAATAAAGATTAGAAGCTCAAAGCTTTAGATCTGAATTGGGATCTGTTTGTTGGTTCTTCATTAACTCACACTTGCAAATTAAAAAAGATATAAACTAACCTACCAACAATAGTTCCATTTGCGCAACACCTCACATGATTTATTAAATTGACCATGTTCTTGGTAAATCACACCTGCATAATTGTATTGCTCATAGGTATCTAAATTTGCAAGTAAAATACATAAAACAAAAATCATTAAAGCTAAATCGGAAAACACAATAGCAAAATATCGAAGACCAAAATAATAAGAAAACTAAGATCGAAAAACACAAATAGATAGGGGGGGGGGGGAGAAAATTACAGTTTCAAACACCGTATGATCCTCCTTTTGTTTTCGTTTTCCTGTAAAAAGAATTTAAGCTTCATATGCAAGTAAAATACATAAAACAAAAATCATTAAAGCTAAATCGGAAAACACAATAGCAAAATATCGAAGACCAAAATAATAAGAAAACTAAGATCGAAAAACACAAATAGATAGGGGGGGGGGGGAGAAAATTACAGTTTCAAACACCGTATGATCCTCCTTTTGTTTTCGTTTTCCTGTAAAAAGAATTTAAGCTTCATATCAGTACCGATGCCTATGAAAATGAGGAATTGAGACTGAAAATCGAACAAAACCTTCAACACGAGCCCCAAACAACACCATATCTACAACATCAATTACTTTTCTTTATTGCTTAACAGATTAACAGTTTTGTATTCTACCTATTGTTGCTTGGCCTCAATCCATTGTACCAATTTCTTGCCCCTTGTCAAGAATAATCACATTCCAAAGTCAAGAATCAAAGAAGAAAAAGACAGTTCAAATCACAATCAAGTTCGAAATATAGAGGGATTATAGTTTTTAACCAACAAAAAGTACAAATTTTTCGTATGATCGAGAGAAGGAAAAAAACATAAACGTGAGTGTATAGAGATACCTTTATCATACATGTGACCAAACAAACCCAATACAAACATCAGTAAAAAGGTTTTTGCTTCAGAACCTGTAATCACATATACGGTTAGAGAAATGGAGAAGGTTTCTTCTGGATCGAGAGAAACCTGTAAAAAGGAGTACTTGAATAAATGAAATCCAGTGCAAAAATAAGAACGGGAGGGGAAATATTGTGGAGAGATATAAAGATTTTATGATAGAAGAGAAGCTACGCAAGATATATGGGAATCGAGAGAAGGAAAAAAACATAAACGTGAGTGTATAGAGATACCTTCATCATACATGTAACCAAACAAACCCAATACAAACATCAGTAAAAAGGTTTTTGCTTCAGGACCTGTAATCACATATACGGTTAGAGAAATGGAGAAGGTTTCTTCTGGATCGAGAGAAACCTGTAAAAAGGAGTACTTGAATAAATGAAATCCAGTGCAAAAATAAGAACGGGAGGGGAAATATTGTGGAGAGATATAAAGATTTGATGATAGAAGAGAAGCTACGCAAGATATATGGGAATCGAGAGAAGGAAAAAAACATAAACATGAGTGTATAGAGATACCTTCATCATACATGTAACCAAACAAACCCAATACAAACATCAGTAAAAAGGTTTTTGCTTCAGGACCTGTAATCACATATACGGTTAGAGAAATGGAGAAGGTTTCTTCTGGATCGAGAGAAACCTGTAAAAAGGAGTACTTGAATAAATGAAATCCAGTGCAAAAATAAGAACGGGAGGGGAAATATTGTGGAGAGATATAAAGATTTTACGATGGAAGAGAAGCTACGCAAGATATATGGGAATACACGGATATTTGCCAAGATTTTAGTATTGAACATAGACTCGGGATTTACCGGAAAATTCACTTTTGATGAGGTTGAGATGGAGATAATTAAGGGATAAAGGTAGCATTGTAAAATTGCACATGATGTTTTATTATTTGTATTCAATATATTATTCTTTTGAGGATTTAAAATTTTAATATTATTATATTAGAGAGTTGTTGTATTTATAGCTTAATGGTTTGGACGTCTTAAAAAAATATTATTATTATATTCAATCTATTTTTAGAAATAGTGAGATTTCTTTTATAAGATAGTATATATATATATATATATATATATATATATATATATATATATATATATATATATATATATATATATATATATATATATATATAAATGAGAACGATTTTTATTTTGAGAATAATGAGAACAATTATCAGCCAATAAGCACGGGTCCTACTAGGGGAATTTCCATAACATTGTCTATTATAAAAAAAAATTCATCTGATTAATTTCCATTTCTGACGTAATTTTGTTGAGAACATCCAATGAGTTCTTGTGGACCCGTTTCTATTTTTACGATATTTGCTTCAAAGTACTTTCGATTTCTACGATTTTGCTTCCAAAATTCACTTTGTTTTCTATGTCGATTCTTATTGAGTATGATGCTATTAATCGAGATTAATGCTTGCAGAAAAACCTAAAACATTCAAAAATCATATTATAATATGTTTAAAATCGTATTACTTTAATCAGATGCGATTAAAAACTTTTATTAACAGTTTACACTTAACTATTATAGAATCAGATCATTGATAATTAAACACTCACATTTGTAATTACTTCATCTATTTTATTAATCAAATAAGTTATTCAACGTTTTGAGTTCAAAATGAGTAAGATTTAACATATCATTCATCAAAAAGAAAAAATCGTCACTTTGCATAACATTTTTTGAACAGTAAACGTCGATTCTTATTTTGATTGTTTATTTTTGTTTTGAACGTGCATTGTAACTGCATTTATGAAGTATAAATCAAAATTATTGAGTATGACACCGATAATTGATATTTATGCTTGCAGAAAAACCTAAAACATTCAAAAAACATTTAATTATTATATGTTTAAAACGGTGTTACTTCAATCAGAAGCGATTAAAATCTTTTATTAATATTTTACGCTTAACTATTATAGAAACATATCATTGATAATTAAACACTCTCATTGGTAATCACTTCATCAATTTTAGTAATCAAATTAGTTATTCACTGTTTTGACTTCGAAATGAGTTAGATTTAACATATCGTTCATCAAAAAGTAAAAATCATCACTTTGCATAACGTTTTTTTGAACATTAAACATCGATTCTTATTTCAACTGTTTATTTTTATTTTGAACGTGCATTGTCACTGCATTTATGAAGTATAAATCGAAATTATTGAGTATGAAGCTAAAAATAGAGATTTATACTTGCAGAAAAGCCTAAAACATTCAAAAAACATGTAATTAGCATATGTTTAAAATCGTATTACTTCAATCAGATGCGATTAAAACTTTTATTAACAGTTTATGCAAAATATCATTGATAAAATCATATGTGATTGATATATGTTATAAACTATAATATAATGCATTAGATCATATATGATTAAAATCATATGTGATTACTATGTTTTATATACATAAATTTATTCAATCATATGTGATTCACATATGTTATTAACATTAACATTTTATATTATAGTGTTGTAAATTATATATATGTCTGTTTTGTTATTAATCATAGGTTTTGTTGTTTGACAATGCCTTTTACAAGTGATAATGTGAATTTCTTTAGAAATGAAGATCAAATTAGTATTTTTGCCGAGAGTCGTGAAGATGTTGAACATTCAAGTCATGAAAGCCAAAACTAGAATGTTTCAAGTAAATTTTCTTTTAAATACTTATTTAATCACATATGATTATATAAGTAGTTCATTATATTTAATTATTGTTGTAGTAGACTTGAATCTATTTGTTGATTACATGCGATTAATCAATTGTTTTTTTATTAAATATGTTTAATCTAGTGTTAATCATATGTGATTATCCATTTTTTGGCATCTGAATAAATATTGACACATGTTTAGTTTATATATGTTCAATTCTCTTTTATAATAACATATGATTATACAAGGAATTCATTATTAATCACGTGCGATTAGTCTGTAGTTTTGTTATTAATTTAGAGTTAATCACATGTGATTGTACGTAGCATACATTAATCTATATTCATTTGTTTCTTTTATAATCATATATGATTAAAACGTTTTCCATATTTGATTATACATGTGAATGTTCTACTTCTTCTAATGATGCTAATTCGAGCACTAGGATGAGTACAAGTTATGTACTAGATATCTACGGGTCAGAGGTTCTGCATGATATGAAACCAGATGTTCCTGAAGTGTTTAAACCTAGTAAGTCAATGAGGTTCAAAGATGTTGATGATGAAGTTAAGTTTTATAAAAGATATGCAGATAAGGCTAGTTTTGATGTTCGTATGAAACACATTAAGAAAAAAGGGTGATATAATAAAGCACATGCACGTGGTTTGCAAAAGGATGGGTAAACCAAAAATGAAGTCAGTGGATATTAAGGACCAACGTAATGCAACCTACAAGGTGTCAGATTGTAAAACTAAAATTATTGTGACATGTGTCAAAGAAATAGGTGATTATAGGTTTAGGGTTTTGAAGAAATGCACAAACACAAGATTTAAGATATATATCAATTAAAAGTACATGGAATCTTTTATATTCTAACAAGGAGGTCATTATTCAGGCTTCTACAACGAAAATCATTGCTACAAAAGCTTACAAACTCAAATCAAATTTGAAATGCATTTTTCAACATGTAAGGAGAAAAGGTTGTATATTACATAAACTTCAAGAGGGATATGGGCTCCATTATTAGCTTCAAATATGCTCAACTCATCGTGAACAAAATGACTTATCGAAAAAACAACTATCCAAATTATTCTTTCTATTATAGATGCGATGAGAATAAAGTTTTGAATGCAATGTTTTGGGCTGATGAAATAGAGAAAGCATACTACAACGAATTTGGAGATGTTATGTCGTTTGATGCAACCTTTTACATAAATAAGTAAGTTTTACTAATTATTCTCCTAAGAACTTGTAATTTATGAATGCTCAACAAAATATGTTGATGTGATTATGCTTCTAATCATATGTGATTGATCAATGCTACATAAGTATGTTGATGTAATTATTTTTGTAATCATATGTGATTGAATGATTGTCAACAAGTATGCTGATGTAATTATGATTATAATCACATGTGATTAATATCATTATATTTAATATATTAATAATTCTAAATATGGTTAAACATATTTGATTATGTCATTTTGTATAAAACATGTATGAATTGGTTTTTGTTCCATTCACTGTGATTGACCATCATAAATCGTCTGTTATGGTTGGAGGTAGGTTGTAAAGCACAGAGGACGTGGATTCGTATAAGTGGTTACTTGAACAATTTTTGAAGGCTCATTCGAATAAACATCCATTATTGGTTTTAACTAATCAAGATACAACACTAAAGCAAGCTGTTGAATTTGTTTATTCTCATTCAAATCACATATTATGCATGTGGCATATCATGAAGAAACTTCCAAAAAAGGTAGTTTTTTGTCTAGTTTTGTTTTTGTATAATCAAACATGATTTTACAGAAACTTTTTAATTTAATCCGCAAATCAAAATATGATTAAACCAAGTCATGCTAAATATTGAATACATTGATCATTGCAGATGCTAATCATATGCGATTGAATATCTTTGGATATATAAAAGATGTATAATCATATGTGATTAAAAGAAAATTAACTTCAAATCACTTCTATTATTAACAATTTATGTTACTAATCACATGTGATTTTATTCATATATTTATTATAACATTTAAGATTATAACAAATGTTAATCATATATGATTTAAAACAATTTATTATTAAATGTTATTGTTTGTAATAGATTCTAATCGTATGTGATTAAAGCATATTGTTGGTTGTTTATGTGTATAATCACATGTGATTAAAACATTTTAAGTTATGATATGTTATTATTACATTGATATTTGTTAATATTAATTTGTAAAGTGTGAATCACCTGTGATTATAAAGATATATATGGAATTTCTTAAAAGCACGAATTGAAAGAAAAAAATTCAATAAGCTTATTTGGGACATGTATATTGAGCGTGATGTTTTGGAGAGGAACTGGGAACTATTGATGAAATAATTTAATCTTGAAGAAGAGATATGGTTTAAAAATATTTTTGTAAATAGGGAATTATGGATACTTACATATTTCAATGATTTTCCAAGGTGTGGGTTGATGAAGACAACATCAAAGTTTGGTAGTATGAATCCTTTTTTCAATTCATATTCACAAAGTGAAATTTTACTTCTAAATTTCATAATGAATTATGACAATGCCATTCAAAAATTACAAAATACACAACGTGAACTTGATCATAAAACTAAGGGAGCACATTATCTTTGGAAGTCACCATGTATGATAGAAAAACGTGCAATAGAGGTGTATACGAGCAAAATATTTTTTGAAGTTCAAAAAGAGATTTTTAATGGAGGATGGTATTATAATGTTAAATATTTAGGCGAGGGAGATGGATGTGAACTTTTTTAAGTTTTGCACATGAACCAAAAAATGAAGTAAAAGCAATGTATAAGGCATTTACTTTTTATTTATATCTTATTTTTACATTATGATAATGTTGTAATTATATGTGATTTATTATAATAAATAATATTTTTAAATATTAGTATGTATAATAAAATGTGATTATAATCACATGTGATTGATGTATAATCAGATGTGACTATATGCAAATGTGATTATAATGAGATGTAATTAAATTATAGTGTATGATGTTTATTCCTCAATCAATGTTTTTGCTTTTGATTTAGGATTCACCATGATTTAATCTGTTTGTGCATATTATAGATGGTAATCACATGTGATTATACAAGTGTATGTATTGTTTTATGTGTATAATCACATGTGATTGTTTATATTAATTATGTTTATGTGTCTAATCACATGTGACTTAATCTCTTTGTGGTAATCACATGTCATTATATATAAAATATGTTTATATGTCTAATCACATGTGATTGTTCTATAAATCATATGGTGTTAATAACAGATGCAAATCATTTATGACTGAATCTTTTTGTTTATATTACAGATGGTAATCATATGTTCTTATACCAAGGTGTGGGCTATTTATGAATATACCAGAGTGTGGGTTGTTTATTTTTGTAATCATATGTGATTGATATATAAATTATGTTTATATTTCTAATCGACACATGTGATTAATGTATAAATCATACATTGTTCATAATAGATATAAATCATATGTGTCTGATCATATATGATTGATGTATAAATCATACGTTGTTAATAATATATGAAAATCATATGTTATTGAATCTATTTGTTTATATTACATATTACCTTTGTCATTTTTACACATAAATGTGAATAAGAATCTTGTAATCACATGTGATTTTCTAATGTGGTATAAGTATAATCACATGTGATTTGTTTCCTTATAAACATGAACAAGAATCTTGTAATCACATGTGATTTTCTAATGCGGTACAAGTATAATCACATGTGATTTGTCTCCATATAAATGTGAATAAGAATCTTTTAATCACATGTGATTATATGTTAAAGTAGACGGTATTTTTGAATTCTAGCATAAAAGATTATGAATATAATCACATACTAGGTGCGAGACCCGTATACTAGATAGATTGATTAAAAAAAGATATATATGATGATATAAATATTAAGAATTTTTTAAAGAAAATGTTACATGTCAAGGTGTAAACATTAAATATTTTTTAAAGTAAAATTTGAAAATAAATACAAACAAAATGATGAATAAATAAAAAAAATCAATTTATGCTAATAAAAAAAACTATAGAGAAATACTTATATTTTGGCCATATTTGTGGTTTAACTACCTTTTTTTAGTTTTATCAATAAAAAACATCAAAGTTTGATTATTTTTCCTATGTAGAACATTTTGGCATAGAATAACAATGAACTTTGAAAGAAACATGACAATTTTGAATTATATACATTGAAGGAAATATATTAAAATTGGAATATATAAGGAAAAAAATTAATCACAGATTAATTACTTTCTAGTACCTAAAAATTAGAATAGTTAATTAATAAAATCAAAAGTTACCACAAAATGACAAGTGGAAATTAATTTCTGAGAATTAACCACAAAATTACATGTGTCAAAATGCATGATAATGTGACAAGTGACATAAATGGTTTTTATTTATTAGATTAGATGATTGTCAAAATCATATATGATTCCATTCATAATCTCATGGCATTGTACCAAGAACAAGAAATTTTATATGTGTTAGAAAAATCGAAATCATATTTGATTTAAATTGAAACATTGTCTAAACTTTAATTAACCGTTACACACAAAAACTAGACATTGTTTTAGTAAAGTAATAAACAAGTTATCTATATTAGCATCCACATATCCATCATATCATATTTATTTTCAAACAACATCTAATTAAAAACTAAACATTGTCTTAATAAAACAACAAATAGACTATCCATATTAACATCATCTACACTTGTAACATCCCAAAATCGAGACCCAATTTTTTTTTTGTTTTAAAGTATATTACTTGTAAAAATAACTAACGGGAAACAGCATTGAAAGCCTTTCAAACATAAAGTCTCAAATCACTAGTCTCAAAAACCATTTTAGCAAATGATACAATATGTGAGTACATTACCTTATTTAACAGATTCTGCATCTGTGTAGACAATTCCTGCATCTCAGGAAGAGCCAACCGATACGGTGTCTTGGCTATCGGAGCCGCACCAGGGACTAGGTCGATCCTGAACTCCACCTGCCTCTCCGGAGGTATCCCACACAACTCTTCTGGAAATACATCCGCGTACTCTCGTACCACTGGCACATCACTCACCGTCGCCTGACCCGCCTCCAGGGTATCCATAACATAGGCGACATATCCTGCGCAACCTTGCTGGAGGTAGCGCCTAGCCCTCGCTGCTGAACATAAAGCCGGTCCGTGTTGTGGCCTCTCGCCCTAAATCACCAGTTCTCCCCCATCTCGGGTCCTGATCTGAACCAACTGCTGCGCACAGTCGATCACTACCCCATTGGGGCTCAACCAATCCATCCCTATAATAACCTTGTTCCCCCGCAATGGTATGGGAACCAAATCTACCAAGTAGCACTCCTCGAACAACCTCAAAACACAATCCCTGAAAACCTCTGATGCTCGCACTGATCGGTCGTCCGCAACCTCGACCTCTAGTGGGCAATCCAACATGCCCGAAGACTCAGGGAACCTCTTGATAAGTGCAAGAGAGACAAATGATCGAGTTGCACCCGAGTCAAACAACACCTGAAATGGGATACCGTTCACATGGAACGATCCTAAACAAAACGTATAGCATAACACATCAATATCACAAGTGACATATAATAAGAGTTAGAGAGAAGAAACCATACCCGTCACCACATCGGGTGCGGCGCGTGCCTCCTCGACTGTCAATTGGAAAGCTCGACTCCTCACCACTGGAGCCTCTGACTTGACCTTCCGGCCAACCGTAACCCGAGTAGTCGCTGGGGTTTGCGCCACCACTGGCGGTGCTACTGCTGCTGTTATCCTAGGGCAGTTGGCCTTTTTATGGCCCCTCTGATTGCAATGAAAGAAAATCAGGTCTGACGTCTGAACAGTGGGGGCAAGGGCAGTACAATCCTTGCCAAAGTGCCCCGTCTTGCCGCACTTGTAGCAGCCTAATCCTGACCCAGTGCGACAAACTCCCTCGTGTGACCTACCGCATTTCCCACAGCGGTCCTGACCCTGCTGGCCCTTCAACTTAGCGTCGAATCCCTTGGGTTTCTTCCCTGAAATCCCATCAATCTGTCCTGTCTCCGCTTTCCTCTTCCTGAGGTGCTTCAAATCAATCTCCCTCTCCCTAGAAATCATGGAATCCAGAGTCGGGCAACCAGAATAGCTGACATGCTCCCGAATGTCAGCCCTCAACATATCATGATAGCGGGTCTTCCGCATCTCCTCATCCCCTGTATACTGAGGCACCAACAAGGCCCTCTCCCGGAACTTGGCGGTGATCTCCGCCACAATCTCAGTAGTCTTCCTCATATCAAGAAAATACATGGCCAGCTACTGAAGCTCCACGGCTGGCGCAAACTCAGCCCTGAACCTGGTCACAAAATCTGACCAAGTCATAGCTGGGCCCCCCCAAAGAATCACCCACTAACTCCCACCAATCTCTGGCTCAATCTCTCAAACAACCTGCAGCAAAGCGGACCTTCGACCCCTCTGGGCAGATGCTCGTTAGCTGTGCATACTCGATGTCTGCAATCCATCTCCTGGCCACAATGGGGTCCTTCACCCCGTAAAAGTATGGTGCACCACTCCCCATGAAGTCCTTGAAGGACAGTGTGCGCGTCCCTGACTGGCTAGCCGCCCAGTCACTCCTGAATGCCCTAAGGCAATCCTCCATCAGCTCAATGATCCGCTCCTTGATCGACCCGAAAATAACCAGGGTCGACTCAAGGATGCCTCTGGTGATCTCAGAAGAAATGAACCCGCATAGTCCCTCATCAAATGGCTCGACGCCTAATCCCGAACCTGATCCTGAACCGGATCCTGACCCTGAACCACCTCCGTGTAGCGTAATCATCACCATTATGAAACAAAACACATAATCATCAGGGTCGAACATAACCTCGAGAGGTCTCACATACTACAAGTTTCCTGGTTCTATCTTGGCCCTCTTTGAATTGATTACATATCCTCTTCTTTCAGTAGTACGGGCCCATACTACCTTCCACATCTATCCGTACTTTCCTCAAGGATTGCTTCAACTTCACCAAGTCCCTTCTACCAACACTGCTTTCCAACTAATCTCATCCTAGGCTTGTCCTAGGGCACTCTCCGACCTACTCTCCGCCATCAGCTGCACAAAGAGTCCCTACCATCCTTCCCTAACTAGCTTGCGAATACTATTACATATTCGCTCCCTAGTTAGTTAAAGCTAGCTAGAACCCCTATAAGCACAAAGCAAGCAACATTTGTGCATCGAGTAACCATACCAGGCATAACCTAATCAGGCTACCATACTGCTGACTAACCAACCCTAACATATAGCTCAATAAACTCATACATCAGGCATATAAGGCATCCTTTCTAGATCCTTAGCCCTAATCTAGCATGCAGTTCTCATAATCACATAACAGGCATAAAAGGCATCCTCCCTAGATCCTTAGCCCTAGTCTAGAATGCAGCTCTCATCATCATATCATATAACATAACATATCATGTATGGGTATCTTGGGGAAAACTTACTTGAGCTCGGCCGGTCGCACGCATCACACACCTTGTTCTTTCTCAAAACTCCTTATTTTTAAAATTTTAGAAAACTGTTTTTCTTGTAAAAATCCTTCAAGCCCTTGGTTTGAGTCCAGACACCCCCGAAGGTGTGCCCTAATCCCTCAAACCAAGGCTCTGACACCAACTTGTAACATCCCAAAATCGATACCCAAATGTTTTTTTGTTTTAAAGTATATTACTTGTAAAAATAACTAACGGGAAACAACATTGAAAGCCTTTAAAACATAAAGTCTCAAATCACTAGTCTCAAAAACCATTTTAGCAAATGATACAATATCAGAGTACAATCACAGGGTTCTCAAATGCAGAATCAAATGTGTGTGTGATGCGCTGCTACCCTACCGACTCCTTCCCCTTAGATGAAGAGGTACCTGAAACCAAAACTGAAAACCGTAAGCACAAAGCTTAGTGAGTTCCCCCATCATACCCATACCAAATAATGCATAATCCTCGGTATCTTTTAACCGGTAACTGTCGAGCATAGCCAGCAGCTGGGCTCCTTCCTCGGTATCTTTCAACCGGTAACCGGGAACTAACCTCCCCTTCGATATCTTTCAACCGGTAGCTGGGAGCTACCCTCCCCTTTGGTATCTTTCAACCTGTAACCGGGGACTATTAACCCCCTACTACTGCTAACACATATCAAGCAACGTAAGCATATCAAGCACATTAAACATATCAAGCACAATATTCATATCAGGCACAATAAACATATCTCATATCAACACTAGATAATTATCACAAAGACAATCATCAATCCAACACTCTTACTTGTGGTCCGACATTGTGGCCGTAGACCCACTTCTACTAGGAGGAAACTCACCTCAAAGTCGTGTAGTGTCTGCACTGATCTTGGTATGAAAACCAACTCTCCTCGAATCCTCGGTCCCTACACAACAACTTTTCTAACTTATCAATCCATCCTCGTAACTCTTACAAGGGTCGACTCCAGTCCAAGACAAAGTCAAGGTCAATGCCTTGGTCAAAGTCAACTTCTAGTTGACTCGACTCGCCGAGTTGGTCTACCAACTCGCCAAGTCCCCATGTCCACAAAATCCCATAATCCCCTCCCTACTTGTCGAGTCTAGCAAGAGCTCGACGAGTTCGCATTCAATAACACATCAGACTATGTTCAACCGACTCACCGAGTTCCTTATTGAACTCGTCGAGTTCATCTTCATCAATATAAAGGTGTTTAGTCTGTGACTCGCCGAGTTCTCATTGAACTCGTCGAGTCCATCTTCATGTGGTTGGGACATTGCCTTGAACTCGCCGATCCTGTTCATCCACTCGTCGAGTCCTATGATTTCCAGGTCCAAAACTGTGACAACCGTCAATTTCTGGTCAAGTCAAAGTCAAATAAAGTCAACAAGTCAAACCGGTCAACTCAATCAACCATGTATATTAGGGTTGACATTATGTTACTACTGTACAAATCGCTATATGAATAAGAAGTTATCACTTGAAAAATCCATATGTTCAAAATTCTCAAACCCTAATCAAGGTAAGTGATGAAACTACTTGGTAAAACACTATCCCGTACCCCTCGGGGGCGTATAACATTCATAACAAGGCTTAACGAGGTTTACAAACCTTGCGTGGCGAAGCTAAACATCCAAAAAGGTCACAAACGAAGTCTCTCTCAAATCTCTCTCGCTCTATCTCTCTCTACCCCAAATCTCTCTAAGTATGTGAAATCTCTCCCCAATCTCTCTAAGTATGAGAAATATCTCCAAGTATGTGAAATCTCTCCCAAATCTCTTTAAGTATGTGAAATCTCTCCCAAATCTCTCTAAGTATGAGAAATCTCTCCAAGTATGTGAAATCTCTCCCAAATCTCTCTAAGTATGAGAAATCTCTCCAAGTATGTGAAATCTCTCCCAAATCTCTCTAAAAATCTCTCTTAACTTTTTTATAATCACTCGGGGCATCCCGACCCTTAATTTAGTCAAAAACAACTCGAAAAGAAAAGTTTATGCGAAAAACCCTCTTAAGGAGCCGAACCCTCTTAAGGAGCTGAACCCTCTTAAGGAGCCGAAACCTCTTAAGGAGCCGAACCCTCTTAAGGAGCCGAAACCTCTTAGGAACCGAACATAGCCTTTAAGAACTGAACCATGAGGACCGAACCTGCATAAGACCGAAACTACATATGGGACCGAACTCACCCTTCGGTTCGGATTAAGTCCTCTCGGTCCGAAACAAGCATTTCGGTTCAGTACACCTTCGCTCCCTCTTCTGATGTGTTCGCCTGCGGGACTGCTCGAACCGAGCCCTCCTCTCGGTTCTAATCCATCAGCCGAACCTCGCATCCTGACTTCGGCTGTTCGCAACTTCTTCCCGGGTTTTGACCCCAACTCCATTTTAAACCTGTTTTTCGTGATTTTAACGCGGGATTTTCACCCAAACTCATATTTTGGCATATAAGACCCTAAATATTCATAAATTAATCAGTTTTGAGGGACTGTTTTGACCATCTTAAGCTTAATATCTTTGAAAACTGTGTAATATGCAAATAGTTCACGGACTATTTTGTCCATCTTAAACTTAATATCTTTCAAAACTGTGTAATATGCAAATAGTTCAGGTTCATACCTTTAAAATGACTACTTGCACATCTCCATACGATTTTTCTACAATTTATGGTGATTTTTACAAAACTGCCTATCATTTCAGAAATGAATTCGGACCAGTCTGTGGTTATGAACATTTTCACACAAGTTAGAGACTTCTAAAAATCATAATAAAAATTATGAATAAACTAGACAAATTTCCTAAACTCTCAGAGTTTACGGATTTAGTTTTCGACTTCGTATGATTTTTCTATGATGTTTTTAAAACAGTGTAGAAGGGTTAAAAACTAGTTACATAGCTTACAATATTAACAACACTTTGTAGTATGTCGAGCAAAGTGCATAACAATAAGTTTCTAAATGTTGAATGTATTTCTTGTTAGTTCATCATCATAAACAGAAATTAGTCATTCATGATAAGGTTTTCCATTCATTTCGAACACATATAATAAACTACGATAAGTATAGTTTATGGATTTTACGATAAAAGCATACTACATGAAAAAGGTTTTTTACTCTCAAAACAAATGGGTTTTTCATATACTACATAATAAACTATAATAGTAATAGTTTATGGATTCATATCACTAATTTATTTTCATAAAAGGTGATTTCACTTCCACCACGGAAGAGGTATTATACTCAAACTATATGTAAACTAGTTAACGTAAGTTATGAGACAATTCTTCCATCGTACTCTTAGAGTACGGGTTCAAATTCCTGTAAGTTATAACCAGAGTCTCTTGTAGGGAGAGCGTGATAATTGTGTATAGATCTATACTGGGATTGACACCCCACACCTCGCTGCTAGCTACAGCCGGACCGACAGGTCTACGGGTGACAAGAGTCATAGGATCTTGACGTCTGAAAAACGTTGTTGCAGGTTATTTCTCGTCATAGTATGGTTATAACGATTCACATAGGGAGTTAACAATCTTTCAAGTTTACAGGGAACATTCTACTTTAAAAAGGGGTTTTATCTATTTAAAACTACAAACTCGTTATAAGTATAAAACACACTCATACTCTCGGTCTTGGGATTTAGGACTACATGACTTTTATAAGGAAAATATTGAATTTTCTTTGGGAACACATTTCTATTAAAACTACGTTTCATCTAGAATTGTTAGACTTCAACTATAATTGCTAAGTGTATATGTTAGAGTTTTATAAGAATCTAGTTACAATCGACTTAGAATTGGTGGGCCCGCCTTACTTCCTGTTCCTTGTTTGGTTGTGGACCTAAGGTAGACCTATTATATTCGACGATTTATTTAACTTAAATTTTATATAACTTATATACACTGGGTGATTATGGAAGGAATCTATGGGTATTTCTAGGGTATATTATTGCATAACGTAGGAGCTTTCATTTCACACTTAATAAAGAAAATATTGGATTTTTTGGAAATCATACTCTGTCGCTTTTACAAGGAAAATGGCTTCTTACTCAAATAAAACGCTTATGAACTCACCAACTTAATTGTTGACACTTTTCAAAACTACTTGTATTCTCAGGAAATCAGTGAGACAGGAAATCAACAACATTTTGAGGATGAGACGTTAAATCGTCAAACATTTCATTCTGTCATCATAATGTAATTGATTTTGAAACATGTAAACATATACTATGGTGTAACCTTTTCAATTATATTTATGATGGTTGTATTTACTTTGAGCACTATTATACTCGTTGTTGTGATACTATACATGAAGTCCTCCACCCCCGGACGTTTCTGCCATCCTTGGTTTGGGGGTGTGACAAAAACAAACCCCTAGCAGGCTGAGGGTTCCTTCTACTCAACCAAAATCCTTTCCAGAAGACGTTTGGGGGAAAAATGCGTCCCGAATCGCCGAGTCACCCAAGCGACTCGCCGAGTCTCTCCTTGTCCAAAACTATACAGTCGATTATAATGGTTCTTAATGCATCAAAACCATAGATCTGACCTCCTAGGGTCCATTTTATACGCAAAGTTCCAATATTGACGTCCATGCATGGGGGTTTTTGGCTCAAAAGCCATAAAAAGAAGTGTACAAGATGCATGGCGTGCTTATGGCAACAAAGTTGGTACCTTTATGCCATAAGGACCCCCAATAGCTCCAGATCTAAAGTGCAACTCCAAGCACACACACAAAATCCGATTATAGCTTTTCTAAGCTCATAAAAAGGGTAGGAAATAGCCCCAAATCAAGATGTAAGAGATAGATTGTTAAGGTTCCAGCTTTTTACCTTGAATGAGTTGCGAATGGAGCAAAACCTTTAGATCCTCTTGCTTCTACTTGAACTCCCAAGCTTCCTTCCTCCCCTCCAACTTCAAAAACACACTTAAAGGGTACCAACAAGCTCAAGAACACAAAATAGTGGATTAGGGTTCGAGTTAGGGTTTTCTATGGGTTGGGAGGGACGATGGGGGCTGGGTTTGGGCGTTATAAGTGGTTTAAATAGGGTGTAAACCCAAATATTAGGGTTTCATCCAGACAGTACTACTCGCCGAGTCGGTCTCCCGACTCTTCGAGTAGGTCACTTAATCCCCGATCAACAGTCGAGTCTACTCGACGAGTTGAGCCTCCAACTCGCCGAGTCCCAGAGCAAAACATGGAGTTACTTGAATTAAAATACGTAGTAGGAACCGGTGTTACGTACTCATAAAATCATATCACTAAAACCACATTCACCACTTCATATACACTTGCTTGCCTTCATATATGCATATTCATAATCTCATATCCTCCACTTCATATACATGTACTCAAATTCAATCATCCATATTCACCATATCACATGCATCTTGAAGTTAACATCTTCAACCTTTGTTGGATCTCACCACAAGCATTTTTTTGCATCATTTAGTCTTTTATCTTTATCTTCTTTTTTGTATTTATATACAAAGTCCAAGATATGATCCTTCAAGCATTTAATTTTAGAAATGACGGTTGTGTAAGAAAGCTGCTTCTTACCCAATCCAACATAGCGCCCTGAGCACATTCTTTTAGAAATCCAATTTTGTATAACCTGTTTAATTTCCCTTTATATGTTTCCATGTATCTCATTATGAAAAATCAACAATATATTTTGTTATTCTTTCTTTTACATAACAGATCTAGCAGATTTAGTTTGAGATTTGGGTCTTCCAAGGCATGTGATCTTAGATGCTTAATCTCCTACAAATATCTTGTATCGTATTTTTTCTGAAAATTAAAAAAGAAGAAAGTTAATCAAATATGATTAAACATAGAATAATGTTATTAATATTTATATAATCACCTATGATTACAAGCATAAACTAATATTTTATGCTTGAATTTAAACGTATAATCACATGTGATTACAAATGTTTATTCATATTTATATAATCACATGTTATTTATTTATGTAATCACATGTGATTACAAATATTTTATTCAATCATAAAATAATCAACCTTTATGTATGATAACTATATATAATAATCAATTGTTACTTACGCGGTTTTAATGTACACGATTGTACTTATCTTTCATCGTTGTAGCCGATATGCTATTGTCCAGGATCACTATGTTTGCATTTTAAGGTTAAAAAAATATGAACATATGTGCAAAACGACAAATAGGGAAGAATATATGTATTTAAAATATATATTGTCATATTTAGGAAGGATATAAACTATAATAAGATTTTAAATAACTTACGAAATTAACATATTTCATTTGAATTTTTTCTTCATCGCCATTGAATGAGTCGACAAGGTATTCCTGAAGAGATTGTATCTATTCTCATCTTTTTTTTTCTTTTCTTGCAATTCCATTTTTTCTTTCATCTCTTTGTCTATTTTTTTTGTTTTTGTCATTTTTTTGGTTTGGGAACTGGCTCGTCCTCAATATAGCTTGGCTAAATGGTGGGTCATATGTGATTTAATGTATAATCATATATAAATTTAAATAAATATTATTAATTTAGTGTTCAAATCACATATGTTTAACTTACAGTGATTTGGACACTAAAGAATACTCTGTATGGAGAATTTTTGATATCTCTATCCTTCTCATTGTAGTTGAGCAGTTTAGCCCACGATTCAATTACATTATAAAATGACAAAATTGCAAAAATGGTCCTTGTGGTATGTATTTTTTTGGGGTTTTAGTCCAAACCTCGACTTTTTTGGATCCATGGTCCTTATGAGTTGGTTTGCTTGTAGTTTTGGTCCCTCAGAAAACTGAAAAGACTAAAATACCCTTGAGGTATTTCTTTTTCATTTTTCTTTCATTTTTTTATTATCTATTTTTATAATTAAAAAATTAAGAAAACTCTCTCTCTCTCTCTCTCTCGCTCTCTCTCTCTCTCGTTCACACAACCCTAGAGAATCTCCAGGTCAATCGCAGCCTAGAGTTGAGCTACTATTAGGAAGTAAAGCAGATAATAAGAAAACCTAAAAGCACACAAGGCAAAATATTTACGTGGTTCGGTCAAGGTGACCTATATCCATGGGTAGGAGGGGAGTATTCTTTATTTCAGAGCTCTCATACAAAGGTCACAAGTACAATTTTAACATGGATTCCCCTAACACTCTAGAATTCATACTTGAGAGATTAGACCCAAAACTCTAATGGCCCAAGTGTATTGGCCCATAGGACAATGAAAGGTGTCTACTAATCATAATCCGCTATGCATCATCTTCTGGAACATTCATCCTTGCATGAGCATCAACAACACACATGATGGATCATCATGATCCATAGTGGCATATCATGATGCAAGAGTGGCATAATAGGATCACCATGGAATATCTGTTGGAACCTGAAAGTGAACCTCTAGCAATCTCAATACTTTTTTAAGATCTGAAGTCAGTCAAGATTCCGAAGTGATAAGTTGGTACGAAATCAGTTGGAGTCCGGAAGTCAAGCCAAGTCCGGAGCAGATGAGTAGTAGGCATTCCGGAATGAATGTTAGGACCGAATTGTTTGTGTTTCCGAATCAATACCTTTTTCACTGTGCATTAATTAGTTTTGTCACTTAGCATGATTAGACATTTCATAGGACTTAGTCTGTTTGTCAATTTGGACAATCAGAATGTTAGAAATATCTTTTTTATCCGATCCTATGTATGTATCCATGTTTGCACCTTGTATCATGCTCTCCTATTTATAGGAGCTTTTAATGCAAATCTAAGTGACGGATCATTAAAACACATTTAGCAACATTCCGGTTTACTTCACTTATTCTCTCAAATATTCTTCTTGTTCTTCATTTATTACCTTTACTTTGATTATTATCTTCTCTCTTCATTTATGTCTTGAATACTTTGTTGGTTGCATTAACTCAGACTTGACTGGTTTTACCAGACTTGAATGGAATTCCTTTTAGTAAGCAGACATTGATCTTAAGCATTCATTCAAGGTTTGTTTTCAAACCTTGTCCCTGCGCATCTGATCATCCTTGTTCTCACAATATCAATCATCATGGTGGTACATCAAGCAATAATACTTAAGCCTCTTCAAGCTCTAAGCTTCCTTGAACATTCTTGAGCAACAGAGGGGACTTCATAGCATACTACTCATCAAGGGATACCTTAGCATATCAAGGAACAAAGTTGCGCATCCTTGCATCAGGATGGCGCATCATGCATATGGATGGCAAATCTTGATCAAGGGATGACACATCCTCTCCAAGGTTGGCATATCTAGACATCCACTACACAATGGCTCACCCACCTCATGAATGGAATATCCAGTTACTTGATGTCATATCATGTCACTTGATGGCATATCATGTCACTTGATGGCATATCATGTCACTTGGTGGCGTATCAAGTCACTTCGTACCATATCAAGTCACTTCGTGGCATATCAAATCACTTCGAGGCATATTAAGTTCTAACAATGGCACACCTTACTTTTAAGTGGCGCATCCAAACGTAGGATGCTCCATACCTCCTTTTCGAACAACTTGATGTGAAAACCAGTGGGATGCAAATGGATCTTTAAATGGAAGGAATGGATACATGGAGTTGAACTAGCTAGGTTCAAAGCAAGGTTGGTGGCGAAAGGGTTTTCTCAGAAATAAGGAATTGATTATCACGAGGTGTTCTCACCGGTCGTGAAGCACAAGACAATTCGAGTTCTTTTAGCCATGGTGAGTGCATTTGATATGGAGCTTGAACAACTTGATATGAAAACTGCATTTCTTCATGGGAACTTAGAAGGATCATCCGCTCCTTTGTTAGGATATCCATCCCTTTCTCAGATGATCTGTTCCTTTGTTACATGCTCCATGAACCCCAAGTGCTCCATTGAGTTTCAAGTGCTCAATTGAACTCAAATGCTTCGTACGAATGCTCAAAATGCTCAGGTCACATTTAACAATCTCCACCTTGACTTAAGCATCCTCTAAACTCCAACTTAAACAAGAACTTCCTCTCCCTTCCTGCCATCAAGCCTCGAAGGGACTTACCTCCTGCGAACATCAACCAAGTCTAAGTAAAGCTTGAAATTCACCGTGGGCAACGTCTTTGTTATCATTTATGCTGGATTCACCTTGGTATCAATATTCATTATTGAGAACCTGTCTGTTTCAAGAATTTCACGAATGAAATTCAATCTAATATCAATATGCTTCGTCTTCTCATGATACATAGGATTCTTTGCAAGATTGAACGTACTCTGACTGTCACAATACAATACATGCTTCTCCACCTTCAGAACAAGACTCTGAATAAGACCATGCAACCATATATCCTCTAATATTCCTTCCGTCATAGACATGTACTCAGATTCAGTTGTACATAAAGCCACATTATCTTGTAATGTTAACTTCCAACTGATGGCACATCCGAACAAAGTGAAAATATAACATGTTCATGACATGCGGTTTAGTAGATCACCTCCTTGATCAGAGTCAACATATCTAACCAAGTCACTTTTTGTATTGTCTCCATACACCAAACAAACATCCGTCGTTCACTTCAAGTATCACATGATCCACTTGACAACTTCCCAATGAGCCTTCCTTGGATTGCTTATAAACCTACTTACCAAACTAACTGAGTAAGCCAAATCAGGTCTGGTACGGAACATTGCATACATGAGACTTCCAACATCACTAGAGTAAGGAACCATGTTCATGTACTTCCTTTCTTCATTATTTGTGGGTATAGTATCTGGACCAAGTTTAAAGTGAGCCGCCAAAGGAGTTCCAACTGGTTTGGACTGATCACAATTGAAAGACTGCAAAACTTTCTCAATGCACTTTTGTTGAGAAATACAAAACTGTCCTGCTCTTCTATTCCTTTTACTATACATCCTAGTATCTTCTTTGCTGCTCCCAAATCCTTCATCTCAAACTCATTCTTCAGTGTCTCCTTTAAGTCATTTATTCCAGCCATATCCTTGGCTGCGATGAGCATATCGTCAACATATAGCACATATATATGTAGGAATCTCGTGACAATTCCTTTGAGTAGACACGATTATCAAACTAGTTCCGAGTGTAGCCATGTGAGATCATGAATGAATGAAATCTCTTGTACCATTGTCTTGGAGACTGCTTTAAACAATACAAAGATTTATTCAGCAAACATACATGATCCTTCTTAGAATCAAGGAAACCTTCTGGCTGGGACATATAAATATTTTCTTCTAAGTTCCCATGAAGAAATGCAATTTTCACATCACGCTGTTCAAGCTCCAGATCAAATGCACTCACCATGGATAAAAGAACCCGGATTGTCTTATGCTTCACGACGGTGAGAACACCTCGTGATAATCAATTCCTTTTTTCTAAGAAAACCATTTTGCCAATAACCTTGCTTTGAACCTAGCTGGTTCAACTCCAGGTATCCCTTCCTTCCTTTCAAAGATCCATTTACATCCCACTGGCTTTGCTCCTATAGATAATGGAACTAGATCCCATGTTTTATTATTCTCTAATGATTGCATTTATTCATTCATGGCCATCAACCAATTTGTTTCTTCAATACTCGCCACTACCTCTTTATACGTTTGAGGATCCTCAGTGTCAATATCTTCTCTAGTTGTTAAATCAAAATCAATGGAGTCTAGATCACCAGAATTGACACATCCCACATATCTACTAGGTTGTCGAATAACCCTCTTTGATCTCATGCTTTCTATATATTCTTACCCATCATCCTTCCCAACACCACAACTGGATGAAGATCCCATTGGTTGCTCTTGGGTTTCATCTTGTCCAGTTGGTTCACTGTTGCCTTGCTCTTCATCACTTATCACAACTCTGTCTGGAGTTTGAGATGCAGACTCCACCTTCTGGTTATCACCCTGATCTTTTTTCCCTGCTTGACTTGTATCACATCCTTCGTGGTTACCCATGGCATATTCATCAAAGGTTACATCTCTGCTAATGATAAATTTAGGAGGTCTTCTTTCTTCTATACACCACAATCGATAACCTTTTACTCCTGTCACATATCCTAGAAATATGCACTTCATTGCCCTTGAGTGAAGTTTACTACCATTCACATGAGCTGATGTATGACATCCAAATATACTTAAGCTAGAATAGTCATAGGGTTTCCCAGACCATACCTCTTGAGGAGTCTTCAAGTCTACTGCTGTTGATGGTGATCTGTTCACCAGATATCAAGTAGTGTTAACTGCTGATATGGGCATATTTAGTCATATAATTCATGCATCAGCTTAATATTTTTTATGTTGATTTTCTCTCAAATATTGAACAAAGGCTACTTAATTAGTTTAAAATATCATTTTCAGCAACAAAGACATGCTCGGAAGGAAAAGGAAACGAAATTGGCGATTGGAAGCTTGGATCTTGGATTTTGAAGAAAGAAGATGAAATTGAAGAAAAACACAGCGTACTAACCACACCAACACGACGTGTTGTATTGAAAAATCCCGATAAAATAGTGCCTTGCCATACACGTGTTTTTAATGAAGAACACGACGTGTTGCGGCTATTTTCAGAATCTATGTAAGGACCGTTTCTGTTCAAAACCCTAACGATTGCTTGGAGTTTTTATCGAATTTTAGAGGCCAAAGACATTCTCAAGGATCTTTGGAACTCATAATTCGACTAGAGGCTATTTGTGTAGAGATCAAAGGCAATTAATCATTATTTTTTCTTAATTCTTTGTGTGAATCATGTTTGCAACATTGAATTTCGTGTTTATGGTTTTATTTGCTGAAGTTATGGGCTAAAACACCATACTTTTGTTTAGAATAGATGATCTTATGACTATGTGTTGATTGAGTGGTTTTAGATTAAGTTGAATTGATTATTTATCATGATAAGCTTGTTAAAAGATCCTTATGTGTTAATGACAGTTATTTTCTGTTAATTACTAAGTATATTAAGTTGTATGAACATCTGCTTGATTGCTTGCCTTTTATGATTTTTGTGAAAACAAGGTTATAAGCCTAGTGTTGTGAACATAACCTAGGGTTAATTAAAAAATAAGTAAATTAATGTGTGACCATGTATGCTGACCAACCATATATGAGTTAATTTAACCAACCAATTTAATTAACTACCATTACAAGTCTTGCTTGATTTGAATTTAACACTAGTAAATTCTTCAATTTAATCACTTGATCACTACTTGAATTTATTTGTTTGCTAAAGTATTAGTAATAGTGAACATGAACCTAATCACATTAGAAATCGGTAATTGATGATATATTAATCCATCACACTTGCTACGAAATCAACCATAGGAATAAGTGAATTGAATCTAAACGGAAGTCTCTTTAATATTATTGAATCTAGTTGTCTTTTGTTCCTCTTTATAGTCGTTAAATGTTCTTGTTAAGTGTTAAAGTAATTGCTTAAGTTTCTAGTCTTGTAAAACTAGAGAACAACCCCTCTTTAATTCTTTGTAAAAATTAGATAATATTAGTAATAACTTTAATTGTTTACTGTTCCTTGTGTTCGATACCCTACTTACCTTCACTAAACCGCTAATCGATAGGTACACTGCCTTCCATGTGTTTGTTTTTGTGTTTAAGTTAGTTAGGAGTAAAACTAGTACATTCCACTCGTATCAAGTTTTTTGCCGCCGTTGCCAGGGAACGGTTCTAAATAGTTAATTTTATTTTCTAGTGTTATCGATCCTTTGTGTGAGATTTATCTCATATAAAGTTACAATTTTAATGTTTAAATTTTCTTATCTGTTTTTTTGTTTTTGCGCTTGAACACGCCGTGGTCAAATCTGAACACGACATATTTGGCGTATTTCTAGTTTTCGTTTTTTTATCGTTTTTGTTCGTTTTACGCATAATTTTCTGTTTTGTTTCAGTTAGTTTATGACCCGGAGCTCTAATTATATAGTAGTGCCACCATTGGAAGATCCGAAATCAATCTTGAGCAAAAAGAAAGGAAAAGCACTCGGGGAATCAAGCGGTTATGAAAGCCCGGAACATCCAAGTCACCTAAACCAGAAGTAGAGAAGGCGAATATTGCGGACATATCCATAGAGGAGTACAAGAAGAAGATGCGTGAGGACACTCGACCAGGTCTTGTGCAACCGGCCATTCCAGCAATAGAAAACTTTGAATTGAAGGGTCACATACTCGCTCAACTGAAGAACATCCCATTTTATGGGAAGGATCACGAAGATGCCTATAAACAAATTAACAAGGTCAACGACATAGCCGACTACTTTAACATCCCCAATGTGCCACACGAGACTGTGCTACTTAGGATGCTACCAGTTACTTTCAAGGGAGCTGCGAAAGATTGGATGAAGGAACTACCTCCAGGATCCATAACAACATGGGCCAAGATGTGCGAAGAGTTCATTCAGCAGTTCTGACCTCCCTCGAAGGTCTCAAAATTGAAAAAGCAGTTGCAAATTTCGAACAACAAGGAGGCGAGTCACTTTATGAAGCATGGGAGAGGTACAAAGGGTTGCTGAGAAACTGTCCATAGAATGACCTTAATGTTCAACAAGAGGTCTCCATCTTCTATGATGGAGTAAATGTTACAACCAGACAGCTCCTTGACTCCCAAGGAACACTCATGAAGAAAGCCCCAGCTGTCATAAAAAATTTAATCGAAGAATTCTCTAAACACTCAAGAGAATATCATAACCCATGAAACGACTCAACTCGAGGAACGGTGAACTCAGTTTCGGATGATATGGCAGCACTGATGACCAAATTGGTAAGTATGGATAGTAGGATGACAAAGATGGACCAATCCATCCACGCCATCCGTGTGGGTGTGATAATTCATTAGTAAAAACCATCATTATCGTCTATCACATAAAAGTCATAAACCATGTATCTCAAAATATCATAATATCTATAAATGTATCAAAAACATATGTAAAAAATCAGAGTAATTCCTGCCAGGCTAAAAAATGTAGTGTGTGCCATGCAGTGATCCCGAGCTCTTCCCCTTGCTAGTGGAAGTACCTGAAACCAAAAACGAAAACTATAAGCACGAAGCTTAGTGAGTCTCCCCAACTACCACATACCATACACATATCACATAAACATATCTTGGACCCCGCCCCTACTACGTCGAGTCAGGATCGGCATCGGCTTCCCCGACATCGGGCCCCGCCCTACATCGAACCTGATTCGGCATCGGGCCGCGCCCGACATCGAGCCTCGCCCGACATCGAGCACATCTCGGAATACATGTGAAAATAATCAAATAATACACATAATCCTAAGCATATATTATTAACATTTAAACATTCCTTGGGCCCCGCCCGGCATCGGACCATAGTTCGGAAACATAACAACGTTCCTCAGGACCGCCCCGGCATCGGACCGAAGTCCGGAAACATACAAGTACAAACACATGCAAGAATCACAAAGACATCAAGCATACAATCATTCCTAGGGACCGCCCCGACATCGGATCAAAATCCGGAAAAGCCTATAAACCTACATCGGGCCCCGCTCGACATCGGACCGTAGTCCGGAACTACTATTAACTAAACGGTCGGCCTTAGTGCCTTAGACCCGTTCCTACAGGAGGAAACACACATCGTATGCTAGCTGTGAAATCTCGAGTGGGGAATCTCTGACGGCTGCTCCAACGACTCCCCGACTATCAATATCACAATAACACTTAATCAAAAATCTAATAATCCTTCTTAGGGTAAAATGACCATTTTACCCCTGGTCAAAGTCAACGTCCTGGTCAAAGTCAAAGTCAAGGTCAACTCCCAGTCGACTCAACTCGTCGAGTTACCTCCTAACTCGACGAGTTCCTATACTACCCAGACTCGTGATCAACCGAGCCAACTCGTCGAGTCCCTTCACAGACTCGTCGAGTTCTACCTGGCATAGAATCGGGACAAACCGACTCAACTCGTCGAGTCCCTTTCTGGACTCACCAAGTTCCCTGACTGATTGGGCTATCTTAATGGATTAAGCCCTTACACTTCAGATCCAAGCTTCATATTTCACAAGCACCCTTAAAATGTCCTTTTAAGGGTGAAGTTTCTAACTTTACCCATTAATACCTCTTCTTAAAGGGTTTAGCTCAAACCTTTATTCCTTGGGACCTAGAACTTGGTCCTTATGCCCTCCATACACCCAACTAAAGCTTACAACCTTAGATCTATACCCCTAACACTACTTGGACACGTAAAGTTCCCACCTTTTTCCACATGCATGGCCTTTTGGGGTAAAAAGGCTAATATGATACTCTAAGGCTTGCATGGGGGCTCCAATGGTATAAAGTTTGCACCTTTATGTCATATCAGCCCCTCTAGGTTCTAGATCTAGAAGAATACCTACTTGGGTCGATCATTCTCCAAAAGCTATTATTCTTGGACCAAAAACCTCATAAAGATGGACATAAAGAGATCTAAAGAACTAATAGCCAAGATAGAAACTTTCCCCGCTTCCGGAACTGGATGACACCTTTCCAAGGTGACACCTTCAGGAGGACCATATCGTCCACCTGAAATTTCAAGTCTGAACGCCTCTTGTCGGCATAGCTCTTCTGCCGACCCTGATCAGTCTGAAGCGTGCTCCGGACCTGCTGGATCCGCTCTGTAGTCTTGAGGACTACCTCAGTACTCCCCATGACTCTCTGACCAACTTCGCCCCAACATATTGGGGTCCTACACTTCTTCCCGTAGAGCATCTCGAAGGGAGGTCTGTCTATGCTGGCGTGGTAACTGTTGTTATACGAAAATTCCGCTAACAGAAGATACGTATCCCAACTGCCATCGAAATCCAAAACGCATGCGCATAGCATGTCCTCGAGAGTCTGTATCGTCCTATCGCTCTGTCCGCTTGTATGAGGGTGGAAAGTGGACCCGGAAAACCCAGAACTGGTTAACGGGATTTTATAGAATCGGAAACCGGACCGGTATATAGGAACCGGTTCCGGTTCGGTTCCGGGTACGGTACCGGGTAAAGTGGGTCTAGAACCGGATAAAGTGGGTTTAGAACCGGAAAACCCGGAAAAACCGGAATTTTTTGGTAATTACTTACTACTTAGTGGGTTGAACTTTGAAAATTTTCATATTGATATCCCGATTTTGGGGGACTGTAACTCATTGAATATGAAACCAAAATTAACAAAATTATAGTCTAAAATCATGTACAAACTCTAAAATACACTCTGGAAAAAACCGCATGTCAATCCAACTTTAAACGAATGAGATATGCATTTGTTAACATTTTCACCAAATACAAAGTACAAAAACAAATAGCTGAAAAGTTGAAAATTTTCAGTTTTGATATCCCGACTTCGGAGGAATGTAAATCATCGAATATTAAACCAAAAATGACAAAATTAAAGTCTAAACTCATGTACAAACTGTAAACTACAAGTTGGAAAAAGCCACATGTCAATCGTACTTCAAACGAATTAGCTATGCATGTTTTAAAACTTTCGCCGAATACAAAAAAAAATGAAAAACTAAAACTTCCAGCTTTGATATCTCGACTTTGGGGGACTGTAAGTCAATGAATATAAAACTAAAAATGGAAAGTTTATAGTCTAAAATCATGTACAAACTCTAAACTACATGTTGGAAAAAACCGCATGTCAATCGGAGTTGAAACGAATGAGATATGCATATTTTAAACGTTTCACAAAAACCGGTTCCGACCCTAAAAGTGGTTCCGGTTCCGGTTTTTAGACCCGGTTTACCTGGACCCGATGGACCCAAACCCTGATTACCCGGAACCTGGATAAAGCCAATTTTTAAACCCAGAACCGGAACCGGTTCTATATATTCCGGTTCTAACGGTTCCGGTTCCGGTCCGATTTCGGTTCGGGTCCGGTTTTCCAGTTCTAAATCTCATCCCTAGTGGAGACGAGTACCCATCTCCTCGTGAAAGCGCTTCCAAAACCTAGAAGTGAAGCGGACATCTCGGTCTGACACCAGCGAGACAGACACTCCATGTCGTGCCACTATCTCGCGCAGATATATCTCGACCGACTTCTTAGCCGATATGCTCTCCAGGATCGGGATAAAATGAGCACTCTTGGTCAACCGATCCATGATGACCCATATTGAATCTACTCCACGTGTGGTCCTGGGAATCTTGGTTATGAAATCCATAGTGACATCTTCCCATTTCCACACAGGAATGTTCAACGGCTGCATCTTGCCGTAGGGGAGCTGATGTTCAGACTTGACCTTCCTGCTGGTCAAGCACCGCTCTACGTACCAGGCAATGTCCCGCTTCATGCAGCGCCACCAGTAATCAGGGCGAAGGTCCCGGTACATCTTCGTCGCCCCGGTATGGATGGATAACCTCGACTTGCGGGCCTCATCCATCAGAACCTGTCGTACTCCGCCCCAGTATGAAACCCAGACCCTCCCATGCAGGGTTAACAACCCTCGGCTGTCGTAATCAAACGAGGCCACCTGGCCTACGATCCGCTCACACTTCTAGCGCTCTTCCTTCAGGCCCTCGACCTACGCCTCTCTAATCTGCTCCAGTATTGGAGTAATCACTGTCATTCTCAGGCATATATCTCGAATCGGAGCTGCCACTGCCTTGCGGCTCAGGGCATCGGCCACCATATTGGCCTTGCCTAGGTGGTTGAGGATCCCACAGTCATAATCCTTCACCACATCTAACCATTGACACTGCCTCATGTTCAGATTCGGATGATCCATGAGGTACCTCAAACTCTTGTGGTCCTTGTAAATGGTACAACGGACCCCGTAGAGGTAATGCCGAAAAATCTTGAGGGTGAACACCACAACCCCCAGCTCTAAATCATGCGTCGGATAGTTAGCCTCGTGAGCCTTCAACTACCTCGAAGCATAAGCTATCACATGACCCCACTGCATCAAAACTGCACCCATGCTCGTAATCGAAGCGTCATAATAATCCACAAAGTCATCGACTCCCTCCGACAAAGTCAGGATCGGTGCCTCGCATAACTGCTGTCTGAGAGTCTCGAAGGCTGCCTGCTGCTCAGGCCCCCAGCGGAAGGTCACCGAATTCTTGGTCAGTCGGATCAATGGAACAACGATCTTGGAGAAGTCCTAAATAAATCTCTGGTAACAACCCGCTAGACCCAGGAAACTCCGAATCTCAGTTGGAGACCTCGGGATCTCCCACTGCGTCATGGCCTCTATCTTGGCCGGATCGACCAGAATACCCTTCTGGTTGACAAGGTGCCCAAGAAATTCCACCTCGCGCAACCAGCACTCGTACTTGGAGAACTTTGCGAAAAGTTTATCCCTCCTCAGTGTCTCCAGCACCTCCCTCAGGTGCTCCTCGTGCTGCTCCTGAGTCTTGGAATAGACCAAGATATCATCGATGAAGACTATCACAGACCGATCCAGCATCGGTCTGCACATACGGTTTATGAGGTCCATGAATGCGGCTGAAGCATTGGTGAGCCCAAACGGCATCACCACAAAATCATAGTGACTATAGCGAGTCCTAAAAGCTGTCTTTTGCACGTCCTCATCCCTGACTCGCATCTGGTGATAACCCGATCGTAGATCAATTTTGGAGAACCAAGATGCGCCCTGTAGCTGGTCAAACAAATCATCAATCCTCAGGAGGGGATAATGGTTCTTCACCATTAGCTTATTTAACTCCCGGTAGTCTATACACATGCGATGTGACCCGTCCTTCTTATTCACAAATAGGATCGGGGCTCCCCATGGCAAACTACTCGGTCTGATAAATCCCTTGTCCATCAGTTGTTGCAGCTGCGTAGACAACTCCTGCATCTCGGGAGGTGCCAACCGGTATGGTGCCTTGGCTATCGGAGCCGCACCAGGGACTAGGTCAATCCTGAACTTAACCTGTCTCTCCGGAGGTATCCCAGACAAATCCTCCGGGAATATATCCAGGTACTCTCGCATGACCGGTACATCATCCACTGTCGCCTTACCCTTATCCCTGGTATCCATAACATAAGCGACATAACCTGCGCAACCCTGCTGAAGGTAACGCCTTGCCCTCACAGCTGAACATAAAACCGGTCCGCGCTTTGGCCTCTCGCCATGGATTACTAACCTTCCCCCACTAGGAGTCCGAACCCTTACTAGCTGCTGCTCACAGTCGATCTCTGCCCCATTAGGGCTCAACCAATCCATACCCACTATAACCTTATTCCCTCGCAAGGGAATAGGAACCAGATCCACTGAAAACTGCTCATCGAATAATTGTAGTGTACAACCTCCGTGAACCCTCGCAACCCTAATGGTCCTGTCTTCTGCTATCTCCACATCTAGTGGCCAATCTAGCTCCCCCGGAGCTCCTACGAATCGCTTGCTGAGCGCGAGCGACACAAAAGATCGGGTTGCACCCGAATCGAACAGTACCAAGGATGATATACCGTTCACTAAGAACGATCCTATATCAAACACATAAATATAAGCAAAAATCAAAACAAATAAAGAGGTAAGGAGAGTATACATACCCTTCACAACATCAGGAGCCGAACGTGCCTCCTCTGCAGTAAGCTGGAAAGCCTTGCTCCTCGTCGTAGGTGCCTCTGCCCGGCCCTGACGGCCATCTGTAATCCTCAACGTGGCATGAGCGGGTGCCGCCACCTGTCCTGCTGCTGATAGACTTGGACACTAGACCTTCTTGTGGCCCCTCTGATTGCACTGAAAGCAAAACAGATCTAAAACTGTTGTGGTCATGGTGGTAGCTGTACAATCCCTGCTGATGTGCCCAGTTCGACCGCACTTGAAGCAGCCCGAACTCCCCGCCCTGTACGCCCCCTCGTACATCTTGCCGCACTTGCTACACCAGCTGTAGCCCTGATGGCTCCTCGATATGTGGTTTGATAACTAGGGCTTCTTTCCCGAACTGCCTGTCTGAACCCCATATGGTTTCCTCTTACTCTCCATTTCCAAATGCAACTCCCTCTCTCGAGCCCTAACAATCATATCCTCCAGCGTCTTGCAGCTGTAGCGGCTTACAAACTGGAGGATATCACTCCACAACATCTCATGATATTGGGCCTTTTTCATCTCCTCGTCCGCCACGTACTGCGGAATGAGATGGGCCCTCTCCCTAAACTTGGCGGTGATCTCCGCCACTATCTCTGTCGTCTGCTCAAGATCCTAGAACTCCCTCGCAAGCTGTTGCACCTCAATTACAGGTGCAAACTCGGCCCTGAACCAGGTCGAGAAATCACTCCAGGTCATAACATCTAGAACTATATCATCCCCAATGTCTCGTCCGATCTCCTCCCACCAATCACGTGCCCTGTCCTTCAGAAAGACATGATGCAAGTCGGACCTTGTCCCCCTCAGGACATCTGCTCGTACGGAACGCATTTGCGACATCAGCCAACCATCTACTGATAACAATGGGGTCCCGAGCCCCATGATAGTCGGGAGCTCCATAAGTCCTGAACTCCCTGAAATTCAGTGTGCGCGACCCCATCATGGCCGCCATCTCGGTGCGGAAAGCGTTCAACTTCTCATATAGAAGATCCAAAATACCCTCCTTGACCGAACCAAAGATCAAAGGAGTCTGGTCTAGAATGCTGCGTGTGATCTCATACGAGAGGAACTCCCTCGTCTGCTCAGCCAGCTGCCCGGCTCCAGAGCCCGAGCCTGATCCCTCACCAGTGCCTGAAGTACCAACTGGCCTAGTACGTAGCGTCACCATACTGAAAATACACCATAACAAACATCCGTGTACTCATCATAACTCGAGGGTTCTCGCATTCTACAAGTTTCCTGGGTTCATCTCAGCCTTCCTTGATTCGAGTAGGGATCCTCTGCTTTTAGTAGTACGGGCCCATAGTACCTTCCACATCTATCCGTACTTTCCTGAAGAACTGCCTCGACTCCACCAAGTCCCTTCTACTACTACTACTTCACGCGCTAATCTCATCTTAGGCTTGCCGTAGGGTAATCACCGACCCACTCTCCGCCTTCAGATGCATAAGAAGTCCTTGCTATCTCCCCTTAACTAGCTCACGAATACTATTACATATTACTAAGACTAGATAATTATTCAAATGAGAGGTACTATCCTACAACGGTTGGACTCAAACAAGAGCAGCGCAATAGATCTAGACCTAACCTCCTGAAATTATTTAGTCCTTGCAATATGTAACTTAACATATTCGTTCACTAGTTAGTAAAAGATAACTAGAACTCCTAAAAGCACAGAGCAAGCAACATTCGAGCATCGAGTAAACATAATCAAATATATCTCATTCAGGCTATCCCTGACTAATCTGTACTAGCATGCAGTTCATAAAGCTAAGATACATATAACAGTCATATAAGACATCCTTCCTAGATCCTTAGCCCTAGTCTAGTATGCAGTTCTCATAAAGCTGATACACATATAAAAGGCACATAATGCATCCTTCCTAGATCCTTAGTCCTGCTCTAACATGCAGTTCTCATAACATATCATAATATAAACTTGTATGGGTAATTTGGGAGTACTTACTTGAGTTCGGCTGATTGCATGCACCACACCCTTTATCTCTTTTCAAAGTTCTTTCTCTTTTTAAAATTCTTTTTGTAAAAATGATTTTCTCTCTTTGTTTTTTGAAAATTTTCATACCAAATCCTTAGTTTGAGTTCAGACACACCCGAGAGTATGCCCGAATCCCTCAAACCAAGGCTCTGATACCAACTTGAAACGTCCCAAAAATATAGCCCAAAAATTTCGTTTTAATTCATTAGTAAAAACCATCATTATCATCCATCACAAAAAAGTCATAAACCATGTATCTCAAAATATTATAATATATATCAATATATCAAAACATATGTCAAAAATCAGAGTAATTCTTCCCAGGCTAAAAACTGTAGTGTGTGCCAAATTATTATCCCGAGCTCTTCCCCTTGCTAGTGGAAGTACCTGAAACCAAAACTGAAAATTGTAAGTACGAAGCTTAGTGAGTCTCCCCAACTACCACATACCATATACATATCACATAAACATATCTTGGGCCCCGTCCCTGCTACGTCGAGTCAATCTCGGCATTGGCTTCCCCGGCATCAGGCCCCGCCCGACATCGAACCCTATTCGGCATCGGGCCCCGCCGACATCGAGCCTCGCCCGTCATCGAGCACATCTCGGAATACATGTGAACATAATCAAATAATACACATAAAACTAAGTATATATTATTAACATTTAAACATTCCTCGGGCCCCGGCCGACATCGGACCGTAGTCCGGAAACACACCAACATTCCTCAGAACTGCCCCGGCATCGGACCGAAGTCCGGAAACATACAAGTACAAACACATGCAAGAATCAGAAAGACATCAAGCATACAAGCATTCCTCGGGCCGCCCGGACATCGGATCGAAATCCGGAAAAGCATATAAAACTACATCGGGCCCCACCCGACATCGGACCATAGTCCGGAACTACTAATAACTAAACGGGCCGGATTTGGTGCCTTAGACATGTTCCTACTTGAGGAAACTCACCTCGTATGCTAGCTGTGAAATCTCGAGAGAGGAATCTCTGACGGCTGCTCCAACGACTCCCCGGCTATCAATATCACAATAACACTTAATCAAAAATTTGATAATCCTTCTTAGGGTAAAATGACCATTTTACCCTTGGTCAAAGTCAACATCCTGGTCAAAGTCAAAGTCAAGGTCAACTCCCACTCGACTCAACTCAACTCCTCGAGTTACCTCCTAACTCGATGAGTTCCTATACTACTTAGACTCGTGATCAACCGAGTCAACTCGTCGTCCATTAATAGATTTGTCGAGTTCTACCTGGCCTAGAATCGAGAGAACCCGCCTCAACTCGTCAACTCCCTTTCTGGAGTCGTCGAGTTCCTCTGTCTGATTGGGCTATCTTAATGGATTAAGCCCCTACACTTCAGATCCAAGCTTCATACTTCACAAGAACCCTTAAAATGTCATTTTAAGGGTAAAGTTTCTAACTTTAGCCATTAATACCTCTTCTTAAAGGGTTTAGCTCAAACCCTTATTCCTTGGGACCTAGAACTTGGTAATTATTGTTGGATTAGGTGTCTAAGTTCATAACTATTTCTGGAATGTACTTGACCCGATTAGCATGGTCCATTTGGGTTGCATGGCATCATGCATTTGGATAGACTAAAATGAGAGAAATAATACTTAAGGTTTATTAATATATTATAAGTTCTAATATATTAATAGTATTATTTAGTTAGTATTGATCAAGAATTAATTTGGAATTAATTAAGTGATCAAAAGAAGACTAATTAAATATATGGGTTGATTGTGTAAATCATCCATACTTATATAGTGGGCTAATGCTTCATGGATTATCAAGTTGGGCTAAAACCCATAGGATGCTCCATGGATGCTCCATGGTGGTTATTGAACCCATGGGTTATGGAAATGAAAAGTCATGACAATTAGGGTTTACATGGTGTAAACCTAATTGTAACACACTATATAAGCATCCTTATGCTCACCAAAATCGGCCACTAAGCATAAAAGTGAGGGCTAGCCGATTTCAAGAAGTGTATCATTTCTCTCTAATTTATTCCAAGTGTATTTGGTGTTGTGTGAGACATTTGAGGCATCACACTTAAGGTGCTAGGCTCACAAGGTTCTCAAGGAATCCAAGCAACTAAAGGTATGTATTTCTTACTATCTTTTATGTTTAAAAGATCCCCATGTATGTTAGATAGCTTATAAACCTTGGAAAAACAAATTTGCATGTATCATAGAAAAACATAGATCCAAGGTTTCTAGGGATGCATGTACACCATAGGAGTGTTAGAATGCTCAAAACCCTCCAATTATGCCCTACATACATCCAACTAAAGCTTACAACCTCAGATCTAAACCCCTAATACTACTTGGACAAGTAAAGTTCCCACATTTTTCCACATGCATGGCCTTTTGGGGCTAAAAAGGCCAATATGCCACTCTAAGGCTTGCATGGGGGCTCCAATGCCATAAAGCTTTCACCTTTATGTCATATCAGCCCCTCTAGAACCTAGATCTGGAAGAATACGCACTTGGGTCGATCATTCTCCAAAAGCTATTATTCTTGGACCAAAAACCTCATAAAGATGGACATAAGAGATCTAAAGAACTAATAGCCAAGATAGAAACTTGATTACTAAAAAATGTAGCAAATGGTGTGTAGTTCTGGATCTACTCTTTCCCTCTTGAGCCCTCTATCTTCTTCTTCTTCCACAAGATTCAAAAGTACACAAAGATCACTCAAAATGGCTTACACTCTCAAATAAAGCTCTAGGGTTTCGTGGATTAGGGTTTGGGAGAGGGAGGTTGGAAATGAGGCCAATGGGTGGGGGTTAAAGAGCTTAGATAGGGTGCAAAACCCTGAAATTAGGGTTTCACTCTGGCCGATCTACTCGCCGAGTCAAGGGCTCTTGACTCGTCGAGTAGGTAGCTTAAACCCTGCGCATAATCTGCCCTCTACTCGACGAGTTAGGGCCACCAACTCGTCGAGTTACCATTTCAACTAAATAAATTAATGAGTTAAATGCATACAAGGAACTAGGCGTTACAAACGGTGAACTCAGTTTCGGATGATATGGCGGCAATGATGGCCAAGTTGGAAAGTATGGATAGTAGGATGACAAAGATGGACCAATCCATCCATGCCATCCATGTGGGGTGTGATAATTTTAGCGGGCCTCACCTCACCAAAGGTTGTGACTTGGACAAGACCGAAAACTAGAAAGCTCAAGTTTGTTATTCAAGCGGGGATAAATACGATGAAGATTAGAGAAAACCTAAGAAAGAATGGCAAACCTACGAAGAGCACAAGAAGGTGAAGGTGGAAAAATACAAACAAAAGACGCGAGGGTTTTATCAAATAGAAGAGCTGGTACAAGAAAAGAAGTAGGATTTTGAAGCTATGCTTACACGATTTGCATCCGCGTCCGAAAAAAGACATGGCGAGACTGATGCGGCGATATGAGAGCAATAAACGATGATGAAGGACGAGCAAGCATTGATGAAAAATCAGAAAGCCTCGATCCTTAGCATCGAGAAGCAACTCGAGTAACTTGTAAAGTAATTCAATGAGTGGTCACCGAGCGGACTTCCGAGAAACACCGAGCATAATAGGAGGGGGGAACACATAAATGTTGTCACAACAAGAAGTGGTAAAATAATCACTCCTTTTTTTCCCCAATCCAGAATTAAGATCCAAAAGTGGTGCAGGAAGTAGGAAAATAAAACCGAGAATCGCAAACTGACGATTTAACACGGTGTGTTCAGGAGAAGAACACGACGTGTTTTCCGCCTAAAGAAAATAAAAACCCTCCAATCAAGCCGTATCAGCCTCCATTGCCATTCCCGAGCCGAGCTAGACAAGAAAAGTAGAATGATGACTACAAGAAGTTTCTGGAACATATAAAGGCCCTCCAAATCAACATTCCATTCATAGAGGCGGTAACTCAAATGCCCAAGTATGCCAAGTTCTTGAAAGATCTTCTCACACATAGAAAGAAGATGGAGGAAGCGTCGAAGGTGGGCCTAAATGAAAATTGTTCAACCACTATGTTGAACAAACTATCGAAGAAAATGGGAGACCCGGGGATCTTAACTTTGCCATGTCAATTTAGGAATTCGACTACAAGCTACACATTGGCCGGTTCGGGAGCATCTTCAAGAAATTGAACCTACCGAAACCAAGAGCCATTCGTATGGGAATCCATCTAGCTAACAAGACGGTGATGTTCCCGAGAGGCATATGTGAGGATTTCTTGGTAAAATTGGATAAATTCGTGTTTCCCGCAGATTTTATAGTGTTAGATATGGAAGAAGACCATCAAGTGCCAATTATTCTTGGAAGACCTTTCCTAAGAACCGCTTGTTCTTTAATGGACGTAAGGGAATCAAAACTTACTCTTTGGGTAGGAGATGATGCAGTCACTTTTGGAGTTGCTCGGGCGATGAAACGTTTAAGGTCTAGTGACGACATGGTTTTCTCGGTAGACACGTGTGAAGAACTCTAGGAAAAAGAGTTGGCGGAATGGAAAGAAGACAAGGTGGGTAGATTCACATTTCTTTCAGAAGGTGACTTTGATGCAGAAAAAGATCTGATAGATAAACTCTGAAGAACAAACACGACGTGTTGAGGATCCCAACATGGCGTTTCGGGTGAAAAAAACGTGATCAAATGGGGAAATTACGTACACCACGACGTGCTCTGTTGATACACACGTTGTGTTCAATGTTCATAAAACAGAATTGGAGCTGAAAACTTTGTCGGAACACTTGGAATATGCTTTTCTGGGAGAGGAAGACCAAAAGCCAGTAATTATTGCTTCTGACCTCACACCAACCAAAAAGGAGAGTCTTTTTAAAGTTTTAGAGAAGAGGAAGAACGCCATTGCTTGGAAGATAACCGACATTAAGGTCATTAGTCCTTTCTATTGCTCATATAAGATCAACCTAGAAGAAGGCGTGAAACCGGTAGTGCAACATCAGAGACAACTAAACCCAAATTTTAGATGCCGGGGTAATATAATCCATCTCCGATAGTCAATGGGTGAGTCCAATTCAAGAAGTTCCAAATAAAGGAGGGATGACGGTCATAACGAACGAGAATAATGATCTTATACCTTCACGAACGGTAACCGGTTGGCGGGTGTGCATTGATTACTGAAAGCCAAACGATGCCACTTGCAATGACCACTTCCCTCTTCCCATTATAGATCAAATGCTTGAGCGATTGTTTGGTCATTGCTATTATTGTTTTTCTAGATGGCTTTTCAGGTTACTTACAAATTCCCATCGATCCAATTGATCAAGAGAAGACGACATTCACTTGTCCGAGTGAAACATTTGCATATCGACGCATGCCTTTTGGGCTTTGCAATGCGCCGACTACATTTCAATGATGCATGACGACTATATTCCACGACATGGTGGAAAAATTTATGGAAGTTTTTATGGACGACTTTTCTGTCTTTGGTTCTTCTTTTAATGATTGTCTTTCTAATCGTGATTTGATGCTTGCTAGGTGTGAAAAGACCAATTTAGTTTTAAATTGGGAAAAATGTCATTTCATGGTGAAGGAAGGAATCGTCTTAGGTCATAAAGTGTCCAAATCGGGGATTGAGGTGGATCGAGCAAAGTTCGATACTATTGCTAAGTTACCCCCACCAACTAATGTGAAGGGCGTTAAGAGTTTTTTAGGTCACACGGGTTTTTACCAGAGTTTTATAAAAGAATTTTCTAAAATAACTAGACTTTTGATTTTTTAAAAGAAAAATTAACTAATGCCCCGATCATTATCGCCCCGAATTGGAAATTAACCTTTGAAATAATGTGCGATGCCAATGACTATGCCTTAGGAGCCGTGCTTGGTCAAAGGGTTGATAAGCACTTTCAACCCATCTACTACGCGAGCAAGACCTTGAATCCGTACCAGGAAAACTACACTACTACGGAAAAGGAACTTTTAGCTGTGGTTTATGCTTTTGACAAGTTTCATCCCTACCTTATATTGTCCAAAACAATTGTTTTCACTGACCATTCTCCTATTAAATATTTGTTTGCCAAGCATGATGTGAATCCGAGACTGATTTCATGGGTTCTTTTACTTCAAGAATTTGACATCGAGATCAAGGACAAGAAGGGATGGAAAACATAGCAGCCGAGCATCTGTCAAGATTGGAAAATCCAGAGAGGGACGGGAAAGACAACAAGGGCATTGAGGATAGCTTTCCTAAAGAGTATTTGATGATGATTGTAGGGGAAGAACCTTGGTATGCCGACACTGAAAACTTCTTGACAGACAACTTTCTTCCAAAAGAGCTCACTGAACAGCAGAAGAAAAAGCTCTTCTCAGAAATCAAATATTATTTCTGGGATGAGTCGTATCTTTTTAGAAGTTGTGCAGATGAGATTATTAGAAGATGAGTGTTTGGCAGGGAGATTCGTGACATATTACATCATTGCCACAATGGGCCATCAGGAAGACATCATGGAGCTCAATACGCAGCTAAGAAGGTGTTTGATGCAGGTTTTTATTGGCCAAAAATATTTAAGGATGCTACCATCTATGTGAGAGAGTGTGACTCCTGCCAAAGATCAGGGAACATATTTGCAAGAAATGAGATGCCACAAAGGAACATCCAAGTATGTGAGGTGTTTGATGTGTGGGATGTAGATTTCATTGGACCATTCCCATCATCTAGAGGGAATAAGTATATCCTTATGGTGGTTGATTATGTTTCCAAGTGGGCAGAAGTGCAGGCGTTACCCACCAATGATGCAAGGGTAGTTGTAAAATTCATAAAAAATATATTTTCTCATTTTGGAGTGCCAAAAGCACTCTTATGTGACAGGGAACCCATTTTGCTAATGATCAACTAGCAAGGGTGTTACAAAAATATGGTGTATGACATAGGTTTGCAACACCATATCATCCTCAAACGAATGGGCAATCCGAGCTCACGAATATATCTTTGAAGAGAATCTTGGAAAGATCGGTGGGTAGCAATAGAAAAGATTGGGCAGGCAAACTCGTTGATGCACTTTGGGCATTCCGTAGCGCATTTAAGACACCCATTGGGACTACACCTTATTGGTTAGTTTATGGGAAGAACAGTCATTTACCCGTGGAACTCGAGCACAAAGCATTTTGGGCCTTAAAGACATGTAACTTCAAACCCTGTAAACTGCTTATCAATCGGCTCTTGCAAATGAATGCCTTGGAGGAGTTGAGAAAGGAGTCATACAATAACTCGTTGATCTATAAGGATAAGACTTAAAAGTGGCATGATGCAAGGCTGAAAGGAAACAAAGAATTTGAAGCCGGTTAAAAAGTTCTCCTTTACAACTCAAGGTTGAAACTTTTTCCCGGAAAGTTGTGCACACGATGGTCCGGGCCATTCAAAATCAAGCAAGTGTATCCTTATGGAGTAATTGAGCTATGGAACAAGGATGGGTCAAGTTTTAAGGTCAATGGGCACCGAGTCAAGCATTATGAAGAAGGGATGCCAAACGAAGAAAGGATTGACGAGGGCATGGATTTGGAGGAAACCGCTACAACGTAGAGAGGGAAGGAGTCCAACTCAAGACTCCTAAAAAAGAAGCGCATGCGGGAGGCAACCCGTCGTTTGTGTTTGTTTTTCTTTTCCCTTTTCACTTCTTTTCGTTTTTTGTCTTTTATTTCCATTAATTCTTAGTGTTTTGTTAAGGATTATTAATCTTAGTCTTCAAATAATTTAAGTGTTGCTTGAGGGCAAAAAAGGCTTTAGTGTGGGGTGTGGTTAACACTTTTGTGAAAAAAAAATTTATGTGTTCTGAACACCCAAAACGACATGGATGAGTTGTTCTGACGCCGTGTTTGGGAAAATTTTTGTGATTTTTCGGGTTTTCATGTTTCAACACGGCGTGTTGGGGTGTGAAAGAACCCCTACTTCTCTAATACCTTTACAATATTATTACTCCAAACATGCTACATGCATATTCATAATATAATTTACAGAAGTCTGGATGTTTACCAAAAGCCTGGATACAAACCAACTATTAAGAATTTTTACAGAGTTTTATATATTACATTATTTCCCAGGAATTTATACACTAAATACAAAAGTAATAATATTATCTATTCTACATCTTCCAACAGTACATGACTATACTGGATACTTATCACCTGCAATAGTTAAACACTGAGTGGGATAAGCGGGTGACGCTTAGTAAGTTCAATAACAGTTACAATATAACGTTATGCCATATATATATATATATATATATATATATATATATATATATATATATATATATATATATATATATATATATATATATATATATATATATATATATATATAGAAGCAAAGAGGCACAAAGAATAAGAAAGGCAGATGAGTATCATATGACATGCTTTCCATATCAACCAATAATCTGATTCAAAGATTTACAGTCAATGAAATACAACAATTTCCAACATGATATACATCAATAAGACTTCAGCTCAAGTGGCATATAAAATACAATTTCGGATTATCATTTTGCTAGCATTTACAGGCTTTTAGCCCTACCTAGCATTCTGCCAATACCAAAGTGATGCTTAGTCATTCACTTCATGGTCAAAGGCTTCATACCAATACCAAAGTGATGTTTAGTCATTCACTTCATGGTCAAAGCTATAGCTCCATTATCATAATAACACGGGAAAGTATATTGCACATATAACACATAACATACAATTGTCCCTATATTGAACTCACCGTGAAATAACCGAATGATAAGATGATAATTTGGGCAGCACTTCGTTTCTAAAAATGACTTTCTTTGACAAAACCGGGAGTTTTTGTTGAAAACCGGGCTTTACGCGGGCAGAGTTTCGACTGAAAATATTATTTTCTCGGGCTCTTCGGTGCTCCGGGGTTTGCTTCGGGTGTTAGGGTAGTTCCCTAGGCTTTAGGGTGGTTTAGCGTAGCTAGAGAAGGAGTAGAGAGTGAAAAAGTATGAGATTTTGTAACCTAAACCCGGAGACCCTCGCATTTCT
This sequence comes from Lactuca virosa, assembly GCF_052849685.1. Taxonomy (NCBI): domain Eukaryota; kingdom Viridiplantae; phylum Streptophyta; class Magnoliopsida; order Asterales; family Asteraceae; genus Lactuca; species Lactuca virosa. The sequence goes on from NC_136426.1 coordinate 247,083,720, forward strand.
TTTTTAGTGGGCTGAAGCTTCGCATTATGCGGGGCGTAACTACGGTACGCTGGGCGTACACGGTACGCAAGGCGTACCCTCGTACGCGAGGCGTAAGGAGCTACGTCGTGCATGTTCGGACTCTGAGATTTGTACGTGTCTGCATGCGAGATACATTTCATCCATCCGAAGTACGTTGGGTGTACGTACAAAGTACGATGGGCATACTTCTCCAGTCCAGCCTCGTAATTTGTGCCATAAACTTCAAAATTTCATATCTTTCGCATACGAGCTCCGTTTTTGACGTTCTTTGTAACTCATTTCGAAGAAATGAAAAGGAATTATGTGAATATTATGTGAATTATGTGTTTTATGCTTAATTATTAGGGTTTAATTAATTAAGAATAAAAATGAGCGTCGAAAATAAATATTAGATAAAGCCGATATCTATTAAGAAAGTTGTAGTGGTCGTGACAAGGATTACAGATATATAAAGAATACCGAAATCCGAGTTATAACGAAGAAGTTATGACCTGTCGAAGTTTCACAACAAAACCAGCACGGTGGCGAATGACGTAAAAAGTGAGTTTTTGATAAACTACTTTTTAGCCTTAATGATCTAAACGAAAGTCGTAGTGTTCGTTAAACCGAGAGTATGTATAAAAACAACGCCCAAATCTGACTTCGTATGAGGAAGTTATGATTTTTCTAAGTTTCAGCTTTGCAGTAGACAGCTAAAAACTTGAATTTTAGATCGAATGATTTTTAGCCGATACAACCTAAACGAGAATCGAAGGTCTCGTCAAACTTCCCCCAAAGCCCTTTTTCAATATTTCTTTCATTCCAACTTCCCCCAAAGCCCCGGTATTATACCAAACACCCGAAATACGCCCCGAAGTGCCCGAGAAGTGTGAGAAATTTATCTTTTCGGTTTTGAATCCCGACACTCGCAGAGCCCCGTTTCTCAATAAAACTCCCGGTTTTATTAGAAACGATCGTTTTAGGAAACAAAGTGCTTCCCGATTATCATTAAATCAAGTGAGTGTGTAGTTACTGTCACCTTACACATAGATATGAAGTATTTTATATAAAATACGTGCTGTGTGAATTTATATTGTTTGTTTATTTGAGATGGATGTTGAAGGAATGATTTATACAGGTTTTTAAATAATTTAAACTGTATATGTATTTTTATCTACAAAAATGTTGGGTAAAACATGGGTAGATGAAATAGTGGGTGTGTGATGAAAGGTGAGTTGGATAAATGAGATGATCAGTGCTATAGATCATGAGTTGAGGGTGAGTGGTGAAATATGAGAGAATCACTTACCCAAACGTGGCCCCCGTCATTCAGCAGAGTATGGATGACAACCATGGACTATTCTAGATGATCTGTGGAACACTAGCAGGCTCACAACCTGTAAGTGTGTGAACTATATGTTCATCAGCTGTACTCTAAAAACCCATTGACATGTATTACAGGGGGGGATTCCCGCGAATAATACTGTCGATAAATAAGAGCTATGGACTTAGCACATGTTGTATAAGCCCTGGCAGCTATGGACTTAGTGCCTGTTGTATAAACCCTGACGACGATGTGACTTCGTGCCTATTCCTTAGGATGAATCCTTAGGAATAAGTGATAGTTGAATCTTAGGGTAAATCCTTAAGAAATAAATAAGATAATGGGGTTGGGGTAATTTGGTTGATTGATTGATGTTTAAGTATAATAAATTTATTTATTGTGGGTTGAAAACCCTATATGCTCACCAGGCTTCCAAGCCTGACCCACTCACCTTTTTATATTACAGGTAGTGGACCCCGAACATAGTCGGATGATGATGATGAGTGATTTTTGGATTATAGGCCAGTAGTTGTAAATAACTGTTGTAAGGCTTATAATGTCTTGTTTATGCTTTTGATCTGTATCGGAACATGACATCCCGAGGTTTTGATATAAAAGGAAATTATATATTTCTTAAAGAAAGGTTTTGATAAACTTTTATCATGTTTTGTTTTGGGAAAAAATTCCGCAACATCTTTTAAAAGGATTACTCTGATTTTATTTTAAAAAGCATAAAATAAATCGGTCTTTTCTGGCCGGGAAATTAGGGGATGTCACAGTTGGTATCAGAGCATTAGTTTAAGCGAACTAAGAAATTATAGGATTTCTAGACTTAAACTTAGAATGCTAAGTGATGATTGTGAGATGAGTGTCTACCATATTTTACACACGAGCACTAGTTCATTTTGGGAAAGATGCCTAAAATGCTTTTATGTGCTAAATGCTATATGTTTGCCATAAATGCCATTATTTGTTCGGATCTATGGTCTGTTGCCGACCGGATCTGGAAACCTTATGTGTGTAGGATTCTAAACGTATGACTACGATATTAGAACTAACATATAAACGTTTCGGAGTAATAATGAAGATTTAACGTCTATCGAAAATAAAGATCTAAATTCACCTACGATTGGTGTATAGATCGAAATGACGAGTACTCAAAGTGGATTCGGAAACGATAATCCGCAGCCTGAGCCCATCACGATGACTGGGGTGCAGGCAATGGTGCGTACGATGTTGGATCAATAGATGGAAGAAACAAAACGTTTACTTCAACAAAGTAAGGATGAACTTACTGTGCCAGTACGTCAGGCATCTGTTCTTGAGGCAACTATCTGGGTTGCTAAGTCTATTGAAGAAATGATCAATGACAGGACCGCCAACAAGGTTGAAGTTGGCAAGAAGAGGAAATTTGAGGGGTCTTCAAGGCCCAACAAGAGCAACATATTCTCAAAGTCTGGCAAAAGAGGAGGTAAAGGAAAATGGTGCGGGAAGTGAAAAAATAAACACTCTGGGAATTGTGACAGGAAGGTGAATTGCTTTAGGTGTGGAGAAATTGGGCATTACGCCAATGAGTGTACGATTCCCAAGGAGGTGTGTTACGGATGTAAGGAAGAAGGCCATATTTCTAAGGACTGTCCGAAGAAAAATGAAGTAACAAGGCCAAGCGCACCGCCAACGCCAAGGGAATTTCAGAATATCATTGACGAAGCAAATAACAACGCTAGGAATTAGAAGTAAAGACTTGATACCCAAAGATCAAGTTATGAAGTAGTAATGTGAATAGTAACAAGTGGTTTAGCCTATTAGAGGCATAGTATAGGGTAAACTTGAACCTCCGTGTAATCGTTTCAAGGAAATAATATAAACCCTGGTTTTGTCATCTGATGAATTGAATGACTATGTGAAATTCTTGTATGGTGATTTGGAGAACTGCGAGACAATACTTGGGACGAGTATGAGTAGGTGTGAATGGTAGTAGAGGCCTATACTACCGGAAGCACAGGACTCGTACTTGGATAAAGGAAAGTCATAAGGTTACCAAGGAGCTAGTAATTGATTCCGTCTTGTTCTAGTCTGTCGTTACCATCGTTTCGGTAATGACTAAGAAAATAATTGTTATTCCGACCTTAGAGGTCATATCGAATCGAGTCCGACTAAGATAAGTATGTCACGTGGTTCAGAGAACGAAGTTTGATGTAGCAGTTGACTTAAGCCAGAAGATTGAAGTGAAAGATGATCAAAGCCATCAATAGAAGTATCACGCTCATTGTTAAAGAAGTTGGTAGTTAGAAATGATACATGATGAACTGTGATTATATCACATTAGAACATGAAGGAAGGTATAGTTTGTTCCGAAATTTGTCTCTAAGAGACCTGAGTCTAAGCAGTGCATTATACGATGAGAGATCATTAGAACATGACCCATCGGTATGTTACAATGAATGAAGGAAAGTACTTATTCTAAGAAGAAGAAGGAGTCCTCAATAAGGATTTATTTTGTAACTCGAAGGTTACAATTGAAAGTCCTACGGAGATCTGAAGCTTTTTAGGATTAGCTGGATATTACCGAAGGTTTATCCAAGGCTTTTCTTCGATCGCGACTCCATTTACAGCTTCGACCCACAAAGGAGCTATTTATACTTGGAATGAGAATCATAAGGAAGATTTTGAGAAGTTAAAGAAGAAGTTGTGTGAAGCACCGATTCTTTCGTTACCTGAAGGAGTTGATGACTTCGCAATTTATAGTGATGCCTTTGGAGTTGGGTTAGGTTGTGTTCAGACCCAAAGGAATAAAGTGATAGTGTATGCATCGAGGCAATTGAAAGAGCATGAAAAGAACTACCCCACTCATGATCTGGAGTTGGCAGCGGTAGTATTCGCCTTAAAGATATGGAGGCACTATCTTTATGGTACTAAATGCAAAATTTTCACTGATCGTAAGAGTCTTCAATATCTCTTTAATCAGAAGGAATTGAACATGAGGCAACGGCGCTGGCTAGAGTTACTCAAGGACTACGACTGTGAGATACTTTACCACCCTGGTAAAGAAAAAGTTGTTGCTGATGCTCTCAGTCGGAAGGTAAATCTTAAAAAGAAAAGGCCAAGAGCATTGAGAATTGAGGTTGTCTCGACAATTGTGGAAGGTATAAAGAAAGCTCAAGAGGAAGCTTTAGAGAAAAATGACCAAAAGGAGGAACGTTTGGGTAAAACGTTTGTGTTTGATACAAACGGCCAAGGACTAAAGGTATTCAAAGATAGGATTTGGGTACCTAAGACGGGAGGAGTAAGAGATCTTTTGATGGAAGAAGCTCACAAGACCATTTACTTGATTCATCCCGGCAGTACAAAAATAGGGATCTAAAACCCTATTACTGGTGGCCGACGATGAAGCTCGATGTTGCTAAGTATGTGGCTGAGTGTGTAACATGTACTAGGGTTAAGGCACAACATCAGAAACCGTATGGGAGTTTAGAACCTTTGCCTGTACCCATGGATAAATGGGAAGACATCACCATGGATTTTGTGACTAAACTGCCCAGAACAAGGAACGCTCACAACATGATTTGGGTGGTCGTTGATCGCTTCACTAAGAGTGCGCATTTCATAGCAGCCAACGAGAAATGGTCTATGGATAAATTTGCGAATTCTTACGTGAAGGAAATTGTGAGGCTTCACGGTGTTCCGTTAACGATTGTATCCGATCGTGACAGCCGTTTTACCTCAAGGTTTTGGACAAGTCTACAAGAGGAATTGGGTACCAAGTTGTGTTTGAGTACATCTTACCATCCGCAAACCGATGGTCAGAGCGAACGAACAATTCAAACGTTGGAGGATATGCTGAGAGCATGTACCCTGGAATTCCAAGGTAACTGGGATGAACATTTACCTCTAGTAGAATTTTCCTATAATAATAGTTTCCACTCAAGCATCAAGATGGCACCTTATCACGCTTTGTATGGGGAAAAGTGTCGAATGCTGTCACGTTGGCTGGAAGCTGGGGAAAAGCAGTTTATGCGACCTGAAATAGTCCATCAGACTGCTGAAAAGTTGAAAGTAATTAGGGAAATGATGTTAGCTGCTCAAGATCGTCAAAAGAGCTATGCTGACAAGAAAAGACAACCGATATCATTCGAAGTTGGAGATTCGGTTTTACTTAAAGTCTCGCCGTGGAAGAGACTTATAAGATTTGGTAGAAGGGGAAAGTTGAGTCCAAGGTTTATTGGACCATTTAAAATTCATCAGAGGAACGAGAATCAAGCTTACAAGCTAGAATTACCGGAAGAACTGGAGGGTATTCATAATACCTTTCATGTGTGTTATTTGAGAAAGTTCACGGGAGATGTGCCCGACATAATTCCCATTTCTGAATTAAGGTTGGATGAAAACAAGAGGTTAATTGAAGAAACTGAGGCAATCGTTGACCGTAAGACTAAGAAGTTGCGACGCAAGATGGTCGATTTAGTGCTTGTGCGTTGGAAACATACGAATGGGCCAAATCTCACCTGGGAAACGGAGAGTGACATGATGAGTCGCTACCCGCATTGGTTTGTTGATGTGTGATTCCGGGGACGAAATCATCCTAAGGGGGAGAGAATTGTAACGCCCGTGTTTCTAGGCTAGGCATTAATATTGACGTGATAGTCTAGGTTAACCTTTGTAACTCATTTTGAAGAAATGAAAAGGAATTATGTGAATATTATGTGAATTATGTGTTTTATGCTTAATTATTAGGGTTTAATTAATTAAGAATAAAAATGAGCGTCGAAAATAAATATTAGATAAAGCCGATATCTATTAAGAAAGTTGTAGTGGTCGTGACAAGGATTACGGATATATAAAGAATACCGAAATCCGAGTTATAACGAAGAAGTTATGACCTGTCGAAGTTTCACGACAAAACCGGCACGGTGCCGAATGACGTACAAAGTGAGTTTTTGATAAACTAGTTTTTAGCCTTAGTGATCTAAACGAAAGTCGTAGTGTTCGTTAAACCGAGAGTATGTATAAAAAGAACGCCCAAATCTGACTTCGTATGAGGAAGTTACGATTTTTCTAAGTTTCAGTTTAGCAATAGACAGCTAAAAACTCGAATTTTAGATCGAGTGATTTTTAGCCGATACAACCTAAACGAGAATCGAAGGTCTCGTCAATAGTAGTACAACGGTAAAAAGACAGACGAAAACGGACGTCGGATGAAGAAGTTATGAATTTTTAACGGATTTCCTGTCCTGGTCTGTTAAAAATAATAATATAAAAATTAAAGTCAAAATTAGCTGACGAAGTCTAAACGAAAGTTGTAGAGCGTAATTTTACCTACGCGTGCATATAAAAAACGTCAACAACGGAGCCCGTATGCGAAAGTTATGGATTTCATAAGTTTTTGCACAAAAATCAAGAAAAAATGCCAAATCCAAGAAATTTCGCATGGGGGGACTTCGGCCACGTCACCCGGAATCTCGCATGCATGCCACATGCTTGCTGCTGATTCGACCGAAGGGAGGCCCAACCGAAGCAGTCCGCGTGTCGCCTCGTGTCCGAAGGAGCTTAGTCATCGATGCGCTGTGCAGCCGAGAGTCCGACGCGTGCCCTTGCTTGACGTGTCCGAGCTTCGCAAATAGCGCCACGACCGAACCCTCGGACCATAGACCTCGGTCCAATCAGGAGGCTACACCAGGACCCTCGCACGTGCGAGCCATGTGCTTCCGCTTCGGATCTGCTGACGCGTGGAGTCTTCTCAGCCCTTGGATCAGAAGCCTCGCCCCTATAAATAGAAGGGTGCGAGACCTCCCGGGTATATTTTGGAAACTTGTCATTTTTAACCCCTTTTTCAATATTTCTTTCATTCCAACTTCCCCCAAAGCCCCGATATTATACCAAACACCCGAAATACGCCCCGAAGTGCCCGAGAAGTCTGAGAAATTTATCTTTTCGGTTTTGAAGCCCGACACTCGCAGAGCCCCGTTTCTCAATAAAACTCCCGGTTTTATTAGAAACGATCGTTTTAGGAAACGAAGTGCTGCCCGATTATCATTAAATCAAGTGAGTGTGTAGTTACTTTCACCTTACACATAGATATGAAGTATTTTATATAAAATACGTGCTGTGTGAATATATATTGTTTGTTTATTTGAGATGGATGTTGAAGGAATGATTTATACAGGTTTTTAAATAATTTAAATTGTATATGTATTTTTATCTACAAAAATGTTGGGTAAAACATGGGTAGATGAAATAGTGGGTGTGTGATGAAAGGTGAGTTGGATAAATGAGATGATCGGTGATATAGATCATGAGTTGAGGGTGAGTGGTGAAATATGAGAGAATCACTTACCCAAACGTGGCCCCCGTCATTCAGCAGAGTATGGATGACAACCATGGACTATTCTAGATGATCTGTGGAACACTAGCAGGCTCGCAACCTGTAAGTGTGTGAACTATATGTTCATCAGTTGTACTCTAAAAACCCATTGACATGTATTACAGGGGGGATTCCCGTGAATAATACTGTCGATAAATAAGAGCTATGGACTTAGCACATGTTGTATAAACCCTGGAAGCTATGGACTTAGTGCCTGTTGTATAAACCCTGGCGACGATGTGACTTCGTGCCTATTCCTTAGGATGAATCCTTAGGAATGAGTGATAGTTGAATCTTAGGGTAAATCCTTAAGAAATAAATAAGATAATGGGGTTGGGGTAATTTGGTTGATTGATTGATGATTAAGTATAATAAATTTATTTATTGTGGGTTGAAAACCCTATATGCTCACCAGGCTTCCAAGCCTGACCCACTCAACTTTTTATATTACAGGTAGTGGACCCTGAGCATAGTCGGATGATGATGATGAGTGATTTTTGGATTATAGGTCAGTAGTTATAAATAACTGTTGTAAGGCTTATAATGTCTTCTTTATGCTTTTGATCTGTATCGAAACATGACATCCCGAGGTTTTGATATAAAAGGAAATTATATATTTCTTAAAGAAAGGTTTTGATAAACTTTTATCATGTTTTGTTTTGGGAACAAATTCCGCAACATCTTTTAAAAGGATTACTCTGATTTTATTTTAAAAACCATAAAATAAATCGGTCTTTTCTAGCCTAGAAATTAGGGGATGTTACATTCTTTATATCCATGCGTAGGTGAGATTATATTCTACAACTTTCGTTTATATTCTGTCGGCTAATTTTGAATTTATTTTTAATATTATATTTTTAACGGGCCGGGACAGGAAAAGTCCGTTAAAAATTCATAACTTCTTCGTCCGACGTCCGTTTTGTTTGTCTTTTTGCCGTTATACTACTATTGACGAGACCTTCGATTCTCGTTTAAGTTGTATCGGCTAAAAATCATTCGATCTTTATTTCGAGTTTCGGGCTGTGTACTGTTATGCCGAATCTTAGAAAAATCATAACTTCCTCATTCGAAGTCAGATTTGGACGTTCTTTTTACGTCATAGGGCGTTGTGCCGGTTCTGTCGCGAAAGTTCAATAAGTCATAACTTCTTCGTCATAACTTGGATTTTTATGAGGGTTTTGCCTAAATGTTTCTAACGAGATAATCTACAACTTTCAATAACATTATTTTTTTTACTTATTTCTAACTTTATATTTTCGTTAATTTCAATAATTGACTTTTGATTGGAATCTCATAAGACTTCCAATATTTCCCGAATGATTCTAAATATAGTTTTACTTCAAATCTCATAAAACTATCTTGTTAGAACTCAATGCTCAAAACCATATAATATATAATAATATTCATTTTTAAATTAACAAAACACGATAACTGAACGTGTATGTTACAGGGTGCCCCACCACGACGTGTTTACCTTTCGGTTACCGAAAATATAGCAATTTTAAACTCTGTAAAAAAGGGGTTTTTAACCCCTAAATGGAAAAACATCGTTCATTTATCACCCACGTTGAGTTTTCCCTCAAGAACACCAACTTCCAAATTCTTCGGTTTTACTTCGATTTTCTTCCAAAAGGTAAGATCTTTAACCCCTAAATTTGTTAAAGTTAAGATTTTTCTAGGTATTATGTTTGATTTGGATTTTAAACCCTATTTTTGAACTTTGCATAAAATTCTAAGGTTTCGATTTTGGTTAAATTAAGTTGTTTCAACCGTTTTTTCTTGTGATTAAGTGCATATTATAGTGTTCTAAGCAAACCCCTGAACTTATTTGATCTTTATTTGTTCATATGGTTTCATTCCAGACGTGTTGCTTGACGTGTTCATCAAACACGACGTGTTGTTCATACAACACAGCGTGTTTGAGGTTGAGAAAGCCTAGATTTGCTAAAATTTTTATTTTTAACTTCGATTGGTATTTGTTGTTCCTATGTTGTTTGTTTGTGCATAAAACGATGAGGAGAGGGCCAAGAGCTCCACAAGCTCCAAGAGAGCAAAGGGATTTTTCTTAGTACAACTTTCCAGAAATTGTTTCCCAAAGAGTTCTTGCTGAATGGAGAAGTAAAATGGAAAAGCTGAAGAGAAAGGAATTCTACATCGCAAATGAAGTAAATTGGGTTTGGCTAGAGCATGTTGGATTGGTAGAGGCTATGAATCCTTATCTCACCAAAATTTTTATGAATGAGGGGTGAGAATAACATGTATAGGTTAGATAAGGCTTTTTCAGTTACAGAAACCGGTCTACAAAGAACTATGCTTTGAATTTTATGCTACTGTGCACTTTAGAGGGAGAGATGACACATTTGACCCGGAAGTCCTGAGTTTCTGCTTAGGTGGTGTAAGAAGGGAATGTAGTGTGGCTGAGTTGGTGTGGAGGTTAGACATCTACAACAGATCAAAGGCCATTACTAAAGCATTTGGTATATTTTTGGAGCATTGTCACAAGGAGTTTCTAGATGGGGTTAACGGGGCAAATTGGTGGACAACAATTGCTAATGGAGTGCACATTCCTTTGGTGGCACAAGAAGGTGACATCCGGTCACCAGTCCACTGACTCATCCACTGGTTGATTGCAAGCACAATCATAATGAGAAAGGATGATGACAAGGTTCCAAAACTTGATTTGTTCTTCTTATGGAGTGTTCTTATGCCGGGAGTCTTTTGCGACATTCCATATTGTTTGGCTAAATTTTTGTCGGAGAGAGGGGTGAAAGATAGAAAGGGGTCGCCCATTTGTGGTGTCATGTTGGTAACTAAATTGGCAAGGTCGTATGGTTTATTTGAGAATGGGGCCGAAAGTTTTTGACCATGTTGCACATGTTGGGTTATGCGCATTCTAACACTCCTAAGTGTACATGCAACCCTAAAGACCTTCGATCTATGTTTTCTCTATTATACATGCAAATATGATTATTCCAAGGTATTACCCTATCTAGCATACAATCTTTGATACTTGGGTAATAAAACAAGTTAGAAGATATACCTTTTTATGTAGCTTGATTCCTTGATGCTTAAGAGCCGAGTGCCCCAAGTGTGACACCTCAAATGGTTCACACAACATCAAATGCACTTGGTATAACTTAGAGAGAAATGAACACTACTTGAAATCGGCTAGCCCTCACCATTTCTTCATAGTCTCACATGGTTGCCTCATGGGTCCTCTCATGGTGACCGATTTTGACAAGAATAAGATGCTTATATAGTTTGTCACAATTAGGGTTACACCATGTAAACCCTAATTGTCATGGCCTTTCATTTCCATGATCCATGGGTACAAAAACACCATGGAGCATCCATGGAGTATCCTATGGGTTTTAGCCCAACTTGATAGTCCATGGAGCATTAGCCCAGTATACAAGTATGGATGATTTACACAATCAACCCATATATTTAATTAGTCTCCTTTTTTATCACTTAATTAATTCCAAATTAATTCTTGATCAATACTAATTAAATAATCTTATTAATATATTAGAACTTATAATATATTAGTAAACCTTAAGTGTTATTTCTCTCATTTTAGTCTATCGAAATGCATGATGCCATGCAACCCAAATGGACCATGCCGAGTCGGGTCAAGTACATACCAAATATAGTTATGGATTTAGACACTAATCCAACAGTCTCCCACTTGGATAAGTCTAAATATATTATTGAGTATGACTTCAAGAACCGACTGGCAATCGTAGCTCTTTAAGCCGCTGTCAAACTCTGACGTTGTAACTAAACTCTGATCTCGTTAATGACTTGTCCATTAGATAAGGGATCATATATTCCTCCATTCTAGATATCATATGGATTGAGACATGGACTATAAATCATTCTCTCTGTCCATTTGTTGTTTCCCGATTTCCGATTTATGACGACTGACTAATTGAACAAATCAAATCAGTCCAGGCCCGGCCGAGCACTTACATTTGTCATCACTAAATCACCGAGGGGACCACAGATATCGCTTTTATCCCGAAGGTAAAAGGAATGGATAAACTTCGACTCAATGGCTTGTTCTACTACTTGTTGAATCATACACAAAGGCACGTTTAATAACATCGAGTTACCAATGCGTTTTCGCACAATCAATGTACAACCAACTCATAGTAACAACTCATATCTCTTGGTTTGAAGAATATAAGATATTATCGTCTCATGATCACTCTTGATAAAATCCATGAAGTGATTCAAATGAGCGCGGGTTGAATCCAATACTCAGAACTTATGAGCACTCATGAGTGTTGTAGTACCTCTTTGCTATGTCCAACATCTTAGACATCTACAAGCCAACTCATGACAGTCTTGATTCATATCTACTTCCAACATATGACCGACTGTGGATGGTTGGAATAAATTAGTCATTCGGGAAGAATGACCTAGCTTATTCTGGAAGTCAAAACATGAAAAATGAAACACAAGAATAATTGAATCTAGTATGATATCAAAACCTATGAATATAAATAGAACATCTTTTTATTTATCACCATACTGATTACTCATTATTCAATGTTTCGGTGTTATCAACTTTATACTTGAATTAAAAACACTGGTTGTCCCATGCTCCAAGCATGTACACTATGTTTTTTCTAAACAATAGCTTTGCCATACACCAAGTAAGCACTCTATGTTTGTCTATGATCTTTACTTTGTGAACTAGATCGATTGAACATAATTTCAATGATTCTCTTTTTCACACTCCCAAATCCTTATCGAAAATGTAAGAATTCCAAATTCCTATCATTTACCGAAATCTGTTAGATTTTAAACTTATATGCATGATCCTCTTGTAATGATTATGCACAAAGTCACAAAGACTTGTCAACAGACATTACAGAGTATTCCAATAGAGATCAACTCCATGGAAACATCCTTCTTGCATTAAGTTTTTCTAATCTTACACAGATTGAATAATTTCGAACTATGAACCATTTCCATATTCCCATTTTGACTGTCACTTTTGAACAAGAGTTGCCTCCTTTCAGAGTATGTCAATATGGTCCTTCCAAAATTTAACACTATACTTCCAATTGTCCCTGAGCAACCAATCTTTGGTAAACCGTAGACAATTGCTTAATCATTTTAGTCATATCCAATTCTAGATTTTCCCCCCTTAATGCCCAAAGCATTTGGAAAATTTAGAAAGGATGAATATTATAGCACATGCAATCGATCCTATATCCGAAGCATATGGGACACGATTCATGATGTCTCACATAAAGACATGATACTAGACCAGTCTTTTTGCTATAATATTTCTATGTCTATTTGCCAAGTTCTCATAATTCAGATTATTAAAAGGGATGCCGTAATCATAATCGAATTTTAGAATGCAAATAATGGACATATATATATATATATATATAATTTCCTTATGTTGAGCCACTCCAACATAAAATTCATATATATAACCTTGACTAAAGACGATTAAAACCTCAATCTAAGATTTAAGAATTGAAATGAAGTATAATTTCCTCTCCCTTAATTATAGCAAAACAACTTTTTTTTCCAATTGAAACTTTTGTTTTCTATAATTAACATTGCTAACTTGCAACACTTATCATAATTATCATGCTCCCACTAACATGAAAATTATTAGCATAACACTTATACTCCCACTAGCTTTGACATGTATCCAGAAATTAGCTGGACTTCTAGAAATCAATACTTTATTGACTTTCTTACCAAAGTTCAGATTTCTGATACAAGATTGCTTTGATAAGACTTTATCAAAATCACACGCCTTGACTTAGATAGCTCACAAGTGTGTCTAAACAATTTTAGAACTATGAAAAGGGATGCCGTAATCATATTCTCGATTGTTTAGACTTTTGCCATTTCTCATAAGTCCATCTTAGTGTGTCGGTTAACCACGCATGCTTCATTAACGACTTTGAGAATGCAAAGATCATAATTGCTATCTTACTTAAAAACTACTTGGTTCAAGTGTTTCCTCACCATCATTTTCATGAATCGGAGATAAACCTTATGACACTTAGATTGTTTATGGTGTAAGTATTCTTATCCAAACTCATATGGACTGAACTCAATCTTACTTTCTTGCCACCTGGCAGCACAAGGGCCTGCCATTGCTTCCAAGTTGTTATGCAACCAATTTAGAATTCTCAGAACTCATATGCAAAGCCAACTTTCACTGGAATGGGCACAGAAGTAGGAATATGTCAACACGATAGGTTATAAACCTCACGTCGTGTGCTAGTGTCAAACTACAGGTTTTTATTCTTGCTTAGATCTTGAAATTATTTCAGGATCTTTAAGACTCCCACTATCCACTTGACATATTAAACTATCTTGCCAAATATTCAAGAGATAGTGCGGATTCTTTATCAAGACAAACACTTCACACAATTGGCCTTAGTTGGTCTTTGTTTTATCCAAAACATCACAACTTACCAATTTCAAATGTACAAGAGTAGAAAACATTTTACTCTTACATTTGACATGTATTATAAACCATCTTTAAGATGTGTCACTCAAGTTACAATCTTGGAGTATGACTCTAAGACTTGTTTTGGAACGAAGTATGACTCATCTTCTTGATTTTACCATTTCAACAATTCATGACTCCTCTTCTTAGCCATAAGAATGCACTAAGATGTCCTTAGAAGACCAATTGTGATATGGTTCTTTAATCATTAAGATGATCACAAAGCATGATACTAAAGTACTCTCCCATCTTTTCAGATTTGAGAAACTTTTATCTTTCTGCCTAATTTGATTCTTCTCATTCGTTCTGCCATACATCGAAACTTTTCCAATGTTTCAGAATTATACTTAAACTTGTAAGTATAATCATATTTACTAAACTTTAGTAAATCATGACGAATAGTCTTAACGATTTTTTGTGGTGGACTTGATCAGTGCACCAGAATGTGTACTCGATCCCTTAGTCCTTCACTTGACTCACATATACATGTGAACAAGGAATTAATCTTAATTTTTCCAAAGATGAAAATTCTCATCCATCATCCTATACAACTTGCATGATTTCCAAGTTTCTATCCACCTGAAACCTTGGGTGATGGGACTCTTTCCTTATTTGGTAAATTTTGACACTACCACAACCGAAGGAATCAAGTCCAATTTTCCAATATTGCTATCAATGGAATCATATAAACAACCATTTTTCACGAATGCCACTGTAAGGATACTTAAAATAAATATAAAATTAAAACCTTTTTATTTTATTTTAAAACTTTGCGGAAAAAACTTATCCTTATAGTGCAAATGCATATGAAAAACTTGTTGTTATCTATTCCTAAGCAATATATCATAACTCCTAAGCAACAACTCAAAAATTCTGATCACCGAACCATGCGATCGAAATCCATCTTCGCGATCAGAATTAGCATATACTTCCTTTAAGTTTCTTCACTTTTCTTTGATTCTTAAAACAACAACATGTGACCCAGTCACATCATGTAATGAGAATCTCAGAATAGAAACTTAACAGAGTTAGATAGTGGACTTCACCTGAAGTAGAATCAAACATCTTGACTTGATCAACCCTATGATCCTTCAGGTAAATAGGCAGTTTTGTAACCAATGCCCCTTCCTTTGGCAATATAAACATATGGACTCTATGGAAATGGTACACGGGACTATCACAAACTTAGACTTTCTCTTTACCATTGTCAATGTCCATTTAAGGTTTTGGAAGTTGATCTTTTTAATCAAACTTGCTTTACTAGTCCTCCAAATCATTGCTGATTCAGCAGCACCAAGCAAATAGATAAGATCATTTAAGGGTCATGTCATAGTCTTTTTCATAGTAGTCTCAAAGGAACTCACTATGTGACTTAGAAAGTGATTGAACATACAACTTTCTTAAGACTTTGACACCCAAGTCTCCCGACTTGTCAATATGTGACTTCATCTCCAAGATGGGAGCACACATAGACTTTGCTTGCCAATAGGGCTTAAGTGACCTTGAACTTGTGGGTTAGGGAGAATAATTAGAGGAGGTGGAGGAAGTGAAGTTCCAAGAGATTTGGGAAGATCATAGATGTCTGAACTAGACATCTTTTGGGAGATATTCAAGATAGTTGATCTAAAGTCCTTAATTTAACACCCAATATGAAATATTAAGGCTAAGACCCAACACAATACTTTTATAACTTGGAAGAGGAATGCCGTAATCCAAGCTATAAAATATTTGAAGGTAGGAGAATGACGATTCAACAATTTCCACCATGAAAACGAAATAATTTAATTAGGTTTTACTTGGATTTGAAACTCCTAGATCTTTTGAGATTCATTGAACTGTTCAATGGCATGTTTCAATCTCGAGTGTACTCTTCAGGTTTTGTGACTGGGATGCCGAGGATCACAAAACAAGGTGTGAAGTAACCATGCAGATTACTTGGTACCCTTAATATTTACCCCTTAATCGATGTGCCGGTTAACCACACACGCTCCACCGATACTATGATAAATTGTTAGGGTCGAAATGTTGTAATAGTCGAAGTTTGTATTTAGGGTCTTCGAACATTTTTATAATGTATTTTACTAGGGCATAATATTCGAAGTTTCATGTTTAGTCCTTAGTATATTTTTTGTACGCTTTTCTCTTCTATAAATAAGAGTGGTTACTAGTGTCTTAGAAAAGAAGTCTTTACAGAATATTCATTGTACTCTGTAAAATTTGCAAAAGCGTAATAGAGCCAAACAGATCATATTTACATCGATGTTCAAATCTTTCAATTCTACTTTGAATTTACTCTCTAATTCGTTCAATACTTGATTCATTGTCTCATCAATTGGTATCAGAGCAGGAATCATATCTCTGATCTGATTTTCACTTTGTTCAAAAGGTTTTTGAGTCAACTTTTTGATTCAAAAGTTTCCGCACTTTTTGAAAGTGAAAAATTGTTAAGATCTAAGTATGTGATTCGATTCTGCACTTAATTCATTGAATCGAGTGTTCTAAGAGTGATTGTGATTTGAATCATACAGTTTGTTGTCAAATTCTCAAAGTTTCTTCAAAAATTCTCAAGGATCTATTCCGTACAACAATGGCGTCATTCAATCTGAATTCCATGACTTCATTTTCTCATCTTCTAGGATCATCCACCAAAATTCCTATGCTCATCCCTGAGTATTACGATCAGTGGGCTGATCGTATGCAGGATTATCTCAATGGATTGGATGAAGAACTGTGGAATTGCATTTCTGGCAATCTCAATCCACCATCGAATGTTCAACCAATTGGTTCTTCCTCTGGAAACTCTGAAGTTGAAAATCAATCTGATCGTCTGAAAAAGCTGGAGAAAAGGTGTGTAAGAGAGCTAAGAGGAGCTTTGCCTCCAATTGTTTACAACTACGTGAGGAGTTGTACAAATGCAAAGGAAATCTGGAACAATCTCAAAGAAAAATTTCAGGGAAGTGAGAAGACGAAAGTTAATTCTGTGAAGCAATGTTTAGTGGAGCTGAAGGACTTCAGACAGAAAGATGGTGAAACAATTGAAGTTTATTACGATCGTCTTAATGAATTGATATATCGATGCAATCGATATGGTATCACTAGATCAGCCATGGAATTCAATCTGATATTTGTTATGGGACTTCGAAAGGAATGGCGTAGTGTGAGCATGATGGTGAAGAATCAACAGAGCTTTGATACGTCAACATTGAATGACTTGTACAACCAACTTAAGACTCATGAAAGCGAAGTGAACGAAATAGCTGAAGAATCGAAGGCTATGTTGGGAGGTCCACTAGCTTTGGTTTCGAAGATCTCTGAAAAAGATGCTGAGAAAGATGTTTCGGATGAAGATGAAGGGTTCATCATGAACTCAGATGATGAGGCAGTTGCCTTTTATTCAAACAATCGTGTGAAAAAGTTCTTCAAAAAGCCTTTCAATCCGAAGACAAAGTCGTCTGAGATAAAAGGGAACTTTCTGAGTAAAAGTGCTGGGGAAGAGAAAAAGAAAGATGAGATGAAAGATTCGAAGCCTGTTGAGGGAAAGTCTGAGAAGAAACTAAAGGGAGATGCTGGGATTGATTGTCATTATTGCAATGGTGCTAATCACCTTGCTAATGACTGTATGCTTCGAAAGAAGGATGTGAGAAAGAATAAGGTCAAGGATGAGGCGTACTATGCTGAAAAGTTGGAGGAGGTTCGTGCGAAAGCCAAGAATTTGTCTCTGGTTGCAAAGGGTGCGAATGAGGATGAAGATGGTACTTATCAAATCTGGTCATCTGGATCAGATGATGAGGAAATGCGAAATCCCACCCATGGAGCTATGTTTGCAAAAATGGAGGAAGAATCAGAGGAGGAAACATACGAAGTGCATGGAAGATGCTTCGTATCAAAAGCTGCTGACAAATCACCAATGACCACAAAGGTACGAAACATTCTTGAATCTTTTAATATTCCAATACATGCTTATAATTCTGAATTAGTATCTTTTGATGAAACTGTTACTTATTTTGATTCGATTGTGGTATCTGCTAGCAATGAGGCTAAGAAGCTGTCAATGCAATTGCTAGAGACACAGAAGAAATTAGATTCGAAAATCACTAAGATAGATTGTCTAGAACTTCAAATAAGGAATATCATGGTTGATAGGGACAATTTATCTAGTAATAATAAACTATTGTTAGCACAAAGAAACATTTACTGTAATGCTGCTAAAAGATTATATGGGAAAATAACTGAACTTCATCATTCATGCGAAATCAGTAAAGAACAACATAGAAAATTGCTGCCATTTTTAGCTTATGAAAGAGCTAAGGTAGATAACATTTCGTATGACTGTGAAAAAGAAATAGCTGATTTTGACAAAGTTCCGAATGACAAGTATAAATATGGAATTGTCAAAGTTGATGAATGTCTTGATTCGAATGATTTATTTAACATTGTAAATGATACTTTGACTAAATCTGAACAAATTCACATTTTGAAAAAGACTGAGAATTCATCATCTGATTCTCAATCTAATTTTGCTGATATTGAAGATAATTCTGACAATATTAGTGAAATTAGTGAGCTTGAAGATGTTGATTGTTCTCAATTGTCTATTGTTAATGTTGCTTCGAATTCTAAAGGGAAAGAAAAAGTTAAGGATTTGATAGTTGAGAAAGAAACTGATACTCCCACAACTTCGAAAGTTAGTGAAATAAACTTCGTGGATCTCAAAGATTACCAAACTGATGATAGTGATGATGAAGATGTAGAGAAAGTTTTGAAAGAAAAGAAATCTTCAAAGAAAGTAGTAATTCCACGAATAGTTGTTGACCAAGTGTATGGTGATACACAAAAGTTCGAAAAAGTGATGAATGAAAAAGGTGAACATTATCTTGAAACAAACACGGTGGTTTTTCCAAATTTCAAATGCACAGATGATGTCATTTTTCCAAATCAAGTTTTCGTAACTACCGGAAATGTTGAGAATATCAAACCAGAGTTCAAGAAGATGGTTGAGGAGGATAATTCAAAAACAACTGAGGAAGGTTTTTTCGCAAATCAAAACACAGTTGAAAACAACTTAACAAAGAATTCATATATTTTTCAACGACAAAAACCACAAAAACAATGGGTTGAAAAATCAAAAGTTGAAAAAGAGAAAGGAATTCGTGTTGAAAAGGAAAATGAAAAAGTTGTCAAATTAAACTCTAAGGAATTTAAAGATCAAATTGACAAATTTTCGAAGGAAAACAACATTTCAAAAAGACAAGCACGAAAGAAAATATTTTGGCAAAATATTGAGTCTCAAAAGATGTTTGAATCACAATCCATCAAAAAGGTTTTCAAAGTTAAAAATGATTCTTTTTCAAAAACTCAACAATCATCTCAATCAAATCAAACAAGGTCTGAAGTACATAAGCAAACAAAGTTTTCGAAAGTTTCTGAAACTAACAAAACAAGAGATTTTTCAGAAAGATCCAATTCAAATCAAAAAGTTTTTCAACGTCAACATTTTAAATCAAAAATTGATACATCCTATGCTTACTCTTATGTTACCAAACCCAAAGTTGATTTTGTACCTCAAAAGCCAAAATTTCCTAATTACACAAAGAAAGAAACTATGAGGACGTCACGGGAAAAAGGAATGACTTCAAGGAAGAACATTGATCATTGGCTTGACGGAAGAGGAAAAATGTATCAGTCAAATAAATATTCAAAAGAGCAAATTAATGAAGCATACGAAAAGTATGTCAATACTTCTTCGAATGGCAGCTCATCATCTAAGGATTTGAATATCTCAGTCAAAACATGGAGATCTGTCACAAAAGCGAAGACTGTTCAATCACAAACTCAAGATGCGAAGGGAAAAGTCAGTGAACATTCGAAACTATCAAACACTTATGTTTCAGTTCATTTAGATGATGAAGTGAACTTAATTAATAGTCTCAAAACCAAAGTTTGTGATTGGGTTAAAAGTTCTTCATTTCATTCGAAATTGAAATCTAATTTCCAAGGACCCAAAAAGCCTTGGGTACCTAAAATTTTTCATTGATTGCAGGTATTGTGTGACGAGCAATATGATAACAAATGGTACATTGATAGTGGTTGCTCTCGTCACATGACTGGAAAGAAGGAGAATTTAAGAGATTTTCGAAGTCTCAAAAATGCTGGAGTAGTAAAGTTTGGGAACAATCAAAAGTGTTAAGTCATGGGATATGGAAAAATCACAAATGGACAATTCACAGTGAATCGTGTTGCATATGTTGAAGGTCTTCAACATAACTTGATTAGTGTTTCTCAACTTGTTGTGGGCACTGGCAATCAAGTTCTTTTCAACGAAGAAGGAAGTGTTATTTCGAATGTTAACACAAACAAAATATTACTGAAATCTAAAAGGAAAGGTGACATGTTCACTTTGGACATCAATCCAATTGTAGGTAAACCAGCAGTATGTCTTCTTTCGAAAGCTACATCTGATTTAAGCTGGTTATGGCATCGAAGACTTTCACATCTCAACTTTCGAAACATAAATAAACTTGTGGTACAAGATCTGGTAAGAGGTTTACCTATACTTAAATTTGACAATGATTCTTTATGTGCAGCTTGTGAAGTTGGAAAGCAACATAAACAAGGTCATCCAATCACAATTGATTCGAAAATTGTTGCACCTCTTGAGTTGATACATATTGATTTGTGTGGTCCTTCGACTGTTTCAACACTCAACTATAAACGGTACATTTTAGTTATTGTTGACGATTCTTCCAGATTTACGTGGGTTTATTTTCTCAGGCTCAAATCTGAAGTTGCACAAATTATGATTGACTTTATCAAAAAGATAGAAACCATGTTGAAGAAGACTGTTAGAAAAATCAAGAGTGATCATGGAACTGAATTTAAGAACAAAGTTCTTGATTCATTTTTGGTGGACAAAGGAATTTCGCATAATTTTTCATCACCATATACACCACACAACAAAATGGTGTTGTAGAACGAAGGAATCGCTCATTATGCGAAGCAGCATGAACCATGTTGGCATATGCGAATTTACCTCAATATCTATGGGCTGAAGCTGTTTCAACTGCATGTTTTACTCAAAACAGATCATTCATTCATCGTCGATTTAATATTACACCATACGAAATTCTGAATAATCGTAAACCTAATGTGAAGTTTTTTCATGTTTTCGGATGTAGGTGTTTTATTATGAATCTCAAGGATCATCTTTCGAAGTTTCAAGCAAAAGCTGATGAAGGAATTTTTCTTGGATATTCGCACAATTCAGTGGCATATCGAGTGTTAAATAAGCGAACACGAAAAGTGGAAGAAACGTTCAATCTCACATTCGATGATTATTATGTTAAATCAAATGAGCATAGATTTACGAATCATCCAATTTTACAAGAAACACAAGTTGAAACTGAATCTATACAAATGGATGATATTGATTATGATTTGATTTTTGGAATTTCAGATCATGCAGTTGATGTTGAAGTTCGTGCTCCTGATAATCACATACCAGAATTTTCAAAACTTACTGATGATTCACCATCGACTCCTCAAGAAGGTGAAACTATGAGTGATAGTCCACTGGAGGGGGAGCAATTGGATTCGAATACTTTATATGATGAAGAGCATTCTTTCGAGGGGGAGAAAGAACAATTGAATGCTGAAATTGAGGGGGAGCATGTTGTTGAGGGGGTGCATAATGTTGATGATGCTTGTTCGAATGCAAGCTCAGAAAATGATGAAATATACAAAGATGCCCCTTTGGAATTTGATCCAGCATATCCACCCATGGAAAAATGGACAAGAGACCATCCGAAGGATCAAGTTATTGGGAATCCACAAGAGGGAGTTCTGACAAGAGCTCAAATTCGTGCAAATAATGAGGTATTGAATGCTCATCAAGAATTTTGCATGTTTAATGTTTTCATCTCTAAAATTGAACCAAAAACAATTAAGAATGCAATGGAACACTCAGATTGGGTTGTTGCAATGCAATTGGAGTTGTCTGAATTTGAACGAAACAAGGTTTGGAGGTTAATTCCTAAACCTGAAAATGTTTCGATTGTCGGGTTAAAATGGATTTTTAAAAATAAAACCGACAAAGATGGAAACATTATTCGAAATAAAGCCAGACTTGTTGTAAAAGGATATTCACAACAAGAAGGAATTGACTATGAAGAAACTTTTGCCCCTGTCGCAAGACTCGAGGCGGTTCGAATATTTTTGGCTTATGCAGCTCACAAAGATTTTGATGTTTATCAAATGGACGTGAAATGTGCATTTCTCAATGGAGAGCTTGAAGAAACAGTTTATGTGGAACAACCCCCAGGTTTTATTAACGAAGAATATCCTAATCATGTTTATATTTTAGATAAGGCAGTTTATGGTCTGAAACAAGCACCAAGAGCATGGTATGCAACACTTACATCATTTTTGAAACAATCTAAATTTAAACAAGGATCAGTTGATCCCACATTATTTCGAAAGAAAGTGGGGAATCATCTAATGCTTGTTCAAATTTATGTTGATGATATTATTTTTGGCTCGACTGACCCTGCTTTGTCTAGAGAATTCGAAGAATTGATGAAAAGCAAATTTGAAATGAGCATGATGGGAAAAATCAATAATTTCCTTGGATTGAATATTCGTCAAAACAGAGAAGGGATTTTCATTAATCAGGAAAAATATACGAAAAATCTGTTAGAAAAGTTTGGATTGACGAATAGCACAAAGCTTCGTGTACCAATGGCAACAGGCATAAAGCTAACACCATCGTTGGACAAACCTGCTGTTGATATGACGTTGTATAGGAGCATGATTGGTTCATTACTTTATCTAACAGCAAGTAGACCTGATATCATGTTTTCTGTGTGTAATTGTGCTAGGTATCAGTCTAATCCACGCGAACCACATCTTACTGCAGTGAAGAATATTTTTCGTTACCTTAAAGGCACAATTTCGTTAGGATTGTGGTATCCTTCGAAAACTGGATTCTTCGTTCAAGCATACTCAGATGCAGACTTGGGTGGTTGTAATCTTGATCGAAAAAGCACAAGTGGAAGATGTCAATTTCTTGATGGCAAATTAGTCAGTTGGCAGTCGAAAAAGCAAACTTGTGTGTCAATTTCCACAGCTGAAGCAGAATATGTGGTTGCTGCTGCTTGCACTTCGCAAATAATATGGATCCAAAGTCAATTGCGTGATTATGCAATTAATATGAAAAAGATTCCATTATATTGTGATTCTCAAAGTGCAATAAGAATTTGTCATAATCCTGTGCAGCATTCAAAGACTAAACACATAGCTCTTCGTTATCATTTCATTAAAGATCACGTGGAGGATGGAAACATTGAAGTACATTTCGTGAAAACAACTGATCAGTTAGCTGATATATTCACGAAAGCTTTGGATGAAAAATCTCTAATGCGAATAATAGAAGGTCTTGGAATGATCGATGGCAATTCTGTTCCATGCGAAAAAGAAGAATGATAGGCGAAAAAGAATGAATCAGAGGCGCTGAATAAAAGATAACACAAAGTCATTCAGCATTCAGAGGTTACTGTTCATGGTCAACGCTTCGAACGCTTCGAATTCGCATGATTGTCACTTATTCTCAGCGTTGAGTTAATGGTTACTGTTCATAGTCAACGCTTCGAACGCTTCGAATTCGTACATTTGTCTCTCTTCAAGGAATACCAAATATTCGTCTGTTTAAAACAAATTCAAAAAGAGTTTCTTTTGTTTTGTCTTTAAATTTTCGAAAAATCAAAATTTCAAAAAGATTTTCTTTTGTTTTGTCTTTAAATTTTCGAAAAATCAAAATTTCAAAAAGATTTTCTTTTGTTTTGTCTTTAAATTTTCGAAAAATCAAAAATTCAAAAAGATTTTCTTTTGTTTTGTCCTTAAATTTTCGAAAAATCAAAAATCCAAAAAGATTTTTGTTTGTTCGGTCTTTATTTAAAAAAAAAAAAATTCAAAACAACAAAAATATTTTTATTTTTAGACTTTTGTTGCAGATTATGATGATGATTCAGAGGGAACAATGCAGGCAGTTTTAGGGTCAGGTAAAATTTTTCGTATAAATTAATATGTTTTTCATTATTCGAATTAGTTAGGTTGTCCCTAGAAGCATACTGCTACATGTCGTCCAAAGCCTCCATGACTCAATGTGTGTGTACGAAAGCCTTAATGAAATGTTTCGTACGAAAATTTCTTCCCAATCAGGCTTATATTCACATTAGTCTCTGAGCTACCTTACTCTTCTCACAATGAGTTAAGAGTTTTCTGTTTGGTCCAAAACATAACAGAGGTTTAATGAAATGGGATATCAGCCCCCATTGTCAAAGATAAGTGACTTTAAGAAGTCTGGTCTTCCAAAAGTATGGAATTTTTTGTTTGGGATATTTTTGCGTTGTTTAACCGGAAGAACAGTTGGATTAGATAAAGGAAGGATGGAGGTTTATGCCATGGTGGCTGGTTTATACTATGATCTTCCAGCAGACTACTCTACACAACTATGGAAGGAATTCTAAAAAGGAGTAGAACATACGAATGTTGTTCATGGCATTTCGTGTGCTAGGTACTAGAGTCTAATTCTGCAACATTTTTACAACAAGGAAGGCATCTTGGTTTCAAATGAAGAAGAGAAGGTTACTTTTCAATCTTATCACTTTCCGAAGGAAGTTGTTGACAATGATGATGAATTTCCAAACATTGCTCGGATTCCAGACGCGATGCTTAAAAGGGTGGATCCTACGAATCCTGTTTTGATTGCATATCTGAAAACATTCGATTCTTCTATTCCTATGGGAATTTTGTTGCCACGCGAAGAAAAGAAGACCAAAAAGTCGAAGAAAGCTGATCCTGCTTCACCTGAAAAGAAAACGAAGGGTTCAACATCCTCTAAATCTTCAAAGAAGAAGACAGAAAATGTTGCAGTGACAGTTGAAGCAACACAAGTGATTGAGCCAATAGTGGAAGAGACTCAAGAGAACGTGATTATTCCTTCGAAAACAGGGATGTTTCGAAGAATCAAGATGAAATCCACTCACAAACGAAAGTCACCATCACAGAAGTTGATTCGCAAGCCTCAAATTACTCACCAAGGAGTTTTAATTTGTGAGGTACCTGTTCCTGTTTCTCCCGGATCCAAGAAAAGAGCAGCAGAAGATATGGCAAAACACTTGTCACAACGGAAAAAGCAGAAGACGAAGAAGACTCGAAAGATTGTTTTATCTACTGAGTCTACAGAAGAGGATGAACGAATACCAGAAACTCCAGAGTTCACTTCTATCATTACAAGTTCCATTCCTGAGAAGACTTTTATCATACCACCCGAAGTTTCGATTGCCAAGTCAATTTTTGAGGAGGTTCGAACTTCAGGCATCCCTGCACACGTATCTGATACGGATGCAAATGTCAACATGGGTGAAGGTGGTTCGAAAGATGCAGATCAAGGTCCAATTATCTCTACTCCTTTCGAATCATTGGTTTCTGTTACACCAACATATACTATTCCTCTCACATCAACCACTGTTTCACCAACCTTTGAACATATCATCAATCAACCAATTACTTCCATTTTTTCCTCTCAATCCACTGATACACCCAAACCATCTTCACCCACTGAAACTGATAATGAAGGGTTTGGTGGAACATTCGAAGACTTAGAATTTCATGATGAAGAAGAAGAATTTCCTGATCATATGTTAATGACAATGAAGCAATACAAAATTCTTAATCAAAAGTTGAACTCCATCATTCAATCTCAAGCTGATCTTGGCGGAGGTTCATCTATTTCAAGTTTGGAGGTTGATTCTATGCTCAAGATGTTTGAATCAAGAGTAATCAACAAAGTTTCTGGAATGATAAAAGCCTCAGAGTCTGTTATTTTAGAAAAGGTTGATTATACAGATCAGAATTCTGAGCTTCGTGTTAAAACTCTCAGATCTGATTTTATGGGAGAAGTTAAGGATCTGCGAAGCATAACAAAAGAACGACATGTTCTTTTTGTTCAGGAAGTCAAGAAAGTGAGGGAGGATGTTAACTCCCAAATTCACGAACTTCGTGAAGACATGAAAAAGGAAATTCTATCTGTTCAACATGATTATGCGTCCTTGAATCAGAAGGTCGATATCATTTGTGATGCTATCACTCGATTTGTCAAGCTATACGAAGGTTTGAGTCCTCAAATAACTCAAATCTCCAAGTCTGAAAGTGAAAATTTTGAAGGTGTGATCAAGTTGTTAAAGGAGTTGAAGGAGATCTCAACGAAACCAGTTTCGTCACCGTTGATTACTCCAGAATTGTTATCCCAGAAGTTTGTGCAGTTCGAAGCCATACTTAACAAGCAACTTGCTCCACTATTTCG
Source organism: Lactuca virosa (assembly GCF_052849685.1). Lineage (NCBI taxonomy): Eukaryota > Viridiplantae > Streptophyta > Magnoliopsida > Asterales > Asteraceae > Lactuca > Lactuca virosa. The sequence continues at coordinate 247,110,256 of NC_136426.1, forward strand.
CATATCTAGTCTTCTTCCCACAACTACTGCCCCTCCTGTTTTCACAGGGGTGCAAGGGGGAGAAAGGAAGTCAACAGAAGAAGAAGCGAAAGTGGTGGGCAAGGTATTTCCATCTAGCATCCCTTCAACAAAACCAGTAATTGTGTCTGCTCAACCAGTGACCTCAACAATCGTAACAACATTACCAATTACAAGAACAATTTCGAAAGGAATTGTAATTGGTAAACCTTTGGAATCTGGTGGAAGTGGTTCGAAGCTAAAAGACGTAACTGAAAAATCTGCTTCGAAAGACAAAGGAAAATCAATTCTGGTTGAAAAATCTAAAGAAGAAAAGAAGGCTGAAGCTGAAGCTGAACTCGAGAAAATGAGGCTTATTCAAAGCATCATGACTCAGAGGGCTAGTGATCCGAAGGACATGAATAAAGGTGATCCAGCAAAACATTACAACTATGAAACAATCGAAGCCTTGGTTGCCTTTAATCACATGTACTCATTTGATAAGAAGCCAAAACAGAGTTATGTGGTTACAAACACTGATGCATGCCAGTTGGATTTCCCTATAAATGAGATGATGTTCATCATGCCTCAGTTCAAAGCTGAAGGGAATTTCAAAGAAAAAGATGAAGGGACTCATATGAAAATTCGTTTTCATGCAGTACTTGACAAAGCCCTTGAGGATGTATGGTCACTGATCAAGATCAAGAAGGTGATAATCATGAAAAAGGATGTGGTCTTTGAAAACACTGTTCAAAATGTTAAATATGTTGTGGCCAGGGCAAATGGAAAAACATGCGAATTCACTATTGCAGATTTTCCTCTGATGAACTTGTATGACCTTATACAAGTGGCATTGCTTCTGAAAGACAAATCCTTTTCTTTTCTACAAAACACAGATCCAGAGGAATTCAAACTTGGAGTTGCTCACATCAAAATCTTCATTGAGAATTATTATGAGTGCCTAGCACTGACTGATGTGGAGTTGGCTACTGCAAAGGGAATGGAAGTAAAAGTTCCAATGGCTCCTTCGTTGACTCAGTCTGAGTTAAAGAAATATGCTGATGGAGAAATATGTTTAAAGCCATTTGGAATAGTTTTTGCTGGAAAGGATAAAGCTGGAAAAGCGAAGCGGTTTTTGTTCCAAGCTAGCGAAGTGGAGAGATATTCTACATCTCAATATACGAACTTGATTGTTCGTATGAACCACTGCAAAAAGAATAATGAAGGAGACAAGAAGGAATTGAAGAAAATTATTTCTTGGTATACTGAGGTTCGAAGAGTTTTGCTGTACTCCATTACTCTACTTACAAACTGAAGACTTCGACTTTGATTACAAAGGGGGAGATTGTTAGGGTCGAAATGTTGTAATAGTCGAAGTTTGTATTTAGGGTCTTCGAACATTTTTATAATGTATTTTACTAGGGCATAATATTCGAAGTTTCATGTTTAGTCCTTAGTATATTTTTTGTACGCTTTTCTCTTCTATAAATAGGAGTGGTTACTAGTGTCTTAGAAAAGAAGTCTTTACAGAATATTCATTGTACTCTGTAAAATTTGCAAAAGCGTAATAGAGCCAAACAGATCATGTTTACATCGATGTTCAAATCTTTCAATTCTACTTTGAATTTACTCTCTAATTCGTTCAATACTTGATTCATTGTCTCATCATAAATATTAAGTTACCCTTTGCCTACCTTGTTAATCCAGCTAGTGTGCTGGTTAACCACACGCGCTCCACTAACCGACTTAAGCAAAGTGCAAAGTGTAATTTCATGGATTAGCACCTTATTCACATTTTCCTAAGTAACTAAGATTGGGTATTAATAAGAGTTTAGTTACTTAGTATTTATCATTAATACTTTTAATGAAGGGAGAATTATAGTCCTTGTCCTACCCGTTCGGCTAACGACCCTCCACCAGTCAAGGAAGCGGTGGGTGAGAGTGGACACCCATTAAACTGCCATTTTATAGGCAGTAACCTTATACCCCCCTTATAGACCAACTTCGTGACTGAGGCCTACTAACGGTAAGACTGACTTGCTCTTATACATACATACATATATATATATATATATATATATATATATATATATATATATATATATATTATTAACTTATAATATTATAAAGTATAATGGTTGAATTTTAACTTTTAAAATTCTAAGGGCTTAACTTGGAATTAAAGTATTTATAAGGGAAAACTTTTCAAATTCCAAAACTTGAGGGCATGTTCTGAAACTATTCAAAACTATTCATTCCATAACTTATGTGTTTAAAGTAGTTTTAATACAAAAAACTCTTCAAGTTCCATAACTTGAGGACAAGTTATGGAAGACTTTAAACTATTAAAGGAATGTAACTTTTCCTTTATTCATAACTTATGAAATATTTATGAGTTTTATGATTCTTAAATGTGACTTTTCATGTGACTTGAGGACAATTTACAAAAACACATTTTAGAATCAACTCTTAGATTAAAATGGATTGAAGACACATTTTCACATAAATTTTCTATTAATCTAAGCAACTCATAAGAACAAGATAATACAAATCAAACTTTTTCATGTAATTAGCCTAATCCTTAAACTAATACAAAACATGAATCTATTGATAATTATCTTTGAAATTGGATTAGCATGAACATTACCACATCAAAAACAGGTTTATAAGTTGAAAAACAGCTTAGGGTAATGTTCCTAGTCCAATTCCAGCCAAAACAGTCAAAGATATGCTGTCTCGGGGTCCAACTCGTCGAGTGCATGAACCAACTCGGCGAGTTGGATGAGTTTTGCCTTGGACTCGTCGAGTCCCTTTATGGACTCGGCGAGTCTGCTGTTCAGACAGCAAAAAACTTTGATTTTTCAGCAATTTTAGCAAGTATAACAAGAAAAAAAGCCTTGGCTCTGATACCACTATTGGGTTATGAGCATTCTAACACTCCTAAGTGTACATGCAACCCTAAATACCTTGGATCTATGTTTTCTCTATTATACATGCAAATATGATTATTCCAAGGTATTACCCTATCTAGCATACAATCTTTGATACTTGGGTAATAAAACAAGTTAGAAGACATACCTTTTTATGTAGCTTGATTCCTTGATTCTTAAGAGCCGAGTGCCCCAAGTGTGACACCTCAAATGGTTCACACAACATCAAATGCATTTGGTATAACTTAGAGAGAAATGAACACTTCTTGAAATCGGCTAGCCCTCACCATTTCTTCATAGTCTCACATGGTTGCCTCATGGGTCCTCTCATGGTGACCGATTTTGACAAGAATAAGATGCTTATATAGTTTGTCACAATTAGGGTTACACCATGTAAACCCTAATTGTCATGGCCTTTCATTTCCATGATCCATGGGTACAAAAACACCATGGTGCATCCTATGGGTTTTAGCCCAACTTGATAATCCATGGAGCATTAGCCCACTATACAAGTATGGATGATTTACACAATCAACCCATATATTTAATTAGTCTCCTTTTTTATCACTTAATTAATTCCAAATTAATTCTTGATCAATACTAATTAAATAATCTTATTAATATATTAGAACTTATAATATATTAGTAAACCTTAAGTGTTATTTCTCTCATTTTAGTCTATCCAAATGCATGATGCCATGCAACCCAAATGGACCATGCCGATTCGGGTCAAGTACATAGCAAATATAGTTATGGAATTAGACACTAATCCAACAGCACACACGTCCCTTTAGTTATTTTCTCTACAAAAAGGATAGGATTGTTGAGGACAATGGAAGGGTCAAGTTTTCGATCCCCGATGATGATGAGGTTATGGTGCTGGAGCATCTGGGAAGAAGAGTGAGGCCTAGACCCGCGGAAGTTCGTGAGGAACGACCGGTCATTCCCGTTGAGCATGAATTACCCATGGACCAAAACAACCTGACTATGAGGCAATTTCAAAACAATTTGGCCCGTGGTGTGAATCATACGAATATGACTTTGGAGTTCATAATGAACCAAATGAATATTCACCGGCCCGACACTCATCCTCCTTAACCATACATTCCGAGTTAGGAAGATCTTTGGAAGGAAAGACAAGGAGGAGCCGACGGAAGTGGAGCCGGGGGAGGAGACGAGGACTAGCTATCCTTTTTATTTATTTGTGTTTTGAGTGCTTTAAGACAATTTTATTTTTGTTTTATTTTGTTTTGTTTGGTTAAAAAATTTAATTTGGTTGTTTTTAAAACTTGTAGTAATTAGGGATAATTTAGGAACTTTAAATTAATGTTTGTTTTCCTTTAATTATGTAGTTTTTGTTTTTGATCTTTGCAGAAGTTAGGTTGAGAATAGAATGAGTATTTAAAGCGTGAGAGGAAGAAGCGAGGGTTCGAGTCATTAACAAGAGATTAGAAGACTTTAAGCGACATTTTTGAGTCTGGTGATTATGATTCATAAAGGGAGTCATGTTACAAAAGAAATAAGGAGGTGTATTGAATTAATACCATCTTTGACCAAGAAATCCGCACCGAAGTATAAAAGATTAAAAATCATGATCTGAACCATAAACATACCGTGGTCAAAACCAAACACGGCGTGTTCCAGAAGAAAAACGCGATTTCTGTCCAGTTAAAATTCAACACGACGTGTTTCCCACTACAACTCGGCGTGTTTCTATCTCAGTAAATTTTCTCGAGTAATTTATTTGATCCTATCCAAGGCGGGCATTATTCACATTTACGAAGTCCATTTCTAGGCATTTCCAAGAAGCTGTTTCCACTTGTGTTCCGAGCTGTCAACCACACGAGACGTATGATACCCAAGGCATGGATGAATTGTTCCCATGCCAAATTCAGCTGAAGAAGGAGCTAAAAAGAAGAATTATCAACCTCCCTACTACTATCCCAGGTGAGTCCGTTCCTTTTCTCTTCTTTTTACTTGTTATTTTATTTTGCCTAACATGCAATGGGGACATTGCATATAACAAGTGTGGGGTAGGGGGTTGGTTACATTAGTTACATTAGAATCCTAGGTATAATTTTGAAAGTTTTGAACAAAAAAAATTGCTAGGTTAATTCAGAAAATTATGGTAAAAGCAAATAGGATTCCATGCTAGTATTGTGTTTGATGATTCTTTGAGGACCTACATGTTTAGTTGAGCCAATATACATTATAATGCATTTGTGGCCTCCTTTATTCTAGTGAAATCATAGAACAAAAACATAACCCTGCTTAGTTTGAGGGACACAACATGTTTAGCATCGTGTAGTTAAAATGTATCCAGGGAAGCTTAAGTAGTCATTTCACACTAAGACTAATGCCTTTAATTAAAAAAGGTTGAAGTTAAAACCCCTTGCATAAGTATATATTTTTCTAGGTTTTTAGATTTGAGTGAAAAAAGTGCATAGTAAAAAAAAGAGTGCTGAAATGTTTGAATGAATCTACAAGTATGAATATATGACAAAGAGCTACAAAGTATTAAAGATTCAAAGAAAAAGTTGTATTTTTATTTTATTTGTGATTTTCTTTTCTAGGTTATTTTTCCATATGTGTGCTTGGGGATTTAACCAAATATACCTTGAGGTTAAGAAAGTTTTATGCGGATGGATTCGGAGGGATGCTTAAAATGAGCGTTGTTCGGAAAAATTAGGCGAGTGTTTATGAAGATTGTTATTATTTAGGATTAGGGGTCCTTAGGAAAAATTAGACACAAATGCATGCGTTGCGGTCTTGGCATAATGGCTAGATTCAAATGGGATTGTCTTATGTGGTATTAGTGTGCTAAAATTCAGTTTTGCTTGGGGGCAAGCAAAAGTCAAATATAGGGTATTTTGATATGGGCATATTTAGTCATATAATTCATGCATTATCTTAATACTTTATGTTGTTTTTGTCTCAAATATTGAACAAAAGGTACTTAATTAGTTTAAAAAATCATTTTCAGCAACAAAGACATGCTCGGAAGGAAAAGGAAACAGAATTGGCGATTGGAAGCTTGGATCTTGGATTTTGAAGAAAGAAGATGAAACAGAAGAAAAACACAGCGTGTTAACCTCACCAACAAAGTGTGTTGTATTGAAAAATCCCGATAAAATCTTACCTTTCCGTACACACGTTTTTAATGAAGAACACGACGTGTTGAGTCCAAGAACACGATGTGTTGCGCCTATTTTTAGAATCTATTTAAGGATCGTTTCTGTTCAAAACCCTAACAGACTCTTTGAGTTTTTATCGACTTTTGTAGGCCAGAGACATTCTCATGGAGCTTTGGAACTCAGAATTCGACTAGAGGCTATTTGTGAAGAGACCAAAGGCAATCAATCATTACTTTTTCTTAATTCTTTTTGTGAATCATGTTTGCAACATTGAATTTCGTGTTTATGGTTTTATTTGCTGAAGTTATGGGCTAAAACACCATAATTTCGTTTAGAATATATGATCTTATGACCATGTGTTGATTAAGTGGTTTTGGATTAAGTTGATTTGATTATTTATCATGATAAGCTTGTTAAAAGATCCTTATGTGTTCATGACAATTGTTTTCTGTTAATTACTAAGTATATTGAGTTGTATGAACATCTGCTTGATTGCTTGTCTCTTATGAGTTAATTGAACCAAACAATTTAATTAACTACCATTACAAGTCTTGCTTGATTCGAACTGAACACTAGTAAATTATTTAATTTAATCACTTGTTCACTGCTTGAATTGATTTATTTGCTAAAGGATTAGTAATAGTGAACATGAACCTAATCACATTTGAAATCAGTAATTGATGATATATTAATCCATTGCACTTGCGACGAAATCAACCATAGGAATAAGTGAATTGAATCCAACAAAAACAAACTTTGAATTGAAGAATCACATACTCGCTCAACTGATGGACATCCCATTTTATGGGAAGGATCACAAAGACTCCTATAAACATATTGACGAGGTCAAAGACATAGACGACTACATTAACATCCCGAATGTGCCACGCGCGACTGTGCTACTTAGGATGCTACCACTTACGTTCAAGGGTGTCCCGAAAGATTGGTTGAAGGCACTTCCCGTCAGGATCCATAAAAACATGGGCCAAGATGCACAAAGAGTTCATTCAACAGTTCTGCCCTCCTTCGAAGGTCTCTAAATTGAAGAAAGCAATTGCAAATTTCGAACAACAAGGGGGCGAGTCACTTTATGAAGCATGGGAAAGGTACAAAGGGTTGCTGACAAACTGTCCATAGAATGACCTTAATGTTCAACAAGAGGTATCTATCTTCTATGATGGAGTAAATATTACAACCAGACAGCTCCTTGACTCCCAAGGACCACTCATGAAGAAAGCCCCAGTTGTCATCAAAAATTTAATCGAAGAATTCTCTAAACACTCAAGAGAATATCATAACCCATGAAACGACTCAACTCGAGGAACGATGAACTCTGTTTCAGATGATATGGAGGAAATGATGACCAAGTTGGTAAGTATGGATAGTAGGATGACAAATATGGACCAATCCATCCACTCCATCCGTGTGGGGTGTGATAATTGTAGCGGGCCTCACCTCGCCAAAGATTGTGACTTGGATGAGAACGGAAACTGGAAAGCTCAAGTTTGTTATTCAAGCGGGGATAGGTACGATGAAGATTGGAGAAAACCTAAGAAGGAATGGCTACCCTTCGACGAGTACAAGAAGTTGAAGGAGGAAAAATACAAACAAACGATGTGAGGGTTTTATAAAACAGAAGAGCTGGTACAAGAAAAGAAGACAGATTTTGAAGCTATGCTTTCACGATTTGCATCCGCATAAAAAAAGACATGACGAGACTGATGCCGCGATACGAGAGCAACAAACGATGATGAAGGACCAGCAATCATTGATAAAAAATGAGCAAGCCTCGATCCTCAACATCGAGAAGCAACTCGGGTAACTTGCAATGCAATTCAATGAGCGGTCACTGGGAGGACTTTCGAGCAACACCGAGCAACATCTGAGGGGGGCACACATAAATGTTGTCACAACAAGAAGTGGTAAAATAATCACTCCTTTATCCCTAAACCAGAATGAAGATCCAAAAGTGGTGGAGGAAGTAGGAAAAGAAAATCAAGAATCGCAAACTGGCGATTCAACACGACGTGTTCAAGAGAAGAACACGACGTGTTTTCCGCCTGAAGAAAATAAAAACCCTCCAATCAAGCCGTATCAGCCTCCATTTCCATTCTCAAACCGAGCTAGACAAGACAAGAAAAATGAAGACTACAAGAAGTTTCTGGAACATATTAAGGCCCTCCAAATCAACATTCCATATATCGAGGCGGTAACTCAAGTGCCCAAGTATGCCAGGTTCTTGAAAGATATTATCACAAATAGAAAGAAGATGGAGGAAGCATCGAAGGTGGTCCTAAATGAAAATTTTTGAGCCGCTATGTTGAACAAATTACCGAAGAAAGTGGGAGACCCGGAGAGATTAACTTTTCCATGTCAATCAGGGAATTTTGCTACAAGCTACGCATTGGCCGATTCGGGAGATAGTGTGAACCTTATGCCGTATTCATTCTTCAAGAAATTTAACCAACTGGAACCAAGACCAATTCGTATGGAAATCCATCTAACTAACAATTTGGTGATGTTCCCGAGTGGCATATGCAAGGATCTCTTGGTAAAAGTGGATAAATTCGTGTTTCCCGCAAATTTTATAGTGTTAGATATGGAAGAAGACCATCAAGTGCCTATTATTCTTGGATGACCTTTCCTAAGCACCACTTGTGCTTTAGTGGACGTGAGGGAATCAAAACTTACTCTTTGGGTAGGAGATGATGCAGTCACTTTTGGAGTTGCTCGGGTGATAAAACGTTCAAGGTCTAGCGACGACACGGTTTTCTCGGTAGACACATTTGAAGAACTCTTGGAAAAAGAGTTGGCGGAATGGAAAGAAGACAAGGTGGGTGGATTCACGTTCCTTTCAGAAGGTGACTTTGATGCAGAGAAATACTAGAAAGTGATAGAGAGGTTACTTGAAGAAAGCGGATTTGAAGAACTCACGAGAAACTCTGAAGAACAAACACGACATATTGAGGAGCCCAACACGGCGTGTCGGGTGAAATAAACACAATCGGACGGGGAAATTACGTACACCACGGTGTGCTCTGTTGATACACACACCATGTTCAATGTTCAGAAAACAGAATTGGAGCTGGAAACGCTACATGAGTATCTGGTTCATCCGTTCTTCCACTCCATTTTGCTATGGTGTGTGTCATACGGTATGGTGCCTCACCATACCTTCTGCCTTGTAGAAATTATCAAATGCAACATTGCAGAACTCCAACCCATTGTCATTCCTTAGAGTCTTGACCTGTTTTCCAGTCCTTTTCTCAACCATGGTCTTCCACTCTTTGAACTTCGCAAACACCTCATGTTTGGTATTCAGAAAGTACAACAAAACCTTCCTTAATCATCAATGAATGTCACAAAGTATGAGCATCCACCTTGAGACATCAATGATACAGGACCCCACAGATTTGAGTGAACATGTTCTAGGATTTCCTTGCTTGTGTGTTGACCGGTATCAAACTTCACTTTGCGATGCTTTCCCTTGGCACAAGCTTCACAAACTTTTATCTTTACAACAACCTGTCCACTAAGCAGTCCTTTTTTTACTTAGAACTAACATGCCCTTATCAATCATGTGCCCCAACCTACGATGCCACAACTCCATCTTGTCATCACCTTTATTCAAGGATTGGGAGATATCCACCGTTCCCATAACCATACTTCCTTCTAGGATATAAATCCCTCCACGATTCATCTTTCCTTTCATTATAACTAGAGAAACTTTGGTGACTTTGACCCAGTTACCTTCACCAACATACCTCATACAATTCTTAACCAATGTGCCCAAAGAAATTAAATTCTTCCAAAGTTCTAGAACATACCAACAATCTAATTTCCTAACCATATCGTCGTGCTTCTTGATCTGCACCATGCCACTACCCTTGATACTGCTCACCATATCATCACCCATCTTGACTGTGCCATCCCTCTCTTTGAAGGATTCAAACCAGTTACGATTATACGTCATGTGATAGGGTGCCCCAGAATCCAAAACCCAAGGATCGGTAAAACTAGTTGTACTAACAGTAAGTAGATCACCATCGTCCCTTTCATTAGAACTTTCCTAAACCACAAAAACAATGTTATTGCTTCTTGATTCACTTTTGAACTTATTCTACAGTTGTAGACAATTTCTCTTGAAGTGCTCATTCCCCTTGCAGTTATAACATTTAGCTATCTATAACCTTTAGACTTCGATTTAGAACGTGATCTCCCTCTGATTCCCCCTTTCCTCTCTTTTGTCCTTCCTCTCCTTGCAAACAAACCAGAACTAGAAACCTCCTCTCCAAAGGAAACTTTCCTTTTTATTTCCTTGGACATCAGAGAGTTCTTTACATCATTCACAGTAATTGTTGTCCTACCATAGAGCATGCTATCAACGGAATGCTCATATGAGTTCGAGAGAGAACATAAGAGAATGAGCGCCTAATCTTCATCTTCAATCTTCACATCAACCCCTTGTAGATCCAAGATGATGTGATTGAAGTTATCCAAATGATCTTTCACTTAGGTACTTTCAGACATTTTGAGAGTGTACAACCTTTGCTTCTGATACAACCTTTTCGTCAGTGAGTTGTTCTGGTACTTGTCACAAAGTTACTGCTAGAACCCAGAAGCAGTTGCTTGATCCACGACCTCCCTCAATACTTCATCTGTCAAACACGACAGAATGGCACTATGTGCCTTCATCAGAATGTCCACCTTTTTATCACCTGCCATGTCCTTTGGTAGTTTTGTCTCTCCTTCCAGTGCTACTGCACATCCTTGTTGAACCGGAAGAGCCCTCATCTCCACCTTCCACAAAGTGAAGTCAAATGAACCATTGAAATTTTCCAAATCAAACCTGTAAGATGCCATATTCAATCAGTAGAAACACAAATAGCAGCTCTAATACCACTTTTTAGGAAGTAAAGCAGATAATAAGCAAACCTAAAAGCATACAAGACATGGTATTTATGTGGTTCGGTTAAGGTGAAGTATGTCTACGGACAGGAGGGGAGTACTATTTATTCAATAGCTCTCAAATAGAGGTTACAGGTACACGTTTCATAGATATTCACCTAAAAATGTAGAATTCAAGATACAAAACGACTTAGCATGCATCCCTGTTTATACTTGAGGGATCAAACCTAAAACCCTAATAGGACAAACCCATTGGATCATATGCCCATGAAAGGTGTCAACCAATGACAATCTGCCATACAACATCTTCTGGAACATTCATCCTTGCATGAGCATCAACAACATACATGATTGAGCATCATGATCCATAATGGCATATCATGATGCAATAGTGGCATATCAGGATCACCATGGCATATCAACCATCATGGTGGCACATCAAGCAATAATACTTGAGCATCTTCAAGCTCTGAGCTTCCTTGAATAATCTTGAGCAATATAGGGGACTTCATAGCATACAGATCATCAAGGGATACCTTTGCATATCAAGGAACCAAGTGGTATATCCTTGCATCAAGATGACACATAAGACATGAGGATGACATATCTTGATCAAGGGATGACACATCCTCTCCAAGGCTGGCATATCTAGATATCCACTCTATAATGGCGCATCCACCTCATGAATGGAATATCCAGTCACATGGTGGTATATCCTGTCACTTGTTGGCATATCATGTCACTTGGTGGCATATCCTGTCACTTGATGCCATATCATGTCACTTGGTGGCATATCAAGTCACTTGGTGGCATATCAAGTCACTTCGTGGCATATCAAGTCACTTCGTGGCATATCAAGTTCTAAATGTGGTGCACATTGACTTCTAAGTGGCACATTCAAGCATATGATGCTCCATTCTACTTCTATGTGCTGCACACCTCCTTTTAGAAGATCCGTTCCTTTGTCACTTGAACTGTTCCTTTGTCAGGAGATCCATCCCTTTCTCAGATGATGCGTTCCTTTGTTACATGATCCATGAACCCTAAGTGCTCCATTCAGTTTCAAGTGCTTCATTGAACTCAAATGCACCATATGAATGCTCCAAATGCTCAAGTCACATTTAACAGCTACCATGATTTCTATGGTTTAGAATCTGATCGTTCCGATCATAAACCCTTTTCTTTTTCCGTTCTTCTCACTTGCACACCTTAGAGTATTGGGTTAGGGTTTTGGTCCATTAGACCGTAAGGGTAGGTTAGTCATTACAAATTGGTCCATGGGATTTATTCCCAAATTTTCCCTTCATTCCCTCGAATTTCCTATTTTTGAAAAAAAAACAGCCCTTATGGTCAATTAGTTAACATTTTAGGTTTCTAACTTTACCTCTTTTAGTCCCTCACTAGATTCAAACTCGTATACGTTAAATAATTATTTCTAATTATTTTCATTAATACTTATTTATTATTATTATTATTATTATTATTATTATTATTAGTATTATTATTATTATTATTATTATTATTATTATTATTTTGTTAAAATTTTGAATTCCTAAAAAGAAATATGATAAATAATCAAATAATGAAAAAAGGGTATTACAAATCTCCCATACTCTTTAGTATTTCGTCACTAAAATTCAATCCTTGATTATTTGTGATTAGCTCCTACACACTTTAGAGCTCCTTATTACTTCTATCAAAAAACTTCTAAAGTTGAATAATATTCATCACCTTGCTTAACCATTCTTTTCTGAATTATTAGAAAGACTATATCAAGAATTCAGACCATGCTTCAAGTCCTTAAGAAACAATCAAAGAAGAACGTGAAAAAGGATCCTCACCACAATCCTTAACCCATATTATAGGATTTCCATTATTGAAATGGGATTTTCCTTTAAACTAAGATCATAAGGGTCTCCGATTCTTGGAAATTGTACTTTCATTCCATTGTGACTATGTGTTTCTTCCTCTCTTTCTTGTTCGATCAAATTCATCGTTCTTCTCTATTTACTTATTGTATAAATCAAACCTTTCGTATTTCATTTGTTTTCGTCATAATGGAAATGCCATATTGGACTTTACTTGAATTTTCCAATGCACTTACTTTGATTAAGTTTCTCTCTGTGAAGTAACACGATCCTAGTTAAACCTTATATGGTTTTCCTCTTCTACATGAACCTCTTTGACAGTTTAAACCATATCTAACCATACATGCTTATTTTATTCACTCTTTTTAACTGATCACCACTTAGGGTCTCTAAGTATCACCACTATAACTCTAAAGTGGACCTTCTTTTCTTCGAGGTGCATGAAATTGGCTCCGATGCACCCTCTTGCTTTGTCATTTATCCATCACCAATGATTAGTTCTCACACACCATCTCTATGGATAGATTGTTACTCAATAATCGGTCCTGATGCTGTCTTGTATTCCTTAATAGTAAGTTAAGATATTTTTCCTGAGTTGTTGGTTCTCGATGTTGTTCACTATTGCTCACGCTAACATCTATGAATTGAAGGGATAATTGTTCCCCACCTTACCATATATTCCATATCCATGTTAGTGTTTCGTTCTGTCTGGTCGGTAATCTAGACAACAATTATTTCATGATTCTCATTTTGGTTACAATCTCTTATTTTTACACTGTATGTGGCCGTTGTTGGCGTAATTCAGGAAAAAGCCCACAGGGGCATTTTAGAAAAATTGCTTTTATTATTTTTGTTTCCCGGTTTTAGACTATGAGTCAAACTCTATTTCTTTTACTATAAATATGCTATGTATGTAGGTATTTAGAATGAAGTTTTTTCTGCAATAAAGTTTCCTTTTCCACCAAGCAAAAACACAAATCCCGTTTTTTTCTTCCCCTGTTATCACCTATTGCTTGCTGTGCAGTTTTTTTCCTTCTTTCCTTCCTGTTCTGTTTTGTTTTCTGTTCTTAGGAAACAAGGTTGCAACAAGGTATCAGGTAGATACCTTACACTTGGTATCAGAGAACAGAAGAACACATAAGAGATCCGACAAACCGATCTTTCACTGCCCCACCATGGAAGGACCGAAGATGCATTGTCCCATATTGACTAGAACCAACTATGCTGCATGGGCAATTAAGATGAAGGTGTTCATGCAAGAAATGGAGGTTTGGGATGCAATTGAACCGAAGAAACCCGAGAATGCAGTTGGTGTCAAGAAGGATCCCAGAAGAAATCCTTTTATCGATAGCAGCGATTTAGCAAGCCATCCCGGAAGAAATCCTTTTGTCGATAACAGAGAAGCAAACGGCAAAAGAGGTGTGGGAAACACTCAAGACTATGTATATAGGTGCAGATCGAGTTCGAACAGCAAAATTTCAGTCACTAAAGGCTGAATTCGAGATTCTTAGTATGAAAGAATCCGAGACGGTTGATGATTTTTTAGCAAAAATCAGCAACATCGTGAGCAACATCCGGGCGTTAGATGATACCATGGACAAAGTGTACGTGGTCACAAAGATTCTATGAGCCGTTCCCTCCAAATTTGTTCAAATTGTATCAACAATTGAACAATTCGCTGATCTTGATACGATGATAGTTGAAGAAGTCGTTGGAAGACTCAAAGCACACGAAGTGCGTATTCAAGTACATTAAGAAGTAGACGAGAAGAAACTGCTCTTAAACCATGAAGAATGGTCAGAAAGAAACAAGATGCAATCGAACGATCAAGAATCAAAGAACAAGCAATAGGGTAATTCAAGCAACCGTGGGGGACGAGGAAGAGGTCGTCGAAAAGGTAATTGGAACAATTCAGATCGTGGAAAAGGTAATTGGAACAATTCTGTTCGTGGAAGAGGTAACTGGAACAACTCAGGTCGTGGAAGAGGTGGTAATCACCAGAATAGAGGAAGTCATGGGCAAAACCAAACTCAAAACTATGGGAAAAGCAAGATATAATGCTATAATTGCCAAGAATACGAGCATTATGCTTCCGAATGCAAAAACCTACGAAGAGAACGGGTTCAAGAAGCTAATCTAACCCAAGATTTCAATGATGCCGAACCAGCCCTATTACTTGCAGCCGTGTACAATTAACATGTTAAAAATGAAGTCATGCTAAATGAAGAAAATGTAAACCCAACCCTAAGAAAAAAGGAAGAAGTATCAAGCCAATCAAAAGTATGGTGCCTTGATAATGGAGCCAGCAACCACATGACGGGTGAAAGAGGTAAATTTTAAAAACTTGATACCTCAATTAAAGGCTTTTTCAAATTTGGGGATGGGTCTAGAGTTCGAATAGAAGGAAGGGGTTCCATCGTTTTTAAGTAAAGAAAGGAGAACATCGAGAACTCAAGGAAGTATAGTTTATACCAAGACTTTGCAACAATATTATTAGTTTGGGGCAATTGGCTCAAAATGGTGACAGAATCGTTATGCATGCTACTTACCTGTGGGTTCATGATGCAAAGGGAAGATTATTGATGAAAGTCATGCAATCTAAAAATCGCCTCTACAAAATCACGCTTGAAGAAGAAGAAACCATGTGCCTACTTAGCGAAACGATAGAACCAAAATGGTTATGGCATAATCACTTAGGCCATGTAAGTTTTTCATCCCTTAAACATATGTCTGATGCAAATATTATGGAAGGATTACCCAACATAGATAACCCTAACAGCCTGTGTGAAGGATGTTTGGCCGAAAAACAAACACGAAAACCATACCCCACACAAACAACCTTTAGAGCTAAAAGAAGACTCGAACTCATGCATGTGGATCTTTGTGGTCCCATCTCTCCACCCACACCAGCGGGGAATAGGTACTTCATGTTGCTAGTTGATGACTATACAAGAGTTATGTGGGCATATTTGATGAAAAATAAAGATGAAGCGTTGCAAGTTTTTAAAAATTTCAAAGCGAAAGTCGCAGTGGAAACCGGTGAAAATATTTTAACACTTCGTACGGATCGAGGGGGTGAGTTTCTTTCAAATCAATTCAAATCTTTTTGCAAAGAAAATGGCGTAAACAGGCACTGTACAACACCATACTCCCCACAACAGAATGGAGTTGTGGAACGACGCAATCGCACCGTTGTAGAGATGACAAGAAGTAGTCTAAAGAGCATGAAAGTACCTGATGTGTTATGGAGCTAGGCAGTAACTCATGCAATTTGCATTCTTAATTGAGTAACCACTAAAGCTCTCAAAGATGGTACACCATATGAAGCATGGACCGGAAGAAAACAACGAATCGATCATATAAGAGTTTTTGGCTGCAATGCACACATGCGGGTAACCTGAAGGCATTTGAGTAAATTAGAAGCACGTAGCAAAAAGCTAGTACACTTCAGGGTAGAAAAGGGCACGAAAGGTTATAGATTGCTTGATACTGATACGAGATCCATTCGAGTAAGTAGAGATGTGATTTTTGAAGAAAATAAAACATGGGAATAGGGGAAAACAAGAAAATTCAAACAAACATCAAATGAAATCTTCACATTTGATATATTATATCTTGATGAAAACACACGTGGATATAGCGAGCAATATGGTGAAAACTCAAATGAAGACAATACTAATCCGGATAATAATGTACCCGAAAGTCCTCACAATATTCCATAAAGTCCTCATAATATTCCATCAAGTCCCAAATCTTCCCATGAAAGTGCAACTAGCTCGACCTCGTCTACACGCAATGCTCCAACCAAGTTTTGCACCTTGGCTGAAATATATGAAGATTGTAGTGAACTTTTGTTCTTACATGATGACGATGAACCGTCGTCTTACTCTATGGAAAAAGGAATTGATGAATGGGAAGATGCAATGAAGAGTGAGCTAAGAGCAATCGAGAAAAATAAAACATGGAAGCTAGTAGAGTTTCCAAAAGGAAAAAAACCCATTGGTCTCAAGTGGTCTTCAAGATAAAAAGAGATCCAAATGGAAATATCTCTAAGCACAAGGCGAGGTTAGTCGCAAAAGGCTATGTACAAAAACATGGGGTTGATTTCGATGAAGTTTTTGCACCGGTGGCTAGAATGGAAACTGTGCGTATTTTACTTGCTTTGGCAGCCAATAATGGTTGGATTGTACATCACCTTGATGTCAAATCAGCCTTTCTTAATGGAGAATTAGAAGAAGAGGTTTATGTAACTCAGCCAGAGGGTTTTATACACAAAGACAAGCCAAAATTAGTGTACAAATTATCAAAGGCGTTGTATGGATTGCGACAAGCTCCTAGAGCTTGGAACTCACGGCTAGACAAAAGACTTGGGTTTTGTAAGATGTCCACAAGAGTATGCCGTCTACAGAAGAAAGAAAAATAGAAATCTACTTATAATTGGAATTTATGTGGATGACTTAATTGTCACTGGAAATTGTATTGATGATGTAAAGTTGTTCAAACAACAAATGAGCAACGAGTTTGACATGAGTGACCTTGGGTTGTTATCGTATTACCTTGGGATTGAGGTAAGTCAACAAAAGGAGGGAATAACTTTAAAACAAACAACTTATGCAAAATCCATACTTGAAAAATCAGGTATGATTGATTGTAATCCGTGCAAATACCCAATGGAGCAAAGACTGGAGCTAAGTAAAGATGAACAAGGAGAACCTGTTGATCCAACATTTTATAGAAGTATAGTTGGTGGATTGAGATATTTGACACATACATGACCAGACATCGCTTTTTCAGTTGGAATGGTGAGTCGGTTTATAGAAAGACCAACTTCACAACACCTACAAGCTCTGAAACATATTCTAAGATATATAAAAGGAACAACTATGTATGGTCTGGAATATGTAAGAAGTAGTGAAGTATATGGTGTTATAGGCTATTCAGATAGCGATTTAGCTAGAGATGTGATTAACAGGAGAAGTACATCAGGTATGACATTTTATCTCAATGAGAACCTTTTTACATGGAACTCACAGAAGCAACAAAGTGTGGCACTTTCATCCTGTGAAGCAGAATTTATGGCAGCTACAAGTGCCACATGTCAAGGAGTTTGGATAAGAAGATTGCTTGGAGAGTTAACCGGAAGAAGGATCAGCCCTATATTGTTGTATGTTGACAACAAATCAGCTCTGGAACTGATGAAGAACCCGGTGTTCCATGGAAGAAGCAATCATATAGACATAAAATACCACTTCATATGTGACTTGGTTGAGAAAGGAGATGTCATCGTGCAACATGTGGGAACTACTGAACAATGGGCTGATATACTCACAAAATCTATGGCTAAAGTGAAGTTTGAAGAGATGAGAAGTTTATTAGGAGTTAAGAACATCTCGGTTCCTGGATTTGGAGGGAAAATGTTGGTTTAATTCAGGAAAAAGCCCACAGGGGCATTTTAGGAAAATTGCTTTTATTATTTTTGTTTCCCGGTTTTAGACTATGAGTCAAACTCTATTTCTTTTACTATAAATATTCTATGTATATAGGTATTTAGAATGAAGTTTTTTCTGCAATAAAGTTTCCTTTTCCACCAAGCAAAAACACAAATCCCGTTTTTTCCTTCCCCTGTTATCACCTGTTGCTTGCTGTGCAATTTTTTTCCTTCTTTCCTTGCTGTTCTGTTTTGTTTTCTGTTCTTAGGCAACAAGGTTGCAGCAAGGTATCAGGTAGATACCTTACAGCCGTACCACCACTAATATTACCAAGAAGAAGCTTCCTCACACTAACAACTTACCCTGTCAGTTAGAATAGGTGTTGAGTTGTAATTAGATTTGATGAATCATCTGTCACTACCACTGCAACTGCCATTGATGGCTGTCAGAATGTGTTTATACTAATAGCCTTATAACCTTCATAAAGACCCATCCATTAAAGAAATATTGTGATGAAAGTAACTTCTTATTTACAATAAGTATAATAAAGATAAATTTTCCATATAACTGAACACTCATTGATTGTTAGGGATTTCATTTAGATAAATACCTAACTTGTATGTTAAGCTAGCGATTAGTAGTCTTTGGTTATATATTGTCGATCCTTCTCTTTGTGAGATTTATCTCCTGTATTTATGAAACGACTTCTTAACAATAAAAGTTTTATTTTGAAAGTATTCCTCTTTGTTGATTGGTATTGGATTGAATCGTTTGTTTGGGACCCACAATAGGTAACTTCAGGTCCGATTAACATCCATTATATTTGTCTGAATTTCCCTTCTGAAGTTTAGATCAACACACTCTAATATGTACCGAAGCATTAAACATTCTAGCACCATATTCAGGTAGGACACATCATTTTATATTAGGTATCTTCTTTACTCTAGAATGATATGCTTCTACCCATTACCTTTCCTTGATTCACAAAAAATTGTTTTATTTTGTCAAGTCAAAGTGAGTTAACTTCGTCATCTAGTTTCCTGATTCATAAGTTTGCGAAAGTTTCTATTTCTATCTATCAGGCATAACTATAACTGAGAAAATTCCACATGACATATCTCCTCATATTATGTTGGTACTCTTAGGCCATCCTTGACTAGAACTCCTGACTCTCTATCTGATAGTTGCTAACTTCTAGTTTATCATGTGATTTAGCTTAACCTTCATCTAGGCAGAAATTTCAGCGGTATCCATGGACAAAATTACACATATACAAGAAAATTCAACATAATATGTAAGTTAGTGTAACTAACCTGATAAAAATAACATTAAAAACTGTATGAGATGTGGACTAGAAGGTAGCCAGACTTGAATCAACCTACAAAAGGTTTAATTAGTCATAAGTTGCTTGTAATACCCAAACCTTACTTAATACTTATAGGGTATTCACTTTGGTTACAATCTTGGTACAACAGTTTGCTTTACCCCTCTCATCCCCATTCTTTTTATAATGTTATTACTTATTGTTCTATGAAACTTTCTTAGCTTCTTAGGTATATAAAATACACGATCTAACGATTTTTTTGTATTTCTTCTTATTGATTTTACAAGTTGACTATAAAATCAGTGAACAATCTGGACCAATCTACAATGACGGTCACCATCATGCTAGAAGGAGTAGGGATCATCCATTGGCTAAAACATATGTTAAACAAGATTCCCTTTTCTTATCACATTATTTGACCTCATTCAATTAAAAAGTTTCTAAAATTAATTATGTATTTTAAAATATGGTTATTACAATCAACCATCCTAATGAAGTAGACTGTAAAGAATGCAATTTCCACTGAACTTGGGAATACAATAAGGATAAGGCCTTTGGAGGGAATAAACTATAAATTCGAACCAAACTCTAGCCTAAGACCACATACATATTGGATTTCCCTAGATTTAATTATAAAATTTTCAGGATAGCAAATGTGATGAGTGGATAATGGGTTTTTTGGACCAATCTTCATTACTTTCACCTAAACATCTAGACTTTTGCGTGTATATAAATTTCATTCAAATTGACTAACATTGATTTTATATGATTTTTGAAAGATAATGACATATTTCATGAATTTATAACACCATCATGATTAAGTTTATTTTTTTGTCCCACTCATTAAGCGCTTAATGAATAAGTCCATAACCATAAATTCTAGATAGATGTCATTTATAAGCATACATATTAAGAGGTGTATTAAGAGATTGACTTAAAATCAACATAACAACAACATTTTGCATAATGATCACTGGAAGGAATTTTGGGGTTTGCCTTCCAATCCAAACCCATTAAGCACCTCATTCCCCGAAATAGATTCCGAATAATAAGTACCACTCAAACACCATGAAGTGGTGGAGACCTGGTGGTGATTAGCTGGTCATAAGGTGGTTAAAACCTTCACACCAAGAAGAAGGTGCCAAAAAGAATGAGAAAGAAATAAGATGTTTGAAAGAGTGTCCAAGGTCATTAAATATTGGTAATATCTCTAATAATACAAGGTTCCTTTTGGGTTTCCCTCATAACCCAAATTGGGCAGAATAAATATAGGAGAAATTAGTTTATTAATTATTATGTTTTAATAAGTAATGAGAAACAATTTGGAAATTAATTAATCCAAGGGATTGAATATTAATTAATCAATAGTTGTTTAACTAGAATATTGCAGAATTCCATTTTTGAGGATAGGGTAAATGGAATTTAGGGTTATCCCACATGGTATTGGAGTAGCTTGGGGCATAAGCAACTATATCCTATAAATAGGGTGATGTGGATTACACCATACTTGCTCATTCTTTTGGCTTGGAGTTTTGCCTACCTTCTTCCTTTCCTCTTGGATAGATTTCTCAACATCTCTAGGTTTTGAAGAAAGAGTTCATCTACTATTTAAGTAGATCTCTTTGATTCCTCATAAAATTATATAGTATGAGTAGACTCACTCACTCTAATGCTATAAGAGAGGTTTAAGTAGATCTCTTTGATTCCTAATGATGTCGGTTTTTAGTAGCTCTTGCTTACCACTCTCATCACCTATTTACATTTTGAGAGTAAAGTTACCAAAAGGGTTTGATAGGATAATGTTCAAGTTAAAAGTATAAAATAAAATATCATTTTAAATAAAAAAACTTGAATCTTATCTTACCCATGAAAAATGAGTTTTTTTTATAATCTACTTACAGAGCTCATATGACTAACCGACACATCAATCTGAGAGTATAGTGGAGAATGATGTGGAACTCGCAAATCTCAAGCGTAACGTGTTCCGAGGACCACACATGTTTTCATGGTTGATTCACTATCTATTCTATGATCTCCACGACGAACTGTAATAGAATTCGAGATGATCATAATTCGAGATTAATATGCCATTGATAGTCAATGAATCTAAAAGATCTTGGAATTTCATAGTCATTAAAATTGGCAAAGAGTATTGTCTGCATAAATAACTTTTTGGTGTGTTTATGGCGACCCTATACACATCATAGAGCTAATTGTAGATCCTAGCATTGTTAAACAATTTTATTCAGGTTAGTTATTTTTAAGGATTAATCATATCAACTAAGTAAACTCTCTTTTATAGATGACATTTCCCAGCAACAACAAAAACAATGTTCTTCCTCCTCCACCTCAATCACCTCCAAACTATAACTTCTATATTTTGTTAGTTATGAATAAGGAAAAACTCACTGAACCCAATTACCTTGATTGGATCCATACCTTGAGGTTCACCTTGAGGTATGAGAACAAGAACTAAGTTCTCGATGAGAATGTTCTTGAACTTTCAAAAGAGCTTATTGATGAAGAAGTTGTTACCTACAATAAACACTATGATGAGTTCAATAAGGTTGCTTTCATTATGTTAGAAACCATTTCTTCTATGCTCCAAAATAACTGTAAGAACTGGGGTGCTTTTGATATTAATCAATGGCTCAAGGAAATGTTCCAAGAGAAAGCTAGGCAAGAACAATTCGAGATTGTTAAATCCATTATGGTATTTAAACTACAAGAGGGGGCATTTGTATGTTCACATGTTCAAAATATGAAGTCATACATAGAAATATTAGGAAATCTGGATTTCGAGTTGCCAAAGGAGTTGACCATTTACATGGTTTTGGACTCGCTTTCTAGTTAATATCAGTAGTTTATTTTGAAATACAATATAAACAACTTTGACAAAACCTTGATGTAGCTACATGGCATGCTTAAGACTGCCGAAACAAGCATTGAGAGAGTTCTTGGATCCAAACCTACTACTCCTGCCTTGGCCATTGATCATGGTACTCCTAAAAGGAAACAGATTTCTTCTCCTATTGGAAAGGGAAATGCTAAGGTTGGACAGTCTAAACAAGGCCTTAAGAGAAAATTCAAATCGGACTTAGTTCCTACAACTGATCCCAGTGAGGCCATCTATTTCTATTACTAGACTAATTGAAGTTGGAAACATATCTACCCCAAATAACTAGAGGATATGAAGAAAAGGGAAAGTCAACGTGGTTGGCATTTTAGTATGTTTATGATTAAACTCCATAGTACACCAATTCTAATTATTGGGTTCTTGATACAAGATGTGGTACTCAAATTTTCTATGATATGCAGGGACTAAAGGAAAGTAGGAAACTGAAGCATCGGGAGCTTATCCTCATCATGTGAAACAAACAAACTGCAACTGTTACAAGGATCAAGGATTTTGAACTCGTTCTTAGTAGTGGTGTTCCTCTTAGTTTATTAAATTATTTCTTTTCCCTTGATATGGCACGCAACATTATTTCTTTTCATGCATTATATAAGGATGGTCGTATATATTCTTTTGATAATGAAAATGGTGACATTTTAGTTTATAAGAATGGTCATTTTTCTTTCAAATCTAGTCCTAGAAATGGTATTTCTGAGAATGTTATTTGCCTAAGTAAGTTTGATAACCTAATTTTAAAAACTAATTCTTCTAATAGTGTGTTGGATAAATCATGTTTTTGGTATTGTTGTCTTGGCCATAAAAACAAGAAACGCATCACCAACCTCTAATCAGATGTGATATTTGAATCATTTGACTTAAAGTCAGATGATGTATGTGAGTCTTACTTAATTTCCAATATGACAAAGGCACCGTTCACAGGTCATTGTTGAAGAGGCAAGGATCTGTTGGACCTCATCCATATAGATGCATGTGAACCGTTCAGATCCGCCACATGACACGATGACCGATACTATGTGACTTTCACTGGCGATTTTAGTAGATATGGATATATCTACTTAATCATTCATAATTCAAAAAACTTTGAATTGTACAATGAATTTCAATATGAAATAAAGAATAAACTGGGCAATAATATCATGACGCTTTGCTCTGATAGGGATGAAGAGTATCTGCGTCTTGAGTTCTACTACCATATAAAGAATTATGGAATAGTTTCGCATTATTCTCCATCCAGAATGCCACAAAGGTCTTTCAGATACTTTTTTTACAAGCTTTCTGAGAAAAAGGTGTTTGTTTCTCAAAGGATATTCTTACTTGAGAGGGATCTCATATCCAAAGAATCCAGTGGGAGTTAAATTGATCTTGAAGAAATTCTAGAGCCAAAAGAAAAAGAACTTATAGTTGACACTAGCACACAAACTAAGGTAGAATAACTTTTTAAGCAAAAAAACATATCTCCAATTCAATCTCTTTGCAAATCTAATAGATTTCATCTTCCTCCCGAGTTCTATGGTTTCCGTATTACCTTAAAAGGATACATAATGATCAATGATCATACACTGGTTAGTATGGATGATCCATCCAACTATAAGGAAGTGATAGAAGTCTTAGAGGCTGCCAAATGGAAAGAGAGCATGGAGAGCAAGATTCAGTCCATGAATGATAACCAAGTTTGGAATTTGGTTGATCCCACACCAGAAATAAAACTGTTGGGTGAAAATGGATGTTCAAGAAGAAGTCCGATATTGATGGGATTGTCCACACATTAAAGGCTAGGTTGGTTGTGAAAGCTAATACTCAAACTTAAGGGGTTGATTATGAGGAACTATTTTCACTTGTAGCTAAGATCATATCTATTAGGATATTACTTGACACAGTTTCCTTCCTAGTGGGAGTATTGTAGTCTTCCTAGTGTTGTATGTTGATAACATCCTACTTATAGGAAACAATATCCCAACGTTGCAAAGTTTTAAGACTTGGCTTGGGATTTGTTTCTATTTGAAGGATTTAGAAAAGACTACATACATACATGGTATACGAATCTGTAAAGAGAGATCAAAACGTCTAATAGAGCTTAGCCAAAGTACATACTTGGATAAGATCTTGAATAGGTTCAATATACAAGACTCCAAGAAAGGGTTTCTACCTATGCAACATGGCATAACATTGAGTAGATCAATTTCCCAATACTACTGATGAAGTAGACAAAATGAGTTGAGTCCTATATGCTTAAGCTATATGATCGATCCTGTATGCCATGGTATGTACTAGACATGATGTCTCATATGTACTGAGCATGTTGAGTTTTTATTTGGAAATCCTGGCGATTGTCAGTGGACAACAATAAAGAACATTTTGAAATACTCGAGAAGAAAAAAATGATATAATCTTGGTGTATTTAGGCAGAGAAGAACTAATAGTTACAGGTATAGTGATGCATGTTCCCAGAGTGATAGAGATTACTCAGGTTCACTGTCAAGATGGGTATTATTGATTAGTGGACAAGAGGTCACTTAGAAGAGCTCTAACCAATAGATAGTAGCAGACTCTATGTGCAATTCAGAGTATATATATCTGCCAATGAAGCTACAAAAGTGGCTACATGGTTGGAAAATTCATCGATGATCTTTGTGTCATTTGAGCCTCAAGGATTCCATGGAAATCTTCTTTGATAACGGGGGTTCATTCGCATTGGTTAAAGAACCTAAGGATCATGGGAACTCGAGACATATACTTAGAAAGTACTACTGCATAAGGAAGCATATATATATATATATATATATATATATATATATATATATATATATATATATATATATATATATATTGGTTGAACATAATGGTTGAACATAACATGGAGATTGCGACTAACACTCATGTATACTTAATGGAGATTTAAGTATTGGACTAACCCATAAATAGAGATTACTTCATCGATATTGTCACACGTAATTGTAAGATGATAATATCTTCTATTTTTCAAACAAAGATACATGGGGTTTTGCGCTACGATTAATTTATGAATTGGTTTACTCCAATGCTGTCCATAACTATTAGTAATAAAGGGTATGTGACATGATGACTAGACAGAAACTATGTAGTTCAATTTTATTTGTACTTTCTATCTTAATAGGAGAAGCGATATATATATATATATATATATATATATATATATATATATATATATATATATATATATATATATATATATATATATATATATATATATATATATATATATATATGGCCCCCTTGACGATTTGTTGCTGACATCATAAGTACATGGTTGGGTCGTGACTGGAATTAAGATGTTGTAACGCCCTGTTTCGAATAAAGTCCTAATTCGAGGCTGTAGCATGAAGAGCGGCCATCATAAGGATTAGGGCCTTTATAAAGATAAGATTTAGGCCGATTTGGATATGGGTAATGTAGGTATGTGACCTAATAGCTCGGTTTGTACTTTGGGGTCAAGGGTAAAACCGGAATATTGTATTTCAGACCTCTTTTATGAAATTTTGGATTTTACTTCGGTTGGTTTTTAGGTTAAATAAAGTTTATAGAAGTGTGGGGCTTCTCGTTACCTTTCTATGGATATAAGGATCATCGGAATCAGATTTATAACGAAGAAGTTACGGCCTTCGGATGTTTTGTGGTTTTTAGGCTTAGCCGAGTACACGGGGCGTACACCAAGCGTACGCGGGGCGTACTAGTGAAGAAGGAGTACGTTGGGCGTAGCTTGGAGTACGCTGGGCATACACGAATCAGATCAGAACCCTATTTTAGGGTATTGGACCCTATTTAAGCACCTTATCTCATAACCTAACCCTAATATTTTCAGCCTCCACCCCTCTAAACCCTAGAAATCGTCCTCAATCATCCATGATGACATTTTGGAGCTCATGGAGTCCATTTTTGGAGTATTTGGTCCATTTCCAAGAAGGTGGAGTAGATGCAAAGATGGGGGATCAAGGAGAAGCTTATGGATCTAGCTTTTGTCACTCATTTTCGGCTTAATGAAGGTATAAATATTTGAACTTGATCATTCACCTCTTAGATCTATCATATATGGGTTTTGGTTCCTTTTTGGTCCCAAGGATGAAGCTTTATGGTTCAAATCCGATTCTTAGGCTTAGGGTTGGCACCCTTGGTGCTATTTGAGTCCCTAAGGCAGAAAGTTGCCATCTTGGAGGTCTTAATGGGTTCATTCAAGATTTATGGCTATTTTCATGAAAGTAGATTTCTATACTTTGAGTATTGGGTTCATGTGGGCCATATAAGTCACCAAGTCAGTGACTTTATGGATTAAGACGTTAAGTAGAACTCAAATCTGTAATTTGGTCCCTTGGTTTGAAGCATTAAGTGCTTAATAAAAAAAGGACTTAACAGAGGAGTACGATGGGCGTACAAGCTGGTACGCGCATCGTACAAGTCACGAACCTAGTACGCGCTGCGTACAGATGAGTACGCCCTACGTACTCAGTCATGATAGGTTTCGCTTATTGGCCTTCGGTGTAAGCCAACTGTTGGGCTTGTTTATTTTGGGCCGTTGGGCCATCTGGTTGTGGGCTATTAGTGATGTGGGAAAAGGCCCCGGAAGGATTTGGGCCTCATGGCAAGGCCCATGTAGAGGTTGGGCCCAATTTGGAAAATTGGTCCATAGATGGATTTATGGACATTATAGTGTTGGGCTTTTGTTCGAGTTGGGCCATAGTTTTGGGATCATACTGGGCAAGGGGTACAATGGTCATTTTACCCCAATGCATGGATTAAGGGTATATTGATCAGTATTGATAGCTCAGCAAGTGGACAGGGCAGCAGCTAAGGATTTCTTTCGGGAAGCTTCTGCATTCGAGGTGAGGTACCTCACTATACTAAGGGTAGTATGTTGATTATGAGTTAGTGTTGCATGCTAGTTGCTATGCCAGTTAGGTAGATCTATAGGACTACCTGTATTATTATGTGATTATTTGTATGCGCATTAGTTGAGATATATGTCGACATATTATATGGGGTGGGTTGAGGTGATACTGCTCCGTGCAGTAACCAACAAACCCGGGAGCATTCCATATACGAGATGAGGTCCAGGTGGGGCATGCCAGACTCATACTATGGGCTCGGGAGCATTCCAGATACGAGCTGAGGGAGACTCGTACTGTGGGCTTGGTGGCAATCCAGATGTGAGCTGTGGTCCCGGAAGGCAATCCAGACTCACACTGTGGGCCCAGGGGTAATCCAGACGGTAAAGCTGTGGACCTAGTGCATGTTGTTATTTGTATATCTGTTATGCGGAGTGTATCGGTATTTGGGGGTAACTCAGTAAGCATTCAGACTTACAGTTTCAATTTATTGTTTCAGGTTCAGCGGATGGCCGCGGGAAGGCGAAGGCGTGACCATACACTTCCTCGATTGATGATTATGATTTCTGGGAACTCTGATGTTTAAACTATTTTGAAAACAAATTGTAATGACTGAATGGTTTTAAATGATTTAAAAAGTTTTAAATTTGCTCGAATTTTATGGATGTTACAAGTTGGTATCAGAGCCTTGGTTTGAGTGAATTTGAGGAACACTCGTGTGAATCCAGTCTCAAACTAAGGAAAAAGTTTTCAAATGATTTTAAATGGTTTTCAAAATAAGAAAAGGAGGATGCAAAGTGTACGATCAGCCGGAGCCAGTAAGTAGACCCCAAAATACCATGCAGTTATTTGATTATGTGATATGTTAGAACAACATACTAGTACTAAGAAAGGGATCCTCAGGAGTCGTATGATAGAATTTCCTGATCTTTGATGCCTTATCTTAGGTAGAGTACCTTAGTGATTGTTTATGACTCTTTCGCATGTGGACTAACTATTAGGTGAATACTCTAAGTCACATGCTACATGGATTAAATGGTCTTAGGGTAAGGGATTTGGTCCTGCTGCGCAGTTCTTGTCTAAGTCCAACCGTTGAAGGATTAAATCTTTTAGCCTAAGATTGTTTAAGCCGTGCGTCATGTGATTGTATTCATGCAATAGTTAACTGGCACCAATGGAGGGTCGTTTGGCAGTTCATGGATGGATGGGTAGTGAGAGGCCGGGAGGCTAGTTATGTGATATTTAGCATTCCTCTAGGAGTGAGGATTAAGCGCTCGCTATGATTATGTATATTGTTTGGGCGTTGTGATGATACTTGAGACAAATATGGGTAGTGTGGAAGGTAGTATGGGCCCGTACTACTGAAAGCGCAGGACCCATACACGTAGCAAGGAAGTCACAACCCCTAGGGTTTAGTTGGAAGTTGGTTCCCTGTTTTGGATTATCCGAGACGTCTTGAGACCGGATCTAGGCTAGGATCGGGAGCTGGCAGCCAGGATAGGCCAACATTTTCAGAGGATCGTGTTAGTGAGATCATCCGGGAGGAGGTGATCAAGATTGAACATGGATAGTTGCCGGAGATGTTCGGGTCTATTGGGACCTCCATGGTTGAGTATTTTTACGAGCGTTATGCAACCGCAGTAGCTGTAACGACGGCAGGGGGAGGGGTTGGTCGAGCTTTCCAGTATCAGGACTTGTTTCTGGGACATATTTTTGATGAGTAGAGGACTGTAGTTACTTGAGATCAGCGAGATGTTCTGTGCTTGTTGCATTCTGCGGGTTAAGTGAGAGAGGCTGGCACATGAGTTTCTAGATTTGAGGCTCGGGGGCTGCTCGAGGCCGGAATGTGAGTCGCGGGGACTCCGGAAAGGAGTAATGATTATGTTCAGCTGAGGTTTTGCAGTTGAAAGTGGAATGGTTAATTGATGGATTGGACTGTCGTTTCATAGGGCAAGGATCTTTCCCTTCCAGTTTTTTCGAGCTCGAAGGAGTGAGCAGGCTTGTGACCCCAGGATCAGGTTGTCTTCTAGCTCGGGGTTAGTTTGTTGAAGGGATTGGCGATATTATTTCAGCTTCGTTGAGCGCAGGTGGGTCGATGTGGCATAAGTATTTTGTGATGTCCGGTTTGCCTTGGATCTCTTGTATCGGACGGTAAGGGTTGATTGTGCGATCTATTGCACTTTTGGGATTGTAGACTATGTCTTGGAAAGTAGTTGTAGCCGGTTTAGGGCAAAGGTCGTTCCAGTTACTGTAGTTCAGTTGTGGACGTGTGAGCGGGTGAGTGAGTCAGGGTGCGAACCCTGAATGGAATGATTTCTAGAGCCTGAGAGCGGGAGACTTGTTGGGAGCACTTTGGGAAGAAGGGTATTTAGGTGGGAGGTCTGCGGACAGGGTTCCACAGGATGGTTATTCAATATTGTTAGGAATCAGTGGTTTTTGTAACAGTTATTGATTGGCAGATGAAGGAGCCAAAGGAAGTAGCTCGGCGCTGAGGTAATAGATGGAGTAACTGTCTTTTGGTCATCAAGATTTGAGCGTGCGATCATTCAAGAATTTCGGACAGTCGGTTTTACTGGGATTCAGGAAGTGTTCATCTAGTTCTTAGAAGTATGTGATCATTTGGGGTTGGCTAGTAATGGAGCGCCAGTTAGAAGAGTTAGTTGTTATCAGATCGATCGTCGAAAAGGGAGAAAGGTTGGGAATTCTCCAATTTTCGTGTATTGTGAAGACTTAGTCGAATCTAAGTGGGGGATAATCGTCCCAGGATACAGAAGCAGGAGCGGTATTAGAAAGCGGATAAGTCTCACATCGTGGTCAGGAAGGAAGACAACCCAAGTGGCTGTTTGGTTTGAGGGTTGTGTGAGTTTGGAGTTCGGTAAAACTCTCCAGCATGTGTATCACGTATTCTAGGTTGTTGATAACAGAACTTGGGGAACCAGGTTGGAGTTCTAGTCATGAATTGAGTTCAGTTCGAGTATTCGGTCGAGGGTGTGCTCGACTCTGAGGGTTTTTGGATTGATAGATTGAGGGGTTTGTTTGCTGCCAGGGCTCGGCAGTACTTTCAGCACGGGGTGCGGGTTATTTAGTGTATGTGGTAGATACGCGGGTCAGGGAATAGACCCCAGATTTCCGAGAGGGTGGACGATCGACATGAGGCCTAGGGTTAGGCCGGGGTTAGAGTTCACAAAATGGATCAGGAGTTCGGAACCCCAAGTGGGTGAACAGTCGACATGGGAATGATCACCAGAATGGGGTGGTCCTAGGAGATGCTCAATAGTTTAGAGCGGTCCGGATAGACTGAAGGCCTGGTGAGGCGGTCCAGTCATGCTGAAGACTCCGTATGTGTTGGTAGATCTATGTGCGGGTATTAGGTATGCTGCTATGCTATAGCAATCAGTAAGCCTATCCCCAAGTTTTGAACATGGTGATGGAGTATGCTGAAGACTTTGTATGGGTTCTGTTAGTTATATGATCAGGTTCTGAGTATATATGTGTTATGGGGTAGCAACTTGTTCTACAAGTGGATAGTGTAGGGTGAGGTTTCAGCACTGTGACACTTGTTGGTGTGGTGAAGGACATTGATTAGGCCTTCTTTGGCAATGAGGGAGGTGAGTACCTCCAGGATGGAGTGCTGGACAATTGAAGCGACGACGTCAGTGTCGATAGGTTATCAGGAGCATTCCAGTCATGAGTTTAGGGTCGGAGAGGGCATACCAGACTCATGCTGTGGGCTCAGAGGCAATCCATACCTATGTTGAGGACCTTGTAGGGGTATTCCAGTCATATGCTGTGGGCCTAGTGATCTTAGTAGTTCACTTCTTCTGTTGGATCGCTTTCAGAATGGACACATTGTTAAGGTTCAGATGAGTGTTACTCGGTTGTGACGAATCAGAGGATTTTGGATGAGATGCAAGGATAGGTCCTTGGATTTCATGTTATGGGTTAGACCCGAGTTATGTATATAGTGGTATTCCAACCTAGGGTATTCCATCGTGAGGATGACTGGACCCATTGTAGGCATGCCTGGTATTCCAGCCCGAGGCCGATTGGGCCAGGTATGAGTGTTCGTGCTTGTGAGATGATTGTTATCTATATGATGGTTCGGGAGTTAAAGGAAGCATTGTCTTGTCGGCACTTAAGGGTTCACCTCTCAGTTTGTCTGCCATTGTTCATCGTATCCTTGGAAATATTGTCATCAGAATTAGCTTCCTCCAGAAGGATTATCGAGTCTCTTTTATCCAGTAAGGAGTTCTTGGTAGTAGAGTATGATCTGTGGTTCTGTACTCTGGTAGGGACCTCAGGTTATCAGTAGTAGAGTAGCCAGTTAGGAGTTAAGTGCAGTGAATTTTGCAATGATCCAGTGGGGGCGGTCTGTCAGGGAGCCAGATCCTCTCGAGACTTCAGATTTCAGATTGAGTAGTGTGATAATATTGCAAGGGATTCGTTTATCTTCAGTTTTAGAACCCTAAGAGGGTTGGTTATGGTTGCCTTGGAAAGGCTAGGGTTATGCTTGGGATTATGTGTTTATTTTCTTCGGATTGGAATTTTCGTGGAGTTAGCCTCCCTAGAAGATCGTCATACGTTATGGTTGTGAATGTGCCCCTCGAGATTTCGGGTTGCCAGGATTGGTGAGAAACGATTTCGAGGACAAAATCAAATTTAAGTGGGGCAGAGTTGTAACGCCCTGTTTCGAATAAAGACCTAATTCGAGGCTGTGGCATGAAGAGCGGTCATCATAAGGATTAGGGCCTTTATAAAGATAAGATTTAGGCCCATTTGGATGTGGGTAATGTAGGTATGTGACCCAATAGATCGGTTTGCACTTTGGGGTCAAGGGTAAAACGGGAATATTGTATTTCAGACCTCTTTTATGAATTTTGGATTTTAGTTCGGTTGGATTTTAGGTTAAATAAAGTTTATAGAAGTGTGGGGCTTCTCGTTACATTTCCATGGATACAAGGATCGTCGGAATCAGATTTATAACGAAGAAGTTATGGCCTTTGGAAGTTCCGTGGTTTTCAAGCTTAGCCGAGTACATGGGGCGTACACCAAGCGTACGTGGGGTGTACTAGTGAAGAAGGAGTACGCTGGGCGTACTGACCAGGATGGTCGCGAATGTTCTTCGGAGTATGTTGGGCGTATGCCAATCAGATCAGAACCCTATTTTAGGGTCTTGGACCATATTTAAACACCTTATCTCATAACCTAACCCTAATATCTTCAGCCTCCACCCCTCTAAACCCTAGAAATCGTCCTCAATCATCCATGGTGACATTTTGGAGCTCATGGGGTCCATTTTTGGAGTATTTGGTCCATTTCCAAGAAGGTGGAGTTGATGCAAAGATGGGGGATCAAGGAGAAGCTTATGGATCTGGGTTTTGTGACTCATTTTCAGCTTAATGAAGGTATAAAGTTTTGAACTTGATCATTCACCTCGTAGATCTATCATTTATGGGTTTTGGTTCCTTTTTGGTTGCAAGGATGAAGCTTTATGGTTCAAATCTGATTCTTAGGCTTAGGGTTGCCACCCTTGGTGTTATTTGAGTCCCTAAGGCAGAAAGTTTCCATCTTCGAGGTCTTAATGGGTTCATGCTAGAGTTATGGCTATTTTCAAGAAAGTAGATTGCTATACTTTGAGTATTGGGTTCATGTGGGTCATATAAGTCACCAAGTCAGTAACTTTATGGATTAAGACGTTAAGTAGAACTCATATCTGTAATTTGGTCCCTTGGTTTGAAGCAGTAAGTGCTTAATAGCAAAAAGGACTTAACAGAGGAGTACGCTTGGCGTACAAGCTGGTACGCACAGCGTAGAAGTCACGAACCTAGTACGTGCTGCGTACAGATGAGTAAGTCGTGCGTACTCAGTCAAGATGGGTTTCACTTATTGGGCTTCAGTGTAGGCCAATTGTTGGGCTTGTTTATTTTGGGCCGTTGGGCCATCTGGTTGTGGGCTGTTAGTGATGTGGGAAAAGGCCCCGAAAGCATTTGGGCCTCATGGAAAGGCCCATGTAGAGGTTGGGCCCAATTTGGAAAATTGGGCCATTGATGGATTTATGGACATTATAGTGTTGGGCTTTTGTTCGAGTTGGGCCATAGTTTTAGGATCATACTGGGCCAGGGGTACAATGGTCATTTTACCCCCATGCATGGATTAAGGGTTTTAGTAAGGGACCCAATTGCTAATTGGGTATATTGATCGGTATTGATAGCTCTGGAAGTGGACAGGGCAGCAGCTAAGGATTTCTTTCAGGAAGCTTCTGCATTCGAGGTGAGTTACCTCACTATACTAAGGGGTCTAAGGCACCAAGGCCGGCCCATTGGATATGATATTCTAGCAGTTGGTAGTATGTTGATTATGAGTTAGTGTTGCATGCTAGTTGATATGCCAGTTAGGTAGATCTGTAGGACTACCTGTATTATTATGTGATTATTTGTATGCGCATTAGTTGAGATATCTGTCGACATATGATGTGGGGTGGGTTGAGGTGATACTGCTCCGTGCGATAACCTACAAACCCGGGAGCATTCCAGATACGAGCTGAGGGCCAGGTGGGGCATGCCAGACTCGTACTGTGGGGTCGGGAGCATTCCAGATACGACCTGAGGGAGACTCGTACTGTGGGCTCGGTGGCAATCCAGATGTGAGTTGTAGGCCCAGAAGGCAATCCAGAATCACACTGCGGGCCCAGGGTTAATCCAGATGGTAAAGCTGTGGACCCAGTGCATGTTGTTATTTATATATGTGTTATGCGCAGTGTATCGGTATTTGGGGTTAACTCACTAAGCTTTCGGGCTTACAGTTTCAGTTTATTGTTTCAGGTTCAGCGGATGGCCGCGGGAAGGCGAAGGCGTGACCGTACACTTCCTCGATTGATGATTATGATTTCTGGGAACTCTAATGTTTAAACTATTTTGAAAACAAATTGTAATGACTGAATGGTTTTAAATGATTTAAAAAGTTTTAAATTGGCTCGAATTTTATGGATGTTAGAGATGTTCAATTTAGTAGTCGAATGTAGTTCTCACAAATATTTGTTAGGAAACATAATATTGAATACTGAGATTGTCCCTTACTCATGTCTCAGATTCATAGATATATCCTGTTGAACAAAGAAATAGTTGGTGACTTGTCCAAGTGGGAGAACGTTGGAAAGAGCATCCAATGTCATTAACTTTTGGTAATATTTCTAATAATAGCAGGGTCCTTTTGGATTGCCCTCATGACCCAAATTTAGTAGAATAAATAAAGCAGAAATTAGTTTATTAATTATTTTGGTTTAATAATTAATTAAAAACTATTTAGGAATTAAGTTAATTCAAGGGATTGAATATTAATTAATCAATAGTCAGTTAATTGGAATATTCCAGAATTCCTTTTAAGGATAGGGTGAAGGAAATTTAGGGCTATCCCACATGGGATTGGAGTAGCTTTAGGCCTAAGAATCCGTATCCTATAAATAGGGTGCTAGGGACCACACCTTAATTGCTCATTCCTTTAGCTTGAATTTTTGCCTACCTTCTTCTTCTTTTTCTTCTTCTTCTTCTTTTGTTAGTCAGAGTTCTCACCCTCTCGAAGGTTTGACAAAATAGTTCCTCTCCTAGTTAAATTTATATCGCTCTTTAGTGTTCTTGAGCATGAACCGAAAGATTGATTCTGGTTTGGGTCCTTACATCAAAACAAGGTGGCACACAAGAGGTCTCAAGAAAGGAGGTCATTAGCATCGAAAGAGGTATGTAATTCTTCCTTCTTCATGCTTTTGTAGGGTAACAGTAATATCATGAAACTTAGATCCTTATGATGCATGAACACATATGATTATTGTTTTGTTTTGCGGTGCCATGGTTTCGTGTTTGCATGGATCAAAAACCTAACATTAGAATTCTTAGCTACAACCCTCATGTCATTGAATTTGAAGCTTACAACCACACCCCTACTAGGTGGTACCACCATACATATACAACAAACTCCACCACCGGTAATCATGGTTGTTT
The DNA here is from genome assembly GCF_052849685.1 of Lactuca virosa. Taxonomy (NCBI): domain Eukaryota; kingdom Viridiplantae; phylum Streptophyta; class Magnoliopsida; order Asterales; family Asteraceae; genus Lactuca; species Lactuca virosa. The sequence continues at coordinate 247,145,613 of NC_136426.1, forward strand.
TTGGTGAAGTATTTGGTGGTTTAGCATATGAAAATCTGAAGATGATGGAGAAAATGATGAGAAATCATACCACTCCGTGAGCCTCTTGCATCACCACCTTTTCTCTCATATCTTTTCTGTTTGAAATAGGTGTCTAATGTGATACTAACTGGTATAACTTTCAGAATAATAAAAAACTTATTCTTGAGTTCCCCACAATTGCTATAACAACTAGAAATAAACTTTGAGAGAGTGAGATAATTAGTTTATTAGTTTATTTCAGGTTAATAAATTAAATAGAAACTAGTTTAAGTTAATTAGAATTAATTTGGAATTAATTGAAATTAATTTGGAGGTACATGGGCTAAATGTTAATTTCTCAATAGTTGAGAAAATGAAACATTTTGGAACTCCGTAAAGGTGGACGGTTTGGAGAGTTTCCAGAAGGCTTCCAGAATCTTTCCAGGTAAAAGATAAGGATAAAGATTTGAATTAGGATTAAATATGATTATTTAATTGTTGTAAATCAAGATTATCCGAAAGTTACCATAGCTATATAACTACCCTTGTAGACCTTCATTAAACCGATTTTACTCTTCCCAAGGTTGGAATTTTTGGGTTTCTCAACCTTTTGTCTTCCATACTAAAGTTTCTAGAGTTTTAGTGTTTTGGGTGTGAGCAATTAGAGGCATTCCTACTTTGGATGCTAGATCTTCCAAGAGCAACAGAGGAATTCAAGATATTCCAGGATTCACATATATATATGATTAGAGTTGAAAGGTTAGTAAATCTATTCCTTTTGATAGTTCAAATTCATAGATTTGAAATTACGTTGCTATAATATTAAAACCTAGATCTAGGGCGCATGTACACTTACGATTATTTATTGAAGGCTTTTGTTTCCAAATTTCTTTGTATAGATGCATAAAAAAACCCTTCAGTGGTATTAGATCCATTAGGTTTTAAGTATAGACACTACTTGAAAAAACTGAGAAAAACTGAAGAAACATGCTATACCCTGTCACTCTGAAGTCATCACTGCCACGAAGGGTGAGCACCCAGTCCTTAGTCCTTCGTAGATACATAAGAATGTTCTTAACTGTTGTCCAGTGAGCTCTACACGGGTTCCCTTGATATCGGCTTACCATACTCAACGCAAAAGCCACATCAGGGCGAGTACATGTCATAGCGTACATGATCGAGCCAACGACGGACGCATATGGCCCTCGACTCATTTCCACTATCTCAGCATCGCTACTCGGACTCTGAGTCTTACTCAATTTAGTATTGCTCTAGATAGGAAACTCTCCTTTCTTGGAATTCTCCATGCTCGTTTCAGCACCTCGTTTCAGTACTCTGAGTAAGTCCAATTAATCTTTTACTCTTATATATCAAGATCCTTATCCCTTGAATATAAGCAACTTCCCCTAGATACTTCATAGCGAAACACTTTCCAAGCCAGGACTTAACTTCCTGCAAGGTCGGAACGTCGTTTCCTATGAGCAGTATGTCATCGACATAAAATACTACAAAGCTAACTATACTCCCACTAGCTTTGACATACATACATGACTCATCCTCACTTCTAGAGAAACCAAACTCTTTGACTTTCTGATCCAAGCAAAGATTCCATCTTAGAGACGCTTGCTTCAATCTATAAATGGATTTCTTAAGCTTGCACACTCTATTGCGGGTATATAGCATCCACAAAACCTTCTGGCTGACACATGTAAACATCTTCAGCCAGCTTCCCATTAAGGAAAGCAGTTTTGACATCCATCTACCATATTTTATAATCATGAAATGCAACGATAACTAACATAACCCTAATAGACTTGATCTTGGCCATTGGCGAAAAGGCCTCATCATAGTCAACCCCTAGGGTTTGAGTAAATCCCTTCGCAACCAGCCGTGCCTTGAACGTGTGCACCTTTCCATCCATGTCGGTCTTCTTCTTGAAGATCCATTTGCACCCAATTGTCTTTCGACCTGGTACATTGTCAACCAAGTTCCAAAATTGATTGTCATACATGGACTGGACCTTGCTGTCTATTGCCTCTTTCCATTTTCCAGACTTAAGGCCTGTCATGGCTTCCTTGTAGTTAGTAGGCTCATCCAAATTTACCACTGTACTACCACTGATAAACGTATCACCTTCCGTAGTAATATGAAAACCATAAAACTCCGGTGCCATTCTAACTCGAGTGGAACGTCGAAGAGGTAATGACTTGTCAATCGGTTCAACAGGAATCTCTTCTTCTGGTTGAGCGCTAGTGTTACACGTTCCGTCATTGATTTAATATCGAAGCTATTCAAGATCAATTGTCCTCCCACTGTCCTCTTGGCATATGAGTTCCCTCTCACGGAAAACCCCTTTCCTTGCTACGAAGACCATGTTGTCACTAGGTCTGTAAAAAAGATATCAAAATGATTTATGTGGGTAACCGATGAAAATACACCGCTCATTTCGAGGTTCAAGCTTGCCGTGAGTCTCTCATCTTACGAAAGCTTCACAACCCCAAACCTTGATATGTGCCAACGAGGGAACCTTCCCTGTCCACATCTCGTGAGGTGTTTTGGCAACCTTCTTTGTCGGGACTAGATTAAGGTTATGGGCAACAGTCTCTAAGGCATAACACCAGAATGACATTGGAAGCAAAGCTCGACTCATCATGGAACGAACCATGTCTAACAAGATTTGATTTCTCCTCTCAGCTACACCATTTAGCTGCGGTGTCCTAGGAGGTCTCAATTGTGAAACAATTCCACATTCCTTAAGATAGTCGTGGAACTCGATGCTAAGATACTCACCACCCCTATCGGATATGAGCATCTTGATCTTCCTGCCCAATTGATTCTCCACTTCTTGCTTAATCTCTTTGAACTTTTCAAAAGTTTCTGATTTATGCTTGATTAAGTAAATATATCCATATCTGCTATAATCATCGGTAAAAGTCACATAGAAGCGGTTTGCATCCCTTGTCGTGGATCTGGAGGGCCCACACACATCTGTGTGTATGAGATCCAACAATCCATTTTAAACCACTTTCAGCGGCTCTCAGCAGACCTTGAAGTTTGCTTAAGCTGACTTCTTCCTTGCTCAAATGATAAGTCATCTTGATTTGATCATAGCAGGGAGGAAAATAGTGTAGGAATATGTTAATAGCCAACTCTTCATCAATGTTCACATTCAGCTTGAGCAGACGATCAACATATCTCTGCATACGTTGCAGGTGGGTCGTGATGGACTCTCCATCCTTCATCTTGGTTTTGATGAATTGCATGACTATCTCGTACCTCTCTTGACGTGCGCTTTCATGGTACTTTTTCATCAAGTCCTGGCACCTCTCGTAAGGTCAATAGTCTTCGTAGAAGCGCTGCAGTTAGGGAGTCATAGTGGCAACCATAATGCACGACACTTTGGTCACATCTTTGACATGGGCCTTATGCTCAGCAATTTCTTCGCGAGTTGACTTGGACTCATCAATCTCGTTCAGCTCTTTATCGAGGACATACTCTTGGTCTTCGAATCGCAAGTCCATGCAGATGTTGTGGATCCAATCATTGAAATTGGACCCATCGAATGTCACCTTCGCGCAGATGCTCAAGAGTGAGAAAGTGTTGGAGGAGTTGTTCTTGTTTGAGGAGCCAGAAACGTTATTTGAAGAAGAGATCCGCAAAAGAAGAAGGACAAGTTTTGATTAGATATGGAAATCCTCAATATAACACCCAAATGAAATATCAAGGCTAGGACCCAACAGAATAATTCACAATTCGGAAGATGGATGCCATAATCTAATTGTAATTTATTTGAAGGTAGGTAAATGACGATTTACTAATTCCACTACGAAAATGAAATTTAATAAATTAGGTTTTATTAAATGAAATTTCTAGATCTTTTGAGATTCATTGAACCTTTCAATGTCATGTTTAATCTCGATTATGCCCTTCAATTTTGTGACTGGGATACCGAGGATCACAAACAAGGTGTGAATAACCATACAAATTAGCTTGGTACTCTCGTTGCTATTTACCACCTAATCAATGTGCCGGTTAACCACACACGTTTCATTGATCAATGATAATTTACGAGCTACCCATTGCCACACTTTTCTAGTCCAAGTTAGTGTGCCGGTTAACCACACACGCTCTATTAACGACTTGGCAAAGTGCAATGTGCAATTTCATGGATTAGCATCAAATTCACATTTTCCTAAAGTATCTAAGATTGGGAATTTATAAAAACATTTAGTTACTTTATATTTATCATTATACTTATTAATGAGAGAATTAATGTCCTATCCTACCCGTTCGGCTAACAACCCTTCACTAGTCAAGAGTGTGGTGGGTAAGAGTGGATACCCAATGACGGTCATTTTATAGGCCGCTTCCTTAAACACCGTTTATAGACCAGCTTCGTGAATAAGGCTTACTAACGGTAAGACTGACTCATCTTATATATATATATATATATATATATATATATATATATATATATATATATATATATTAATCTTTTAATATTATAATAGTATAAAGTTTGTATTTTAAACTTTTAAAATACTAGGGTTTTAGAATTTAATATTTCAAAATTAATCGTTTAATTAAATTTTAAATTACAAAACTTAGAGGGTGCAATTTGAAACTTTAGAAATTACTAGATCAAATTTTAAATAATTAGTTAATCATATAGTTAGACATTATCTTAAAATTTGACCAAATCCATCTATTTTGATAAGGAAATCAGATTACCATTCTATAAAATCAATTTATGGATATAAAAGCGAGTTATGGTAATTATCCGAATCCAAAATAGATCAAAATTCAGAAAATCAGCTAACAGACGAGCCAACTTGTCGAGTCAGGGCACCGACTCATCGAGTTCATCGAACTCGTCGAGTTCATCAAACAGATTGCGAATCTGCTTTCATTTCTGGTTTGGAAAAATCACTATTGCATCAAATATAACAGAAAAACATCCTAGGATCTGATACCACTTATAGGTTTTGAGAATAACAACATTCGTATGTGTTCATGCAAACCTAATTACTTTGGATCTAAGTTTTTCTCTAGTTATACATATAAATAGATCTTCCAAAGGAATAACCCTAATACTAACATATAATTTTGAAATTCAATATGAAAATAGGGTTAGAATGTTACCTTGCTTGTTATCTCGTAATAACAAGGATTCCACTGATGATCTTGACTCTTGAATGCTTGAGTACCCCAAATGTTACACCTCCAACGGAGTCATAAACACCAAAAGCAAAGGATGAGTGAGAGAGAGCACAAATTCGGCTAGGGTTTCTCTTGGGAAGCAGGTGCCAAAAATTGGAGGTCAGGGGGTCCTTAAATAGTTGTGGCTGCTAGGGTTTTCAGGTGGAAACCCTAATCCTTGCTTAGGATCCAAGCAACCCATGAACCCACCTTCTAGAAGGCCTTGGACGATTTCTATAGGGCCTCCTACAGATTTTGTCCAACCCTTTCCAAGGGAGTCCATCAGCCCAATACTGCAACTATCATTGGTTTGCAATATCAGTCCCCGTACCTTTAATCAGTTCCTTTAATCCCAAAATTAGTACCAAATTAATTTCTGATTAAATACTAATTAAATAATATGATTTTTAATTAATATATTATTCTTCTAATATATTAATAAATCATTAAATAACCTCTTTTTCTAAAAGTCATCCTGTCAAGTTGCTATGGTGAAGGCAACCCAAAAGGACCATGCTACTATCCAACATATTCAACCTCCTTGATGGTAAGCTCGAGTTGGAGGGAAACGAGTTGATCGAGCTGGGCTTTCCTTTCAACAGTTGAAGGTCTGCAATTTGTGGCTTCAGACAAAGAGTTTAAAATTGCATCTAGCTTGGAGTCGAGACCATAAACCTTTTCATCAATCTTGTAATATCCCAACCGTCAGGTATTATTAATTTTTCCTTTTAGACTTCATGTTTAAGGTCTACTCGACGAGTTGGCGCTATGACTCGTCGAGTAGAAGCGGGCCAGGACACGTCAATTAATGAGTGACTCGTCGAGTCGGCATGGGGGACTCGACGAGTAGGAGCTGGCAGTGGAAACCCTAATTTTCAGGGTTTTGCACCCTATATATTGGACCATTAGCGCCTCCTACTGTCCTCTATCACCCTCTTGAGACCCAGAAACCCTAATTGCTGTGAGTGAGAGCTTGGAGAGTGTTTGGAGCTTTGGGGAGTGACTTTTGTGAAGGAAACTTGTAGATCAAGAGGCTAGCATCAAGATTTCCGTGTGGATCCAGAGTCTACTTCAGTTTGGGCACGTTTTGGAGGTAACTAACTGTTACCTTAACCTCTTTTTCTTCTAGAATCATTCATATGTGAAAACTAGGGCTTTCTTTAGTTATTCATGAAGGGATGTTGGTATGAGAGCTAGATCTGAAGTTGAAACTTCAGATCTGAACCTCTTTTGAGTCCTAAGTCCATAAAGTTTCCAGCTTTTTCAAGGACGAGACTTTCCTATGGTGTAAATCTCCATTAGAAGCTTAGATTGGTCATTTAGAGCCTTTAGGGCCTTGCATCTGTGTAAAGTTTGCAACTTTACGTGTTAAACATGCCTTAGAAGCTTGGATCTGTAATCTGGAACCTTGGCATGGCTTAAAAAGTGTCTGCATTGATGAAGGTCTGCAAGGACTCAACGAGTTGCATAGTCAACTCGGCGAGTCATATGAAGACGGCCGTGAACTCGTCGAGTTGATGAACAAACTCGGCGAGTCCGTTGAAGATTGCCTTGAACTGGGCGAGTCGTTCGAAGACTCGGCGAGTCGGCTAGGGTTTCTCCCAATTCTTGGACACGTATGAACTCGGCGAGTTAAAGGGGAACTCGACGAGCCAATCAAGGATTTCACAACTTCTCGAGTTCAGGAAGGACTCGACGAGTCGGTGAACTGCACTCGACGAGTCAAGTCCACACGGACTGTTGACTTTGACTGTGGACTTTGACTTTGACCAAGAGTTGACCAGTTGACTTCTGAGAGTATTCTGGTAATTTGGAGATTTACGAAAAAGGGTTTTATGGTAACAATAGGTGGTGGAGTTAGTGTTGGTGATCCGGGAGTTGAGCTTCTAGTTTCAGACGACAGTTGTGAGGTGAGTTTTCCTCACTATACTCAAGGGTCTAAGGCACCAAGGTCGGCCCTTTGGATTATTATATTGTTATGTTATGCTAGTATGATCTGTTAGATCGGTATCCTAGAGGGTAGGATAATATTATATGATATGTAGTATGATATGTTAGATTGACATCCTGGTAGATAGGATGGTGTTATGTGCTATATGGTAAGATCCGTTAGATCAAGTATTATCTATAGACTGTTATGTGATTATCTATTATATGTGCACATGTTGTTTGGCGGTTGAGGCTTATCTGCTTGGTGCGAAGGCCAATAGACCTGGGCATTCCAACCTATAGGTTGTGGGCCGTGAGTATTCGATCCCGAGGATGATTGGACTCAGAGTATGTAGGCATTCCAACCTGTTGGTTGTGGGCCTGGGGTATTCCAACCTGATGGTTGATTGGACCCATAACGTGTTGGCAATCCAACCTGTTGGTTGTGGGCCTGGGGTATTCCAACCTGATGGTTGATTGGACCCATAATATGTTGTTATGATTCTATGTGTATTGTTGCGGGTATGGGTATTTTGGAGGAACTCACTAAGCTCTCGTGCTTACAGTTTCAATTTATTTTTTCAGGTACATCATGGGATCGTGGCAAGGCGAAGGCGTGATCGTACAGCTCCTCATGTTTTGTCTATGTTTCTGGGAAAACTCTGATATCATACATTTTGAAAACAAAGTTGTAATGATTTTTAGTGGTTTGAAATGTGTTTAAAAGTTTAAATTGGTTGAAAGTTATTGGGTGTTACAAGTTGGTATTAGAGCCTTGGTTTGAGTGAATTGGAGGAACATGCGTGTGAATCTAGTCTCAAAACAAGGAAAGGTTTTCAAAATGATTTCTAAAATGGTTTTCAAAATATGTAAATGAGGATACAGGATATACGATCACCCGGAGCCAGTAAGTAGCCCCAAAATACCATGCAGTTATTTGATATGTTAGAACAGCATGCTAGTGCTAGGCTAGGGGTCTTCAGGAATTGCATGATAGAATTGCCTGATTGTATGATGCCTGGTAGCCTAGGGTTTCCCTTATATGAAATTGACATCATTATTGTAGTTGCTTAGTGTATGCATCATGGCCGTACATAATTAAGATCTTATAGCCTCAGAATGTTTGATTTAGCCTTATGTTCTGTTCTTGTTTGATTGGGAGCTTAGGGTACGATTGGATATTCGAAAGTCTATAGGGTCTAGCGTTATGTATGACTGGCATACACTAGGGCTGCAGGGGTTGGTGGAAGTTTCATGGATAGGTGAGTTGTAGGGGACTGGTAGGTCAGTTGTGAGATCAAGAGGCTAGCATCAAGATTTCCGTGTGGATCCAGAGTCTACTTCAGTTTGGGCACGTTTTGGAGGTAACTAACTGTTACCTTAACCTCTTGTTCTTCTAGAATCATTCATATGTGAAAACTAGGGCTTTCTTTAGTTATTCATGAAGGGATGTTGGTATGAGAGCTAGATCTGAAGTTGAAACTTCAGATCTGAACCTCTTTTGAGTCCTAAGTCCATAAAGTTTCCAGCTTTTTCAAGGACGAGACTTTCCTATGGTGTAAATCTCCATTAGAAGCTTAGATTGGTCATTTAGAGCCTTTAGGGCCTTGCATCTGTGTAAAGTTTGCAACTTTACGTGTTAAACATGCCTTAGAAGCTTGGATCTGTAATCTGGAACCTTGGCATGGCTTAAAAAGTGTCTGCATTGATGAAGGTCTGCAAGGACTCAGCGAGTTGCATAGTCAACTCGGCGAGTCATATGAAGACGGTCGTGAACTCGTCGAGTTGATGAACAAACTCGGCGAGTCCGTTGAAGATTGCCTTGAACTCGGCGAGTCGTTCGAAGACTCGGCGAGTCGGCGAGGGTTTCTCCCAATTCTTGGACACGTATGAACTCGGCGAGTTAAAGGGGAACTCGACGAGCCAATCAAGGATTTCACAACTTCTCGAGTTCAGGAAGGACTCGACGAGTCGGCGAACTGCACTCGACGAGTCGAGTCAACACGAACTGTTGACTTTGACTGTGGACTTTGACTTTGACCAAGAGTTGACCAGTTGACTTCTGAGAGTATTCTGGTAATTTGGAGATTTACGAAAAAGGGTTTTATGGTAACAATAGGTGGTGGAGTTAGTGTTGGTGATCCGGGAGTTGAGCTTCTAGTTTCAGACGACAGTTGTGAGGTGAGTTTTCCTCACTATACTCAAGGGTCTAAGGCACCAAGGTCGGCCCTTTGGATTATTATATTGTTATGTTATGCTAGTATGATCTGTTAGATCGGTATCCTAGAGGGTAGGATAATATTATATGATATGTGGTATGATCTGTTAGATTGACATCCTGGTAGATAGGATGGTGTTATGTGCTATGTGGTAAGATCCGTTAGATCAAGTATTATCTATAGACTGTTATGTGATTATCTATTATATGTGCACATGTTGTTTGGCGGTTGAGGCTTATCTGCTTGGTGCGAAGGCCAATAGACCTGGGCATTCCAACCTATAGGTTGTGGGCCGTGAGTATTCGATCCCGAGGATGATTGGACTCAGAGTATGTGGGCATTCCAACCTGTTGGTTGTGGGCCTAGGGTATTCCAACCTGATGGTTGATTGGACCTATAGCGTGTTGGCAATCCAACCTGTTGGTTGTGGGCCTGGGGTATTCCAACCCGATGGTTGATTGCACCCATAGTATGCTGTTATGATTCTATGTGTATTGTTGCGGGTATGGGTATTTTTGGGGGAACTCACTAAGCTCTCGGGCTTACAGTTTCAATTTATTTTTTCAGGTACATCATGGGATCGTGGCAAGGCGAAGGCGTGATCGTACAGCTCCTCATGTTTTGTCTATGTTTCTGGGAAAACTCTGATATCATACATTTTGAAACAAAGTTGTAATGATTTTTAGTGGTTTGAAATGTGTTTAAAAGTTTAAATTGGTTGAAAGTTATTGGGTGTTACAAGTTGGTATTAGAGCCTTGGTTTGAGTGAATTGGAGGAACATGCGTGTGAATCCAGTCTCAAAACAAGGAAAGGTTTTCAAAATGATTTCTAAAATGGTTTTCAAAGTAAGTAAATGAGGATACAGGATATACGATCACCCGGAGCCAGTAAGTAGCCCCAAAATACCATGCAGTTATTTGATATGTTAGAACAGCATGCTAGTGCTAGGCTAGGGGTCTTCAGGAATTGCATGATAGAATTGCCTGATTGTATGATGCCTGGTAGCCTAGGGTTTCCCTTATATGAAATTGACATCATTATTGTAGTTGCTTAGTGTATGCATCATGGCCGTACATAATTAAGATCTTATAGCCTCAGAATGTTTGATTTAGCCTTATGTTCTGTTCTTGTTTGATTGGGAGCTTAGGGTACGATTGGATATTCGAAAGTCTATAGGGTCTAGCGTTATGTATGACTGGCATACACTAGGGCTGCAGGGGTTGGTGGAAGTTTCATGGATGGGTGAGTTGTAGGGGACTGGTAGGTCACTTGTGAGACGGTTAGCCTTCCTCTAGGAGTGAGGATTGAGTGTTCTCTATGATATGTATGTTGTTAGGGTGTTGTGGTGATACTTGAGACAAATATGGGTAGGTGTGGAAGGTAGTATGGGCCCGTACAACTGAAAGCACAGGACCCATACGCGTAGCAAGGAAGTCACAACCCCTAGGGATTAGTCGGGAGTTGGTTCCCAGTTACTTATGCGGATTGTCCGATATCTTCCTGTTATGTTTCAGAATGGCAGTTACGAGGCGTTTCACGTCGGGATCCGGATCAGGATCAGGACAGGGTGATCAGGAGGCCCCAGTGGCACCTGAGGTTATCGGCCAGGAGGGGCCAATGTTGACAGAGGATCGGGTCAGGGAGATCATCCGTGAGGAGGTGGTCGAGATTGTCCGGAGTCAGATTACGGAGTTATTCGGGACTAATAAGTCCGCTATAATGGAGTATTTCGACGATAGATATGCAGCCCTCGCTGAGACAGCTGCCGCTGCAGCCACCGCGGCTATAACAGCGGCGGGAGGGGGAGCGGGACGAGTTTTTCAGTACAGGGACTTCGATAACACGAAGCCCCCTACTTTTGATGGGACGCAGGATCCCATCAAGGCTATGAGGTGGATCTCGGATGTGGAGGGGTGTTTCTTCATCTGCTCGTGTACTACTGACCAGAAGGTCAGGTGTGCTCTAAACCTGCAAAGGTCCGTGGCCAAGGACTGGTGGAGACTTACGACTGGGTCGTACACTGATGACCAGAGAGCTGCTGTTACTTTGGAGCAGTTCAGAGACATGTTCCGCGCCCGTTACATTTTGCGGGTCGAGCGGGAGCATTTAGCATAGGAGTTTCTGAGTTTGAGACAGGATGGGGAGTCGATGACGGAGATCACCCGTATGTTCACTGAGAGGGCGATGTTTTGCCCGGAGTTTGCTTCTGAGCAGGCTCAGATGACCCGTTATCTGAGCATGCTCAAGACTAACATCCGTCAGTTTGTGTCTACCCAGCGATGTGATACACTTCTAGAGTTGCAGGAGGCTGCTAGACGGCGTGAGTTGGAGATTGAGCTGCAGTTGAGGGAGCAACGACAGGCCCCGACACAGTCGTAGCCGGCGCCTAAGCGGTCCAAGACCGCTGATACGAGGACTGGGGGACAGCCAGGCCGCACTTGTGGGAAGTACGGGAAGGATCATTCAAGGATGTGCCAGACAGGGAGTGGGTGCCACCGATGTGGCAAGCAGAGCCATTTGGCCAGGGATTGCGGGCAGCCGACTAAGACTTCCGGAGTCAGGCTTTGCTATCATTGCGAGCAGGTGGGCCATATGAAGGCCCAGTGTCCTCGACTAGCCGCCAAGCCGGCGCAGGCTCCAGCGCCGACTACCTTGACGATCACGGATGGGAGACCAGTCAGGGCAGAGCCTCCGAAGGCTCAGGGCCGTGCTTTCCAGTTGACCGCATAGGAGGCCAGGGCAGCGCCAGATGTGGTTGCCGGTATGTTTCTCCCCTCTATCTCATTTATTATAATTGTGTTATGCTTATCTGTTGTACCTGGGATTAGGTACGTTTTTAGTGAACTCTTTGCCTGCTTTGGTTTTATTTGACTCGGGGGCGAGTCGGTCTTTCGTATCTCAGTCATTTAGTAGGGATAGAAGTCTTAGAGGCTGCCAAATGGAAAGAGAGCATGGAGAGCAAGATTCAGTCCATGAATGATAACCAAGTTTGGAATTTGGTTGATCCCACACCAGAAATAAAACTGTTGGGTGAAAATGGATGTTCAAGAAGAAGTCCGATATTGATGGGATTGTCCACACATTAAAGGCTAGGTTGGTTGTGAAAGCTAATACTCAAACTTAAGGGGTTGATTATGAGGAACTATTTTCACTTGTAGCTAAGATCATATCTATTAGGATATTACTTGACACAGTTTCCTTCCTAGTGGGAGTATTGTAGTCTTCCTAGTGTTGTATGTTGATAACATCCTACTTATAGGAAACAATATCCCAACGTTGCAAAGTTTTAAGACTTGGCTTGGGATTTGTTTCTATTTGAAGGATTTAGAAAAGACTACATACATACATGGTATACGAATCTGTAAAGAGAGATCAAAACGTCTAATAGAGCTTAGCCAAAGTACATACTTGGATAAGATCTTGAATAGGTTCAATATACAAGACTCCAAGAAAGGGTTTCTACCCATGCAACATGGCATAACATTGAGTAGATCAATTTCCCAATACTACTGATGAAGTAGACAAAATGAGTTGAGTCCTATATGCTTAAGCTATATGATCGATCATGTATGCCATGGTATGTACTAGACATGATGTCTCATATGTACTGAGCATGTTGAGTTTTTATTTGGAAATCCTGGCGATTGTCAGTGGACAACAATAAAGAACATTTTGAAATACTCGAGAAGAAAAAAATGATATAATCTTGGTGTATTTAGGCAGAGAAGAACTAATAGTTACAGGTATAGTGATGCATGTTCCCAGACTGATAGAGATTACTCAGGTTCACTGTCAAGATGGGTATTATTGATTAGTGGACAAGAGGTCACTTAGAAGAGCTCTAACCAATAGATAGTAGCAGACTCTATGTGCAATTCAGAGTATATATATCTGCCAATGAAGCTACAAAAGTGGCTACATGGTTGGAAAATTCATCGATGATCTTTGTGTCATTTGAGCCTCAAGGATTCCATGGAAATCTTCTTTGATAACGGGGGTTCATTCGCATTGGTTAAAGAACCTAAGGATCATGGGAACTTGAGACATATACTTAGAAAGTACTACTGCATAAGGAAGCATATATATATATATATATATATATATATATATATATATATATATATATTGGTTGAACATAATGGTTGAACATAACATGGAGATTGCGACTAACACTCATGTATACTTAATGGAGATTTAAGTATTGGACTAACCCATAAATAGAGATTACTTCATCGATATTGTCACACGTAATTGTAAGATGATAATATCTTCTATTTTTCAAACAAAGATACATGGGGTTTTGCGCTACGATTAATTTATGAATTGGTTTACTCCAATGCTGTCCATAACTATTAGTAATAAAGGGTATGTGACATGATGACTAGACAGAAACTATGTAGTTCAATTTTATTTGTACTTTCTATCTTAATAGGAGAAGCGATATATATATATATATATATATATATATATATATATATATATATATATATATATATATATATATATATATATATATATATATATATATATATATATATATATATATATATATATATATATATATATATATATATATATATATATATATATATGGCCCCCTTGACGATTTGTTGCTGACATCATAAGTACATGGTTGGGTCGTGACTGGAATTAAGATGTTGTAACGCCCTGTTTCGAATAAAGTCCTAATTCGAGGCTGTAGCATGAAGAGCGGCCATCATAAGGATTAGGGCCTTTATAAAGATAAGATTTAGGCCGATTTGGATATGGGTAATGTAGGTATGTGACCTAATAGCTCGGTTTGTACTTTGGGGTCAAGGGTAAAACCGGAATATTGTATTTCAGACCTCTTTTATGAAATTTTGGATTTTACTTCGGTTGGTTTTTAGGTTAAATAAAGTTTATAGAAGTGTGGGGCTTCTCGTTACCTTTCTATGGATATAAGGATCATCGGAATCAGATTTATAACGAAGAAGTTACGGCCTTCGGATGTTTTGTGGTTTTCAGGCTTAGCCGAGTACACGGGGCGTACACCAAGCGTACGCGGGGCGTACTAGTGAAGAAGGAGTACGTTGGGCGTAGCTTGGAGTACGCTGGGCGTACACGAATCAGATCAGAACCCTATTTTAGGGCATTGGACCCTATTTAAGCACCTTATCTCATAACCTAACCCTAATATTTTCAGCCTCCACCCCTCTAAACCCTAGAAATCGTCCTCAATCATCCATGATGACATTTTGGAGCTCATTGAGTCCATTTTTGGAGTATTTTGTCCATTTCCAAGAAGGTGGAGTAGATGCAAAGATGGGGGATCAAGGAGAAGCTTATGGATCTAGCTTTTGTGACTCATTTTCGGCTTAATGAAGGTATAAATATTTGAACTTGATCATTCACCTCTTAGATCTATCATATATGGGTTTTGGTTCCTTTTTGGTCCCAAGGATGAAGCTTTATGGTTCAAATCCGATTCTTAGGCTTAGGGTTGGCACCCTTGGTGCTATTTGAGTCCCTAAGGCAGAAAGTTGCCATCTTGGAGGTCTTAATGGGTTCATTCAAGATTTATGGCTATTTTCATGAAAGTAGATTTCTATACTTTGAGTATTGGGTTCATGTGGGCCATATAAGTCACCAAGTCAGTGACTTTATGGATTAAGACGTTAAGTAGAACTCAAATCTGTAATTTGGTCCCTTGGTTTGAAGCATTAAGTGCTTAATAAAAAAAGGACTTAACAGAGGAGTACGATGGGCGTACAAGCTGGTACGCGCATCGTACAAGTCACGAACCTAGTACGCGCTGCGTACAGATGAGTACGCCCTACGTACTCAGTCATGATAGGTTTCGCTTATTGGCCTTCGGTGTAAGCCAACTGTTGGGCTTGTTTATTTTGGGCCGTTGGGCCATCTGGTTGTGGGCTATTAGTGATGTGGGAAAAGGCCCCGGAAGGATTTGGGCCTCATGGCAAGGCCCATGTAGAGGTTGGGCCCAATTTGGAAAATTGGTCCATAGATGGATTTATGGACATTATAGTGTTGGGCTTTTGTTCGAGTTGGGCCATAGTTTTGGGATCATACTGGGCAAGGGGTACAATGGTCATTTTACCCCAATGCATGGATTAAGGGTATATTGATCAGTATTGATAGCTCAGCAAGTGGACAGGGCAGCAGCTAAGGATTTCTTTCGGGAAGCTTCTGCATTCGAGGTGAGGTACCTCACTATACTAAGGGTAGTATGTTGATTATGAGTTAGTGTTGCATGCTAGTTGCTATGCCAGTTAGGTAGATCTATAGGACTACCTGTATTATTATGTGATTATTTGTATGCGCATTAGTTGAGATATATGTCGACATATTATATGGGGTGGGTTGAGGTGATACTGCTCCGTGCAGTAACCAACAAACCCGGGAGCATTCCATATACGAGATGAGGTCCAGGTGGGGCATGCCAGACTCATACTATGGGCTCGGGAGCATTCCAGATACGAGCTAAGGGAGACTCGTACTGTAGGCTTGGTGGCAATCCAGATGTGAGCTGTGGTCCCGGAAGGCAATCCAGACTCACACTGTGGGCCCAGGGGTAATCCAGACGGTAAAGCTGTGGACCTAGTGCATGTTGTTATTTGTATATCTGTTATGCGGAGTGTATCGGTATTTGGGGGTAACTCAGTAAGCATTCAGACTTACAGTTTCAATTTATTGTTTCAGGTTCAGCGGATGGCCGCGGGAAGGCGAAGGCGTGACCATACACTTCCTCGATTGATGATTATGATTTCTGGGAACTCTGATGTTTAAACTATTTTGAAAACAAATTGTAATGACTGAATGGTTTTAAATGATTTAAAAAGTTTTAAATTTGCTCGAATTTTATGGATGTTACAAGTTGGTATCAGAGCCTTGGTTTGAGTGAATTTGAGGAACACTCGTGTGAATCCAGTCTCAAACTAAGGAAAAAGTTTTCAAATGATTTTAAATGGTTTTCAAAATAAGAAAAGGAGGATGCAAAGTGTACGATCAGCCGGAGCCAGTAAGTAGACCCCAAAATACCATGCAGTTATTTGATTATGTGATATGTTAGAACAACATACTAGTACTAAGAAAGGGATCCTCAGGAGTCGTATGATAGAATTTCCTGATCTTTGATGCCTTATCTTAGGTAGAGTACCTTAGTGATTGTTTATGACTCTTTCGCATGTGGACTAACTATTAGGTGAATACTCTAAGTCACATGCTACATGGATTAAATGGTCTTAGGGTAAGGGATTTGGTCCTGCTGCGCAGTTCTTGTCTAAGTCCAACCGTTGAAGGATTAAATCTTTTAGCCTAAGATTGTTTAAGCCGTGCGTCATGTGATTGTATTCATGCAATAGTTAACTGGCACCAATGGAGGGTCGTTTGGCAGTTCATGGATGGATGGGTAGTGAGAGGCCGGGAGGCTAGTTATGTGATATTTAGCATTCCTCTAGGAGTGAGGATTAAGCGCTCGCTATGATTATGTATATTGTTTGGGCGTTGTGATGATACTTGAGACAAATATGGGTAGTGTGGAAGGTAGTATGGGCCCGTACTACTGAAAGCGCAGGACCCATACACGTAGCAAGGAAGTCACAACCCCTAGGGTTTAGTTGGAAGTTGGTTCCCTGTTTTGGATTATCCGAGACGTCTTGAGACCGGATCTAGGCTAGGATCGGGAGCTGGCAGCCAGGATAGGCCAACATTTTCAGAGGATCGTGTTAGTGAGATCATCCGGGAGGAGGTGATCAAGATTGAACATGGATAGTTGCCGGAGATGTTCGGGTCTATTGGGACCTCCATGGTTGAGTATTTCTACGAGCGTTATGCAACCGCAGTAGCTGTAACGACGGCAGGGGGAGGGGTTGGTCGAGCTTTCCAGTATCAGGACTTGTTTCTGGGACATATTTTTGATGAGTAGAGGACTGTAGTTACTTGAGATCAGCGAGATGTTCTATGCTTGTTGCATTCTGCGGGTTAAGTGAGAGAGGCTGGCACATGAGTTTCTAGATTTGAGGCTCGGGGGCTGCTCGAGGCCGGAATGTGAGTCGCGGGGACTCCGGAAAGGAGTAATGATTATGTTCAGCTGAGGTTTTGCAGTTGAAAGTGGAATGGTTAATTGATGGATTGGACTGTCGTTTCATAGGGCAAGGATCTTTCCCTTCCAGTTTTTTCGAGCTCGAAGGAGTGAGCAGGCTTGTGACCCCAGGATCAGGTTGTCTTCTAGCTCGGGGTTAGTTTGTTGAAGGGATTGGCGATATTATTTCAGCTTCGTTGAGCGCAGGTGGGTCGATGTGGCATAAGTATTTTGTGATGTCCGGTTTGCCTTGGATCTCTTGTATCGGACGGTAAGGGTTGATTGTGCGATCTATTGCACTTTTGGGATTGTAGACTATGTCTTGGAAAGTAGTTGTAGCCGGTTTAGGGCAAAGGTCGTTCCAGTTACTGTAGTTCAGTTGTGGACGTGTGAGCGGGTGAGTGAGTCAGGGTGCGAACCCTGAATGGAATGATTTCTAGAGCCTGAGAGCGGGAGACTTGTTGGGAGCACTTTGGGAAGAAGGGTATTTAGGTGGGAGGTCTGCGGACAGGGTTCCACAGGATGGTTATTCAATATTGTTAGGAATCAGTGGTTTTTGTAACAGTTATTGATTGGCAGATGAAGGAGCCAAAGGAAGTAGCTCGGCGCTGAGGTAATAGATGGAGTAACTGTCTTTTGGTCATCAAGATTTGAGCGTGCGATCATTCAAGAATTTCGGACAGTCGGTTTTACTGGGATTCAGGAAGTGTTCATCTAGTTCTTAGAAGTATGTGATCATTTGGGGTTGGCTAGTAATGGAGCGCCAGTTAGAAGAGTTAGTTGTTATCAGATCGATCGTCGAAAAGGGAGAAAGGTTGGGAATTCTCCAATTTTCGTGTATTGTGAAGACTTAGTCGAATCTAAGTGGGGGATAATCGTCCCAGGATACAGAAGCAGGAGCGGTATTAGAAAGCGGATAAGTCTCACATCGTGGTCAGGAAGGAAGACAACCCAAGTGGCTGTTTGGTTTGAGGGTTGTGTGAGTTTGGAGTTCGGTAAAACTCTCCAGCATGTGTATCACGTATTCTAGGTTGTTGATAACAGAACTTGGGGAACCAGGTTGGAGTTCTAGTCATGAATTGAGTTCAGTTCGAGTATTCGGTCGAGGGTGTGCTCGACTCTAAGGGTTTTTGGATTGATAGATTGAGGGGTTTGTTTGCTGCCAGGGCTCGGCAGTACTTTCAGCACGGGGTGCGGGTTATTTAGTGTATGTGGTAGATACGCGGGTCAGGGAATAGACCCCAGATTTCCGAGAGGGTGGACGATCGACATGAGGCCTAGGGTTAGGCCGGGGTTAGAGTTCACAAAATGGATCAGGAGTTCGGAACCCCAAGTGGGTGAACAGTCGACATGGGAATGATCACCAGAATGGGGTGGTCCTAGGAGATGCTCAATAGTTTAGAGCGGTCCGGATAGACTGAAGGCCTGGTGAGGCGGTCCAGTCATGCTGAAGACTCCGTATGTGTTGGTAGATCTATGTGCGGGTATTAGGTATGCTGCTATGCTATAGCAATCAGTAAGCCTATCCCCAAGTTTTGAACATGGTGATGGAGTATGCTGAAGACTTTGTATGGGTTCTGTTAGTTATATGATCAGGTTCTGAGTATATATGTGTTATGGGGTAGCAACTTGTTCTACAAGTGGATAGTGTAGGGTGAGGTTTCAGCACTGTGACACTTGTTGGTGTGGTGAAGGACATTGATTAGGCCTTCTTTGGCAATGAGGGAGGTGAGTACCTCCAGGATGGAGTGCTGGACAATTGAAGCGACGACGTCAGTGTCGATAGGTTATCAGGAGCATTCCAGTCATGAGTTTAGGGTCGGAGAGGGCATACCAGACTCATGCTGTGGGCTCAGAGGCAATCCATACCTATGTTGAGGACCTTGTAGGGGTATTCCAGTCATATGCTGTGGGCCTAGTGATCTTAGTAGTTCACTTCTTCTGTTGGATCGCTTTCAGAATGGACACATTGTTAAGGTTCAGATGAGTGTTACTCGGTTGTGACGAATCAGAGGATTTTGGATGAGATGCAAGGATAGGTCCTTGGATTTCATGTTATGGGTTAGACCCGAGTTATGTATATAGTGGTATTCCAACCTAGGGTATTCCATCGTGAGGATGACTGGACCCATTGTAGGCATGCCTGGTATTCCAGCCCGAGGCCGATTGGGCCAGGTATGAGTGTTCGTGCTTGTGAGATGATTGTTATCTATATGATGGTTCGGGAGTTAAAGGAAGCATTGTCTTGTCGGCACTTAAGGGTTCACCTCTCAGTTTGTCTGCCATTGTTCATCGTATCCTTGGAAATATTGTCATCAGAATTAGCTTCCTCCAGAAGGATTATCGAGTCTCTTTTATCCAGTAAGGAGTTCTTGGTAGTAGAGTATGATCTGTGGTTCTGTACTCTGGTAGGGACCTCAGGTTATCAGTAGTAGAGTAGCCAGTTGGGAGTTAAGTGCAGTGAATTTTGCAATGATCCAGTGGGGGCGGTCTGTCAGGGAGCCAGATCCTCTCGAGACTTCAGATTTCAGATTGAGTAGTGTGATAATATTGCAAGGGATTCGTTTATCTTCAGTTTTAGAACCCTAAGAGGGTTGGTTATGGTTGCATTGGAAAGGCTAGGGTTATGCTTGGGATTATGTGTTTATTTTCTTCGGATTGGAATTTTCGTGGAGTTAGCCTCCCTAGAAGATCGTCATACGTTATGGTTGTGAATGTGCCCCTCGAGATTTCGGTTTGCCAGGATTGGTGAGAAACGATTTCGAGGACAAAATCAAATTTAAGTGGGCAGAGTTGTAACGCCCTGTTTCGAATAAAGACCTAATTCGAGGCTGTGGCATGAAGAGCGGTCATCATAAGGATTAGGGCATTTATAAAGATAAGATTTAGGCCCATTTGGATGTGGGTAATGTAGGTATGTGACCCAATAGATCGGTTTGCACTTTGGGGTCAAGGGTAAAACGGGAATATTGTATTTCAGACCTCTTTTATGAATTTTGGATTTTAGTTCGGTTGGATTTTAGGTTAAATAAAGTTTATAGAAGTGTGGGGCTTCTCGTTACATTTCCATGGATACAAGGATCGTCGGAATCAGATTTATAACGAAGAAGTTATGGCCTTTGGAAGTTCCGTGGTTTTCAAGCTTAGCCGAGTACATGGGGCGTACACCAAGCGTACGTGGGGTGTACTAGTGAAGAAGGAGTACGTTGGGCGTACTGACCAGGATGGTCGCGAATGTTCTTCGGAGTATGTTGGGCGTATGCCAATCAGATCAGAACCCTATTTTAGGGTCTTGGACCATATTTAAACACCTTATCTCATAACCTAACCCTAATATCTTCAGCCTCCACCCCTCTAAACCCTAGAAATCGTCCTCAATCATCCATGGTGACATTTTGGAGCTCATGGGGTCCATTTTTGGAGTATTTGGTCCATTTCCAAGAAGGTGGAGTTGATGCAAAGATGGGGGATCAAGGAGAAGCTTATGGATCTGGGTTTTGTGACTCATTTTCAGCTTAATGAAGGTATAAAGTTTTGAACTTGATCATTCACCTCGTAGATCTATCATTTATGGGTTTTGGTTCCTTTTTGGTTGCAAGGATGAAGCTTTATGGTTCAAATCTGATTCTTAGGCTTAGGGTTGCCACCCTTGGTGTTATTTGAGTCCCTAAGGCAGAAAGTTTCCATCTTCGAGGTCTTAATGGGTTCATGCTAGAGTTATGGCTATTTTCAAGAAAGTAGATTGCTATACTTTGAGTATTGGGTTCATGTGGGTCATATAAGTCACCAAGTCAGTAACTTTATGGATTAAGACGTTAAGTAGAACTCATATCTGTAATTTGGTCCCTTGGTTTGAAGCAGTAAGTGCTTAATAGCAAAAAGGACTTAACAGAGGAGTACGCTTGGCGTACAAGCTGGTACGCACAGCGTAGAAGTCACGAACCTAGTACGTGCTGCGTACAGATGAGTAAGTCGTGCGTACTCAGTCAAGATGGGTTTCACTTATTGGGCTTCAGTGTAGGCCAATTGTTGGGCTTGTTTATTTTGGGCCGTTGGGCCATCTGGTTGTGGGCTGTTAGTGATGTGGGAAAAGGCCCCGAAAGCATTTGGGCCTCATGGAAAGGCCCATGTAGAGGTTGGGCCCAATTTGGAAAATTGGGCCATTGATGGATTTATGGACATTATAGTGTTGGGCTTTTGTTCGAGTTGGGCCATAGTTTTAGGATCATACTGGGCCAGGGGTACAATGGTCATTTTACCCCCATGCATGGATTAAGGGTTTTAGTAAGGGACCCAATTGCTAATTGGGTATATTGATCGGTATTGATAGCTCTGGAAGTGGACAGGGCAACAGCTAAGGATTTCTTTCAGGAAGCTTCTGCATTCGAGGTGAGTTACCTCACTATACTAAGGGGTCTAAGGCACCAAGGCCGGCCCATTGGATATGATATTCTAGCAGTTGGTAGTATGTTGATTATGAGTTAGTGTTGCATGCTAGTTGATATGCCAGTTAGGTAGATCTGTAGGACTACCTGTATTATTATGTGATTATTTGTATGCGCATTAGTTGAGATATCTGTCGACATATGATGTGGGGTGGGTTGAGGTGATACTGCTCCGTGCGATAACCTACAAACCCGGGAGCATTCCAGATACGAGCTGAGGGCCAGATGGGGCATGCCAGACTCGTACTGTAGGGTCGGGAGCATTCCAGATACGAGCTGAGGGAGACTCGTACTGTGGGCTCGGTGGCAATCCAGATGTGAGTTGTAGGCCCAGAAGGCAATCCAGAATCACACTGCGGGCCCAGGGTTAATCCAGATGGTAAAGCTGTGGACCCAGTGCATGTTGTTATTTATATATGTGTTATGCGCAGTGTATCGGTATTTGGGGTTAACTCACTAAGCTTTCGAGCTTACAGTTTCAGTTTATTGTTTCAGGTTCAGCGGATGGCCGCGGGAAGGCGAAGGCGTGACCGTACACTTCCTCGATTGATGATTATGATTTCTGGGAACTCTAATGTTTAAACTATTTTGAAAACAAATTGTAATGACTGAATGGTTTTAAATGATTTAAAAAGTTTTAAATTGGCTCGAATTTTATGGATGTTAGAGATGTTCAATTTAGTAGTCGAATGTAGTTCTCACAAATATTTGTTAGGAAACATAATATTGAATACTGAGATTGTCCCTTACTCATGTCTCAGATTCATAGATATATCCTGTTGAACAAAGAAATAGTTGGTGACTTGTCCAAGTGGGAGAACGTTGGAAAGAGCATCCAATGTCATTAACTTTTGGTAATATTTCTAATAATAGCAGGGTCCTTTTGGATTGCCCTCATGACCCAAATTTAGTAGAATAAATAAAGCAGAAATTAGTTTATTAATTATTTTGGTTTAATAATTAATTAAAAACTATTTAGGAATTAAGTTAATTCAAGGGATTGAATATTAATTAATCAATAGTCAGTTAATTGGAATATTCCAGAATTCCTTTTAAGGATAGGGTGAAGGAAATTTAGGGCTATCCCACATGGGATTGGAGTAGCTTTAGGCCTAAGAATCCGTATCCTATAAATAGGGTGCTAGGGACCACACCTTAATTGCTCATTCCTTTAGCTTGAATTTTTGCCTACCTTCTTCTTCTTTTTCTTCTTCTTCTTCTTTTGTTAGTCAGAGTTCTCACCCTCTCGAAGGTTTGACAAAACAGTTCCTCTCCTAGTTAAATTTATATCGCTCTTTAGTGTTCTTGAGCATGAACCGAAAGATTGATTCTGGTTTGGGTCCTTACATCAAAACAAGGTGGCACACAAGAGGTCTCAAGAAAGGAGGTCATTAGCATCGAAAGAGGTATGTAATTCTTCCTTCTTCATGCTTTTGTAGGGTAACAGTAATATCATGAAACTTAGATCCTTATGATGCATGAACACATATGATTATTGTTTTGTTTTGCGGTGCCATGGTTTCGTGTTTGCATGGATCAAAAACCTAACATTAGAATTCTTAGCTACAACCCTCATGTCATTGAATTTGAAGCTTACAACCACACCCCTACTAGGTGGTACCACCATACATATACAACAAACTCCACCACCGGTAATCATGGTTGTTTTTGGTGAAGTATTTGGTGGTTTAGCATATGAAAATCTGAAGATGATGGAGAAAATGATGAGAAATCATACCACTCCGTGAGCCTCTTGCATCACCACCTTTTCTCTCATATCTTTTCTGTTTGAAATAGGTGTCTAATGTGATACTAACTGGTATAACTTTCAGAATAATAAAAAATTTATTCTTGAGTTCCCCACAATTGCTATAACAACTAGAAATAAACTCTGAGAGAGTGAGATAATTAGTTTATTAGTTTATTTCAGGTTAATAAATTAAATAGAAACTAGTTTAAGTTAATTAGAATTAATTTGGAATTAATTGAAATTAATTTGGAGGTACATGGGCTAAATGTTAATTTCTCAATAGTTGAGAAAATGAAACATTTTGGAACTCCGTAAAGGTGGACGGTTTGGAGAGTTTCCAGAAGGCTTCCAGAATCTTTCCAGGTAAAAGATAAGGATAAAGATTTGAATTAGGATTAAATATGATTATTTAATTGTTGTAAATCAAGATTATCCGAAAGTTACCATAGCTATATAACTACCCTTGTAGACCTTCATTAAACCGATTTTACTCTTCCCAAGGTTGGAATTTTTGGGTTTCTCAACCTTTTGTCTTCCATACTAAAGTTTCTAGAGTTTTAGTGTTTTGGGTGTGAGCAATTAGAGGCATTCCTACTTTGGATGCTAGATCTTCCAAGAGCAACAGAGGAATTCAAGATATTCCAGGATTCACATATATATATGATTAGAGTTGAAAGGTTAGTAAATCTATTCCTTTTGATAGTTCAAATTCATAGATTTGAAATTACGTTGCTATAATATTAAAACCTAGATCTAGGGCGCATGTACACTTACGATTATTTATTGAAGGCTTTTGTTTCCAAATTTCTTTGTATAGATGCATAAAAAAACCCTTCAGTGGTATTAGATCCATTAGGTTTTAAGTATAGACACTACTTGAAAAAACTGAGAAAAACTGAAGAAACATGCTATACCCTGTCACTCTGAAGTCATCACTGCCACGAAGGGTGAGCACCCAGTCCTTAGTCCTTCGTAGATACATAAGAATGTTCTTAACTGTTGTCCAGTGAGCTCTACACGGGTTCCCTTGATATCAGCTTACCATACTCAACGCAAAAGCCACATCAGGGCGAGTACATGTCATAGCGTACATGATCGAGCCAACAACGGACGCATATGGCCCTCGACTCATTTCCACTATCTCAGCATCGCTACTCGGACTCTGAGTCTTACTCAATTTAGTATTGCTCTAGATAGGAAACTCTCCTTTCTTGGAATTCTCCATGCTCGTTTCAGCACCTCGTTTCAGTACTCTGAGTAAGTCCAATTAATCTTTTACTCTTATATATCAAGATCCTTATCCCTTGAATATAAGCAACTTCCCCTAGATACTTCATAGCGAAACACTTTCCAAGCCAGGACTTAACTTCCTGCAAGGTCGGAACGTCGTTTCCTATGAGCAGTATGTTATCGACATAAAATACTACAAAGCTAACTATACTCCCACTAGCTTTGACATACATACATGACTCATCCTCACTTCTAGAGAAACCAAACTCTTTGACTTTCTGATCCAAGCAAAGATTCCATCTTAGAGACGCTTGCTTCAATCTATAAATGGATTTCTTAAGCTTGCACACTCTATTGCGGGTATATAGCATCCACAAAACCTTCTGGCTGACACATGTAAACATCTTCAGCCAGCTTCCCATTAAGGAAAGCAGTTTTGACATCCATCTACCATATTTTATAATCATGAAATGCAACGATAACTAACATAACCCTAATAGACTTGATCTTGGCCATTGGCGAAAAGGCCTCATCATAGTCAACCCCTAGGGTTTGAGTAAATCCCTTCGCAACCAGCCGTGCCTTGAACGTGTGCACCTTTCCATCCATGTCGGTCTTCTTCTTGAAGATCCATTTGCACCCAATTGTCTTTCGACCTGGTACATTGTCAACCAAGTTCCAAAATTGATTGTCATACATGGACTGGACCTTGCTGTCTATTGCCTCTTTCCATTTTCCAGACTTAAGGCCTGTCATGGCTTCCTTGTAGTTAGTAGGCTCATCCAAATTTACCACTGTACTACCACTGATAAACGTATCACCTTCCGTAGTAATATGAAAACCATAAAACTCCGGTGCCATTCTAACTCGAGTGGAACGTCGAAGAGGTAATGACTTGTCAATCGGTTCAACAGGAATCTCTTCTTCTGGTTGAGCGCTAGTGTTACACGTTCCGTCATTGATTTAATATCGAAGCTATTCAAGATCAATTGTCCTCCCACTGTCCTCTTGGCATATGAGTTCCCTCTCACGGAAAACCCCTTTCCTTGCTACGAAGACCATGTTGTCACTAGGTCTGTAAAAAAGATATCAAAATGATTTATGTGGGTAACCGATGAAAATACACCGCTCATTTCGAGGTTCAAGCTTGCCGTGAGTCTCTCATCTTACGAAAGCTTCACAACCCCAAACCTTGATATGTGCCAACGAGGGAACCTTCCCTGTCCACATCTCGTGAGGTGTTTTGGCAACCTTCTTTGTCGGGACTAGATTAAGGTTATGGGCAACAGTCTCTAAGGCATAACACCAGAATGACATTGGAAGCAAAGCTCGACTCATCATGGAACGAACCATGTCTAACAAGATTTGATTTCTCCTCTCAGCTACACCATTTAGCTGCGGTGTCCTAGGAGGTCTCAATTGTGAAACAATTCCACATTCCTTAAGATAGTCGTGGAACTCGATGCTAAGATACTCACCACCCCTATCGGATATGAGCATCTTGATCTTCCTGCCCAATTGATTCTCCACTTCTTGCTTAATCTCTTTGAACTTTTCAAAAGTTTCTGATTTATGCTTGATTAAGTAAATATATCCATATCTGCTATAATCATCGGTAAAAGTCACATAGAAGCGGTTTGCATCCCTTGTCGTGGATCTGGAGGGCCCACACACATCTGTGTGTATGAGATCCAACAATCCATTTTAAACCACTTTCAGCGGCTCTCAGCAGACCTTGAAGTTTGCTTAAGCTGACTTCTTCCTTGCTCAAATGATAAGTCATCTTGATTTGATCATAGCAGGGAGGAAAATAATGTAGGAATATGTTAATAGCCAACTCTTCATCAATGTTCACATTCAGCTTGAGCAGACGATCAACATATCTCTGCATACGTTGCAGGTGGGTCGTGATGGACTCTCCATCCTTCATCTTGGTTTTGATGAATTGCATGACTATCTCGTACCTCTCTTGACGTGCGCTTTCATGGTACTTTTTCATCAAGTCCTGGCACCTCTCGTAAGGTCAATAGTCTTTGTAGAAGCGCTGCAGTTAGGGAGTCATAGTGGCAACCATAATGCACGACTCTTTGGTCACATCTTTGACATGGGCCTTATGCTCAGCAATTTCTTCGCGAGTTGACTTGGACTCATCAATCTCGTTCAGCTCTTTATCGAGGACATACTCTTGGTCTTCGAATCGCAAGTCCATGCAGATGTTGTGGATCCAATCATTGAAATTGGACCCATCGAATGTCACCTTCGCGCAGATGCTCAAGAGTGAGAAAGTGTTGGAGGAGTTGTTCTTGTTTGAGGAGCCAGAAACGTTATTTGAAGAAGAGATCCGCAAAAGAAGAAGGACAAGTTTTGATTAGATATGGAAATCCTCAATATAACACCCAAATGAAATATCAAGGCTAGGACCCAACAGAATAATTCACAATTCGGAAGATGGATGCCATAATCTAATTGTAATTTATTTGAAGGTAGGTAAATGACGATTTACTAATTCCACTACGAAAATGAAATTTAATAAATTAGGTTTTATTAAATGAAATTTCTAGATCTTTTGAGATTCATTGAACCTTTCAATGTCATGTTTAATCTCGATTATGCCCTTCAATTTTGTGACTGGGATACCGAGGATCACAAACAAGGTGTGAATAACCATACAAATTAGCTTGGTACTCTCGTTGCTATTTACCACCTAATCAATGTGCCGGTTAACCACACACGTTTCATTGATCAATGATAATTTACGAGCTACCCATTGCCACACTTTTCTAGTCCAAGTTAGTGTGCCGGTTAACCACACACGCTCTATTAACGACTTGGCAAAGTGCAATGTGCAATTTCATGGATTAGCATCAAATTCACATTTTCCTAAAGTATCTAAGATTGGGAATTTATAAAAACATTTAGTTACTTTATATTTATCATTATACTTATTAATGAGAGAATTAATGTCCTATCCTACCCGTTCGGCTAACAACCCTTCACTAGTCAAGAGTGTGGTGGGTAAGAGTGGATACCCAATGACGGTCATTTTATAGGCCGCTTCCTTAAACACCGTTTTATAGACCAGCTTCGTGAATAAGGCTTACTAACGGTAAGACTGACTCATCTTATATATATATATATATATATATATATATATATATATATATATATATATATATATATATATATATATATATATTAATCTTTTAATATTATAATAGTATAAAGTTTGTATTTTAAACTTTTAAAATACTAGGGTTTTAGAATTTAATATTTCAAAATTAATCGTTTAATTAAATTTTAAATTACAAAACTTAGAGGGTGCAATTTGAAACTTTAGAAATTACTAGATCAAATTTTAAATAATTAGTTAATCATATAGTTAGACATTATCTTAAAATTTGACCAAATCCATCTATTTTGATAAGGAAATCAGATTACCATTCTATAAAATCAATTTATGGATATAAAAGCGAGTTATGGTAATTATCCGAATCCAAAATAGATTAAAATTCAGAAAATCAGCTAACAGACGAGCCAACTTGTCGAGTCAGGGCACCGACTCATCGAGTTCATCGAACTCGTCGAGTTCATCAAACAGATTGCGAATCTGCTTTCATTTCTGGTTTGGAAAAATCACTATTGCATCAAATATAACAGAAAAACATCCTAGGATCTGATACCACTTATAGGTTTTGAGAATAACAACATTCGTATGTGTTCATGCAAACCTAATTACTTTGGATCTAAGTTTTTCTCTAGTTATACATATAAATAGATCTTCCAAAGGAATAACCCTAATACTAACATATAATTTTGAAATTCAATATGAAAATAGGGTTAGAATGTTACCTTGCTTGTTATCTCGTAATAACAAGGATTCCACTGATGATCTTGACTCTTGAATGCTTGAGTACCCCAAATGTTACACCTCCAACGGAGTCATAAACACCAAAAGCAAAGGATGAGTGAGAGAGAGCACAAATTCGGCTAGGGTTTCTCTTGGGAAGCAGGTGCCAAAAATTGGAGGTCAGGGGGTCCTTAAATAGTTGTGGCTGCTAGGGTTTTCAGGTGGAAACCCTAATCCTTGCTTAGGATCCAAGCAACCCATGAACCCACCTTCTAGAAGGCCTTGGACGATTTCTATAGGGCCTCCTACAGATTTTGTCCAACCCTTTCCAAGGGAGTCCATCAGCCCAATACTGCAACTATCATTGGTTTGCAATATCAGTCCCCGTACCTTTAATCAGTTCCTTTAATCCCAAAATTAGTACCAAATTAATTTCTGATTAAATACTAATTAAATAATATGATTTTTAATTAATATATTATTCTTCTAATATATTAATAAATCATTAAATAACCTCTTTTTCTAAAAGTCATCCTGTCAAGTTGCTATGGTGAAGGCAACCCAAAAGGACCATGCTACTATCCAACATATTCAACCTCCTTGATGGTAAGCTCGAGTTGGAGGGAAACGAGTTGATCGAGTTGGGCTTTCCTTTCAACAGTTGAAGGTCTGCAATTTGTGGCTTCAGACAAAGAGTTTAAAATTGCATCTAGCTTGGAGTCGAGACCATAAACCTTTTCATCAATCTTGTAATATCCCAACCGTCAGGTATTATTAATTTTTCCTTTTAGACTTCATGTTTAAGGTCTACTCGACGAGTTGGCGCTATGACTCGTCGAGTAGAAGCGGGCCAGGACACGTCAATTAATGAGTGACTCGTCGAGTCGGCATGGGGGACTCGACGAGTAGGAGCTGGCAGTGGAAACCCTAATTTTCAGGGTTTTGCACCCTATATATTGGACCATTAGCGCCTCCTACTGTCCTCTATCACCCTCTTGAGACCCAGAAACCCTAATTGCTGTAAGTGAGAGCTTGGAGAGTGTTTGGAGCTTTGGGGAGTGACTTTTGTGAAGGAAACTTGTAGATCAAGAGGCTAGCATCAAGATTTCCGTGTGGATCCAGAGTCTACTTCAGTTTGGGCACGTTTTGGAGGTAACTAACTGTTACCTTAACCTCTTTTTCTTCTAGAATCATTCATATGTGAAAACTAGGGCTTTCTTTAGTTATTCATGAAGGGATGTTGGTATGAGAGCTAGATCTGAAGTTGAAACTTCAGATCTGAACCTCTTTTGAGTCCTAAGTCCATAAAGTTTCCAGCTTTTTCAAGGACGAGACTTTCCTACGGTGTAAATCTCCATTAGAAGCTTAGATTGGTCATTTAGAGCCTTTAGGGCCTTGCATCTGTGTAAAGTTTGCAACTTTACGTGTTAAACATGCCTTAGAAGCTTGGATCTGTAATCTGGAACCTTGGTATGGCTTAAAAAGTGTCTGCATTGATGAAGGTCTGCAAGGACTCAACGAGTTGCATAGTCAACTCGGCGAGTCATATGAAGACGGCCGTGAACTCGTCGAGTTGATGAACAAACTCGGCGAGTCCGTTGAAGATTGCCTTGAACTCGGCGAGTCGTTCGAAGACTCGGCGAGTCGGCTAGGGTTTCTCCCAATTCTTGGACACGTATGAACTCGGCGAGTTAAAGGGGAACTCGACGAGCCAATCAAGGATTTCACAACTTCTCGAGTTCAGGAAGGACTCGACGAGTCGGTGAACTGCACTCGACGAGTCGAGTCCACACGGACTGTTGACTTTGACTGTGGACTTTGACTTTGACCAAGAGTTGACCAGTTGACTTCTGAGAGTATTCTGGTAATTTGGAGATTTACGAAAAAGGGTTTTATGGTAACAATAGGTGGTGGAGTTAGTGTTGGTGATCCGGGAGTTGAGCTTCTAGTTTCAGACGACAGTTGTGAGGTGAGTTTTCCTCACTATACTCAAGGGTCTAAGGCACCAAGGTCGGCCCTTTGGATTATTATATTGTTATGTTATGCTAGTATGATCTGTTAGATCGGTATCCTAGAGGGTAGGATAATATTATATGATATGTGGTATGATATGTTACATTGACATCCTGGTAGATAGGATGGTGTTATGTGCTATATGGTAAGATCCGTTAGATCAAGTATTATCTATAGACTGTTATGTGATTATCTATTATATGTGCACATGTTGTTTGGCGGTTGAGGCTTATCTGCTTGGTGCGAAGGCCAATAGACCTGGGCATTCCAACCTATAGGTTGTGGGCCGTGAGTATTCGATCCCGAGGATGATTGGACTCAGAGTATGTGGGCATTCCAACCTGTTGGTTGTGGGCCTAGGGTATTCCAACCTGATGGTTGATTGGACCTATAGCGTGTTGGCAATCCAACCTGTTGGTTGTGGGCCTGGGGTATTCCAACCCGATGGTTGATTGCACCCATAGTATGCTGTTATGATTCTATGTGTATTGTTGCGGGTATGGGTATTTTTGGGGGAACTCACTAAGCTCTCGGGCTTACAGTTTCAATTTATTTTTTCAGGTACATCATGGGATCGTGGCAAGGCGAAGGCGTGATCGTACAGCTCCTCATGTTTTGTCTATGTTTCTGGGAAAACTCTGATATCATACATTTTGAAAACAAAGTTGTAATGATTTTTAGTGGTTTGAAATGTGTTTAAAAGTTTAAATTGGTTGAAAGTTATTGGGTGTTACAAGTTGGTATTAGAGCCTTGGTTTGAGTGAATTGGAGGAACATGCGTGTGAATCCAGTCTCAAAACAAGGAAAGGTTTTCAAAATGATTTCTAAAATGGTTTTCAAAGTAAGTAAATGAGGATACAGGATATACGATCACCCGGAGCCAGTAAGTAGCCCCAAAATACCATGCAGTTATTTGATATGTTAGAACAGCATGCTAGTGCTAGGCTAGGGGTCTTCAGGAATTGCATGATAGAATTGCCTGATTGTATGATGCCTGGTAGCCTAGGGTTTCCCTTATATGAAATTGACATCATTATTGTAGTTGCTTAGTGTATGCATCATGGCCGTACATAATTAAGATCTTATAGCCTCAGAATGTTTGATTTAGCCTTATGTTCTGTTCTTGTTTGATTGGGAGCTTAGGGTACGATTGGATATTCGAAAGTCTATAGGGTCTAGCGTTATGTATGACTGGCATACACTAGGGCTGCAGGGGTTGGTGGAAGTTTCATGGATGGGTGAGTTGTAGGGGACTGGTAGGTCACTTGTGAGACGGTTAGCCTTCCTCTAGGAGTGAGGATTGAGTGTTCTCTATGATATGTATGTTGTTAGGGTGTTGTGGTGATACTTGAGACAAATATGGGTAGGTGTGGAAGGTAGTATGGGCCCGTACAACTGAAAGCACAGGACCCATACGCGTAGCAAGGAAGTCACAACCCCTAGGGATTAGTCGGGAGTTGGTTCCCAGTTACTTATGCGGATTGTCCGATATCTTCCTATTATGTTTCAGAATGGCAGTTACGAGGCGTTTCACGTCGGGATCCGGATCAGGATCAGGACAGGGTGATCAGGAGGCCCCAGTGGCACCTGAGGTTATCGGCCAGGAGGGGCCAATGTTGACAGAGGATCGGGTCAGGGAGATCATCCGTGAGGAGGTGGTCGAGATTGTCCGGAGTCAGATTCCGGAGTTATTCGGGACTAATAAGTCCGCTGTGATGGAGTATTTCGACGACAGATATGCAGCCCTCGCTGAGACAGCTGCCGCTGCAGCCACCGCGGCTATAACAGCGGCGGGAGGGGGAGCGGGACGAGTTTTTCAGTACAGGGACTTCGATAACACGAAGCCCCCTACTTTTGATGGGACGCAGGATCCCATCAAGGCTATGAGGTGGATCTCGGATGTGGAGGGGTGTTTCTTCATCTGCTCGTGTACTACTGACCAGAAGGTCAGGTGTGCTCTAAACCTGCAAAGGTCCGTGGCCAAGGACTGGTGGAGACTTACGACTGGGTCGTACACTGATGACCAGAGAGCTGCTGTTACTTTGGAGCAGTTCAGAGACATGTTCCGCGCCCGTTACATTTTACGGGTCGAGCGGGAGCATTTAGCACAGGAGTTTCTGAGTTTGAGACAGGATGGGGAGTCGATGACGGAGATCACCCGTATGTTCACTGAGAGGGCGATGTTTTGCCCGGAGTTTGCTTCTGAGCAGGCTCAGATGACCCGTTATCTGAGCATGCTCAAGACTAACATCCGTCAGTTTGTGTCTACCCAGCGATGTGATACACTTCTAGAGTTGCAGGAGGCTGCTAGACGGCGTGAGTTGGAGATTGAGCTGCAGTTGAGGGAGCAACGACAGGCCCCGGCACAGTCGTAGCCGGCGCCTAAGCGGTCCAAGACCGCTGATACGAGGACTGGGGGACAGCCAGGCCACACTTGTGGGAAGTACGGGAAGGATCATTCAAGGATGTGCCAGACAGGGAGTGGGTGCCACCGATGTGGCAAGCAGAGCCATTTGGCCAGGGATTGCGGGCAGCCGACTAAGACTTCCGGAGTCAGGCTTTGCTATCATTGCGAGCAGGTGGGCCATATGAAGGCCCAGTGTCCTCGACTAGCCGCCAAGCCGGCGCAGGCTCCAGCGCCGACTACCTTGATGATCACGGATGGGAGACCAGTCAGGGCAGAGCCTCCGAAGGCTCAGGGCCGTGCTTTCCAGTTGACCGCATAGGAGGCCAGGGCAGCGCCAGATGTGGTTGCCGGTATGTTTCTCCCCT
Organism: Lactuca virosa; assembly: GCF_052849685.1. Taxonomy (NCBI): domain Eukaryota; kingdom Viridiplantae; phylum Streptophyta; class Magnoliopsida; order Asterales; family Asteraceae; genus Lactuca; species Lactuca virosa. The sequence goes on from NC_136426.1 coordinate 247,179,101, forward strand.
CTATCTCATTTATTATAATTGTGTTATGCTTATCTGTTGTACCTGGGATTAGGTACGTTTTTAGTGAACTCTTTGCCTGCTTTGGTTTTATTTGACTCGGGGGCGAGTCGGTCTTTCGTATCTCAGTCATTTAGTAGGGAGTTCAGTGTGCCAGTGGGCGAGTTAGAGTGTCCGTTGCGAGTGTCTATCGCCAACGAACACGGGGTTTCTGCTTCTTCGGTTTATCGAGGGTGTGATTTGGAGATTTTCGGGGTGTCCTTTCCGATAGATTTGATTCCAATTCCGATGGGGGAGGTGTGCGTGATTGTAGGCATGGATTGGCTCAGTCAGTTCGGTGCTATGATTGATTGCAAGGGCCAGCGAGTGGTAGTTCGAACCCCAAGTGGGGGAGAACTGACTGTATATGGTGAAGGCACCAGAGTGGGATTAGGGTTTTGTTCAGCTGCCAGGGCTCGGCAGTACATTCAACACGGGTGTGCGGGTTATCTAGCGTATGTGGTAGATACCCGGGTCAGGGATCAGATTTCGGTTTCCGATGTACCGGTGGTCAGGGAGTTTACAGATGTGTTTCCGGAGGAGTTGCCAGGGATACCTCCGGAGAGGCAGGTCGAGTTCAGGATCGACCTGGTGCCAGGTGCGGCCCCTATCGCTAAGGCGCCGTACCGATTGGCACCACCAGAGCTGCAGGAGCTGTCGTCACAGCTACAAGAACTGCTAGGCAAGCAGTTCATTCGTTCGAGCAGTTCTCCATGGGGAGCATCGATTCTTTTTGTCCGAAAGAAGGACGGTTCGCACCGGATGTGCATTGACTACCGGGAGTTGAATAAATTAACGGTGAAGAACCGTTACCCACTCCTGAGGATAGACGATCTCTTCGATCAGTTGCAGGGTGCATCTTGGTTTTCCAAGATAGACTTGAGGTCTGGGTATCATCAGGTCAGGGTCAGAAAGGAGGATGTGGAGAAGACCGCTTTACGAACTTGTTATGGACATTACGAGTTCGTGGTGATGCCGTTTGGGCTCACCAGCGCGAGCGGTTTTCATGGACCTGATGAATCGGGTCTGTAGACCGATGCTCGATCGCTCGGTCATAGTGTTTATAGATGATATATTGGTGTATTCCAAGACCCAAGAGCAGCAAGAGGAGCATTTGCGGGAGTTGTTGGGAGTTCTGAGACGAGAATGGCTGTGCGCCAAGTTCTCGAAGTGTGAGTTTTGGCTACGAGAGGTCCAGTTCCTCGGACATCTCGTTAACCAAGAGGGGATTTTGGTCAATCCGGCCAAAATCGAGGTGGTTATGCAGTGGGAGGTTCCGAAATCTCCCTCAGACATCAGGAGCTTTTTGGGATTGGCAGGGTACTACCGGAGATTCATATAGAACTTCTCCAAGATTGTGGTACCCCTCACTCGTCTGACGAGGAAGGGGGTGGATTTCCGATGGGGCCCTGAGCAGCAGAGGGCGTTTGAGACCCTCCGACAGCGGTTCTGCAAGGCCCGAGTCTTGACACTCCCGGAGGGAGTTGAGGATTTGTGGTGTTCTGTGATGCATCCATAACAGGGTTAGGGGCGATCCTCCTGCAGAAAGGACGAGTGATAGCTTATGCGTCGCGGCAATTGAAGCCGCATGAGACAAGATACCCTACGCATGACTTGGAGTTGGGGGCGGTGGTATTCGCCCTCAAGATATGGAGACATTACCTTTATGGGGTACGTTGTACCATTTACACGGATCACAAGAGCTTGAGACATATCATGGATCAGCCGAACCTGAACATGAGGCAGCACAGGTGGCTGGATGTAGTCAAGGACTACGATTGCGAGATCCTTTACCACCTTGGTAAAGTGAACGTGGTTGCGGATGCCTTAAGCCGCAAGTCAGCTGGTTCTTCCACCCCAGCGGTATGTATGAGGATAGCAGTGGACTACCCGCTTGTGAGTCTGATCAGAGATGCCTAGGTTGAGGACATGCGACCGGAGAATTGGAAGCTGGAGAGGATCAAGGGTGAGAATACACAGTTTGAGCAGGATAGTCGGGGATTATTGACCCGATGCGGTCGGGTTTGGGTTTCGATGTCTGGCGGGGTTAGGCAGACGGTTATGGAGGAGGCTCATAAGTCTCATTTCTCTATTCACCCGGGGGCAACCAAGATGTTCCGGGATTTGAGTTTGAGCTATTGGTGGCCGTGCATGAAGCGAGAAATCGCTTGGTACGTCGAGAGGTGCTTGACCTGTAGGATGGTCAAGGCCAAGCATCAGAGGCCGCATGGCAAGCTGCAGCCCCTGGAGATCCCCATGTGGAAATGGGAACATATCACGATGGATTTTATTGCCAAGTTGCCGAGGACGGCAAAGGGGTTTGATGCTATATGGGTCATCGTGGATCGATTGACCAAGATTACCCATTTCTTGGCCATACGGGAGAGCTCATCGGCCGAGAAATTGGCCGACATGTACGTTCGCGAGATCGTGTCTCGCCATGGGGTTCCCGTTTCCATTGTCTCTGATCGGGATGTCAGGTTTACTTCCTGCTTCTGGCTGAAGTTTCACGAGGAGCTGGGCACGCGGTTGCACTTCAGCACAGCATTCCATCCGCAGACTGATGGTCAGAGCGAGCGGACCATTCAGACCCTCGAGGATATGTTGAGGGCGTGTGTCATCGATTTCGGTGGGAGCTGGGATTCCCACCTACTGCTTGTAGAGTTCGCCTACAACAACAGCTATCATTCCAGCATTGGCGCCCCACCATTCGAGCTGTTGTATAGGCGGAGATGTCGCACCCCGGTTTGTTGGGGTGAGGTTGGTCACAGGGTGATGGGTCGGACGGAGGTGGTCTTGCAGACTACCGAGAAGATTCAGCAGGTTAGACAGCAGCTGCAGACCGCTCAGAGTCGGCAGAAGAGTTACGCGGACCGACGCCGATCCGAGTTAGAGTTTCAGGTTGCTGACATGGTACTCCTGAAGGTCTCGCCCTGGAAGGGTGTGATCCGCTTCAGGAAGATGGGAAAATTGGGTCCCCGATATATTGGGCCGTTCAGGATCATTCCCAAGGTTGGCAAGGTGGCTTACAGACTAGAGCTGCTGGAGGAGCTTAGTCAGATCCACAGTACTTTCCACGTTTCGCAGCTACGAAAGTGCATTGTGGACCCGGAGGCAGTGGTGCCACTGGATGACATTCAGGTTGATGAGCGCCTGAATTATAGTGAGAGGCCGATTGCCGTTTTGGAAAGGAAAGTGAAAGTCCTGCACAACAAGGAGGTTCCGTTGGTAAAGATACAATGGGAGCATCGGAGGGGATCCGAGTGGACATGGGAGCCGGAGGCTGACATGCGGGAGCATTACCCGAAGTTATTCGCTACAGCTGACGTCGAGGACGAAGTCTAAGTCAAGTGGGGGAGAATTGTAACATCCAACCGTCAGGTATTATTAATTTTTCCTTTTAGACTTCATGTTTAAGGTCTACTTGACGAGTTGGCGCTATGACTCGTCGAGTAGAAGCGGGCCAGGACACGTCAATTAATGAGTGACTCGTCGAGTCGGCATGGGGGACTCGACGAGTAGGAGCTGGCAGTGGAAACCCTAATTTTCAGGGTTTTGCACCCTATATATTGGACCATTAGCGCCTCCCACTGTCCTCTATCACCCTCTCCAGACCCAGAAACCCTAATTGTTGTGAGTGAGAGCTTGGAGAGTGTTTGGAGCTTTGGGGAGTGACTTTTGTGAAGGAAACTTGTAGATCAAGAGGCTAGCACCAAGATTTCCATGTGGATCCAGAGTCTACTTCAGTTTGGGCACGTTTTGGAGGTAACTAACTGTTACTTTAACCTCTTTTTTGTAACATCCGGATTCCTAGGTATCTTATTTTAGTTATTTATTTTGGGTTTTATGGAGGGACTCGGCGAATAGACGCTCAGACTTGCCGAGTAGGATCGCGAGTTCTTGACTGGATTAATGACCGGACTCGACGAGTAGATACGTGGACTCGGCGAGTCCGCGCTGTAAAGTGAAACCCTAAATCCCCAGGCCTGTGCCCTATTTAAAGGCCTTTATGGCCTCCATTTGCGGCCAATGCACCCCAGAGAAACCCTAGAGAGAGCGGTGAGAGAGTTGATAGCAAGAAGAGGCTAATACATCACTTTTGGTGTAGTTTTGCTAGAAGGAAGAAGGAAACACCCATCTAGAGCGTGAAGGGAGCTTGGATCTGGGCTAATCATCTTGAAGGTTCATCTATGGAGGTATAATCCCTTCTATTTCGTGTTGATATGATAGATTTCATGATTTTAGGGTTTTTACCTCCATTTTATGTAAGATCTAGTGAGTATGAGGCCCCCTTTGTGTTAATAGCATCAGATCTGGACCATGAGAGGTCCATAGAGTCACTATCCCTCAGCTTTATGCAAGCAAATGAAAGATTGGGGACTAGGTTGCCATTTTTAGAGTTATTTCTCCATTTATGACTTGTTGTGGGTTGCATGCACGTAAAGGTTGCACCTTTACGTGACATTTGAACATTTGAAGGGTAGATCTGATAGTTAGGGAAGCAAATCTGACCTTAGGAGGTCATTTGAGGATGAACATGGAGGCAACTCGCCGAGTCCATAAGTGGACTCGACGAGTCGAGTCGGGGTTGCCCTGCGATTCGTGGCAGGTGTAACCCGTCGAGTGGAAGGATGACTCGACGAGCCAAGAGAGGCTGAAAGTATTCAGAGGACCCGCATGGACTCGCCGAGTCGCCCTTGTGCACTCGACGAGTCGGGTCAAAGTTGACCATTGACTTTCGTTGACTTTAGGGTTCTGGTCAAGACTGATTCAAGAGAGTTCAGGGAAGGGTAGAATGGCCTTCTACCCAATCTGTAGAGATGAGATCATGAGTGAATATTGATCGGGGATGTTATTTGAATAATAGGAGGAGGCTAAGTCGGGACGTTGAGCACGAGAGTTTATCCGATTTCATTGAGGTGAGTCTTCTCACTATACATTACCTAGAGTGGTATTTATGTGTAGACTAGAGGGTCTTGTATGCTTTGTGTATATATATGAGTTATGTGCATTGTGTTGTATGTATGATATGTGTTGAACAGACCGGGCCGGAGGGCCCAACGATATAGACCGGACCGAAGGGTCCAATGACACAGACTGGACCGAAGGGTCCGACGAGCTATGACCGGACCAGAGGGTCCAACGAGCTACGGGACTGGAGGGTCCCGCTGAGACACATCGACCGGAGGGTCGTATTGTAGCCTCGAGTGGCGTATGTGTTGCATGTGGTATTTTGGGGAACTCACTAAGCATTTATGCTTACAATTGTTGTGTTATGTGTTTCAGGTACTAGCGAGGATCGCGGGAAGGCGCCGGTATGATCCGTACACGCTGAGAGGATTTATGTATTTGAGGATCTTGGGATTTGTTTATTGAGATAACATGTGTTACATTGGATTACTATGATATTTTATGAATGAGAGTATGTTTTTAAAAATGAAAAATTGTTTTGGAAATTTACGTTGTTACAAGTTGGTATCAGAGCCTTGGTTTGAGAGACTCGGATACACCTCCGGGCGTATCTGAACTCAAACTGAGGATTTGAGAGAATTTTTCATAAAAGAAACAATTTTTCCGAAAGAGTAAAGGACTTTTGAGAAAAGCGGAACGGAGTAGTGTGTACGATCAGCCAGCGCCCGAACGGTGATTTCCCAAAATACCCTTACATTATGTGTTATGAGATATTATGTGATATGTTATGCATGCTAGAGTAGGCTAGGTATTCATGGTTAGGACTAGAGTGGGCCTGATTTATGATGCCTTAGCCTAGGAGTTACTGCTACTATGAGATACTTCGAGAGTAAGTAGGTAGCAGCGAGGAACTTATGAGTGGTCTACCAGAGAGTAGCCTGAGTTTAGTGAGATGTAGAGTACTTGTGATCTGGGATCCTAGGAGGAGGACTTGGGGTGAATACCGATGCGTTGTGGAAGGTAGTATAAGGGCCCGTACTACTGGAAATACCGGATCGGTGAGCAGTCCAAGTAAGAATTCTCAGGGTACTAAAGAACAAGTAGGGTTGAGTATCGAGTGTGAGTATACTCGAACGAGTCTCTGATTCTTTTGTGTTGTATTTTACAGACATCATGGTTGGGACGCGCCACCACCCAGGAGGCAGTGGTACCAGTGGTACCAGCGATGAGGAGATTCGTAGGTTGATTCACGAGGAGGTGGCTGCGGCCATTCGAGCTGAGATACTTGAGATTTTCGGGTCTATCAAGACCACGCTGATCGAGACTTTTGATGAGCGGTACGCTGCTCTTACTGAGGCTGCTGTTGTTGCGGCCACCGCAGCTGTCGCTGCTACCAGGCCCCAGGGAGGTGACTCGTTGTTGTACCGAGAGTTCAGCAATACGAAGCCACCAGAGTTTGATGGGACGCAAGACCCGATTTCTGCGATGAGGTGGATTTCTGACATCGAGGGACGCTTCTACACCTGCTCGTGTCTGGATCATCTAAGGGTTAGGTTTGCGCTTAACCAGCTTCGCTTGGGAGCGAAGGATTGGTGGAAGTTTGTGACGGCAGACTTTGTAACGCCCGTAGATCCGCGCTAGTCAATTTAGAGATAATAGGGGTCGAAAACGACTTTTTGACAAAAGATTATTTAGAATAAATAATCTTAACGAAGTTGTATAATACGTCTCAAGGGTTCCGTACATATAAAGAACGTTGAAATCAGAGTTATAACGAAAAAGTTATGGTACGTCGAAGTTTTACGGCAAAACCGGCACGACACCGGGAGAAGTAAATAGTGAATTTACGATGGAGGACTTTTTAGCCTTAGAAATCTAAACAAAGTTTTAGTATACGTTAAACCGAGAACATACAAAAAAAGAACGCCCAAATCTGACTTCGTATGAGGAAGTTATGAATTTGCTAAGATTTGGCTTAACAGTATACAGCCCGAAACTCGAATTTTAGATCGAGCGGCTTTTGGCCTACGCGAAAACAGAGTTCGAATGTAGAAGTTAGATCGAGCGGCTTTTGGCCTACGGTTATGAATTTGAAGATCTCATTAATAGGAACTCAACGGTAAAAAGACAAACGAAAACAGAGTTCGTATGTAGAAGTTATGAATTTTACGCGGACATTTAACAATATAATCTCCTCGTACTGTTAAATTTAAGATCGGTCGAGAATTAGCTGACGAAGTCAAAATGAAAGTTATAGATCGTATGTGAAAGTTACGGATTTTAGAAGTCGGAAGTGTGCTGTGCGAAAATGGGTGATGTGGCACAATCTTGGCCATTGCTTTCTCCCCAAGTCTTGCCACTAGATGGTGACATGTGGCACCAAGTTCAGCCATTTTTCACCCTATAAATAGAACCTCTCCCACCCTCATTTTCTTCACACCTTTCCCATTGTTTCTTCTCTTTACTCTCTCTCTAGAACCTCTCTCTAGCCCCGAAACCCCCCGAAAAGCCTAGGGAACCTCCCTAGCACGAGATTGAAGCCCCGGAGTGCTCGACGGCTCCGAGAAGAAGAGATTTTCGGCTCGGAAATGCTGCTCCAAGCAAAGCCCGGTTTTCTATAAAACCCGCTGTAAGTGAGCTACGCCTACGCTATTTTTAATATAGTTTTTATTTAATTATAGTAACGTTATTAGGAACTTATAATAAGTACTTGAGCTATTATTATGGGTTATATAAGTATTGTTTAATGCTTATAAAATAGTAATAATAACTAGACTATTAAATAGGCTCGGTGAATAATAGACTAAACTCTAGTGGTAATAATATTAGGTTTCGTCGAAGGAAATTATTTTTTTTAAGAAGCGAAGCGCTGTCTGAGTTCAGAATCACCACCTTTTCAAGTGAGTGCATGGTTACTTTCATCTTACACATATATATGAAGTATTTTATAAATTACGTGCTATGTGTGCATATTATCTGTATACTTGCTATCTATGTTGGATGAACGATTTTATACATGTTTTAAATGATTTAAACTATATATGTATTTTATATCTACAAAATGTGTTGGGTAAAACATGGGTAGATGTAATAGTTGCTGTGTGAGAAAATAAAATAATGAGAGACCTCGATGTCATTGATGATCTAGTCATCTAGCGAAGTATAGATGACGACCACAGACTATTCTAGACAGTCTAGTGGAACACTAGCAGGCTCGTAACTTGTAGGTGTTTTTAAACTACGTATTCACTAGGTATTTTTGAACTAAGTGTTCACCATATGTTTTGAACTAAATGTTCACTATACGTTTTGAACTACGTGTTCACCATATGTTTTGAACTACGTGTTCACCAGATGTTTTGAACTGCGTGTCCACCAGATGTACCCTGTTGTATAAACCCTGGCGACTATACGACTTAGTGTTTGTTGTATAAACCCTGGCGACTATGCCACATAGTGCTTGTTGAGTAAACCCTGGCAACGATGAATTTCGTGCCGATTCCTTACGATGATCCTTAAGAATGAATAAACGAGGAATAGTTGATTCTTAGGGTAGATCCTTAAGAGTAAAGAAGATAATGGGGATGGGTAATTAGGTTGATTGTTTGATGTTTAAACATAATAATTATATTATTGTGGGTTGAAAACCCTATGTACTCACCAGGTTTCCCAACCTGACCCACTCAAGCTTATTTGTATCACAGGTGTCGATATGAAGCTACTTTACACTGAGAGACTTAAAAGAGATGTAGATCACTAGTGTAAATGAATGTAAGTTCTGTTTATGCTTATGTTTCTGTATTGACGATGACATCCTAAGGTTTTGAAAATGAATAAAAATACATTTCTTTAGAAATGCTTTGATAATGTATTTATCATGTTTTTCTGGGAACAAATTCCGCAACATTTTTATTAAAAGAGGTACTCTGATTTTTATAAAGCATAAACAAACACGGTCTTTTCTGGCCGTGAAAATGCGGATGTCACAGTTGGTATCAGAGCATTAGTTTAAGCGAACTAGGAATATGGATTTATTTCTAGACTTAAACTTAGAATGCTAAGCAAGGATCGTGAGGAGTGTGTCTAATAAAATTTAGGTAAAGCACCTGAATAGACACAAGCACTAACTAATTTAGGGAAAATGCCTAACATGCTTTTATGTGCTAAATGATTCATTATATGCATTGTATGATTGGATCTATGGTCTGTTGCCGACCGGATCTAGAAACTTTATGTGTTCAGATTTCTAAACGTTTAATTACGGTATTAGAACTGGCATATAACTTTTCGGAGAAATAGGGAGAATTACACGTCGATCATAAATAAAATCTTTCCTATCTTAATTCTCGTCATTGCACACCGAACGTATGATTTGGTATATAGATCGAAATGGCAAGAACCCGTAGTGGAGCCGGGAATGCAAATGGGAACAGGAATCAACCACCAGTGATTGAACAAATACCTGTTGTAGCAGATGCTCCTGAGCCAATTACAATGGCCGGAGTACAAGCCATGATACGGGCTATGTTGGTTGAAAAATGGGAAGAGATGAGGCAAATGTTGCATGAAAATAGGGACGAACCTACAATGCCAGTTGAGCAGCCCGAATTGAACGATGGGCAGTCAGAAGGAGGGAACTACAGTGGGACCGTTGGTCAAGCCAACCCACCAATAGTTCGACAAAACAACCAATATGACGGAGTCGAGAGGAATGGATGCAAGTACAAGGATTTTCTGACTTGCAAGCCATCGACTTTCACTGGAAAGGAATATCCGATCGGAGTCATGGATTGGATCTCGGAGATGGAGTTAGCTTTCATGACTTGTGGTTGCAGAGGCAAGTTACAGACCACCTTTGCAGTACGTCAATTTCGAGGAGGTGCTGTGCGCTGGTGGAATACCCTGGGGAAGACTCTGAGCCCCAATGAGCCCCTGCAACTGACATGGGCAGAGTTTTTGGTGCAGGTCAAACGCAAGTACTGCTCAGCCCAAAACCTGCTCGAGCTAGAGAACCAGTTCCTGACCTCGAAGAAAGGAAGCATGTCAATTGATGAATACACCAACAACTTCACAGAGAAGATGGAGTTCGCCTTGAGTCTTGTTCCGGATGAGCTGACGAAAATCGACAAGTACGCAAAGGGACTTCCATGGGAGTACGCGGTGCCAGTGCGTCAGGCACCTACTCTGGAGGCAGCTATCTGGGCTGCCAAGTCTGTGGAGGATATGATTAAGGGAAGAGCTGCCAACAAGATTGAGGTTGGCGAAAAGAGGAAGTTTGAGGGGTCTACAAGGCCTAATAAGAAGATCAAGTTTGGTTCAAAGGAGTTTAGCGGAGGAGGAAACAAAGTGAAATGGTGCGAGAAGTGCAAAAAGAAACACTTCGGGAAATGTAGCGAGGAAGTGACTTGCTACAAGTGTGGGAAGACCGGACATTACGCCAACGAGTGCACCGCCAGCAAAAGGGTGTGTTATGAATGCCGTGAAGAAGGGCACGTTGCTAAGGATTGCCCGAAGAAGAAAGAGGCGACAAGACCAAACATTCCACCGAAACCGAAGGCAAGAGCGTTCCATATCATCCTTGACGAAGAAGATGGAAATGAAATGGACCAGGAATGAGGATCTATGAAGTAGTCGTGTAAATAGTACCACGTGGTGTAGCCTATTAGAGGCATAGTGTAGGTTGAACTTGAACACCTATGTAATCGTTTCAAGGAATAATATAAAACCTTCGTTTTGTTATCTAATGTGTCAAGTTGTTATGTGATTTTCTTGTATGGTGACTTGGGTGAACTGCAAGACAATACTTGGGACGAGTATGAGTAGGTGTGAAAGGTAGTAGAGGCATATACTACCGGAAGCACAGGACTCACGCTTGGATCAGGGAAAGTCACAAGGTTACCAAGAAGCTAGTAATTGATACCGTTTTATTCAAATATGTCGTTACCATCGTTTCGGTAATGACTAAGAGGATGATTATTATTCCGACCCTAGTGGTCATATCGAATTGAGTCCGACTACGATAAGTATGTTACGTGGTTCAGAGAACCAAGTTTGATGTAGCATCTGACTTAAGTCGGAAGATTGAAATAAAAGATAATCAAAGTGTTCGGTAAGGTATCGCGATAGTTGCTTGTAGCTACAAATGCTACCTTTTAAGATGTGATTAGAACATGAAGAAATGTATAGTCTATTCTGGAAGACTCTCAGAGACCTGAGTCTAAGCGTGGGAACATACGATGATAAGTCATTAGAATATGACACATCGGTCCATTTTAGTAATAAAATAACTTATCTTAAGTTTGTTAAGAAGAAGAAGCAGTCTCCAGTAAGGATCGAGATTGTGACTTGAAGGTCATAATTTGGAGTCTAACGTGAGATAGGGAGCAAGTGCAAGATCGAGCACCGCTTGCAATCAGGAAGTCTTAGAGTTAGATATTCGTTCGAAGAAACATCAAAGTTACGGTTATTACTTAGGATGAAGAGATAACATATGGAGTCATCATGTGAGCCCTGTTTCGTTGATGATTTCGGGACGTAATCATCCTAAGGGGGAGATAATTGTAACGCCCGTAGATCCGGGCTAGTCAATTTAGAGATAATAGGGGTCGAAAACGACTTTTTGACAAAATATTATTTAGAATAAATAATCTTAACCAAGTTGTATAATACGTCTCAAGGGTTCCGTACATATAAAGAACGTTGAAATCCGAGTTATAACGAAAAAGTTATGGTCCGTCGAAGTTTTACGGCAAAACCGGCACGACACCGGGAGAAGTAAATAGTGAATTTACGATGGAGGACTTTTTAGCCTTAGAAATCTAAACAAAAGTTGTAGTATACGTTAAACCGAGAACATACAAAAAAAGAACGCTCAAATCTGACTTCGTATGAGGAAGTTATGAATTTGCTAAGATTTGGCTTAATAGTGCACAGCCCGAAACTCGAATTTTTGATCGAGCGGTTTTTGGCCTACGCGACCTAAATGAGAATTGAAGATCTCATTAATAGGAACTCAACGGTAAAAAGACAAACGAAAACAGAGTTCGTATGTAGAAGTTATGAATTTTACGCGGACATTTAACAGTATAATCTCCTCCTACTGTTAAAATTTAAGATCGGTCGAGAATTAGCCGACGAAGTCGAAATGAAAGTTGTAGATCTTATTTTTACCTACGCGTGAATATAAAGAACGTCAAAAACGGAGGTCGTATGTGAAAGTTACAGATTTTAGAAGTCGGAAGTGTGCTGTGCGAAAATGGGTGATGTGGCACAATCTTGGCCATTGCTTTCTCCCCAAGTCTTGCCACTAGATGGTGACATGTGGCACCAAGTTCAGCCATTTTCACCCTATAAATAGAACCTCTCCCACCCTCATTTTCTTCACACCTTTCTCATAGTTTCTTCTCTTTACTCTCTCTCTAGAACCTCTCTCTAGCCCTGAAACCCCCCGAAAAGCCTAGGGAACCTCCCTAGCACGAGGCGGAAGCCCCGGAGTGCTCGACGGCTCCGAGAAGAAGAGATTTTCGGCTCGGAAATGCTGCTCCAAGCAAAGCCTGGTTTTCTATAAAACCCGCTATAAGTGAGCTACGCCTACGCTATTTTTAATATAGCTTTTATTTAATTATAGTAACGTTATTAGGAACTTATAATAAGTACTTGGGCTATTATTATGGGTTATATAAGTATTGTTTAATGCTTATAAAATAGTAATAATAACTAGACTATTAAATAGGCTCGGTGAATAATAGACTAAACTCTAGTGGTAATAATATTAGGTTTCGTCGAAGGAAATTATTTTTTTTAAGAAGCGAAGCGCTGTCTGAGTTCAGAATCACCACCTTTTCAAGTGAGTGCATGGTTACTTTCATCTTACACATATATATGAAGTATTTTATAAATTACGTGCTATGTGTGCATATTATCTGTATACTTGCTATCTATGTTGGATGAACGATTTTATACATGTTTTAAATGATTTAAACTATATATGTATTTTATATCTACAAAATGTGTTGGGTAAAACATGGGTAGATGTAATAGTTGCTGTGTGAGAAAATAAAATAATGAGAGACCTCGATGTCATTGATGATCTAGTCATCTAGCGAAGTATAGATGACGACCACAGACTATTCTAGACAGTCTAGTGGAACACTAGCAGGCTCGTAACTTGTAGGTGTTTTTGAACTACGTATTCACTAGGTATTTTTGAACTAAGTGTTCACCATATGTTTTGAACTAAGTGTTCACTATACGTTTTGAACTATGTGTTCACCAGATGTGTTGAACTACGTGTTCACCAGATGTTTTGAACTGCGTGTCCACCAGATGTACCCTGTTGTATAAACCCTGGCGACTATACGACTTAGTGTATGTTGTATAAACCCTGGCGACTATGCGACTTAGTGCCTATTGAGTAAACCCTGGCAACGATGGATTTCGTGCCGATTCCTTAGGATGATCCTTAGGAATGAATGAACGAGGAATAGTTGATTCTTAGGGCAGATCCTTAAGAGTAAAGAAGATAATGGGGATGGATAATTAGGTTGATTGTTTGATGTTTAAACATAATTATATTATTGTGGGTTGGAAACCCTATGTACTCACCAGGTTTCCCAACCTGACCCACTCAAGCTTATTTGTATCACAGGTGTCGATATGAAGCTACTTTACACTGAGAGATTTAAAAGAGATGTAGATCACTAGTGTAAATGAATGTAAGTTCTGTTTATGCTTATGTTTCTGTATTGACGATGACATCCCAAGGTTTTGAAAATGAATAAAAATACATTTCTTTAGAAATGCTTTGATAATGTATTTATCATGTTTTTCTGGGAACAATTTCCGCAACATTTTTATTAAAAGAGGTACTCTGATTTTTTTAAAGCATAAACAAACACAGTCTTTTCTGGCCGTGAAAATGCAGATGTCACAGACTTCACTACGGCAGAGCTTACTGCGGTGACCTGGGAGAGGTTCACCATGATGTTTCGAGATGAGTATGTTCCCCCCTGTGGAGAGGGAACGTCTAGCCCAGGAGTTCTTATCCCTCAAGCAGGGAACTAAGTCTTTGACGGTGATTACGAGGATGTTTCACGAGAGGGCGTTGTTTTTCCCTGAGCACGTGTCGATTGAGCAGGCACGTATGAGCCGGTACTTGAGCATACTGAGGAGGGATATTCGTGAGTTCGTGGCGAACTCGTCATACCGGACATTTGCCGAGCTTCAGGCAAATGCCCGGAAGAGAGAGATTGAGCTGGAGACTCAGGTCAGGGAGGAGGCCGAGTCTCAGAAGAGGGACAGGCGACCGGCACAGGCGTAGCCGGCAGCCAAGCGGGCAAAGCCTGCTGATTCGAGATCTGGGGGTCCGAAGGGCCGCACTTTTGGGAAGTGCGGCAAGAGTCACGAGGGGGTGTGCAGAGCTGGGGTGTGTTACAAGTGTGGGAAGGAGGGGCATTTCGTGAGGGATTGCCCCAAGGGATTCTCGGTTTGCTTTCATTGCAACCAGACCGGCCATCGGAAGGCCGAGTGCCCTCAGCTACTACAGGGATCAGCACAAGGTTCTACACCTGCTGCTAGAGCTATCGAGGTCCGGCCAGCAAAGGCCGAGGCACCGAAGGCTCGCGGGAGAGCCTTCCAGTTGACAGCGGAGGAGGTCCGCGCAGCGCCCGATGTCATGGCCGGTATGTATTCTATTACTTACCTATTTTGAGTTTGAGATTTTGTGCTTATATTGTGTTATGCTTAGGTACTTTTCTTGTGAGTTCTGTACCTGCGTTGGTGTTATTCGACTCGGGTGCGAGTCGATCTTTCGTGTCATTAGCATTTAGTCAGCACATCAGTGTTCAGCGAGCAGCGTTGAGTCGACCTCTACGAGTTTCTATAGCCGACGAGCGAGCGGTATATGCTACTGATGAGATCCGGGGATGTGTACTCGAGATCTTCGGCGTTGAGTTTCCGATTGATTTGGTCTCGATTACGATGGGAGATGTCTGTTTCATCGTGGGCATGGACTGGTTGAGCAGGTTTGGAGCGGTTATCGACTGCGAGCGACAGTTGGTGACCATACGAGACCCTAGTGGGGGAGTTCTTATGGTGTACGGCGAGGGTACCCGTTCAGGGTCAGCATTCTGTGCGGCTGCTAGAGCGAGGCAGAGTCTACAGCAGGGTTGTAGTGGGTTTGTGGCCTACGTAATGGACACACGAGTAGCAGCGGAGAGGCCTAGTTCTGTTGATGATGTGCCGATAGTGCGTGAGTTCCTGGATGTTTTCCCCGAGGAGTTGCCGGGTGTGCCTCCCGAGAGGCAGGTGGAGTTTCGCATCGATTTGGTTCCGGGAGCGGCGCCTATCGCCAAGGCGCCCTATCGCCTTGCGCCACCAGAGATGCAGGAGTTATCCTCACAGCTTCAGGAGTTGTTGGGGAAGGGATTTATCAGACCGAGTAGCTCGCCATGGGGAGCGCCGATCCTTTTTGTCAAGAAAAAGGATGGTTCACACCGGATGTGCATTGATTACCGGGAGTTGAATAAGTTAACGGTGAAGAACCGTTACCCACTGCTGAGGATTGATGATCTGTTTGATCAGTTGCAGGGAGCGTCTTGGTTCTCCAAGATTGATCTGAGGTCTGGATATCATCAGATGAGAGTGCGTGATGAGGATGTCTAGAAGATGGCGTTCAGGACTCGTTACGGGCATTACGAGTTCGTGGTGATGCCTTTCGGGCTCACCAATGCACCGGCAGCGTTCATGGATCTCATGAACAGGGTGTGTAGGCCGATGTTGGATCGATCGGTGATCGTGTTCATCGACGACATATTGATGTATTCGAGATCCAGAGAGCAGCATGAGGAGCATTTGAGGGAGATCCTCGGAGTTCTGAGATCGGAGAGTTTCCTGGGGTTGGCCGGCTATTATAGGAGATTTATTAAAGATTTCTCCAAGATCGTCGTGCCTTTCACCAGGTTGACCCGGAAGGGCGTTACTTTTTCGTGGGGTCCTGAGCAGCAGGCCTCGTTTGAGACTCTTCGCCAGAGGTTGTGCGAAGCCCCGGTGTTATCCCTTCCAGAGGGAATGGAGGATTTTGTGGTGTACTGCGACGCATCGATATCAGGGTTGGGTGCGGTGCTTATGCAGAGAGTGCATGTGATAGCGTATGCATCGAGGCAGCTGAAGCCTCATGAGACGAGGTATCCCACCCACGATCTGGAGTTGGGGGCAGTGGTGTTCGCCCTCAAGATCTGGCGCCATTACCTATATGGGGTTCGGTGTACCATATACACGGACCATAAGAGTTTGAAGTATCTCATGGATCAGCCCAACCTGAATATGCGCCAGAGGAGATGGGTGGATGTGGTAAAGGATTACGATTGTGAGATCCTGTACCACCCGGGCAAAGCTAATGTTGTAGCTGATGCGCTGAGTCGTAGGGCGGAGAGTGCCCCGATTCGAGACACTTGTATGCGATTGACAGTGATGACTCTGGTGTTGGACACCATTCGGGAGGCCCAGGCAAAGGCCGTGAGACCGGAGAACCGCAAGAGAGAGCAGGTGATTGGGCAGGTACCTGAGTTTGTTACCGATAGTCGTGGGCTGATGACCTTACAAGTTCGGATTTGGGTGCCGTATGCAGGCGGGACGCGCACCACTTTGATTGAGGAGGCGCACCGATCGAGGTTCTCGATCCATCCCGGGGCCACTAAGATGTATTTGGACCTGAATAGGGACTATTGGTGGCCCTGTATGAAGAGGGATGTAGCATGGTTTGTTGAGAGGTGCTTGACCTGTCGCAGGGTTAAGACCGAGCACCAGCGTCCGAATGGCAAGTTGCAGCCACTTGAGGTTCCCCAATGGAAGTGGGAACAGATTTCTATGCATTTCATCACCAAATTGCCGAGGATCGCATGGGGTGTTGACGCAATTTGGGTGATCGTCGACCGGCTAACGAAGAGCGCGCATTTTCTTGCTATCAGTGAGAGCTCTTCTGCTGAGAGGCTGGCAGAGTTGTATGTGAGGGAGGTGGTATCGCGGCATGGGGTGCCGATCTCGATTGTGTTAGTACCGCCTACCACCCCCAGACGGACGGACAGAGTGAGCGGAGGATTCAGACACTCGAGGACATGCTTCGAGCATGTGTGTTGGACTTCGGGGGAAGTTGGGACACATACTTGACGTTGGCTGAGTTTTCCTACAACAACAGCCACCATTCGAGTATTGGTATGTCTCCCTTCGAGTTGTTGTATGGGAGGAGGTGTCGGACTCCTATTTGCTGGGGAGAGGTAGGGCAGCGTGTGATGGGTAGCACCGAGATAGTGCTTCAGATGACAGAGCAGATACAGCAGGTTAGACAGAGGTTATTGACGGCTCAGAGTCGTCAGAAGAGTTATGCGGATAGGCGACGTCCCGAGCTTGAGTTCCAAGTGGGAGACTTCGTACTCCTGAAGGTGTCTCCTTGGAAAGGAGTGATTCGGTTCAAGAAGAGGGGCAAGCTGGGGCCCCGGTACATCGGTCCGTTCAGAGTGACCGCGAGAGTGGGCAGGGTAGCGTATTGTTTGGAGCTACCTGCGGAGTTGAGCCATATTCATGATACCTTCCATGTGTCTCAGTTGAGGAAGTGTATAGCCGATGAGTCAGCGGTAGTGCCGCTGGAGGACATTCAGGTAGATGCGAGGTTAAATTATGTCGAGAAACCGATCGCGATTTTGGATCGGAAGATCAAGGTTCTGAGGAACAAGGAGGTGCCCCTGGTTCAGGTCCAGTGGCAACATCGGAGAGGGTCCGAGCTGACTTTGGAGCCGGAGTTTGAGATGCGGGAGCAGCATCGAGAGTTGTTTGCGGGGCAAGACTTCGAGGGCGAAGTCTGATTCTAGTGGGGGAGAATTGTAACATCCGGATTCCCAGGTATCTTATTTTAGTTATTTATTTTGGGTTTTATGGAGGGACTCGGCGAGTAGACGCTCAGACTCGCCGCGTAGGATCGCGAGTTCTTGACTGGATTAATGACCGGACTCAACGAGTAGATACGTGGACTCAGCGAGTCCGCGCTGTAAAGTGAAACCCTAAATCCCCGGGCCTGTGCCCTATTTAAAGGGCTTTATGGCTTCCATTTGCGGCCAATGCACCCCAGAGAAACTCTAGAGAGAGCAGTGAGAGAGTTGAGAGCAAGAAGAGGCTAATACATCACTTTTGGTGTAGTTTTGCTAGAAGGAAGAAGGAAACACCCATCTAGAGCGTGAAGGGAGCTTGGATCTGGGCTAATCATCTTGAGGGTTCATCTCTGGAGGTATAATCCCTTCTATTTCGTGTTGATATGATAGATTTCATGATTTTAGGGTTTTTACCTCCATTTTATGTAAGATCTAGTGAGTATGAGGCCCCCTTTGTGTTAATAGCATCAGATCTGTACCATGAGAGGTCCATAGAGTCACTATCCCTCAGCTTTATGCAAGCAAATGAAAGATTGGGGACTAGGTTGCCATTTTTAGAGTTATTTCTCCATTTATGACTTGTTGTGGGTTGCATGCACGTAAAGGTTGCACCTTTACGTGACATTTGAACATTTGAAGGGTAGATCTGATAGTTAGGGAAGCAGATCTGACCTTAGGAGGTCATTTGAGGATGAACATGGAGGCAACTCGCCGAGTCCATAAGTGGACTCGACGAGTCGAGTCGGGGTTGCCCCGCGATTCGTGGCAGGTGTAACCCGTCGAGTGGAAGGATGACTCGACGAGCCAAGAGAGGCTGAAAGGATTCAGAGGACCCGCATGGACTCGCCGAGTCGCCCTTGTGCACTCGACGAGTCGGGTCAAAGTTGACCATTGACTTTCGTTGACTTTAGGGTTCTGGTCAAGACTGATTCAGGAGAGTTCAGGGAAGGGTAAGTCGGGACGTTGAGCACGAGAGTTTATCCGATTTCATTGAGGTGAGTCTTCTCACTATACATTACCTAGAGTGGTATTTATGTGTAGACTAGAGGGTCTTGTATGCTTTGTGTATATATATGATTCATGTGCATTGTGTTGTATGTATGATATGTGTTGAACAGACCGGATCGGAGGGCCCAACCATATAGACCGGACCGAAGGGTCCAACGACACAGAGTGGACCGAAGGGTCCGACGAGCTATGACCGGACCAGAGGGTCCAACGACCTACGGGACTGAAGGGTCCCGCTGAGACATATCGACCGGAGGGTCGTATTGTAGCCTCGAGTGGCGTATGTGTTGCATGTGGTATTTTGGGGAACTCACTAAGCATTTATGCTTACAGTTGTTGTGTTATGTGTTTCAGGTACTAGCGAGGATTGCGGGAAGGCACCGTCATGATCCGTACACACTGAGAGGATTTATGTATTTGAGGATCTTGGGATTTGTTTATTGAGATAACATTGGATTACTATGATATTTTATGAATGAGAGTATGTTTTTAAAAATGAAAAATTGTTTTGGAAATTTACGTTATTACATTTTTCTTCTAGAATTATTCATATGTGAAAACTAGGGCTTTCTTTAGTTATTCATGAAGGGATGTTGGTATGAGAGCTAGATCTGAAGTTGAAACTTCAGATCTGAACCTCGTTTGAGTCCTAAGTCCATAAAGTTTCCAGCTTTTGCAAGGACGAGACTCTCATGTGGTGTAAAGCTCCATTAGAAGCTTAGATTGGTCATTTAGAGCGTTTAGGGCCTTGCATGTGTGTAAAGTTTGCAACTTTACGTGTTAAACATGCCTTAGAAGCTTGGATCTGTAATCTGGAACCTTGGCATGGCTTAAAAAGTGTCTGCATGGATGAAGGTCTGCAAGGACTCGGCGAGTTGCATAGTCAAATCGACGATTCATATGAAGATGGTCGTGAACTCGTCGAGTTGATGAACAAACTCGGCGAGTCCGTTGAAGATTGCCTTCAACTCGGCGAGTCGTTCGAAGACTAGGCGAGTCGGCTAGGGTTTCTCCCAATTCTTGGACACATATGAATTCGGCGAGTTAAATGGGAACTCGACGAGCCAATCAAGGACTTCACGACTTCTCGAGTTTAGGAAGGACTCGACGAGTCGGTGAACTGCACTCGACGAGTCGAGTCAACATGGATTGTTGACTTTGACTGTGGACTTTGACTTTGACCAAGAGTTGACCAGTTGACTTCTGAGAGTATTCTGGTAATTTGGAGATTTACGAAAAAGGGTTTTATGGTAACAATAGGTGGTGGAGTTCGTGTTGGTGATCCGGGAGTTGAGCTTCTAGTTTCAGACGACAGTTGCGAGGTGAGTTTTCCTCATTGTACTCAAGGGTCTAAGGCACCAAGGCTGGCCCTTTGGATTATTATATGGTTATGTTATGCTAGTATGATCTGTTAGATGGGTATCCTAGAGGGTAGGATAATATTATATGATATGTGGTATGATCTGTTAGATTGGCATCCTGGTAGATAGGATGGTGTTATGTGCTATATGGTAAGATTCGTTAGATCAAGTATTGTCTATAGACTGTTATGTGATTATATATTATATGTGCACATGTTGTTTGGCGGTTGAGGCTTATCTGCTTGGTGCGAAGGCCAATAGACCTGGGAATTCCAACTTGTAGGTTTTGGGCCGTGAGTATTCCATCCCGAGGATGATTGGACTTAGAGTATGTGGGCATTCCAACCTGATGGTTGATTGGACCCATAGCGTGTTGGCAATCCAATCTGTTGGTTGTGGGCCTGGGGTATTCCAACCCGATGGTTGATTGGACCCATAGTATGCTGTTATGATTCTATGTGTATTGTTGCGGGTATGGGTATTTTGGGGGAACTCACTAAGCTCTCGGGCTTACAGTTTCAGTTTATTGTTTCAGGTACATCAGGGGATCGCGGCAAGGCGAAGGCGTGATCGTACAGCTCCTCATGTTTTGTCTATGTTTCTGGGAAAACTCTGATATTATTTGAAAACAAAGTTGTAATGTTTTTTAGTGGTTTGAAATGTGTTTAAAAGTTTAAATTGGTTGAAAATTTTTGGGTGTTACAAATCTTGGCATCGAGTCCGGGCACAGAGGTTTCAATTGATTCGACTTTCTTTATAGCATCAGAGACATTGTCTCGGAGTTCCAAAAGGGAAAAGGGATCAACATAATTACTAGCTGATAATCCCGTGTCCGAAGTGGAGGTCCGAGACTTGGCTTTATAGTCATCATGAAAAACAGGTGGTTCGGAGGGGCCAGCTTGAGTTACATTATCTGTATTGTCTGCCTTGGGAGGAGTAGACTCTATTTCACCGCTGGGATGCTTTTGTGCTTGATCATCAATTTGGATCTCTTCATCAATAGGTTCTGAAGAAGAGGAGGAAAGCCCAAAATCATACACAAGTCTTGAAGATGATGGCTTCGATGGAATATGAAGTGAGGAGAACAGTGAAGGAGTTGCAATGGATGCACTATCATCATTGAATAAGTATTCATCGGAGTGTTCTTCATCAGGATATTGATGGAAGGCGTCATGGTGAGAAGTTCTGGGAGGATTGTTTGAGACTATGTTGTGTTGTGTTTCTCCTGAGGTGAACTCTAGATCAGTGATATCATCAGTTGGAGCAACAAAGGGTAAATTGCTCTGAATGGCCCTGTTTCTCATCGAAATGAGAGTTGATTCTACCTAGGATCGTGTAAATTAAGGATGCCTCGATTGTTCCCTGCCAACAAAATCTTCCCAAAGAGGATCATGAACACCTGGTCGTCATGTACCCTTATCGGGTATCAGACAAGTTATGGCTTCCGAGGTAGGAGGGACAGCTCCTTCTTCTGAATGCTTAGGGTTCGAGACAAGGATCTTGGACCGTGCTTGTGATGAAAGAATGGGGTTTTCTAAGTTGACTCGTGGGTTTGTTCCAGGGGGTGCAAGGAACTATGTTCAACACCAGCAACACCTTGTTGGGAGACTCCCCGTGAGTGTGTGATTGTGATTTTGAAACTTCGAAGGGTACTTCGGAAGAGTGGGTAGGTGGGGTAAGAGGATGGCCAGAGTCAGCCAGAATGTATTTGGTTCCTTTCTGGTGAGAGGAAGAACCGATTGTGGTTCTCTTTCTGGCTTTGGGTTTAGAAGGAGAGGAGTTGCGTTTAGTAGATTTTTTTTTCTTACCACCAGATGGAACATCCTTGGCCATGTCCGAGATAGGCTCAATGGAGACCGGGGTGGATTGTGTAGGGATATACACAATCAAAGTCTCCAAATGTTGTTTTAAATGAATGGACTCAGAAGGTAGAATGGCTAGCATGTGTTCCAACAATCGCCTAATGGGTCCGAAAGATGTTTGGTCCGGAAGGTGATAAGTGTGACATCCCCATTTTCACGGCCAGAAAAGACCGATTTTGTTTATGCTTGTTTGAAAATCAGAGTAACATTTTAAATAAAAGTGTTGCAGAATTTGTCCCAAAACAAAATATGATAAAGATTTATCAAAAGCATTTCCAAAGAAATGTATTTCATTAAAAGACTCGGGATGTCATGTTCGATACAGGACAAAAGCATAAACAGTACAACATAAGCCTTACTACAATATTTCGTATTTACAGGCCTATAATCCCTTATCTCTCATCCAAACATCTATGCTCATGCGCCACTACCTGTAATACAAGAAACTGTGTGGGTAAGGCTTGGGAGCCTGGTGAGCACATAGGGTTTTCAACCCACAATAAATAAGTTTATTAATTTTATCAAACCAAACAAACCCGATTATCCGTTCCCGTTATCCTCACTATACGTCCCTAAAACATCTAACACAAGGGACCTAGTCTAAGGACTTTCATCGGGGTGACAACACATGCTTCGGGGATTCCTCAGCAATTCATGTCAAATAAGGCAACCATGTGGGGGATGGAGTACTGCTGGTAAACACACAGTTCAAATAAACACCTACAGGTTGCAAGCCTGCTAGCGTTCCACTGGACTGCCTAGAATAGTCCGTTTCCGTCTGTCTTTTTATCGATACACTACTATTAACGAGATCTTCGATTCTCGTTTAGGTTGTGTCGGCTAAAACCGCTCGATCTAATATTCGAACTTCGGGTTGTACACTGCTAAGCCGAAACTTCGAAAAATCATAACTTCCTCATACAAAGTCAGATTTGGGCGTTCTTTTTATGGACGCTCTCGGTTTAACATATTCTACGACTTTCATTTAGATTGCTAAGGCTAAAAGTCGCTCTATCGTAAATTCACTATTAACGCTTCTCGGTATCGTGCCGGTTCCGTCGATAAACTTCGACGGGTCATAACTTCTTCGTTATAACTCGGATTTCGGCGTTCTTTACATCCCCGAAATCCTGGTTTCGACCACTACAACTTTATGTAAAGATATCGGGCTTATCTCAAACTTTAATTTTGACGCTTATTTTTATTCTTTATTAATTATACATTTATAAATAAATAATAAGCATATAAATTCACATAATTCACATAATACTCAAATATTTCATCTTTATTACATCAAAAATAGTTACAACAGTTGACCTAGACTATTACATCATCTAAAAATGCTTAGCCCCGAAACCCGGGCGTTACAATTCTCTCCCCCTTAGGATGATTCCATCCCGAAATCATGCGTCAGCAAACAGATGCGGATAGCGACTCAGCATGTCATCCTCTGTTTCCCAAGTGAGATTCGGCCCATTCGAATGTTTCCATTGGACTAGCACTAAGTCGACCCTCTTGCGTCGTAACTTCTTAGTATTACGGTCAACAATTGCCTCGGGCTCTTCAATCAGCCTCTTGTTCTCATCCATTCTTAATTCTGAGATTGGAATTATGTCGGGAACTTATCTCGTGAATTTCCTCAGATAACACACATGGAAAGTGTTATGAATACCATCTAGTTATTCGGGTAATTTGAGCTTGTAAGCTTGGTTCCCAATCTTCTGTAGAACTTTGAATGGTCCAATAAACCTTGGACTCAACTTTCCTCGTTTTCCGAATCTTATAAGTCCCTTCTACGGTGATACTTTAAGCAAAACCGAATCACCAACTTCGAAGGTCATCGGTCGTCTTTTCTTGTCAACATAGCTCTTATGACGATCCTGAGCTGCTAACATTCTTTCCCTAATTACCTTCAGCTTCTCAGCAGTCTCATGGACTATCTCGGGGCCCATAAACTGCTTTTCTCCAGCCTCAAACCAACAAGACGGCGTACGACACCTCTGTCCGTACAAGGCTTGATAGGGTTCCATCTTGATGCTCGAGTGGAAACTGTTATTGTAGGAAAACTCTACCAATGGTAAGTGCTCATCCCAGTTCCCTTGGAACTCCAGGGTACATGCTCTCAACATATCTTCCAGTGTTTGAATCGTTCTTTCGCTCTGACCATCAGTCTGCGGATGGTAAGTTGTACTCAGACACAACTTCGTACCCAGTTCCTCTTGTAGACTCCTCCAAAACCTCGATGTGAAACGACTATCACGATCGGATACAATCGTTAGAGGAACACCGTGAAGTCTCACAATTCCTTTACGTAAGCATTTGCAAGCTTATCCATAGACCACCTTTCGTTGGCAGCTATGAAGTGTGCACTCTTTGTGAAACGATCCACGACTACCCAAATCATGTCGTGACCGCTCTTCGTCCTGGGCAGTTTAGTCACAAAATCCATGGTGATGTCTTCCCATTTACCCATGGGTACAGGTAAAGTTTCTAAACTCTCGTATGGTTTCTGATGTTGTGCCTAAACTCTCGCACATGTTACACACTCAGTCACATACTTCGCAACATCGAGCTTCATTGTCGGCCACCAGTAGTAGGGTTTTAGGTCCCTATACATTTTAGTGCTACCGGGATGAATTGAGTACATGGTCTTGTGAGCTTCTTCCATCAGGAGATCTTTTATTCCTCCTGTCTTAGGTAGCCAAATCCGATCTTGGAATACCTTCAGTCCTTGACGGTTTGTACCGAATACCAACGTCCTTCCCAAACGTTCTTCCTTTCGGTCATTCTTTTCTAAAGTTTCTTCTTGAGCTTTCTTGATACTTTCCACAATTGTTGAGACAACTTCAATTCTCAAGGCTCTTCGCCTTTTCCTTTCAAGATTGACTCTTCGACCGAGAGCATCAGCAACAACATTTGCTTTACCGGGGTGGTAAAGTATCTCACAGTCGTAATCCTTGAGTAATTATAGCTAGCGTCCTTGTCTCATGTTCAATTCTTTCTGATTAAAGAGATACTGGAGACTCTTATGATCAGTGAAAAGCTTGCACTTCGTACCATAGAGGTAATGCCTCCATATCTTTAAGGCGAATACTACCACTGCCAACTCCAGATCATGAGTGGAGTAGTTCTTTTCGTGCTCTTTCAATTGTCGAGAGGCATATGCCATCATTTTTTCTCTTTAGGTCAGAACACAACCCAACCCGACTCCCGACGCATCGCTATACACCGTAAACTCGTCAGCTCCATCGGGTAGAGAAAGAATCCGTGCTTCGCATAACTTATTCTTTAGCTTCTCGAATGCCTCTTCGTGTTTCTCATTCCACATATATGTCGCTCCTTTGTGGGTCAACGTTGTCAATGGAGTAGCTATCGAAGAAAAGCCTTGGATAAATCATCGGTAATATCCGGCTAATCCTAGAAAGCTTCGAATCTCTGTGGGACTCTTTGGACGTTCCCACTTCAATACAGCTTCGATTTTTGCTGGGTCAACCATTATTCCCTCCTGGTTAACCACATGACCCAAGAATTGGACTTCTCGGATCCAAAAATCACATTTGGAGAACTTAGCGTAAAGCTTCTCCTTTTTCAAGACTTCCAACACTTCTCGTAGATGCTGGCCATGCTCCTCCTGGCTTCTCGAGTAAATGAGAATGTCATCTATGAATACTATCACAGATTTGTCGAGGAATGGTTTACAAACCCTGTTCATCAAATCCATGAATGTTGTTGGAGCATTGGTTAGTCCAAATGACATAACCAAGAACTCGTAGTGTCCATATCTCGTTCTGAATGCAGTCTTCTCAATATCCTGATCTCTCACTTTCAGCTGATGATAGCCTGACCTAAGATCGATCTTTGAGAAGTAGCTCGAACCTTGTAGCTGATCGAATAGGTCATCAATCCTTGGCAAAGGGTACTTATTCTTTATCGTTGCCTTGTTCAGCTCTATGTAGTCTATGCACATTCTCATGCTCCCGTCTTTCTTCTTCACGAATAGAACCGGAGCTCCCCAGGGTGATGAACTAGGTCAAATGAAACTGTTGTCCAACAGTTCCTGAAGTTGCGTCATGAGCTCCTTCATCTCCGTCGGTGCCAATCGGTATGGTGCCTTTCCTATCGGTGTTGTACCTGGTAACAAGTCTATCCGAAACTCCACTTGTCTATCAGGTGGTAATCCGGGAAGATCTTCAGGAAAGACTTCCAGATAATCACACACGACCGGTATATTCTGCACCTCTTTCTTTTCCTTCTTAGCATCGATTACGAATGCCAAGTATGATGCACATGCCTTGGACAAACATTTTCTGACTTTCATCAGGGAGATGATTCCAGAATTTACTCAGCGTTTGTCCCCGTACACCATAAATGATTCTTTTCCGGGTGGGTTTACCCTTACTATCTTCTTTCGGCATTGAATCTTAGCATCGTTGTCGCTAAGCCAATCCATACCCAAAACGATATCGAAACCGTTCAACTCTATGGGTAATATCTCTTCATGGAATTCGTTTCCGTTTAGGTTGATGACGATGTTCCTAATACGGGTACTAATAGGTACGAACTTGCCACTGGCAACTTCCACAATTAGGGCATTATCAAGTTTTTCTACAGGCAATGCTAGTTTCCCACCAAATTTATGCGACACAAAGGAGTAGTTGGCTCCGGAATCAAATAGTATATTGGCAGGCAATCCATTTACAAGAAAGGTACCTAAAGCGACGTCTGCTGCCTCCTTTGCAGCCTCGAGCGTCATCTGGAAGGCTCTCGCCTTTAGCTTTGGTAGAATGTTGGGCCTTGCCGCGTCTTTCTTCTTTGGGCAATCCTTAGCAATATGCCCTTCTTCACAGCACTCGTAGCACACCCTCTTGTTGATGGTGCACTCATTGGCATAGTGCCCCATTTTCCCACACTTGTAGCAGGTCACTTCCTCGCTACATTTTCCCGAGTGCTTCTTTTTGCACTTCTCGCACCATTTTGCTTCGTTCCCTCCTCCTCCAAACTTGTTGGGTTTAGCAGACCCTTCAAATTTTCTCTTCTCGCCAACCTCAACCTTGCTGGCGGCCCTTCCTTTAATCATATCCTCCACAGATTTGGTAGCCCAGATAGCTGCCTCCAGAGTATGTGCCTGACGTACCGGCACCGCATACTCCCATGGGAGTCCCTTGGCGTACTTGTCGATTTTTTTTAGCTCATCCGGAACAAGACTCAAGGCAAACTCCATTTTCTCTGTGAAGTTGTTTGTGTATTCATAGATTGACATGCTTCCCTTCTTCAGGGTCAGAAACTGGTTCTCTAGCTCGAGCAAGTTGTGGGATGAGCAGTACTTTCGTTTGAATTGCACCAAAAACTCGGCCCATGTCAGTTGCAGGGGCTAATTGGGGCTCAGCGTCTTCCCCAGGGTATTCCACCAACGCACAGCACCTCCTCGGAACTGACGCACTGCAAATGTGGTATGTAGTTTTCCTCTGCAACCACATGTCATGAAAGCTAACTCCATTTCCGAGATCCAATCCATGACCCCGATCGGATCTTCCTTTCCAGTGAAAGCCGATGGCTTGCAAGTCAGAAAATCCTTGTACTTGCATCCATTCCTCTCGACTCCGTCATCCTGGTTGTTTTGTCAAACTATCGGTGGGTTGACTTGACCAACGGTTCCACTGTAGTTCCCCTCCTCAGACTGCCCTTCGTTCAACTCGGGTTGTTCGATCTGTATGGTAGCTTCCTCTCGATTTTGTTGGAGCAAACGTTTGGTTTCCTCCATTTGACGATCTAACATCGCCTGGATCATCGCTTGCACTCCGGCCATCGTTATCGGCTCAGGAGCGGCTACCACAATCGGTATTTGCTCAATCACTGGAGGTTGGTTTCTGTTTCCATTTGCATTCCCGGCTCCACTGCGGGTTCTCGCCATTTTGATCTATACACCGAATAAGGTGAATTTAGATCTTTATATAGGATGGTCGTTTAAACCGTCCTTATCACTCCGAAACGTTTACATGTTAGTTCTAATATCGTAGTCGTACGTTTAGAATCCTAAACACATGAGGTTTCCATATCCGGTGGGCAACATACCATAGATCCGAACAAATAACAGCATATCAGGCACAAAGCATTTAGCAAATAAAAGCATTTTAGGCATAATTCCTAAAATAAGCTAGTGCTCACATCTCACAATCATCGGTTAGCATTCTAAGTTTAATTCTAGAAATCCTACAAATTCCTAGTTCGCTTAAACTAATGCTCTGATACCAACTGTGACATCCCCATTTTCACGGCCAGAAAAGACCGATTTTGTTTATGCTTGTTTGAAAATCAGAGTAACATTTTAAATAAAAGTGTTGCGGAATTTGTCCCAAAACAAAATATGATAAAGATTTATCAAAAGCATTTCCAAAGAAATGTATTTCATTAAAAGACTCGGGATGTCATGTTCGATACAGGACAAAAGCATAAACAGTAGAACATAAGCCTTACTACATTATTTCGTATTTATAGGCCTATAATCCCTTATCTCTCATCCAAACATCTATGCTCATGCGCCACTACCTGTAATACAAGAAACTGAGTGGGCCAGACTTGGGAGCCTGGTGAGCACATAGGGTTTTCAACCCACAATAAATAAGTTTATTAATTTTATCAAACCAAACAAACCCGATTACCCATTCCCGTTATCCTCCCTTTACGTCCCTAAAACATCTAACACAAGGGACCTAGTCTAAGGACTTTCACCGGGGTGACAACACATGCTTCGGGGATTCCTCAGCAATTCATGTCAAATAAGGCAACCATGTGGGGGATGGAGTACTGCTGGTAAACACACAGTTCAAATAAACACCTACAGGTTGCGAGCCTGCTAGCGTTCCACTGGACTGCCTAGAATAGTCCGTGGTCGTCATGTATACTCCGCTAGATGACTGCATCATCAATAACATCTATAACGAGGCCTCTCATTATTTTATTTTGTCACACAGCTACAATTACATCTTCCCATGTTTTACCCAACACATTTTGTAGATATAAAATACATATACAGTTTAAATCATTTAAAACATGTATAAAATCGTTCATCCAGCATAGATAACAAGTATACAAATAATATGCACACACAACACGTAATTTATATAAAATACTTCATATGTATGTGTAAGCTGAAAGTAACTATGCACTCACCTGAAAGGTGGTGACTCTGCACTTGAATAGCGCTTCGTTATCTCGAAATAATTTTCCCTCGACAAAACCTAGTATCAATACCACTAGGGTTTAGTCTATCGTTAACCGCGACTAATTAATAGTCTAGCTATTATTATTGTTATATAAGCGTTAAACAACACTCTATATAACTCATAATAATAGCCCAAATAATTATTTTAAGGACCTAATAACATTACTATAATTACTTAAAAGCTATATTAAAAATTTCGTAGACGTTGCTCACTTACATCGGATTTTAAAGAAAACCGGGCTTCGCCTGGAGCAGCGTTTCCGAACCGAAAGACCCTTTTTCTCTGGACTCCGGGAGCCTCGGGGCTTCCTTTGGGTGCTAGGGGTTTTTCCTAGGGTTTAGGGGTGGTTTTGGATCTTAGAGAGAGAAAGAAACTAGGGAGAGAAAGAGAATTGGTGTGAAAAATCTGGAACTCTCGCCCCCCTTTTATAGCCTGCGAGGCCTCGGACTACGTTGGGCGTAATCCTTGGCTACGCTGGGCGTAGATCGGATAAGGGCTCCAGCTCGCGTACAGCTGGCTCGCACTCGGACTCGGAAGGGATAAGGCTAAAGGTACGATGGGCGTACCCAACCTCGGACGCGGCGTGTATGCGAGGTGACGTGTCTCCATCCGAAGCGAAGCCTTGGGCAACAAGCAACGGCTCAGATGCGGCCACGTCATCACCTTTCTTGCAGATTCGCAATTTTGCTTCTCGACTTCTAAAACTCATAACTTTCGCATACGAGCTCCGTTTTTGACGTTTTTTATATCCACACGTAGGCGGAACGTACTCTACAACTTTATTTTGGACTCCGTCGGCTAATTTTGACTTTATTTTAAAAGTTATATTTTTAACAGGCCGCGACAGGATTGGTCCGTTAAAAATTCATAGCTTCTTCATCCGACGTCCGTTTCCGTCTGTCTTTTTATCAATACGCTACTATTAACGAGATCTTCGATTCTCGTTTAGGTTGTGTCGGCTAAAAACCGCTCGATCTAATATTCGAACTTCGGGCTGTACACTGCTAAGCCGAAACTTCGAAAAATCATAACTTCCTCATACGAAGTCAGATTTGGGCGTTCTTTTTATGGACGCTCTCGGTTTAACGTATTCTACAACTTTTGTTTAGATTGCTAAGGGTAAAAGTCGCTCTATCATAAATTCACTATTTACGCTTCCCGGTATCGTGCCGGTTCCGTCGCGAAACTTCGATGGGTCATAACTTCTTCGTTATAACTCGGATTTCAGCGTTCTTTACATCCCCGAAATCCTTGTATTGACCACTACAACTTTATGTAAAGATATTGGGCTTATCTCACACTTTAATTTTGACGCTTATTTTTATTCTTTATTAATTATACATTTATAAATAAATAATAAGCATATAAATTCACATAATTCACATAATACTCAAATATTTCATCTTTATTACATCAAAAAGAGTTACAATAGTTGACCTAGACTATTACATCGTCTAAAAATGCTTAGCCCCGAAACCCGGGCGTTATAATAAGACTTGATAGTTTTAAAAGAAAGAAATACCTCTTTAGGAATCGTATCCATAGGAATTGGTTCACTTCTTTCACGGTACAGTTGTTGGATAGTCAGAGCCCTAAATATTGGACTCGAAATCTCATGAGGCTTGCGATTGATGGCAAACTTCCGAAAGTCTTGCCATCCTACTTATGTGAGATCTACAACATTGTTCTTCCAGGATAAAATACTGTACACGACATAAAGACAATCCTTGCTGAGAGTGTCTGTACCACCATGCTTCCCAGACAGACCTCTAAGAATGAAATGCATGAGGACTATCCAAAGACCTGAAATAACAGATTTCTTGAACTGCTTTTCCTTAAACTCTTTTGTATACCCAATGTGATTAAGAAACATCTGGAACTCTTCAGCAGATGGTTCTTGGACCTTGAAGCCTTCAGGGTTTTCTGGAATTCCAATCGCTTTCAAAAATGTGGATTTGTGAACAAGAACAATACGATCACCTTTTACTCTTGTCTCAAGAACATCATTCTCTATCTTGATTTGGTCAAAAGCAATGTGAAGAAGACGAAGTGGAATCGGTGGGGCTGGAATTTTGGTGAGAGGAACAATGATGGGATGATGAGGGATAAACTCTATCATGACCCGGATGCACTCGTCGTGGTCCATGGGGTCCAGAGAGAAGAGATGGGTTGTATCCCTAGGAAAGGGTTCTGTTGACGAAGAGAATGCAGAGCCTTTGGAGGATTTCTTTTTGGGGGGAAGATTTGATAACTTTGGGAATAGATTGTGAGGACGCCATTGTTGCAGGTTTTGAAGCTTTGAAGAACACTTAAGCAGAGATAAAGAAATATGAGGGTTTTGGGAGCGTAATGGGTGAAAGAGGTTTTGGGGTTCTTTTATAGGTTCAGGAATGGATGGGTCGGGTTAGAAAAGTAATGATGAAACTCGGATTTGGAAACGGATCACATTAAATATATTGCCGATATTGGATTGAGTTGACCTGTAATGACCAAAGTAAACTGTTGCATGATGTGCAAAATAGAAACTGTCACTTGGGTGATGGGATGTTTAATTTACGGAGTCATGTGCAAAAAGTGGCACAATTTTCGAGGATTAAAAGGGATAATCATCATTAAAAATTAACCGTTTGACTTATGTAAGAGAAAAATTGTTTTGAAGCAAAATGATGAAAAACCTTTTGAACTTCTCCTAAAAGAATTGATCTCGGAGCCATAAGATTCCGAGGCGTTTTGAAAAAGAATCTCTGACCGGGAAATATCCAAGAAGAATTTGTGAGATGGTCTCGAAACATAAAAAGGTTCGAGATGAGTTCATGAAGTGATCTCGGAGCACTAGGGTTCCGCGATGAATTTTATGAAGTGATCTCGACGCACAAAGGGTCTGAGATGGATAGACATAATATACTTCCAAGATTATAATGAAAACTCTTGTACATAATATAGAGTACGAGATTGCACAGACTAGAATTGAATATTAGAGGTAAAAGATGGGAAGATCTCAATTGTCTTAATTTAAACAGATTGAGGGACTCCGAGACAAGAAGGGTCTGATCTCGGACATAGAATGAGATGAAAGTTTAATATCGATCCAGACTTGAATTCTGAGATGATCTTCTTACCAAACTTATGAAGTAAGTTTTGAGATGAAATTAATACCAATGAGACTATATTGGTCATGAACTCCATATGATCAAGTGAGTTGTACAACTTAGAACTACAAGAGGTGGTTAGACAAAAAGACACAAGTTTCGAGATGAGATAAAATTTGACTCCGAAACTATTTTATTTTCTGGTGTTGTCATCAGAGAGTACAAAACTCTTGAAAGAACTAAGGATCAGGCCTCATCATACCCATTTTGTTCAGAAAACCATTGAATTTGGTTTCCTCTAATGCCTTGGTAAAGACATCAACAATCTCATCGTTAGATAGAACAAAAATAAGTTTGATGTTACCATTTAAAAAAAGATATTTAATGAAATGGTACCGTATGTCGATGTGCTTCATCATAGAGTGTTGAATTGGATTTTGTGAAATGGCAATGGCACTTTGCGAATTACAATAGATTTGGATTTGTTGAAACCGGTAACCATAGTCCAAGAGCTGTGATTTAATCTAAAGAACTTGAGATGTGCAGCTAGCAGCAGCAATGTATTCCGCTTCAGCTGTTGAGAGTGCAATGCAGTTCTGTTTCTTAGATGACCTGCTAACCAAACGACCACCCAAAAATTGATAGCCACCAGATGTGATTTTTATGTCCAATTGAAGAGCACCATAGTTCGAATCGGAATATGCTTGAAGGAGGAAAGACTCATTTGCTGGGTACCAGATTCCCAGACTCTTTGTGCCTTTGAGGTATCAGGATATTTTCTTAACAGCCAAGAGATGAGACATCTCTGGATTTACTTGAAATCTATCACACAAACATGTTGAAAACATGATGTCCGGATGACTTGCTATGAGGTAGAGTAGTGATCCAATCATTCCTCTATACTTCTTTTCATCAACAACAACACCTGAAGGGTCTGAAAAGATTTTATGTCTGAAACCCATAGGTACCTTGGCAGAGGCACAGGTGTCCATTGAGTATTTCTTGAGAAGTTCCGAGATGTACTTTTCTTGATGAATAAAGATTCCTCGATTGGTTTTCTTAATTTGGAGACCAAGGAAGAAACTTAATTCACGATTCATACTCATTTGTAATTGATTGACCATCAGTTTAGCAAAATGAGCAACCATTGATGAATCCGTGGATCCAAAAATGATATCGTCAACATAAATTTGGACAAGCATGAGATGTTTTCCATTAGACCTTCAGAACAGGGTAGGATCGAGAATACCTCTTTGAAAACCTGAACGCTTAAGGAAGTCAGTGAGAGTCTCGTACCAGGGGCGAGGAGCTTGCTTGAGGCCATAAACAACTTTTTGGAGTTTGTAGCAGTAGTTCGGATATGAGAGATTGACAAAATCGGGAGGCTGTTGGAGATATACTTCAGTATCAAGTTCACCTTTAAGAAAGGCACTTTTGACATCTATCTGGTAAACGTTAAAGCCTTTGTGAGCATCATAAGAAAGGAAGATTCTGATGGCTTCAAGATGGGCAACAACAGCAAAGGTCTCATCTTAGTCAAGCCCTTCGATCCGTGTGAATCCTTTGGCCACCAATCTTGCTTTATTCCGAATTATAACTCCTACGTCGTCTAGTTTGTTCCGAAACACCCATCTATCGAATTTTGCCAATTCTTCCTCCACGGCTGTAATACAATCAACATGTTCTAATGTTTCCTTGATGGATTTGGGTTCAACCGTTGAGATAAATGCTGAGAAATGAAATTCATTTTGAACACTTTTGGCAGAATGAGTTAGTACACCGGCGTTTGGATTTCCAATAACTTGGTTCGGAGGATGATCCTTAGTCCAAATGTGTAGTCTCAGAAGCTCCTGTGCAGCAGAGGATCTTATATCAACAATTGGGTTATGTTGCTCCCCTTGAATAATTTGAACTTGAGGATGATGCTCCCCCTGAAATTTTGAACCGGTCACATTTACTTCATCCTCAAGTGGGAAATTGAAGAAATTTTCATCATCATCGTTGTTGATAGGACGATCAAATTCAGCAAATTGATCAAATGCCTCTTGGAATCCATCTACATTTGATTGAAGGGAAGGTTGATAATTTCCCCCTCAACCTGAGAAGTTTGAAACGGTTCGATATCAAATGGAAGAAAACTGGGTGTCAGACCTAAAACATTTTGGGAAACAGAAGCTTCGGATGATGAGTTTTGTGTTGTTCGAGATTCCAAATCAAGAGTGGTTTTTGAAGGTCCGAACAGGGTTTCAAAGTCAACTTCATAAATCGTTTCTTGGTTCGGACATCCTGGTGTTGGAGCATCAGACTCCATGATGTGAGTTGTGACATGGGTTGGGCCAGAATTCCGAACGAAGTTGTCATCAAAGGTGACATCAAAGCTTTCTTATAGAACTCGAGTTCGCTGATTAAGAACTTGATAAACCTTTGATTTGGCAGAATACCCAAGAAAGATTGCTTCATCAACTTTGGGTTGAATATTTGTAAGCTGATCGTGGTTCTTTTTGGTGAGCCATCTACATCCAAAAACGTGAAGAAAATAGATACTTGGCTTTCAAACGTTCATAGCTTCGTACGGTATCTTGTTTAGGCATCGATAAATAATACTCCTATTCTAAGTGAAGAATGCAGGTTAAACAGCTTCAGACCAAAGATAGAGTGGAAGATTTGCAAAATTGAGCATGGATCAAGCAGCTTCAACAAGTGTTCTGTTGCGTCGTTTGACTACACCGTACTGTTGTAGGGTGTATGGAGCAAAGAAGTTGTGGTCAATAACTTTCTCAGTGAGGAAGTTATCAATAGTGGCATTGGTAAACTCCGAACCATTATCACTGTCGATTCGTCTTACTGGAAGTTTGATGAGAACTTCAATTCCTTTGATAAAGTTGATGCGTTTGGAGGCTGTTTCTGACTTGCGCCTAAGGAAGAAGACCCAGGTAAACCTAGAAAAATCATCCACAATCTACTGTTGAGGGTCCACACAGATCAATGTCCAGAAGTTATAACGGCTCTGAGATAGATTTTTCAATGATAACAGGATTCCCTTCTTTGATTGCTTTCCACACTCGCACACAGGACATAAATGGTGATTTTCAAACTTGAGGAGTGGAAAACCTCTTACCATCTCACCAGAAACAAGATCATTCATATATCGGAAGTTTAGATGAGCAAGTCTTCTATGTCATAGCCAACTGATGTCAGGAACAGCTTTTGAAAGTAAGCAGAGTTGGGGCTTGCCAATGATCATTCTGATGTTAAGAGGATCCATGTTCTTGTTGCAATTGGACTTGAGTAAACATTCCTTCCGGTCTTCTGTCATGACATAGTTGTGTTTCTTGCAGAACTCAACTCGTCGATCCGCATCAGTGAGTTGAGCCACACTTATCATATTATGCTTCAAATTAGCTATATATGCTATGTTTGAAATGGAGAAATTTCCATTTGTAAGGATGCCATAACCTCTGATCTGAGAGTTGGAGTTGTTGCCATAAGTCACGTAGCCAGCATTTGGTGAAAGTTTGAGATCTCCCAGAAAGTCCTTATGCCCGTCATGTGCATGGAACAAGCACTATCAATATACCATATTGTTTCTTGCTCCGAAGCACAAAGTGCCTACAAAATTAGTGATTTGTGGAGTTTTTAGGCTCTGGAGTAGGTTTTGGGACAGGGGCATGAGTTTTGGGATTTGGTTGTGACTTTTGAGCAACAATAGCTTTAGAGGGTTTATTCCGAGATTCTTTTTGGAACAAACAAAAAGCCATGGTTCTTTCATCTATCCAATAGTCATACTCAATAGCATGTGGTTTCAGAACAACTTTTCTTGGACCAGCAGCTTCCGGAGTAGTGGGAATCACCGTTTCTTTCGGAGCTGCTATTTCAGTTTTGAGATTTTTCACTTTCCATACAATATTTTGTTTTGAAGATTTTTGTGAAACTGTTTTCTTAAAAACCCGTTCTTTGCTTGATGATACACTTAGTTTTGAAAGTTGTGCTTTTAAAATCATACCATCAGATTTGGCTATAAAAACATATGAAATAGTCCGATGAGAGTTAGTTCTAACAGAGTGAGTATATACAATGGGCTTTTTCGAGGTGGGGCTGACCAGCTTCTTATGATCCAACTGACTGGGAGAATTATATGGACTTTTGAGAATATTGAGGGGTATGAAGGTGCTATGATTCCTAGTGAATGGATTGGCAGTCCGAGATACACTCTTTTTGGAGTTCTCAAGGAATCTGAAATTTTGTCTTGACTTAATTTCCCTTTTGTGAGCATTTTTGGCTTCTACCTTAGGATCAACAACATCTTTCCTATTTAAAATTGGTTTATTTTTGGAATTGAAAGAAGATTTGGAAGTTTGACCTACAAAAGGGTTGTTAAATGCAGGCTTAATTGGCACAAGATTAGTTTTGGAAATCACTTGTGAGTCAGAATCAAGTGAATTTGACGAATCATCAACGTCATTATCTAAAGATGCCCAAGTGAACTCAGAGGTATCAGATCTAGTTGTCTCCGGAATGATTTCCTCAACAACACAGTTGTTAGGAGGGATGTGGTTCGGAATTTGAACGACAGTGTTCGGAGTATTAGAGTGGGATTCCGTGGTCCGAATCAGGTCCAGGTTTGTCAGTGGCGGAAGAGGCATGGAATCGGGACACTTGACAACTATAGGCTAAAACTCAGGAATCAGTGATGCAAACTGGTTAGAAGTCTCAGGAAGGGGTGAAAAGGCGAGACAGGGTTGTCCGAATGTTTGTGGTTCAAAACATCTCCCATAAAAGTTAGGTTTTGCAACTCCTTCAAGGGACGAGCAATAGGTTTCGGAAACTCGCTTCCGAGACCAGGAGCTTTTGACCAAAGATGACGAAAATTATGAGTCATCCGTTCATTTGCTTCAAGAATGTCAATGAAATTATGCAACACATCTATTTTGGCATTGAGACGTTTGTTGTCAGAAATTAAAACATTTCTTTCAGAATAAGTGATTGCACATTTGTCTGTAAGAATGATATATTCATCTTTTGACATTACAAGCTCTCGTTCTAAAGACTCTATTTTTCACTTCTTATCCTCGAAACATAATATAAGACGAATTAATTCATTCTCCATCTTCTCACTGGCTACTATGGCTGACTCATATGCTTTGTAAATGATCTTCATATCTGATTGGATCTGGGTTAGATATGGTTCGCAAAGAGATTAATCAAAGTTATTATCAGTAATCATAAATTTTAACTGTTGAACAATGCTTCTACCGGGTGGATCGTTGGTAGCCATGTAGCAGTAGTTTGGTTCGGCATCTTCATAATCTCCCTCTGATCTAGATTACTAGTAGCCTTCATTACATTCAATTTTCTGTCTAGCCATAAGGCACATGTTTCTTCCACTACTCACGTCATCATCATCTCCAAAAGACCAATACCCTTCCACTTCTCTTGATACAGTGGTAACAAAAGCCTTTTTACTTTCTGCCATCTCTTGAGCTCGACGTGGATTGTAAGCAGAGTCCTTGATCTTGGGTTTCTGTGTGACCTCAGCTAAGCAGTCTTTGGAAAAATGGTACGCATGACCACATTTGTGACATATAATCTTGGGTTTGTCTGACTTTGGAGTCTGTGAAGATTTCGAGGTGTGATTTGGTGCAGGAAGGTTAGGTTTGTAAGCTGGTGAGTTTTCTAAAGGTTTGTCGAACGGTTGAGGATTATTTTGGTGAGGGCGATTGTATTTCATGGAAAGCAAAGCAAAATCCTGTTGGAAACGGAGTTCAGAGTCCATTTCTTCAGGGTTGAGGTCACCATTTAATTGATAGTTGTTGTTTATAGGAGCAAGTAAGACTAGAGGTGAGGGTTGAATAGGTGGGATATATCAAACAACAGCTGTGAAAGGCGTCCGAGACAGCAAGGTTCAGAATCTGAGGATCGTAAGAACTAACAAGAGCTAACACTCCTATGGTGTACATGTAACCCTAGAAACCTTGGATCTATGTTTTACTATGATACATGCAAAATTGATTTTCCAAGGTTCTTCAACTATCTAGCATAGCATGGGGAACTTTTAAACATACATGCTACAAGAAGAACATACCTTTTGTGTTTTGGGTTCCTTGAGAACCTTGTGAGCCTAGAACCTCAAGCGTGATGCCTCAAATGTCTCACACAACACCACAACACTTGGACTAACCTTGAGAGAAGTTCACTTACACCTCAAAATCGGCTTGCCCTCTTTCTTGTACTAGTAGTCATAGTGCCGATTTTGCTTGCATAGGGTTCTTTATATAGTTGTGGCACAAGTAGGGTTACACCATGTAAACCCTAATTGTCATGGCTTTCCATATTCCATGATCTATGGGTTTGTATCCTCCATAGACTATCCATGGAGCACCTTATGGGTTTTAACCCAATCCATACAAACCATGGATCATTAGCCCACTATACAAGAATAGATGATTTACACAATCAACCCCATATTTTAATTAGTCTCTTTTTGATCACTTAATTAATTCCAAATCAATTCTTTGATCAATACTAATTAAATAATATTATTAATATATTAGAGCTTATAATATATTAATAAACCGTAAGTGTCCTTTCTCTCAATTTGATCTATCCAAGTGTTGCAATGACATGCAACCCAAATGGACCATGCTAATCGGGTCAAGTACATTCCAGGAATAGTTATGAACTTAGACACCTAATCCAACGGTCTCCCACTTGGATAAGTCTAATAACTATAACTGCAAGAATGACTTCAGGAACCGATCAGTAATCATAACTCTTTCAAGGTCTCGCGGAACTGAGATGATGATGATACGCCATTTAAGATAAGTGATCATATAATCCTCTGTTCTAGATATCAGCCAGACAAATAGATGGAACAATGTCTTTCTTATTGTTCTGCAGTTTGTTTCCCGATTTCTGATTTGTTTAACATAGAACTTAATTGAACACATCAACTTAGTTCTGACCGGGCCCAGTACATGGGTCAACACAAAATCATCGAGGGGCCCATATATCGCTTCTAATCCAAGAAGGAACAGATAAACTTTGACTCATATGCTTGTTCTACTACTTGTTGAATTATACACAAAGCCACGTTTTATAACATCGAGTTATGAATGCGTTTTCGTACAATCAATGTATAACCAACTCATAGGCAACAAGTCATATCTCTAGGTTTGAAGACTTATATGCTATTACCGTCTCGCGATCACTCGAGATAAATTCCATGAAATGATACCAGCGAGCGTGGGTTGAATCCAATACTCAGAACTTATGAGCACTCATGAATGTTGCAGCAACTCTTGCCATGTCCCATAGCTTCGACATCTACAATCCAGCTTCATGACAGTTATGATTCATATCTACTTCCAACATATGACCGACTGTGGATGGTTTGAATAACTTAGTCATTCGGGAAGAATGACCTAGTTATTCTGGAAGTCAAAACATGCAAAGTGAAACACAAGAATAATCGAATCAAATATGGTCTTAGAACTTATGAATATAAATAAAACATCTTTTATTTATCACCATATTGATTACACATTATCCATTGCATACTGTTTTAAACTATCAACTTTATACTTGAATTAAAACAATAGTTGTCCAATGCTCCAAGCATGTACACCATGGTTTTTTCTAAACATTAGTCATGCCATACACCAAGTATGCATACTATG
This sequence comes from Lactuca virosa, assembly GCF_052849685.1. Taxonomy (NCBI): domain Eukaryota; kingdom Viridiplantae; phylum Streptophyta; class Magnoliopsida; order Asterales; family Asteraceae; genus Lactuca; species Lactuca virosa. The sequence goes on from NC_136426.1 coordinate 247,219,187, forward strand.
TTTTTCTAAACATTAGTTATGCCATACACCAAGTATTCACACTAAGTTTGTCTATGATCTTTACTTTGTGAAATAGATCGATTGAACATAATTCCAATGATTCTCATTTCACAATCCCAAATCCTTACCGCAAATGCAAGAATTCCAAATTCCTTCCATTTACCTAAATCTGTTAGATTCTAAACTTATATGCATTGATCCTCTTGTAATGATTATGCACACTAGTCACAAAGACTTGTCAACAGACATTACAGAGTATTCCAATGGAGATCACCCCATGGAAACGAAGTCTCAAATTCAAAGTACATTCCTTTGAACATCCTTCATGCATTTAGTTTCCTAATCTTACACAGATTTAATGAATAACTTCCACCTACAGGAACTTCCACCTATGGGAACATCCTTCATGTGTTCCTATCCATGTGAATTTGTCAAAATCATAATCACCAGACAAGGTTAATGAAAAATCCAAACTCATATGGATTGAACTTGTGCAGTCTCAGCTTCTTGCCACCTGGCAGCACAAGGGCCTGCCATTGCTTCCAAGTTTTTATGCAACCAATTGAGAACTCTCAGAACTCATATGCAAAGCCAACTTTAACTGGAATGGGCATAGAACTAGGAATATGTCAACACGATAGGTTATAAACCTCACATCATGTGCTAGTGATAAACTACAGGTTTTTATTCTTGAATAGATCTTTGAAGTTTTTTCAAAGATCTTTAAGACTCCCACTGTCCTCTTGACATATAACACTCACTTGCCAATTATTCAAGAGAGAGTGCGGATTCTTTATCAAGACAAACACTTCACACAATTGGCCTTAGTTGGTCTTTGTTTTATCCAAAACATCACAACTTACCAACTTCAAATGTACAAGAGTAGGACTCATTTTAATCTTACATTTGACAAGTGTTATAAACCTTTCTTTAAGATATGTCACTTAAGTTACAATCTTGGAGTATGACTCTAAGAATTGGAACGAAGTATGACTAATCTTCTTGATTTAACCATTTCAACAATTCACGATTCCTCTTCTTAGCCATAGAAATGCACTAAGATGTCCTTAGAGGACTAATTGTGATATGATTTCTAAACCATTAAGATGATCACAAAACATGATACTAAAGTACTCTCCCATCTTTTCAGATTTGAGAAACTTTTATCTTTCTACCTAATTTGATTCTTCTCAATCGTACTGCCATACATTGAAACTTTCACAATGTTTCAGAATTATACTTAAACTGGTAAGTATAACCATATTTACTAAACTTTAGTAAATCATGGCGAATAGTCTTATCAATCTTTTTGTGGTGGACTTAACTAGTACACAAGAATGTGTACTCGATCCCTTAGTCCTTCACTTGACTCACATATACATGTGAACAAGGAATTAGTCTTAATTTTCCAAAGATGAAAATTCTCATTCATCATATAATACAACTTGCATGATTCCAAGTTTCTTTCCAACTGAAACTTGGTCGATGATAATCTTTCCTTATTTGGTAAATTATGACACTACCATAAACGACAGAATCAAATCCATTTTCCAATGTTGCTATCAATGGAATCATATAAACAACAATTTTTCACAAATGCCATTGTAAGGATACTTAAAATAAATAAAATCAAACATTTTCTTTTATTTTAAAACTTGCGGAAAAACTTATCCTTACAATGCAAATGCATATGAAAACTATGTTGTTATCTATTCCTAAGCAATTTATCACAACTCTTAAGCAGCAGCTCAAAAATTCTGATCACCGAACCATGCGATCGAAATCCATCTTCGCGATCAAAATCAGCTTACTCTTCTTTAAGATTCCTTTTTTTTCTTTGATTCTTAAAACTTCAACATGTAACCAAGTCACATCATATAATAAGAATCTCCAAATGGGAACTTAATTGAGTTAGATAGTGGAGTTACCTGAAGCAGAGTCAAACTTTTGACTTGACCTTCTCTCAGATCTTTCAGGTAGTTAAGGCAGCTTCGCAACCAATGCCACTTCCTTTGGCAACAGAAACATATGGACCCTTTGGGAATGGCACACAGGACTATCTCAGACTTAGCCTTTCTCTTTACCATTTGGTCAACCGAGTTGACTATGGCCGATCCCTTTCCATTGGGAAGAAAAGGCTTTTCTAGATATCCAATGTTAACAATTGTCAATGTCCATGGTAGTTTGGGAAGTTGATCTACTAATCAAATTTGCTTTAGCAGAGCTCCAAATCATTGTTGATTCAGCAGCACCAAGAAAATAGATAAGATCATTAGGGTCATGTCATAGTCTGTTACATAGTAGTCCCAAAGGAACTCACCGTGTGACTTAGAAAGTGATTGAACAACCAACTTTCTCAAGACGTTGACACCCAACTCTCCCAGATTGTCAATATGTGACTTTATCTCCAAGATGTGAGCACATATAGACTTTGCTTGCCAATAGGGCTTGAGTGACTTTGAACTATTCAAGAACTTGTGGGTTAGGGAGAATAATTGGAGGAGGTGGAGGGAGGGAAGAATGATTTTCGGGACATCACCTTTAAGAGTTTTTGGGAAGATCATAATTGTCTGAACCAGACATCTTTTGGGAGATATTCAAGATAGTTGATTTAAAGTCCTTAATATAACACCCAATATCAAATATTAAGGCTAGGATCAAACACAATATTTTATAACTTAGAAGAGGGACGCCGTAATCCAAGCTATAAAATATTTGAAGGTAGGTGAATGACGATTCGCCAATTTCCACCATGAAAAACGAAATAAATTATTAGGTTTTAATTGGATTTGAAACTCCTAGATCTTTTGAGATTCATTGAACTTTTCAATGGCATGTTTCAATCTCGAGTGTGCCCTTTAGGTTTTGTGACTGGGATGTCGAGGATCACAAAACAAGGTGTGAATAACCATGCAAATATACTTGGTACCCTTAATATTTACCCCTCAATCGATGTGCCGATTAACCACACACGCTCCATCGATACTATGATAAACATTAAGTTACCCTTTGCCTACCTTGTTAAATCCAGGTTAGTATGCCGGTTAACCACACACGCTCCACTAACGATTTAATCAAAGTGCAAAGTGTAATTTCATGGGTTAGCACCTTATTCACATTTTCCTAAAGTAACTAAGATTAAGAATTTTATAAAACATTTAGTTACTTTATATTCATCATTATACTTTTAATGAGAATTATAGTCCTTGTCCTACCCGTTCAGCTAACGACCCTTCACCAGTAAGGGAAACGGTGGGTGAGAGTGGACACCCATTAAGCTGCCATTTTATAGGCAACAACCTTATACCCCCCTTATAGACCGGCTTCGTGAATAAGGCCTACTAACGGTAAGACTGACTTACTCTTGTACATATATATATATATATATATATATATATATATATATATATATATATATATATATATATATATATTGAAATAACTTATAATACTATAAAGTATATGGGTTGAATTTAAACTTTTAAAATTCTAGGGGTTGGAACTAAAGTTTTTAAAGTGACTTTACAACTTTCATAACTTATGAGTTAATGGATTAATAAAATGAGAGACTTTTCATTTTATGTAACCTATGTGTTTTATAATGGACTTTAAAATAATGACTTTTGGTAACCCATAACTTGAGGACAAATTATGGATTCCATTAAAACACATCAAGATCAAGAATTAAACTAACAAGCAAGTTACAAATAATTCCTATGATCTTCTAAACTCATAAGTTCATGAATGTTCATATCAATAATTTCAAGAATCATAAATAAACCATATAAAACTTGAAATTTTGATAATAGCTATTGAAAATGGATTAGCATAACCATTACACCATCTAAAACAAGTTTTATAACACCAAAACAGTTTAGGGTAATGGTTCTAGTCCATTTCCAGCAGTAAAAGTTGAAAATCTGCATTCAGGGGCTCCTACTCTTCGAGTACACGAAGCTACTCGACGAGTAGGATGAATTTACTCATGGACTCGTCGAGTCCCCCTATGGACTCGGCGAGTTCATGCTGCAGAATGCAGAAAACTTGAGTTTTTTCAACAATTTGCATCAAGTATCAAATAAACAAGCCTAGGCTCTGATACCACTGTTGGGTTTTGAGCATTCTAACACTCCTATGGTGTACATGCAACCCTAGAAACCTTGGATCTATGCTTTACTAAGATACATGTAAAATTGATTTTCCAAGGTTCTTCAACTATCTAGCATAGCATGGGGAACTTTTAAACATAAATGCTAGAAGAAGAACATACGTTTTGTGGTTTGGGTTCCTTGAGAACCTTGTAAGCCTAGCACCTGAAGAGTGATGCCTCAAATGTCTCACACAACACCACAACACTTGGAATGACCTTGAGAGAAGTTCACTTACACCTCAAAATCGGCTTGCCCTCTTTCTTGTACAAGTAGTAGTCATAGTGCCGATTTTGCTTTCATAGGGTTCTTTATATAGTTGTGGCACAAGTAGGGTTACACCATGTAAACCCTAATCGTCATGGCTTTCCATATTCCATGATCCATGGGTTTGTAACCTCCATTGACTATCCATGGAGCACCTTATGGGTTTTAACCCAATCAACACAAACCATGGATCGTTAGTCCACTATACAAGAATAGATGATTTACACAATCAACCCCATATATTTAATTAGTCTTTTTTTGATCACTTAATTAATTCCAAATTAATTCTTTGATCAATACTAATTAAATTATATTATTAATATATTAGAGCTTATAATATATTAATAAACCTTAAGTGTCCTTTCTCTCAATTTGGTCTATCCAAGTGTTGCAATGCCATGCAACCCAAATGGACCATGCTAATCGGGTCAAGTACATTCCAGGAATAGTTATGAACTTAGACACCTAATCCAACATGTACAACATTTGATTCATGACCTTGAAGCTCATCGAACAGTTGGTAGAGCTTCAGCTTTTTCAAAGATCAATTACTCTGAAGACAAGATTTCACATTTCCCCATCCCTTTTCGAGGTTGTTAATGAACATGAGGTTGTATTCAAGTGGAATTCGGACTATCCCATGAGCTGCCATGTTGTTGACGACGATGCAATATCGATTTGAGGCTGAGGCAACAGATTCACCAGGTGTTGTAGTGAAGGTATCGAACTCGTTGACAACCGAGGTTAGACGCTTATCCTTCATGTCTTTTGATCCCTCGAACAGGTCTTGAAGTGTGTCCCAAATCTCTTTAGCAGATTTACACAAATTAATGTGCTCAAAGAGAGGACGTGGAACACCAAACACCATTTCGGAAAAAGAAACCTGATCTGCATGCAGCTTTTCGATGTCAGCAGCAGTGAGGGGTGCTTGACGTTGTTCATCTTGTCCCATGAGAGTTGTAGAAGCATCTCTAACAATTTTTCGAACTGGAACATGTGGACCTTCTTTAACGGATCTCCAGATAGCTTCACCTTTTTCTTTACCAAGTAAAAATATATCTATTTTGACTTTCCAGTGATCATACTCTTCAACAACTAGTAGTGGGGCACGAGAAGGGCAACCCATGCTATTTGCTATTTTCACTTAATACGTTTTTTTGAGAATTAGAAGCAACAATTGAAGTTAAGATGTCTTGAGGAAAAGTGGTATATAAAAGAACTTTTATCCTGAACACAGAAATGATCGAAATACCATGGTAATCTCGAATCAACTATATTTTGTTCTTATGGATTCAAAGGACAACCACTCAAGTTCTAATACCAATTGTGAGAACAAAGATATGATGTACAGGGACAAGGTTCAAAAACTCAAAGCTTGACTTAATGCTTAAGATCAATGTATGCTTATAATTATGTGTTCCAGTCAAGTCTGGCAAGACCAGTCGAGACTGAAGAGAGAAATCAACAAAGTACTTCAAGTATTAAATGTAGAACTATGAGTATAATCAAGGTAAAGAAAATAAATGAACAAGTAGAATGTTTCGAAAGAGTTTTATATGAGAGAAAAGGTGAAAGAGAGTTAATGTGAAAATATGATATCATTAGAGGAACAATCCATATAATTATTGTCATTCAAGCACTCCTTAAATAGTTAAGGAGGAACATCGTACAAAATGTTTGACATACAAAGGATCGGATAATAATACTACTTCTAATATACTAATTATCCAAATTAAAAAAAAGACTTGGTCCTTTGAAAAGTTACATCAAACTCAAGACAAGAATAATTAATGCACAGACTAACACATAATCTCGGAACATTTCTTCATCCCGTATCATTTTCTACTCTGGACTCTTCATCCATCTTGTACCATAACCATTTCAGACTAAAGCTTGAATTTAGATCTTTTAGTGTTAGAGATTTCTAAAGGTTCACTTTCAGGTTCCAACAACAAATGCATCTGCTTCAAAGACCAGATAACGAGGTGGATGAGGCAAATCTATTTGTTATATGCGAAGACAAGAGGTCTTCATGTTTTATCCTTTTAAGAAGAACTGAGGATCAGGATTTATCATTCCTAGCATTTCTAAGAAACCATTGAGTTTAGTGGAATCAAGTGCTTTTGTGAAAACATCTGCAATTTCTTCATGGGATGGAACAAAAATAAGTTCGATGTTACCTTTTAAAATATGATCTTTGAGACATAGCAATTGCGCTCTATGAATAACAATAAATTGGTATTCGTAACATTCAATAGCCATAATCCATGAGTTGAGTTTCCATACGGAGGACTTGTTAACAACAACTTGTTGTTGGATTTACTGTCTAAGCCCATAACTATAATTGGTATGTACTTGACCCGAGAGTAGCATGGTCCATTTGGGTTGCACGGCACCGGAACAGTCTGAAGGATGGACTTTTGAGAAGAGGATATTTATGATTTATTAATATATTATAAGTTATAATATATTAATATGAAATCATATTATTTAATTAGTATTGATCAAGAATTAGTTTGGAATTAATTTTGTGATCAAAAGAGACTAATTAAATAAATGGGGATTGATAGTGTAAATCATTCATTCTTATATAGTGGGCTTATGATCCATAATCCTTTATGTTTGGTTAAACCCATTTGGTGACCCATGGACACTCCATGGAGGTTAAAACCCATGGAGCATGAGGAATGCGGAAATTAATGCACATTAGGGTTTGCATGGTGTAACTCTAGTTATGTTACACTATATAAAGGACCCCATAGCTACCAAAATCAGCGCTTAAGGGAAAGGAAAGAGGGCTAGCCGATTTTGAGTGTAAGTATACTTCTCTGAAGTTCCTCCAATTGTTGGTGGTGTTGTGTGAAGCATTTGAGGCATCACACTTGGGGTGCTAGGCTCTTAAAGGCTTAAGGAATCAAACTATAAGAAAAGGTATGTCATTCTACTAGATTTTTGTATTACATATACTTCATGGTATGCTAGTTAGGATGAAACCTTGGAAAATGAAAGTTTGCATGTATAATAGAGAAAACATAGATCCAAGGTTTCTAGGGTTGCATTCACACCTTAGGAGTGTTAGAATGCTCGAAACCCATCACTTGTTGCGGCAACCTGTTCTGCCTCTGCGGTGGAGAGTGAGATACAATTTTGTTTTCTTAAAGACCAACTCACCAGTCTTCCACCAAGGAATTGACATCCTCCGGAAGTGATCTTGCATTCTAATCGAAAACCTGCATGGTTAGAGTCTGTAAAGGGTTGCAGACTAAATTCCTTCCTGATGGTACCAGATACCTAAAGCTTTAGATCATTTGAGGTATCTGAATATCAGTTTTACTCATTCAGATAAGCCATCTTAGGATCAGCTTGAAATCTAGAACACAAACCTGTTGCAAAGACTATGTATGGTCTACTTGCGGTGAGGTATAGTAGAGAACCAATCATTTCGTGCTATACTTTTGGATCAACCGACTCTTCGGTGGAGTCTACGTCAATGTTAAAGCCAAATTTCATAAGAACCTTTACCGAGGAGCAGTTATCCATTGAATATTTCTTTAACAACTCTGCACTATACTTTTTTTGATGAATGAAGATTCCTTGAGGGACTTGATTGATTTCAAGACCAAGAAAGGATTTAATCTCTCTGTTCATGCTCATTTGAAAATTACTAGTCATGAGCTTGGCGAAGTCATCTACCATAACTTTATTAGTGAACCGAAAATAATGTCATCCACGTAGATTTGTACAAGCATTAAATGCTTTTCACTTGAACGCCGAAAGAGGGTAGGATCAATGAACCCATGCTTGTATCCAGATTTGATAAAAATCTTAGAAAGAGTTTCATACCAAGCTCTTGGTTTTTGCTTCAAGCCATACACAGCTTTCTCCAATTTGTAGCAGTGATGAGGAAGATCAAGATTCTCAAAACCTGGAGGTTGCTGTAAGTATACCTCTTCTTTCAGTTCGCCATTAAGGAAGGCACTTTTTACATCCATTTGATGTACTTTGATATTTTTGTGTGCCGCATACGATAGGAAGATGTGTATGGCCTCTAGCCTTGCAACTGGAGCATTTGTTTCGTCATAGTCAATTATTTCTAATTGGCTATAACCCTTTGCTACAATTCCGGATTTGTTTCTAATAACAACACATGAGTCATCCAATTTGTTGTGAAATACCCTGCGAGTTCCAACTTTGGTATGCCCTTTTGGTTTAGGGACTAGATTCCAAACTTTGTTTCTTTAAAATTCAGCAAGCACTTCTTGCATTGCAACAATCCAGTCGTGGTCCAGAAGAGCATCTTTGATGGTTATGGGTTCTGTAGAAACATGAAAGCTGTATAATGAAAATGTTTAGTTAATTCATCAGACGATCGAGTGCGTATACCTACAGAAGGACTACCTATTATCTAGTCGGGGGGATGATTTCTTGTTCAGATGTGTAGACGTGAATGATGATTAGCATTTCCATTTGATGTAATGTCTTCAACTTCAGGAGCAGTTTCTCTTTGAACGTCTTGTACTTGTTCCTCTTCAGTCTGAGAACATCCTGCGGATTGATCTTGAATGATTTGACATGTTGAAAGTGAAGTTCCCCCTGTAAAGTTGATGGTTCCCCCTGGATTGAAGCATTGCTGTTGAAGGGAACTATGGGAACTTCATAATCCACTATCTCTTCAACATCTTCTTCTACGTATTCGGATTCTTCAGAACTCCCTGAATTATTGTTGTTGACAACTAGGATTGCTTCATCTATGACTGGAACCTCAATGCTTTTGATGGTTACATGAATTGAGGAATTGCTTTCCCCCTCAACCGTAGAAGTGGAAGTCATGTTTGACGAGTCTTCAGATACTGAAGGACTAGAGTCTTCGGTATGTTGTAATTACGCAGAAGGAAAGAGTATGACTTTTGAAAGTCTTGCAATTTCTTGAGTATTTCATAGTTGAATTCTACAATGTTGATAGGCATGGATTCAAGTTGGTATCTCATTCTCCATGATAAACTTTGTTTCTTTGAGAGGAGTGGTCTTCTACATAAAGAAATCATCAAATTTCATGTCAAATATTTCTTCTATGATTCTTGTTCTTTGAATTAGAACTTTGTATGCTACTTTGTTTGTTGAATATCCCAAAAATATCCCTTCTTCCGATTTGGGTGCAAATTTGCTCAGATGTTATTTTTTGTTGACTACAAAACACCTGCAACCAAAAATGTGAAAGAAACGAACATTTGGTTTTTGATTGTTCAAACCTTCATATGAAGTCTTGTTAAGTCGTTTGTTGATGATGCTCCGGTTTTGTACAAAGCACCATGTTGAGACTGATTATGCCCAAACGTAGAGAGGCATATTTGCAAAGTTGAGGATTAACCTGGCAGCTTCTACTAGAGTTCTATTTCTTCTTTCTACCATGCCATTCTGTTGCGGTGTGTAAGGAGCTGAGAAGTTGTGTATAATGCCATTTAAAAATATGAAGTAATTACGCAATCAATTTGTAACTTTAGTTCCTTTGTCACTTCGGATTCTTCGAATGGGAAGCTTGTTTCTAATACAATTTCCTTGATGAAGTTGATTGAGGTCTGTGGTGTTTCTGATTTTAGTCTCAAGAAAAACACCCATGTGGAACGAGTGTAATCATCGACTATGACCATAATGTACTTCTTATGATGTAGGCTTGCCACCATCGTGGGGTCGCAGAGGTCAATATGAAGCAACTCCAAAGGTTCAGTGATGTAAGAATCAAGTATCAAAGGATGACTTCCTTTGGTTTTCTTTACACATTCACCAGCTTGGCATAAAGTGTTATTGTAAAATTTGAGAAGAGGCAATTCTCACACGATCTCTCTGGTAAACAAGTTGTTGATGTATCAAAAATTGAGGTGAGCAAGCTTCATGTTCCATAGCCAGTTGACCTTGGAGACGAATTTTGACAAAAAAGCACAGTTATGGTTTATCGATTGCTAGAGATATGTCTAATGGGAACATTGTTCCAACAGTCTTTGATTTGCTTAGACACCGTGATCTATCTTTCGTAATTATGCAGCTCTATTCATCATCAAATTCAACGCGATGACCAACTCTGCAGAGTTGCCCAACACTGATGAGATTGTGTTTTAACTCTTCGACATAGGCAACTCCTTGAATTGATAAGTTTCCATTTTTTAGGACACTATATCCTCGAATGGTTCCATTTGAATCATTTCCAAAAGTTACGTGACCACCATTTGTGACTGCCTTAAAGTCACGAAGGTATTCCAATCTTCCTTTCATGTGCAAGGAGCAGGCACTATCTATCAACCATTCTATTTTGTGATCCTCCTTGCATATTTCTTGCATTATTAGTTAGTTAATTTGGGCATCCAAATTTTTTTAGGGCCCGCAACACCATAATAAGATTGAATGTATGCAGTGTATGGTTTAGTTGTGACTTTTGATGATGTATTGTTTTTTATTTGCTTCTTAATCCATATCCTTTTTGAAGTGAGGTTTTTCTTTTTAGGTTTCATGACACGCTTCATAATAGGTGGACAAGCAGTATTTGTTAATTTCTTTTCATTTATCCAAATTGTTTGGATGGTTTTTGATTTAGTAACATAAACCATATGTTTGGCCAGATTCAATTTTATTTCGGCCTTTTCTTTGTCCTTTTCATTGATAACAGGAGTGTTATCAACCATTACTGCCTTGAGTTTTTGGTCAGGCTTTTTGTACAGGACAGTCTTGGGAGTTTCAGTCCTTTTATGACTTTGTGTGCTTTTGGGAATTATGTTTTTTTGTTCCTTATTTAACTTCTGTGTAGAATTGGATTTGGTTTTGTTAGAAGATTGTTGTGCAGAGTTATTTTGAAAAGATTTGTCCGGTTTAGGTCTTTGGCTTTTAAAGAGTCTGGACTTTGTTATGGGTCTTGGAGAGGAATAATCGGAACTGTAGATTTCTTGACATTTTGAGCATTGTCTGGTCTCAAATTTGTCTGTTCTTACTCCTTGGGGAAGAGTTTGTATCTTAGTGATGGATTTAACAGAAGTCTGTGGTGAGACTTTTTTTTAATGAGATACCGCGGTGTATGTAGTACTCACCTTTCCTGGGTTATTTGGCTTTGGGGAGTCTTTTGGTTTATCCCTAATGATTTCTTCGTCCAAGTCAGATCCTGAGCCATAATATATCAATCCAATGGCTGGTATGGATTACATATTTTCAGAGAGTCCTGAGGATTCTGGGACAATTTCTTCAACAACATAGTTGTTGTTTAGGACACGAAGTTTTCCAAAATGACATTGAATGTGTTCGGGATAGGTCTTGTCATTGATTGGGAAGTGAAAGTTTATGTCAGGTGGGACATAGGGATTTTCGACATCAAACCGAGGTGGAGATTTCTCTCCGATATTGTAACCATTTGACCATCCACAGTTATAAGTGTTGTCTACAGACCTATTATTGACTAAATTTTCAATTTCTTTACTTTCATTAAAGATCTTTGCTATTAACATGTTTAAGCGCACAATTTCATTTCGGGCTAGATCTCGTTGATTAAAAGAAACGTCTAATTGAGTTTCACTAATTAATCTAGCATCCTTTTCTAGTTTCAAATCTGCTTCTAACATGATGACCTTAAGCTTTTTGTCTTCTACTCTTCCTCTCAAGTGGTACAGATCTTGGGTCGGTATGTTCTTTTCATCTAAGGCCTTGTTGTAGTCTGAAAGGACGTCAACACACGTTTGAGTAATTTATACAAGATATGGTTCAAAGTCATGCATGTTGTAATTATTTGACTGAATCATAAACTTTACCTGTTCAAAGATGTTGATGGTTCCTACCTTTGCCATGAAGCAGTAGTTTTTCTTCATCTCTTCAGTGTTCTCCTTTGCAAGTAGACATAGCTTGCCTCTTTTCCTCTTGTTGTTATTGTCTTCATCTTCATATTCTGAGGACCAAACTTGATGGTCTCTTTTCACTTGTGCTACAAAGGCTTTCTCAATCTTCTCCTTATCTTCAGCTTCTTGAGCCATTCTAAGGTAGAATGATTTGTATTTTATGACATTGGCTTTGCAGCCTCTAGAAAAATGATTTTCTTTGTGACATTTGTGGCATATGAGAACTCCTTCCTTTTTCTCTTCTGTATATTCTATGGTATCTGAAGATTTTCTTATTTTGATGCTTCAGAGGAGTGTGAGATCGTTAGTGGTGTAATTAGAGACTGAGGCTGATAGGATGGATTTATAGGATATCTGGAAGACTGAGGATAGTGTTGAGGGGTGTTGTTTTGAGGACGGTAGTTGCGGTGAAACGGAGGTCTTGTAAATTGTTGGTTTTACTGTAGTTGAGAGGAGGGAGTCTGTTGACCTGGTGGCTAACAAGAGCTAATGCGTGTTGAAAAGCTTCTTCATCTTTTTGTTGCATTTCCAGTTCATATGACTGCAGTGTGCCGTCATATGAAGTTTGATATGGTGTTTCTACGGTATGATGATACTGATGAGATAGGTTGGTAGTCTGCGGTGAATAGGCGACTAAGGCGAGTGGTCTGCCAAGATCCATGCAGTCCTTCATCACCATAGACTCATGAGCTTGTAATTCACCATAGAGTTTATACAACGAAAGAGTTTTCATTTTGCTATCACCTTGAACTATCATCTTCGCCATTGACCATTGTTTTCCCCAGACCTTTAGAAACTGTAGGTTTGTTTCATGATCACTACGAGTGATTCCTGCATTCGAGAGTTTGGTGACGATGAGGTTCAATCTTTTGAAGGAGTCATCAAGACTTTCACCAGGAAGAGCTTTAAAGTTTTTTAAATTGTTTAGAGCAGTTGTCTGCTTTTTGTCTTGAGCTTGCTATATACCCTCATAAATTTTTTTATGAACATTTCATATTTCTTTTGCTGATTTACAGTTGATGATAAGATCGAAACTGTCATATGGAACTCCACAATAGATTTCATAGAAAGCAAATTCATCTTTCTCCATCTTGCTTATGTCATCGTCGGTAGGTCTGGTAGTGGCGGAGCCAGGCTCAAAGCAAAGGGGTATCCCAATTTTTTTTCTAGGGTATCACCGCAACGGCTGAGCATTGGGCCGGTCGGGTTAGTTTCACCTAAAACCGAACCAAAATAAACCGAAAGCCTTAGTTTTGAAACTTTTAAAACCGAACCGAACCCAAATCCATCGGTTCTGTGTTTCAGTTGTCAGTTTGTAGTTGGGTTTTCCGGTTTGGTTTTGGTTTTAAACCCAAACCTTAATTGAATCATTAGCTAACTTCAAGTGTTGTTATATAAACATGAAGTTGAAGTATCTTTTGATACTTGAATCAATGTGAGACCCAAAGAAGATATCAAATGAAGCATGAGGATAACAAGTTTATATAATATATGAAAATAACTAAGTTTACATGTGTTTGGGGATGTGGGATTGAATAGTTGGGAAAATAAAAGAATAGAATAGTTGGAAAAATAAAAGAAATGTAAATAAAAAATTTGTAAGGAGCAAGAAATGATCCTAAGACCTTTATTTCAATACGTCAGTACCATAACCAGTACACTAGCTATTTGTTTGTGCATATATGTGAAGGGATGCGTATATATACACTACATAAAACAATCTTTTTCTAAAAAAATTACACTATCAAAATTTTTTTGAGGGGTATCCCGGGATACCCCTTGGATCTGCCCCTGAGGTATGGTCATGGCTACTTGACCACCTCCATGTCTCACTTGAGCGTCATCGACAACAAAGGGATTAACGACAGGTACATGTGGTCCTTTTTTAATGGATCTCCAAACTTCTTTATCTAGTCTTTTTAAATATCTTTCCATACGTTGAGACCAACCATGATATTCATTTGCAATGTGTATTGGAGCTCTATTAAAACCTCCAACACTGTTGGATACATTTAAAGAGTAAGTTTGTGCCATATTTCCTTAAAAATAATGAGCTAAGTGGTATAGAAGGCTTGTAAATCATAGTTCTTCTTTTGAAAATGAGTTTTGTTTTTTAAAGAAAAATTAAAAAGCAACCACTATGGCTCTGATACCAATTGTTGAGTTAAAAGGAGGTTTAATCTTTGAATGATATTGAGATAAGTGCGGAATTAATGGATCTTTTAATGAAGCTCAACAATAACTAGATTGCAGAATAATATGGAAGAGATATAGCAACAAGTTTACTTAAAATATAAGCAAATAAATAACACTTTAGTTTAATTGTAACAAGGCTTGCATTCAAGACCAGGTTTGAAAGTATGAACAACTAAATATGAAAGATAATCTTGAAAAAGAGACTTTTGTATTAATATAACGATTACACAGAAAATATATCGGAAGTGGAGAGCCTTTATGGATTGATCAACAAGATCGTCTATTTATAGGACAAAACAATACACATTAAATAATAAAATAAGAGTAGCTTGGGTGGCCCTATTGCCCATGACTAATTTGTGTAGTCTACCAAGAAATCTCAGTATAATGTTGATCATTGTTTTGTTGGATAAAGTGTCTAAGTCCATAACATTATTTGAGATGCACTTGACCCGACCCGGCATGGTCCATTTAGGTTGCACTTCACCCGAACAATTTGTTTGGATAATCTTTTGAGAATAGTATGTTCATGCTTTATTAATATATTATAAGTTATAATATATTAATATAAAATCATATTATTTAATTAGTATTGGTCATAAATTAATTTAGAATTAATTTGGTGATAAAAAAGGTGACTAATTAAATATGGGCTCTTGTATTTTATTTAGTGTGGGCTAATACTCATTTGGAATGGGCTTGGCATGCCTGGCAGTCCATGGATAGTCCATGGAGCTTTTAACCCATGGATCCTTGGAAAGGAAGAGTCATGGGTATTAGGGTTTACATGGATGTAACCCTAATCCTCCACACTATATAAAGGAGCTTATGATGCTTGAAATGACACTAGTTGTGTGTGAACAAGAGTGATGGCCTAATTATCTAGAGCATATATATTATTCTCTCAAGGTTCCAAGGTTTGTGGTGATTTGTGATTCCACTTGAGGCATTCACACTATTGGTGCTAGGCTCTCAAACTCCAAGCAATCAATCACTATCAAAAGGTATGTCATTCTTCTAGTATATTATGATTCTAGTTTGCATGCTATGCTTGTTAGGATGAAAACCTTGGAAATTCTTATTTTCATGTATTTTAGAGAAAACATAGATCCAAGGTTATTAGGGTTGCATGTACACCTTATGAGTGTTAGAATGCTCAAAACCCAACACTGGTATCAGAGCCTAGGCTTGTTTTAATACTTGATGCAAATAGCTGAAAAATGTCGAAAAACTGCATTCTGCACAGTTGACTCGCCGAGTCCCTCATGGAACTCGCAGAGTTCATGAATATATTCAACCAACTCGCCGAGTCAGTTCATGCACTAGACGAGTTGGCAGGCCTGAGTGCATATTTTCAAGATTTTGTGCTGGAATTGGTCTAGAATCATTACCTTAAACTGTTTTGGACTTGTAAAACCTGTTTTTGATGTGGTAATGATTGTGGGAACCAATTTCAAAGTTATAATCAAAGTTTCAAGTTTATATATGTTTATATGATTCTTGAAAGTTGTTGATTATGAATGTTCATGAACTTATGATTTTTGGTAGATCATAGGAATTATGAGCAAATTGTTTGATAGTATAATTCTTGATCTTTATGACATTGAATGGACTCCATAACTTGTCCTCAAGTTATGGAATTCCAAAAGTTTTTTCTTTTAAGGTTTATTTAAAGAAGTTATAAGTTACACTTTTGAAGAGTTTTTCACATAAATGGTTTTATGGACTCCATAACTTGTCCTCAAGTTATGGATGTCCAAGAGTCTCTTCATTAAAAGTTTTTTAAACCTTTATTAAAACTCATAAGTTATGAATATCCAAAAGTTTTTGAATTGTTCAAAACTTTCCCTCAAGTTTTGGAATTTGTAAAGTCTCACACAAAGTTTAATTCCATACCCTAGAGTTTTAAAAGTTAAAATTCAACCCTTATACTATTTATAACATTAATGGTTAATTATTATATATATGTATAAGATTAAGTCGTTTTACCGTTAGTAGGCCTCATTCACGAAGTCGATCTATAAGGGGGGTATAAGGTTGTTGCCTATAAAATGGCAACTTAATGGGTGTTCACTCTCACCCACCGCTTCCTTGATCGGTGGAGGGTCGTTAGTCGAAAGGGTAGGACAATGACTTTAACTCACATTAAAAGTATAAGGATTATTATAAAGTAACTAAATATTTTTATAATTCCCAATCTTAGTTACTTTAGGAAAATGTGAATTTGGTGCTAACCCATGAAATTCACACTTTGTACCTTACCAAGTCGTTGGTGGAGCGTGTGTGGTTAACCGGCACACTAACTTGGACTAGTAAGGATCACGAAGGGTGACTTAATGTTTATCATAGATCAGTGGAGCGCGTGTGGTTAACCGGCACATTGATTAGGTGATAATATTAACGGTACCAAGTGAATTTGCATGGTTATTCACACCTTGTTTTGTGATCCTCGACATCCCAGTCACAAAACCTGAAGGGCACAATCGAGATTGAAACATGCCATGGAAAGTTCAATGAATCTCAAAAGATCTAGGAGTTTCAAATCCAATTAAAACCTAATAATTTATTTCGTTTTTCATGGTGGAAATTGGTGAATTGTCATTCACCTACCTTCAAATATTTTATAGCTTGGATTACGGCATCCCTCTTCCAAGTTATAAAATATTGTGTTGGGTCCTAGCCTTAATATTTCATATTGGGTGTTATATTAAGGACTTAAAATCAACTAACTTGAATATCTCCTATTGTAGATGTCTGGTTTAGACAACTGTGATCTTCCCAAATCTCATGGAAATCATAATTCTCTACCTCCACCTCCTCCATTTATTCTCCCTGACCCACAAGCTGGAAGACTTTAAAAATTCAAGGTCACTCAAGCCCTACTAGCAATGAAACATAAAGATGGAAGACCTGTGTGCACTCATGTCTTAGGAATGAAGTCACACTTTGACAGGTTGAGAATGTTGGGTGTCGTTGTCCCAAGGAAGTTGGCTACTGACTGGGTTCTTCAGTCACTTCCTGAGTCATACAGTGAGTTCATTAGGAACTACTATGTGACAGATCACGACATGACCCTAATAGATCTATCTTATTTGCTTGTTGCTGCTGAGTCAGAAATGATGTGGCGCAATGGTCAAGCAAATATGGGTAGAAGGTCTACTTATCAAACTTCCATGGACATTGAAAATGGCAACATTGGAAGTCCAGAAAAGCTTTCTCTTCCCAATGGAAAGGGATCGGCCTTGGTCAAACCGGTTGATCAAAAGGCAAAGGGAAAGGCTAAGTCTGTGATAATCTCATGTACCATTCCCAAAGAGTCTATATGTTTTTATTGTCATGAGAAGGGACATTCGAAGCGAAGCTGCCCTGAAATACCTAAAAGATCTGAAAGCAAGTAGAAACAAAAGGTTTGACTCTACTTCAGGTAAGTCCACTATCTAACTCTGTTAAGTTCCTTATTGATGATTCTTAATACAAAATGTGACTCGGTTACATTTTGGTGTTTGGCAGGATCAAGCAAAGGGAAGGACACTTAAAGAAAGAGTATGTTGAATCTGATCGCGAAGATGGATTTCAATCGCACGGTTCGAAGATCGGATTCTTGAGCTACTACATAAGAGTTATGATAGATTGCTAGAAGATATGTAATAGCATAGTTTTCATTTAAAGTTGCATTGTAAGGAAAAGGTTTTTCCGCATTTATAAATCAATAAAATTTTGTTTTATTTTATTATATCTCCTTGCAATAGCATTTTATGAAAAATTGATGTTTGTATGGTTCTAGCAATAATGGAAATGTGCATTTGATTCTTGCATTTGTGGTATTGTCTAAATTTATCAAATAAGGAGATATTCTCATCACCCAAGGTTTCAATTGGACTGAAACTTGGAATCATGCAGGTTGTATTGCATGATGAATGAGAATTTTCATTTTTGGAAAGTTAAGACTAATTCCCTGACCACATGTATATGTGAGACAGGTGAAAGATTAAAGGATCGGGTACACTGGGTGTGTGCAGGTCAAAGTCCACCACAAAGATCGATAAGACTATTCGTCATGATTTACTAAAGTTTAGTAAATATGGTTGTACCTACAAGTTTAAGTACAATTCTGAAACATTGGAAAAGTTTCAATGTATGGCAGGACGAATAGGAAGAATCAAACTGGGCAGAAAGATAAAAGTTTCTCAAATCTGAAAAGATGGGAGAGTACTTTAGTATCTTGTTTTATGATCATCTTAATGATTAAGAAACCATGTCACAATTCATCCTCTAAGGACATCTTAGTGCATTTTATGGCTAAGAAGAGGATTCATGAATTGTTGGAATGGTTAAAATCAAGAAGATGAATCATATTTCGTTCCAAAAACGAGTCTTAGAGTCATACTCCAAGATTGTAACTTGAGTGACACATCTTAAATAAGGTTTATAACACTTGTCAAATGTAAGAGTAAAATGTTTTCTACTCTTGTACATTTGAAATTGGTAAGTTGTCATGTTTTGGATAAAACAAAGGCCAACTGACACCAATTGTGTGAAGTGTTTATCTTGATAAGGATCCGCACTGACTCTTGAATATTTGTTTGGTTGTCAAGGAATGGTTCTTGACAAAAAGAAACTTATATATCAAGAGGACAGTGGGAGTCTTAAAGGTCTTCAAAGTTTCAAGAGCTAATCAAGGATAAAACCTATAGTTTATCACTAGCACACGGCTTGAGGTTTGTAACCTATTGTGTTGACATAATTCTTGTTTCTGTGCCTATTCCGGTAAAGTTGACTACGTTTGTGAGTACTGTGAGTTCTCAATTGTATGCATAACAACTTGGAAGCAATGGTGGGCCCTTGGGCGACCAAGAGGCAAGAAATCAAGATTGAACAAGTTCAATCCATATGATTTTGAGTTTGTCACTAACCTTGTCTTTTGATTAAGGTTTTGACAAATTCACATGGATAGGAACACATACACCATAAAATCTAAGTGTCATAAGGTTTCTTTCTGATTCATGAAAATGATGGTGAGGAAACGCTTTCACTAAGTAGATAGCAATTGTGTTGTTTGCATGCTCAAAGTCGTTAGTGGAGCGTGTGTGGTTAACTGGCACATTAACATGGACTTGTGAGAAATGGCAAACAGGTCTATACATTATGATTACGGCATCCCTCTTCATAATTGTTTAGACACACATGTGAGCTATCTAAAGAAAGATGTATGAGTCTGAGAAGCTTAGATAAAGTTTTGTCGAAGCATCTCGTATCAGAAGTCTGAACTTTGGTGATGAAAGTCAATAAAGTATTGATTTCTAGAAGTCGATTTCTGAGTACATGTCAAAGCTAGTGGGAGCATAATTGTTGTGCTAAATAATTATTATGCTAGAGGGAGCATATTCAATTATGATGAGTATTGTTAATTATAGAATACAAGAATTTCACTTGGAAAAAGGTTGTTTTGCTATAATTAAGGGAGAGGAGATTATACTTCATTTCAATCCTAAAAGTTTAGATTGAGATTTCAATCATCTTTAGTCAAGGATATATATATGAATTTTATGTTGGAATGGTTCAGCATAAGCAAATTCTATATATATTGCGTTCTCAAATTCGATTATGATTACGGCATCCCTCTTCATAGTCGATTTTTGAAAACATGGAAAATAAAAAATATTGTAGCAAAAGACTGATCTAGTATCAGGTCTTTATGTGAGACATCATGAATCGTGTCCCATATGCTTCGGGTATAGGCTCGGTCACATGTGCTATAATATTTATCCGTTCTAAATTTTTCAAAATGCTTAGAGCATTAAGAGGGAAAAAGGAATAGAACCGGATATGACTAAAATGATTAAGCAATTGTCGAGGACAATCTAAGGTTCACCAAAGATTGGTTGCTAAGGGACAGTTGGAAGTATAGTGTTAAATTTTGGAAGGACCATATAGATATATTCTGAAAAGAGGTAGCTCTTGTTCAGATATGATAATCAAACTGGAAATATGGAAATTTTCCATATTGGGAGTTGGATATTAAGAATCTATGAGAAAGTTAGAAACTTTTATGCAAGAAGGATGTTCAAAGCAATGTACTTTGAATATGAGACTTCGTTTCCATAGAAGTGATCTCCTTTGGAATACTATGTAATGACTGTTGACAAGTGTTGTGACTTTTATGCATAGTCATTGCAAGAGGGTCAATGCATATAAGTTTGGAATCTAACAGATTACAGTAAATGACAAGAATTTGGTATTCTTTCATTTACGGTAAGGATTTGGGACTTTGAAATGAGCATCATTGGAATCATGTTCAATTGATCTACTTCACAAAGTAAAGATCATAGACAAACATAGTGTGCATACTTGGTGTATGGCATGACTATTGTTTAGAAAACATAGTGTACATGCTTGGAGCATGGGACAACTATTGTTTTAATTCAAGTGTTAAGTTGATAAATCGAAACAGAATAATGTGGAATCAATATGGTGATGAATAAAAGGTGTTTTATTTATATTCATAAGTGCTGAGACCATATTGGATTCAATTATTCTTGTGTTTCATTTTGCATGTTTTGACTTCCATAATAACTAGGTTATTCTTTCCGAATGATTAAGTTATTCAAACCATCCAAAGTCGGTCATATGTTGGAAGTAGATATGAATCAAGACTGTCATGAGTTGGTTGTAGAGGTCTAAGATGTTGGACATGGCTACAACACTCATGAGTGCTCATAAGTTATGAGTATTGGATTCAACCCACGCTCACTTGCATCACTTCATGGAATTTATCTCGAGTGATCGTGAGACGGTAATATCATATAAGTCTTCAAACCTAGAGATATGAGTTGTTACCTATGAGTTGGTTGTACATTGATTGCATGAAAACGCATCAGTAACTTGATGTTATAAAACGTGCCTTTGTGTATAATTCAACAAGTAGTAGAAACAAGTATTTGAGTCGAAGTTTATCTGTTCCTTCTAGTCCTTGGATGATTAGAAGCGATATTTGGGCCCCTCAATGATTTTGTTTTGACCTATGTACCGGGCCCGGTCAGAACTAAATTGATGTGTTCTATTAAGTTCTTTGTCAAACAAATTAGAAATCGGGAAACAAACTGCTGGACAATAAGTAAGACATTGTTCCATGTATTTGTCCGGCTGATATCATGAGAGCAGAGGATTATATGATCACTTATCTAAAATGGCGCTTCATAGTTCAATAGAGTTTTGAGAGCTACGATTGCCGGTTGGTTCCTGAAGTCATATCTGCAAATATGTTATTAGACTTATCCAAGTGGGAGACTGTTGGATAAAGTGTCTAAGTCCATAACATTATTTGAGATGCACTTGACCCGACCCGGCATGGTCCATTTGGGTTGCACTTCACCCGAACAATTTGTTTGGATAATCTTTTGAGAATAGTATGTTCATGCTTTATTAATATATTATAAGTTATAATATATTAATATAAAATCATATTATTTAATTAGTAAATTAATTTAGAATTAATTTGGTGATAAAAAAGGTGACTAATTAAATATGGGCTCTTGTATTTTATGTAGTGTGGGCTAATACTCATTTGGAATGGGCTTGGCATGCATGGGAGTCCATGGATAGTCCATGGAGCTTTTAACCCTTGGATCCTTGGAAAGGAAGAGTCATGGGTATTAGGGTTTACATGGATGTAACCCTAATCCTCCACACTATATAAAGGAGCTTATGATGCTTGAAATGACACTAGTTGTGTGTGAACAAGAGTGGTGGCCTAATTTCTAGAGCACATATATTATTCTCTCAAGGTTCCAAGGTTTGTGGTGATTAGTGATTCCACTTGAGGCATTCACACTATTGGTGCTAGGCTCTCAAACTCCAAGCAATCAATCACTATCAAAAGGTATGTCATTCTTCTAGTATATTATGATTCTAGTTTGCATGCTATGATTCTAGTTTGCATTCTTCTAGTATATCAAAAGGTATATCAAAAGGTATGTCATTAATGGGATTAGTTCAAATCTTAAAGGTCTAGGATCTTGTTATGGTTATTAGAAGAATACGCTTAATAGTAGATGAGATTCATCTTTTTGTTGGTGTACAATCATGTTTCGTATGAGATGTGTCAGTGGCAGTTGGACTGTGGGAGAGTGCGTGTTTTGGATTGCTCTAGCTCTTGTAGTTTGGCAATTAAGGAGTGGGATGTTGATTGGGTTCCTACTAGTCAATTGAATAATGGCAGAATGTCCTTGGGACTGTTGGATGCGGGTCGACAGTTGTGTAGCAGAGACTCGCGTGTTGATTTGATTAATTATGTGGTAGTTGCGGATTTTTTAGCAGTATAGTGTTGTCACTGGTGTCTCATGGACTGGTAGTTTGAGTCAGGCAGTTACGGCATGTTGAATTGTTGGGAAAGTTATGGTGGTATATTGGCAGCTCATTACTGGGATTCTTCCTAACGATACTGTGTTCGTGTTATGATGAGGTTTTGGGTCAGTTCCCTCCCTACTTTACCTATATCATTATGGTTTGTGAGCTAGACTAGCCGAGTATTGGAAGTATAAAGTTGTTATGAGTGTTTTTTGTGTTGTTAATAACTTCAGGACTACTGAAAGTGCTCAGGACGACTGATAGTCCCAGGGTTGCTGATAACCCATAGTTGTTTATATTGACATATTTTTAGTGGTATGCTGGTTAGGAATACCAGCATGCTAGTGGTGCAGGGGCTTTTAAGACCCTTGGGAATTTTGGTAGATGTTTCTGAACCTGAGCTATTTTGGGAGCTTGGATGCACGCGACATTGGTTTTGACCATGGCTTCGCTTTTAGGAGCAGTCGGTTTGTCACGACATGTTTGGAATCCAAGTGAGAAATAAAGGAACTTTGGCGATTTCCAATTTTTGGGATGGGGTTGGAATCCTTGATCAGGATGTTTTGAGTGTACTTATGCAAATTAGTCGTGTTAGTGGTTAGGGACTTGGGGCAAGTATGACGAGTGGATGATCGCCAGCTATTATGTATGTACGTAGAGCTTAGTTGTAGGGCTTCTGGTTTTGAGAAGTACAATGATAGGGATGGCAAGTAGATCCTGGTGTTTAGAATTTCTGTTCAGGGATTTTCACTATAAGTTGGGTCGTTGTTGCAAATGAGTGTTCCAGGAGACCGGGTTGATTGCTAACATCTATTGAGATTTGTTTGGTCTCTCGAGTTCGATTTGGATGCGTTGATTGTACAAAGAGGTTGTCAGGATCATATGGATTGTGTTAGTGTGGTTAATAATCTAACCGAGTCGGATTTCGAAGACAAAATCTAATTTAAGCAGGGGAGAGTTATAACACCTAGTTTTTTATGTTTCTTTTATATGGATAGCGAGCATAAATGGGTCAATTAAAGGTCTTGGACTTCAAGGGAATAGAGTTTAGACCCTATCAGATGATGATAATGTTTGGTTAAGTGTTTAAAGGCCTCAAATTACGCTTTGAAGAAAAGGGTAATATGGGAAAATTATATATCAGGCTTCTGTCATGGATTATGGTTTTAGTTCGGCATCTGTTAAGCCAAAGATAACTAGAAAGAGTTGTGGGGCCCTTCAATATCTTTTCGGGAATATAAAGAACACCAAAAACAGAGTTGAAACGAAGAAGTTATGGTTATTTCAAGTTGAATAGGAAGTTGGGTGTTCTGCCCAACGTAGGGCTTAATAGATCTACACAGGGCATAGATGTTGAAGTGTTGGACGCGAGATAAATGACATATGCATGGCGTAGGTTATGGTACGTAGGGCGTAGAGTTGGACAATTGACTTTTTTACCAGTTTGACTTTTGGTCAAACTAGGGTAGAAGTGGGTATTTAGCTAAGGGATAGTCTTTGTTTGGATTTAGGTAGCTCGGATTTGTTGTTATATTGCTGGAAATGCTGTTGACCTTCTTCTGTTTCCTTCAGGTGAGTCTTCTCACTATACTTGTTTGTGTGGTAGTATATGCATGTCGACGAGCTGGGTATTATATGTTGATTTCTATTATATGTGAAATGAGTTGCTGATAACTCCTGGACTACTGATAGTCCCCAGGATTGCTGATAAACCATGAGGTGTGTTGTTAATCCAAAGGACGTGTTGTTAGCGCATTGAGACTGCTGATACTCTCCAGAGTTTGCAGATAACGCTTAGTTGATTATTGTATTATGTTGTGTTTGGTATTTTGGGTAACTAACTAAGCTTTTTGCTTACATTTGTGGATTAATTATTTTGCAAGTACTTATCGGATTACAAAGGCGGGACTCTACACACACATCAACTGATCTATGATTTGATATTTCATCTTGTCTTCTTCTGGACTCTGATTTCGGAATAATATTTTATGAACAAATGGTTGTAACTTTACTAAAATGGATTCTATATTATTTTAATAACGAAAAATTTAGTCTGGGTTTTTAGGAAGTTACATATTAAACAGGTGAGGATACATGTAGTATAATTGTTATAAATATACTAATTATACTATATACCAAATTTTAACCTTTTAAACTTATATTCTTGTCTTTCTAATTTAATTCTCTTATTAAATAAAGCTCAAGCTAAATATTCAATTTTTTATTCAAGTTTAAATAATATTCAAATTTTAATCGATTAAATATTCAAATTTGAATTATTATTAAATAATATTCTTAATTAATCATAAATTCGAATATTTAGATTTAAAAACATAAAATAATATTTTAAAAAAGAGGTTTATCCATAGTTTTTGGGAAAAAACAGACAAAATTCGAAATCTGATAACTCGATAGACACGTCAGGTCCAACAGAAGGCGCACCACGTCTACAACTAGTAGGGTTCATGATTTTTTAATTTCACAAATTTTGTGCTAAAATACCATTATTGGATTTTATTAGCATCAATACACTATGTTAAGTTAGCAAAAACAATCAAAAGATTTACCTAAGTGTACATGCACCCTATATTTATTACTAGTTATAGAAACGAAGTTTAAAAATCAACTACATAGAAACTTACTAACCTATTTTCTAACTTGATTGGGATCTCGTGCGTGATAATGCTTGCAAAAGATGAAGGATCCAAAAGAGAACCCCTTTAATGTAGTTAGACCCACAAATACTAAGAGGAAAAAGAACTAACTCTAGATTAAGAT